>NC_064630.1:35196875-36448750 GCF_023864275.1 Schistocerca cancellata
CAAGAGACCAGCGTGTTATCCTAACACTGCGCCATCTCTTTCCATAGTGTCCCTTGTCTTTACTCCAAGAGATATCCGTTCATTAAGCAGAACTTTCCATTTAACTGCAGACGCAATACCACTGTCTGCTTCTGTAGCTGAGTGGTAATCGAGGACGGCATCTATGCGGAGGAAACGGGTTCGATTCTCGGTACTGCGAAGGATTTTTCCTTTGTTGCAGGACTGGAACGGACTGCACTTAGCCTCGTGATGCTGAATGATGAGCTACGTGACGGACCAGCAGGGCCTTCACAGTCCGGAAGGTGTGCAAAACGGCCGAGGGAGCGGTGTGTTGACCACGTTCCCCTCCATATCGCTTCAGGCTGACGCCGCAAGGCAGAGGACGACACGGTGGCCGGTCGACATCCCTTGGGTCTTCACGACCTGGCGAGGAGCTCGTTAAACAAATGGTTCAAATGGCTCTAAGCATTACGGGACTTAACATCTGAGGTCATCAAAATGGGTTCAAATGGCTCTGAGCACTATGCGACTTAACATCTGAGGTCATCAGTCGCCAAGAAATTAGAACTAACGAAACCTAACTAACCTAAGGACACCACACACATCCATGCCCGTGGCAGGATTCGAACCAGCGACCGTAGCGGTCGCTCGGTTCCAGACTGTAGCACCTAGAACCGCACGGCCACTCCGGTCGGCTCTGAGGTCATCAGTCCCCTAGAACTACTTATACCTAACTAACCTAAGGACATCACACACATCCATGACCGAGGTAGGATTCGAACCTGCGACCGTAGCAGCCGCGTGTTTCCGGACTGAAAGCTCGTTAAACCTGCACCACAGTCTTGGTATCAGAAACGATACACTATCAACTTATCACCGACATGTAGCAGGGCTGAACCCAATTTTCCCCAAGGTGAGCATCATCTAACAATGTAGAGTTAGCGATCTTGTTCACGGAGAGAAATTAAGAGTTGCTCGGTAATGACTGCTTTGCGGACAATGCCCAGTGGATCACCTTGAAGGCGACAAATGAGTCTTTCTGCGAACTTACGTCTCTGCCTTAAAGAAATCTGGAAAGGTTTTCATGACGGTAAAGATTCTGAAACATGCCCCTTTATGATCATTGAGCGATTTTACTGGTTGCTTAGAAATCCGTGTGGCCTAGTTACAATCCAGGTTATGGTGACCAAAAGTCGACAACCGCTACTTAGCATTTATTTTTAAATTTTATTATACAGGAAATGTGTCGAGCCACACGGCAACATTCATTGGAACACTGTATTGTATCGTTATGTTACGAGGGCTGTTCGGAGAGTAAGGACCGATCGGTCGTGAAATAAAAACCACAGTGAAAATCACAATTTTTTTTTCTTCGCACAGTTGAGCTTGCGCTCCGTCTCTAATGACCTCGTTGTCGACGGGACGTTAAACAACACTAACCTAACCAACCGCAACAGTTAGCCACGCCTTTCATATACCTCTCTAAATATTCGCTTCTCCGACTTAGACATCTGTCGTGCCGTTGTACAAACTTTCCAGTACCCTCGTCACAGAAAGCAGCCGCCTTTGCATTTCGCCTGTTCTCTACGCTGGTCTGCCTTTCGTTTTCTGTGCCAAAATGTTGTCTTCACAGCCAGCGGTTCATGTGAGCAGAGATGAACAACAGAGGGAGCCAATTAAGAGCTGTATTGTGGGTGATCAAACACTTCCCATCGAAAACGATGTACGAGCGTCTTCATTGCCCCTGCAGAATGCGTCTGAAAATTGTCTTGAAGAAAGAAGCGCATGACATTTATGCTATGGGGACTGCATAGTTTGGGGCGAAATCTCTCACCAGATCCACATACTTGGCGAGAGACACAGTTGTTTTAGGCATTTCCACGTGACCGCTTTGCGCTCTGAACTGAAAAGAGCGAGGTGCACAGGCACACTGAAGGCACTGCCCCACACCTCTGTGCAAAGTTCCATCGAATTTTCACTATGGTTTAAATTTCGCACCTAATCGGAATTTACCTTCCGAATACACATCATCCGACCGCTGTGGTCGAGCGGTTCTAGGCGCTTCAGTCCGGATCCACGCGGCTGCTACTGTCGCAGGTTCGAATCCCACCTCGGGCATGGATGTGTGTGATGTCCTTAGGTTAGTTAGGTTTAGGTAGTTCTAAGTCTTGGGGACTGATGACCTCAAGTGTTGAGTTAAATAGTGCTTAGAGCCATTTGAACCAATTTGAATACGTCTCGAACATGGAAGGTCTTTGATATTTGTGGTATACTCAATCATTTGCACATATTTGATAATACATATGCAGTTATGAAACAAACAGTGGCCAAACACAAAAACAGTGACAGAATAACTGAGGCCAAATTTTCTATACAATCATACAGGCATGTTTGGTTGGCTATAGTAATGTATTGGAGACTGTCTGTGAGTCAAAACGATAGAGCGTGGTACTGAAGATAGGTATGAGTCCCAAAACCGAATCAGCATAACAAACAGAAAAATAACTGCTGAGCAGCCGATTTAGACTCATAGTTTAGCGAGCTGTAGCTCACAGCGTGTGTGAGAAGTTTATTCTTTTATCAGGCTAATTATATTAGGTGTGCTGTGTTACATTCTCATGCCAAAACCAAATCCTCTGTCCTAGTTTCAAGCGAAAAATATGGTACGGCGACAACTTGAGTGGGCCTGGAACGTCAGAACTCAGTGTTCTGTCGAAATTTAGGTCATTCGAGACCGAGAAGGAGCTCGGATAGAATTTGAATGAGGTAAGAATCGGCATGACGTTCTTCAGTCAGCACTCTGACGTTGATCTGAAGCATCTGGGAGTGACCACAGGAAAACTAAATATGGTTGACCGGAAGGGGAGTTCAACGCCTCTCCTTCCGAGTGCACGTTTACCATGTTAATCATTGTACCACATCAACTGTCCATATTACTGAAGTATACAAGCATCTATCCAGTAAATATCTCGATGACAACTCGCTATTTGTTGACATAAAGTTGTTGGTTTGCTGCCGGGCCAGTCCCTCGAAATGGCCCCACGTTTCGATGAGTGTGTAATTATCTTCCGACAGTACCAGACAAGGAGATTTCATTGAGATTTATTGTTCTGCTAATATGTAAGAAATCGGTCCAAGTATTTATAAGTGTGTTATTGGCAAGCGTGTTATGAATGTGTTTAACTGCAGGAGTAAGACTGATAGATAGACGTGTATTTGACACATGCTGCAACTAAAAGAAATCATGTATTCGACATCAAGGAAACTTCCTGTAACTTGATGAAGTATTAATCCGTGCCTCGAAGATGTTCACTTAACTGAAACATGTTTTCTCTCAATAATTACAGGGCTATTACAAATGATTGAAGCGATTTCATAAACTCACTGTAGCTCCATCCATTGACATATGGTCACGACACACTACAGATACGTAGAAAAACTCATAAAGTTTTGTTCGGCTGAAGCCGCACTTCAGGTTTCTGCCGCCAGAGCGCTCGAGAGCGCAATGAGACAAAATGGCGACAGGAGCCGAGAAAGCGTATGTCGTGCTTGAAATGCACTCACATCAGTCAGTCATAACAGTGCAATGACACTTCAGGACGAAGTTCAACAAAGATCCACCAACTGCCAACTCCATTCGGCGATGGTATGCGCAGTTTAAAGCTTCTGGATGCCTCTGTAAGGGGAAATCAACGGGTCGGCCTGCAGTGAGCGAGAAAACGGTTGAACGCGTGCGGGCAAGTTTCACGCGTAGCCCGCGGAAGTGGACGAATAAAGCAAGCAGGGAGCTAAACGTACCACAGCCGACGGTTTGGAAAATCTTACTGAAAAGGCTAAAGCAACAGCCTTACCGTTTACAATTGCTACAAGCCCTGACACCCGATGACAAAGTAAAACCCTTTGAATTTTCGGCGCGGTTGCAACAGCTCATGGAAGAGGATGCGTTCAGTGCGAAACTTGTTTTCAGTGATGAAGCAACATTTTTTCTTAACGGTGAAGTGAACAGACACAATGTGCGAATCTAGGCGGTAGAGAATCCTCACGCATTCGTGCAGCAAATCGCAATTCACCAAAAGTTAACGTGTTTTGTGCAATCTCACGGCTTAAAGTTTACGGCCCCTTTTTCTTCTGCGAAAAAAATATTACAGGACACGTGTATCTGGACATGCTGGAAAATTGGCTCATGCCACAACTCGAGACCGACAGCGCCGACTTCACCTTTCAACAGGATGGTGCTCCACCGCACTTCCATCATGATGTTCGGCATTTCTTAAACAGGAGATTGGAAAACCGATGGATCGGTCGTGGTGGAGATCATGATCAGCAATTCATGTCATGGCCTCCACGCTCTCCCGACTTAACCCCACGCGATTTCTTTCTGTGGGGTTATGTGAAAGATTCAGTGTTTAAACCTCCTCTACCAAGAAACGTGCCAGAACTGCGAGCTCGCATCAACGATGCTTTCGAACTCATTGATGGGGACATGCTGCGCCGAGTGTGGGAGGAACTTGATTATCGGCTTGATGTCTGCCGAATCACTAAAGGGGCACATATCGAACATTTGTGAATGCTTAAAAAAACTTTTTGAGTTTTTGTATGTGTGTGCAAAGCATTGTGAAAATATCTCAAATAATAAAGTTATTGTAGAGCTGTGAAATCGCTTCAATCATTTGTAATAACCCTGTATTGTTACAGCAGCTTTTGGCAGCCCCGTGACCTTTTTTAAATAAGCACTTACACTGAGTTGGCGAGATTCATGGGATAGCAATATAGTCATATGCAGATGGCGGTAGTATCACGCGCACGCGGCATAAAAGGGCGGTGCATTTTCGGAGCTGTCGCTTGTACTCAGGTGATTCATGTGAAAAGGTTTAAGACGTCATTATGGCCGCACGACGTGGACTAACAAGACTTTGCACGCCGATTAATAGTAGGAGCTAGACGCATGGCACATTCAGTTTTGGAAAACGTTAGGGAATTCAATATTCCGAGAGCCATAGGGTCAAGAATGTTACGAAAATACCAAATTTTGGGTATTACCTCTGAATACGATTAAGGGGCTCCAGAAACGCTCAAAATCATGAAAAGTTCAATTTTTACTTTTTTGCGTTTTCTGAATCTGCAGACTATTACCTTTTAATAGATATATAATTTATTCAATTCCGAAGATTACAACTATTTTTAAATTTTTTTTGAAATGTGTTCTACATGGGCGTGACCCACTGTGGCGCTGTTAAACTGCTGTCAAATGGTGTTATTATTAACGTCCGTGTTCATCAGGTACATTTTAGTGATGCGAGATAAAGTATGTGTTGTGGCTAACCTATTTTCAGAGACTTAGCAGCACCTGAACTGTTGAAAAAGTGTATTCACGGAAAAACTCAAAACCCCAATGAAAGTGTAAATAGTGTTATATGGTCGAGAATCCCCAAGACTGTATTTGTTGGAATAGAAACACTTCACTTTGGTGTGTATGATGCTGTTGCGACTTTCAATGATGGCAACATTGTAAGGTGCAAGGTATTTAGAAATATGGGAATGAAGATAGGTTCTAACATGGTGCGAGCGATGCTTGCTTTAGACAAGGAACGCCTTCGGGCTGCAGACAGGGCTGTAAAGAGTCCAGAAATACAAGTAAGAGTAAACAGGAGGAAGAACAAGAGGAAGCTGGAGGAGGAGTTTGCAGAGGATGAAGATAATCCATCCTATGGACCTGGAATGCACTAAAAAGTTAATCCAATCTTTGTCGCTCGATTCCCAAAACTTTTATTTTCTCATACTAATTACATGTTTTCTAAGGATCTTCCAAACATATTTGTTTCAAACTTTCAGTAAATGTTACACAGTACCTTCTGCATAATTTAACACAGCCTTTTTCCAAAAAACTGTATATTTTTGAATATATAAATAAAAAATTGCGAAAAAATGTTGTGAATTTTCATTACAATTGAAAAAAAGTCATCTTTAATAACTGAACTAAAATTTTGTAAAATCCCTGTGTTACGTTGTAGCCCATATTCCAATAAATAATCTGTAAAAAGTTCAACTTCCTACCTCAAATACTTTGTGAGGAAAGATGTAATTTATAAGCGTTATTTTAACATTGCAAGTATAGGGCGTTCCGGAGCCCCTTAACGCAATGGCCGACGGCCTTCATATAACGACCGACAGCAACGACGTTTGCGTAGAGTTGTCAGTGGTAAGAGACAAGCAACGCTGCGTAAAATAAGGGCAAAAATCAATGTGGAACGTAGAACAACATATCTATTAGGACAGTGAGATAAAATTTGGCGTTAATGGGCTAGGGAAGCAGACGACTGGCGTAAATGCCTTTGCTAACAGCACAACATCGCCCGCAGCGCCTCTCCTGGGCGCACGACAACATCGGTTGGACCCTAGACGACAGGGAAACTGTGACCTGGTCACATGACTTCCGATTTCAATTCGTAAGAGCTGATGTTAGGATTCGAGTGTGGCCCAGAACCGACAAAGCTTTGGACACAAGTTGTCAACAAGGCATTGTGCAAGGTGGTGGTTCGCTCCATAATAGTGTGGCCCGTGTTTACATAGAATGGACTGGGTCCTCTGGTCCAAATTGACTGGAAATGGTTACGTCAGACTACTTGGAGATCCGTTGTAGTCATTCATGGACTTCATCTTACCAAACATCGACGACGTTTTTGTGGATGGTAATGCGTCATGTGGCCGGTTAGAGCGAATGATGTGGCTATCCAGGTATAACAACACGAATCGCCTCGAATATACACTGCTGGCCATTAAAATTGCTACACCACGAAGATGACGTGCTACAGACGCGAAATTTAAAGGACAGGAAGAAGATGCTGTGATATGCAAACGATTAGCTTTTCAGAGCATTCACACAAGGTTGGCGCCGATGGCGACACCTACAACATGCTGAAATGAGGAAAGTTTCCAAGCGATTTCTCATACACAAACAGCAGTTGACCGGCGTTCCTGGTGAAATGTTGTTGTGATGCTTGGTGTAAGGACGACAAATGCGTACCGTCACGTTTCCGACTTTGATAAAGGTCGGATTGTAGTCTATCGTGATTGCGGTTTATCGTAACGTGACATTGCTGCTCGCGTTGGTCGACATCCAATGACTGTTAGCAGAATATGGAATCGGTGGCTTCAGGAGGGTAATACGGAACGCCGTGCTGGATCCCAACGGCCTCGTATCACTAGCAGTCGAGATGACGGGCATATTATCCGCATGACTGTAACGGATCGAGCAGCCACGTCTCGAACCCTGAGTCAACAGATGGGGACATTTGCAATACAACAGCCATCTGGACGAACAGTTCGACGAAGTTTGCAGCAGCATGGACTATCAGCTCGGAGACCATGGCTGCGGTTACCCTTGACGCTGCAACACAAACAGGAGCGCCTGCGATGGAGTACTCAACGACGAACCTGGGTGCACGAATGGCAAAACGTCATTTTTTCAGATGAATCCAGGTTCTGTTTACAGCATCATGATGGTCGCATCCGTGTTTGGCGACATCGCGGTGAACGCACACTGGAAGCGTGTATTCGTCATCGCCATACTGGCGTATTACCCGGCGTGATGGTATGGGGTGCCGTTGGTTACGCGTCTCGATCACCTCTCGTTCGCATTGACGGCACTTTGAACAGTGGACGTTACATTTCAGATGTGTTACGACCCGTGGCTCTACCCTTCATTCGATCCCTGCGAAAGCCTACATTTCAGCGGGATAATGCACGACCGTATGTTGCAGATCGTGTACAGGCCTTTCTGGATACAGAAAATGTTCGGCTGCTGCCTTGGTCAGCACATTCTCCAGATCTCTCACCAATTAAAAACATCTGGTCAATGGTGTCCGAGCAACTGGCTCGTCACAATACGCCAGTCACTACTCTTGATGAACTGTGGTATCGTGTTGAGGCTGCATGGGCAGCTGTACCTGTACACTCCATCCGAGCTCTGTTGAGTCACAATGCCCAGGCGTATCACGGCTGTTATTACGGCCAGAGGTGGTTGTTCTGGGTACTGATGTCTCAGGATCTATGTATCCAAATTGCGTAAAAATATAATCACATGTCAGTTCTAGTATAACATATTTGCCCAATGAATACCCGTTTATCATCTGCATTTCTTCTTGGTGTAGCAATTGTAATGGCCAGTAGTGTATATGGGATATAATCGAGATGTCAGTTCGTGCACAAAATCCTACACCGGCAACACTTTCTGAATTATGGACGGCTATAGAGTCGACACGGTTCAGTATTTCTGCAGGGGACTTGTTGATGTACGCCACATCCAGTTGCTGCACTTCGCCGGGCTAGAGGAGGTCCGATACCACATTAGGAGACATCCCGCGACTTCTGTCATCTCGTTGTGAAGATGAATAAGTAATCGCACGTAGGTGGTGGTAAAGCCTCCGCCGAGCAGCCCGAGTTGGCAGTTCACACGTTCGCCTCCGTGGGAACGTGCGAGCACAATGGCGACAATTGTGCACATTGTGCGGCGCGACTGTAGCAGCTGATCTCACGTGGAGGATGGCCGCTCTTTAGAGAGAGCTCTGCCGGCGCAGACGGCGGCGTGTCGGCCCACGCTGGCGGTGTGTGTGTTTCTCAGTAGCCGGGGGAGGGGGGTGGGGGCGCCGCGGAATACGGGCGGACGCGCCGCCACGGCCACAGCGGCCGTGCTGACAGCCGGACGCCTGCTCGCTAGCCGCACAATGGCCCGAGCGCCTGCACCCGCGTCCGTGCGCGCACATTTCCTCACCTGAGGACTCTCCAACCTCTCCACTTCTTACGAGCTCACCGAGCAATACAGGTTATTTGAAAAATAACTCCCTAGTTTTAATGTTTCCAAGAATCTGTACAAAGTGACATACACTATTCTAGTTTGTGGTGTTTGATGCATCAACTCTCCAAGTTTGGCTCCCCTGCAATTGGCAGGGCTGCTTGACCTTGAGACGGCACCCGGCACCAATGTTGTTTTTTTCCTCTGTTCGCTCAGTTCAGTCCAGGCGTGCACGCAGTGCAGTGCTAGGGAACTCAGCAACAATGTGTACTCCGTAACAGAAAGCGAAGTGTGTTATTTGACTTGAGAAAACTGCAACGTAATTTTAGACGTTAGTATGATGGTGAACCACCTACAGCAGAAACTATCCGTCACTGGCTAAAGTCTTTCAAGAAAACCGGTAGTTTTGCAGTGAACACGTGGCGTGTCGTAGGGCGATCACTCTGTTTTTAAAATAATTGAAAAGCCACGATCGCTTCAATCGTTTACTTGATGACCGGTTTCAGCACTCTGAAGATGCCATCATCGGATCTGAAACGTGGATTAACATTTATAAAGCCATATGGACGTCCTGCCACATGAGGCAGACCATCTCGTTGTGACAATGATTTTATCAGATGGTCTGCCTCATGTGGCATGACGTCCATATGGCTTTATAAATGTTAATCCACGTTTCAGATCCGATGATGGCACCTTCAGAGTGCTGAAACCGGTCATCTAATAAACGATATTCAAGCGATCGTGGCTTTTCAATTATTTTAGAAACCGGTCGAGTTTTAAAAACAAAATTATCAGGTAGACCGAGAACTTCTGAAGATGTTGTTGAACAGATCCGTGTTTCGTGTTTTCGGAGCCCGAAGAAGTCACTGGCCAGACGTAGTCTACAATTAGGAGTCCCTAAAGGTACTGTGTATGACGTTGTGCGTAAAAGACTTTAGTTGCGCACCTACAAATTGCAACTCTTACATGACGTAAAACGTACTGATAAAATCGAAAGGTATGAGATAGCTCTTGGCTTTATACACATAATTGATGCTGATGTCATTTTTTGTTTTAAAAAGAGATTCTCCTTTCTGGGGAGGTTACATTTCATGTCAATGGAACAGTTAATCGTCATAGCTGCATAATTTGGACGGCAGAGCATCCGTGTCAAGTTACTCAGCATCAACGTGACTATCTCGAAGTTAACGTCTGGTCCGGTTTGATGGAAGATCGTGTGATTGGTCCTTTCATTTTTGTAGAAAAAATAATAAACGAGGACGTTTACTGTGACCTTTTTTGAGACTACATCTTTCCCCAAATGGACGATTCTGAACCGGAAAAGGAACCTGTGTTTTTCCAACAAGATGGCCCCAACCTCATTACAGTAACCATGTGCGTGCGACACCTGCCACTCGCTTTCCGGCAAGGTGGATAGACAGGGCTGGCCCACTACCTTGGCCACCACGAAGCCCACACTTGACCCCACTGGAATTTTTCGTTTGGGGCCACATAAAAAATGTTGTGTACAGTGAAAAGATCAATCATTTACGGGAAAGAATCGTCGCGGCGGCTACACCTGATATGTTGGTAAACACGTGGCGAGAAGTGAAATATCGTCTCGACGAGTGCAGGGCAACAAATCGATGCCACATTGAAGTCTACTAACATTTAACAAAACTTAAAGGAATTATCTTTCATGACATGAACTCGTTGATGTAATTTTTCATTAATTTCCCCATTAAATTTATACTTAAAGCTAACGAGTTCTTTTTCAAACACCCTGTATATTAAGCATCTCCTTAAAGCAGCAAACGGATTGTTTTTAAGCGCTGCAGACGATTTAGAACGGTTCTAGGCCGACCCTTGAAGCAAAGCCCCTTTCACACCAGCCACTTTCTGGTCAAAATCGACTATTCGAAGTACTTGAGCCTTCCGTGCCTGCGTGTAAATGAGCAGCGGACGACGACGAGGGTGTGTCTATGACGACAGCGATCTATAGAATGTGCCAAATGTGAAGTCCTAAATTTTCGAGTATGCTGGTCACTGCCCGTGCGCAGAAACAGGGAAATATACAGTGTGACAATTATTGAACTACATGAAATAAAATCGTCATAACCTCTGAACGATTTGCGTGAGGAAGTTCAAACTGCATGGTTGACCGCGGGGCATGGTGGAAACCAGTATGAGCAAGTATGGTTTGGTTTAGCGACGAAGCGCACTTCCATTTGCACTGATTCGTCAGTAAGCGAAATTGGCGCATTTGGGGGACTGAGAATCCGCATTTAGAGATCGCAAAGTCTGTTCACCCTCAACGGGCGACTGTGTGGTGTGCAATGTCCACTCACGGAATAATCGGTGTGATATTCCTTGATGGCACGGTGACTACCGAACGGTACCTGAAGGTTTTGGAAGATGATTTCATCCCTATTATCCAAAGTGATCCTGATTTCGACAAGATGTGGTTCATGCAAGACAGAGCTCGACCCCTTCGAAGGTTGATTGGTCGGTTTGGGGAGTAAAGGGACCAAACTACGATATCATCAGTCCCTTTATGCTCATGCACACAGGTCTAGAGTTAAAAGGGGTGAAATTAACTTCGAACCTCACAGACAGATAAAAAGATAGAAGCAAACAGAAAGGGAAAAACGTCATTGAAGGGAAAGAATAGTGGAAGGTATTAAAATAATATAGCAGATGGCGTGTGCTGGCTGATCGCAAAATAAAAATTAGCCAGCCACCCTGCTACACACTAAAATCTGAAGCCTGGAAGACAAGGCTAGAGGAACACAGACAAGGTGAGCAAACAGCAAAGAAAGCGTGAGGAAGAGTTAAAATGGAGGGAGGGTGGAGGCCTGTGAGAGAAGGCCAGATGCCCACCCTTAGATTACGTGATAAAAAACCCCCTCACGAATAATACGTGAAACTAATAAAGCCATTGAGGCATTGTCTCCCACCACCGTTGGCAGTGTGGCGGGAAGATTAAAAGTCCGCCGTGGAGCGGCCAAAATAGTGCACTCCTACAACATGCCAAAGCAAGAGAGTGTTTGATATCTAGAGCAGCACTTTGGGGAGCGCCTTCTGGCTCTGGGGCACCCAGAGGCCACTGCCAGGGGCCTCGATTGGCCGCCGTATTCTTCGGATCTGAACACATGCGACTCTCTTTTGTGGGGCTCTATGAAAGACAAGGTGTACAGCAATAACTCCAAAACCATTGCTGAGGCGAAAACAGCCATTCAGGAGGTCGTCGACAGCATCGATGTTTCGATACTTCAGCGGGTCATGCAGAATTTCGCTATTCATCTGCGCCACATCATCGGCAATGATGGCAGCTTTGGCCGCGCGGAGTGGCCGCGCGGTTTGAGGCGCCATGCCACGGATTGAGCGGCCCCTCCCACCGGAAGTTTCCTCGGGCAGGGGTGTGTGTTGATCTTAAGCATAAGTTAGTGTAAGTACTGTGTAAGTCTATGGACCGATGACCTCAGCAGTTGGGTCTCTCAGGAATTCACACACATTTGAACATTTGATGGCAATCAATCGAACATGTCATAACCTTAGTTTGCAACTAATTTATGTTGTTTTTAGTGCAGTTAAATAATTGTCCCCTGTAACAGCGTATGTTTACATTGGAAGTTAACATACCCTCGCGGAGTTCATTGCTGTCATAGGGATGGATTTCGTACTTTCGTGCCTTCACACTCTTTATTGTGTTGCTTTGCTTTCGTGACACATGGAAACGTTAAACAAGGTCCTGGTATTTTTTCCTCCTAGTATTCTGCTACAAAACAGACGAAATATCAGAAAGAAAAGAAGGTACTCAAGTTTTAAAGAGAAAAAGCCTGTAGTACGCGGAAATAAGAACATTTTAACGAAAATTATTTCAGAAGCGAAAAAGAAGGAATTATTTGACCAGAAAAATAATTTTAGGTGTTACATAGCACTTAGCAAAAAAAAAAAAAAAAATACAAAGGATAAAGTAAGAAAGACGTTATTTACTGCATTCTAGATATTGTTCGATGTGTATGAGAGATATCAGAGCCGCACGTACCAGCCTGAAATTTATTTTCCTTTTCGACACGCTACCCTTGTAAACTTACCGCACTAATCCCATCGTACGATAACGCCTTCAAAGCCTGCAGCAAAGAACTCTTGTGGCAGAGTTCGCACCTAACGAGTGACCCCTCGGAATATAACAAGTTTATTTGGTTCCTGAAATTGCTGCAACCCGCAATACCAATCTGTTCCGGGGGTAGCGAAGTACCCCCAGACGCGGAAACAAAGTGCCGTCACTGGATTTCTAGGTCGGCCACGATGTTTCTTCGACCGAAATTAGAATTATATTAAAACCTTCAGCTGCTATCAGGCGTTGATATGTATCAACTGGGACAGGTGAAAATGTGTACCCCGACCGGGACTCGAGCCCGGGATCTCCTGCTTACATGGCAAACGCTCTATACATCGGAGCCACCGAGGGCACAGAGGATAGCGCGACTCCCGCGAGACCCACATTCACACCTTGTATGCCTTAACACTACATTCGTAGTGTTCCACCCCAACACACTCATTACTCGTGGAAGACATTCTTACCACGTCCCGTAAGAGTTCGGGGAATATGTGTGCGCAGAAGAAGAAGGTCATGGCCGGTGTTGCCAGAACTATATACTTATATGGATGTGGTGTCTGTTCTTTCGGACATGTCCCAACCATATCCACGTAAGTATATGATGTTTCTTGGTTGACCTTTTCTTGTTCTTTGCTGAATCCTGTATTCTGTTTAACACAAAAATGTCCATGAAATACATTTCTAGCCATATATGAGACGAATTCCGCTATGGACGTGCTATGCGGACAGTCCCTCGGCTCAGAGACATCGCATTGTTCTAGTCGGGTACACACTCCCAGCACACCTGCCATCTTGGTCTGACTGCAGACTATTAACCACAGGCAGCGAAATTCAGTGTATTGGCTACCTTCCACGGGAAATGTGCCGCCACCTTCTGGATTGGTAGAGGCGCGAAATTTATAACATCACTCATCTGCGCATATTTTCTCGGACAAATAAATGCGTATGTTGTGAAATGTGTGGATGACTGTTTTCGTATTCTTTCAGTTCTCAGGAGTATAAAGACCTCGCCAGACGACCTTTGACGAGAATTTCCACTATGATTGCTGCTTTTTTCATTAATAAACTCTATTATCTTTGCGTGTTGCTACATTATGTACTATATTTCGATATTTTCGTAAAATGGATAGTTCTTCATAGCCTCTCTTTCATCGTGAAATGCCACGCTGCACAAAAATGAAATGAAAATCATCGTGTGGCATTTATGGCCGAGAGATCCCACCTAGGGTAATTCGACCGCCGAGTCTTTTCAAGTGATGGCACACTGAACGCCTTGCTTGTCAATAGCGATGAAATGATTATGAGGATAACACAACAACCTGAAACGGTACAGTACCGCCCGACATTGAAATTAGGTACAACATACTTCATTATTTTTGTCAGAACAACACATTTTTTTTGTAAAATAACTCAATTTCAATTAATACATCGAAGCCGGATACCAGTATGGGAAAGAATGACATCTTATTTATTTAATTGATCACATGCGCACTCCCACAAAATAAATCCCTACATCCAGTTTGGTGAGATCTGTGAAATGAATGAATGTATGGTCGTCTGCTAACCGCAGATAGTGAATGTGAATATATGATCATCTTTGAGACGATTCTTTGGCCACCTTTGGTGGGACCAAAGAGATGAAATTTACCTGAGCTGTGAGCGCCTGAAATGTGGCTGACCAATACGGTAGCAAGGTGCTCCCCCATTTCGGCAGAGGTGCGAGACGACCTGAAGAACGGCCATGTTTCAGCACTCTGCCGCTGGATCTTGTGCTGTTAAGACCTGTCTTAGGTGTGCTCCGTAAAGACAAAAGAGTGGAGACTTGGTATGCATGTGGAATATTTAAGAGTAGTTTGAAATAATAATTTCTCTATTTGAGGAACTTTTGTGGGGAGAATTAAATGTCAGGCAGGTAATATTAATGGGATGGTAGTAATGTTTGGAAGTGACCAACGGTCACAATGAAACCACGTGTAGCAATAAGTTGAAATACTTCCGTGTGCTTAAGTTAAGCTGAATTACTAGCGTGTGTACTATAAGTTGAAATATTTAAGGAATGGCGTGTTCAGGACTTGAAATTAGAGACGAGTACTTCCACGTGGTGAGTACTGTGTGAGCCTCAATCTGTGAATGAGACAAAGGATAAAGAGAAGTACTCGTCCATGGTATCAGTTGAGGACTCGCGTGTGTGATGAATATGCTCTTAATATTACTTTGCATGTTATGTTTCCGTGTGACGCTTGATTCAAACTATAATACTCTGAGAGAGAAGCAAGGTGAGTCAGCCGTCTATCCAGCAACGTCACTTGGCTTGCATTGCACAGGATGACGTGCATATATCTCCAGAGTTTATAGTAAGAAAGTAAAATTACGAAGTGGGGCAGTGTCGTGTGAAACTGGGATAAATATTAATTGAAGTGGGAAAGCTGAAAGTGATAATGTTGTGACTATTCCCTGTGTAGTATTTCATGTTGTAGTGTGGTGTATGTCATGTAATTTAAGTATGTGTGGTTTGCATGGGAGAGTAGCAAGGTAGTTTCAGAGGTAGTGGGTTATGCGTGTTACTTTCGTACTGCTCGGTCTGGAGGGAAGTTTCGTGATTATGACTGAGAGAGTCGAAGTGTGAGAAATAATAAAAGATCCACCATCCTATCCAGAAAGTGCACTGTAGCGTTGAATAATTACAAGACCATAAGAGAGAGAATCACCAATGTAATGCCATGCCCACTGGGCGGAATTTCTCATGTGTTATTGCTGTAGGTTATAGAATTTGTGTGTTTAGGTTATAGAATTTATCGGAATAAATAAGATAGTGAAAAGAAAAAGATTGGTGGCCTTTTCCTTCGAATTGTATGTTGTCATGATATCCAGAATTTATAATGTGTGCGCCACTCATATTCAGTGCGATGGCCACGTGTTGATAAAAGCCGTTAAATAAAAAAAGAAAATGTGGTATTGCCAGTGCGTAGTGAACAGTCAGAGTTCTGTAAATTGCTGATAGTCAGATGAGCGTTTCCGTTGCCCATTATTCATACAGGAGGATAAGTTGTATCTTTATTGTGAGTACTAGAGTTCATGTTACTCGACAGATAAGAATGAATCCACTCACTTGGCAGACCACTCATCTTGCAGGCCTGACTGCTTGATGCCACAGTATGTGCAAGGCATATGGGTGCCTCTCAACCCAGAACCCCGAACAGCGGAAATCTCCGACCCACCGCCGTAACCCGGGCCTACTGAGGCCCTCCGCTACTCAGGTAAGGAGGCTGGCACTAAGTGCGCAGTGAACAACTCTCACAACGCACGCAGTTTTGGCGCTGGCGTGGAAACGAAACTGAACGTTCGTAACAGGAGGGACTCGGTACAGGAGTAAAACGCCAGGGGCGCTGCTGTAGACTCGCTTGTACCCAACAGTCAGCTGAGACAAGAAAGCTGTGTGAAAGAGGCTTAAGTCATGGCAGCGGTATGCTACCTATGTGCCAGTCGGTAGCACCAAATCAGCCTCGTAACATTGGTCGACGTGGAGACGTAACAGAATGGCAGAAAGGAGGTTCCGTTTTCTGGACGCGTCCATGATCACACAGTGAGTGAAGTTGACCGATTTCTTGACACACCAACGCAGACCATTCAGCGTCCGCATACAAGGATTACTGCGCCACTCAAAGTCACGTAACATGGCGTAAGAACATTGCGTGTAGAGGTATCCTAACCGACAAGGAGCGGAGGACGCCTACTCGATGACAATCGGTTTCCAGCTCGACAAAACCTAACAGTTTTTAAGATCCTTAGGAGAACAAACCACAACACAACCGATCCATCTGGTATTCGTGATACATGAAATACGCGAAGTAGTATCAGACTTCGTGAATAACTCGCTACTTTAATAACTTACGAATGCAAAATACTGACACGAATTGCTTACAGAAGAATGGGCAGGAGTAGATTAGCCGACCCCGGAGAATATCATTTTGCGTTCCGGAGAAACGTAGGAACACGTGAGACAACACTGAGCTTACGATTGATCTTACGTAGATTTGGAAGATAGAGTAGAGAAAGAAAGAAAAATCTACGTTTCTAGCATTTGTAAATGTACAGAAAGAATCTGACATTTTTGACTATAATACATTGTTTCCAATTCAGAAGGCAACAGTGGTAAAATACAGAGAGCGAAATGTTATATACAACTTGTACAGACACGAGACTACAATTAGAGGAGTCGAAGGGCATGAAAAAGAAAGAAGGGAGTGAGACAGAGTTGTAGCCTGTCTCCGATGTTATTCACTCTGTACATAGAGAAAGCAGTAAAGGAAAGCAAGGGAAAATTAAAAAAAAAACTGAATCTCAAGGAGAATAAATAAAACCGTTGAGATCTGTTGATCAGAGTCGGGAATAGATAGAGTGTTTTTGACAAAACTACATCTTACGTTAATATGATACAACATAACTTTTAATTCCGCGAGCTGATGTCGAATTATCAAATCAGCTCAGGACATAGGACATCAAATGTGGCGACATTATTTATGATATTAAAGTGAATATATCATCGCGGTGAAATGGGCCCTGGTTCCACGTTCGCATGAGAACACCTGTGTGTTTAAAATAAAGACAGTGGACGGGAACTAAGTGGGAAACGATTGTCGGTGTAATTGGGAAGTTGTCGAGTTCATTACACACTGCATGCGCTCAAAGACTTTAAACCGAAGTAGCAGCTGTAACTACCCAACATGGCGGAATTTAAATTGAGCCGGTCGTGTCTACCGTGTACAAGTGCTCGATGCAATCCGCCTGCATTACTCAGGGTCTTCAGATGTCTGGGAGACAGAGTAAAATGTGTCAAGTAGCAGCTGTACGGCGTTGCCAGAACGTTGCTTAAATTACCCTCGCGAACTCATACAAATGCTTGTTCGTCGCGGACGTCTTCCAAGATTCTCAGACGAGGCTGAGTTATTGCAAAGCAGTCAGTAAATATTCACGCTATATCTACCAGGAATTGTTTCCTTCCTACAATGCAAAGGAAAATATACGTTATGTAGCTGGGAGATTGACGGTCTGACAAACTCGTTCCTTTCTCACACACGCCTTAGGCGTCTTACCTGGAACTTTAAATGTTCCGTGTTACGTCACCCGCTTATAAAGCTCACGTAAGGCTGCTGTTTCGTGCGTTTGACGCACGCCCCCCCCCCTCCCCCCCCGTCCAACACAGACACACTTAGACATATCCCGAAGCACCAAAGATGCTGGTATTAGCATGCGTAATCAAATACAGACATATGTAAACAGGTGGAATCCAGCGCTGCGGTCGGCAACGCCTGCATAAGACAACAAGCGTCTGGCGCAGTTGTTAGATCGGTTACTGCTGCTACAATAGCAAGTTATCAAGATTTCAGTGAGTTTGAACGTGGTGGTATAGTCGTTGCACGAGCGATGGGACACAGCATTTCCGAGGCAGCGATGACCATTTCACGAGTGTACCGTGAATATCAGTAATCTGGTAAAATATCAAATCTCCGACATCGCTGCGGCCGGAAAAATATCCTGCAACAACGGGACCAACGACGACTGAAGAGAATCGTTCAACGTGACAGAAGTGCAACCCTTTCGCAAATAGCTGCAGATTTCAATGCTGGGCCATCAAGTATCAGCGTGCGAACCATTCAACGAAATATCATCGATATGGACTTTCGGAGCTGAAGGCACACTCGTGTACCCTTGATCACTGCACGACACAAAACCTTACGCCTCGTCTGGATCGGTCAACACCTATATTCAACTGTTGATGACTGGAAACATGTTGCCTGGTCGGACGAGTCTAGTTTCAAATTATACCGAGCGGACGCACGTGAACGGGTATGGAGACAACCACATGAATCCATGGTCTAGGTGATAATCTGAGCAGCCCCTTAGATTGTTTGCAGATGATGCTGTAATTTACCGTCTAGTAAAATCATCAGCCGATCAATTCCAATTACAAAATGATCTAGAGAGAATTTCTGTGTGGTGCGAAAAGTGGCAATTTGCACTAAACAAGGAAAAGTGCGAGGTCATCCACATGGGTACTAAAAAAATCCGATAAATTTTGGGTATACGATAAATCGCACAAATCTAAAGGCTATCAATTCGACTAAATACCTAGGAATTACAATTACGAGCAACTTAAATTGGAAAGACCACATAGATAATATCGTGGGGAAGGCGAAACAAAGACTGCGCTTTGTTGACAGAACACTTAGAAGATGCAACAAACCCACTAAAGAGACAGCCTACATTACACTTGTCCGTCCTCTGCTGGAATATTGCTGCGTGGTGTGGCATCCTTACCATGTAGGATTGACGGAGGACATCGAAAAAAAGCAAAGAAGGGCAGCCCGTTCCATGGTATCGCGCAATAGGGGTGAGAGTGTCACTGATATGATACGCGAGTTGGGGTGGCAGTCACTGAAACAGAGGCGGTTTTCTTTGCGGCGAGATCTATTTACGAAATTTCAATCACCAACTTTCTCTTCCGAATGCGAAAATATTTTGTTGACGCCCACCTACGTAGGGAGAAATGATCATCTACATCTACATCTACATTTATACTCCGCAAGCCACCCAACGGTGTTTGGCGGAGGGCACTTTACGTGCCACTGTCATTACCTCCCTTTCCTGTTCCAGTCGCGTATGGCTCGCGGGAAGAACGACTGTCTGAAAGCCTCTGTGCGCGCTCTAATCTCTCTAATTTTACATTCGTGATCTCCTCGGGAGGTATAAGTAGGGGGAAGCAATATATTCGATACCTCATCCAGAAACGCACCCTCTCGAAACCTGGCGAGCAAGCTACACCGCGATGCAGAGCGCCTCTCTTGCAGAGTCTGCCACTTGAGTTTGTTAAACATCTCCGTAACGCTATCACGGTTACCAAATAACCCTGTGACGAAACGCGCCGCTCTTCTTTGGATCTTCTTTATCTCCTCCGTCAACCCGATCTGGTACGGATCCCACACTGATGAGCAATACTCAAGTATAGGTCAAACGAGTGTTTTGTAAGCCACCTCCTTTGTTGATGGACTACATTTTCTAAGGATTCTCCCAATGAATCTCAACCTGGTAGCCGCCTTACCAACAATTAATTTTATATGATCATTCCACTTCAAATCGTTCCGCACGCATACTCCCAGATATTTTACAGAAGTAACTGCTACCAGTGTTTGTTCCGCTATCATATAATCATACAATAAAGGATCCTTCTTTCTATGTATTCTCAATACAATACATTTGTCTATGTTAAGGGTCAGTTGCCACTCCCTGCACCAAGTGCCTATCCGCTGCAGATCTTCCTGCATTTCGCTACAATTTTCTAATGCTGCAACTTCTCTGTATACTACAGCATCATCCGCGAAAAGCCGCATGGAACTTCCGACACTATCTACTAGGTCAATAATAATCATAATAATAATCATAATAAAATAAGAGAAATGAGAGCTCGAACGGAAAGATTCAGATGTTCCTTTTTTCCCACGCGCCATTCGAGAGTGGAATGGTAGAGAAGTAGTATGAAAATGGTTCGATGAACCCTCTGCCAGGTACTTAAGTGTGATTTTTGGACGACATGGTTGTGGAGAGAAGCAGCGATTAGTATGATTAATCAATAATTCAAAAACAGTCTTGATCGAATTTATTATTGTTGTAATACCGCCAACCGGTTTCAACCCGACGTAGGGGTCATCTTCTGGGCGTTTACACCATTGATCGACTGCTGGTGGTGTCACTCCTGTCTACATAACGGCAGGAAACTATAGACAGGAGTGAAACTACAAAAATGGCTCAAATGGCTCTGAGCACTATGGGACTTAACATCTATGGTCATCAGTCGCCTAGAACTTAGAACTACTTAAACCTAACTAACCTAAGGACATCACACACATCCATGCCCGAAGCAGGATTCGAACGTGCGACCGTAGCAGTCGCTCGGTTCCGGACTGAGCGCCTAGAACCGCGAGACCACCGCGGCCGGCAGTGAAACTACAAACAGGAGTGACACCACCAGCAGTCGACCAATGGTGTAAACGCCCAGAAGATGACCCCTACGTCGGGTTGAAACCGGTTGACGGTATTATAACAATAATAAATGCGATTAAGACTGTTCTTGAATTATTGACTTAAGTGTGAATTGCAGAGTAACCATGTAGATGTAGATGTAGACCCTGCATGTCAGCAGGGGACTGTTCAAGCTGGTGGAGGCTCTTTAATGGTGTGGGCGTGTGCAGAAAAATGGTTCAAATGGCTCTGAGCACTATGGGACTTAACATCTGAGGTCATCAGTCCCCTAGAACTTAGAACTACTGAAACCTAACTAACCTAAGGACATCACACACATCCATGCCCGAGGCAGGATTCGAACCTGCGACCGTAGCAGCAGCGCGGTTCCGGACTGAAGCGTCTAGAACCGCTCGGCCACAGCGGCCGGCGGGCGTGTGCAGTTGCAGTAATATGCGACCGCTGACGCATCTAGATACAACTCTGACAGGTGGCACGTACGTAAGATTCCTGTCTGATCACCTGTATCCATTCATATCCATTGTGAATCCGACGGACTTGGGCGATTTCAGCAGGACAATGCGACACCCCACACGTGCAGGATTGCTGCAGAGTGGCTTCAGGAACACTGTTCTGAGTTTAAACACTTCCGCTGGCCACCCAACTATCCAGACATGAACATTATTGAGCATATTTGCGATGCCTTGCAAGCTGCTGTTCAGGTGAGATCTCCACCCGCTCGTCCGCTCACGAGCTGGGACCTTGCGTGACGTGGGCTCTTCGTTGCCAGGCGAGGGAAACCGCTGCAGACCGGCGCGCCTTCACCCGACACCCGCCCCGTCACGCCGCGCTTTGCCGCTGGAGCCGACCTCGCCCACGCCGCGCGCCCTTTGTCCGCCGCCTCTCTTGCCCAGGGGCGCGGCACGTTCGAAAGAGACCGCACCGCGGAACGCGCAAGTTGGCCACAACCAGCTGGACAAGTTCACGTCCCTTCAGCAACACTTGCCATACGAGGGTTGCCCAGAAAGTAGTGCACCGCATTTTTTTTCTTCAACAACTCCTTACTGAACATAATGAGAATTACACGCACGAAAGAATGGAGTTTCTTCTACACACCCTATTTTTCCATTTAAGGGGCTCCGGAAAGGCTCAAAATCATGAAAAGTTCAATTTTTACTTTTTTGCGTTTTCTGAATCTGCAGATAATAGATATATAATTTAGATATATAATTTATTCAATTCCGAAGACTACAACTATTTTTAATTTTTTTTTGAAATGTGTTCTACATGGGCGTGACCCACTGTGGCGCTGTTAAACTGCTGTCAAATAATGTTATTATTAACGTCCGTGTTCATCAGGTACATTTTAGTGATGTGAGATAAAGTATCTGTTGTGGCTAACCTATTTTCAGAGACTTAGCAGCACCTGAACTGTTGAAAAAGTGTATTCACGGAAAAACTCAAAACCCCAATGAAAGTGTAAACAGTGTTACATGGTCGAGAATCCCCAAGACTGTATTTGTTGGAATAGAAACACTTCGCTTTGGTGTGTATGATGCTGTTGCGACTTTCAATAATGGCAACATTGTAAGGTGCAAGGTATTTAGAAATATGGGAATGAAGATAGGTTCTAACATGGTACGAGCGATGCTTGCTTTAGACAAGGAGCGCCTTCGGGCTGCAGACAGGGCTGTAAAGAGTCTAGAAATACAAGCAAGAGTAAACAGGAGGAGGAACAAGAGGAAGCTGGAGGAGGAGTTTGCAGAGGATGAAGATAATCCATCCTATGGACCTGGAATGCACTAAAAAGTTAATCCAATCTTTGTCGCTCGATTCCCAAATCTTTTATTTTCTCATACTAATTACATGTTTTCTAAGGATCTTCCAAACATATTTGTTTCAAACTTTCAGTAAATGTTACATAGTACCTTCTGCATAATTTAACACAGCCTTTTTCCAAAAAACTGTATATTTTTGAATATATAAATAAAAAATTGCAAAAAAATGTTGTGAATTTTCATTACAATTGAAAAAAAAATCTTTAATAACTGAACTAAAATTTTGTAAAATCCCTGTGTTAAGTTGTAGCCCATATTCCAATAAATAATCTGTAAAAAGTTCAACTTCCTACCTCAAATACTTTGTGAGGAAAGATGTAATTTATAAGCATTATTTTAACATTGCAAGTATAGGGCGTTCCGGAGCCCCTTAATCTTCATCCCGTTTTATGGCCTTCCTCCAGCGCGAAACAAGGATGTACAGATTTTTCCCTAATGTCATTTTTTCCCAAGGAGGTATATAAACTACATAGAGTGGCTATCTGTGAGGTAACAGCGCTCCCAGCGGCAGCAAAAAGCAACACTGGGCGCCGTTTTTTGAATCGTCTACATGTCAGTATATTTACATTTGGTGTATAGTACTGGCGTTAGAAAATCAGTGTTTTCCGGTTGTAATTTGTTTTAAAAGGCTTATTGACCGATCGCGAATCATGCCCAGTGTATGTGTAGCGTACAATTGCCCTAATAGAAGTGATAAAACAACTGGAATATCATATTTCAGGTGAGTATCTAATTGCGTGTTATACTGCTCCAAAGGGCGTATTCAAATTGTTAACAGTGGCAGAAAGGGTTTTCAGGGACTGTCAAACCTTAATATGGAAGAATTTCCTTCTGTAGTTGTGTGTGGAATTGTTCAGAATGTTGGGTGACAGGCCGAATTTATTTACTCGATTTTGATCATCTAATGGTGCCAGCTGAATTTGGAGAAGAGTCACATTACTCTTTCCTAGTCAGGATGCTGTTAAAATAGTATTTTAACTGTAGGTTACACCATTTGTGCAAAAACCAGGCCAATGGAAGAAAGAGGGCAACATATTCGGCAAATATATACAAACTTATATTGTTTAAGGGACAATGGAAGGTCCTGCGCTGTCAATTGATCGTCTTTGGACCTACTGAACTATTTAAAATTGTTTTTGACCTAATCTATATGGCATTGCAGCGAAATGAACTGCAACATTTCGTAATAAACTTTTCAATTAATCGATGTCAGGAGTGTGTTTCATTTCTTTTAGCCTTCATCACTATATGTTTTACAGTAGAGAAATCAGATTGTCAGTGCAGATTGGCTTTTTGTTTTACGCCATGCGTAGTAAACAATAACAACATTCAGTATTAGCAGACGACGTGTAGGCTGCAGCTTGACGTTACAAGACATGGCGGATCAGTTTTCAAGTTGCTTCAAAGATGGCCGTACCATAGCCAGTCTATGTTGTTTATATAGGTCGTTGTTTTTTCCTATGAGGACTACTTAAACCGGTGGAGGCCGTATTACGCTCTTCAGTTGTAGCCAGCTGCTGTCCACCAGTGTAGTAGTGCATTGTCTCTGTTTACTAATGGAGCGATACACGTGGATTGAGTACACTGACATGCTTGGTGCGTACTACGTAGCGCACCACAACGGACGAGCTGCACAATATCCTAATCGCCGTATCATACGACCTATGCTGCTGTGTACCAACGTCTGCGTGAGACCGGGTCATTTAGCAGATTACCTGGACAGGGACGCCGTCGCACGGTAAGAACGCTGCAATTTGAGAAAGCTGTCTTGCAGCATGTGGAGCGGGATCCTTCAATCAGCACTCGTGCAATTGCACGTAACATGGGGACGAATCAGACGAATGTAAGAACAGTCCTTCGAGAGCAACTGTTACGTCTATTTCACTTAAGCGTGTCCTCAACCTTGAACCAGTTGATTATCCACCCAGAGCACAGTTTTCGCGGTGGTACCTGGAACAGTGTGAAATTCATCCTACATTTCCATCCTCTGTGTTGTTTACCGATCCAGCAACGTTCGGGCGCGATGGAGTCTTCAACATGCACAATTCGCATGTTTGGAGTGAGGATAACCCACATGCCACAGTTACTAGCGATCATTAAGTGCGGTTCTTCGATAATATGTGGGTCGGTGTTGTTGGGGACTGTTTAATTGGGCCGTATCTGCTACCTAGGCCATTAAATGACAGGCACTATTACAATTTTCTCGCCAGAGCATTGCCAGAATTGCTGGAAAACGTCCCGCTCCTTACGAGGCAACGCATGTGGTTCCAGCATGACGGGGCGCCGGCACATTTCAGTCGTTGTGTGCGTCGATTCCTGGACCGCCGGTTCCCAGAAACGTGGATTGGCAGAGGTGGTCCTGTACCATGGCCTGCTCGATCCCCAGATATGTCCCCTCTAGACTTTTTTGTTGGTTTTATTAATTTGTCGCAAGAGAAATCTTCCTCTACCGGTTTAAATACTCCTCACAGGAAAAAATGACATTAGGGCAAAATATTTGTTTTGATGTCCCCTACAACCTCCCAGAGTTTGTCGGTTTAAATACTTTTCACCCTGTATATGCACTGTTGGTATCAATCCTTGTCCTGGTGGCGGAGGCAGTGCATCACTGTGTAAATCACCTCCTCATCGTCCTCAAAATGTCTTCCACGCATGGCATCCTCTAATGGCCTAAACAAGTGGAAGTCCGAGGGGCTAGGTGAGGCCTGTAGGGTGGATCGGGTAACACTGTCCAACCCTGTTTCACGATGTGTTCAGCAATCCTCAAAGTTGTGTGGGGCCGAGAGTTATCGTGTTGCAGCAGAACATCTCCTGGGTGACTGTGGCGCCGAAATCACCGGAAAAGCTTCTTGAGTTCTGTTAATGTGTTCTCATATGAAACTTCCTGGCAGATTAAAACTGTGTGCCGGATCGAGACTCGAACTCGGGACCTTTGCCTTTCGCGGGCAAGTGCTCTACGGGCAGATGTAAAGCTGTGAGGACGGGGCGTCAGTCGCGCTTGGGTAGCTCAGTTGGTAGAGCACTTGCCCGCGAAAGGCAAGGTCCCGAGTTCGAGTCTCGGTCCGGCACACAGTTTTAATCTGCCAGGAAGTTTCAAATTTTTGTTTGTTTCTAGTTGAATGTCTGCAGTTCTAGTTGACGTCCAAACGTCCTTTGCACAGTGCCGTAGCACGCCACTAGAGGAGACCGATAAAAATGGCGCAGTTCGTTAATGAAGTGGATCATCCCCACCCTAGAAGTTGGTCACGGACAGCCCACGTCCTATATGTCTGGTAATAACGTTATAGTAAGTGACATGGGATCATCCACTTAATGACGAAGACTGTAATAAGTTTCGGACTGTTGGCTTTATTCCGCCATTACGACGTAAAACAGAAGACATGTAATATTTCTACGAACAGGTGTAGACATCCTGCCCTGTGCCAGGCTCTTCAATTCAGAGCAGCACTCACGCTTAGTGTCCACGATTACTTGTTCGACTGCTACGGTCGCAGGTTCGAATCCTGCCTCGGGCATGGATGTGTGTGATGTCCTTAGGTTAGTTAGATCTAAGTAGTTCTAAGTTCTAGGGGACTGATGACCACAAATGTTAAGTCCCATAGTGCTGAGAGCCATTTGAACCATTTTTGAACTTGTTCGATATACACTCCTGGAAATTGAAATAAGAACACCGTGAATTCATTGTCCCAGGAAGGTGAAACTTTATTGACACATTCCTGGGGTCAGATACATCACATAATCACAATGACAGAACCACAGGCACATAGACACAGGCAACAGAGCATGCACAATGTCGGCACTAGTACAGTGTATATCCACCTTTCGCAGCAATGCAGGCTGCTATTCTCCCATGGAGACGATCGTAGAGATGCTGGATGTAGTCCTGTGGAACGGCTTGCCATGCCATTTCCACCTGGCGCCTCAGTTGGACCAGCGTTCGTGCTGGACGTTCAGACCGCGTGAGACGACGCTTCATCCAGTCCCAAACATGCTCAATGGGGGACAGATCCGGAGATCTTGCTGGCCAGGGTAGTTGACTTACACCTTCTAGAGCACGTTGGGTGGCACGGGATACATGCGGACGTGCATTGTCCTGTTGGAACAGCAAGTTCCCTTGCCGGTCTAGGAATGGTAGAACGATGGGTTCGATGACAGTTTGGATGTACCGTGCACTATTCAGTGTCCCCTCGACGACCACCAATGGTGTACGGCCAGTGTAGGAGATCGCTCCCCACACCGTGATGCCGGGTGTTGGCCCTGTGTGCCTCGGTCGTATGCAGTCCTGATTGTGGCGCTCAGCTGCACGGCGCCAAACACGCATACGACCATCATTGGCACCAGGGCAGAAACGACTCTCATTGCTGAAGACGACACGTCTCCATTCGTCCCTCCATTCACGCCTGTCGCGACACCACTGGAGGCGGGCTGCACGATGTTGGGGCGTGAGCGGAAGACGGCCTAACGGTGTGCGGGACCGTAGCCCAGCTTCATGGAGACGGTTGCGAATGGTCCTCGCCGATACCCCAGGAGCAACAGTGTCCCTAATTTGCTGGGAAGTGGCGGTGCGGTCCCCTACGTTACTGCGTAGGATCCTATGGTCTTGGCGTGCATCCGTTCGTCGCTGCGGTCCGGTCCCAGGTCGACGGGCACGTGCACCTTCCGCCGACTACTGGCGACAACATCGATGTACTGTGGAGACCTCACGCCCCACGTGTTGAGCAATTCGGCGGTACGTCCACCCGGCCTCCCGCATGCCCACTATACGCCCTCGCTCAAAGTCCGTCAACTGCACATACGGTTCACGTCCACGCTGTCGCGGCATGCTACCAGTGTTAAAGACTGCGATGGAGCTCCGTATGCCACGGCAAACTGGCTGACACTGACGGCGGCGGTGCACAAATGCTGCGCAGCTAGCGCCATTCGACGGCCAACACCGCGGTTTCTGGTGTGTCCGCTGTGCCGTGCGTGTGATCATTGCTTGTACAGCCCTCTCGCAGTGTCCGGAGCAAGTATGGTGGGTCTGACACACCGGTGTCAATGTGTTCTTTTTTCCATTTCCAGGAGTGTATTCTAAAAAATTCAAATGGCTCTGAGCACTGTGGGACTCAACATCTTAGGTCATAAGTCCCCTAGAACTTAGAACTACTTAAACCTAACTAACCTAAGGACATCACACACACCCATGCCCGAGGCAGGATTCGAACCTGCGACCGTAGCAGTCCCGCGGTTCCTGACTGCAGAGCCAGAACCGCTAGACCACCGCGGCCGGCTCGATATATTCTAATATTTGCCTTCCCCTATACTTTTCTATATCTGTGGTTCCTTGTAGTACCAGGGAAGTTATTCCCTGTTGTCTTAAGGCACGATCTATTATCCTCTTACTTTTCCTAGTCCGTATTATCCACAAATTCCTTTCCTCGCCGATTTTGCGCAGGACTTCCTCATATGTTATGTGTTACCATTATACAAGTTTTCACAGGGGAAATGTTCCGAGTTCGCCAACCACACAACAGCTTCATATTTAAGGACGCTGTTATTTCAAGAGAAGAGTTCAAATGGTTCAAATGGCTCTGAGCACTATGGGACTTAACTGCTAAGGTCATCAGTTCCCTAGAACTTAGAACTACTTAAACCTAACTAACCTAAGGACATCACACACATCCATGCCCGAGGCAGGATTCGAACCTGCGACCGTAGCGGCCGCGCGGTTCCAGACTGTAGCGCGTAGAACCGCTGGGCCACCACGGCCGGGCAAGAGAAGAGTCTGTGAACATAAGCTGCTCCGTGTTCATGTTCAGGCTTGCTATATGACAAACCGTGTGAAACTTCTCGGTCCGGTGGTCTTATGCTTTATTTATTTAGACGTCTAGTTCCGTATGATCACATTGAGTAACAAATCTCCAACGTCATGGAACGTGTCATCATACAAATTACAAAGAAAAAGTAATAACAGATAAAATAAAATGTTTATGAACCGAAAAAATGTCAAGTCGTAAGTTTAAGTAAACGCCATCAGCAATATAACAAAGTATTGAGCTTAATTTTTCAAGGAACTCCTCAACAGACTAGAAGGGGTGACCCATGAGGAAACTATTCAGTTTCCATTTGAAAGCGCGTGGAGTACTGCTAACATTTTTGAATTCTTGTGGTAGCATATTGACAATGGAAGCACCAGTATACTGCATACCTTTCTGCACAAGGGTTGAGACTGGATTTCTGCCCCGTATTATCTGAGTGAAAGCTGTTAACTTTTGGAAATAAGGTGATATTACTAAAAAAAGCGACAGTAAAAAATATATATATGGTGGGAGGCCAATGTCAGAATACCCAGACTAGTGAAGAGAGGTCGACAAGAGGTTCGCGAACTTACACCACTTATTGCTCGAACTGCTCGTTTCTGAACAAAAAATATCCTTTGAGGATGGGAAGATAATATCATACGTCGTAAGCGAATGAAAATAAGCAAAGTAGTCCAAATTTCGTGTCGAACTGCCACTTACTTCAGATACCGTTCGAATAGTAAAAATGGCAGCATCAAATCTTTGAACAAGATGCTGAACTTGGGCTTGCCACAACAGTTTACTATCTATCTCAACACATAGAAATTTGAAGTGTTCAGTTTCACTAATCATGTGCCCATTCTGTGAAATTAAAACATCGAGTTTTGTTGAATTGTATGTTAGAAATCGTAAAAACTGAGTTTTACTGTGGTTTAGCGTTAGTTTATTTTCTACAAGCCATGGACTTATGTTATGAACTACACTATTTTAAACAGAGCCAATGTTGCACATAACATCCTTTACTACCAAGATAGCGTCACCAGCAAACAGAAATATTTTAGAATTCCTGTAATACCAGAGAGTATTTCATTTAAATAAATAAGTAACAGGAGTGGCCCCAACACTGATCCGTGGGGTACCTGTCCCATTTGACCTTATCTCACTAAGACCCCACATCATAACCATTCTCAACACTGTGAATAATGACCTTTTGCCGTCTGTTCTTAAAGTAAGAGGAGCATATTCCTGTTGTTTCGAAAGGTTTCACTGCTAGCTTTAACGACTATCCTCTAGCTACACCACTCACTGAAAGTTCTCTCTGGCTTTGTCAAAAATATACAAGTGCACCGAAAGAAAGACAATAATTGCTTCGATAAATCTACGAGTGTTAATCGTACAGAAGAGTACTCATGTACTTCTACATCTACATCTACATTTATACTCCGCAAGCCACCCAACGGTGTGTGGCGGAGGGCACTCTACGTGCCACTGTCATTACCTCCCTTTCCTGTTCCAGTCGCGTATGGTTCGCGGGAAGAACGACTATCTGAAAGCCTACGTGCGCGCTCTAATCTCTCTAATTTTACATTCGTGATCTCCTCGGGAGGTATAAGTAGGGGGAGCAATATATTCGATACCTCATCCAGAAACGCACCCTCTCGAAACCTGGACAGCAAGCTACACCGCGATGCAGAGCGCCTCTCTTGCAGAGTCTGCCACTTGAGTTTGTTAAACATCTCCGTAACGCTATCACGTTTACCAAATAACCCCGTGACGAAACGCGCCGCTCTTCTTTGGATCTTCTCTATCTCCTCCGTCAACCCGATCTGGTACGGATCCCACACTGATGAGCAATACTCAAGTATAGGTCGAACGAGTGTTTTGTAAGCCACCTCCTTTGTTGATGGACTACATTTTCTAAGGACTCTCCCAATGAATCTCAACTTGGTACCCGCCTTACCAACAATTAATTTTATAAGATCATTCCACTTCAAATCGTTCCGCACGTATACTCCCAGATATTTTACAGAAGTAACTGCTACCAGTGTTTGTTCTGCTATCATATAATCATACAATAAAGGATCCTTCTTTCTATGTATTCGCAATACATTACATTTGTCTATGTTAAGGGTCAGTTGCCACTCCCTGGACCAAGTACCTATCCGCTGCAGATCTTCCTGCATTTCGCTACAATTTTCTAATGCTGCAATTTCTCTGTATATTACAGCATGATCCGCGAAAAGCCGCATGGAACTTCCGACACTATCTACTAGGTCATTTATATATATTGTGAAAAGCAATGGTCCCATAACACTCCCCTATGGCACGCCAGAGGTTACTTTAATGTATGTAGACGTCTCTCCATTGATAACAACATGCTGTGTTCTGTTTGCCAAAAACTCTTCAATCCAGCCACACAGCTGGTCTGATATTCCGTAGGCTCTTACTTTGTTTATCAGGCGACAGTGCGGAACTGTATCGAACGCCTTCCGGAAGTCAAGGAAAATAGCATCTACCTGGGAGCCTGTATCTAATATTTTCTGGGTCTCATGAACAAATAAAGCGAGTTGGGTCTCACACGATCGCTGTTTCCGGAATCCATGTTGATTCCTACATAGTAGATTCTGGGTTTCCAAAAACGACATGATACTCGAGCAAAAAACATGTTCTAAAATTCTACAACAGATCGACGTCAGAGATATAGGTCTATAGTTTTCCGCATCTGCTCGACGACCCTTCTTGAAGACTGGGACTACCTGTGCTCTTTTCCAATCATTTGGAACCTCCCGTTCCTCTAGAGACTTGCGGTGCACGGCTGTTAGAAGGGGGGCAAGTTCTTTCGCTTTCCATCAGTTGCTAAAACCTTGTTTTGAAATAACGAGGGTGTGCGCATTACGCCGCCAGTAATACATACGAGTATTCTAGACTGCCACAAAACTGAATCTGGTTGTAGGCTGGACACGATGTGCTCAGCGCCCAGATGTAGGCCACGACAACGTTTAACAAGTAGTCCGCCCCGCGACCACTCGAGAAGTGTGAGAGGAGGTGGTGCGCCGTGACAAATGCTCAGGAGCTGCAGCTGACGTGTGGAAAGCAGAAACTGCGTCTTCGCCAGCGTGGGCGCGCAACCTCTAAACCGGGTCCAATCGGCAGGCGGTTGCAGGGCGTCGCTCCGACACTCTACCGCGGTCGTAAACTTGCACCTCGTTACGTTATTCTCGCGCGACTCGCTAGATGGAAAGGTAATGAAAAATACTTCACTGTATGCCCGCCCATAGAAGAAGAATTGTTAAGCAAGTCTCATGAAATTTCAATCACCAGTTTTCTCCTCCGATTGCGAAAACATTCTGTTCGCACCCACCTACATAGGGAGAAGTGATCATCACGATAAAATAAGAGAAATCAGGGCTCGCACAGAAAAATTTAAGTGTTCGTTTTTCCCGCGTGCCGTTCGAGAGTGGAACGGTAGAGAGACAGCTTGAAGGTGGTTCATTGAACCCTGTGCCAGGCACTTTATTGTGAATAGCAGAGTAATCACATAAATGTAGGTGTAGATGAATTCGATAGCGATGACTTGCCAAGTTACAGTTCCTTACGTTCAGAGTTGGACCGAAGGTCAGTTTATGTTTTCTGTCAATTTGCCCCGATACTTCTTATATTTGAAAAATATCGAGATGGATTGTGGTTTCTGTTTCGATATTAAATAGTCTTCCCGCCACAACTGAATATCATTCTAGTTCACGTACCAAGGTAAGTACTTGCAATATCAATGCGCTGTACTTCTTGAAATAGACGTGGGACGTATCACTAACCGAGCGAAGAGAATACTGGAGGGTGCTATCCGACATAAACAAACTCTGTAAAGAGGTAGTCATTTCAGGTTTAAGGTACGATGAATCCGGATATGAATTAATTTCGAACGATGAATCTGGATATGAATTAAGTTCCAACGCAAAAAGAGATTACCGGCTTCTCTACACACCTTTTCGGGAGCTGTCAAGGTCCTTGGAGTGACTTACAAAGGTGGAATACGTATTACGACAGCGAGTAGTGTTTGCCTTATCTATCTATGTTCAATCATAGTTTCTTTTAATGGAAAGCAACTTGTTCTGTTTTGTGTTACTTTTACGTAAAGTATAACATTTATTAACTTAGAAAAAAAAAGCTTTTCTCAAGATTACAGTAAAGAACTGGAGAGCTTGTGTCTCGTTCTGTTGTTGCCGTACATGGATGTTATCATTGACGGCTAACTAGCCACTTCTGGAGAATAGTTGCCACTGCTTTCTAAATGTGTAGCTAATTTCTACGCGAGATATGTCAAATCGAAATTTAAATGTTTTGTTCCGAATGTATGTACTGCTGTTGTAATATTGCAGAGTAAGATAGCCCATTGAGGGATTTGAGAACGTGTCAACGATAAGTTGGTCAGTGGTTTACTTTGCGGGCGTACTGAGGTTGTACCGAAGAAATGATTATTTTGTCATCAGTTTTCAGTTCTCACTATTAACGAATCAAGAATCAAAAATGTAATTTGTGCCGAACAGGCCAACCTATCTGGAATTATGGGAGGAGCACGAGTGGCTATAACCTTAGGTTAAGGAAAGCACGCCGCATTTATATGAAAACTTAATTCTAGTGATCGTATGCAGTATGTCACTGAATTTTTAATAGTCGAATGGCTTACTGATTGATCACTGTAGTAAACAGTGTAAGTAGGCTGTTTATATTTTCTTATTGGCAACGTTACGTAGCGCTCTGTATGAAAATCACTGGCTGTGCTGTGTGCAGCCTGTGGCTAGTTTGCATTGTTGTCTGCCATTGTAATGTTGGGCAGCGGCAGCTGGATGTGAACAGCGCGTAGCGTTGCGCAGTTGTAGGTGAGCCGCCAGCAGTGGTGGATGTGGGGAGAGAGATGGCGGAGTTTTGTAATTTGTCATGAACTGCTATATATATTATGACTATTAAGGTAAATACATTGTTTGTTCTCTATTAATATCTTTCATTTGCTAACTATGCCTATCAATAGTTAGTGCCTTCAGTAGTTTGAATCTTTTATTTAGCTGGCAGTAGTGGCGCTCACTGTATTGCAGTAGTTCGAGTAACGAAGATTTTTGTGAGGTAAGTGATTTGTGAAAGGTATAGTTTAATGTTAGTCAGGGCCATTCTTTTGTAGGGATTTTTGAAAGTCAGATTGCGTTACGCTAAAAATATTGTATGTCAGTTTAAGCACAGTCGTGTGTAAATTTGTTCTAAGGGGACGTTTCATAACAGACAATTATTCACAATTTCTGTGTTTGGGATACAAGAGTGGGTGAAGAAAAAATTACACCCTTTTGGTCAGGTCACTCACGTGTAGTTGATCTCATTTTTTGCTTCAGTTCCCTTTCAGCGCTTGTCCCTATTTTTAGATCAAAACAGTTGTATTCCGCAGACTCTACATAACTCTTGCAGGTTCTGAATGCATAAGATCCTATAACTTTCTTTTCAGAGACGCCTAAGATACTGTTACGTTCACAGCAGTATGCTATCAGTAGGTGTGATACCTGCTAAATGTCCTTTGTCCCGTGCGACAGAGTTTCAGTACGATAAGAAATAGTTTGGAGGCGCTGCACGCGGTAAGCTGTCAATTTTCCTACAGTCGACTTCGACGGACTGTACTGAATCTTTATAGCCATAATTATTCACTCTCAGAAAGGCTCAAGACAGAATTCGTTGAAAGCGACTGTAACTTTTTCCTCCTCTAGCACTCCAGAGGTAACGCTGTAATATCAGCAAAACTTTAAACGCTGTGCTGCGCGCTTTCTCGTTCGTTTTTCACGGCGCGCACTCAGAGGGCGTTATGAAGTGTTTCCATTACGGCGCGTTGCGCAAGGGCGGGCGCAGGACATCCGGAAAAGGCAAAAAGCGGACTTGGCCTGACCTGGAAACTCAGCTGTGGCGCCAGTGCGCAACAGGTGCGGCAGCTGTCAGCGCCGCCTTCACGGCCTGCACTCCGCTGTGGAGCAGGGATGGCCGCGTGTCACGGCCGACGAACGATGCTGTGGTCACGCATGTACCGGCGCGGCCTACCTACCCGTTGTTGTTGTTGTTGTTGTCTTCAGTCCTGAGACTGGTTTGATGCAGCTCTCCATGCTACTCTAACCTGTGCAAGCTTCTTCATCTCCCGGTACCTACTGCAACCTACATCCTTCTGAATCTGCTTAGTGTATTCATCTCTTGGTCTCCCACTACGATTTTTACCCTCCACGCTGCCTTCCAATACTAAACTGGTGATCCCTTGATGCCTCAGAACATGTCCTACCAACCGATCCCTTCTTCTGGTCAAGTTGTGCCACAAACTTTTCTTCTCCCCAATCCTATTCAATACTTCCTCATTAGTTATGTGATCTACCCATCTTAACTTCAGCATTCTTCTGTAGCACCACATTTCAAAAGCTTCTATTCTCTTCTTGTCCAAACTATTTACCGTCCATGTTTCACTTCCATACATGGCTACACTCCATACATATACTTTCAGAAATGACTTCCTGACACTTAAATCTATACTCGATGTTAACAAATTGCTCTTCTTCAGAAACGCTTTCCTTGCCATTGCCAGTCTACATTTTATATCCTCTCTACTTCGAACATCATCAGTTATTTTGCTCCCCAAATAGCAAAACTCCTTTACTACTTTAAGTGTCTCATTTCCTAATCTAATACCCTCAGCATCACCCGACTTAATTCGACTACATTCCATTATCCTCGTTTTGCTTTTGTTGATGTTCATCTTATATCCTCCCTTCAAGACACCATCCATTCCGTTCAACTGCTCTTCCAAGACCTTCGCTGTCTCTGACAGAATTACAATGTCATCGGCGAACCTCAAAGTTTTTATTTCTTCTCCATGGATTTTAATACCTACTCCAAATTTTTCTTTTGTTTCCTTTACTGCTTGCTCAATATACAGATTGAATAACATTGGGGAGAGGCTACAACCCTGTCTCACTCCCTTCCCAACCGCTGCTTCCCTCTCATGCCCCTCGACTCTTATAACTGCCATATGGTTTCTGCATAAATTGTAAATAGCCTTTCGCTCCCTGTATTTTACCCCTACCACCTGCAGAATTTGAAAGAGAGTATTCCAGTCAACATTGTCAAAAGCTTTCTCTAAGTCTACAAATGCTAGAAACGTAGGTTTGCCTTTCCTTAATCTTTCTTCTAAGATAAGTCGTAAGGTCAGTATTGCCTCACGTGTTCGAGTATTTCTACGGAATCCAAACTGATCCTTCCCGAGGTCGGCTTCTAGTAGTTTTTCCATTCGTCTGTAAAGAATTCGTGTTAGTATTTTGCAGCTGTGGCTTATTAAACTGATTGTTCGGTAATTTTCACATCTGTCAACACCTGCTTTCTTTGGGATTGGAATGATTACATTCTTCTTGAAGTCTGAGGGTATTTCGCCTGTCTCATACATCTACCTACCCGTAGCGCCGTCTAAAGCGTCTTTCTTGTCTTCAAGCATAGCACATCCCCATTTAATTCATCTGGACTAGCATGTGAGTCGTTGGAAGGCTGTGGAAAACACTGTCTGTGTTTTATCATGCTGTTGTTGTTGTTGTGGTCTTCAGTCCTGAGACTGGTTTGATGCAGCTCTCCATGCTACTCTATCCTGTGCAAGCTTCTTCATCTCCCAGTACCTACTGCAACCTACATCCTTCTGAATCTGCTTAGTGTATTCATCTCTTGGTCTCCCCCTACGATTATCATACTGTGCGCACATAATCATTAAAATTTTGTTATTTACTGCCCTTGTTGGTGCTGCAATTTTAACGACCAATCCTTTTTTTTCGATGAGTTATCTTTTTATATACACGAACCATATCCAAGTTTGTGTAATAAGGATATTCAGTCTTTGAAGTATAATTCCGGTTGGTCTACAGAGCACACATCTATTAAAGCCACAACACCTTCATTGGACCCATAACATTTTACAGCCATAAACTTATTTACACTGAGTGAGGCGGCGTAATGGTGATTGTAGTTGTCACGTAATCAGGAGGACAGAGCTTCTTATAAACTTCATCGACGTCGTACCGCAGCAATCCCAAATTGTGCTATAAACGTCATACTGGACCGCGCGGGATTAGCCGAGCGGTCTGATGGCGCTGCAGTCAGACTGTCCGACTGGTCCCGACGGAGATTCGAGTCCTCCCTCGGGCATGGGTGTGTGTGTTTGTCCTTAGGATGATTTAGGTTAAGTAGTGTGTAAGCTTAGGGACTGATGACCTTAGCAGTCAACAGCAGTTAAGTCCCATAAGATTTCACACACATGTGAACATTTTTTTTGTCATACTAGTGTGAAATGTACTGCGTGCTTGTACACTAGTGTGCAAAAGCTAATGACGAAAGTAACGTTCGCAAGATGTGTCACTTGTAATGCCAGAAATGCATATCCTCCTATTTCCATCTATTGTACTATAAATTTTTCTTCCTTATTTTGTTACCTGAAGATATGATATTTCTGTGTCTTTGTATATTTTAATTGTTTTACTATTTGTATATATATATAGAAATTGGTTTTTTTGTAAATATTATTTCTATTGTTACGTCTGGCCTAGGGAAAACTATGCTATCAAACGATTACATCGATAGATCGTGTGGAGAACCAGAGTGTTTAGAGTCTTTGGTAGTGTTAACTCTGCCGCGTGGAGCGCGGGCAGAGCAGGGTCTGGCTGGGGTGGTGCAGTGGAGCAGGGTGTTGTGTGGCGCTCCCGCGAGTTGCCGCGCTTTCGGGGTTTGGCAGCATGTAATTGCGCTCGACTTGCGATGATAGTTTCGGACACGGTGTCGCGGACGGGAAGCATTAGCTGGCGCACATCAAGAGCCCGTTTCGCCTGGTGACCGTGTCGAGAAGAAGGCGCGCCAACATCCAGCTTCTGCAACAGCGATGGCCCCGATCGACGACTGCAAACCTTCAATCAACCAACAAGGAAGACTAAAAGCACGTAAAGAATAGAACTGTATGGCAGACCTCAGATTTTCAAAGTGTTGCGTCACAGAAATACAGCAACTTAGCACGAACCTTTATTGCTCATTGTCCCAATTGCATTACCAAGCAGGGTCCCTTCCTTTCCTGGAATGAACCCAAGTGCCGTTGAAATTCATACGCCAGCATAAAAGTAATATCATTCCAGTTCACTGCTTTAATTTCAAAGTTCAGTTAAAGTATTCATAGCTGGCTACAATATTTAGATTACACAAGCAGAAATTAAGAGTGCGAGTTTTGTTACCATATTTTAGCTTATCTGTGACTGCAGCTCAGCTTGGTACGTACTAAATTTTACTATTGTTAATTGTTCAGAATCATTTAATTCAAGTTCAAAGTTAAATCTATTATTTCTAAATTGCGTAGATTCAAGTAGCTTTTGAAATGATTGTTGAGGTAGCCCAAGACTAACCTTATTTTACTGAATTTCGTAGTGCTTCAGAAACAAAGTTCACTATTAATTTCAGTCAGTAAATTAACTTTCAATTTTCTGGCTTTATTAATTCTTTTGCTAAATTAAGTCAGAGGGTAGCGAAATTTATTACTTCTGACAAACATTCAGTTTTCACACAACACGTGTCAACCTTCAGTTGCCACACTTTTAATGCTAGTTATATGTGCATTAATCTTTCATTTTCAGTTATTATAGTAGTTGTCCGTAGGACTGGCGACCGTAATTTTCCCCAAATCTCAAATATCTAATTAATGCCAATTAACTGTTAACGTAACGACCGCACATTTACTTTCTTTATTAACTTTACCCTTTTCTCAAAATTAATTTCCACCAATTTCATTTGCATTTTTCCTTTCATTTAGATGTCACCCTTTCCTCCCTCTTTACCGACAAATTAACTTCGGTGACGATTGCTTCTCCCAAATTTCCATTAGGTGCACGCGGTATAATTTTCCACTGCCATTAAGGTCGATAAGTGAGGGGGAGGTTACACACTGATAAGTAACATGGCTCAGTCAGACTGGGGCCACACATAGAAAGAACTGCTGCAGCATAGTACAGAAGGTAACTGAAATAAATACGCAGGGAGATAAACAGAAGTCACACTTTTATTCAAATGCAGTGATTACACTGGAGTTGCCACGATTCATGATGGTCCTCTGGACGTTAAAAAAAGAGGGACAGCGTCCTCCACACTGTGTGTGGTAACCAGTACTGCCATGCGCGCCACAGGCTTGGTAATGACTTGTTGTGTGAGGGAGCTCCATTCCTCCACGAGCGCGGCTGACGGATGGTGGATGATTGTCTGTATGTGTGGACCTACCACCCGTACAACGTATTTGACTCGTGCTCAAACACGATGAAATTTAAGTCGGCGGAACGGGCAGGCTACTCCACTCTTCGAATGTCCTCTCGTTCCAAGAGATCCTCCAGCGCATTGTTCGATTTGGTCGCGTAACCATCCACAAAAATGAAGCAGGGACCGAATCAGCGCCGGAGAACTCGCGTGTGGGGCAGGAGTATAGCGTCAAAATAACGTTTACCGGACAACGTACAGTTTTCAAATCTTTGGATGTCTGTATGCCCACGGAACATAATGCCTCCCCACACCATAATACCTGCACCATCAAAATGATCATGTTCGACGATGTTCCTAGGTGCAGCCAGGAATGCGGTCCACATGCTCGAAGACCATCCAGCATTTGTCAACCGTGGCGGTGGAGGAATGAACGCCGTACCGCAAGAAATCCTCACCGACCTTGTAGCCAGAATGGGGCACGTTCCAGAGCACGCACTTCTGTCCGTGGGGATGACACATCCCATTCAGAACCACGGCGCGCCCTTTGTAATGTCTAGGACACCATCACGAATCGCGGTAATTGCTGTGTTTCAATAAAAGTGCCGTTTCTATTTGTCACATTGAGGACTTCTGTCAGTTACTTCCTGCACTATACTTTGGTAGTTCCTTCTACGTATGACACAAGTCTCATCGAGCTATGTTTCTTGCCAGACACACATCATGCCCGGCCGCGCGAAGTGGCAGCGCGGTTTAAGGCGCCATGTTACGGATTGCGCGGCCCCTCCCTCCGGAGGTTCGAGTTCTTCCTGGGGCATGCATGTGTATGTTGCTCTTAGCATGTTAGTTTAAGTAGTGTGTAATTCTAGGGACCGATAACCTCACTAGTTTGGTCCCTTAGGAATTCACACACACACACATCATCCGAAAGTTCTTGTGTTTTGTAGACCAGTATAGTCATTTTGAAGTACACGGGATGGGCAGAATAATGTGGTGAACACCTGTACTTACTTGGGAATGGTATATTAATAAGGGGTTGGACCGCCATTTGCCGGTAATACAGCTGCGATTTGTCTCGGGATATTGGCATATAATGATTGTATATCTCCAGTGGAATTTAATGCCACTCATCGATCAGAACCTCTTGTAACTTCTGTAATAATGAGGGAGGCAGAAATCTGCACCAGAGTCTGCGCTCCAATACCGTCCACAAGAGTTCGATAATGTTCAAGTCCGGGGACTTTTCTGGTCAGGGAAGACGCTGCAGTTCAACTGCATATTCCTCATACCACGATTGTACTGCCTGACTGTGTGAGTGGGTGCATTATCGTCCTGAAATATGGCATCATTGTTGGGGAACAACATTTGAGTGATGTGGGCACATGATCACCTAAAATGTTCACATAGTCGTTGGCTGTAACACGGCCTTTCAAAGTAATGATGGGACCAGCAGAATACAACGATGTGGCTCCCCACACCATCACACTTCCTCCTCCATGCTTAACCGTTGGAATCAAGCAATCAAGCAATCTTTTGGCATTCTACAGACGTAAACCTGCCTCGATATTGAAAATAACGAAAACGCTCACTCGTCAGACCATGTGACGTGTTTCCACCGATCAGCCTTCTAGGATTTATTCTCCTGAAACCATGTTTTACGCTTCTTTGCCTGGCTGTCATCACTTTTTTTAAAAAAAATCTTATGGCACTTCTAAGATCATCAGTGAATAAGCTTACACACTACTTAACCTAAATTATTCTAAGGACAAACACACACACACCCATGCCCGAAGGAGGACTCGAACCTCCGCCGGGACCAGCCGCACAGTCGATGACTGCAGCGCCCCAGACCGGTCGGCTAATCCCGCGCGGCTGTCATCACTAATGGTTTCGTTATAGCAGCTCGTCCATGAAAGTTCGCTTTATGGAGTTTCTGGCGGACAGTGTCGATAGAAACGTGGCCTCGAAAATGGCTATTCAGCTCTGCAATCACTTTAACCACTATAGTTTTGTGTTGGTTTGACACAATTCGTGTTACCGATTCAAATGGTTCAAATGGCTCTGAGCACTAGGGGACTTATCATCAGTCCCCTAGATCTTAGAACTACTTAAACCTAACTAACCTAAGGACATCACACACATCCGTGCCCGAGGCAGGATTCAAACCTGCGACCGTAGCGGTCAAGCGGTTCCAGACTGAAGCGCCTAGAACCGCACGGCCACACCGGCCGGCGGTTGAAGGAAGTCGCTCTGTTGTGCCGTTGTAGGCTAGGAACAATAAAGAAGAAACTGGTGATAATGTACTTTACCTAATAAAAATGGTTCAAATGGCTCTGAGCACTATGGGACTTAACATCTGAGGTCATCAGTCCCCTAGAACTTAGAACTACTTAAACCTAACTAACCTAAGAACATCACACTCATCCATGCCCGAGGCAGGATTCGAACCTGCGACCGTAGTGGTCTCGCGGTTCCAGACTGAAGCGCCTAGAACCGCACGACCACACTGGCCGGCTTTACCTAATAGTTTTTCTTGCTAATGATGCTGACAGTCTCATGAGGTTAAAAAAAACGAAAGACGATCTCTGTAATTTAGTTTTGATTTGCGCCCACTGTTACGTTTACACGATGCTGTCTTTCCACGTTTTGCAAAGGCTGTCATAACTGTTGATACAGTTGCTCTTGAAACATTCAAGAAGTTGCCTGTCTCGGTTGCTGGTACTCAAGCCGATCCGGCTCCCACCACCTGCCCTCTTTGGAACTCTGTTAGGTCTTTCATTGCACGTCAACCTCGGCCTCTGAATGCAGATACGAAGTGTGCACTGCGCGTAAAGAACCTGCACTGATGCCTAGTCCGTACTGAACACGCACAGTGCAGCGTGACGCGTGACTCACCTGTATTGCTGACCGTCACACACGCAACCACCCCCTCACTACCACTGTTCACATATTTTGCCACCCCCTGTATGGTGGCCGGGCCGGTGACTGAGCGAGGAGCCGCGTAATACCAACACCGACTCAAAGGCAGGCCTCGGCGGTTGTTGGTGACGTCACGTCAGCTACGCACGACGAACGCCAGGTCTGTTGCAGGCAGAAACGCCTGGGCGTCCGTATCACCATAAATCTCTTACTTTTGGACAAAATGTTTGGTATTGTTTTGGATTCTGCAGTTTTATTTAGATGAAAGGTTTTCTTACTATCGTAAAGCTACAAATGAAGATCATAGTCCTGTATTACTGAATCCTGTCGAAACAAACGTAGATCAACATGAGAAGATGCTTTGCCCCATTGCAAGCTTCGGAAATTTTACATTCGAGTAACTATATTTACTTGATCCATTTTGCTATCGAAACCTACCCCAACCCCCTTACAATTAACTCGTTTCTTTTATTTATTTATTTATTTTCTTTTGACATCGTCACTGGAAATGTGAACTAATTTACGTGTGTAAATGTCCAACTGTTGCCAGTCATTAGATTACAGTCGTTTTCAACGAAAGGAATTCTAAACAGGAAACAAAATAGCTTCATACATCGAAAATACTGTTAAGCTTAAACTTTTTTAAACGTACACATTAGAAAAGATAAATATTCCCCTCTTGCAACTGAAAGGAGAAACTTTATAAGATGAAAAAATTTTATTTCATAAAACAAGTATCTCTCTTTTGCCTCTTCTTCTGTCCCCCAGGCGGCCGGAGTGGCCGAGCAGTTCTAGGCGCTTCAGTCTGGAACCGCGCGACAGCTACGGTCGCAGGTTCGAATCCTGCCTCGGGCATGGATGTGTGTGATGTCCTTAGGTTAGTTAGGTTTAAGTAGTTCTAAGTTCTAGGGGACTGATGACCTCAGATGTTAAGTCCCATAGTGCTCAGAGCCATTTGAACCATTTTTCTGTCCCCGACCCCCTCCCCAAACGTGTACAGTCGCAAGATATTTCATTAACATTCAGTGCTCCTCACCCCATAGTCAACCAAGATACCTAAAGAAGAGCACCAATATGTACACAGTTTCTTGTTAAAGCAACCCAGTACAAACGCAACGTCCTCAGATTTACAAATAAGGTAAAGAAGCACGAATTCTATTGCTGCTGGACCATGAAGTTGTTTTTGTGTATAAGTCCTTAAAACAGGTGGAAATTTAAGTTCAGGAGTACACTATTTGTTAAGAAGTGTAATCAATTGCACAATTAATTGACTGCAGAAATCTCTCAGAACAATGTGTGTTGGTCAACTACCGCCAATAGTTTCAGATTTTCCTGTGTCAGAGAGGGAGACACCACCATTATGAGGAACACCTTGATGCCCTACGTTTGAGCTTTTGAAACAAGATTCAAGGAACACCTTGATGCCCTACGTCTGAGCTTTTTAAACAAGATTCAAGGAACACCTTGATGCCCTACGTCTATAGAGCTTTTGAAACAAGATTCAAGGAACACCTTGATGCCCTACGTCTAGAGCTTTTGAAACAAGATTCAAGGAACACCTTGATGCCCTACGTCTAAAGTGTATCAAGCTTGCGTTCGAAAACATAAACGCACGAATATTTCGTCAGACAGAACTACACAGCTCTGCAGCAAATGAATAACATAAACAAAACTAGGTCCAACTAAGAACGCTTGTGTAATCTGCCATCTGAAGATGGATTTGTAAAGATAAATCCGAAACCGGTCATGGTCCGAAGATAATAAACCTTTAAACCATACATGTGGCTGGTAGCTGTTTTTTATATAAATTATGGAACCTTAAGTACAACAGCCACGTTTCTTAACATGTCGACTTTCGACAAAATAGCATTATGAGTATGCCTACAACAGACCTGGCGTTCGCCGTGCCTAGCTGACGTGACGTGACGAACGAGCGCCGAGGCCTTCCTTTGAGTCGGTGTTGGTACTACGCACCGTTAGCGGCGCGGCGTGTGCAGTGAACTCGCCGGCCGGCACGCTGGGAACGCACTCTGCACTGTACGGTACACTATGAGCTGCCGGCAGCCCCGACCGCCACGTGCACCGCACACACACCTGCCCAGCCGTGATTAAAACGGCCGCCGGCGCGGCGTTAAACTGTCACCGCCACCTAAGGGTAATGTGGGCGGAATCGCTAAGCGGGTAGCCAGCCGCAGCTGCTGGAGTGGGCGGCGGCAGAGCGTGAGTTATTTCATATCGTGCGTGCCCGTTACGTACGCTTCTGTAGCGCCGCGAGAAAGCTACCTTTTGAACTGTCGCGCAGCATTTATATCGAGAGACTTTAAGATCTCACATGTAAATGATTGCTACACTGCTAATGCTGTACAGCGCATGCTCCACATTAGCACGTACACAACTGGCATGTCATAAAGGTTGAATCTTTCGAAATAGCATTCTCCGCACGAGGTAGTTCTCAAATGGGTAAGTAAAGTGCCGACTGATTAATTTCTTACTTACTGAGACACTGAACCAATTTTTTTTTTCATCAGATGCCATACTCTAAATGAAATTCGGGAGCAACAACCATTGTTCATCTACATCTACTACATCTACATCCCTACTCCGCAAGCCACCTGACGGTGTGTGGCGGAGGGTACCTTGAGTACCTCTATCGGTTCTCCCTTCTATTCCAGTCTCGTATCGTTCTTGGAATGAAGGATTGTCGGTATCCCTCTGTGTGGGCTCTAATGTCTCTGATTTTATCCTCATGGTCTCTTCGCAAGATATACGTAGGAGGGAGCAATATACTGCTTGACTCCTCGGTGAAGGTATGTTCTCGAAACTTTAACAAAAGCCCGTACCGAGCTACTGAGCGTCTCTCCTGCAGAGTCTTCCACTAGAGTTTATCTGTCATCTCCGTAACGCTTTCGCGATTACTAAATGATCCTGTAACGAAGCGCGCTGCTCTCCGTCGGATCTTCTCTATCTCTTCTATCAACCCTATCTGGTACGGATCCCACACCGGTGAGCGGTGTTCAAGCAGTGGGCGAACAAGTGTACTGTGACCTACTTCCTTTATTTTCGGACTGCATATCCTTAGGATTCTTCCAATGAATCTCAGTCTGGCATCTGCTTTACCGACGATCAACATTATATGATCATTCCATTTTAAATCACTCCTAATGCGTACTCCCAGATAATTTATGGAATTAACTGCTTCCAGTTGCTCACCTGCTATATTGTAGCTAATGATAAGGGATCTGGAAACATCCCCCAGGCTGTGGCTAAGCCATGTCTCCGTAATATCCTTTCTTTCAGGAGTGCTAGTTCTGCAAGGTTCGCAGGAGAGCTTCTGTAAAGTTTGGAAGGTAGGAAACGAGGTACTGGCAGAAGTAAAGCTGTGAGTACCGGGCGTGAGTCGTGCTTCGGTAGCCCAGATGGTAGAGCACTTGCCCGCGAAAGGCAAAGGTCCCGAGTTCGAGTCTGGGTCGGGCACACAGTTTTAATCTGCCAGGAAGTTTCATATCACCGCACACTCCGCTGCAGAGTGAAAAATCTCATTCTGGATAAGGGATCTTTCTTTCTATGTATTCGCAGCGCATTACACATTGTTAATGTTTGAGGTGACACATTCCGCTGAAATACGCGGGGAATATGTTAAATTTGAAGGATTTACCCTCTAAGTTCATCTCATTTTCCGTCCCGCCCCGCTGACAATGTGTATGACACATGTCATTTGAATTACTACAAGGTGTACAACTTTGCTTCCGCCGTTTTTTCCCCAACATTTGAGGCTTTAATGAAACAAATTGGTTACGCATGTATCTTGCAATGTATTTTCCATTTCTGTCCACTACTTTCTCCCATGTTTCAGGCAGTGTACGAATTCCGCGACGAAAAAACTGTTCATCTTTTGAAGCGATCCACGAATCGATCCAATTTGTGACTTCTTCATGAGGTCGGAAGTGTTGGTCAGCCAGGCCATGCGCAATTGATCTTAACAGGTGATAGACAGAGGGAGCAATGTATGGAGAATACGGCGGGTGGGGTAGGACTTCCCGTTTTAACGTTTCCAAGTACGTTTTGACTTCGTTTTCAACGTGGGGTCGAGCGTTGTCGCCGGCCGTTGTGGCCGAGTGGTTCTAGGCGCTACAGTCTGGAACCGCGCGACCGCTACGGTCGCAGGTTCGAATCCTGCCTCGGGCATGGATGTGTGTGATGTCCTTAGGTTAATTAGGTTTAAGTAGTTCTAAGTTCTACGGGACTGATGACCTTAGAAGTTGAGACCCATAGTGCTCAGAGCCATTTGAACCAATTCGAGCGTTGTCGTGCCGCAAAATCGCTTTATCGTGCCTCTCACTGTATTGCAGCCGTTTGTCTTTTAATGCTCTGCTCAAACGCATTAACTACGTTCGATAACGAGCACCTGTGATTGTTTCACTTGGTTTCCACACCTCATAGCACACGACGCCGAGCTGGTCCCACCAAATGCACAGCATTATCTTGGAGCCGTGAATATTCGGTTTGGCCGTCTACGTGGAAGCGTGGCTGGGATATCCCCATGATTTTTTGCGTTTAGGGTTATCGCAATGAACCCATTTTTCCTCACCGGTCACAATTCGATGCAGAAATCCCTTCCGTTTTTGCCTCTGAAGCAACTGTTCACAAATACACAAACGCCTTTCAACGTCTCTTGGTTTCAGCTCGCACGGGACCCAAGTTCCTTCTTTCTGAATCATGCCCATAGCCTTAAGACTTTTTGAAATGGCTTGCTGTGTCACTCCCACTAATCGTGACAATTCTTCTTGAGTATGAAGCGAGTCTTCACTCAGCAATATCTCCAATTCTGCATCTTCGAAAACAGCCTCTCTTCCACCACTATGCCGGTCTACGACGTTAAAGTCACTGTTCTTGAAGCGTTGAAACCACTCACGACACGTTCTTTCACTAATAGCGTCCTTACCATACGTACTTGAGAGAATTCTATGAGACTCAGCCGCTGTTTTCTTTATATTGAAACAAAGCAGTAACACCTCCCGCAAATGACGAGAATTAGGCTCGTAAACTGACATTTTCAATCAAGAACAACTTTATGATGCAGACACAAATCGTTTAATGTTTGAATGAAGTTATTATATATACATTTTACTGTCATTTCTTGTTAAAAATATCGGCTTATTCTCTAGAATTAGCAGCTTTCACTCAGTTAATACTAGGCAGAAATGCAGTCTGCACTTGGATCGCATTTCCTTAACTCTTGTGGAGAAAGGCGTGCAGTGTACTGCTCAATCCATTTCCAATAAGCTACCACAAGAATTCAAAAATCTTAGTGGTAATCCACGCGTTTTCAAATCCAAACTGAAGAGTTGTCTCACGGGTGTGAGGTGACGGGCGAGTTGTGGCTCCCTGAAAATATTCTAAGGACGAAGTGGGCGTGGCCGCACAGGCCGCTCGGCAAGCCGGGGCATGTCAGCAACTGCGTGGTGCCGAACATAAGCCGTAGCAAGAGCGGCAGCCCCAGCAAGTGGTCCAGGCCGACCGCGTGGCTGGGAATTCCATGTTGACGCTGTGTCGAGGACTGTGCTTTGTGTCGATGAAGGAGATGTGTATGCTGGGAGTGCCCAAGATGGCGGACTTTGTGAAACCACAATAGCAGACACTTCACAGTTCGTACTGAAATTAATAGTAGCCAGATGAATCATGATACCTCAAAAAGAAACGTGTGCGTTACCATTATCTGCACGACGATTCTGATGGTTTAATCAGATTTTAGATATCTTTATTGGTTTAAAGTTTAGTATCTGACTGTAAATTATACAAGTAACACCCAGCAACAAATTTCCAAAATCTAAACTGTTCATCCGATTTTGTCGATCGACGTGTGTGTCTTTAGAAAGCTATTAGTGCAAACCTAAATTGGTATGAATTACAGGCATGTAACGTGAATAGTACATGAGTTATTGGAGGTCAAAGTGGTCGATCACTATTGATTGTGTCAGGCCGTAAGTAGTCCACAGTTACACAAAAAAACGGTAGCAGCATGCTTCTAAATATATTTATTCGTCTACGTCTTTGTTTTTATCCGACATATACTATTCACGAAGAAATTGGTCAAATATTTACTGTGTTTTAGAAAGCACGGAGACATTAGGCGCCGGCCGGAGTGGCCGTGCGGTTCTAGGCGCTACAGTCTGGAGCCGAGCGACCGCTATGGTCGCAGGTTCGAATCCTGCCTCGGACATGGATGTGTGTGATGTCCTTAGGTTAGTTAGGTTTACGTAGTTCTAAGTTCTAGGGGACTGATGACCACAGATGTTAAGTCGCATAGTGCTCAGAGCCATTTGAACCATTTTTGAGACATTAGGCTACTGGCCTACTTTCGTTTCTATTCCTTTGATATATGTTTATTTGATTTGTTTGTGTATTTAATAATGTGTGTTAGAGCGTTTTTATGGTCCAGCATTACGAATATTTATTTAATTTCAAGTTATTTACATGTAAATCCGGTATTTCGTATGTGTTTCAATATGTCTGAGTGTGCGTTGGCTTGGACAGATGGCGGGAGTGCTCTAGTCAATCACAGCACTCGTTACTACAGTAGGCGAATACCGAAGTCAATGGAGAGACTGTATGGAAGTGGGGGAGGAGCATCGGGTGGGACAGGATACGGGGGAGTTCTGCACAGGAAGATCCGACGGACGGTCTCGGGAAAGACTTGCAGAGTGTTGAGCAGTTTGCACGTGGTCGCGGGAAATGGAAATATTTCGTAGTGCCGACTTGTGCACTTGTGAGATTTGCGTGGCTTCTGCAGTGAAGATGTAGTATGCGCTTAGAAGTGAATATCTCCCGAGCTATGTTGTTGCTCATAACTAACTACGTGAAGTAGGAATCTTTTGTTTCCCTGTTATTCAACATATATATTCATTTAATCGCTGGACTATCGACACCAATAAGTGTTTTTCAGTAATAAACGGCATTCTTAAAAGTACTTCTACTATCGTACTCATCATTTAAAGTCGTTAATATGGTATCTGCAGATTTTATTTAATTGCAATCTTTCATTTTAAATTTATATGTTACATTCAAAATTCGCAACTGCCGAGTGATAGGAACCTTCGACCATTCGATTCATGTGTGTATTCATATTGTATACTGTAGACACAGCAGTATTTGGCAGGGAATGCAGTAACTACGTATCCCAGCCCCTAGACAACGAACCCAGCCAAATCTTTTAATATTTCAACTCTGAGTCTGAGGGTGCATAGTTGAGGGTCAAATTTTTTTGAAAGTCCGCATGGATCACTCCTTCTATTATGTTGAGGAGTCCCTTGAAAAATTAAGCTGATTCCTATGTTACATTATTGATTGCGTTTACTTAAACTTACGGCCTGACTTTTTTTTTGGTTCATAAACATCTTATTTTATCTGTCATTACTTGTACGTTGTAATTTCATGTACTGACACGCTCCATGACCTTGAAGTTTTGCTCCTGAATTTTGTCGTGCGGAACTAGACTTGTAAGTAAGTTAGTAAGTACTGTGCTGCCGGGATACTTTGACGGCCTAGAGATCGAAAATCGCACACGATCAGTTTGGCTCGGTGCCCTACTGCCCAGTCGTTTCAGTCGAATGACATCTACATCTACATCTACATCTACATGATTACTCTGCAATTCACATTCAAGTGCTTGGCAGAGGGTTCATCGAAGCACAATAATACCATCTCTCTACCATTCCACTCCCGAACAGCGCGCGGGAAAAACGAACACCTAAAACTTTATGTTCGAGCACTGATTTCTCTTATTTTATTTTGATGACCATTCCTACCTATGTAGGTTGGGCTCAACAAAATATTTTCGCATTCGGAAGAGGAAGTTGGTGACTGAAATTTCGTAAATAGATATCGCCGCGACGAAAAACATCTTTGCTTTAATGACTTCCATCCCAACTCGCGTATCATATCTGCCACACTCTCTCCCCTATTAAGTGATAATACAAAACGAGCTGCCCTTTTTTGCACCCTTTCGATGTCCTCCGTCAATCCCACCTGGTAAGGATCCCACACCGCGCAGCAATATTCTAACAGAGGAAGAACGAGTGTAGTGTAAGCTGTCTCTCTAGTGGACTTGTTGCATCTTCTAAGTGTCCTGCCAATGAAACGCAACCTTTGGCTCGCCTTCCCCACAATATTATCTATGTGGTCTTTCCAACTGAAGTTGTTCGTAATTTTAACACCCAGGTACTCAGTTGGATTGGTAGCCTTGAGAATTGTACTATTTATCGAGTAATCGAATTCCAACGGATTTCTTTTGGAACTCATGTGGATCACCTCACACTTTTCGTTATTTAGCGTCAACTGCCACCTGCCACACCATACAGCAATCTTTTCTAAGTCGCTTTGCAACTGATACTGGTCTTTGGATGACCTTACTAGACGGTACATCACAGCATCATCTGCGAACAACCCAAGAGAACTGCTCAGATTGTCACCCAGGTCACTCACATAGATCAGGAACAGCAGAGGTCCCAGGACGCCTCCCTGGGGAACACCTGACATCACCTCAGTTTCACTCGATGATCTGCCGCCTACCACCACGAACTGCGCCCCCCCCCCCCCCCCCCCCCCGACAGGAAATCACGAATCCAGCCGCACAACCGAGACGATACCCTATAGGCCCGCAGCCTGATTAGAAGTCGCTTGTGAGGAACGGTGTCAACAGCCTTCCGGAAATCCAGAAATACGGAATCAACCCGAGACCCCCCGTCGATAGCGGCCATTACTTCGTGCGACCAAAGATCCAGCTGCGCTGCACAAGAACGACGCTCTCCGAAACCATGCTGATTACGCATCAACAGATCGTTCCCTTCGAGGTGATTCACAATGTCCGAATACAGTACTTACTCCAAAACCCCACCGCAAACCGACGTCAATGATACAGGCCCGTAGTTCGATGGATTACTCCCACCACCCCTCTTAAACACTGGTGCGACCTGCGCAACTTTCCAATCTGTAGGTGCAGATCTATCAGTGAGCGAGCGGCTGTATATGATTGCTAAGCAGGGAGCCACCGTATCAGCGTAATCTCAAAGGAGCCCAATCCGTACACAATCTGGACCTGAAGACTCGCCCGTATCAAACGATTTGAGCTGCTTCGCAACCCCCAAGGCATCCACTTCCAAGAAACTCACGCCAGCAGCTGTTCGTGTCTCAAACCCTGGAATATTCCATTCGTCCTCCCTGGTGAAGGAATTTCGGAAAACTGCGTTCAACAACTCCGCTTTAGCGGCACAGTCGTCGGTAACAGTACCATCGGCACTGCGCAGCGAAGGCATTGACTGCGTACTGCCGCTTGTGTGCTTTACATACGACCAGAATCCCTTCGGATCCCCCACCAAATTTCGAGACAATGTTTCGTAGTGGAACCTATTAAAGGCATCTCGCATTGAAGTCCGTGCCAAATTTCGCGGCTGTGTGCTTCCTTCAACAACGCCACAGTTCATTTCTTGACCATTCTCGTGAAGCGGCGCTAGTGCTCTGTTTCTCATTACATCGATATTGACGGATCGTCAGCTCTAAAAGTCTTTTTTCTTTTCTTCCAAAAACACTGTAACGTTTATGAAAATTGCAACAGTGAGAAAGATCCGTGTGACCGAAAAGAAGCTAGTGCTGCATACCACGGTCATGATCATGACTGTTAATAACAATAACAATAATAATACAGGCTCAGAGCTCTCTACAGAAGCCTCGTAATCAGTTAAGTCTCGACTGGAAACGAATACGGCGACGAATATCGGACCTCTCCTTTGGAACTCACACAGGCCAGGAAGCGCGTAGAATATGACCAAGGTATTAGAGAAACATAAGCTGACAGTAGTGGCTCTCCAGGTTATTAGATGAAAGGGTACAGATCAAGATTAAGTAAGGAACTATTCTGTATGGGGGTCTGTGGCGAGCAACATGAATTAGTTGCTAGTCTTTATGTACTTGTCTCAGAAACAAAAACAGTGAAACAGTTTAAATCCATTAAAGACAAAATCTCGTACATTGCAATTGTTTCCCGTAATAGCGGCGTTTCCTTGGCGAATGGACGCACATCCTGCGAGGATAAAGAGGAACTGATAAAGGAGGAATTTTACAGTGAATTGTACTTCGTGTATAAATCGCTGCCAAACCACAATGTTAAAATAGTATTGGGTGATTAAAACGCCAAAGTGGGTTAAGATCACATTTATAAACCGTTGATCGATAGTTCAGGTACTCAAGTAGTCAACAGTGACAGTGGCATGCATGTCAGTTTCATTATTGACAACAATATCTGCATCATGAGTACATGCTTTTGATATAAAAACATACCTAAATGGATATCGATCGCACAAGACGGGCAAACCATAAACCACTTTGACCAGGTATGTATCCAGAAGAGTTATGCAAACAGCCTCAAAGATACACGAACCTGTAGAGGAATAGACTATGACACCGATCACTTCCTGCCGATAAGTGAGATGAACTTAAATTTCAGAGGTGTAGGATAGTTAAGCAGACTACATGTTACGGTTTAAACAGATTAATGATGACTGTGTCAGTCATATCATAAAAGAAATGTACCAGAAAGTAAAGCTTGTAACACAGAAATATATGAAAAAGGAAACATTTATGAAAGACACACTAGGAACAATCCTCACGAATGACACTGAAGTGGAATGGATAGAGTGCTTCCGGTATTGCTGACCTCTGATGACCCAACTGACTCTCTCCTATGTGAGTTAGCAGAATCAGAAGACAGCAAACTATAGACCTCCAATAAAGAAGAAATACGACGAATAATAATAATAACAAAACCAATGAGGCTTCCGCGAAGGTCATATTGCAGGAGAGCTAAAAAGGAACAGGGGACCTGTACTGGCATAAACAGTTACGAAATTGTTAAAGAATGTTGGGAAATATGAAAGATTGCTGTCGACTGGAAAATGGTCGTAATTAGACTTCCACCAAAAAAGAACGAGGTTCTGGTAAGTGATAATTATGAGCGACTGAACTTCTTAATGTAAGCCACAAAATATTATCTCAGTGTCTACTGAAGAGAATGATCCCAACTGCTAAAGGAATTATAAGGGACTGTAAATGATATTTCAGAAGGAGTAGAGCAATTATAGGTCAGCATTTTACGCTAAGACAGGTAACCGAGAAATGTTGGGAACATTACGTTGACATTCAAACGGTTTTGTCTGTGTTCAAAACAGCTTATGACAATATATATATATATATATATATATATATATATGGGCACAATCATCAATGTTTTGAAAGAATTTCAGTTTCCCCAGAGGTTAATACGTCCAGAAAACGTGTTTAGAGAAACCATACTGCAAAGTGAATGTCAGTACATGAATGTCTGAGCATTCTGAAGTCATAAATGGTCTTCGAGAACGAGATGTATTATCTCCCACAATTTTTTAACCGATCTTTACAAAAGATAAACAGAGCACATAAAGAATTAAGCCTACCTGGAATAAGACTGAAGAATAACACAAGAAATCGGTTTTCATGTGCCAACGATGTAGAAATTGATACGAAAATATTGCAAGAAGAGCAGGTTTACAAATTAACGAGGAGAATACATTGTCGTGCACAAGGCAACCAATTATGGTACACATTGACAGTTGATGAAATCACATTTAAAACAGTGTTTGGCAAGCGTCTTTAGCGAACAGAATAGAACGTAAATTGAGATTAAGGCAAGTATCGCAGCGGCAAATATGGCATATTTTGGCTTACGGGACGTGGTATGCAGTAGAACTGTTTCTGTTCTCCTAGTAACTATAGATGGGTGTGACACATGTACATTAAGGTAAGAAAATGAATAAAAAGAGCTAGTCTTCGAGAGAAAGCCATTAAGGAAAATATGTGGCCTCAAGAGGGACACCCAGTCGGAGGAAAGGAGAATATTAAAACACCAGAAACTGGCAAGCTTATACTCACAAGCTGATATTGGTCGAAGGATGAAGGAAAGAAGACTTACGTGGGCAGCACACCTAATTACGATGCCTGATGAAAGACTGCAGCGGGTAGAATTCTCAGGATTCTGTGGAAGGCAGAAGGGGCCGAAGAAGATCACGGACATGGTGGAAGGATGCAGTTTGACACAGTCATCTCCATCAAATGTCTATGCGTAACGTTGCAAAGTGATATGAAATTGAATGAGCACGCCAGGATGGTAATAAATAAAGTGAATGCTCGACTTGATTTTACCGGGATAATTTTGGAAAAGTGTAGGTCACCCATTAGGGAGACGGAGTATAGTACGCTAGTGTGGTCCACTCTTGAATACCGTTCGAGTGTACTGCTAACTTATGTTCCATCAGCACGCAAGTCTTTCGAAGGTGCTTCGTGAACTCAAGTGGGAATCTTTGGAGGCAAGATGATGCTCTTTCAGCAAGGCCTTATCGCACCAGTTTAGAGAACCGGCGTTTGAGGTCGACAGCGGAAAGATTCTACTGGCGCCAAAGTACATTTTACGTAAGTACCTCAAAGATGAGATCCGAGAAATTACGGCTCGTACGGAGGCCTTCTGACAGTTGTATGCCCTTGCTCTATTTGCGAGCGGAACAGAAAAGGAAATGACTAGTAATTGTACAAGGTACCCTCCGTCATTCACCGTACGGGGGTTTGCGGAGAATGTATGTGGATGTAGAAATAGGTGTAAGTAAGGTCGTTGCTAGATGTTTTGCAGCCCTATGTGAGAAGTGAAGAATGACGCCCCCTCTTTTTATTACCTTCTTTCTCACCGATATTCACCCCTCCAACGCCACCAACATCCAACGCCATAACAATGCAAATCTCCTATTATACTTTTAGTCATTACCGGACGTCCTGATTTTCTGGGGACAGTCTTCAACTCATATGATGCATGACAAGTGATCTACAGAAACAAAAAGAAAAGGAGGGACTGGGGGAGTTATGGCACCAGGGCGCAATATGATTGTAAGTCAGCGCACGAGGCCTGCTCGAGCACTCGATAGTCAAGGTCATGTTTGTTTTCGTTTTGTACTCAGTAGCAGTTGCTTTAGTCTCGAGGTAGGTAGAGGTAATGTGTTTACTTTCTTCAGGGTAAGTAACAACTTGTTAAGTAACTGTTCCGTACACAACTGAAAACAATTCAGTGGTTTAATTTTTCCAATTCTTCATTTCCCTGCTCATTTGCTCAATTTTTTTGCTGTTGAAAATTAAAATTTGGCGCCCTTTGCCGCCCCTAAAATTGTGCCACCTGATGGTAGACAAGGTCTTGGATATATCTGGGTGATGAGCCTGAGGAAAGAAGAGTGGGCCACGAAAGCCAGGAACATAAAAGATTGGTGGAGAAATGTGGAGAACACGTGTTGTCTCCCAGACCAGAGCGACAGTTAAGAAGATTATTATCGAGCCAGTCATAAAGCGTGTGTACCGCGCAGAGCGCTACCTTTCGTGACAGGGGGGAGGGCCGCATGCCCGGTTCGGGTCGACATGGAGGATTAACGACCGTGAGTTGGCACAGCGGCCAGCCACAGAATGGTTTTTAGGCGGTTTCCCACGCTCGTTTAGGCAAATTCGGCGCTGGTGACCAACTCCCGCCTCAGAGTATACGATTCGCGAGTGGTTAAAATACAACAAACAGGACAAAAAATGGTTCAAATGGCTCCGAGCACTATGGGATTTAACATCTGAGGTCACCAGTCCCCTAGAACTTAGAACTACTTAAACCTAACTAACCTAAGGACATCACACACATCCATGCCCGACGCAGGATTCGAACCTGCGACCGTAGCGGTCGCGCGGTTCCAGGCTGAAGCGCCTGGAACCTCTCGGCCACACTGGCCGGCCCAAACAGGACAAAGTCAACACAATTTGTACACCAATTCCCTCTCTTACGTTACCTTGACGTGTGTGGTATTAAGAAATGCATCCACCCACAAAGTTATGTGATAAAAGGGAAATAGCTAAGTCGTGATAAAGTGGACTTCATATTAGACGGGATAACCGCTATAGAAAAGAAGACGGTTGTTATTAAGTTTCTCAAGTCATGAAGGGCCTGTGTTGCAAAATAACATTAATGAGTGCCTCTGCTCTGCCCTTGTAAATAATTTTCCAGTCCCTGGTTTCAATGAGTGTTGTCGATGGATCTTTTACCTGAGGGTCCAAGAGGTCATCTTCCAGTGGCAACCTCTTACGTTACTCACTCGACCGTCCTATGTGATAGTGGCAGCCCAACGATATGCTCTGTCCACAGTACACTTTTATCTTCAGTTTTGGTTCCTGTATGTAGTTTATAAATCATAAATTTCATCATTATATAACATATTATCCTTAAGATTTTATGTTAAAGTGCTCTCAGTTTGCCTTTTACTGTTTCGCTGTGTGGTGGCTTAATACTAGAAACAACATAAAGTTCATGTTTGATATTGTTGGACGTACCATCATACGGCGAGAGATGGTACACGTAAAGCAGTCACGAACATCTTTGAACATGATCGTTTTGGTGGTCGAGGTTTTACGGGGTGCGGAAGCATAATGTTGTGTGGGCGTACTGACCTACAAGTCTGGCACATTCACCGATCAATATTATTGTGACACTGTAGTCCTTTCCCATGTGCGTCTTTTCAGAGGCGCATTCGGCCCTGACTTCATTTTTATGGATGACAGTGGTTGGTTGGTTGGGGGAAGAGACCAAACTACGAGGTCATCGGATTAGGGAAGGACGGGGAAGGAATTCGGCCGTGCCCTTTGAAAGGAACCATCCCGGCATTTGCCTGGAGCGATTTAGGGAAATCACGGAAAACCTAAATCAGGATGGCCGGACGCGGGATTGAACCGTCGTCCTCCCGAAGGCGAGTCCAGTGGATGACAGTGCGTGACCGCATCGAATAGGGCGGGATACTCTGGGAATGGCCTGGTCTGCCCGTACCCCTGACTGAAATTCCATCGATCACGTGTGGGATGCACTGGGGAGATGAATTGTAGCATGTCCGCTGCACCGGCGACCATCCAGCAGTTCAGCCGCACTGGTGGAAAATGAAAGCCCTGCCACAAAGAAGTCCTTAGATAGATTGCAGCCAGCGTGGGAACACTTGGCAGAGCATCCACTGCTACCCGTGGTGATCACAGATCCTATTCAGAACCATGTTACGCCTTTTATAATGCCCAGGCGAGCAACAAAATCACGATTGACACCACAGTAATTATGGCCTTTGAATAAAAGTGTCATTTCTGTTCGTCTCATTGTGTATTTCTTTGAGTTACCCTCTTTACTATGCTGTAACACCTTTTTATATGAATGATACAAGTTCAATAGAGCTGTTATACTTAACAGGGACACATCATGCGAAAGTTACTTTCGCCATAAGTTTTGCACAGTAGTGAATGCTGTAAACAGTAGTGGCCCTATAACGCTGCCTCTGGAAATAGCCTAGAAACTGTTATAGGCATGCGTATTCAAATAGTGGGATATGTTAACAGACAGAATACAACGCCTATATAAGACAACAAGAGTCAGGCGCAGTTGTTAGATCAGTTACTGCTGCTACAGTGGCATGTTATCAAGATGTGAGTGAGTTTGAACGTGGTGCTATAGTCGGCACACTAGCGATGCGACACAGCATCTCCGACGTAGTGATGAAGTGGGGATTTTCCTGTACGACAGTTTCACAAGTTTACCGTGAATATCAGGAATCCGATAAAACATCAAATCCCTAATATCGCTACGGCCGGAAAAAGATGCTGCAAGAACGAAACCAGTGACGACTCAAGTGAATTGTTCAACGTTACAAAAGTGCAACTCTTCCGCAAATTGATGCAGATTTCAATGCTGGGCCATCAACAAGTGTCAGCCCGCGAACCGTTCACCGGGACATCGTCGATACTGACTTTCAGAGATGAAGGCACACTCGTGTACCCTAGATGACTGCAAAGCTTTACACCTCGTCTGGGCCCGTCAACACCGCCACTGGACTGCTGATGACTGGAAACATGGCGCCTGGTCGGACGAGTCTCGTTTCAAATTGTATCGAGCGGAGGGACGTGTATGAGTATGGAGACAACCTCATGAATTGAAGGACCCTGCATGTCAGCAGGGGACTGTTCAAGCTGGTGGAGGCTCTGTAATGGTGTGGGGCGTGTGCAGTTGGAGTGATATGAAACCCCTGATAAGTTTAGGTACGACTCTGACAGGTGATATGTAAGTATCCTGTCTGATCACCTGCATCCATTCGTGTCCATTGTGCATTCCGACGGAGTTGGGCAATTCCAGGAGGACAATGCGACACCCCATACGTCCAGGATTGCTACAGAGTGACTGCAGGAACACTGTTCTGCTGGCCACCAAACTACCCAGACAGGAATATTATTGACCATATCTTGGATGCCTTGCAACGTGCTTTTCAGAAGCGATCTCCACTTTCGTTCTTCAGTGTAGATTTTATGCCATTAAAAATAATTGGTAATGCGAGTGTTCATAAGGCAGCCAGGGGACATAAAACTTACTAAATCTCGCAAGCAAAGTTCACACCAAACCGACTCTTTCATACTTCTTCTCGACGTAAATACTACGTGTCCGGCCTGTCCTAAGAATCACTGATTACAAACTTGAAACGTCCCCTTAGAACAATTTCTGAATTACTGTGCTGATAAACCTCTTCCACTATTTGCTTTTCAAACAGCTGAGCAAAACTGAACGTACTCAAACATTCACTAAAGTGACACACAGTATTTTTAGCGCAACGCTATCTGACTTTCAAAAATCCCTACAAAAGAATGGCCCTGACTAACATTAACCTATACCTTTCACAAATCACTTACCTCACCAAAAATCTTCGTTACTCTAACTACTGCAATACAGCGAGCGCCACTACTGCCAGCTAAATAAAAGATTCAAACTACGGAAGGCACTAACTACTGATAGGGATAGTTAGCAAATGAAAGATTTTAATAGAGAACAAACAATGTATTTACCTTAATAGTCATAATAGATATAGCAGTTCATGACATCCAGTCTTACAAATTTCAAAACTCCGCCATCTCTCTCCCCACATCCACCCCTGCTGGCGGCTCACCTCCAACTGCGCAACGCTACGCGCTGTTCACACCCAGCTGCCCAACACTACAATGGCAGACAACAATGCAAACTAGCCACAGACTGCACACAGCACAGCCAGTGATTTTCATACAGAGCGCTACGTAACGTTGCCACTAAGAAAACATAAACAGCCTACTTACAAACTATAGTTTTGGCAGTTGCCTTTATTGTCTTGCATGTAGTCAGATTAGAGATTAGCAGCCAAAGTGGACGTAAATACGCGTCGCCCAGACCAACTGCTTACATCCTTTCCTTATTTGCGGCAGTGAAAGGTCCGGCGTAATTTAATTAACGGTAGGAAGAAAAGGAGCGTGACGCGAAGTTCAGCGCCGGTGTAGAGGTTTCCCAGCGAGAGAATTGTAATTAGGTGGCAGCGCCTGCAGCGATGGTCTACAAGATCTGATAGCGGAGGCCGCCCGCCTGCCACAAGGTGGTTTATTTGGTCCGCTAAAGACTCCCATTCACAGGGGCCCGAACGCCATAAAAGTACAGCTGCCCCAGTTCCTATTCAACCGGGAGGCGGAGTGCGTCAGCTCCGCTTAGCTCCACTGACCGGCTATTTGATACAATTCTCGGCAGTGGGCTTTGCTTTCTCTATAGAATAGACCAAGAAACCTTATAGCCTTCTTTAACTGCAGCAGTAACGCTCACACCGGCATTGACGTGCTATACCGCTCAGAGAAATGGATTTTCTCAGTTTCGTAGTCATATGGCGTCGTGCGCGCAGCACAACCAAAAAAATATGGCTCACGTAATTCTTACAAATTTCGCTGAACTTTCTATTTTACTCATTACGTATGTTAGATAAGCGGCATTGATACAGTGAGATTAAAAGCTCAGTGCCGCAGAGGTGAACCTTTTGTACGGTTGAAATCAGTCAAAATGTAATAATATCGGTATTTAATTGTAAGAATAGTTTTATCCATAAGCCGGCCGGAGTGGCCGAGCGGTTAAAGGCACTACAGTCTGCAACCGCACGACCGCTACAGTCGCATGTTCGAATCCTGCCTCGGGCATGGATGTGTGTGATGTCCTTAGGTTAGTTAGGTTTAAGTAGTTCTAAGTTCTAGGGGACTTATGATCACAGCAGTTGAGTCCCATAGTGCTCAGAGCCATTTTTTTTTATCCATAGACAGATATGATTATTCATTATTTAACACTTCCAGACTGAACAGTGTTTTGTTTTGGTTATGATCGATACTTCAGATGCCAGTCAGTAAAAATGTAGTTACATTTTTTTGAGCCTCTTAACATGAATTCCACTTTGAACTCTATCTGAGGATGTGAAAGATGCCAAGACATACAGTGTTTACAGCCTCATGCTAAACTGTAGCCCAGGCCCTCCAGATGCCCTCTCCCCCCCCCTCCCCCCCCCCACCCCCCCCCCCACCGCACCGCAACAACAGTCAAAGTGAATGGATTCCCACGAAAGAAGACAGGTACAGAAACATGGTTTCAATGGTCCTACGTTTATTAGCATGTTACAATGTTCAGAGTAACAATTGGACTAAGAGTGCTGCACGGTAATGCTTGAGCAGAAATATGAAAGGTAATCCACTGTATACAGCATCTGGTGAAATAATGCAGAGGCAAAATGAACCACAAAAGCTAGACAACGAGAGTGAAAAGAAGGGAGTCTCTCGCTTTGTGTGTGTGTGTGTGTTTGTCAATGAGCGAACGTAAATCCCACACACAGTGAGGTCATTAGAAGCCCTTTCATTTAATGAAATCATTGTGTGACGAGTCACTGTAAATGGATTAGAGTTTTAGGGAATGCTAGGAACGTAAATGAGGGTAACAGGGGCAGGGACTTGTTGTGCCAGCTCGTATTGTTTTAGTAAGACAGGACCAGACCAGGAAAGAAGCGCCGTGAAAATTAAGATAGGCGGAGCGGTTTCTACGTGAAACATGGCTCCTTTCAGAGACATTCCCCACACCTCTGAAGACGCGACTCGGATAAAGCAGATCTATGGCCATTCTGCTATCTGCTCGGATGCCTACCTGTTGGCTCATTCTGCGACGCTTGATAAGTTTCACATTTATGTTTACATAGAAGGCCACTCAGACCACCTCTGACAGATAGTCTCTTCTTCCGTAAATAACGATCCTCATACGGCCGATAAATGTAAAATTGTGAGTATCTAAATATTACAGTAACCAGATAGGTACGTGAGGAACTTCAGTATTTCGAACTTTGTTTCTCCAGTGCCATGCAATACTTTTCCTTCCTCCGACTGACCGTAGATTTGAATTTCTTTTCAATGTCAATAAACTTCACTGACAGCCGTATACTTTAAGATATTTTATTTTATTCAGAAAGCAACCAGTTTCGGCAATTCATTTTGCCATCTTCAGGTCACATACGCCTTTATCCAAATAAACGAACTTATCGCATAGCGCCATAAGACACTGGATATCGTGAATCCCAATCGTTATACAAATGCTTCATACAAGGTTGCCGTCACGTCTTCGTATGAAGCATTTGTATAACGATTGGAATTCAAGATATCCAGTGTTTTATGGAGCTATACGATGTTTGTTTATTTGGATAAAAGCGTATGGAACCTGAAGATAAATGAATTGGCGAAACTGGATGCTTTCAGACTAAAATAAAATGTCTTAAAGTACACGGCTGTTGATCAAGTTTATTGACATTGAAAAGTACTTACCACCCGATGTCCCCTGGCCATGATGGACCAACAGTAGATTTGACTTGTGTATTTACAATGAGGAGGAGGCTAATTTTAAACTACATTTTGGCAGTAGAGTTTGGTTTTCTGTGCTTTGGCTTAAACACTCTATCACAAAAACATACGTCTAAATAAATGATTGTCTCGAAGACTGAACCGTCTGTTGCTATACCGTAGTAGCGTCCTGTTTTATGGTCTGCCAGTTCCGTCTCTTTTATATTTACCAGTCACCTCTTTGTGGTTTCTGACAGAGCTACCCACTTTGTTGTATTGTAAACTCCTAGTCAACAAATGTGTGTGGCTTTTAGAGAAGATATTTTTCCTTTTCTCTTGTGAATTGCGTTGACCTCAGCTCTCTCCAAAGAAGGTTACCCCAGCTTCGGTATACCGCTCCCGGTTTGTCGAACTTCGTTCGAAGTTCGTTAATACGATCTTCATTTATACAGATGGCTCTAAGACCAATGACGGTATCGGGTGTTCTTTTATTGTCGGGGCACACAGTTTCAAATACCGGCTCCTTGGCCGTTGTTCGGTCTTCACAGCTGAGCTATTTGCCCTCTACCAGGCTGTTCTTTACATCCGCCGCCACCGACATTCTGCTTATGTCATCTGCTCTGATTCCCTGAGCGCCATCCAGAGCCTCAGTGATCCGTATCCGGTTCACCTTTTCGTGCACCGGAACCAACGCTCTCTTCAGCAGCCGACGGTTCTCCGATTACCTTTATGTGGGTTCCTGGCCATGTCGGTATCCCTGGGAACGAAGCTGCAGATGCCGCGGCCAAGGCTGCGGCCCTCCAGCCTCGGACAGCTTCTTGTTGTGTGCCTTCATCTGATTTTAGCAGGGTCATTTATCAGCGCATTTTATCGCTGTGGCATGCCGATTGGTCTACACTTACTGAAAACAAGCTTCCGGCCTTGAAACCTCTCCCCACGGCTTGGACGACCTCTTCACGCCCTTCTCGGCGGGAGGAGGTCGTATTTGGCCCGGTTACGAATTGGACACTGCCGTTTCAGCCATCGCCATCTGCTGACGGCTGCGCCGGCGCCGTTCTGCCCATGTGGGCAATTGCTGACGGTACGCCACATTTTATCGTCCTGTCCGAATTTTAATACACTGCGCGTTGATCTTGGCCTGCCATGTACTCTGGATGAAATTTTAGCGGATAACCCAGGAGCAGCTGCTCGCGTTCTTCGTTTTATCTACTTGACAAACCTGTCTCAGGACATTTGATTATGCTGTCTTCTTTTAATCCTTTGCCTGTTAATGTGCCTTTTATAGTGTTGTCCTTTTTAGTTGCTGTTTTAACATTGTGCCTCGCACTGCATTCATAACTTAGTCTGGGCGCTAATGACCACTGTAGTTGTGCGCCCTAAAACCACAAAAAAAAAAAACTTTTCTCTTGTTGTTGTCAGCGACTAACGTACCGTTAGTCATTGTTTTATACGTATAACATACAACACAGTTTTGTGATACATTTCTCTACTTGTTTTCCGATGTGAGTGGTGTCTCAGGCTAACGTTCTATGAAGACAGGTGAAGTGCTCGGTGGAGCGCTTCGGTCTGTTGGTTTTGTATCTTCTGTATATGGAAGTCTCCTGAGTCCTTGCAAATACGGTCTTTGGCCCGTCTTGTGCCAGTGGGAAATACATGTTGTCTACAGTCGACCCGTAATACAACCGTGAGCTTAGAAAAAAATGGTTCAAATGGCTCTGAGCACTATGGGACTTAACAGCTATGGTCATCAGTCCCCTAGAACTTAGAACTACTTAAACCTAACTAACCTAAGGACATCACACAACACCCAGGCATCACGAGGCAGAGAAAATCCCTGACGCCGCCGGGAATCGAACCCGGAAACCCGGGCGTGGGAAGCGAGAACGCTACCGCACGACCACGAGCTGCGGACCGTGAGCTTAGAAATGAGTAACAGCACCCGCAGGACGCATCTGTCTTTCCGTGCTGTCAACTCCGAGCACTGGCAGGCCACTGAATAGTGTAAGACACGGTAAAACTTGTATGTTTTACAGGGATTATTCGGCATGATTTTTATATGTTATTTCATCAACGTTTAACAGGAAGTAAGCCTCGTTTCCTGCTGCGGCGAAGCTGACCGTTCACTTGTCTGAACACACTTCAGACCTGCAGCAGTGGACGTGCGCCGCCGGCTAACGGGTCCCGGCGATAACAGAACCGACCCTAGACTATGTGTTCATACTTGTCAGTATTAAGTTGCACCAATACTGTGGTCTGTGAGACATTTGCTAAGGCTCAACGTGATGGGATCAGTTGTTCATTGTCTTGCAAAGAAAAGGCTCAGTTACTGATATACGGGCAATCTTTTGTAGTGATGACCTTAAATATGGCAGACGTAATGCTTTAGAAGAGAGACTTAGTGTTCCTCGTCTTATGCCGTAGCTTCTCTCCATACCTTAGAGAATGCAAAGTACAAATGCGTTTTCTTGCAGAAGTAGCAGGAATATACTGGCGTTCAAAAATAATTAATTTATACTTGTGTTGAGATATGATCATTATATACTCTGTATTCCTGGTCGAAAATATTCTGTAGACAAACTTCTTTGGAAGTAGTACTATACTTTCCCATAGCTCCAATAACTTATAAACTTCTTGATAGTGCATAAGTTTACGTCTAAAATAATTTTTGAACAAATTAACTGAGTTACACTAGGGTAAGGTTAAGCAACTCCGTGATACTAAGCTTTTTCTGTTAGAAATTCAGGAACTTTAGACAACGGTTATTTTGATTTGTATCATGTGAGAGAGAGATGTCCTACAAAGCATGTCTGTCATATACATCACAAATATCGACTTGTTATTTCTTGCAATTGACTTACAAATTTTGGTAGTAGAACTAGGTAACGCCGTGATATTGAAGTAATTCCGTGATAGTGTTCAAGTTACTCCGTGATAGTATGTTATTTATCATTAAGAGCACCTACACATACCTGCGTCGATGCCTTTGCAGATAAAAATTACTAGGAGTGACTTCATCGTAATATATTTGCTGTCTTTAATTCTGCGAGGACGTACCTACACATACCTGCATCGATGCCTTTGCAGATAAAAATTACTAGGAGTGACTTCATCGTAATATATTTGCTGTCTTTAATTCTGCGAGGACGTACAAAATCTGTTCTGGATATCTTCAACAGTTTGAGAGGCACTGTAGGTGGGCATGTTACGTGGTACACCTCATAAAGTGTGAATGGCCCTAAACCTACACTCCTATTACTTCGTCAGCAGTTCAAGATATCGAATCGTGAGTCCGTGCAAAAGAAAGTAGAGAACACGCATGCCTATACCAGTTTCATTGGCGCATCAGTTTATATCATACCACATCAAAAGGAATGGTACTAATCAGCGAGGATGCAGTACAACACAAAGGATATCGGAACAGTATTAATCGATGAAGTAACTGAAAAGTATTTGAACAGTAAAACACATGAAAAGTTAATCCTATATACTGAATACAAATAAAGTACCGAATTGTCCCCAATAGTATGTATGTGTGTCTTACCGACAACACTAGACTGGCGGAGACCGCGAATTGGTACCAACTGAAATCGAAATGGCAAGAGGGTTCAATGAACCATGGACCTTGCTGTTGGTGGGGAGGCTTGCGTGCCTCAGTGATACAGACAGCCGTACCGTAGGTGCAACCACAACGGAGGGGTATCTGTTGAGAGGCCAGACAAACGTGTGGTTCCTGAAGAGGGGCAGCAGCATTTTTAGTAGTTGCAGGGGCAACGGTCTGGATGATTGACTGATATGGCCTTGTAACACTAACCAAAACGGCCTTGCTGTGCTGGTAAGCCGGCCGCGGTGGTCTCGCGGTTCTAGGCGCGCAGTCCGGAACCGCGCGACTGCTACGGTCGCAGGTTCGAATCTTGCCTCGGGCTTGGATGTGTGTGATGTCCTTAGGTTAGTTAGGTTTAAGTAGTTCTAAGTTCTAGGGGACTGATGACCACAGCTGTTAAGTCCCTACTGCTCAGAGCCATTTCAACCGTTTTTTTGTGCTGGTACTGCGAACGGCTGAAAGCAAGGGGAAACTACAGCCGCAATTTTTCCCGAGGGCATACAGCTTTACTGATGATGGCGTCTTCTTGGGTAATAAATTAAGAGAGCTGAATGAAACCAGTCTCTGGACTGAAGACCACAACAACAAAATAGTAATCTACGGTTAAAAAGACTTACTTAATTTGAAGAAAGGTAGTCATGCCACTTAAGGTCTGTCTGATAACTTGACAGCTCAGCTCGATGATATTTTTTATTTTACTTCAGACAATAAGTTATCTGGAGTGGCGAAGGTAAATGGGACAGGCTGTGTAACAAAGAGTTTTGCAAGACGGTCAGTGTGTTTCCCCTGGGCAGTATGTCATAGGAGGGAACTGCGATCACTCTAGGAGACGTGCTCGAATAGCGAAAATACACTCCTGGAAATTGAAATAAGAACACCGTGAATTCATTGTCCCAGGAAGGGGAAACTTTATGGACACATTCCTGGGGTCAGATACATCACATGATCACACTGACAGAACCACAGGCACATAGACACAGGCAACAGAGCATGCACAATGTCGGCACTAGTACAGTGTATATCCACCTTTCGCAGCAATGCAGGCTGCTATTCTCCCATGGAGACGATCGTAGAGATGCTGGATGCAGTCCTATGGAACGGCTTGCCATGCCATTTCCACCTGGCGCCTCAGTTGGACCAGCGTTCGTGCTTGACGTGCAGACCGCGTGAGACGACGCTTCATCCAGTCCCAAACATGCTCAATCGGGGACAGATCCGGAGATCTTGTTAGCCAGGGTAGTTGACTTACACCTTCTAGAGCACGTTGGGTGGCATGGGATACATGCGGACGTGTATTGTCCTGTTGGAACAGCAAGTTCCCTTGCCGGTCTAGGAATGGTAGAACGATGGGTTCGATGACGGTTTGGATGTACCGTGCACTATTCAGTGTCCCCTCGACGATCACCAGTGGTGTACGGCCAGTGTAGGAGATCGCTCCCCACACCATGATGCCGGGTGTTGGCCCTGTGTGCCTCGGTCGTATGCAGTCCTGATTGTGGCGCTCACCTGCACGGCGCCAAACACGCATACGACCATCATTGGCACCAAGGCAGAAGTGACTCTCATCGCTGAAGACGACACGTCTCCATTCGTCCCTCCATTCACGCCTGTCGCGACACCACTGGAGGCGGGCTGCACGATGTTGGGGCGTGAGCGGAAGACGGCCTAACGGTGTGCGGGACCGTAGCCCAGCTTCATGGAGACGGTTGCGAATGGTCCTCGCCGATACCCCAGGAGCAACAGTGTCCCTAATTTGCTGGGAAGTGGCGGTGCGGTCCCCTACGGCACTGCGTAGGATCCTACGGTCTTGGCGTGCATCCGTGCGTCGCTGCGGTCCGGTCCCAGGTCGACGGGCACGTGCACCTTCCGCCGACCACTGGCGACAACATCGATGTACTGTGGAGACCTCACGCCCCACGTGTTGAGCAATTCGGCGGTACGTCCACCCGGCCTCCCGCATGCCCACTATACGCCCTCGCTCAAAGTCCGTCAACTGCACATACGGTTCACGTCCACGCTGTCGCGGCATGCTACCAGTGTTAAAGACTGCGATGGAGCTCCGTATGCCACGGCAAACTGGCTGACACTGACGGCGGCGGTGCACAAATGCTGCGCAGCTAGCGCCATTCGACGGCCAACACCGCGGTTCCTGGTGTGTCCGCTGTGCCGTGCGTGTGATCATTGCTTGTACAGCCCTCTCGCAGTGTCCGGAGCAAGTATGGTGGGTCTGACACACCGGTGTCAATGTGTTATTTTTTCCATTTCCAGGAGTGTAATAACGATGGTTAAACGGTGCTTCGCGTGGCAGCAGTAGGAGCGGATTTGAGTTGTGGTCTCTGCGGACGGCGCGTGTAATGAGGACGGCTCGCGGACCGGCCGTGGCGCCGCCAGACTGCCGGCCGGCGTATTGCGCCGCCCCCGCCGCCCCCGCCGCCCCCCGCCGCGCGCCGCGACCCCTGCCTATTACGCTGTGCTGATTTATGTGGGAGCCGGTATCGCGATCCGGTAAGCAAGTGTAGCGGCGCGCAAATCGTGCTAGCAGTGCGGCACTAAATCACGCGCTCAACAAGCGGGCCGTGCTGGGCTGCGTAAGCGGGGGGGAGGGAGGCGGGAGGCGGCATCCTAGGGGGGGGGGGCAAAGTAAACTAAACTCGCCGTTATGGCGATCACTTTATCTCGCAGCGGAACACGGCAGCGTGGCAGGCCTACTCCCCAAGTGCTCTGCCTGCTTTTTAATAGATGTCCAACGAGGGGGTTCTTATATGGCGTATTTTAAAATTTCTCATAGTTTTCTTCTTAGGATACGAGATCAGTTTGGTTCCATTCAATGTAAAACAGAGCAGTGTCAAATTCCGGTTTAGTAGGATAATGGGAAAGGGTCCCCCTAGGTCGTCAAAGTCGGCAAAACCAGAACAAGAAAGAAACCCATCAACTTAGGAAAATATTACTTCGTAATAAATTGATTCGTTACTTGATTTACGCTGGTTGCTTTCTCCTTTTATGGATCGCATTGGTTGGATGGTATGACAAACCAGTGACCCCTCATAAAATAGTCTCCACTGTCCCTAACACTGGAATGGGGATGTTTCTTTATTTGTTTCACTCTGTTATGTCCTACATTGTTGCATCCCTAATGTTCATAATGTATTTATTATGCTGTTACATTCCGAATGTTCCGCTAACACTGATATGCGGTGGGAGTTAGCGAACTTCGCGCAGGCTGTTGTTCATGCGACTGCGAATTCCGATTCCGCCACCCCTCTATATAAATGGTGATTCCGTGACGATGTTACAAACTTTCAGGAATGATGGAGCAAGCTAAATGCATCAAGGAATGTCTGGTAAACAGGGTCCAAAATGCATAACTTAAGAGCTACAACCACATGATTCATTTTCGATACTGTGGAAAACATCTCTTCTATTGAACAAGTGCTCTAAGCACTTAAGATATAAATTCCAGAGCCTGTGTTTACCGGACTTTTCTTCATATATTTACTCTTCTGCATCGTTCTTGGATTCCCCTGTATTTTACCTTCGTGGGATTTTCTGTTGACAATACTCAGTCATTCACAAGAAACTGCCACATTCAGCTAGTGAACACTAGACAGGAGAAGATAGGCGCTCGAATAACGCTTCCTTAAGAATTGTACAGAAGCGTGTGCACTACTTAGCAAGTTTCATTTTCGACACCCTTGCGCACGATCGGGGGAAAAACAGGTATTCCAGTCTAAGTTGAAAGATTTCATTGCGGCAAACTGCATCCATTCTGTACAGGAGATCCTCTAAATAGCTCACAACTTTTGTGTGTGATGTGTTGTTCATTCATACATACCGTCATAATTTACTTTACAAACTTTTTTCAGCGTTTGGTAAACTACGAGGGTCACTCCAAAAGAAATGCACACTATTTTTTTAAACCCATCTTTTATTCTACATGTTTGAAAGTTTTACAGTGTGTAGATACATCCTTTAGGAACAATATTTTCATTTCTCCACATAATTTCCATCTCTCTCAACTGCCTTACGCCATCTTGGAACGAGCGCCTGTATACCCGCACGGTAAAATTCTGGACCAACCTGTTGGAGCCACTGTTTGGCAGCGTGCACAAGGGAGTCATCATCTTCAAACCTTGTTCCACGAAGAGAGTTTTTCAGTTTCCCAAAGAGATGATAGTCACATGGAGCCAGGTCAGGACTGTAAGGTGTTTACCGTTTTTCTTGTTTCTTTGTGAGCCACTGTCAACAACCTGGGAACCCAACTGGCACAAACCTCTTTTAACGCCAACACTTTCAGTATTCTGCAAACACTTCCTTCCTCTATCCCAACGTAGCGTGATAATTAGTTCACTGTGATGTGTCTGTCAGCACTCATCAATTCTTCAACTCTCTGCACATTGTTTGGAGTGTGTGCAGTACGAGGCCTGCCGCTGCGAGGACAATCCTCAATATTGCCGTGCCCGCTTTCATCACGTAACCTGCTTGCCCACCGACTAACTGTACTGCGATCGACAGCAGCATCTCCCTACACCTTTTTCAACCTCTTGTAGATGTTCCCCACTGTCTCGTTTTCACAGCACAGGAATTCTGTGACAGCACGTTGCTTCTGACGATCGTCAAGTGTAGCAGCCAACTTGAAGACATGGTGTGACGGCGCCACTCACGGGAACAGGCTGAACTAAGTATGCAAAGAAGCAGGAAGGATGTATCTACACACTGCAAAACTTTCACACATGCAGAATGAAAACTGTATTTTTACAAAAATAGTGTGCATTTCTTTTGGAGTGACCCTCGTATGTAGTGACTCCTTCCATGGCCAAGTAGTTTCGAAGCGCATGGTCCCTCCGAACCTGATGAGAAAATATAACATAAAGTGAGCAGTGCGATCGGAGCCCTTCCAGCCCGCACAACCCCAGAAGTCTTTCAATTCTGAGAGAATGAAGCGTAGTTTTAAGTACACTGTCTTCATCTTCAGCTCCTTTACGTTTGCTCGCGTACCAATCGCTTGAAATAACTTTAAACAAATGTTAATTTCAGTCACCAATGAACATGGCCAACGCATTACATCTTAAACCTTAAAAGTATTCAAATAAGAACAAATGAAATACCAGTAATGATCTATAATGGAATTGGACAATTTGTTTCTAATAAAAAATATTAAGCTCTTATCTCTTCGACCACAAATCTCTTTACAGCAAATCCTTTACAGTGGCGCGGAACTGAAGATTTCATCAACGTTCTCCATCTCGTTTTTAAACAGAAGATTTTGCATTATCCAATTAACAGAGTTACGAAGTTTATGAAAGACAACAGTAAGTTATTTATAAAAAAAATGGAAATAGAAGTAATATTTGCTTCAGTATTTGCGTATCGCCTTTAGTTGTCAAGGCATAAAAAGGGACTTTATCAAAGAATAAGATTTTGTAAATGTATTTGTGATTTATTCCTCATATTTGCCTCAGAAACGTTGTACACAATAGTCTGATAGATATGCAGCAGTATTAATAATCAAGCTGAAAGTAATGAAGTTAGTGGTTCATTAGTTACTTCCGAAAAATATTTCTTAGATAAGAAATAAATATGACTTTTATGCGACTGTTTTTTTCAAATGTAGGAACCGAGGTGCACCCCTTCTTCTTTTGTTATTGAACTCAAGTTACATACAACTCTTTTCTTGTGCATTGGAACTAAACTGCGAGTGGGAAAAGAAATAGTAAAACTTGAAAAATTAGAACCACCCTAGTGTTGAACTCTTGTTGAGACGCTGTCAGCACGTTTTATTGGATTTTTTTAAATTTTACAGTTCTCACAACATTTACTCTCCTCTAGGATACCAACAAAAGGGCAAGGAGCAGATAGCAAAACAAGGGCTAGAGTTAAAAAAAAAATGCCGTTTGATGCTGTTATTAGCACCCTGCGCGTGTCTGAACAAATGTCTGCATTCATGTAGCTGTTTAAAAAACGTTAGAGGAAGCCCTGTGACTTAATGTTACAAAACTGAAAGTTTCTAAAATTTTTGCGGATTTCTGTGTATTTTCCGATATTCTGGAAAAGTAGCTTGAGATCTTCATGGCCCCAAACTCGTTTTTGCACCATTTCCCGAGAGTTCTATTTTTTAAATTAAGCAACTTATCACCTGCTACATATTTGCCAAGTAACTTAATGAGCATAAAAATGTGCAATAAATGTCACTTATTCACAACACAGGTAACTCTACATTACAAGCACTGTAAGCTCCGCTCGATACATCAGAACTTAATTGCACGATTCCGCGATTTACTAACATGTGCTGCATATCGTTAGAGGGGCTTACGACCATTAAAGTAGGACACTTTTCTATAATGCGCTGTTCTGCGAAAAAACCAACCACAATCAGCATAGCGTAGTATAAAGCGTAACTTTAAACTAGGATCGAGTTTATAAGTTTCACTTTCGTTTAACCGCTATTACTCAGAGGCAAAATAATTGTTCTCTGAACGAGAAACACGCCACGACGAAGGCACTGGCGCCTCAAAACGTATTTTTTGTTCAAACGGTAACAAACCATGTTTTCACAAGATGAGAGATGTCCACTATTTCTGGAAACATACAAATAAGCTTTCACCTTTTTTAAAGTTCGTGGTGTCGATGGCACTTTTATTCTTTAGATGTGTACAGTCAGAACTACGCTAATGCAAACAGACAGGTATCACGCACTACAGGAATGATGTACGTAATTTCGGGGTACTCTTTGTGACACCATAGCTCTAATGCTGTACTGATTTATTTTGCCTTTTTTTCATTTAATATTACATCGGTAAGCTCCTGTAAATGTCTTTGATTGAATAGATAACACGAAATTGTATACTCTTTTCTTTGTTAAAAACTTTGGTGTCTTGATTTGATTCTATGCAAAGTAGTGTATCTGTAATTTAAAATCTTTGTCCCATTTGGAGGGAACAAAACTTACTGTATATAATTGTAATTTTGTGTGAATAATTTTTTGTAGAATTGTCAATATGTGAAAATGTTCTGTCTTATTTAATGTATTTGGTTGCTGTTATGTAAATTACTGATCCTCACTTAGGGTTCTTAGTTAGTTTGTATGTAAATGGTGTAGTGGTTCCCCTCAGGAACGGAACTGTGTAGCGCGCGCAAATTGTGGTTGGCATAGGTGGAAAAGGTGAAACTGATAGTCAGTCGGGAACGAGCCACGAGTCGGGGACGAGCCAGCAGTCGGGGACGAGCTACGAGTCCGTGCACTGCCATGTAAGAAATGCATATTGTGCTGATGCCGAGAGAGGCTTTTCCTGCTTCTTTCCAAGGCCTCGGATGGATGGATAACTAGCTGGAACTATTCTGAAGTTTGTATCTATCATCGCCACCAAGAAATGACAGAGTCCAGCAATTCTGCCTACAATTTCACCTACCAACATGCAGTTGCCACCACATTGCGCAATCATTGCAACGTAATACTATAATGATGTACAGTGAAGGATCAGCTTAATGGACGTGCTAATGTGCTGAAATATAAGGTAATTTGTATCTGAATTTATGTACCTACCTTGATTTTTCTCCTCATCATAACACCTCTCAGGTTCCTCTCCGTTTGAGCTAAAGTGATATCCGAGTGTCCTTACTAAAAGAAATTAAAGCCTAGAGTTTTGCTAATTAATGCCTCTTGAACTTAGTAAAAAGAAAGTTAAAGTTAATGTGGCAAGAGAATAGTTAAAGTAAATGTTGTTTGCTGAAAATATTCTCATTAAAACTGCTTTTTAAAGTGCTGTTGCCAACTTCAAAATTAAAAGTTCTTAAGACTGAGGCTTATAAAGTAAATGATCACACGGTTGTCTGTAGTAAATTCAAAAAGGTGAGTCAGTTTCTTGCAATTTTGTCAACATTGTGTTTGGCTGTAGTGAAAGTGGGAAACTGCAATAGTAGAAAACTATATGTTCATGATTGCTAAGTGTTTGTCTTTCTTGTGTATTAGAAGTGCATATTAATAGTAATGTTATAAAGACCATTCAATTTGTGTAAGCCCTGAATGTAATAGTGTGTTTCGGTACATGTTATAATTTTGCAAATAGTTTGTGCTGCTCTAACTGTTAGTTTCAATCTTAAAACATATGTGTGTGTCAGAGTTCATTGCACTCGCATGTGGCTAAGTCTAGGTTGTGTTTGTCCATTATAGTTACTTATACCTACTTTCTTAAACGAGAACGTTGATCTTTCTCTTGCCTAATTAGGCTGGCGACCGTTTCCTTTATCAATTGAACAGTACAGATAGGCAAAATTTTGTTTGTTACTGTTGAAACATTTACGTAACTCTGACTTTCATTCCGGTAAGCCATTCCCGTTAGGTACAACACGGTTAACTTAGCAAAATTCCTTTTAGAGGGTAACACCGTTCTGTTACTTTATACCTATATCAATCTAACATAATAATTCTGTTTGCAAACTGCCTCCAGTTTCGAGGTTATGGTATAGTAGCAGCAGAAAGGGAGTGTTATATATTCGACGGCAGATGATACAGCTGTCGCTCTCGACAGTCGATTTAAGCTCCCAAGAAAACAGAAAATCTGTGAAAAGCAGCCGCCTGTGTTGACTGGTGGTGAGTGCGCGCGCGGTCACTGACCTTGAGGAAGTCTCGCAGCCAGAAGACGTCGGGCTTGGGGTCGCCCACCACCTCGCACTGGATGACTACGGTGTCGCCCTCGCGGGCCTCGGTCGAGCGCGGCTTCGTCAGGAACATCGGCTCCTGGGAGTACCTGCCGGCACACGACACACCACTGCACGGAGCGGCCTCAGGGGCGGCGAGCTCTCTGCGTGCTGGCGCTCAGCTTCTACGAGGTGCATTCAAGTTCTAAGGCCTCCGATTTTTTTTCTAATTAACTACTCACCCGAAATCGATGAAACTGGCGTTACTTCTCGACGTAATCGCCCTGCAGACGTACACATTTTTCACAACGCTGGCGCCATGATTCCACGGCAGTGACCACTGGAAAATCGCTGAGGCAATAGCAGCACGGCTGGTGAACGTGCGGCCACGGAGAGTGTCTGTCATTGTTGGAAAAAGCCAAAAGTCACTAGGAGCCAGGTCAGGTGAGTACGGAGCATGAGGAATCACTTCAAAGTTGTTTTAGCTCGATGTGCGGGTGCGTTGTCTTGGTGAAACAGCACACGCGCAGCCCTTCCCGGACGTTTTTGTTGCAGTGCAGGAAGGAATTTGTTCTTAAAAACATTTTCGTAGGATGCACCTGTTACCGTAGTGCCCTTTGGAACGCAATGGGTAGGGATTACGCCCTCGCTGTCCCAGAGCATGGACACCATCATTTTTTCAGCACTGGCGGTTACCCGAAATTTTTTTGGTGGCGGTGAATCTGTGTGCTTCCATTGAGCTGACTGGCGCTTTGTTTCTGGATTGAAAAATGGCATCCACGTCTCATCCATTGTCACAACCGACGAAAAGGAAGTCCCATTCGTGCTGTCGTTGCGCGTCAACATTGCTTGACAACATGCCACAGGTGCAGCCATGTGGTCGTCCGTCAGCATTCGTGGCACCCACCCGGATGACACTTTTCGCATTTTCAGGTCGTCGTGCAGGATTGTGTGCACGGAACCCACAGAAATGCCAACTCTGCAGGCGATCTGTTCAACAGTCATTCGGCGATCCCCCAAAACAATTCTCTCCACTTTCTCGATCGTGTCGTCAGACCGGCTTGTGCGAGCCCGAGGTTGTTTCGGTTTGTTGTCACACGATGTTGTGCCTTCATTAAACTGTCGCACCCACGAACGCACTTTCGACACATCCATAACTCCATCACCACATGTCTCCTTCAACTGTCGATGAATTTCAATTGGTTTCACACCACGCAAATTCAGAAAACGAATGATTGCACGCTGTTCAAGTAAGGAAAACGTCGCCATTTTAAGTATTTAAAACAGTTCTCATTCTCGCCGCTGGCGGTAAAATTCCATCTGCAGTACGGTGCTGCCATCTCTGGGACGTATTGACAATGAACGCGGCCTCATTTTAAAACAATGCGCATGTTTCTATCTCTTTCCAGTCCGGAGAAAAAAAATTGGAGGTCTTAGAACTTGAATGCACCTCGTAAGAAGAAACAACATCTGAATGTAAAAAAAAAAAAAACATATCTTTTTATTTCTAGGAAAATATTAACTCTAAAAAAGTATCGAAATCTACAAAAAGAAAGAAAAAGACCCAAATCCGAGTAGAGGAAAGTACGCATAGTTTATCTGCCCTGCGTACGTCGGTAGCTGGGTAGCTTAGGATGAAGCTAAACATTCGGTGTTATGCGATTGTAAAAACACTTACTTTTCAGACGACATTATCTATGTGTCACGTCGGAGACAGACTACAAGTGTCTCTCAGTTGTAAATTTTAAAGATAGGAGAAGTAGCAGAACTGAGAAGAGCGAGAAACTTAACTTCGAGGCTGATGGTCACGAAGTAGGTGAAGTTAAGGAATCGGCCATGTGGGACGTGGGTTGCGGGGGCCACTCTGGGATGAGGAGGCTGGCACGAATCTGTGGCGGGCCGCGTCAAACCAGTCAGAAGACTCAGGACTCAAAAAATAAAATAAAAAAGAACATGCATCATCATATTCTGTAAGCCGTGACTAACCACTTCTGGCGAAGAAAAGACATACGGACACATTTTGGTTGTGCAGCGCAATGTGGTACAACAACAAAAAGTTCTTTGAACACACTTTAGTGTTTTGGAGACGTAGGTAATGTACATGAAGTAGACAGTTTTGCTTTCTGCTGTTCACAACACTTTTCAGACGACAGTATATACGTATGAAGTCGAAGATAGGCTACATGTGTCCCTCAACTGTAAAGTTTGAAGGTATGGAATCAGACATGATGATTTCTTTAGTTTTGGTTTATTTATGAGTTGCTCTTGACGATGAATGGACAGCCATTCCTCCACATAGATTCGTACACCTCACTGAAAGTGTCCTCAGTAAACAGTCGTAAAGGCGAAGCCTGGACACAGCCCTCACGGATGTCGCCTAGTATCTGCAGAGATACTTTCGATCAGACAGTGTGTGCTGAAAGAAATTTGCCAATATTATACATTACAACTGAAAACCAATAATATCCTGAAACTATGATGGAAGAACGTGAGAAAAAAACTACGATCAGTGTAATTGAACCTTGAAGTGGGTACTTTTACTGCGCCGCACGCTGCTCCCCTTCCGCCAGTATTTCCTGCCCCTAGCGCGGGCTGGCGCAGTCGCTCAAAGTGGCTCGCTCATTCACTGAAACATTTCTTTGTTTATTATTATAGTTCAGGAACCAAAAATAAAGCGTATAACGACCGAATAGAATTTGTTAAAGGAGAGAATGGTATTGCTTCTCTCGCATTCTGCACATCTGCTTCTAGTCTTTTCTTCGTTGTGCTTGGCTAAATTTAGGAAAATGCGTGGCTGCAATATAAGTTGCTTTTTTTGTGTCCGATCATGAATTTCGATCTGCTCTTTTGGCCGCCACGTTTTTTGCACGGAACGTATGGACTGAAGTACGACGAAACATTTTCTGACAGTATTTTTTTCGAATTAGCTTCGATCCATTAGGTAGGTTTGCAACAGGGTGTCGCCCATGTCAACCTCTCATATTCTTGTTGTAATCCTTTCCAACACTTCACTTTTGCACTGTGTCATTATTTGAGTTTATTTCTTTGAGAGGTATCGTCTGTAAATTGCTGACAATCAGGACGTCTACCTTGTCCTTCCATTTCATCAGCGTCTGCTTGTTTCTCTACGTCGTTACGCAGTCTCCCTTCTTCTTTCATTTTTCGTGACGTCAGGGAATTACCTCCTGTTTACCGCAATGTTCCCAAATCCTGCATCTACTTAATCGTCAATTTATGAATGAAATGTGAAATGGCGTGCCAGTCGTCGACGTAAATAAAATTACCCTTACCGAACAAATCATTAGGAAACTTGTAAACAATCTGAGAAGTTATTACCATGTATGGAAGTGAAACATGGACGATAAATAGTTTGGACAAGAAGAGAATAGAAGCTTTCTAAATGTGGTGCTACAGAAGAATGCTGATGATTAGATGGTTAGATCACATAACTAATGAGAAGGTATTGAATAGGATTGGGAAGAAGAGAAGTTTGTGGCACAACTTGACTAGAAGAAGGGATCGGTTGGTAGGACATGTTCTGAGGCATCAAGGGATCACCAATTTAGTATTGGAGGGCAGCATGGAGGATAAAAATCGTAGAGGGAGACCAAGAGAGGAATACATTAAGCAGATTCAAAAGGATGTAGGTTGCAGCAGGTAGTGGGAGATGAAGCATGCACACCGTGTCATCCTCAGGTGAGGATGCGGATAGGAGGGGCGTGTGGTCAGAACACCGCTCTCCCGGTCGTTACGATGGTATTCTTGACCGAAGCCGCAACTATCCGGTCGAATAGCTCCTCAATTGGCATCACGAGACTGAGTGCACACCGAAAAATAGCAAGAGCGCAATGCGGCCTGGATGGTCACCCATCGAAGTGCCGACCACGCACGACAGCGCTTAACAGTGTACCCACTGCGGCAAGGCCGTTGCCCCGCAAAGGTTATAGATCACCTAGAATACATTAGCCTGTGTGACGAGAGGTAGCCTTTAGTAGAGAAAGCATAAGGACCTGCTGCTCTGAACCTCGTCACTTCCCTTACCTACAAGCGACAGATCGCTGCGGACGGATACGTCTGTCAAATGGTTCAAATGGCTCTGAGCACTATGGGACTTAACATCTATGGCCATGAGTCCCCTAGAACTTAGAACTACTTAAACCTAACTAACCTAAGGACATCACACAACACCCAGTCATCACGAGGCAGAGAAAATCCCTGACCCCGCCGGGAATCGAACGCGGGAACCCGGGCGCGGGAAGCGAGAACGCTACCGCACGCCCACGAGCTGCGGACGATACGTCTGTCGAATCCACTGAGGACATCCAGGCTACAGACTGTATATCCGTCACGTCCATTTGAAAACTAAACTAAAACTAAACTCCTCCCGAAGAGCCCACGACGGCCCAACGATACCGACCGGCCGCCGCGTCATCCTAAGCCGATAGGCGTCACTGGTGTGGTCAGCACACCGGTCTCTCTGCCGTATGTCAGTTTCCGAGCCGCCACTTCTCAATCAAGCAGCTCCTCAGTTTGCCTCACGAGGGCTGAGTGCACCACGCTTGCCAACAGCGCTCGGCAGGCCGGAGGGCCAGCCATCCAGGTGCTGGCCCTGCCCGACAGCCCTTAACTTCGGTTATCTGACGGGAACCGGTGTTACCACTGCGGCAAGGCGGTTGGCCGTCCATTTGAAAGGTAAATAAAAAATCAAATACTCTGAAAAAGCAAACTTGTGGAAATTAAGATTCTCACAGGGGTAAATGTATTAAGCTTGTTGCTACACAGTCGGGCAAGGGTAAAATAAAGGTTTTGAAATGTGGTGCTACAGCCTCGCGTGATTAGCCGAGCGGTCTAGGGCGCTGCAGTCATGGACTGTGCGGCTGGTCCCGGCGGAGGTTCGAGTCCTCCCTCGGGCATAGGTGTCTGTGTTTGTCCTTAGGATAATTTACAGGGTGTTTCAAAAATGACCGGTATATTTGAAACGGCAATAAAAACTAAATGAGCAGCGATAGAAATACACCGTTTGTTGCAATATGCTTGGGACAACAGTACATTTTCAGGCGGACAAACTTTCGAAATTACAGTAGTTACAATGTTCAACAACAGATGGCGCTGCAAGTGATGTGAAAGATATAGAAGACAACGCAGTCTGTGGGTGCGCCATTCTGTACGTCGTCTTTCTGCTGTAAGCGTGTGCTGTTCACAACGTGCAAGTGTGCTGTCAACAACATGGTTTATTCCTTAGAACAGAAGATTTTTCTGGTGTTGGAATTCCACCGCCTAGAACACAGTGTTGTTGCAACAAGACGAAGTTTTCAACGGAGGTTTAATGTAACCAAAGGACCGAAAAGCGATACAATAAAGGATCTGTTTGAAAAATTTCAACGGACTGGGAACGTGACGGACGAACGTGCTGGAAAGGTAGGGCGACCGCGTACGGCAACCACAGAGGGCAACGCGTAGCTAGTGCAGCAGGTGATCCGACAGCGGCCTCGGGATTCCGTTCGCCGTGTTGCAGCTGCGGTCCAAATGACGCCAACGCCCACGTATCGTCTCATGCGCCAGAGTTTACACCTCTATCCATACAAAATTCAAACGCGGCAACCCCTCAGCGCCGCTACCATTGCTGCACGCGAGACATTCGCTAACGATATAGTGCACAGGATTGATGACGGCGATATGCATGTGGGCAGCATTTGGTTTACTGACGAAGCTTATTTTTACCTGGACGGCTTCGTCAATAAACAGAACTGGCGCATATGGGGAACCGAAAAGCCCCACGTTGCAGTCCCATCGTCCCTGCATCCTCAAAAAGTACTGGTCTGGGCCGCCATTTCTTCCAAAGGAATCATTGGCCCATTTTTCAGATCCGAAACGATTACTGCATCACGCTATCTGGACATTCTTCGTGAATTTGTGGCGGTACAAACTGCCTTAGACGACACTGCGAACACCTCGTGGTTTATGCAAGATGGTGCCCGGCCACATCGCACGGCCGACGTCTTTAGTTTCCTGAATGAATATTTCGATGATCGTGTGGTTGCTTTGGGGTATCCGAAACATACAGGAGGCGGCGTGGATTGGCCTCCCTATTCGCCAGACATGAACCCCTGTGACTTCTTTCTGTGGGGACACTTGAAAGACCAGGTGTACCGCCAGAATCCAGAAACAATTGAACAGCTGAAGCAGTACATCTCATCTGCATGTGAAGCCATTCCGCCAGACACGTTGTCAAAGGTTTCGGGTAATTTCATTCAGAGACTACGCCATATTATTGCTACGCATGGTGGATATGTGGAAAATATCGTACTATAGAGTTTCCCAGACCGCAGCGCCATCTGTTGTTGACAATTGTAACTACTGTAATTTCGAAAGTTTGTCTGCCTGAAAATGTACTGTTGTCCCAAGCATATTGCAACAAACGGTGTATTTCTATCGCTGCTCGTTTAGTTTGTATTGCCGTTTCAAATATACCGGTCATTTTTGAAACACCCTGTAGGTTACGTAGTGTGTAAGCTTAGAGACTGATGACGTTAGCAGTTAAGTCCCATAAGATTTCACACACATTTAAACATTTTGTGGTGCTACAAAAGGACGTCGAAGATTAGATGGGAAGATCGTATAACTAATCAGGAGGTACTGAATAGTCTGGGGAGAAGAGGAATTTGTGGCAAAACTTGATTAGAAGAAGGTATCGGTTGGTATGACACCTTCTGAAAGATCGAGAGATCACCAATTTAGTACTGGAGGGAAGTGTGAGGGGGAGTGTAAAAATTGCAGAGCGAGTCCAAGTGGAGACAGCAAACAGATTTACAAGGATGTAGGTTGCAGTAGATGAAGAGACTGTCACAGGATAGGGTAGCACGGAGAGCTGCATCAAACCAGTCTTGGGACAGAAGACCACAGCGACAACAACAACGTGGCACCTGGTGGAACGTGGAACGTGATGGAAGTACTCACGGTACGTCCGGCGTGAGCAGCTGCGGCGTCCGCTGCACGGAGTCGGTGGTGGCGTCGTCGTCGGTGGCGGGGGCGGCGTCGGCGCCGGCGTCGGCGTCGGCAGGCAGCACGGTGACGGTGGCGCTGGTCTCTGCGCGGCCCACGGCGTTGGTGGCGGTGCACGTGTAGACGCCGGCGTCGCGGCGCGTCACGCCGCCCAGCGACAGCTGCACCGCGCCGTCGTGGTCCAGCGTCATGACGGCGCGGCGGCTCGGCCGCAGACGCACGCCGTCGCGGTGCCTGCGGGCACACGCCGGCCACTGTAGCTGACTGAGCGGCGGCTCAGAAGACGCTTTGCATCAAGAAGTAGGCCGCCAGAAAATAAGTAGCAAACTGAAACTTCCTGGCAGCGTAACACTGTGCGTCGGACCGAGACTCGACGTTGGGACCTTTGCCTTTGGCGGGCAAGTTCTCTACAGACTGAGTACCTGAAACGTCCCCTTTGAACAATTTATACAGGACTGTGCTTAAACTGACACACAATATTTTTAGCGCAACGCAATCTGACTTTCAATAATCCCTACAAAAGAATGGCCCTGACTAACATTAACCTATACGTTTCACAAATCACTTACCTCACCAAAAATCTTCGTTACTCGAACTACTGCAAAACAGCGAGCGCCACTACTGCCAGCTAAATAAAAGATTCAAACTACGGAAGACACTAACTACTGATAGGCATAGTTAGCAAATGAAAGATTTGAATAGAGAACAAACTATGTATTTCCCTTAATAGTCATAATATATATAGCAGTTCATGACATCCAGTCTAGCAAATTTCAAAACTCCGTCATCTCTCTCCCCACATCCACCACTGCTGGCGGCTCACCTCCAACTGCGCAACGCTACGCGCTGTTCACATCCAGCTGCCCAACACTACAATGGCTGACAACAATGCAAACTGGCCACAGACTGCACACAGCACAGCCAGTGATTTTCATACAGAGCGGTACATGGCGTTACCAATAAGAAAACATAAACAGCCTACTTACATAGCCCCCATGCTCCCCACAAAAAATTTTACAAATTTTTTTTGGGCAGTGGCCAATAATGATTTGATAAAATTTTTCATACTTACAATAACAAAGACATCAAATGCACACACTTATTGATAAAATGTTGGTCAAAAGCTAAAATTTTCTCACAGTCCATAAAGACAGTCCTGATCATTCATCACAGTAAAATTGCAGTGTATTTTTTTTTTCTCAAAGTCTGAGCAGTAAAAGAGAATGCACATGGAAGTAGTGGTTTTCCATGCAGTCTTGAAGAAGTAGTGTAGTCCTTCCAACGGAAAGACAGTGCTGACTCTTGACATGCAGACAGGTAATGGGCCACAACAGAGCAAACCCACAGCAGAGTCAGTCGAAGTTTTGAAGAATATTGGTAGGTAGGTCATCAAGAGTAGTCCCACTGTAGTCCTGGTAGATATAATGGTATTGGTGGACCACCAGAGGTGCAGACCCACTGCAGTCCTTGTAGAAATAATGGTATTGGTGGGTCATCAAAGGTGCAGACCCACTGCAGTCCTTGTAGAAATAATGGTATTGGTGGGTCATCAAAGGTGTAGACCCACTGTAGTCCTTGTAGAAATAATGGTATTGGTGGGTCATCAAAGATGCAGACCCACTGTAGTCCTTGTAGAGATGGCCAGCAGCCATCTGTTGTGACTGTAAAGGTGCACAATCACCATTGAAGAGTCTTGCGGAGAATATAGCAAGTCCATAAACCACCACTCGTCCACTCACAAAAAATTTGTTTGAAATGTCCTTAGAACCAGCAATGCTGTTATCCAGTCCCTTGCTGAATTATTAACACACGTGCAAACACTATCAGTCCCTACTTCTCACATATTGTCCATATAGTATGACCAACAGAAATGTGTGCAGTGAAATGAATGCTTACAAGTTAATAATATGATGAACTGGTGTCAATTACAATTTTATGACATAAGAATACAATTACAAAGGTACAAAATACATCATTAAAGAACATAACAATACAGATAACATTTGTAGTACATTAACCTATACGTTTCACAAATCACTTACCTCACCAAAAGTCTTCGTTACTCGAACTACTGCAAAACAGCGAGCACCACTACTGCCAGCTAAATAAAAGATTCAAACTACGGAAGGCACTAACTACTGATAGGCATAGTTAGCAAATGAAAGATTTTAATAGAGAACAAACTATGTATTTACCTTAATAGTCATAATATATATATAGCAGTTCATGACATCCAGTCTAACAAATTTCAAAACTCCGTCATCTCTCTCCCCACATCCACCACTGCTGGCGGCTCACCTCCAACTGCGCAACGCTACGCGCTGTTCACATCCAGCTGCCCAACACTACAATGGCTGACAACAATGCAAACTGGCCACAGACTGCACACAGCACAGCCAGTGATTTTCATACAGAGCGCTACGTGGCGTTACCAATAAGAAAACATAAACAGCCTACTTACATACCCAAGCACGACTCACGCCCCGTCCTCACAGTTTGAATTCTGCCAATACCTAGTCGCCTACCTTTCAAACTTCACAGAAGCTCTCCTGCAAAGAGAGAGAAGTATGGAAGTACAGGCAGAACTGAAGCTGTGAGGAAGGGTCGTGAGTCGTGCTTGGGTAGCTCAGTCGGTAGAGCACTTGCCCGCCAAAGGCAAAGGCCCCTAGGTCGATTCTCGATCCGCCGCACAGTTTTAATCTGACAGGGAATTTCGTATTAGCGGCTCACTCCGCTGCAGGGTGAAAATTTCATTCTAGAAATAACACGAAAGTGCATATCTTTATACATCTGTGAAATCCAAATCTGGTGACGACTAGCATTCAATACCGTCTTATATAAATGTATTGCATTCTCTGCTGTTTACGTAAATCAAACTTCAATTGTCAGTACTCGAAGTTGGGTAATGTTACTACCAAAAGCTTAGAAATAGCAAACTGTCGAAAGAAACAATAAAATTTGAATAATAAATGCAGTTTAGAGGAATCGCACATCTTTATACATCTGTGAAATCAAAATCTGATGATGCGTATTATTCAGTACCGTGTTATATAAATCTATTGTATTCTCTGCTCTTTTCGTAAATCAATGTTCGATTGTAAGTACTCGAGGGTAAGGTTACCACCAAAAGGTTCGCTGGGAAGGTTCGATTTCTCTGTTGGTATTGAGGACAGGTGCACAGTGATGATCTTTACGTGCACCCTGTGTTGCAAAAGATTCGCCGTCCTAGTCGCGCGTTGTTCCACGAAGACACAAAGCGACAGTGAAGAGGTAGGATTTGCATTATGTTGATGAAAGTGTCTAATGTTAGTGTCGGCCGTTCTGGCCGAGCGAAGGGACTGATGACCTCAGATGTTAAGTCCCATAGTGCTTAGAGCCATTTTTCTCTAATTTTAGTGAGTGAACCGTCGTACTGATAATAGTGATTAAACTTCTGCGGTCACAGACTAAGTACAGGGTTATTACAAATGATTGAAGCGATTTCACAGCTCTACAATAACTTTATTATTTGAGATATTTTCACAATGCTTTGCACACACATACAAAAACTCAAAAAGTTTTTTTAGGCATTCACAAATGTTCGATACGTGCCCCTTTAGTGATTCGGCACTCACTGCATGCCGACCCGTTGATTTCCCCTTACAGAGGCATCCAGAAGCTTTAAACTGTGCATACCATCGCCGAATGGAGTTAGCAGTTGGTGGATCTTTGTTGAACTTCGTCCTGAAGTGTCGTTGGACTCTTATGACTGACTGATGTGAGTGCATTTCAAGCACGACATACGCTTTCTCGGCTCCTGTCGCCATTTTGTCTCACTGCGCTCTCGAGCGCTCTGGCGGCAGAAACCTGAAGTGCGGCTTCAGCCGAACAAAACTTTATGAGTTTTTCTACGTATCTGTAGTGTGTCGTGACCATATGTCAATGAATGGAGCTACAGTGAATTTATGAAATCGCTTCAATCATTTGTAGTAGCCCTGTATTGTTAATCATTGCACTGCGAGTTGTCTTGCATGAACCACCTTGAATTTTCTCTATACTTAGGGCTAACTAGGCGACTGTGAACAAAATTTTAGTAACTGTTCTCGTTATATGTTTCCTAATAATTTCGAAGTGTTTTGATATATATATAGTCTTCGAAGGCGACATTTCTACTTTTAGCCACCTTGATTTGGAATAAGTGTTATTCTCAGATTTGACATGAAAAAAAAATGCTAAAATAAAATATTTGAATCGTATTGACACTAACTTGTTACGACGTCCGACGATTTTATTACATATTTTCATTTGGTAGGCCACTGGCAGCAAAAATGGCTCTGAGCACTATGGAACTTAACATCTGAGGTCATCAGTCCCCCAGACTTAGAACTACTTAAACCTAACTAACGTAAGGACATCACACACACCCATTCCCGAGGCAGGATTCGAACCTGCTACCGTAGCAGTCACGCGGCTCCAGACTGAAGCACCTAGAACCGCTCGGCCACCGGCCGGCCACTGGCAGTAACCTTTGCCTATACATAGCCTGCTGGTGCAGATGGAAGGCCCTTTGTCCACCATAACATAAATTTTCGCATACTGTGGTTGGTTCTAATGTAACGTAAGAAAAAATTTCGGTTACAACGTAAAATAGCTTCAAATTACGCGTCTCTATTCATAATCGCCTTTTACTCAGACTTATCAGCCGAAACTTTATGAGCGCTGCCCACTGCGAGATGGCAGGTAGCCTGGTGCTGATGTGACACGAAAAGCGTATCATTGGAGCAGAGACGAACGTGATGTTATTCCGGCGTGGTACGGCCTCAAAGTATGGGAACCCGCAGGCGTAAACGACTTTGGCAAAGAATTGCTATGAGGCGGCGCTTGGAGACAAGCATCTCGAAACGGCTAAGCTGAGCAGCTGCTCGTGTGCTGCTGTCGAGAGCAACTATCGAAAGTTGTTGAATGACGGCGTTACCACGAGTAGTTTTGGACGCTGATGGCTCATCATCAGCAAACGGTCCTTACGTATTAGGACGTTCACGCTGGGACATCGTTTCCTACGGCTGCAGCGGGGTCGGGATTATCGAGATTCGACTTGGGTCGATGGAAACTCGTCATCTCGTCCGTCGAATCACGTTTCTTGTTATACCACGCCAATGGCGGTGTCAAAAATACGCCATCGTCCAGGCAAGCGGTTGCACGAAACACGCACCGCGCTACGGATTCAGGCCGGTAGCACGGTATTATGTAACAGGAAAGTTTCAACTAGGCTTCCACGGGACCTCTGGTGGTAATACAAGGCACCCCGACAATGTAGACTATGCCAACATTACTGCGGACCACCTGCATCCCATCACGCTTCATGTCTTCCCCGACGGCGATTGCATCTTATATCACGACAAACTGTCCCTGCGCAAGCCCTCACATGTCTTCCGACCAATTCGCTTGGTGTGAATCCACTACAGCAGATGTGGGACGCTATGAGGCAAACGCCGACAAACCAGTGGCCCGCGATTTACAGCAGTCACGTGACCTGTGCGTAGACATTTGACGCGACTTACTTCCGGAGACCGACAAGTAACCTGTCCAAGCCACACCACGCAGAGTGGCTGTTCTGCTGCGTTCCAGAGGAGGACCAATGCGCTACTGATCACGTGGTCGCAATATTCTGGCTCGTCACTGCATATTTCAGTTATCAGTTCTCTCCGTGTGATTCAAGATTTTGCATTTGCTTTGGCCTTTAGCAATTATTCCAAGCATTACTAGCATTTACTGAAAGTGACAACCATCTCCCACCGGCAGCGACGTAATAGGTTTTGTGGCGCACAGCTTCCACGAACTAACACCACACAGCCTGATGAATTCTGAAGCAACTCAGGCAATGCAACGAATGTTGTTGTTGTTGTGGTCTTCAGTCCTGAGACTGGTTTGATGCAGCTCTCCATGCTACTCTATCCTGTGCAAGCTTCTTCATCTCCCAGTACCTACTGCAGCCTACATCCTTCTGAATCTGCTTAGTGTATTCATCTCTTGGTCTCCCTCTACGATTTTTGCCCTCCACTCTGCCCTCCAATGCTAAATTTGTGATCCCTTAATGCCTCAGAACATGTCCTACCAACCAGTCCCATCTCCTTGTCAAGTTGTGCCATAAACTCCTCTTCTCCCCAATTCTATTCTGTACCTCCTCATTAGTCATGTGATCTACCCATCTAATCTTCAGCATTCTTCTGTAGCACCACATTTCGAAAGCTTCTATTCTCTTCTTGTCCAAACTATTTATCGTAAATGTTTCACTTCCATAGATGGCTATACTCCATACAAGTACTTTCAGAAACGACTTCCTGACACTTAAATGTATACTCAATGTTAACAAAGTTCTCTTCTTCATAAATGCTTTCCTTGCCATTGCCAGTCTACATTTTATATCCTCTCTACTTCGACCATCATCAGTTATTTTGCTTCCCAAATAGCAAAACAACTGTACTACTTTAAGTGTCTCATTTCCTAATCTAATTCCCTCAGCATCACCCGAATTAATTCGACTACATTCCATTATCCTCGTTTTGCTTTTGTTGAAGTTCATCTTATATCCTCCTTTCAAGACACTGTCCATTCCGTTCAACTGCTCTTCCAAGTCCTTTGGTGTCTCTGACAGAATTACAATGTCATCGGCGGACCTCAAAGTTTTTATTTCTTCTCCATGGATTATAATACCTACTCCGAATTTTTCTTTTGTTTCCTTTACTGCTTGCTCAATATACAGATTGAATAACATCGGGGAGAGGCTACAACCCTGCCTACGCAGGTAATTTCTTTCAACTGAAAGGTGGCGTTTGAAATAATATAGATAATCATCTTTGTTGACATTGTCATCGTTGGAGACGATCGATCTGTCGCAGTTCTTGCGCTAAAGACTGAAAATCCTCGCAGTCAATGTCGCAAATAAATTTATAATCTGATTGCTAGATTCACATACACGTGAGCCACCTTCAGATATTACGTAGCTGACCGGTCTCCTGCCGACTGACTTGTCAACTTCGTCATGTATGTTGACTTCGACCATCTTCAGTCCTTAATATAAAAATTACGACTGATCGTTTCTCTCCTACGTTGACAATGTTAATAAACACAATAAAATTGTCAAGTCAGGCGACAGGAGACTTCAAACGACTGCGTAATATCTGAAGATATTGTGTGTAGCTGAAACCAGTAATCACAATGAAAATTTGTTTCCGATCCTGACTTTGAGGATTTTCAATCGTTAATACGATAACTATTAATTAAAACGTCGGTTCAGGTACGTCGATACCTTATGAAATACTTTGCCAATATCTGATTCAAAAATTCGAATGGCTCTGAGCACTATGGGACTCAACTTCTGAGGTCAGCAGTCCCCAGAACACCCGAAACATTCCACAACGCACTTCAAACGGCAGCATTGACGAAGAGCAGGAACTCGACGTCCGAGTTTCTCGGGAAGAATGTAGAATGTCCTGACGTTGACCATTGATTGGGGGGGGGGGGGGGGGGGCGGCGGGGACAGTGGCCAGGTCAGCTAACACTGGGTATCAACTTACAATCGCCACGCTCACTGGCCTGATGGTAATAGATTACGTGGTGGTCCTGTCTTCGGAGTCGGTACTTTACAAATGGTTCAAATAGCTCTGAGCACTATGGGACTTAACTTCTGAGGTCATCAGTCCCCTAGAACTTAGAACTACTTAAACCTAACTAACCTAAGGACATCACATACATCCATGCCTGAGGCAGGATTCGAACCTGCGACCGTAGCGGTCACTCTGGCCGGCACAATATCTGAGTCCTGATATGTATTCTATGAATGAAACTGAATTTTCTGATACAAATCAGGTGTCCCTCTGAGAGCCATCTGGCGCGTTTTTTTCTGGTGTTTTGCCAGATATCTGCAGTTTCGTTTTTCCAATGTCTAGACAAATTTTGGACCTCTCTGTCAAACTGGCACGTAAAATTCCGCTCATTTCGTAACGGGTAACAAACCGACGATTTGAGTCAACAGTGGGCGTGTCATGAAAGCCGCGATAAGCCACTTTTGGCGGTGCTGACACCAATTAGACGCTGCAAAAACGAAATTCCAAATATCTGCCGAAACTAGAGAACATGTACATGACGATTGTTGGGATGCACAATACGTATATATTTTATTCAATTTCTTTTCTGAGCTTTTTTGTAGGTTTTCGTTTTTGTGTGTTTTTAGTCCTTGCACTCACTTCTCAAACCCGTTCACTCAGTCTGCTGTAAACACGATTCGCAGGATTAACAGGCAGGCACGTAGTTTAAAGCATCGGAATGCTTAGAGGAGAGATTTACACTGCAGCGAAAGTCAAGTAGCTGAAGATGATGGTGATGATGATGACTGGGATGCATTTCAATATGTGAACGTGAAGTTTGGGCCCTGTCATGGCTTCAGTCAGATAAAGGAATATTTATGGAATAAATGAAAAAATTAAATATCCAACGGTATTATTCTAAGCACCCAAAGGATATCGGCGAGCAACTTCTTAGTCTCTAATAGGTCTGTAATACATGAAGGTGATAACTGAAACATACTGTTCGGAAGGGTATTCCGCTGAAATCATGTAAGGTTGCCGGCTGTCGTCAGTGACGTAAGCATGCGACACCAGGGACCACTTGACAAACTCTTTCTTCCCCAGACTTTATCCCGTGGTGCTCGGTCGACTAGTTCGTCATAGTTTGACAGATATATTTAATTTAATCGCCGAGTGCTCTTCCCGCCGCCCTACTCATCAGCTAAGCTACAGCAGGAGAGTCGAGTACGGTGAACAATTTTGTTCTTTGTGCTAACGTATTGTAACTGTTTGTGTATCGTACTTTCTGAAATTGAGAACCAATCCAGCATTATTTGCCTAAACGGACGTGGCAAACCGAATCAAAACCACACTCGGGCTGCAAAGACCATCGGTCGCTAACACGTCTGGCTCAACATGCCATGCAAGGTATACGATGTTGTCTAAAGTGTGACCAGCTAAGGTGTATCTGATGCTCTGGAATGCGATTCCTTCCGTATATAGCACGAAACTCACTCCTAGATAACAGAGATGAATAATATCAGTCACGAACTTAAGATACCCTGAAGAGCCAAAGAAACTGGCACACCTTCCCAATATCCAGTAGGGCCCCTGTGAGCACGCAGAAGGTCCGCAGCACGGCGTGGCATGGACTCCAGTAATGTCCGAAGCAGTGCTGGAGTGAACTGACACCATGAATTCCGCAGGGCTGTCCGTAAATCCGTGAGATATGCAGATGTGCAGATATGCTCAATAATGTTCATGTTCAGAGGAGTTTTCCTGGAGGACTCTGTAGCAATCCTGGACGTGTGGGGTGTCAGCCGGCCGGAGTGGCCGTGCGGTTCTAGGCGCTGCAGTCTGGAGCCGAGCGACCGCTACGGTCGCAGGTTCGAATCCTGCATCGGGCTTTGGCGTGTGTGATGTCCTTAGGTTAGTTAGGTTTAATTAGTTCTAAGTTCTAGGCGACTGATGACCTCAGAAGTTAAGTCGCATAGTGCTCAGAGCCATTTGTGGGGTGTCGCATTGTCCTGCTGGAGTTGCCCAAATCCGTCGTGCACAATGGACATGAATGGATGCAGGTGATCAGACAGGATGCTTACGTACGTGTCACCTATCAGAGTCGTGTGTAGACGTATCAGGGTCCCACATCACATCAATTGCACACGCCCCACACCATTACAGAGCGTCCACCATCTTGAACAATCCCCTGCTGACATGCAGCGTCCATGGATTCGTGAGGTTGTCTTCATACCCGTACACGTCCATCCGCTCGATACAGTTTGAAACGAGACTCGTCAGACCAGGCCACATGTTTCCAGTCAACAATACTCCAGTGTCGGTGTTGACGGGCCCAGGCGAGGCACAAAACTTTGTGTCGTGCAGCCATCAAGGTTGCACGAGTGGGCCTTCGGTTCCGAAAGGCCACATCGATGATATTTCGTTGAATGGTTCGCTCGCTGACACTTGTTCATGCCGTGGGATTGAAATCTGCAGCAATTTGTGGAAGTGTTGCACTTGCGTCACGTTGAGCGATTCTCTTCAGTCATCGTTGGTCCCGTTGTTGCAGGATCTTTTTCCGGTCGGAGCGATGTAGGAAATTTGATGTTTTACCGGATTCCCGATATTCGAGGCACACTCGTGAAATGGTCGTACGGGAAAATCCCCACTTCATCGCTACCTTGGATATACCGTGTCCCATCGCTCGTGCGCCGACTATAACACCACGTCCAAACTCACTTAAATCTTCATAACCTGCCATTTTAGCAGCAGTAACCGATCCAACAACTGGGCCAGAGACTTGTTTTATGTTGGGGTTGCCGACCACTGCGCCGTATTCTGTCTGTTTACATAGCTCTTTATTTGAATATGCATGCCTATACGAGTTTGTTTGGCGGTTCTGTGTATAAGTTTACAGACTGTCGTCACTGATGTAAACATGCGACACGTGGGACTACTTGACCAGCTCTCTCTTCCCCGACTTTACCACGTGACATAGGGTCGACTAGTTAGTCGTGATTTGGCAGGTTTGTTTAATTTAATCGCCGACTGCTCTTCCTGCGGCCCTGCTCGTCAGTTAAGGTAAAGCAGGGAAGTCGTGTGCGACGTTTATCCGTCAACAAAGCACACATTGCTCTTTGTGTTATCGTATTGCAACTATTCCGTACTTTCTGAAGCGGAAACTGACTACTAGTACAGCATTATTTGCATAAACGGACGTGGAAAACCTCCTAAAAACCACAGTCAGGCTGGCCACACCAACGTCGCATCGGTCTGGCTCACCTTGCCACGCAAGGTATACGGTGTTGTCTAAAGTGTGACCGGCTAAGATGTATCTCATGCTCTAAGATGAGATTTCTCCCGTATATAGCACGTTACTCAGGAGTTTATGTCCAACAAATGGCACATCGCACAACTATTAAAATGATCTTGCAGTGTAACCCCAAATGAAATCGTCGTTTAAAAACATAAGATGAGGAATTTTGAGTCCAACAGACGTAATTATCGAAGAAGTACGCTACTGGCCATTAAAATTGCTACACCATCAAGATGACGTGCTACAGACGCGAAATTTAACCAACAGGAAGCTTTTCAGAGCATTCACACAAGGTTGCCGCCGGTGGAGACACCAATAACGTGCTGACATGAGGAAAGTTTCCAACCGATTTCTCATACACAAACAGCAGTTGTCCGGCGTTGTCTGTTGAAACGTTGCTGTGATGCCTCGTGTAAGGAGGAGAAATCAGTACCATCACGTTTCCGACTTTGTTAAGGGTCGGATTGTAGTCTATCGCGATTGCGGTTTATCGTATCGCGACATTGCTGCTCGTGTTGGTCGACATCCAATGACTGTTAGCAGAATATGGAATCGGTGGGTTCAGGAGGGTAATGCGGAACGCCGTGCTGGATCCCAACAGCCTCGTATCACTAGCAGTCGAGATGACAGGCATCTTATCCGCATGGCTGTAACGGATCGTGCAGCCACGTCTCGATCCCTGAGTCAACAGATGGGGACGTTTGCAAGACAACAACCATCTGCACGAACAGTTCGACGACGTTTGCAGCAGCATGGACTATCAGCTCGGAGACCATTTCTGCGGTTACCCTTAACGCTGCATCACAGGCAGGAGTGCCTACGATGGTGAACTCAGCTACGAACCTGGGTGCACGAATGGCAAAACTACATTTTTTCGGATGAATCCAGGTTCTGTTTACAGCATCATGATGTTCGCATCCGTGTTTGGCAACATCGCGGTGAACGCACATTGGAAGCGTGTATTCGTCATCGCCATACTGGCGTATGACCCGGCGCGATGGTATGGGGTGCCACTGGTTACACGTCTCGATCAGTGCATTGACGGCACTTTGAACAGTGGACGTTGCCGTTCAGATGTGTTACGACCCGTGGCTCTATCCTTCATTCGATCCCTGCGAAACCCTACATTTCAGCAGGATAATGCACGACCGCATGTTGCAGGTCCTGTACGGGCCTTTCTGGATACAGAAAATGTTGGACTGCTGCCCTGGCCAGCACATTCTCCAGATCTCTCACCAATTGAAAACGTCTGGTCAATGGTGGCCGAGCAACTGGCTCGTCACAATACGCCAGTCACTACTCTTGATGAACCGTGGTATCGTGTTGAAGCTGCATGGGCAGCTGTACCTGTACACGCCATCCAAGCTCTGTTTGACTCAATGCCCTGGCGTATCATGGCCGTTATTACGGCCAGAGGTGGTTGATCTGGGTACTGATTTCTCAGGATCTATGCAACCAAATTGCGTGGAAATGTAATCACATGTCAGTTCTAGTATAATATATTTGTCCAATGAATACCCGTTTATCATCGGCATTTCTTCTTGGTGTAGCAATTTCAATGGCCTGTAGTGTTGCAGCAGTAATAGTAGTAGTAATAATAGTTGTTGATGCTGATGACATAAACTCATCTTCATGTCTCCGTAAAGAGTTGTGAAATGTCCAGAGGACAACATCAGTAAAGAGCGCACTCAAAGGGTTCTGCCGAATGCTATAAAAATGAAGAACACTACCAATGCCATTGTGCTAGCTGGCAAACTGTTTTACAAAGAGAATATTCCTACGAGCAATGCACGCAGACCTTCATAGCACATTAAGAGTCGTAGCATGGGAGGTGGAGCGTTTGGATTACGAGGCCGTAAACCTGCCCCGCACACAATGGCTGCACTCCAGAGCCTCCGGTTCGAGGCCCGTTAGCCGGCGATGCGCGCGCAGAGATTTACAACGGCGCTGCCCACAGCTGTCTGCGTGCGGGACGGCTCCCAGTCTTACTGCTCTGCCGTCACTGACCGCGGGACGTGAATTCGCTAGTTACGGGAACAGCTGCTTGAGTGACGCCTTACTGCAGACACTGATAACAAGGTGAAGCTGGCGTGTGTACCTTGAATGTTGTTTGGTACAGCTCTGTGTAGTCCGTTACCTCCCTCAGACCTGAGAACTGGCCTCTCCAAGTTCTAGAGAGGTTTCACATTTTACTCCTACTGGAGGCTGAAATAGTCTTAAATGCACCTCTATTTTGCCAGCCATTTTGATATATCACTTAATTATTTGAGCGCATGTTCGCAGGACTGTGACTGCATTCTGTCTCGGTGGAGTTGAGTCTGTGACCTCTACAGCGAAATGGCGGGAGGTATAACGAGGGCGGCGGCCGCTGATAACAGCGAAGGGCGGAACACAAGAGGTGCCACCTACTTCTATGGCCGTCTTGCGTGCGAGACTATGACTAATAAATGCAGTTTAGTCATTAATAAATAGAAATGACGATGGATGAAGGACGCAATGCTGTTCTTACATGTTAAACTCCGTAGTTATCGGAAGACGGTACCTCAACTTAATAACGAAAATAGAAAGAGAGGTGATAGGAGATATGTCAATAACTGCCAACTTGTTTCATTGCTCACATCATTTTCTAAAACTTTTGAGATGGTGATGTACTCTAGAATAGTATCTTAGCTGAGCAACAATAATATCCTCGGCAAATCACAGTCTGGATTTCAGAAGAGTTCCCATGCCATTTACACGTTCACTCACCAAATATTGTAAGCGTTAAATAACACAATAGCACCGGATGGTATTTTCTGCGAACTGTCTGAGGCATTTAACAGTGTGAATCACAATATTCTCCTAGATAAACTAAAGTATTATGGGAGTTACGGTATAGACATCCAGAGGATAATGTCATAGTTAACGAAAAGAATACAGAAAGCTGTATATAGTAATTCAACCAATGTAATCCGGGGGCGTAATCCCGCCTGGGAAGAAATCACTTCTGCGGTTCCCCAATGCTAAATCTCAGGTCCACTGTTTTTCCTTATATATATATATATATATATATATATATATATATAAGCTATCGTCCGTCTCATGTACAATAAGGAGTATTAGTTCTTTTTGCAGATTACACTAGTATTGTAATCAATACAAGCATACATACAGTAACAGAAGAAATGATAAACAATGTCCTCAGAAGTATCATCGACTGTTTTCTGCGAATGGTCTCATCCCCAGTTTTAAAATACACAAGATATTCTGTTCTGCACATCTAGCGGTACTACGTCAATTATAAATGTAACACATGTCGAGGAAATATCAAATAGCGTGGAAGTTTCAAAATTCTTAGGTGTAGATACAGATGAGAATTTAACATCGAAAAAGCACATTTTAGAGCTCTTAAAACAAGTTAATTCAACCACATTTGCACTTAGATTCATTGCAAATCTTGACGAGACCGAAATCAGTTAGTTGACGTATTCTGCATGTTTTCATTCAATAAAGTCATAAGGAATGAAGTTGCGAGGTAGCTCGTCTTTACGAAAGAAAGTCTTCATTCCTGTAAGCGTAATATGTGGTGCTCACCACCGATCATCTTGTAGATATTTGTTTAATGAGTTGAGAAATCTGTCTACTGCTTCGCAGTATATTTATTCCGTCGTGAAGTTTATTGTAAATAATCCACTGTAGCTCAAAATGATGTACTTAATTAAAATATCAGAACGAAAAATGATTTTAATTAATCCATTAATCAATCCCTATTAAGACTGTCTTTAGCACAAAAAGGGATGCACAATACTGTAACTAAAATTTTTGATGACTTACCCACTGACATAAGACGTCAGACAGACAGCAAAATAAAATTTGAAAACGAACTGAAAAAGTTCTCGTTCACAATTCCTATTCCGTAGAAGAAATCCTGTTATTATAATGTGCAAAATGTGCTGGGTAGGTATTACAGGAATTACACACATTCGTATATTTAATAAAAAAAAAAAAAAATTATAAACGTTCGGCATGTAGCCATGTTCACAGATTAATTTGCAATGTGAATGTAAAATGACTCGTTCCATATCACTACGATTTACCGTGCAAATGGTCCGCGGAAAATGAAACTAACTGACTACCTTAACAAGGAAACAGTAGACAGATCGCTTAGTGGAGGAAAAGAAGCCTCGTGATTGGCCTGTTTACGCCGCCTTTCTTGGGCGATGGAGGAAGACCGTTTCGAACGATAGGAACGATCACTTGCCTTGCTGATCTGGAGGAAGATGGATGTGCTTCAGATTGAGGACCAAGTGTAAAGTATTAACTATGACCTTGCAACATTTGGCAGTCAAAGCAGACGGCCTGCCACAATGGACAGTATTTTCATTAAACCTTTTAGTACAGTAATAGGTATCACCTTTAGGATGTTCACTATATTTTATTTTTAGTTTAACAGCGTCTTTGATAGAGAGAAGTGATTAGTTATGCAATGTGACAGTATGTTTAATGAGCATCTCAGTAAAATTATGAATTGTACTTGATGTTCGCAGTCTAGGACGTATCCCAGTGGCGACGTTGCTAATGTAATAGACTAAATTATTCCAGAACCTTCGGTCACAGCAACCAAACATCTCTCTAATAAAATGCATTCAAAAATATAATGTGATGTGAACATCTGCAGTTACAATTGTGTACAATTGTGTGTTGTAAAAGAAGCGCAAGAAGTTGCAGCGACATTCATTCTCGCCGTTTAGTACACGTTTGTATTTACTCGTATGTCAGCACTATTTCTCAGCGCTAGTTCTGAGAAATCTGCACACTTGCTTCTACTATGTCACAAACACTAATGACAGGCTATAGGTTTCTACATCAATTCCTTAAGCCGTCCTCAATTACGAACTCCATTTAATACCTGTTCTGAATACAACCGCTGACACCTAGTCTACAGCGCAGCAACGATTTCAGATAGCAGTCATCTGTTGTCTTTACCATCGTTACGCTCATGGACAATTCAGATCTAACAGTTTTCGGAAACTTTAACAGGAAATGGTGAAGCTACTACAGTTCAGAGAAGTGTGTGTTTGAAATGATGACATCACTTCAAGAATTTTCACTAATGGCACAAAGTATTGCTTAGTTTCGAGTGTTTCTTTGAAACGTCTTTTAAACTTATTCCCATAGAGTGAAGTAGAACATCGTTATTCAAAGCCTATAGCTGCATTCCAGAAGTTCCCCATGCTGTGGTGATCTCAGCAGCAATGGCACGAGCACAGCGTATCGAAGAATTACGTCATACCTGCTGGCTACTAATGGCCTCAGAGGTTTCTTTTCTCCAGAAAGAGGTCACTGACCCAGTGCAGATCGATGAGAAAAGCAGAGGTTAGCGATGATATAGTCTCTTTTTCCGGCACGCATGTCGGCTTCGGGTTCAACTGAAGGCCAAGATAAATCAAAGTCAGCCATGCGAGTACACACTACTTAGAGATCCAAACACTCATCGAGCTACACGCTAGTTATGGTCACCGTTCCCATGTCCATCGCCTCCTCGAAAAAACTACACTTACTCAAAATGGCATTTTGCGTTCAGCTGCCCACGTGAGAGGGACATTTTCCTTTGTATTAATCTTTCATTTTATTAATAACCACACAACTATCTTTCTCTCGCTCTTTCTCTCTCTCTCTCCCGGAAAATTGGAAATTGAAATAAGAACACCGTGAATTCATTGTCCCAGGAAGGGGAAACTTTATTGACACATTCCTGGGGTCAGATACATCACATGATCACACTGACAGAACCACAGGCACATAGACACAGGCAACAGAGCATGCACAATGTCGGCACTAGTACAGAGTATATCCACCTTTCGCAGCAATGCAGGCTGCTATTCTCCCATGGAGACGATCGTAGAGATGCTGGATGTAGTCCTGTGGAACGGCTTGCCATGCCATTTCCATCTGGCGCCTCAGTTGGACCAGCGTTCGTGCTGGACGTGCAGACCGCGTGAGACGACGCTTCATCCAGTCCCAAACATGCTCAATGGGGGACAGATCCGGAGATCTTGCTGGCCAGGGTAGTTGACTTACACCTTCTAGAGCACGTTGGGTGGCACGGGATACATGCGGACGTGCATTGTCCTGTTGGAACGGCAAGTTCCCTTGCCGGTCTAGGAATGGTAGAACGATGGGTTCGATGACGGTTTGGATGTACCGTGCACTATTCAGTGTCCCCTCGACGATCACCAGTGGTGTACGGCCAGTGTAGGAGATCGCTCCCCACACCATGATGCCGGGTGTTGGCCCTGTGTGCCTCGGTCGTATGCAGTCCTGATTGTGGCGCTCACCTGCACGGCGCCAAACACGCATACGACCATCATTGGCACCAAGGCAGAAGCGACTCTCATCGCTGAAGACGACACGTCTCCATTCGTCCCTCCATTCACGCCTGTCGCGACACCACCGGAGGCGGGCTGCACGATGTTGGGGCGTGAGCGGAAGACGGCCTAACGGTGTGCGGGACCGTAGCCCAGCTTCATGGAGACGGTTGCGAATGGTCCTCGCCGATACCCCAGGAGCAACAGTGTCCCTAATTTGCTGGGAAGTGGCGGTGCGGTCCCCTACGGCACTGCGTAGGATCCTACGGTCTTGGCGTGCATCCGTGCGTCGCTGCGGTCCGGTCCCAGGTCGACGGGCACGTGCACCTTCCGCCGACCACTGGCGACAACATCGATGTACTGTGGAGACCTCACGCCCCACGTGTTGAGCAATTCGGCGGTACGTCCACCCGGCCTCCCGCATGCCCACTATACGCCCTCGCTCAAAGTCCGTCAACTGCACATACGGTTCACGTCCACGCTGTCGCGGCATGCTACCAGTGTTAAAGACTGCGATGGAGCTCCGTATGCCACGGCAAACTGGCTGACACTGACGGCGGCGGTGCACAAATGCTGCGCAGGTAGCGCCATTCGACGGCCAACACCGCGGTTCCTGGTGTGTCCGCTGTGCCGTGCGTGTGATCATTGCTTGTACAGCCCTCTCGCAGTGTCCGGAGCAAGTATGGTGGGTCTGACACACCGGTGTCAATGTGTTCTTTTTTCCATTTCCAGGAGTGTATTTACGTAAAATATTTACTTCTAGTGTTAATTCTTTCCTGTACGTCTCGTGCAATATTTTTCAGTTGTATTTAATTTCTTTGCGTCCTTTCTCTCAGTCAATGATTTCACACCAACACGCGAGGTTTGGACTGTCACTGTTGTGTGAAACAGTCCATCTACTGTGTTGAAATTACTTGGGCTGAGTTAACTAATTACGAGATGCATTCAAGTTCTAAGGCCTCCGATTTTTTTTCTCCGGACTGGAAAGAGATGGAAACATGCGCATTGTTTTAAAATGAGGCCGCGTTCATTGTCAATACGTCCCAGAGATGGCAGCACCGTACGGCAGATGGAATTTTACCGCCAGCGGCGAGAATGAGAACTGTTTTAAATACTTAAAATGGCGACGTTTTCCTTACTTGAACAGCGTGCAGTCATTCGTTTTCTGAATTTACGTGGTATGAAACCAATTGAAATTCATCGACAGTTGAAGGAGACATGTGGTGATGGAGTTATGGATGTGTCGAAAGTACGCTCGTGGGTGCGACAGTTTAATGGAGGCAGAACATTGTATGACAACAAACGGAAACAACCTCGGGCTCGCACAAGCCGGTCTGACGACATGATCGAGAAAGTGGAGAGAATTGTTTTGGGGGATCACCGAATGACTGTTAAACAGATCGCCTCCAGAGTTGGCATTTCTGTGGGTTCTGTGCACACAATCCTGCACGACGACCTGAAAATGCGAAAAGTGTCATCCAGGTGGGTGCCACGAATGCTGACGGACGACCACACGGCTGCCCGTGTGGCATGTTGCCAAGCAATGTTGACGCGCAACGACAGCACGAATGGGAATTTCTTTTCGTCGGTTGTGACAATGGATGAGACGTGGATGCCATTTTTCGATCCAGAAACAAAGCGCCAGTCAGCTCAATGGAAGCACACAGATTCACCGCCACCAAAAAAATTTCGGGTAACCGCCAGTGCTGAAAAAATGATGGTGTCCATGTTCTGGGACAGCGAGGGCGTAATCCTTACCCATTGCGTTCCAAAGGGCACTACGGTAACGGGTGCATCCTACGAAAATGTTTTGAAGGACAAATTCCTTCCTGCACTGCAACAAAAACGTCCGGGAAGGGCTGCGCGTGTGCTGTTTCAGCAAGACAACTCACCCGCACATCGAGCTAACGTTACGCAAGAGTTTCTTCGTGATAACAACTTTGAAGTGATTCCTCATGCTCCCTACTCACCTGACCTGGCTCCTAGTGACTTTGGGCTTTTTCCAACAATGAAAGACACTCTCCGTGGCCGCACATTCACCAGCCGTGGTGATATTGCCTCAGCGATTTTCCAGTGGTCAAAACAGACTCCTAAAGAAGCCTTCGCCGCTGCGATGGAATCATGGCGTCAGCGTTGTGAAAAATGTGTACGTCTGCAGGGCGATTACGTCAAGAAGTAACGCCAGTTTCATCGATTTCGGGTGAGTAGGTAATTAGAAAAAAAAATGGGAGGCCTTAGAACTTGAATGCACCTCGTAAATGTTAGTAAGTAACGGTTATTACCATCCACGTCGCACTGCTACATACTTGGCAATATATACAGCAGGCATGGACGAGGGCAACACAAAACTGTGTCTACTAACGGGGAGCAATGTTGTGATTCCGACCTGTTGCTACGTGCATTATGTCGTCAGACCATGATATAGGAGAATGAGAACTGTCACGTGGTTACTGTGAAAACGTCTCGATAGATAATAAGATCACGGACTTAATTAACAAGTGCATCGTATCTTAATCTACTGGAGAGCGAATTGTGGAAGATAACCAGTTCGTTTGTTATAAGTGTTACTGTTTTTCTCTAATAATTCCGTGTAGTATTGTTTATAAATACATGGTTAAATAGAGTATGTTATTTGCTAAAAGGATACTAGAAATGGTGAATGTACCCTGATATACAACAGTGTAGTTAGCATTTCGTCCATCATTTGCCATGGAGACACACGGCCATAATGAACAATCGTCGATTCTGACTGCCACGCGAAGACAGCAACAGAGTCTGTTCACCCTTTCAGGACAACTGGGAAACTAGTAAGAGGGACAACGACGGCTTAGGTTTCCGTCTCAGACACAAGACGAACCTGTCATCGATCGATAAGCTATTGTTATACGTGGATGTCAGTGTCATGCAACTGATATCTATTTAACACAATTTGTATGAGGTTCATCAGCGTATTTTCGCCACCACTGAGCCTATTGACTTCGTGATGGCACAAAATTCTATTCAAATCACACTGACAGTACAGTTCTGGCAGATTTTTCGCAAAATGCGGCTCAATACACCGAAAAGTAAATGGTGACCTCTGGATGAGCACTCGTTTACTGCTGTGGTACTTGCCTTTTTTTCTTTTTAGAAAACTAAACGTTAATCTGCACAAGTTATTACTCGCTGATTCGGAAGACTCTTCAAAATAATTGTCAGAAAGTGGCTTAGCGTGCGAGGAAACAAGCAATCAATTTTGGTGACAGAAATCTCAGTTTTTTCCATTATTATTCTTGCCTGCGTCGACTTCAGAGTCCATAATTTCTACAGGAAAAATACTTCTGTGATGATTGCTTTTTGTTTTAGAACATATGGTGTTTGGATATTTGGAGCTACTTGTGAACACTGAGATGACCCAGAATAACTTCAGATATCATGACGGGCTTACTTAATCATCGTCAGTTTGTTGTCAGGACTCTCGTAATCCTAAGTTCCAGGCCGTGTTACGCCTGATAAGCTACAAAACGATGTTACAGACATCCTTCCGCTGACGACTCTGAAGGCATTACACAGACAATGAAGGTAGATTTTGAGCCAGTCTTATAACAATGACGTTAAATGGGAGGAGTTTATCGCGTTAAGGTTGAGGCCACGCGATGTAGACATTCGCACTTCTTACAGTGCTTTGTGTGGCCAGCATGAAGTGGAAAACCTGCCAAATACCAGAGAGAAGCTTCCGAAGAACGAACATATATGTGTTTATGAAGAACTTAACGCTAACATGTTACCGTTCTTGTTCGCAGCACAAACTCAAAATTCCTGGCGTGTGCATCTAGAAGCACAAGGACAGCGACGTCCACTTTATCATTAGCGAAAGCAGTAGACGAACGTGTTCTTACATACGAGAAGAGGCTGAGGTAGTGAGAGCCAGGTGCAGCACGTGTCCAACAAGGTCAGTTATTTCTGACTAGCCTTTTCCATATATTTTGCGGCGTATCGTACCATATGGTGTCTGGCAGGCGCGGTGGTAAGCAATGCTTATGTCGGCATACGAAGTTGTTTCAGTTCGTTCATCTGTCCTGAAATCTGGTAAATGCGAAATCTTTTCGTTGTTGTATCTACGGTAGAGTTAAATTCACCGAACACGTGCCGACGTGTTTCCAAACGCTGACCGTTACCACACCAATAGGTGACGTCACCGCGGTAAACGCCGCTATATTTGGAGTGCCATGAGGTTCCCCGATTCACAGCAAAGGAGCTGTTGGGGAAGAGATGCTGCAGTCACGTGGACCGCTCCGCAGCGATTCGCGGAAGGAAAGTAATTTTCCGCAGTACGTGTTTAACACGCTCGTATGTCAACGATCCCTTGGCAATATCGTCAGTCTTTTATCCGTGCTAAATATGCAAACATAAACAAGAACGATGCTAACCTCCAGTGTCATGACCACTGTACTCAGCATTTCAACGCGTAAGACCGTTAAAAATTAACTGGCTGTGAGTTTAAGGGGCTCCGGAACGCCCTATACTTGCAATGTTAAAATAACGCTTATAAATTACATCTTTCCTCACAAAGTATTTGAGGTAGGAAGTTGAACTTTTTACAGATTATTTATTGGAATATGGGCTAGAACTTAACACAGGGATTTTACAAAATTTTAGTTCAGTTATTAAAGATGATTTTTTTTCAATTGTAATGAAAATTCACAACATTTTTTTTGCAATTTTTTATTTATATGTTCAAAAATATACAGTTTTTAGGAAAAAGGCTGTGTTAAATTACGCAGAAGGTACTGTGTAACATTTACTGAAAGTTTGAAACAAATATGTTTGGAAGATCCTTAGAAAACATGTAATTAGTATGAGAAAATAAAAGTTTTGGGAATCGAGCGATAAAGATTGGATTAACTTTTTAGTGCATTCCAGGTCCATAGGATGGATTATCTTCATCCTCTGCAAACTCCTCCTCCAGCTTCCTCTTGTTCCTGCTCCTGTTTACTCTTGCTTGTATTTCTGGACTCTTTACAGCCGTGTCTGCAGCCCGAAGGCGTTCCTTGTCTAAAGCAAGCATCGCTCGTACCATGTTAGAATCTATCTTCATTGGCATATTTCTAAATACCTTGCACCTTACAATGTTGCCATCATTGAAAGTCGCAACAGCATCATACACACCAAAGTGAAGTGTTTCTATTCGAACAAATACAGTCTCGGGGATTCTCGACCGTATAACACTATTTACACTTTCATTGGGGTTTTGAGTTTTTCCGTGAATACACTTTTTCAGCAGTTCAGGTGCTGCTAAGTCTCTGAAAATAGGTTAGCCACAACACATACTTTATCTCACATCACTAATATGTACCTGATGAACACGGACGTTAATAATAAGACAATTTGACAGCAGTTTAACAGCGCCACAGTGGGTCACGCCCATGTAGAACACATTTCAAAAAAAATTTAAAAATAGTTGTAGTCTTCGGAATTGAATAAATTATATATCTATTAAAAGGTAATAGTCTGCAGATTCAGAAAACGCAAAAAAGTAAAAATTGAACTTTTCATGATTTTGAGCCTTTCCGGAGCCCCTTAAGGTAAGTTCGGCGTTTCCGTATGAGCGTGGCGTTTACAACGGATAAACCTGCCGCATACCGTTGCTGATTCGGCCGGCCTCTTTCCCCTCTGCCGCGCTCCGTAGCGCATTCTGACACCTCAGCAGCCAGAGACATATCTGACGGGGCATCAAAGTGAACAGCAGAACGGGTTTGCCCACCAGCGCTCGATTTTCCGCGCCATTTAGCGACAGTCGTTAGCAGGCCTTCGTCGACTGTATGTCATAGTAGTCGTTACAGATGGAGCAATTTGCAGCCTGCTGGCCAAGGAAAGAAATGGAACTTGGTCATTACTGGTGACCCGCAGCCATATTTAACTCGAACGATTTAGGGGCACCACGGTCGAGACGGATCAAGCCCCCACGCAAGCAGAGCGACTGATCCCTTTACCTGTAATGACCGGCGCTGTACCGACACGTGCGACGTTAATCAGATGGACGTGTCGTGGCTGGTTCGCTTCGAAACTTGTATGACATCATCCCGCATATGATTTACTCTGACTTCCACTGTGTATGAATCAGTCATTCCAAACGAGCAGCCCTAGAAACGAGGCAGGTCTTTAACGATACAGTAGCACGCTTATATGGTGGCGTTGTTAGTGTTGAATTTCGAGAGGTGGTCTTCAGAATTAACAGGACAAGAAAACGCAAGGAAAATTCACCAGTTTATGATACGACTACTTGGAATCGTAGAGTACACTGCCTTATGGCTGTACTAACAGCAAACTTCATAAAGCTTTCAGGGATGTCCTTATTATGTACTTATGTATTTCCATCGCTACGGGCAAAAACTAGAAAATAATATTCGTGCTCGCACAATAAAAACATACGTCAATACGTTGAAGGGGTATGGGCTTAAAATGTTGCCGAGTAGTACGGATTGGCAAAATCAAAACTATCTGAGTGTTGTTCTGTGACATCTACATCTACATGATACTCTGCAATTCACATTTAAGTGCTTGGCAGAGGGTTCATCGAACCACAATCATACTATCTCTCTCCCATTCCACTCCCGAACAGCGCGCGGTAAAATCGAACACCTAAACCTTTCTGTTCGAGCTCTGATTTCTCTTATTTTATTTTGATGATCATTCCTGCCTATGTAGGTTGGGCTCAACAAAATATTTTCGCATTCGGAAGAGAAAGTTGGTGACTGAAATTTCGTAAGTAGATCTCGCCGCGACGAAAAACGTCTTTGCTTTAATGACTTCCATCCCAACTCGCGTATCATGTCTGCCACACTCTCTCCCCTATTACGTGATAATACAAAACGAGCTGCCTTTTTTGCACCCTTTCGATGTCCTCCGTCAATCCCACCTGGTAAGGATCCCACACCGCGCAGAAATATTCTAACACAGGACGAACGAGTGTAGTGTAAGCTGTCTCTTTAGTGGACTTGTTGCATCTTCTAAGTGTGCTGCCAATGAAACGCAACCTTTGGCTCGCCTGCCCCACAATATTATGTGGTCTTTCCAACTGAAGTTGTTCGTAATTTTAACTCCCATGTACTTAGTTGAATTGACAGCCTTGATAATTGTACTATTTATCGAGTAATAGAATTCAAACGGATTTCTTTTGGAGCTCATGTGGATCACCTCACACTTTTCGTTATTTAGCGTCAATTGCCACCTGCCACACCATACAGCAATCTTTTCTAAATCGCTTTGCAATTGATACTGGTCTTCGGATGACCTTACAAGACGCTAAATTACAGCATCATCTGCGAACAGCCTAAGAGAACTGCTCAGATTGTCACCCAGGTCATTTATATACACTCCTGGAAATTGAAATAAGAACACCGTGAATTCATTGTCCCAGGAAGGGGAAACTTTATTGACACATTCCTGGGGTCAGATACATCACATGATCACACTGACAGAACCACAGGCACATAGACACAGGCAACAGAGCATGCACAATGTCGGCACTAGTACAGTGTATATCCACCTTTCGCAGCAATGCAGGCTGCTATTCTCCCATGGAGACGATCGTAGAGATGCTGGATGTAGTCCTTTGGAACGGTTTGCCATGCCATTTCCACCTGGCGCCTCAGTTGGACCAGAGTTCGTGCTGGACGTGCAGACCGCGTGAGACGACGCTTCATCCAGTCCCAAACATGCTCAATGGGGGACAGATCCGGAGATCTTGCTGGCCAGGGTAGTTGACTTACACCTTCTAGAGCACGTTGGGTGGCACGGGATACATGCAGACGTGCATTGTCCTGTTGGAACAGCAAGTTCCCTTGCCGGTCTAGGAATGGTAGAACGATGGGTTCGATGACGGTTTGGATGTACCGTGCACTATTCAGTGTCCCTCGACGATCACCAGTGGTGTACGGCCAGTGTAGGAGATCGCTCCCCACACCATGATGCCGGGTGTTGGCCCTGTGTGCCTCGGTCGTATTCAGTCCTGATTGTGGCGCTCACCTGCATGGCGCCAAACACGCATACGACCATCATTGGCACCAAGGCAGAAGCGACTCTCATCGCTGAAGACGACACGTCTCCATTCGTCCCTCCATTCACGCCTGTCGCGACACCACTGGAGGCGGGCTGCACGATGTTGGGGCGTGAGCGGAAGACGGCCTAACGGTGTGCGGGACCGTAGCCCAGCTTCATGGAGACGGTTGCGAATGGTCCTCGCCGATACCCCAGGAGCAACAGTGTCCCTAATTTGCTGGGAAGTGGCGGTGCGGTCCCCTACGGCACTGCGTAGGATCCTACGGTCTTGGCGTGCATCCGTGCGTCGCTGCGGTCCGGTCCCAGGTCGACGGGCACGTGCACCTTCCGCCGACCACTGGCGACAACATCGATGTACTGTGGAGACCTCACGCCCCACGTGTTGAGCAATTCGGCGGAACGTCCACCCGGCCTCCCGCATGCCCACTATACGCCCTCGCTCAAAGTCCGTCAACTGCACATACGGTTCACGTCCACGCTGTCGCGGCATTCTACCAGTGTTAAAGACTGCGATGGAGCTCCGTATGCCACGGCAAACTGGCTGACACTGACGGCGGCGGTGCACAAATGCTGCGCAGCTAGCGCCATTCGACGGCCAACACCGCGGTTCCTGGTGTGTCCGCTGTGCCGTGCGTGTGATCATTGCTTGTACAGCCCTCTCGCAGTGTCCGGAGCAAGTATGGTGGGTCTGACACACCGGTCTCAATGTGTTCTTTTTTCCATTTCCAGGAGTGTAGATCAGGAACAGCAAAGGTCCCAAGACGCTTCCCTGGGGAACACCCGATATCACTTCAGTTTTACTCGATGATTTGCCGTCTATTACTACGAACTGTGACCTTCCTGACAGGAAATCACGATTCCAGTCGCACAACTCAGACGATACCTCATAGGTCCGCAGCTTGATTAGAAGTCGCTTGTGACGAACGGTGTCAAAAGCTTTCCGGAAGCATTCAGGTAAGATGTCACGTCTACAGGTAGATTGACAATATCTTCTAAACATCTAGCCATTTTATGACTGAAATTTGTCAAAATGAAATTAGAATGTTTCGTTCTGAATTCCTTCACTGTTAGTGTACTGTTAAGGAGTTAGTACGCCCTGTGAGACGTCTGAAGAACTGTATACGACACGGAGCCCTAAGCTTTATTTTGAGACTGTTTCGAACGAGTGGTTTTCTGGTCGTCAGTATGCAGTCTTCACCGCCAACTTGTCAAGTACTAGTATGGTTGCAACCGCAGACGATTGGAGTCGATGCACAGAGGCGTAAAGACTATTTAAATCGATTAAGGTCTGTAATCAAAAACGAACTGAAAACTCGACGGCAGTAAGTAATGGTTTATTATTTTTACCGTGGAAATATTTTCACCGTTCATCTAATATTCACGTTAACCGTTCGTTAATACTGTTATTTATCCTTTACAGTAAGGTACGTTTTCTGAAAGTAAAAGATTATGTTCATTACAGACGGACGCGATGCCTCACTGGGAAAGATCAGATCATTGAAGTGGCCGCAGCTTTCTGTGGCGTTTCCAGTAATGACTCAGAGCAACCACGGAAGACCTAAAGCTGGATGGCCGAGTGGGGATCTGCACGGCGCTGTTTTTGAATGCGAATCCAGTATCTTAAGCAGTGCGTCACCTTGTTCGCTGTCTTTACTCTGAAGATCATAACTTTTATTTGAGACTTTTCTGAGTGAGTAACATATTCACATATTTTCATTCTGTAACGATATCCCTGTAATCACGTGCTCTTTGAAAAAAAAAAAAAACCGCACGTGTGACATCTCGGCTCAATATCTGAAAGGCTGTCCATAAAATAAGACTCTAATCGTACCCAACATGATATGCATGACCGTGACTGTGGAAATTCAAAAATATGTATATACAAATACAGGCACCTATAACAAAATACCATTATCTGACTTATACATTACGCCATACCAGATAAGGTGAGCCCATCTTCAGTGCTTCTTCGCTCACAGCGTCTACAAGTGCCTTTTCACGTGGTTTATTGACTCTATTGTTAATATAACCGTTATTATATATAATATGTGTTTCCCTCGTCCACTTGTACTATATATAACAGTGGGTATGTCAAAACGACCTTAGGTGAAATTAAAAGCAAGAGTGATGACATTGAGAGTACAAGGGTAATTCCACTGTTGCCTGCAGAGGAGAGAGCGGATAGGTGGAAAGAGTACCTTAAAGGTCTCTTTGAGAGGGAAGATTTGGCTGATGTGATAGAAGAAGAAACGTGAGTCGACTTTGAAAAGATAGGGGATCCAGTATTAGAATTAGAATTTAAGAGAGCTTCAGAGGAATTAAAATCGAATAAGGCACAAGAGGTAGATAACATTCCATCATAATTTCTAAAATCATTGGGGGTATTGGCAACAAAACAACTATTCACATTGGTATGTAGAATGTGTGAATCTGGCGACATACCATACGACTTTCGGAAAAATATCATCCACACAATTGTGAAGACTGCAAGAGCTGACAAGTGCGAGAATTATCGCACAATCAGGTTAACAGCTCATACGTCCAAGTCGCTGACGAGAATAATATACATAAGAATGGAAAAGAAAATTGAGGATGTGTTAGATGACGATTGGTTTGCCTTCAGGAAAGGTAAAGGCACCAGAGAGGCAATTCTGACGTTGCGGTCGATAATGGAAGCAAGACTAAAGAAAAATAAAGACTCGTTCATAGGATTTCTCGACCTGGACAAAAGCGTTCGTCAATGTACAACGGTGCAAGATGTTCGAAATCCTGATAAAAATAGGGGTAAGCTATAAGGAGAGACGGGTAACATACAATATGTACAAGAGTTAAGAGAGAATAATAAGAGGGGACGACCAAGAACAAAGTGCTCGGATTGAAAAGGGTGTAACACAGGGGCGTAGTCTTTCGCCCCTAATGTTCGATTTATACATCAAAAAAGCAAGATTCAGGAGTGGAATTAAAATTCAAAGAGAAAGGATATGAATGATACGATTCGCTGATGACATTGCTATCTTGAGTGAAACTGAAGAAGAATTACAGGCTATGTTGAGTGGAATGAACAGTCTAATGAGTACAGAATATGGACTGAGAGTAAATCGAAGAAAAACTAAAGTAATGAGAAACAGCAGAAATGAGAACAGCGAGAAACTTAACATCAGTATTGATGGTCACGAAGAAGTTGAAATTTAGGAATTCTACTACCTAGTCAGCAAAATAATCAATGACAGATGGATGAAGGAGGACTCAAAACCAGGCTAGCACTGTCAATAAGGCCATTCATGGCCAAGAGCAGTCTACTAGTATCTAATGTAGGCCTTATCTACATGGATATTCTGCAAATCACATTTAAGTGCCTTGTAGAGGGTTCATCGAACCACCTTCACAATTCTCTATTACTCCAATCTCGTATAGTGCGCGGAAAGAACGAACACCTATATCTTTCCGTACGACCTCTGATTTCCTTATTTTATCGTGGTGATCGTTTCTCCCTATGTAGGTCGGTGTCAAAAAAATATTTTCGCAATCGGAGGAGAAAGTTGGTGATTGGAATTTCGTGAGAAAATTCCGTCGCAACGAAAAACGCCTTTCTTTTAATGATGTCCAGCCCAAATGCTGTATCAATTCAGTGAGACTAACTCTCACATTTCGCGATAATACAAAACGTGGTGCCCTTCTTTGAACTTTTTCGATGTACCTTGTAAGTCCTATCTGGTAAGGATCGCACACCGCGCAGCAGTATTCTAAAAGAGGACGGGCAAGCGTAGTGTAGGCAGTCTGCTTAGTAGGTCTGTTACATTTTCAAAGTGTCCTGCCAATAAAACACAGTCTTTGGTTAGCCTTCCCCACAACATTTTCTATGTGTTCCTTCCAATTTAAGTTGTTCGTAATTGTAATACCTAGGTATTTAGTTGAATTTAAGGCTTTTAGATTAGACTGATTTATCGTGTAACCGAAGTTGAGGAAGAAATTTCTGAGAATATATGTTTGAAGCAGAGCATTATATGGTAGTGAAACATGGACTGTGGGTAAACCGAAGCAGAAGAAGAACGAAGCATTTGCGATATGGTGCTACAGACGAATATTGAAAATTAGGTGGACTGATAAGTTAAGGAATTAGGAGGTTCTGCGCAGAATCGGAGAGGAAATGAATGTGGAGTCACCGCCAGACACCACACTTGCTAGGTGGTACCCTTTAAATCGGCCGCGGTCCGTTAGTATACGTCGGACCCGCGTGTCGCCACTATCAGTGATTGCAGACCGAGCGCCGGCACACGGCAGGTCTAGAGAGACTTCCTAGCACTCGCCCCAGTTTTACACCCGACTTTGCTAGCGATGGTTCACTGACAAATTACGCTCTCATTTGCCGAGACGATAGTTAGCATAGCCTTCAGCTACGTCATTTGCTACGACCTAGCAAGGCGCCATTACCAGTTACTATTGATGCTGTAAAACACGTACCGTCAAGAGCGATGTTGACCAATTATGGATTAAAGTTAAGTATTCCAGCAGCTACGTACTTTATTTGCTAGTCTCAATTACTTGACCTGTTCCAGACCTCACGCCAGCCTGCGTGAGCTTAAACGCGTGCCTTTCGGCTTCCTGTCATAGTGGTTTGGCTGTCTTGCCAAGCCACAACAATGAATATATGGAAAACACTGACAAGGAGAAGGGAAAGGATAAAAGGACATCTATCAAGACAAGAGGGAATGACTTCCGAGGTACTAGAGGAAGCTGTAGAGGGCAAAAGCAGTAGAGGAAGGCAGAGACTGGAATACGTAGATGACACAGGTTGCAAGTACTGTTGAGGTTGGCTCAGGAGAGGAATTCGTGGCGAGCACATCAAAGCAGTCAGAAGACTGATGACTAAAAACAAAATGTTAACAGTAGATTCAAGAAACTGTGTGAGAAGACACTCGTAGAGGCTGTGAGGAAACATGAAGGCAAGACAAGACGAAGGAGACGTGTTATGCGGCAATTAAACTCAAACCCTTAGAGTCATAAGGTCAGAAACAAAACGAAACAGATTATATGTAAAATAACACTGGAAACCATATGGCTATGTAAGTCAGGGGTTTGGAAAAAAAAGAGAGAAAATATATCAACTACAGAATAACTTCGTGCATAGGAAGTGAATCAGGCCTACGAGGATATGTAGCGTTACCACATAAAGTAGTGTGGAATCGATCAGATGAATATAAAGGACTACACTCATTTACTGAAACGTACAGAGAATTTTGCTCAAGAGACAGCCCAGCCGGACGTGTGTAATGCTTTTACAGAAAAAAAGGAAAAAGAATAAAAAGCCCCGTGGGTGACGTAACCGCTAAGGCGCCGCACCGGCGTTTAGTCCCCGATTCGGCCGGCTGATTTACGTTTTCCCTGGTTTCTCTAAACCAGTCTGGGCGTGTGCGAAGCAGTCCTTAATGAAGGCTGCCAACGGTTTCCTTAGTAACGTAAAGATGGTGGCGCGTTAAATGCCGATTTTAAGGAATATCTCGTTTACTGCACAAAGTGTGCTGAACAGTTTTGTCAAAATGATTATATTTGATGAACTGTTACACTTTAAAGCGACACTGAGCACTCAAACATGGGAAGTAAATATGGATTTCGTATACCAGTCTCCCGAAGCACACAAAATACGTTCCTCTGTCTTGGATTTCCAGAAGTGTTTTGGCATCTATTTTCCGTATTCTGTTGGTCCCTAATTATGTTGCCAAAAATGCTGTACAATTTTAAATAATTTCAAATACTATTATCATCATCATCATCATCATCATCATTTAAGACTGATTATGCCTTTCAGCGTTCAGTCTAGAGCATAGCCCCCCTTATACAGTTCCTCCATGATCCCCTATTCAGTGCTAACATTGGTGCCTCTTCTGATGTTAAACCTATTACTTCAAAATCATTCTTAACCGAATCCTGGTACCTTCTCCTCGGTCTGCCCCGACTCCTCCTACCCTCTACTGCTGAATCCATGAGTCTCTTGGGTAACCTTGCTTCTCCCATGCGTGTAACGTGACCCCACCATCTAAGCCTGTTCGCCCTGACTGCTTCATCTACAGAGTTCATTCCCAGTTTTTCTTTGATTTCCTCATTGTGGACACCCTCCTGCCATTGTTCCCATCTACTAGTACCTGCAATCATCCTAGCTACTTTCATATCTGTAACCTCAGCCTTGTTGATAAGGTAACCTGAATCCACCCAGCTTTCGCTCCCATACAACAAAGTTGGTCGAAAGATTGGACGGTGCACAGATAACTTAGTCTTGATACTGACTTCCTTCTTGCAGAAGAGAGTAGATCGTAGCTTCCAGTTCTTTCACTATGTTGCCATCCTGTGAGAATATGCATCCTAAGTACTTGAAACCGTCCACCTGTTCTAACTTTGTTCCTCCTATTTGGCACTCAATCCGTTTATATTTCTTTCCCACTGACATTACTTTCGTTTTGGAGATGCTAATCTTCATACCATAGTCCTTACATTTCTGATCTAGCTCTGAAATATTACTTTGCAAACTTTCAATCTAATCTGCCATCACAACTAAGTCATCCGCATATGTAAGACTGCTTATTTTGTGTTCACATATCTTAATCTCACCCAGCCAGTCTATTGTTTTCAACATATGATCCATAAATAATATGAACAACAGTGGAGACAGGTTACAGCCTTGTCTTACCCATGAAACTACTCTGAACCATGAACTCAATTTACCATCAACTCTAACTGCTGCCTGACAATCCATGTAAAGACCTTTAATTGCTCGCAAAAGTTTGCCTCCTATTCCATAATCTTGTAGAACAGACAATAACTTCCTCCTAGGAACCCGGTCATATGCCTTTTCTAGATCTATAAAGCATAGATACAATTCCCTGTTCCACTCATAACATTTCTCCATTATTTGCCGTAAGCTAAAGATCTGGTCCTGACAACCTCTAAGAGGCCTAAACCCACACTGATTTTCATCCAATTGGTCCTCAACTAATACTCGCACTTTCCTTTCAACAATACCTGAGAAGATTTTATCCACAACGCTGATTAAAGAGATACCTCTGTAGTTGTTACAATCTTTTCTGTTTCCATGTTTAAAGATTGGTGTGATTACTGCTTTTGTCCAGTCTGATGGAACCTGTCCCGACTCCCAGGCCATTTCAATTATCCTGTGCAGCCATTTAAGACCTGATATTCCACTGTATTTGATGAGTTCCGACTTAATTTCATCCACCCCAGCCGCTTTATTGCACTGCAATCTAATGACTATTTTTTCCACTTCCTCAAATGTGATCGTATTTCCATCATCATTCCTATCCCATTCTACCTCGAAATCTGAAACATTACTGATCGCATTTTCACCTACATTGAGCAACTCTTCAAAATATTCCCCCCATCTGCCCAAGGCATCCACAGGATTCACCAGCAGTTTTCCTGACCTGTCCAAAATACTTGTCATTTCCTTCTTACCTCCCTTTCGAAGACTGCTAATTACACTCCAGAATGGTTTTCCAGCAGCTTGACGCATAGTCTCCGACCTGTTTCCAAAGTCTTCCCACGATTTCTTCTTCGATGCTGCAATTATCTGTTTGGCTTTGTTTCTTTCTTCAACATAACTTTCTCTGTCTACCTGGGTTCTGGTATGTAGCCATTTTTGATACGCCTTCTTTTTCCTTTTACAGGCTGCCTTGACTGTATCATTCCACCAAGCTGTTTGCTTCATCCTACTTTTACACACTACTGTTCCTAGACATTCTTTAGCCACTTCTAGTACTGTGTCCCTGTACCTTGTCCATTCCTTTTCCAATGACTGTAATTGACTACGTTCAACTAACTGGTACCTTTCTGAGATCGCTGTTATGTACTTGTGCCTGATTTCCTTATCCTGAAGTTTCTCCACTCTTATCCTGACCTCCTGCACTTTCGGCCTCACAATCCCAATTTCACTGCAGATTAAATAATGATCAGTGTCATCAAAGAATCCCCTGAATGCACGTGTGTCCCTCACAGCCTTCCTGAATTCCTGATCTGTTATTATATAGTCAATGACAGATCTGGTTCCCCTGCCTTCCCAAGTATACCGGTGAATGTTCTTGTTTAAAAAAGGAGTTTGTGATTACTAAGCCCATACTGGCACAGAAATCCAAGAGTTGTTTCCCGTTCCTGTTGGCCTCCATATCCTCTCCAAATTTACCCATAACCTTTTCATACCCTTCTGTTCGATTTCCAATCCTGGCGTTAAAATCACCCATGAGCAGAACACTGTCTTTGTCCTTTACTCTAACAACTACATCACTGAGTTCCTCATAAAAACTATCCATCTTATCTTGATCTGTCCCTTCACAATGCGAATATACTGACACAATCCTAATTTTCTTGCTAGACACTGTCAAATCTATCCACATCAGTCGTTCGTTTAGATACCTTATTGCAACTACGCTGGGTTCCATTTCTTTCCTGATGTAAAGCCCTACACCCCATTGTGCTATTCCTACTTTGACTCCTGACAGGTAGACCTTGTATTCTCCCACTTCCTCTTCTTTCTCACCTCTTACCCAAATGTCACTAACAGCTAAAACGTCCAGTCCCATCTTACTTGCAGCCTCTGCCAGCTCTACCTTCTCCCCAGAGTAGCCCCCATTGATATTAATAGCTCCCCATCTCATTACCATTTGTTTGCCAAGTCGTATCTTAGGAGTCCCTGGTTTGTCAGTTAGAGGTGGGACTCCGTCACCTCCAAAGGTCCGAGGCATTTTGCTCTGATTGTTGCCAGCGTCATATTTAAAGTACCAGGGAAGCAGGTTGCTAGCCTTACTTGCCCCGAGTCCCATTGGGTTTTACCCCTAACGGCTGAGGGACTAACCGGTGGATTTGGTAGTCTTTGCCGTATGAGCACAAAGGTGACCACGACTCAGAATATGTCCGAGATGCCCAGCCTTATTCCAAAGTAACTGGTATCCCGACTGTCGGGACCACTTACTTGGCCACTCATACGTTGCCCGTGGTTCATGAACTAGGACATGATTACAGGAACCCACACCATGAATCACAAATACTATTATTTTAGAGCTAAATTATTTCACATAGATTCAATTATATTGTTGTAACTCGCCTTAAATCGTAGGGCATACTGGTAGAATTTGCGGACTAGAAATTAATACTCTATTCTTTACACAAATTTTTTTAAAAGTAAATACCTTGACGTAACGTTAGCAATTACAGCAAAAAGCCCCAAACGGAGCGATTTAGGCGCAAAATAGTAATATTGGGGATAATTTAAAACAAAAATAAAGTGAGGCACACAGAAACCGGAGCACTTCTGGTAAAATTGTTTTGTAGCGCAGAAGGCAAATCTATAAAACCCAAATAAATGTTTTATCTTCGTGCAATAAGAAACCGAAACGACAAAGACGAGTTCGAAGTAGGTTTGAAGGAAAAATCCCGTGCAGCTGACTTCGAATCTTCTACGAAGTTGCAGAACGTCAGAAGAGCAAACTGATGATGCGTTTGTGACTGAAAAGGCCACTTTTAAACAAATAATTACAAGTAACTGTATTCATGATCTTGATAGTAGGTAATATAACCAAAACACCAAACTCACCTGAATATGAGAGATGTCGTATGGGGATGCTAAGAGACTAAGACAAGAGGACAAGGAAAGCTCACCGAAAAGGACTGTAAGAAATAAAAGAAATGTGTTACATGAATTTTTCGTCAGTGCTTGACAGTAAATGACAACAATATGAAAGAGGAAATACTTTCTTGATGTTCTGAAAAATATTACATTTTTGGTCAGAAAGCGGCTTTCAACTTCTGAGGACATCGTCAGGTGATAACTGATTACTATAATAGCGCGCAGAGCTACAATTGTGTCTTTCATTAAAAGACAATGGCCTAAGAAAACAGAAACCGGCTTTCAATGGAATCACTTTTTCTGCAGTTAAACAAATATTTCGGAGAATATCAGGACGCAAAACACATAAAACAACAAACGTGTTGCCATCACAACAATGAGTACCTGATGATGCTCCGGTTTGGCGAGAGAAACCGGTCAAAATATTCGACATAATGCGAGGTCTGTGTCTGTGCGTTGTATATTGAGAGAATATGTGTTTTAGGAGAGACCGATGAGCTACATTCTGTGAAAACACTTATTAGAAAGTTGTGTGGTAAGTACGAACATACAGGGTGTTTCAAAAATGACCGGTATATTTGAAACGGCAATAACAACTAAACGAGCAGCGGTAGAAATACACCGTTTGTTGCAATATGCTTGGGACAACAGTACATTTTCAGGCGGACAAACTTTCGAAATTACAGTAGTTACAATTTTCAACAACAGATGGCGCTGCAAGTGATGTGAAAGATATAGAAGACAACGCAGTCTGTGGGTGCGCCATTCTGTACGTCGTCTTTCTGCTGTAAGCGTGTGCTGTTCACAACGTGCAAGTGTGCTGTAGACAACATGGTTTATTCCTTAGAACAGAGGATTTTTCTGGTGTTGGAATTCCACCGCCTAGAACACAGTGTTGTTGCAACAAGACGAAGTTTTCAACGGAGGTTTAATGTAACCAAAGGACCGAAAAGCGATACAATAAAGGATCTGTTTGAAAAATTTCAACGGACTGGGAACGTGACGGATGAACGTGCTGGAAAGGTAGGGCGACCGCGTACGGCAACCACAGAGGGCAACGCGCAGCTAGTGCAGCAGGTGATCCGACAGCGGCCTCGGGTTTCCGTTCGCCGTGTTGCAGCTGCGGTCCAAATGACGCCAACGTCCACGTATCGTCTCATGCGCCGGAGTTTACACCTCTATCCATACAAAATTCAAACGCGGCAACCCCTCAGCGCCGCTACCATTGCTGCACGAGAGACATTCGCTAACGATATAGTGCACAGGATTGATGACGGCGATATGCATGTGGGCAGCATTTGGTTTACTGACGAAGCTTATTTTTACCTGGACGGCTTCGTCAATAAACAGAACTGGCGCATATGGGGAACCGAAAAGCTCCATGTTGCAGTCCCATCGTCCCTGCATCCTCAAAAAGTACTGGTCTGGGCCGCCATTTCTTCCAAAGGAATCATTGGCCATTTTTCAGATCCGAAACGATTACTGCATCACGCTATCTGGACATTCTTCGTGAATTTGTGGCTGTACAAACTGCCTTAGACGACACTGCGAACACCTCGTGGTTTATGCAAGATGGTGCCCGGCCACATCGCACGGCCGACGTCTTTAATTTCCTGAATGAATATTTCGATGATCGTGTGATTGCTTTGGGCTATCCGAAACATACAGGAGGGGGCGTGGATTGGCCCAGACATGAACCCCTGTGACTTGTTTCTGTGGGGACACTTGAAAGACCAGGTGTACCGCCAGAATCCAGAAACAATTGAACAGCTGAAGCAGTACATCTCATCTGCATGTGAAGCCATTCCGCCAGACACGTTGTCAAAGGTTTCGGGTAATTTCATTCAGAGACTACGCCATATTATTGCTACGCATGGTGGATATGTGGAAAATATCGCAGCGCCATATGTTGTTGACAATTGTAACTACTGTCATTTCGAAAGTTTGTCTGCCTGAAAATGTACTGTTGTTCCAAGCATATTGCAAAAAACGGTGTATTTCTATCGCTGCTCGTTTAGTTTTTATTGCCGTTTCAAATATACCGGTCATTTTTGAAACACCCTGTACTCTCTGTGAGCGGGGTGGAATTTCGATAACACTAGGGACTCACTTGGACATTAAGAGGAAAGAGTGACCACACACTCACAGATCTGCAGATTAATACAACTTTCGACACGACCAACCAATCTTAATCGACCTAGTTTGCGATCTGGACCACCAAACGTCAACTGCGAAGCGTGTTGGACGATCGTTAAGTGATGGAAACAATCTCGTGAAACACGTAGTTTGACACTGTTTCGGGCATTATGTAAGGAGCATTCACATTCTCCCTGGCCACTGTAGTCACCGTTTCCAGTATAGCATTCTTCTATGCTTCGTTTCTTTTCCCGTCGCCGTTACCCGCCTAACACATTTCTTCACGAAGGTAAATAAAATTTACGTGAAGGTTGGTGGATCTTCCACTGTACGTCATTCGCATCCTCCACACTGATTTCTGGTGAAAAACGGCGGTGGTCGTTCACAGTGGGTGTCCTATACGATAATACTAAGACGGAGTTCTTTCTTTACGCACTGTTTCTATTTTCCTGTCAATTCATTTCGTCGCAAACAGTAGCTCCATTGCTGCTCTCACATTTCAGTGTTCTTTCCTTGCATGTTAATCTCCTCAACGAATTACAAAGAATCAAACTTAATCGCATTGTAAGTTAACACGGAAAGATCAAATGTAGCCGCTTTCTTAGATTTGTGCTTCGTACATCTCAAGTCATCGCGTTTATCTTTACTCGCTTTCAGACATTCTTAGACGGGACGCCGGCCGCGGTGGTCTAGCGGTTCTAGGCGCTCAGTCCGGAACCGCGCGACTGCTACGGTCGCAGGTTCGAATCCCGCCTCGGGCATGGATGTGTGTGATGTCCTTAGGTTAGTTAGGTTTAAGTAGTTTTAAGTTCTAGGGGACTGATGACCAAAGATGTTAAGTCCCATAGTGCTCAGAGCCATTTGAACCATTCTTAGACGCTGAGCTAAATCTAAAGATGAGGAGAACATAAATGAGAGATTTTCTTATCCAAATCTGATCTAAATCTAAAGATGAGGTGAACTTAAATGAGATATTGAAGCCCAAAACGCTTCACGCTAAGCTGCTATCATGTTTGCAAGAATTATTTAGTGGCAGACTTCTTCGTTCTGTCTCACAACTGAAGAAAGACTGTGATAATTGTAACTAGAAATGCTCTTGCATTTTCCGTTAAAAAGGGGATCCTGTACATTATAATTTTCACGGTTCCACGATTCCTACATCATTAGGCTATTAAGGGAAAATCGGTCACTGCGTTACACAGTGCATTGAGTACAGAGCGTTGTTAATTTCTCCACCGTTTTATTCAACTGATAATTACTCGCGGGTCTATTAATCATCCGACCCGACAACGCATACCAGCTGCTAACGGAGGTCAGAATACGCCGTGCGGCTGCGTCCTCACGGCTGATGGAAGATCGCACAAGCAACATCTTCAAAATACACAAGGGCGAATACTTCACGTTGTCACACCAGAAATTTCAAATATGGTGGTAAACTTTGGGAGAATAGTAAATCTATGGAAATGAAGTCATGTTTAATAAGAATGCGTGTCATACCGCACTATAGGAAAGAGATTTTAGCCGACTGAGGGAGTGTCTAAATTCGATTTTCTAACGTGAATAAACATCTTCAACATGTTTCTCTAGCCTGTTACAGTGCCAATGAGAACTTTCCATGACAAAATGATACAGATATTTAAAAATTTAATCGAGTACTATGAAGAACAACTCGTCACGGGTAAGTTGCTCGTGATGTTAGTATTCCACTATCTTCTTACTACTGCGATGGACATTTTCTTCTGGGCTTTTGGATTTATTTTACGAAACTGCCACGTTTCCTTTAGGACATGACTGTAAGATTGCAATGTGAAGTAATCGCAGCAACCGACTGCTCGATAAACTCGTCTAAATAAATAATGTGTACCGCTAGATTGTACCTTAAAGTTATGATTACCTTCATGATATTGTTTCTCTGCTCATTTCTGGTTACGTAATGCGATCGTCACTTATGAAGAAAGGTTTGAATATTGTTGTGTCTAGACAAGACAGTCTAGACACAGGGCGAGGAAGCCGAAAGGGCACGCGCTTAATTCACGCAGGCTTGCTTAGGTCTGAAATAGGATACGTAATGAATGCTATAAGAAAAGTACGTAGCTGCTGGAATACTTAACTTTAATCCATCATTTGTATACAGCATTCTTGATGATACAAGTGAGACTCTCTCTAGAAATGGTTAATGGCGCCTTGCTAGGTCGTAGCCATGGACTTAGCTCAAGGCTATTCTAACTATCTCTCGGCAAATGAGAGAAAGGCTTCGTCAGTGTAGTCGCTAGCAAAGTCGTCGTACAACTGGGGCGAGTGCTAGTACGTCTCTCTAGACCTGCCGTGTGGTGGCGCTCGGTGTGCGATCACTGACAGTGGCGACACGCGGGTCCGACATGTACTAATGGACCGCGGCCGATTTAAAGCTACCACCTAGCAAGTGTGGTGTCTGGCGGTGACGCCACAAATATTGTAATGCTGCATCAAGCATCGTATTATCATAGTGTGATGTTTTAAAAGTTTTCAGACTATTCGAATATGGCACGAGTATTGTCAAAATAATGTGATCTTTAGAAAGTGTCAGTCCTTGTATGGAGTGCTGCGGTGTTTCAGAGTCGAATGTTTAACCAATTTTTTGTGACAATCGCTAAAACAATCAAGTGTTAAGTTTTCATACAAACTGATAAAAGTTAACACCAACAAATAGAAAAGCCATTAAAAGATCCTTTCCGTGTGTTTTCAGCAATTAAGGAGTGGACAGGTACATTTAAGTGTGGTCGTATGTCTACTGAAGAACCTGAGCGCTCAAAACTTCCTAAAAAATGTGCGATTGTCCAGACTGCAGTAAACATTTACAACGCGTCTTTAGCGATCGCCGACAGAAGTAAATCCACTGAAAACTCGAGACGTGGTACCCGCCACACATTATACCGGATTCGGGTATGACAATCATTTGCGCTTGATACTTACCATCAACTAACAACGCATTTCAATTAACGTTGAACAAAACTGTTAAGACTTATTTAAACTGAATTACAGTAAACTTCTTTGACGTTTCACAACAGCAATGAAACATCGATTAATCGGGCCAGAGACGAAAATAATAACAAATCAGAAGGTACTCCAAAGACAGAAAAAAATGTATAATTTTCATAAAAAGTTATGGATAATGTCTTATAGCATTGTCAGGTGTGGCGCTCAGACTACCTCCAACTAGCAGAACCGTCACCGGCTGCTTCAGCACTGTACAAATTCAAGATGTTATTAAAGGTAAACGTGCGAAACTTCAAAAAACTTCAGTCACATTACCCCGCCTCTCTCCCACGCCTCCTGACTGGTTATTGAGAGGAAGCTCGATTACGCCCTCCTGCCTTTTTTGTCACATTTTAAAGAGAAACAAAAATGTAATTACCACTGTTAATTTGTAGGGAATCACATTGAGACTGCCAACTGGGAGTGTACATGTCTTTCAACCTGGGTGTACGAGTACTCTCTCGAGGAGAAACAGCAAACCTAGGCACCTACTCTGCCTTTATCCCCGTTCACTACCCTGACAGAAGCAGTTCAGAGGGAATAAAAACAGAGGGATGAGAAGTAGAGAAGAAGAGAATCGAACATTGTTTTCATGCGAATTCTCGGGGTTTGGAACGAAGCATAACTGTCTCACTCACTTTCGTTACCCACGGTATTAGTCAGGGTGGAGGCGAGTCTGGTCTCTCGTGTTTGTTGCTGAAATTTCGGAACACTTGGACAGACACGGATGTGTGATAAGGTCGGCGGTTGCTCCTCGTTAGAAACCAATACTACTAGATGGCGTTCAAATCATATCTAGCGAAGTAATTTTTCAATGTTAAATGAGATGCTTTCCTCTGAAAAAACTTCTTCGGTTGAACAGACGAATTTTTGACAAACTGCCTATTGGCTTCTGTCTCGGGTTCTTCGGCCGACGTTCATCTAATGATTTTTCTGACGTTTCGCCAGCACGAGTGGCTGGCATTGTCAAAGCTTCACCCTCCATTGCCGGTGGTGAACTGGAGGCGAGCTCGTGGCCGCAGACTATACCTGTATGTACGTGGCGCGCCAACGTCCGAGGGCTTCTCCGCGGTCATTTCCGGTGCGTTTCTCCTCTTGCTACCTGCGACGGTCGTTCGCTGCAGTACGGGAAGCCAGGATCCGTTTGCCTTAAGGCTTTCCTCTTTCTTGTTGAAACTGTTTGCGTGTTTTTCAACAAGAAAGAGGAAAGCCTTAAGGTAAACGGATCCTGGCTTCCCGTACTGCAGCGAACGACCGTCGCAGGTAGCAAGAGGAGAAACGCACCGGAAATGACCGCGGAGAAGCCCTCGGACGTTGGCGCGCCAGGTACATATAGCCTGCGGCCGCGAGCCGCCTCCAGTTCACCACCGGCAATGGAGGGTGAAGCTTTGACAATGCCAGCCACTCGTGCTGGCGAAACGTCAGAAAAATCATTAGATGAACGTCGGCCGAAGAACCCGAGACAGAAGCCAATAGGCAGTTTGTCAACAAGTGGCCACGAAAGCCTTAACAAGACGAATTTTTAATAAAGAAAAGTAGCATTTGTAAAAAGGAATACAAATTTACTCATTTTTAGGGTTCTGTACACCAGTCGGTTGAAACGGAATCATTTTGTTGCCCGTCTTCCTGTATGTCCGTCTGTTAAGACGCTTTCTTCTCAAGAACGGTTAGAGATATCAAGTTGAAAAATATAAAGGTCTACGAAGCCATCTCCGAGTAAACAAAAAAATTAAGCTTCTAACTCAATGCAGTCAGATGATAAAGCCATTCATGTCACACATTTTGATAATCGCAGACGCACTCTTCAAAACCTACAGACGAACTATCTATAATATACAGAGCGATAATCATTGAACTACATGAAAGAAAATCGTCACAACTTCTGAACGATTTCCGTTAGGATGTTCAAACTGCACGGTTGGCCGCGGAGACTGATGGGAATTAGTATGCTCATAAGCACGTGCCTTGTTGTTGTCGGACATTTTCACGTGCAAATGTTACGGTACAGCGTGCCTGAGCGTAAAGCGCATGTGAAGGCCTACTACGCGAGAAATAACAGCCCAACTGCGGCTCAAACGAAGTTCGCGACCGAGTTCAAGCTGAAGACCACCGGTCCAAGTGTGTTAAAGGGCAAGAATTTGATTCGCAAGTTTGAGAGGACGGGTAGTGTTCGTCATGACAGTGTTGGAAAAGGCGGTCGCGCAAAAAGGGTGAAAACGCTTCAAAACATCGAGAAGACACGGACTGTGTTTCAAACGAGCCCCAGTAAGTCGATCAGACCAGCTGCACAACAGGTGAGAATCAACCGAGAGACACTGTGACAATTTGTTGTTGCACCCCAGCACATCTTCCCATACAAAATTCAGACCCATCACCCACTATACGCCAGGGCCATGGAACAGAGTGTTCTTTCGCAAACACTCTTGTCCACAGAATTGGCGAACAGGACTTTGACGTGAATATGGTTTGGTTAAGCGACGAAGCCCCTTTTATTAGGATGGGTTCATCAATAAGCAAAAATGGTGTATTTGGAAGACTGAGAATCCGAATTTCGCGATCGAGAAGTCTCTTGACCCTCATCGGATGACTGGGTGGTGTGCAGTGTCCAGTCACGGAAAGATCGGTACTATTCCTTGATGGCACAGTGACTGCCGAGCGGTACGTGAAGGTTTTGGAGGATGACTTTATCACCATTATCCAAATTGACCCTGATTTCGACAAGATGAGGTTCATGAAAGACAGAGCTCGACCCCATGGAAGTAGGAGAGTGCTTGATGTCCTGGAGGACCGCATTCTGCCTCTGGGGTATCCAGAGGCCACTGGCATAGGCCTCGATTGGCCACCATATTCCCCAGCTCTGAACACATGCGACCCTTTTTGTTGGGCTATATTGAAGACAGGGTGTACAGAAATAACCCCAAAGCCATTGCTGAACTGAAAACAGCCATTCAGGAGGTGATCGACAGCATCGGTGTCCCGAAACTTCAGCGGGTCACGCAGAATTTCGCTGTTCGTGTGTCCCACATCATCGCGAATGATGGCACGCATATCGAACACGTCATAACCGAAATCCGAAAATCTGTAGTGACTTTTACATGTTTGCACACCGTACTTTGTAGCAGATTTACGTTTTTTTTTATATAGTTCAATAGTTGTCACCTTGTACATAATTAAGTTTCAGCTGCTGAGAATTTTTCCGGGTTGTATGGCCGTGGTTCATGGAACTCTTCAATCACTGGCGTTTCGTCCAAGGCTACGTTGGACATCTTCGGAGGTGCTCCTGGTGGTGCTGAATTTTGCCGACTGATGGTCGTACGTCGAAGAGAGGCATAAATACTGTGGGAAGTGGGCGTGGTCTGGATTTCACGTGATAGATTGTCAGAGATCAAATTTTTAACTATCGATTATAGTAAGTCAAAGATAAAAGCTTTTCATCGATTCTGTAGCGCCACAGTCCATATATCACTACGTTTCATGGCTTCATCTCTTCTATTAAAATTATACCCATGATAATGGGTATAATTTTAATAGAAACAAGAAATGGGAATAATTATCCTCATTATCATGGGGATAATTTTAATATAAAAGAAGAAGCCATGAAACCTAGTGATCTATAGACTGTGGCTATACAGAATCGATGAGAAGTTTTTATCTTTGACGTACTATAATCGATAGCTAAAAATTTTATCTCTGATAAGGTTTGTCTCAGCTATCACGTGAAATCCAGACCACGCCCACTTCCCACAGTATTTAGGGTACTCTCCGACGTACGACCGTCAGTCGGCAAGATTCAGCACAACCAGGAGCACCTCCGAAGATGTCCAACGTAGCCTTGGGCAAAAGGTCAGTGATTGAAGAGTTCCATGAACCACGGTCATACAACCCAGAAAAATTCTCAGCAGCTGAAACATCCGGTCGTGAAAGCTTCATTGTATGATCTACATCTACATCTAGTCTGAGTACAGAATGTGGACTGAGAGTAATGGGATGAAAGTAATGAGAAGTAGCAGAAATGAGAACAGCGAGAAACTTAACATGAGGATTGATGGTCACGAAGTAGACGAAGTTATGGAATTCTTCTATCTATGCAGCAGAACAAACTATGACAGACGGAGCAAGGAGGACATCAAAAGCAGACTAGCACTGGCGAAAAGGGTGTTCTGGCGAAGAGAAAAAGACTACTACTACTACTACTACATCTACATCTACATACATACTCCGCAAGCCGCCTGACGGCGTGTGGCGGAGGGTACCTTGAGTACCTCTATCGGTTCTCTTTTCTATTCCAGTCTCGTATTCTTCGTGGAAAGAAGGATTGTCGGTATGCCTCTGTGTGGGCTCTAATCTCTCCGATTTTATCCTCATGGTGTCTTCGCGAGATATACGTAGGAGGGAACAATATACTGCTTGACTCTTCGGTGAAGGTATGTTCTCGAAATTTCAACAAAAGCCAGTACCGAGCTACTGAGCGTCTCTCCTGCAGAGTCTTCCACTGGAGTTTATCTATCATCTCCGTAACGCTTTCGCCATTACTAAATGATCCTGTAATGAAGCGTGCTGCTCTCCGTTGGATCTTCTCTATCTCTTCTATCAACCCTATCTGGTACGGATCCCACAGTGCTGAGCAGTATTCAAGCAGTGGGCGAACAAGCGTACTGTAACCTACTTCCTTTGTTTTCGGACTGCATTTCCTTAGGGTTCTTCCATTGAATCCCAGTCTGGCGTCTGCTTTACCGACGATTAATTTTATATCCTCATTCCATTTTAAATCACTCCTAATGCGTACTCCCAGATAATTTATGGAATTAACTGCTTCCAGTTGCTGACCTGCTATTTTGTAGCTAAATGATAAAGGATCTTTCTTTCTATGTATTCGCAGCACATTACACGTATCTGCATTGAGATTCAATTGCCATTCTCTGCACCATGCTTCAATTCGCTGCAGACCCTTCTGCATTTCAGTACAACTTTCCATTGTTACAACCTCTCGATATACTACAGCATCATCCGAAAAAGCCTCATTGAACTTCCGATGTCATCCACAAGGTCATTTATATATATTGTGAATGGCAACGGTCCTACGATACTCCCTGCGGCACACGTGAAATCACTCTTACCTCGGAAGACTTCTCTCCACTGAGAATGACATCCTGCGTTATGTTATCTAGGAACTCTTGAATCCAATCACACAATTGGTCTGATAGTCCATATGCACTTACTTTGTTCATTAAACGACTGTGGGGAACTGTATCGAACGCCTTGCGGAAGTGAAGAAACACGGCATCTACCCGGGAACCCGTGTCTATGGCCCTCTGAGTCTCGTGGACGAACAGCGCGATCTGGGTTTCACACGATCGTCTTTTTCGAAACCCATGCAGATTCCTACAGAGCAGATTTCTAGTCTCCAGAAAAGTCATTAAGTTTGTACGGATTTGCTTTTTTAAGTATGTTTCACAAGTAATAGGGATAGAGCCACGAAAATATATTTACGTCTTTTGCTGGTTAGTGGTCTGCAACAAATTATGTTTACGCAGGCTGTGAACTAACTTGATAAGAATCGTGCGAATTAGCTACGGAAAATTGAGTTAATTATTTATTTATATTGTGGGAATCGCGAATTCTGTTCTGATCGCGCTATTTCTGGCCCAGAGATGTACCGGATCACAAATGAAGTCTCGCTGTAATTTCTGCCGGCACACACATCCGCTAAACCAATTTATTTCAGGGAGTTGGGCAGGGGACGACGTGGTACATTCGTCTGTAGCTTGTCAATACACGGTTCTTAGCAACGGGATGTTAAGCTGTAGATACGTGACGAAAGAGCCGGTGAGACAGCTGCACTGAAGGTCAGGACGACACCAGTACTGAAATAGGTCCACAGCGACCTCGAAGTTACCTTCTTTTTACATGGAAAGTGCGGGAGCGCCCACTGCGGAGCGCATAATTCGCTATTAATTTTCGGGCGTAACGACATTTAGGGATTAATTGCTCGATGCGGCGATTAATCACGGCGTAGCAACGCAGCGACTGGCGTAACGCAATTAGGAGCCGGCCAGTGTGGGCGCGGCGGCCGGACGGGCTACCACCCGGCGTGCAGTCACCGGGTTGCACAAGGGTGGCGGCGACCGTATACGCCCGCGATCTTCACGTGACCCCGCGTCACGAGGCCGCGTTCTCCGTAACCACTGGCGACACCTCACGTCGCTAGACAGCAGCTACTGCAAAGCATGACCGCCTCAGAGGGGCGCATATGAAAATCCGATCGAGTAACTTCTGTACTGGCTCCTTAACAAACACAGAGAAGAGACAAAGAAACAGGTACACCTGCCTAATATCGTGTAGGGCCCCCATGAGCACGTAGAATTGCCGCAACACGGCGTGGCATGGACTCGACTAATGTCTGAAGTAGTACTGGAGGGAACTGACACCATGAATCCTGCGGGGTTGTCCATAAATCCGTAAGATTACGAGGGGGTGGAGATCTCTTCTGAACAGCACGTTGCAAGGCATCCCAGATACGAGGTGTGGCTAGAAAAAAACCGGACTAGTACTGGTGAAACAATAAAACGAATGCAATAAGGCTGAAAGTCGCGTGGCCTGTCACGTGACTCTCGCTCCGCCTACTGCTCGAGTTTCATCTGCCTCCTGCACTCAGTCTGCCCGTGGCGTCTGTTTTAAGAAGTTGACGTTTTGTCTGTGCGTCGGAAAATGTTGAGTGTACAGAAAGAACAGCGTGTTAACATCAAATTTTGTTTCAAACTAGGAAAATCTGCAAGTGAAACGTTTGTAATGTTACAACAAGTGTACGGCGATGATTGTTTATCGCGAACACAAGTGTTTGAGTGGTTTAAACGATTTAAAGATGGCCGCGAAGACACCAGTGATGACACTCGCACTGGCAGACCATTGTCAGCAAAAACTGATGCAAACATTGAAAAAATCGGTAAACTTGTTCGACAAGATCGCCGTTTAACAATCAGAGCAGTGTCTGAGTTAACAGGAGTTGACAAGGAAAGTGTTAGGCAGATTCTTCATGAAAGTTTCAACATGAACAAAGGTGTTCAAAAATGGTTCCAAAGTGTCTCACAATTGAACAGAAGGAACGCCGAAGAATGATTTGTTCTGACATCCTGGAAAACATTGAAGGTGATCCCACCTTCTTACAAAATGTTATTACTTGCGATGAATCGTGGTTTTTTACTTACGATCCCGAAACTAAACGCCAATCGATGCATTGGAAAACTCCTGGTTCTCCACGACAAAAAAAAAGCACGAATGTCAAAATCGAAATTCAAGGCAATGATGATTGTTTTTTTTTGACATCAAAGGGATTGTGCACATTGATTGGGTACCGGAGGGACAAACAGTGAATCAGCATTACTACATTAGCGTCCTGGCTACCCTACGTGAGCGAGTACGGAGAAAACGGAACGATTTGTGGAGAAAAAAGTCATGGATCCTTCACCAAGACAATGCCCCAGCTCACAGTGCATTGTCAGTGAAGACGTTTTTGGCAAAACACAACATTCCCATCTTAGATCATCCACCCTACTCACCTGATTTGGCCCCCTGTGACTTTTTTCTTTTCCCTAAAGTCAAGTCAGCTTTGAAAGGAACTAGATTTGAGACTGTTGAAGCAGTAAAAGGAAAAGCGACGGAAGAAATGTATGGACTTACCGAAAATGATCTGTAGCATTGCTATGAACACTGGAAAATTCGTATGGAGCGGTGTAGAGACCGAGGAGGAGAGTACATTGAAGGAGATAACATGAAATTGTAAATAATTGTAAATAAATGTTTTTTCCAGCATCAGTCCGGTTTTTTTCTAGCCGCACCTCGTATGCTCAATAATGTTCACGTCTGGGGAGTTTCGTGGCCAGCGGAAGTGTTTAAACTCAGAAGAGTGTCAGGTTATCTTCAATTCGGAAAGTGGGTGCACTCAGCGACTGTTATGAGACTTATAAATTATAGAGTGCAGCAATCAGTCGTCCTTTCACAGATTTTATTACGCAAATCTAGATTTCGGCTAATAGCTAGTCATTCTCAATGTGCATTGAGAATGGCTAGCTACTAGCCGAAATCTGTATTTGCTTAATAAAATGTGAAAAAGGGGGACTGATTGCTACACTCGTTACTTTATAAGTCAGAAGAGTGTTCCTGGAGCAACTCTGTAGCAATTCTGGGCGTGCGGGATGTCGCATTGTCTTGCTGGAATTGCCCAAGTCTGGTGGAACGCACAGTTGACATGAGTGGATGCAGGTGATCAGACAGGATGCTTACGTACGTGTCTCCTATCAGAGTCATATGTAGATGTATCAGGGGTCACATATCACTCCACCTGCACACGCCCCACACCGTTAGAGAGCCTCCACCAGCCTGAGTAGTCCCCTGCTGACATGCAGGGTCCATGGACTCATGAGGTTGTCTCCATACCCGTACACGTGCTCGATACAGTTTGAAACGAGACTCGTGCGATCAGCCAAAATTTCTCCAGTCATCAGCAGTTCAATGTGGGTGTTGACGGACCCAGGCGAGGCGTACAGCTTTGTGTCGTGCAACCATCGAGGGTACACGAGTGGCCCTTCGGCTCGGAAAGCCCGTATCGATTATGTTTCGTTGAATGGTTCACACGCTTGTAACGCCGGAAATGCATATCCTCCTATTTCCATCTATTGTACTATAAATTTGTTTTCCTTATTTTTGTTACCTGAATATATAACATTTCTCTGTCTTCGCATATTGTAATTGTTTTACTATTTGTATATATATATATTTATGCATTTATGTCGATGTATAATTGGTTTGTTTCGTAAATATGATTTGTATTTTTACGCTAGTTCTTGCCTAGGGAAAACTGCTATCGAACGATCACATCGATTGTTCGTGTGAAGAATGAAAGTGTGTAGGATCTTTGGGAGTGTTAACTCTGTCGCGTGGAGCGCGGGCAGAGAGAGAGAGAGGGAGTCTGGCTGGAGTAGCGAGTGGAGCAGGTGTGTTGTGTGACGCTCCCGCGAGTTGCCGCGCTTTCGGGGTTGGGCAAAATGTAATTGCGCTCGACTTGCTATGATAGTTTCTCACACGGTGTCGCGGACGGGAAGCATTAGCTGGCGCACACCAAGAGCCCGTTTCGCCTGGTGACCGTGTCGAGAAGAAGGCGCGCCAACATCCAGCTTCTGCAACAGCGACGGCCGACAATGAGTGACTGTCGCCACCTCCTCGATCGACGGCTTCAAACCTTCAATCAACCAACGAGGAAGACTGGAAGCACGTAAAGTTTTAGAACTGTATGGCAGACCTCAGCATTTCAAACTGTACCATTTTCGTAACTATAATTACAGCAACTTAGCGTGAACATTTGTTGCTCATTGTCCCAGTTGCATTACCAAGCAGGGTCCCTTCCTTTTCCGGAATGAACCCGAGTATCGTTGAAATTCAAACGCCAGCAGTAAAGTAATAATATAGCATTTGACTGTTTTAATTTCAAAGTTCAGTTAAGGTATTCATAGCTGGGTACGATATTTAGATTACACAAGCACAAATTAAGAGTGCGAGTTTTGTTAGCATATTTTAGCTTACCTGTGACTGCAGCTCAGCTTGGTACGTACTAAATTTTACTATTGTTAATTGTTCAGAATCATTTAATTCAAGTTCAAAGTTAAATCTCTTATTTCTAAATTGCGTAGATTCAAGTAGCTTTTGAAATGATTGTTTAGGTAGTCCAAGACTAACCGTATTTTACTGAATTTCGATGTGCTTCAGAAAGAAAGCTCACTATTAACTTCAGTCACTAAATTAACTTTCGATTTGCTTGAACTGTTGCCTAGCTATCAGAGAAAACAGTTTCCTAGGCACCCTCTATTAGACCAGTGGGCAGTATCCCCCACATTCCTATTCTCCAACATTACTGGTGACGAGAAATGGTGTCTTTATGCTGACGTACGGAAAAGATAGGAATGGTTGAGCCAAAATAAAGCAGGAACTTCTCGTACAAAGACCTGAGCACACCCGCAAAAGATAATGTTACCGGTATGGTTCAAATGGCTCTGAGCACTATGGGACTTAACATCGGAGGTCATCAGTCCCCTAGAAGTTCGAACTACTTATACCTAACTAACCTAAGGACAACCGAGCTAGGTGGCGCAGTGGTTAGCACACTGGACTCGCATTCGGGAGGACGACGGTTCAATCCCGTCTCCAGCCATCCTGATTTAGGTTTTCCGTGATTTCCCTAAATCGTTTCAGGCAAATGCCGGGACGGTTCCTTTGAAAGGGCACGGCCGATTTCCTTCCCAATCCTTCCCTAACCCGAGCTTCCGCTCCGTCTCTAATGACCTCGTTGTCGACGGGACGTTAAACACTAACCACCACCACCACCACCACTAACCTAAGGACATCACACACATTCATTCCCGAGGCAGGATTCGAACCTGCGACCGTAGTAGTCGCGCGGTTCACGACTGAAGCGCCTAGAACCGCTCGGCCACCACGGCCGGCTTACCGGCATGCACCTGGTGAAATAGCGACGGTGTGATGTACTGCGAATTGCTTCCCCGAGGTGTAACCATCACTGCTCACACTTACTGTCAACAACTGATATCTCTTGCAGACGCAGTCCAGGAACTACAATCAAGAAGACTGCGTGAAGTGATGCTACTACACCATAACGCCAGTCCGCTGACTACCACTGTCTTTGCATTTGCTTTGACAGTGGTTTCTTTCTTAGTGTTCTTGTTTTTATGCATTTCTGATGACGCTTATTTCAAAATTCGCTATTATATCATGCTGCGTCTTTAGGAAATGAGCTCGTCTTACGTTATTAACCATTAGGTCATCTGGCTTTAGCCGGACATGGTGCGGTAGGATCTCTATGATTTGTGGAACGTTCACACAGTTACTTGATATATGCGCATCTCATGTTATCCACCATTAGGTTGCCTGGCTTTAGCCAGAAATGGTGTAGCAGAATATTAATCATTTGTGGAACGTTCGTACTCTGTGAACAATCTGACTGATACCCAGTCTGGACTGGAAGACTTGACTTTATTAAGTGATTTAAGCTGTTTAGCTATACCGAGGATATCTACTTCTAAGTTACGTATGTTGGAAAGTGTTCTTTATTCGAATTCTGGTGATATTACTTCGTCTTCTTTGGTGAAATAATTTCGGAGAGCTGTGTTTAGTATCTCGGCTTTTGTGGCACTATCATTGGTAATATTACCATTCATATCACGCAGTGAAGCTATTGATTGTGTCTTGCCGCTGATGAACTTTACAGATGAACACAATCTCTTTCGAGTTTTTGTTATATTTAGAGACAGCTAATGAAAGCTTGTCGCACTGAAGTCCGCATTACATTTGGAGCTGGAGTATAGCGTCGCCAATCTTGCGGATTTTCTGTTCTGTTGAATTGGTCTGCTTTCTTCGTTGCCAACAATGTTCTGACCTGGGCGATCAGTGCCGTATTATATTAATTTACTAGCTGAGAACACAGCGCTGCCTGGGTACGTTATTATTCCAATTCTATTACTTCACCTCCTTCTTCCCCCTCGCTCCTTCACTCTCCTCCACCTTGCTCCTTGCCAACTGCCACTCTCTGTCAACCTCCTCTTCCTCCAGTATCTGTCCATCTCCTCCTTCTCCCTCTCGTTCTTCATCACCTCCTCCTCCCCCACATCAATGTGAATGTCCTCCTTCCCCCTCTCTGTCTATTAATCTCTTTTCACCCTCTTCTCTTTCCGAATTATCACCACCACCCTAACAGGAAATTGGTGGTTCTTAGCCACACAATATTTCTTTCCAGGTAGTAATTAATGTGTGTAGCAAGTTTGGTTGAAATCGGTTCTGTAGTTTAGGAGGATATCTGAAATACATACACATCCGTTTTATAGTATGTATGGATTTTATATAATCCTGTCAACTGGCGCCAATACTATTTCTTCGAATTTAAGCCACATAGTTTCTACACTTAAACATTTTGGAAGGAGTGGAGCTGCCTGTTAGGAAGGCGTCAGGCGAACTTTTATCTGCTTTTCAATACAGATGTGTTTTGCGTTTGTGTTTGCTAGCCTGGACACACTACTTGACTGTCACGACTTTTGTCGGCGGCAGAAGTTTACATGACCGCCTAACACCATTTCCACACCATCTGCAGCTCTCTGTATGTCCATCTCTTCAGATATGGTTGCGGGACTCGATTGTTCAGTACAGAATGTGAAATCAAACACCTTTCAGCCGTCTAATTTCCAAACTGTTGTTTCATTGGCCTTCCATTCTCGGCGATTTACTACGCCATCTTCAGGCCCCCTGACCGACATGTAGGATGATTCCACCCTCGGTTCCGGCCGAAATAGGAGCCAGCATTCAAGGACAGTTGGCAGATGATGGTAGAAGTCACCATTGTATCAAGCAGTAATCTACAGGTACCACGTCGGTCAGGGGGGCCTGAAGGGGGCGTCGTAAATCGCCAAAACTGGTAGCCCAATAAAATAACAGTTTGGAAATCAGACAGCTGAAAGGGATTTGATTTGACATTCCATCTGCAGCTCTCCATAGCGAGGAGTATGCTAACTGACATTTTGTCCTGCAAGCTTTGACTCAACTAGACTGATACTAAATACATGTATCTCCTGATTCAGAGATGAAACTGCGCACGAGAGAAATAGCCGACTCAGAGACTAGTAAGAAAGTCTCGAGAGTTATGAAAAAGCGGATTGCAGGAGTCAGCATAAGATGAGATCTGACAGAGGAGCAAATGAAGACGGGCGTTTGTTATTGATTGCGTCCGCTCACACGTCGGAAACCGGACCGGGTGAAGCGTGTGTCCTCCTACTGCCGCGACAGTTTTGACACTTTGGCGGTCCGCAGCGCAGCGCAGCGCCGGCCGGCTGCCCCCGCCAATCTCCACCGCCCCTCGCCGCCCTTTGCCGCTCCCCGACGCCCCTCGCCACCGCTCCCTGCTGCTCCGCGCCGACCATCGCCGCTCCTCGCCTCCGCTCGCCGCCCCTCGCCGCTCCCTGCCGCCCCTCGCCGCCCCCGGCTACCGGCTGTCGGCGGCCTCCTACGCCCGGCGTGTCGGCTGACAGGCGCCGGCCGGTACCGCATGCTGATGAACGTTCTTTACGAGAGCCGCCACGGGCCGCCAGCTAATTCGCACCCACGCTCTGCGCGGCCCCGAGCGCGCCCCGCGAGCTTTCGGTTTCTCTTTTCGGAGCTCCGCTTTGCGCGTGGAACGTTCCGCGGGGCGATACAGATGAAGGCGGGTCAGGCGATGCGGGTGAACTGGGGCGAGGACAGCCGGGCGACGGCCAGTGGGACGCGTAGGGGCACAGGAGGCGTGCGACTGGACTGCCAGAGGAAGGGGCGTGGCCTCCTGCACAGGGCGGAGGGGCTGACGGCAAGAAGGGCAGCGCCGTAGTAAAAAATGAAATGATCATGTGGCATCGATGGCCGGGAGTTTCCATTCGGGGAAGTTTGGCGCTGGGCAGCAATTCTCATTTCAGGCGACACCACACTGAGTGACTTGCGTGTCGGTGATGATGAAATGATGAGGAGGACAACACAACGTCCAGTCCACGGGAGGAGAAAATCTCCAACTCGGCCGGGAATCGAACCCGGGCCCGCTGCGTGGCAGGCAAACATGTTACCATTCAGCTAAACAGGCGGACGGTCGCCATAGTAACACCTTACTACAGCTACTGTTACCAGCAGGAAGGGATGGCTAAGTAATGGAATAATCTGAATACCGTCAGTAACGAGTCAGAAAATGTATGAGGATGCATATCTGATACTGCAGTCAAAATCGGATCTAGATTTTGCTTACGCAGTGAGAATTAGTGGCACCTGTTCCAACGTTTATCTTAACGAAGCCCTCCGCTTGTTCAACAAATTGCTATTTGCCTACTGGAAGATTTCGACGTCTTTTACTATCCCGTTTAAGTCCAACGCATCTCGAAACTACAAGCCCATTTCGAAGGATTACACTGAAGTTTTGGGAGTAAGATGTACAAAAAGTAGTTGACAGTGCTGACTGGAATACATTCTTTGGAATGAAATGATTCTTGTTCATCTTGTTGTTATCGTCTTCACTCCAAAGACTGGTTTGATGCAGCTCTCCATGCTACTCTATCGTGTGCAAGACTTTTCACCTCTGGGTAGCTACTGGGCCTGAAAGGTTTTCTACAGGTTGTGAAGAACCATACTTCAGTTATAGGAGTCGAAGGACATGAAGGGAGGGAATGGTTGAAAAAGTACTAAGACAAGATTGGAGCCTAGTGTCGATGGTGGTCAATCCGTACACTGAACAACCAGTAAAGGAAACCAACAAGTGCACCCATACCCGTCAGCAATGGGTGGTGGTGGGAGGGGGGGGGGGGGGGGGGGAGCGCAGCTCTTACCTGGCTCTCAGGGAAAGGAAAAACAAGTGTAGCCAGCTGTTTTTCTTTCAGGAAAATGAAGTCGGCGTTACGCAAGTTTTCAACAGGATCGCAACTGAAACTTTTTTATGGCTACTTACAGGGCGCCATTCATAAAAAGATAAATTTGTTGAAATCAAAAATAAATTTAAATATTTGTATTTATCTGGAGTGTAATACGTTACAGAACTGACACACAGACAATAAACGGTTTAGACGACAAAAGAGTAGAAGTTTCAGAAATGTTGTATTGCTGAATAATTCAGAAGATTAGACGGGTAGGTCGTACAATTGATGTAGAGGCACTAATCGAATTGATAAGAAAGGAAATTTATGGCACAGCTTGACTGAAATGAGGGATCGGTTAACAGGAATATCCTGAACTATCAAGGACTCATGAATTTGACAGGTGGCATGAGCCCCTCTCATATTTCTATCTTTGAGTAATTCGATTTGGGGAAGTATAGCCGAGTTGGTCATTACAACGCTAGTATTGAGAACTCAGAAGATATGAATATTTTCCTCTCTGATTGCATGTGATGAAATGTCGCTATTCCTTCACACGTGGACTTCCCACGCAGTGTCTCTCGTCACCCAGGTGGTCCGCTGACAGGCGGGTTCTGCTGATCTTGAAAGGGTTATGCCGACGGGTGTGAGGGAGTCGAGTGGATGCTTTCCAGACGCTGACATTGTCATAAGAGTGGGGGCGACACGCCCACAAGGGCCTGAAGGAGCGGCTGCGGCTAGAGATTCCGTTACTTCGCAGAAACTTAGTGAAAACACTTTCTGACGGGCTACCACCGAGGCGTGGGAATGACTTGTGTTCCCAGGCAGTCTTGGCGGGCAAATTCCCGCGTTTTCTGCAAAATCGTAACTGTGATTGGCTTGCTCAGGGGATAGCTCCATGACATAGCAAAATCGGCGCTAAGTATCTCCATTGGTGGAATAGTACTGCTTCGGCAATAGAGTGGAATTTTCCGCAGGTTTTCTAGTTGCTGATTGGCACGTTTTAACCACGGCCACTGTCGTGGGGGCGGGAATGTTCTGTGTTCGGCTTGTACAGGTGCTCTTGAGAGAGTCGGCTCTCGCCTTTTGGTCGGGGTAGGTTACAAGACTGAGCTGTCGCTGCTCTGGACAGTCTGCCTTCTGTTGGCTGTCTAATATACTTTTATTTAATTGTAACTGTTTGACGAAGTTGATGAAGTTTCGACTTCAACGTAACTTTCCGAGTACAGTTGGCAATTGAGCGTTCTGTGTACAAGCGGCCTATGTTGTCTGTCTTGAGCAGTTTTGGCTAAAGTTGATTGTATCGGAGTTACTGTGTGACTTCGCTTGTCAAAATCAATCACTGTACCGCCAGTGATTGTGTAGCGAGCCTTCTTCGTCTCCCTCAGAGGCGCATTTGTGTTGCTAGGAAGTCTTTAGTCTGGAACACCCAGACCAGGATAATTTCTTTCGGGCTATACTCGCGACATTATCATCACCACGACGGAACGTCGAAGCAACCAGCCATCGCCTCCGGTATGCCAGATCGTGTCCTTGCAGTTAAGAAGATAGCTTGGTAATGTATGCCCGCAGCACTGACAGATTAGGGAATTTAGATATGTGACAATCAGAGCTCAGCAGAGCGTGCCTGTTCACGTCCTTTCTAACGTGGTTCTATCTTGGGTGTTCATTGTCTGAGTTCTCACTACTGTAGCAGCAATTGATGTTGGATTGGCTGGGTGTTTCTCATAAGATTTGATTTGCAAGAAATTGGCTCCACATACAACTTGGTCATAAATGTCACAATCTAGTTTATGGACAACTTCACCTTCACAGCATTTATTTGAGTATCCAGTTTGACGAATAGTAAATGTTTCATGTGTTTTGTTTATTATTTTGAGTTTAGTCATAATAAATCAAATTGCTATTTTGGACAGAAATTTCATTCTGTTGATCGGTAGAGCAACCATTTCATTTCTCCCTATGTTAATGAAACTTTCCTTTATCAAATTAATTTCTATCAAATTAAATTACTGCAGGTGTCAAATTCCTTTCTGCTCCACTTGCAGGGTAGATTACAGTCAGTTCGCGTTTCTTCTTAATCCATGTGAACAGCAAAAGTTGGAGTTAGAAAACGGAGGGCTTAGGGCATCATTTCCATATGAAGATTCTGGAAGAATTTAGTGTCAAATACACTGCTAGCCCCGGCACCTCGCAAATTTGGAAACAGCGGAAGTGTAGGGGTAAAAGTCGTAGAGCAGACCAAGGCCGGAATACGGTACGTAGGTTGAAATGGATGTAGTTTGCAGCGGCTTTTCAGTGATGATGGGTTTTCAGAGATGAAGAGAACTTGCACAGGATAGAATAGAGCAGACAGCTGCGTAAAACCAGTCATCGGACTGAACGCGACGAGAACAACAAGACCGGACTTCCGTACTCCTGGCAGACTCCGGCAGTTGGTCTCTGGAAGCTTCTGACAGTGCCGCCAGCTACCAGAGACAGACGAAGCCGGCGAGGCGTCATTCATGCCTGTGGGCGCTACTCATCGAGTAACGGGCAGAATCGGTGGCTTCAAGAAATCGGTAACTCTGTCCGTGACACCCAAAAGGAACTGAATGCACATCCGAGAGCAGAACTACAGTCTGGTTGCTATTGGCATAGTACGCTTCAGCCACACAGTCCGATATACCGTTAAGTTCTCAGTTCTGTCTTCGGCTTCCATAATGAGGGACTTCATGTCATTTTCCGCACCTTTAAACAATACAGTTCTATGTATTTGAGTTAGTTTTTCGTGATATGAATTATTCTTTCAATAAAATTAATAACACATTCCATTTGCGTGGCTTTTTTCCTGTACAGCATTTTACACGCTACCCTGTAATTGTAAGGAAACGACTGGGTAAAAAGAAATAAATTTTTTAGGTTCTCTTAGCCTCACAGTGCCGCCTGACAGTGAAATGGATATCTTACCGCTATTTATTATGATTCTCGTAAATGAAGTAACTCACTGGAAGTAAATGGACTATTTTGCAATGAATTTCCATAGTAAGAGACGGGTAGGTTAAAACGAAAACAAATATACACAGGAGAACCAGCAGTATTTACCTGGTAAATATGTGGCATCGATGCAAACCTGGAACGCACAAGATAAGATTGAAAATTCCGTGATACATCAAACAGCCCGGGCTGTGATAGCTTATACGTCTACCAGACTGGAACTCCGTTGGCAATATGATTTAAAGAATGCATATACACTTATAACGGGAGAGGAGTTGGAGCATACATGAAAATAGATAAAAGGTGTTTCACAAGTATTAGTCATAAGAAGAAAATATCGCAAAAAGCACAGAAAGGGAGATATCGTGGCGTTTTAGGAGAGATATAGAAAAGGGTGACAATTATTGAACTGTATGAAATAAAGTTGTCATAACTTCTGAACGGTTTGCGTTAGGACGTGTAAACAGCACGGTTGGGCGCGGGGCATAATGGGAAATAATATGCGCTGTATCTCCATCTACATACATACTCCACAATCCACCATACGGTGCGTGGCGGAGGGTACCTCGTACCACAACTAGCATCTTCTCTTCCTGATCCACTCCCAAACAGAACGAAGGAAACATGACTGCCTATATGCCTCCGTATGAGCCCTAATCTCTCTTATCTTATCTTTGTGGTCTTTTCGCGAAATATAAGTTGGCGGCAGTAAAATTGTACTGCACTCAGCCTCGAATGCTGGTTCTCAAAATTTCCTCAGTAGCGATTCACGAAACCAACGCCTCCTTTCCTCTAGAGACTCCCACCCGAGTTCCTGAAGCATTTCCGTAACACTCACGTGATGATCTAACCTACCAGTAACAAATCTAGCAGCCCGCCTCTGAATTGCTTCTATGTCCTACCTCAATCCGAGCTGATAGGGATCCCAAACGCTCGAGCAGTACTCAAGAATAGGTCGTATTAGTGTTTTATAAGCGGTATCCTTTACACATGAACCACATCCTCCCAAAATTCTACCAATGAACCGAAGACGACTATCCGCCTTCCCCACAACTGCCATTACATGCTTATCCCACTTTATATCGCTCTGCAGTGTTACGCCCAAATATTTAATCGACGTGACTGTGTCAAGCGCTACACTACTAATGGAGTATTCAAACATTACGGGATTCTTTTTCCTATTCATCTGCATAAATTTACATTTATCTACATTTAGAATTAGCTGCCATTGTTTAGTCCAATCACAAATCCTGTCCGAGTCATCTTGTATCCTCCTACAGTCACTCAACGACGACACCTTCCCGTACACCACAGCATCATCAGCAAACAGCCGCACATTGCTATCCACCCTATCCAAAAGATCATTTATGTAGATAGAAAACAACAGCGGACCTACCACACTTCCCTGGGGCACTCCAGATGATACCCTCACCTCCGATGAACACTCACCATCGAGGACAACGTACTGGGTTCTATTACTTAAGAAGTCAAACCCGCAGCGATTCCTTTTTGTGGAGCTATATTAAAGACAAGGTATACAGCAATAACCCGAAAACCACTGCCGAGGTGGAAAGAGCCGTTCAGGTCATCGACAGCATTGAAGTTCTGACAAGTCAGCGGGTCATGCAGAATTCGTCTGCGCCACATCAGCGCCAATGACGGCAGACATATCCAACATGTCGCAACCTAAATCCGAATATCTGTAGTGACGTTTGCATGTTGAATAAAGTGTGTGCACGCCGTAGTTTGTAAAGCAATAAACAAAAGGCACGTCTTGAGTGGGAAGTGTCAGTTAGGACACGATTTCTTTATGAATATTTTTCACGAGCTGATCGTGTTGATTCTTTAACTTTTGTATTTTTCACCGCGTGTTCATTAAGAGGACAGGCGTGCACAAGTGTGTTCAGAGCGATCTGCGAGCCTCGCTGCCGTCTGGCATCCAGACCGGATGTCGGCAGTGTGGAGGCAGGCGCCGTGCAGAAACGTGTCGCAGCGCATCGGCACACAAGTCTGCCGTTTCCTAGAAGACCGCCTGACGCGTGCAGCCTGGAACCGAGCTTCCGTCCTGGAGACCGGGGCGAGGGGCCGCACCCAGCTCTGGAGGGACGCTGGAGACACGGGCGGCGAGCGAGGGCGGCCGCGACCGGCTGCAGTGAACTACTAACCATCGCAATGACTTGGCGCCTTGTACTTTTATACGGCTTTTGTTCTTTGTGGTGCCATTTAATGTGTCTTCAGCACATTTCCATGAACACTATATAGACTAAGTAGGAATAGACTATAATGATAGAAAAATGATATGGGACCTGTGCAAAAACGAGACAGCAGTTATCCGTGGACGGACAAAACAAGAAGAGGTGCAGATACGGAAAGGTATCCGACAAGGTTGCGCACCATCCCCTGTTATCTTTAGCCTATATATTGAAGAGGCGGTTAAAAAAGTAAGGAAAAATTCACAGACTGGTCTAGTAATTCATGGCCAACGAATAGATAACATATGCCGATGATATAGCTGTCCTGGCTGAAAGTGAAGAAGATCTTATAGCCCTACTGGATAGAATGGATAAAGTTATGACGGAAGAAGATAATATGATAATTAATAAAGCAAAAACAAAAGTAATGGCATGCGACAAAAAAGATCAACTGAAAGTCCAAGTTCATGTAGGCAATGAACTGCTTGAACAAGTTGATAAATTTACTTATCTGGGCAGAAATATTACCTGGGATGGAAGGAGCAAGGCAGAAGTGAGAAATGGAATTGCTCAAGCAAAGGCTGCTTTTAACAAGAAGAAAAACATCTTAACATCTAAGAGCATCAACATTGAAATCAGGAAAAGATTTTTGAAATCATATGTGTGGAGTGTGGCGTGCTATGGGTGTGAAACATGGACTCTCGGGACAGAGGAAGACCAGAAGCTAAATTCTTTTGAAATTTGGTGCTATAGACGGATGCTCAAAATAAAATGCATCGAAAAGATCACAGACGAAGTGGTTCTGGAAAGAGCTGGTCAGAAGAGAAGCTTCTGGAGTTTCATTGTTAAAAGAAGAGTGCAATTTACAGGCCATCTATTAAGACATAAAGGACTCCTGAACACAATCATAGAGGGATATGTCGAGGGAAAACGACCAAGGTACATGGATCAAATCGTGAAAGATGTGGGATGTAACACCTATAAAGAAATGAAGAGAAAAGCTGAAAGACGCACAGAATTGAGACAAGCTGCCATTGGATTGACCACTACAGAAGAAGAGAAGACATTTTCATGAACTTTAGTATATTATTACCACAAAATAGTTTTAATAGAAACAATTCGACAGAAAAGAAACATCCAAAAAATTTATATGGTATGATATCAGGAAACGAATTGGAATATCGTTCAAAAGTTTGTGTCTCTAGCTTCGTAGTAAACCAGTCTAATAGGAAAACTGTTGATTTCAAAGCTGACGATACTGTAAGATGATGTTTTGTTCGCTCTATGACAAACATCAGATGTGGTGCTGATATCAAACTATATTCGTAAGTATCGATCTAAATACTGTTGTTTTAATTGAATTACTTGGTAAGTAATTTTGCAGTCCTTTTTCATTAGCCACAAGTTCGGTTTTAAAGCATGCTTCAACCTGATATTGGGTTTCCGCTAACTGGAAATGTACGGCTGTCCCGCGGTGCCGCAGAGCTGGTTAGAAGGCGCCGACGACACCGCGTGCAAATGGTACACTGTTCGGGTTGCAGCAGTGTGAGCCCCTGCAGTTCAGGTGACGCGGGATTTCGAACCCTGCAACTCAGCGGCGAGGCCGGCAGAGGGCATCAGCAGCGCTCCAGCCACAGAGAGCCTGTATAGGGAGAGAGTGGCCAACCGGACGATACGGCGGCCATTTTTCTGCCAAACTGCGGGAGGGACTTTTGAATGGCCAGTAGTGGAGTAGTGGAGTACACACTCACCGAATCAAAAGCACAAGACAATATGGCGAAATCATTCGTTAAATGCCTTTCTTTACAGCTATAATATACTCATAGTAGCCTATTACGTACAGCACAGGAAAACTTGATACAGCGGCTGTAAAAATTATTCGTTACTTGCATTTATCTCCTTTAAAGTTCGTTTACTAGACATATTGCAATGAAAGTAACGTAAATAAAAAAAATATAGTGTATAGCATTTGTTTTGTATCGGAAGTGCATAACGCTAAAGATTTGACGTATCTGTATTACGTCAGACGAATGAAAGTCGTAAGCAATTGTTTACTTGTGACATGCAAAAAGTGTGAGACGTATCAGTACTTCTTGTCACGTCTTCAAACTTTTTGCATGTCACAAGTAAACAACTGCTTACGACTTTCTTTCATGTATACTGAATACCTCTCGTAGATAACAAACGAAAAAGGTTACAAAAATCAGGTAATGTTAAATGAAGGCTACCGTAATAACATCCAAATATAACAAGAAAACTATCGTATCCCTTCGACCCCACAGTAAGTAGGCCTATTAAAAACTGTCTTCAAGAGTACCTACAATTATTTACTACGAATAATGTTTCAGCAACCAGGACAAAATGAAGACAGAAATCTGGGAAACTTCCTGCCCTAACAGCATTAATGAAATAGTTATAAAACTACAATCAGTTTACCTGGAATTACTAACAGTGGCCTAGAAATCAAATGACACTCGTGGAAACCTTCAATACAGTACTGTTAAAAAAAAACCTTATGACACTGAAGGACGTAATTATGACGTCTGCAGCTTAGCAAAATTCTTACACATTAGATACACAATCCCCTTTAATTCTATGTTTATAAGAATAAGGTGTTAATATTATTTTCGACCGCCAATTTACAGGTCTGTTTTCAAATTTAACTATGTATACTGCAAGTTGTTTTATATGTAGTAAAAAGCAAAAACGACTTCCTTCGCATAGATAAGAGTACTTGGTTGATTTATGTCACCCCTGTTGACTGCGACTGCCCACTCCTTTCGCTTTCTTCATTGCGTGGAAATGCTAAAATGCGAAATCCACCCTCGCCTCTATTGGAACAAACAAATGCAACACAACCTGGCATCGTTTACGAACGTCTCCAGAACGAAGTACAGATGTCAAAAACAATACTGTACAATTACTAACGTTTTTACTTCAAACATGTGGGCCTACCGACTTCATCACAAAACGCTTCATTATTTCAACTCGTATTTAAGATCGCAAACTCTAATTACGTACTAAAAACGATATACAACTAAATCGAACATGCATGCACAACGCATAACAAGTCTCTCAATAATTCAAATACCTATTAATCGTTTCCAAAAGTCCTCTGAACTTCAACTCAAAAGGACGGCGAACATAGGAAGCGCGTGAGGCGTTCGGCGCCATTTTTCTGCGAAAGCTAATCAACCAATCACGGGCAACTTCACCTATGGCCACTCTCTCTGTATACAGGCTCTCTATCCAGCCAGGCCTCCAGGAGGCGCACACGGCGACGACAGAGGTCGTTGACAAACCGCATCTCTTCATGCAACCACCGTGTCGCGTGCTGAAAACACGCCGGAAGTATCCATCCGTGAGGCGGCCGTTTAGACCAGCACACGAGTTCCGGACAGCAGTTCCGTGGCAGCCGGCAACTGGAAGACCTTCACCTACGCCGCGCCAAGGACTCAGGCGTCGCCCTGGACAGCACGCCGGCTCCACAACTCTGGGACTCAGAGTGAACTGTTCGGCGATGTGCCAGCTGAGACCTAACAGATAGTGTCAGACTTAAGGTTTTATATCATTGTCAGACTTCTTCAATGTCGCTACCGTTCGACTATTGATACTTCAGCAAGTGAATTATCTACATAAGATATCGTTAAGTGTTTGTTTCTGTAAACTAAAGTTGGCTGCGGGCTTGTTGAGTAAATCGAGTCGAGAAAAGCCTTTTACTGTTCAAGTTAAGGTTCTGATATTGCTTTCTTTGGTTGCTTAAGATGATTGACTATTTCAAGCGTGGTGGAGCTTATTTATTTTGTGAACTAGGAACTCTAGATTAATTTTGTTAGTGAAGAACTTTCTTTTATTTTGCTTTTGGAGATTTTTGTTCTATTCAGACTCATAGAAACTGTGTTTACCAATAAATATTTATGAATGATTGTGACTCCTTCTATTCTTCTTTGGATGCCCCTCTAGAACAGGACACTCCAGGTTATGTTTAGGGAATTTCAGGAGAGGGGAAACAATATGACGAAAATGGACTATCTGACACGCTTCTCAACCGAGGTGATTGTGCTGTCATTAAAGCATTCTGCCGTGCGGCCACGTTTTGGTATCTGCAATTCCCGCTCGTTATTAGCCTGTCTCACCGCAAGAGCTTCTCGACTTGTCGACTGCAGAGGGCAGGTTCGTGGCCCGGGATTGAAGCGCTCTCACGGCCAAGAGCGGCTCTCGAAGTGAGGCGGTTGAGCGGTATGTTTCACAGCGGCTGGAGTAAACGCCTAAACGCGATAACGTCGTGGCCGACAGCATCCTTGGCCCACTGCTAAAAGTTGGGTGTTTGGACACCGTGGGTTCGGTGGGATTGAGTCTCGGCTAGGAGCATGAAGATCGTTCGTTGAGAAAGCTATCTATCATACGGAACCCGACTTGTTCTCGGGAATTCAATTTGCAAGAAGCCTGTGTCCACTGTGGTGCCAGGTTGGGTTTCTCTCTGCCAGTGTCAAGAACCGGGTGCAGAGGCGTCTGGTGAATAGAATCCTCTGGTCCCTGATCCTTATCAGAGTCGTCATAACAGCTACGTGATGGCATCCATTGGCCGAGCGGTTCTGAACTTACGCTTCGATCTGCAAGAAATTATAGCGAGCGTCCGATTACCCTGTGCATGGTTATGTTGTACTGAGCAGCGCTGTTGTAACTCGCCATCCTGGTCAACCATCGTGAACCGCAAACTTTAAATGATCTCAATTTACGTTTCGGTGAATGTGCGTGACTAAGCTAGTGGCGCTCGAGCTGACTGACCAAGTTTCGCGACACGTATCGTTAAAATCTGTCGTTACTGAGGTGCGTTACGTGCAACGTTCGCCTTTCTCAGGTATATTTGATGATGATGGGGTCCCATACTCCGAGGAGCGTAGGGAACGATGCGGGATACCCGCACCGCCGACTAAGCAAGGTCCTAGGAGAGGTGGTTTGCCATTGCCTCCCTCCGACCGTATTGATGAAGACGACACAACAACACCCAGTCATCTAGAGGCAGTAAAATCCCTGACCACGTCGGGAATCGAACCCGGGACGCCGTGCGCGGGAAGCGAGAACGCTAACGCAAGACCACGAGCTGCGGACAGAGACTATTTGTCTTGTAAACTACAGTTCTTAATTAGTGGTTCCCATGTCACACGACATGATAGCTTCATGTATATATTGTTTATGTTGTGGGTTCAGCTATTGAGGGCTGGATACGATAAATGCCTTTACTCAGAGTGTTTACCCCTCTAGTGATGATCGCCGTCCACACTTACGGGGACAAAGAGAAACTGATCGGCTGTGCTTGTATCATCCTTTGAATTAAATGTTGTCAGGTTATTCCGCTTGCTTGGAACCAGTGGTCTTCCTTCTGATTAACTGAAAGCAGTTAGGTTATACTGGACGGCTAGTGTTAATGACCTGTTGGCTATTTTCAGTATGTTTTTGAAACTTGTAATGTGGAATATGCAGGTTAATTTTATAGACTTGTGATCTGATTAGACCTTCGTGCTAAGGATCCATGAATTTTTTTTAAGTTGATGTTGTTCTCAAATAACAATTTTGTTTTTCAAATTTCATTCAGTCATTTCTGAAAGTTATATAATTTCTACCAACAATTCTGTTCTTGGAGATTAATCTAATTAATGCCAGGGTTAGCTGCCCGGATTGTCTTCTATGATTTTCTTTGTTTTAATTAATTGGTTCGCAATTTTAATAAAAACGTCAGTACATTTGTGGGTCAGTATCCTTCCGCTCAACACCAGCTCCCTACGACATACCAAGTGTAGTGAGACAGTAAGCAGTGATGTAGACTGTGTGGACTCGGTTCTACATCTACATCTACATTTATACTCCGCAAGCCACCCAACGGTGATCCAGTCGCGTATGGTCCGCGGGAAGAACGACTGTCTGAAAGCCTCCGTGCGCGCTCGAATCTCTCTAATTTTACATTCGTGATGTCCTCGGGAGGTATAAGTAGGGGGAAGCAATATATTCGACACCTCATCCAGAAACGCACCCTTTCGAAACTTGGCGAGCAAGCTACACCGCGATGCAGAGCGTCTCTCTTGCAGAGTCTGCCACTTGAGTTTACTACACATCTCCGTAACGCTATCACGGTTACCAAACAACCCTGTGACGAAACGCGCCGCTCTTCTTTGGATCTTCTCTATCTCCTCCGTCAACCCGATCTGGTACGGATCCCACACTGATGAGCAATACTCAAGTATAAGTCGAACGAGTGTTTTGTAAGCCACCTCCTTTGTTGATGGACTACATTTTCTAAGGACTCTCCCAATGAATCTCAACCTGGTATCCGCCTTACCAACAATTAATTTTATACGATCATTCCACTTCAAATCGTTCCGCACGCATACTCCCAGAGATTTTGCAGAAGTAACTGCTACCAGTGTTTGTTCCGCTATCATATAATCATACAATAAAGGATCCTTCTTTCTATGTATTCGCAATACATTACATTTGTCTATGTTAAGTGTCAGTTGCCACTCCCTACACCAAGTGCCTATCCGCTGCAGATCTTCCTGCATTTCGCTACAATTTTGTAATGCTGCAACTGCTCTGTATACTACAGCATCATCCGCGAAAAGGCGCATGGAACTTCCGACACTATCTACTAGGTCATTTATATATATTCTCCGCTGTCGCGCTGTGGGCTGCAGTACTCACCACATGACGCCGACGGCGGGGTAGGCCTCGACTTGGGCGCGCAGGCGCAGCTCTCCGCCCTCGGGGACGGCGGCGGCGGCGGGCTCCAGCTCGAAGACGAAGTCGGGCGCGACGTAGGCGCGGATGCCTTTGTCGACGACGAGCGTGGCGCGGCAGGAGACGGCGCCGTGGGCGTTGCGCGCCGTCGCGCAGTACTCGCCACAGTCCTCCAGCGCCGCGTGCGACAGCTCCAGCGTGTGGAAGCTGGCCTCGTCGCTCGTCATGGAGCGACGATCTGCACCAGTAACCAGTACACACGTGTGCGAAATGGAAGCAGCAAACGGAAATACTGCAAGGCTGCTGTTATTTTGCCATCATACAGTATAAACAGGTGATACTGAAAGGGTACAGTACCGCCCGACATTGAAAATAGATACAACATACTTCATTATTCTTGTCAGTACAACGTATTTTTTCTAATAATAACTCAATTTCAATTAATACAGTGAAGCCAGATACCAGTGAGGGAAAGAATGACAATTTATTTATTTAATTGATCACATGTGCACTCCCACAAAATAAATCCCTACATCCAGTTTGGTGAGATCTGTGAAATGAATGAATGTATGGTCGTCTGCTAACCGCAGATAGTGAATGTGAATATATGATCATCTTTGAGACGATCCTTTGGCCACCTTTGGTGGAACCAAAGAGATGAAACTTACCGGAGCTTTGAGCGCCTGAAATGTGGCTGACCAATACGGTAGCATGGTCTTCCCCCACCTCGACAGAGGTGCGAGATGACCTGAAGAATGGCCATTTTTCAGCACTCTGCCGCTGGATCGTGTGCTGTTAAGACCTGTCTTAGTTGTGCTCCGTAAAGACAAAAGAGTGGAGACATGGTATGCATGTGGAATATTTTAGAGTAGTTTGAATTAATAATTTCTCTATTTCAGGAACTTTTGTGGGGAGAATTAAATATCAGGCAGGTAATATTAATGGGATTGTAGTAATCTTCGGAAGTGACCAACGGTCACAATGAAACCATGTGTAGCAATAAGTTGAAATACTTCCGTGTGCTTAAGTTAAGCTGAATTACTAGCGTGTGTACAATAAGTTGAAATATTTAAGAAATAGCGTGTGTACCATAAGTTGAAATATTTAAGAAATGGCGTGTGCAGAACTTGAAATTCGAGACGAGTACTTCCACGTGGTGAGTACTGTGTGAGTCTCAAACTGTGTATGAGACAAAAGATAAAGAGAAGTACTCGTCCATGGTATCAGTTGAGGACTCGCGTGTGTGATGAATACGTTCTTAATATTACTTTGCGTGATATGATTCCGTGTGACGCTAGATTCAAACTCTGAGAGAGAAGCAAGGTGAGTCGGCCGTCTATCCAGCAACGCCACTTGGCTTGCATTGCACAGGAAGACGTGCATATATCTCCAGAGTTCATAGTAGGAAAGTAGAATTACGAAGTGGGGCAGTGTCGTGTGGAACTGGGATAAATATTAATTGAAGTGGGAAAACTGAAAGTGATAATGTTGTGACTATTCCCTGTGTAGTATTTCATATTGTAGTGTGGTGTATGTCATGTAATTTGGGTATGTGTGGTTTGCATGGGAGAGTAGCAAGGTAGTTTCAAAAGATTAGTGGGTTATGCTTGTTCCTTCGGTACTGCTCGGTCTGGAGGAAAGTTTCGTGATGATGATTGTGAGAGCCGAAGTGTGAGGTATAATAAAAGATCCACCATCCTATCCAGAAAGTGCACTGTAGCGTTAAATAATTACGAGACCATAAGGTAGAGTATCACCAATGTAAAGCCATGCCCACTGGGCAGAATTTCTCATGTGTTATTGTTGTAGGTTATAGAATTTGTGTGTTTAGGTTATAGAACTTATCGGAATAAACAAGATAGTGAAAAGAAAAAGATTGGTGGACTTTTCCTTCGAATTGTATGTTGTCATGATGTCCCGAATTTATAATGTGTGCGCCATTCATATTCAGTGCGGTGGCCACGTGTTGATAAAAGCCGTTAAATAAAAGACAAAAAGAAAATGTGGTATTGCCAGTGCGTAGTGAACAGTCAGAGTTCTGTAAATTACTGATAGTCAGATGTGCGTTTCCGTTGCGTATTATTCATACAGGAGGATAATTTGTAACTTAATTGAGAGTACGAGAGTTCATATTACTCGATAAATAAGAATGACTCGACTCGCTTGGCAGACCACTCATCTTGCAGGCCTGACTGCTTGATGCCACAGTATGAGCAAGGCATGTGGGTGCCTCTCAATACTAATGTAAAAAATGTTCAAATGGGTGTGAAATCTTATGGGACTTAACTGCTGAGGTCACCAGTCGCTAAGCTTACACACTACTTAACCTAAATTGTCCTAAGGACAAACACACACACACATGCCCGAGGGAGGACTCGAACCTCCACCGGGACGAGCCCCGCAGTCCATGACTGCAGCGTCCTAGACCTCTCGGCTAATCCGGCGCGGCTGATACTAATGTACAAACACTGTAAAGAATGCGGTACGTAATCAACTGGAACATGCATGACGCTAGACAAAAATTTCTTCGGTTTTTTCCAAGTTCAAGTGTTTGCACACACATTCTGACGACTGCTTAATATGCTCAGCGTGGGACGCGACCACCTATGGCACCAATATAGGCCTGACAACGACGGGGCATACTGGGAATGATGTCATCAGTCTCATGCTGAGGCAATAACGCCCGTTTTTCCTGCAGAGCTGCTCATATCTCTCGGAGAGTGGTTGGTGGATGTTGACCTGGTGCAACCCGTCTTCCTAGTGCATCCCGGACATGCTGTATGGGACTGAAATCCCGAGAACAAGCAGGCTACGCCATGTGTGCATTATCTTATGTGAAACCTCGTGGCAGATTAAAACTGTGTGTCGGACCGAGACTCGAACTCGGTACCTTTGGTAGAGCACTTGCCCGCGTAAGGCAAAGATCCCGAGTTTGAGTCTCGGTCCGGCACACAGTTTTAATCTGACAGGAGGTTTCATATAAGCGCACACTCGACTGCAGAGTGACAATCTCATTCTGCAATATCTTATGTTTCCAAAGAAACACCTCACAGATCGACCATTATTGTTCATCAGTACAAAGTCTGGGCCAGCAGCACCTCGTGACAACCGCACATGGGGTCCGAACATGCCGTCACAATACCGGGCAGCAGTTAAACCTTGCCGATTCACCCACACAATTTCATGAAGAGGTGTTCGAGGGGCCAACATAATCCTTGCCCACACCATTAGGGATCCTCCCCGATATCCGTCTCTTTCCACAACGTTTGGGTTCCGAAATCGTGTTCCACGTGTCCCCCCCCCAGATGCGAATCCGTCGAGAATTACTCTCCACACCAAATCGGGACTCATCTGTGAAAACAACATTGGCCCTATGTTTGACCATCTAGGTGGCGTGTTGACGGCTCCACTCTAGAGATTCCCTTCTGTGAAGACACGCCAGAGATTAACAGACAACAAGCCTCCAACAATTAAGACCGCTCTGCTGAAGTCTTCTGTACACCGTTTGCCTCGATACAGCTCGTCTAGGGGTTGCTGCAAGTTCGGATGCCACTTCCAGTGCAGTTCTAAGGCGCTACCGTCGTGCCCTTAAGGCCAAATAACGGTCCACTCTTTTTGATATCATACGTGGTCGGCTCTGTCCTGGTCTCCGGAACATAATTTCAGTCTCTGTAAACTACCGCCTCATCCGAGAAACAACAGAACGATTCACATTAAGCAATTGGGACACATCAGTTTGGTACTCTCCCGCTTCCATTCTTCCTAAGGCCCTCCACGGCAGAGAGTCCGTAGGCCACACTGCACCGTCTGTGACTGCTTACACAGCAATTGTGGACGTGGGACTACCCTGGAAACACTACCCCGATTGATAAGTACCCTGACGTCATTGTTGGCGCTGTTGTCCGTTGACTGGAAAGTCATCTTCTGTAAAGAATACGATCGTGCGGACTTACGATTCATCGTGAATTTACACACGGGACGGGAAAATAGCAGTTTATTGCTTTAATTTTGGACACCATTGTATTACACGTCTCTCAAACACCTACCAGTCAACACAGTGAGCTCCTGGGTGAGAGCAGTGTTCGGTGCCTACAGACAATTTATTTATTTATTTATTTATTTATTTATTTATGCATTTATTTTACCTGGCAAAATTAGGGCCTTCAGGCCCTCTCTTTCACCTAACCAGGCATACTCAGATTCAACAAATTTCAGTTTCTACAGAACATTGAGGACATATAACATGTTATACAGTATTAATGTTACAGAAAAAAATTAGAGATTATAAAAGTAGTACAATGATAATTATAACAATCAAAAAATAATTATAATAATCAAGAATAATAATAATAGTAATGACTATGTATAGGAAAGTAAACATATTTTTTCTTTTATGAATGTCAGTCCTATTGTTAGTTGGGAATTTTCTCGTTATATTCTTGCAGCTTGTGAGTTATTCTCATCAAGCAGAGACATAAGAATGCCAGTGTGCACTCGGTGTGCTTGCCGGGGGGTCTCGTCCGTAATGTGGAGGAGGCCCTTCCGGCAGCTATTGAACGCACTGGGTGTGACCGGCTGCAGATAGTAGCACATGTCGGAACGAATGACGCCTCCGCTTGGGTTCTGAGGCCATCCTTGGTTCCTTCCGGCGGCTGGCTGATTTGGTGAAGACAACCAGCATCGCACGCGGAGTGCAAGCTGAGCTTAATATCTGCACCATAGTGCCCAGAGTCGATCGCGGTCCTCTGGTTTGGAGCCGTGTGGAGGGTCTAAACCAGAGGCTCAGACGACTCTGCGACTATAATGGTTGCAAATTCATCGACCTCCGTTATTGGGTGGAGAACTGTAGGGCCCCCCTAGACAGGTCAGGCGTGCACTACACACCGGAAGCAGCTACTAGGGTAGCAGAGTACGTGTGGCGTGCACACGGGGGTTTTTTAGGTTAGAGGGACCCCCCCTTGGGCGAAACGATAAAATACCTGACGGCTTACCAGAGAGGACATTATCATCGTTGATAAAGAACGTCCGTCCTCAGAGACCAAAAACAGGAAAAGTTAACGTAATATTGGTAAACTGCAGGAGTATCCAGGGCAAGGTTCCTGAATTAGTATCTCTTATTGAAGGAAATAGTGCGCATATAGTATTAGGAACGGAAAGTTGGTTAAAACCGGAAGTGAACAGTAACGAAATCCTAGACACAGAATGGAATATATACCGCAAGGATAGGATAAACGCCAATGGTGGAGGAGTATTTATAGCAGTAAAGAATTCAATAATATCCAGTGAAGTTATTAGCGAATGCGAATGTGAAATAATCTGGGTTAAGCTAAGTATCAAAGGTGGGTCAGATATGATAGTCGGATGCTTCTATAGACCACCTGCATCAGCAACCGTAGTAGTTGAGCGCCTCAGAGAGAACCTGCAGAACGTCGTGAAGAAGTTTCGTGATCATACTATTGTAATAGGGGGAGACTTCAATCTACCAGGTATAGAATGGGATAGTCACACAATCAGAACTGGAGCCAGGGACAGAGACTCTTGTGACATTATCCTGACTGCCTTGTCCGAGAATTACTTCGAGCAGATAGTTAGAGAACCAACTCGTGAAGCTAACGTTTTAGACCTCATAGCAACAAATAGACCGGAACTTTTCGACTCCGTGAATGTAGAAGAGGGTATCAGTGATCATAAGTCAGTGGTTGCATCAATGACTACAAGTGTAATAAGAAATGCCAAGAAAGGAAGGAAAATATATTTGCTTAACAAGAGTGATAGTGCACAAATCGCAGAATATCTGAGTGACCACCATCAAACGTTCATTTCTGAGGAAGAGGATGTGGAACAAAAATGGAAAAAATTCAGAAACATCGTCCAGTACGCCTTAGATAAGTTCGTACCGACTAAGGTCCAAAGCGAGGGGAAAGATCCATCGTGGTATAACAATCATGTACGAAAGGTACTACGGAAACAAAGAAAGCTTCATCATAGGTTTAAGAGTAGTCGAATCATAGCTGATAAGGAAAAGCTGAACGAAGCGAAAAAGAGCGTAAAGAGAGCAATGAGAGAAGCATTCAACGAATTCGAACATAAAACATTGGCAAACAATCTAAACAAGAACCCTAAAAAGTTTTGGTCATATGTAAAATCGGTAAGCGGATCTAAATCCCCTATTCAGTCACTCGTTGACCACGATGGCACCGAAACAGAGGACGACCGAAGAAAGGCAGAAATACTGAATTCAGTGTTCCGAAACTGTTTCACTGCGGAAAATCGTAACACGGTCCCTGACTTCAGCCGTCGCACGGACGCCAAAATGGAAAATATTGAAATAAACGATATCGGAATTGAAAAACAACTGCTATCACTTAGTAGCGGAAAAGCATCCGGACCAGACGAGATACCCTTAAGATTCTACAGTGATTATGCTAAAGAACTTGCCCCCTTTCTATCAGCAATTTATCGTAGATCGCTGGAAGAACGTAAAGTACCTAGCGACTGGAAGAAAGCGCAGGTCGTTCCCATTTTCAAGAAGGGTCATAAATCAGATGCGAATAATTATAGGCCTATTTCGCTTACGTCAATCTGTTGTAGAATAATGGAACATGTTTTGTGTTCTCGTATTATGACGTTCTTAGATAATACAAATCTCCTTCATCATAACCAACATGGATTCCGCAAACAGAGATCATGTGAAACTCAGCTCGCCCTATTTGCCCAAGAAATTCACAGTGCCGTAGACACTGGCGAGCAGATTGATGCCGTATTCCTGGACTTCAGGAAGGCATTTGATACGGTTCCGCACTTACGTTTAGTGAAAAAAATACGAGCTTACGGAATATCGGACCAGGTTTGTGATTGGATTCAGGATTTCCTAGAAGAAAGAACACAACATGTCATTCTTAACGGTTCAAAATCTGCAGATGTAGAGGTAATTTCGGGAGTACCGCAAGGAAGCGTGATAGGACCTTTATTGTTTACAATATACATAAATGACTTAGTTGACAACATCGGTAGCTCCGTGAGGCTATTTGCAGATGACACGGTTGTCTACAAGAAAGTAGCAACATCAGAAGACTCGTACGTACTCCAGGAAGACCTGCAGAGGATTAATGCATGGTGCGACAGCTGTCAGCTTTCCCTAAACGTAGATAAATGTAATATAATGCGCATACATAGGGGCAGAAATCCATTCCAGTACGATTATGCCATAGGTGGTAAATCATTGGAAGCGGTAACGACCGTAAAATACTTAGGAGTTACTATCCGGAGCGATCTGAAGTGGAATGATCACATAAAACAAATAGTGGGAAAAGCAGGCGCCAGGTTGAGATTCATAGGAAGAATTCTAAGAAAATGTGACTCATCGACGAAAGAAGTAGCTTACAAAACGCTTGTTCGTCCGATTCTTGAGTATTGCTCATCAGTATGGGACCCTTACCAGGTTGGATTAATAGAAGAGATAGACATGATCCAGCGAAAAGCAGCGCGATTCGTCATGGGGACATTTAGTCAGCGCGAGAGCGTTACGGAGATGCTGAACAACCTCCAGTGGCGGACACTTCAAGAAAGGCGTTACGCAATACGGAGAGGTTTATTATCGAAATTACGAGAGAGCACATTCCGGGAAGAGATGGGCAACATATTACTACCGCCCACATATATCTCGCGTAATGATCACAACGAAAAGATCCGAGAAATTAGAGCAAATACGGAGACTTACAAGCAGTCGTTCTTCCCACGCACAATTCGTGAATGGAACAGGGAAGGGGGGATCAGATAGTGGTACAATAAGTACCCTCCGCCACACACCGTAAGGTGGCTCGCGGAGTATAGATGTAGATGTAGATGATATGATCATACAACCGTATATTGCATACGTATCTAACGCAAGCATTCATCACTAGCACGAGGCATCTCGAATTTTCACTTACTAACATCTGTGCGGATATCTTGCGAGATGAAACCAAATGAAGACTGAAACTTCCGGGCACCTTAAGTCGACTCGAGCCTGGGATCTTTTCCTCTCGTGGTCAAGTTACCTACCGGCTGAGATATCCAAACACGACTCTCATAATATTACTTCTTGCAGCACCTCTTCTACAACGTGCCAATCCCCACAGAAGTTCTCCTTCATACCATTCCAGATTACACACCTGCAAATAGAAATATTTCGGAGAAATGGAATATGTCCGCAGCTCGTGGTCGTGCGGTAGCGTTCTCGCTTCCCACGCTCGGGTTCCCGGGTTCGATTCCCGGCGGGGTCAGGGATTTTCTCTGCCTCGTGATGACTGGGTGTTGTGTGACGTCCTTAGGTTAGTTAGATTTAAGTAGTTCTAAGTTCTAGGGAACTGATGACCATAGATGTTAAGTCCCATAGTCCTCAGAGCCATGTGAACCATTTTGAGAAATGGAATAGCCAAGCTTTAGCGATTGTTTCCAGAACGTATTTTTATTCTGCAGCCTAGTGTGCCCTTGTTTGAAACTCCCTGGCACATTAAAACTGACGGAATGGGATTCAAACTCTGAAGGTTGACCTTTTGTTATCACGGCTGAGCACGACCGGTCTTCACAGCTTTATTTTCGCCTGACCCTCAGTGCAGTTCCCCAGGCCGTGAAGCGCTAGTCCCGCTATTTATACAGGAGAACGTCTGTAAAGTGTGGACGGTAGGAGACGCACTGGCGGAAGTAAAGTCGTGAGGTCGAGTCGCTGTCGTGTTCGGGAGCCCAGTTGGGAGAGCACTTGCCCGCGAAAGCCAAATGTCCCAAGTCCAAGAAACGGCATGCCGCCTGCCAGGAAGCTGCTGCAGATTGAAAATTCGTTCTCGAAAATACACGGTGTTTCAGAATGATTCATCCGATTTCGCACGACTGTATTTTCTCCACGAATAAAGACACAAACTTGGGGTGAGTCGTAAATCATGCACCGAAATTAAAAGTTTACTCAGAACCATTTGTATGTTTCCGTTAGGGCTGGTTGTCGGTAGCAATCTATGTAGTGCAGCTAGATCGGTCAGTCACACTTTACCCAATGTGCGTAGAGGCGATGTGGTTGTAACAGGGCAAGAAAATGCGTTTTGCGTTCTCTGTTCCAACACGTGCTATTCACTTACAACTGTGTGGCGTTATTTTTGTCGCGCGTATTGGACTGTGAGTAGCACAGGGAAATGGGCGGACACATCTAGCATCACACCGTTGGCATCCAAGATCGCGTCCTCTCACGGTATGTGACCTTTATTTTTGTGGGATTCAGCGAACACTCCTCCCTTTCCAATATCGTTGGGTGAATAACGACGTCGCAGAGGAATAACAGTGATTGCAATAGCTCCATAAATGCCGACAAAAGAATAGAACGGATCGGGCTATCGTGTCATAAGTTGTCGTCTGTCCATTTGAGGACACATGGAATATTTGTCAAACGTAAATGAGAAATGTAAACTTTGAACCTTAACTTAACTATAAAAAGCACCCCAAGGTTGTACCTGGATACATGTAAAAGATACACCATTGTTAAATATGATGGTTCTTTTGCAAGCGTTACTTGTGTCGAAGATATGGTCGTCTGAAATCAGATGGATCTTTTTTCTTGAAACCCCTGCATAATTCCCCTTTAAATTCTGGATTCTTTGTTCTTTCTACGCTATTGTCAGTGTTTGCCCCAGACAGGACGAAATGGATCGTTAGTTTACGCTTTGACCTCAGCCTCTCAGCCCGTAAGTTTCAACAGAAATCTCTTTTCTGACTGTCAACTCAGAACCCGTAAACAAATAAAACCGACACACATCAAGAACAAGGTTACGTGCTGCTGCCACGTCTTCGACATACAGGGACTCATTCATACGTTAATCGTAGATTAAAGGTAAAGGAAAGAATATGGGGCAGTCCCAATATTTTTTTACCTATAGTGCACAGACTCAAAGCGAGAAGTTTTAGTACAAAAATACAAGACGTTACTAAGGGAAGACTGTATATGGTACAAGGGAACGCTGGCGCATGTAGTTTCTCAGTAGCCAGCTATTAACTGCAGTCTTTCTCCAAACAGACACTACCCAGTATCATACTTAAATCAGACGGAAAAGCCATTCATGTAAGGGCTCAAGGTGATCAGCAGCCTTTGGTAAAGGAAACTCAATTACATGTAACCAAAAGTATGCGGAAATTCATTGCGATTCATTCCAGAGAAGCCAGCCGCGTACCTAATACCTATTTTTGCTATTGTTACAGAGTTTAACTTCCAGGAAATCTTCGATCATCCCTGAAGCTCGATCAGTATCTGTTGCTGGACTGCTAAGGCACGCAAATGATATTCTAATCCATTCCATGTAAGTTCGATGGACTTAGTCGAGGCTTTGATCAGGCCAGTGCAGCAAAGCCGAGAAAAGCGATGAAATTTTGTTTCATTTGTGGGCAGAGCAATATTATCTGATGGGGAAAAGTTCTTACTACAAATCGTTTACATTGTGTGGAAAACATGCAATTAATGGACATGTTTTCATTTTAAAATGCATCAAAATTACTGAGGTCAATATTCAGGAACAGCAACCCCACACCGTAATCAGACCTCCAATGATTTTAGATGTTATCAGAAAACATTACGTAAACACTTTCCGACTTCCCGACAAGTCAACGTACGCCCACCTCCGTTTCAAATTGTGTATTATGGATTCCTTAAAACGATAATGAGGATTATCTTGGATGGTTTCTCTGAAAAGGAGGTGATTGATATCCATAATCGCTCTTCTGCAACCTGAGTACCTGTTCTGTCTCTAATGCCTTCCTCATCGGCTGATCTTTAAATGCTAAGCTTCGTTTTTCCCTTCCTTCTATTAATCAGCTATGTTGGTGTCGGGTTACCGGGAAATATCCTCCATGGTATGAGTTTAACAGAACGACAGCGCTGTATCAGGTACTACTATCGCTCTTTTTAGCCAGAAAGTAAGACATTAAAACTTGGAGTCATGTTAGGGAATTTCTGTTTTACCTTGAAACCAAGGAAATCCTTCGAAAGACCGTTTGTCGATATGTAATAATAAGTGTCACTTCCCCACGATGTGGTGACAGTGAAATTATAGTTTGCACTCATTTGTCGAGGTTTTCCAAATGAAATTATGCGTAAACCGTCTTAAGGTGTATGTGACAACAGTTGCGCATATTCTAAGGTTAGAATATATATAATATCAGCACAGAAAACTTGTAAACATTCGAAACTGAAAAGCCAAATGAAAGAAGAGCAACTCTATTTGACAGACGAAATAGAAGTAATACATTTTTAATACTGGCATGTTTTCTTACTTTGTTGATAATATTCTGAAGTAGACACATGTCTTCTCAACAGGTAACACGAAAATAACGGGATGAAATTTGCCGTGTCTCTACTATTCTGGGAAATACTTGGCACGGGCCGCAGCAGTTTTTAGCAGTGAAGTATGCTTGTGGATGTGAGACACTCCTAAACCAGACGTAGGCAGAGTCTTGGCAGAGAGGCTGCGGGCTGTTTCGACCGTAGTGCCGTATATTCTGTACAAGCTATCAGTACAGGGCAGTACTGTTATTCCATATTATGAAATGAGCACGTTGTCATTTAACAAAGAGAAATGAGGAAAGAGGACTGTACATTGTGATAATTGCTCTGCATATTCTCCAAACAAAGTTCCAAATTTCAAGTAGTGAATGATTTAAAAAAAAAAAAGAGGATTCCAAAATGTTCAAATGTGTGTGAAATCTTATGGGACTTAACTGCTAAGGTCATCAGTCCCTATGCTTACACACTACTTAACCTAAATTATCCTAAGGACAAACACACACACCCATGCCCGAGGGAGGACTCGAACCTCCGCCGGAACCAGCCGCACAGCCCCTGGCTGCAGCGCCAAGACCGCTCGGCTAATCCCGGGCGGCAGAGGATTCCATAGTCTTGCGAGATGACATGTACAAGGTCTACCAAGAACAATTATTAACTTATCTCAACGCATTGATTAATCAATCTGATAGAATGGAGTGCCTTTACAACGTAAGAAGAAGTTTGTTTACGGTATAGCCGGTGCCGCATAAAAAAATTTTCCGTGATTCTGCTGACCTATCATCTAACTTTGCCTGTAGGAAACTGATTGAGCAGTGTGTTCATCTCCATAATTATTAATTTTAAGCTAAAGTGTTTTAATATGAAGAAAAAATTTTTTCTATCACTTGAGCCTTATCCCGAAGGGTCAGCCATCGTTAATCGGATGTGGCATGTTAATGTTTAAGGGGTGGCCAGATGCCCTTCCTGCCACCACCCCGTACCCCCCGGGACGGAATTACTGTACCCCAACTGTCTGCGTGGAGTGCAATCCATGGAAAAGTGCGAATGTGTTCAGATGTATGCAAGCCGTGTAACTGAGGCGTAACATGGGGACCAGCCCGGTATTCACCTAGCGGGATGTGGAAAACCGCCTAAAACCATACCCAGGCTGGCCGGCACAGCGGCCCTCGTTAATCCGCCGGGCGGATTCGATCCGGAACGGGCGCGCCTACATGACTCCAGGAAGTAGCGCGTTAGCGCTCTCGTCTACCCTGGCGTGTGTTTAATATGAAGATAAATAGCGGTTACTAATTTCAGTTACTTATAAAAAACACAAACAAAACAGAGCAAAAAATAGTTATACTCAAAGGGAAAGAAAGGACAAGAAAGATATGTATACTCTGCATCAAGTTCTTCTTTCATGGTCGACTTCCGATCGGAGACTATTTCGGGGGACAATGTTCTGGCGTAATTGAATCACCACTTACAGCTCTGACTGAATGTTTGTGTGACTTCGGCCATTCACTTATGTAATAAAATGCAACACCTACGGCCGTCCTTTGGATGTTATTTATTGTATAGCCACCAGTATCCGTGATTTAGTACGCCATCTTCAGGTCTTAACTGACACTCAGAGGATTAACTCCAATCGGACACACGAATCCATCAGTGGCCAACATCTCTGAACTGCTGTTGTGTCTCCAGTGAATGCTCTCGTAATTTTAAGGGCAATGCATTACGTGATCCACAATGTCTTTGCTGTACATGGGATGCGGATCCACTACTTCACGCCACATACGAAACAAGCAGTCAAAGCCACTGATGGTTCAAAACTAAATAAGGCGAATTCGTTTTCATCTGCCGGAAATGTTATGGGATGTGTATTTTGGAATGGAAAAGAAATTTGTCTGATCGGCTGTGCAACTAAAACGAACGGCAGAGAGTAAGGGGAAGGGTTGTAATCTCATTTGAAGAGGTGCTCTGCACGTTACGACTTCCGAATGTTGTGGGTTTTTGCCGCGCGGGGTTAGCCGAGCGGTCTGAGGCGGTGCTGTCATGGACTGCGCGGCTGATCCCAACGGAGGTTCGAGTCCTCTCTCGGGCATGAGTGTGTGTGTTTGTCCTTCGGATCATTTAGGTTAAGTAGTGTGTAAGCTTAGGGACTGATGACCTTAGCAGTTAAGTCCCATAAGATTTCACACACATTTGAAAATTTTTTGTTGTTGTGGGTTGATGCAGCTTGTGGAGTGAGTGTAGACATAATATATGAGCAGTCTACTACGGACAGATGTTTAGTGGCTATGTAGCCACGTGGCGAATTAAGTGACTTTCAAAGTAGCTTGCTAATCTGTGCAAGACATATGGATCATACCAAATCGGAGACCACTCGAGAATTCCTCTTTCTGAGTCAACAGCGTCTGGTATGGATCTTCAGAGCGGTCTACTGTGAATCAGATGGGCGCCGATTCTAGTGTGTGGCATCAGGAAGCCATTGCTGCGACCACTGTATGGTGACAAGGGCACTACGCAGGCTTCAGCAACCGACGACAGGCGTCATGTCCACTGTCTTCACGAGGCCACTCGTTGTGTAGGGTTTTCGTACGTTTTCTGCCGTTGTAAATAATTTACCTTTAATGTACTGGGACAAAGATGGCCGGACCTGCTGCACGAGTAATGGGGGTGATGCCAAGAGGGAATGGAAGGATGGAAGGAGGGTGCAAAGTGCGATACACAAGTTACGCCTATCACTAGAAGTTGACGGAGAGGGAAAAACTGTAGGGGAAGAGAGAGTTTCTGGCATAAAAAATAACTGCGCAATGTGGTTAGGCCTTTAAGTGCAGCTGTCAGAGGAACAGATTGGGATAGGACGGGTAATCACGACACAGCCTTCAAATGAGTCGCAAGACTGGTGACCGATAGTTAAGGAAAGGATGGGCATTTTGGAGACCTGTCAGAAGTGTACTTCGGAGATGAAGAACGTCGGGTGATATGCGTTGGTACCTTAAGGAGGTACCTGTGGACTAGGGGTAGCGTCTTTGATCCATAATAAAAACGTCTTCGGTCCCGGGTTCGATCCCCGCCACTGCCTAAATTTTGATAAATAATCAGCATTGGCGGCCGAAGACTTCCGGCATAAGAAGTCAGCCTCATTCTGCCAACGGCCTTGTCAAAGAGGGCGGAGGAGCGGGTAGAGGTTCAGGGCACTCTCTTGTCCTAGGGGTGGGAAATTGTTCCTAAAGGCGGAAGAATCAGCAATGATCAACGACATGAGGATGCAGAAGGCAATGGAAACCACTGCATTAAAGACACGTAACGTGTATCCACAGGACATGTGGCCTGTAATTGAAGAAGTGTCATGATGATCTCTCCATTGGCAAAAGATTCCGGAATAGTCCCCCATTCGGATCTCCGGGAGGGTACTGCCAAGGGGGAGGTTACCATGAGAAAAAGATTGAATAATCAACGAAAGGATAACGTTCTATGAGTCGGGGCGTGGAATGTCAGAAGCTTGAACGTGGTAGGGAAACTACAAAATCTGAAAAGGGAAATGCAAAGGCTCAATCTAGATATAGTAGGGGTCAGTGAAGTGAAGTGGAAGGAAGACAAGGATTTCTGCTCAGATGAGTGTCGGGTAATATCAACAGCAGCAGAAAATGGTATAACAGGTGTAGGATTCGTTATGAATAGGAAGGTAGGGCTGAGGGTGTGTTACTGTGGACAGTTCAGTGACCGGGTTGTTCTAATCAGAATCGACAGCAGACCAACACCGACAACGATAGTTCAGGTATACATGCCGACGTCGCAAGCTGAAGATGAACAGATAGAGAAAGTGTATGAGGATATTGAAAGGGTAATGCAGTATGTAAAGGGGGACGAAAATCTAATAGTCATGGACGACTGGAATGCAGTTGTAGGGGAAGGAGTAGAAGAAAAGGTTACAGGAGAATATAGGCTTGGGACAAGAAATGAAAGAGGAGAAAGACTAATTGAGTTCTGTAACGCGTTTCAGCTAGTAATAGCGAATACCCTGTTCAAGAATCACAAGAGGAGGAGGTATACTTGGAAAAGGCCCGGAGATACGGGAAGATTTCAATTAGATTACATCATGGTCAGACAGAAATTCCGAAATCAGATACTGGATTGTAAGACGTACCCAGGAACAGATATAGACTCAGATCACAATATAGTAGTGATGAAGAGTAGGCTGAAGTTTAAGACATTAGTCAGGAAGAATCAATACGCAAAGAAGTGGGATACGGAAGTACTAAGGGATGACGACATACGTTTGAAGTTCTCTAACGCTATAGATACAACAATAAGGAATAGCGCAGTACGCATTACAGTTGAAGAGGAATGGACATCTCTAAAAAGGGCCATCACAGAAGTTGGGAAGGAAAACATAGGTACAAAGAAGGTAGCTGCGAAGAAATCATGGGTAACAGAAGAAATACTTCAGTTGATTGATGGAAGGAGGAAGTACAAACATGTTCCGGGAAAATCAGTAATACAGAAATACAAGTCGCTGAGGAATGAAATAAATAGGAAGTGCAGGGAAGCTAAGACGAAATGGCTGCAGCAAAACTGTGAAGACATCGAAAAAGATATGATTGTCGGAAGGACAGACTCAGCATACAGGAAAGTCAAAACAACCTTTGGTGACATTAAAAGCAACGGTGGTAACATTAAGAGTGCAATGGAAATTCAAAAAAATGTGTGTGACATCTTATGGGACTTAACAGCTACGGTCATCAGTCCCTAAGCTTACACACTACTTAACCTAAATTATCCTAAGGACAAACACACACACCCATGCCCGAAGGAGGACTCGAACCTCCGCCGGGACCAGCCGCTCTGTCCATGAATGCAGCGCCTTTGACCGCTCGGCTAATCCCGCGCGCCAACGGGAATTCCACTGTTAAATGCAGAGGAGAGAGCAGATAGGTGGAAAGAATCCATTGAAAGCCTCTATGAGGGTGAAGATTTGTCTGATGTGATAGAAGAAGAAACGGGAGTCGATTTAGAAGAGATAGGGGATCCAGTATTAGAATCGGAATTTAAAAGAGCTTTGGAGGACTTACGGTCAAATAAGGCAGAAGGGATAGATAACATTCCATCAAAATTTCTAAAGGAAGTGGGAACAAAACGACTATTCACGTTGGTGTGTAGAATGTATGAGTCTGGCGACATACCATCTGACTTTCGGAAAAGCATCATCCACACAATTCCGAAGACGGCAAGAGCTGACAAGTGCGAGAATTATCGCACAATCAGCTTAACAGCTCATGCATCGAAGCTGCTTACAAGAATAATATACAGAAGAATGGAAAAGAAAATTGAGAATGCGCTAGGTGACGATCAGTTTGGCTTTAGGAAAAGTAAAGGGACGAGAGAGGCAATTCTGACGTTACGGCTAATAATGGAAGCAAGGCTAAAGAAAAATCAAGACACTTTCATAGGATTTGTCGACCTGGAAAAAGTGTTCGACAATATAAAATGGTGCAAGCTGTTCGAGATTCTGAAAAAAGTATGGGTAAGCTATAGGGAGAGACGGGTCATATACAATATGTACAACAACCAAGAGGGAATAATAAGAGTGGACGATCAAGAACGAAGTGCTCGTATTAAGAAGGGTGTAAGACAAGGCTGTAGCCTTTCGCCCCTACTCTTCAATCTGTACATCGAGGAAGCAATGATGGAAATAAAAGAAAGGTTCAGGAGTGGAATTAAAATACAAAGGGAAAGGATATCAATGATACGATTCGCTGATGACATTGCTATCCTGAGTGAAAGTGAAGAAGAATTAAATGATCTGCTGAACGGAATGAACAGTCTAATGAGTACACAGTATGGTTTGAGAGTAAATCGGAGAAAAACGAAGGTAATGAGAAGTAGTAGAAATGAGAACAGCGAGAAACTTAACATCAGGATTGATGGTCACGAAGTCAATGAAGTTAAGGAATTCTGCTACCTAGGCAGTAAAATAACCAATGACGGACGGAGCAAGGAGGACATCAAAAGCAGACTCGCTATGGCAAAAAAGGCATTTCTGGCCAAGAGAAGTCTACAAATATCAAATACCGGCCTTAATTTGAGGAAGAAGTTTCTGAGGAGGTACGTCTGGAGTACAGCATTGTATGGCAGTGAAACATGGACTGTGGGAAAACCGGAACAGAAGAGAATCGAAGCATCTGAGATGTGGTGCTATAGGCGAATGTTGAAAATTAGGTGGACTGATAAGGTAAGGAATGAGGAGGTTCTACGCAGAATCGGAGAGGAAAGGAATATGTGGAAAACACTGATAAAAGAGAAGGGACAGGATGATAGGACATCTGCTAAGACATGAGGGAATGACTTCCATGGTACTAGAGGGAGCTGTAGAGGGCAAAAACTGTAGAGGAAGACAGAGATTGGAATACGTCAAGCAAATAATTGAGGACGTAGGTTGCAAGTGCTATTCTGAGGTGAAGAGGTTAGCACAGGAACGGAATTCTTGGTGGGCCGCATCAAACCAGTCAGTAGACTGATGACCAAAAAAAAAAAACAACCTTAAGGGCCTGCGACGTTAGGTTTGACGGGTGCAGCGTGTGGCTGCCAGGGCTCGGCACTTACCGTCCGGCGTGACGTCAGCGCCGTCCTTGGTCCAGGTGACGGTGGGGGCGGGCCAGCCGGCCACCTGGCAGGTCATCCGCACCGGGTAGGTCACCTGCACGCGCCGGTCGCGCAGCCGCATCGTGAACTGCGGCGCCGCCTCCACGCCCTCGCCCGCCTCCGCCGCCTCCCTGAAACGCGCAAAGGTGGCGCTGCTCAGTGCGTAGCCTCACTAACGCACGCTGCGACACTGTGTCAGGTCCCCAGATGATTTAAGTGATAAAATGACATAGCTATTCATAATGTAAAGGTTCAGCCAGTATTTCTTACGCGGACGCCGCGCAGTACCGCAGACACGGAAGGGAAAGTGTCACACAGTACAACTAGCCTGAGCTAGTAAACACGTCGAGGATACGAACAGCGCGTCTCCCGGACCTTGAAGGGTGAGAAGGAACTTTCCGTCCGGGACTCGGCCCGACATATCGAAACCAATGTAGGTTCACAGCGACGAAACGTCCGGGAAGACCGACAAATAAGTTAGAGAAAGCGCATGCGAGGGCTGCGTCCGAGCAGGGCAGACCTTCACAATGGGTATTTAAGGGCATCCGCGTGCAGCAAGAAGCAGAGTCGTCGCAGAAGTCGAAGAGGGCACAAGCAGCGCCCAAGGCCCGGCAGCATCGAGACGGTAGCATCCGCTACTGATGAGTTTATAGTAACTGCAACTACGAGAAGACGGTGATGCTCTGGTGGAATCAACTACAACTGTCAGTTAAGTAGAAGTTTTACTGTGGAATAGTTTTGAACAGGGATAGTTGTCTCTGTCTCAAGTAGCCTCTACAGCTAGTTCAGCAATAGAAGGAACAAGCCACTGGCTGGTGCTTGTCTCCTGTGGATAGTATAAAGGTCCTTTCATATAAAGGAAGAGTAAAGTGGAGATTCTGGCTGAATCTATAGAAGCATACAGAGTAAGGGGAAGGGTCTGACACCTCACATGTTCTTTGTGATATTAGTTTAATAAATTACTTTAAAGGAGACATCTCACCTTACTGTTTTTTCAGTGCTGCCAATTCCCCCTTTGTACCCGCTACCTATTGGAAGTATTGTATAAGGTATCTACACCTCCTACACGCCCTTAGACAGTCCAGGAGATTCTACTCCCTCTCATCTCCGTAATAAAGACTAGTTAAAGGGAACCGCAAACCCATAATTGTCGTCAACGTCCCGATTGCGCTACGCAGGCTCGACCAACTCTATATTGGCATCCGGGACCTGTGCCGGGACGCGACAACTGTTTTCGTGCCGTGTCAGTGCTGTGTTCACATCTTCCTGTGTGATGATTCTGATCGTATACGGTGCGGCACAGTGTTTGTGTTGTTCAAGAAGAATGGATGTACTGAATCCGGTTCCGGCACGCTGCCCGCTTCTCTGCAGTATCTCTTATAGTACCTACAACAATGAGCCAAAATACTGGGGGTCAATGAGAAACACGAGACCTGCAATGAGCGAGGCCTACGAGAAAGACAGGACGTGGCGCGTACGTCACGAAGGTAGTCCTGCGGTCCCTCTCTCGCTCAAATCAGCAGAAAACTACGTTTCTGCACCGGTTAACTCGTAACTAGGCGTGTCTGTACAAATGAAAACTGAACCTTCTACTGGAATCCGGTATTATGGAATTTACTGTTATTAGTCCTATAATGATGGGAAGTCCATGGGTCACCTTCGTGACGTACGCGCCGCGGCCTGTCTTTCTCGTGGGCCTCGGCAACAAGCCTGTGACGTCACACTAGTCGTCTTGCCCGACATACATCGCGAACGCTCGTCTACGTCCGGGACCAAGCGGGAAATACCCATTAACGTCATATGCTGTCGTCACACTAGTCGTCTTAAGGCCGGTTCCCACTAGGGCTGCCGCGCGTCAAAACCGCGCGTCAGCGACGTGGTTGCCATGGAAACGGCGTCAGCGGCACGGCGCGGCGGGCTCTGCGTCGCGGTTTGACCATGTCGAACCGCTTCCGCTTCCGCTCCCGCGCGCCGCGCTCCAGGTGCGCGCCGCCAATCACAGAACGCGCTGAGCGTGACGTCAGGTACGGAACCGCGGGCCACGCGAACTTTCGCCGAACCGCTGGCGCGGATGCGGCGGCAGCTATGAAATACTTATCATCCGATTCCAAGGAAACTATTCGGTAGAAAAATTTGATTCTTGGGCATGTTACAGCCTGATATCTTCTCTCGATAAAGAACCGAATTTCTTTTCGTTATTCGTGGTGGTTACTTGCTGTACCGCATTTACGTAAACCTTTACACGAAATTTTAATGAGTGTGCAGAGGTAAAAACGCATTGCGTGGACTTTGCGTACAGTTCATATTAGGTAATACATTATTGCGTATGAAATTCAGTCAACATATCGAAATTGTTTTTAAAGCTGAGAGCAGATCGATAGCTATCACCGTTCTCGAGATATTGAATGATATGTCGGCGGACGGGCTGTGCCGTGACCGCGCACGGGTCGCTCGCGACGCGACTGGTACTTCGTCCTGCTCGTCGTAAACCATGTGGTTGTATCAACCGCAAATTTCGTAAACGTTTCAAGAAATCGAAACGTGTTTTTTTGCAAACGATAACTTGTGAAAAGTCATGTATTTCGTCGCAAGATAAATATCCTAAATTGTTTATCTACCGAGATATGAAAGTAAGTACAGTTTTTCAGAAGGGATAGATGAATTTTTTTAAACGGCATTTAATAGTATGTCGAATGAGAAGTTAAACCGAAACTAATTTGCTGGTATGTCATACAATGTAATTTACAAAATATGTAGAGCTATTGATTATTTCCTTTCTTTTTTCTTTATCCAGTGTACTTTACTGATTCAAGACGCATTTCACCTTTTACTTTAAGGCATCTTCGGTGGAATCTAGAATTATTCAGTTTTGTTTTGGTATGTGATACTTGCAGATTATAAAACAGTTCACATCTTTTTTTACGTGAATGACTGATTACTTGCAGTGAATCGAGTTTTTGGCGGACATATACGTTTCCCCTCACCTGGTCACATGCTGGAGGTTGAACTAAAACTTAGATTAAGGAACATAAGCACATTTTCATGTTCGCTCTTTTTTCTTCTGTCACTAGCAGTAGACGTTTTACCGAAAACTCTGATTTGAAGTCGTAACTACAGTGTGTTCACCTCATGTCCCTTCCTGTCTGGTTTGTTTATGTACATGTTGCCAAACTGCAGAATTATATTCTGAAAACTAATGTTTGTTTATTTTTGTTCTCCTTATATCTGTATGTGTGTGTGGCTAGCCAGTGATAGTTATAGAAAGTTGAAAGTGAATCCAGTAGTTGTCAGACAGTGGTTGAAAGATTTGGTGTTCAGCTGATTTCAGTTTTGGTTTAAATGTTTTGTGGAGGAGTGCATGGAAGAGTAAATTCACTGCTTACATTAATAGATAAAATAGTAGAATAGTATTTCAACAGATGATTATTGTCAGAATAGTATCACCCAACCCCTTTGTCCTCACTCTTTGACGCCCCATAAAACGCCCTGTCAGCTAACCCCTATTGTTGTCAAAGTTGTGCCGTAATTTCCTCTTCCTCCTCTATTTAATTCCGTACCTCTTCTTTAGTCACACGATCCTCGTATCTAATGTTCAGCATTCTTATGAGTCACCACGTTTTGAAAGCGTCCATTGTCTTCTTGACAGAACTGTTCATCGTCCATGTTTCACTTACATACAAGGCTGCACACCACACAAATACCTTTGTAAAATAGTATCCAACCATTAGAATTTATATTCGGAGTGAACAAATTTTCTTTTTCAGAACGCTTTTCTTGCTATTGACAGTCTTTATTCAGGTTTGCGTCTGCACCAGGAAATGCCTTACAATTTAAAATCTGGTTTCTAAAACTGTTCCAATTATATATTATTCTTTCGTGATTCTTAAGCAAGGTGCTGGCGATGATTACATTATGCTCTGTGGGAAATTCTATCAGGTGGCTTCCACTTTCATCCCTTCCACCTAGCCTTTGTGTTCTTACTGTTTTCGTGTACCTGCTACCGTATCACATTTTAAATTTTTGTCTCGCTTAACTATCTGAATAATCTCTTTTGTCGTACATTGTTTCAATGTGTTAGGAGATAGTGAACAATCGTGAACGGTAGTCATGAAATCTGTTTATGGTGAAATGAGAAAACATGAATAATGAAATATGTGAAAGAGTACATTGTACAGAAAATGAAAAATTGGTATGTCTTCACCCAACTTCGTCTTTCCTTCATGTAGGTGTAAGATATAGTTAATCAAACGCACCGCGCGTTTCAGTGGGTCCTGCCCCGTACCTCAGTGGCTGTCCGTCATTGGCTACCGCTAACGTCTGCCGCTTCCAGATGGGAATGCTAATTCCGCGAGCCGCCGCGTCAACGCGGAAAACGCTTGCTGCTGCCGTTGCCGCACGCCGCGCTGCCGTGCTCTAGTGGCAACCGGCCTTTACCCGACATACATCGCGAACGCTCGTCTACGTCCGGGGCCAAGCGGGAAATACCCACTAAAGTCATATGCTGTCGAGAAGTGAGTGTATTTAATCGCGCAGCTACGAAGTATTGAAGTGGTGTCAGATAGTGGCTGGCCCCCAGCCGGAGACGGTCGCTGCAACTCGTCGAATCTGTAGTGTCACGTGCCGTAACGTACGCAACAGAGCCCGTATATCCCGTTGGCCCCAAATACCACCTGGGGACTTTGCTGACACATGACGCGGTAAGAAAAGTATAAACACGGAACAGAGACGAATGGGGGGTCGTTCGAGTGACGATACAGGCTACAAAAGGGGAAATGCACTGACGTAAACGTATTTCACAAGGGGCAAATTCTTGTGCCCTGTCGCCTGGGAAGTACACTACTGGCCATTAAAATTGCTACACCACGAAGATGACGTGCTACAGACGCGAAATTTAACAGACACGAAAAAGATGCAGTGATATGCAAATGATTACCTTTTCAGAGCATTCACACAAGGCTGGCGCCGGTTGCGACACCTACACTATGCTGACATGAGGAAAGTTTCCAACCGATTTCTCATACACAAACTGCAGTTGACCGGCGTTTCCTGGTGAAACGTTGTTGTGATGCCTCTCGTAAGGAGGAGAAATGCGTTGCATCACAGACAGGAGCGCCAGCGATGGCGTAATCAACGGCGAACCTGGGGGCACGAATGGAAAAACGTCATTTTTTCGGATGAATCCAGGTTCTGTTTACAGCATCATTATGGTCGCATCCGTGTTTGCCGACATCGCGGTGAACGCACATTGGAAGGGTGTATTCGTTGTCGCCATACTGGTGAATCACCCGGCGTGATGGTATGGGATGCCATTGGTTACACGTCTCGGTCACCTCTTGTTGGAATTGACGGCACTTCCAACAGTGGACGTTACATTTCAGATGTGTTACCCCACTTGGCTCTACCCTTCATTCGATCCCTGCAAAAGCCTACATTTCAGCAGGATAATGCACGACCGCATGTTACAGGTCCTGTACGGTCCTTTCTGGATACATAAAATGTTCGACTGCTGCCTTGGCCAGCACATTCTCCAGATCTCTCACCAATTGAAAACGTCTGGTCAATGGTGGTCGAACAACAATACGCCATTCACTACTCTTGATGAACTGTGGTATCCCGTTGAAGCTGCATGGGCAGCTGTACCTGTACACGCCATCCAAGCTCTGTTTAACTCAATGCCCAGGCGTGTGAAAGCCGTTATTACGGCCGAGGTGATTGTTCTGGGTACTGATTTCTCAGGATCTATGCACCCAAATTGCGTGAACATGTAATCACATGTCAGTTCTAGTATAATATATTTGTCCAATGAATACCCGTTTATCATCTGCATTTCTTCTTGGTGTACCAATTTTAATAGCCAGTAGTGTATATAAATGACCTAGTGTATAACATCGGAAGTTCACGGAGGGTTTTTGCGGATGATGCTGTAGTATATCGAGAGGTTGTAACAATGTAAAATTGTACTGAAATGCAGGAGGATCTGCAACGAATTGACGCATAGAGCAGGGAATGGCAATTGAATTTCAGTGTAGACAAGTGTAATGTGCTGCGAATACATAGAAAGATCCTTTATAATTTAGCTACAATGTAGCAGGTCAGCAACTGGAAGCAGTTAATTCCATAAATTATGTGGGAGTAGGCATTAAGAGTGATTTAAAAAATGAGGATATAAAATTAATCGTCTGTAAAGCAGACGCCAGACTGGGATTCAATGGAAGAACCCTAAGGAAATGCAGTCCGATAACAAAGGAAGTAGGTTACAGTACACTTGTTCGCCCACAGCTTGAATACTGCTCACCGGTGTGGGATCCGTACCAGCTGAGTTGATAGAAAAGATAGAGAAGGTCCGACGGAGAGCAGCGCTCTTCGTAACAGGATCATTTAGCAATCGCGAAAGTGTTACGGAGATGATACATAAACTCCAGTGGAAGACTCTGCAGGAGAAACGCTCAGTAACTCGGTACGGGCTTTTGTTGAAGTTTTGAGAGCATACCTTCACCGAGGAGTCGAGCAGTATATTGCTCCCTCCTACGTATATCTCGCGAAGAGACCACGAGGATAAAATCAGAGAGATTAGAGCCCACACCGAGGCATACCGACAATCTTTCCTTCCGCGAACAATACGAGACTAGGAATAGAAGGGAAAACCGATAGAGGTACTCAAGGTACTCTCCACCACACACCGTCAGTGGCTTGCGGAGATATAGATTTCTCTGACTACACTTGGAAGTTAATGAATGTAACGATAGATACTGAATATAGAATAATTGCAGTTCTCTATTTGGTATTACTGATAAAGTCATTAGGTTTGCGAGCTAGAGCAAAATAAATAGAGTGTATTAGAATAGTTTTATATTCAAACAATGTTCTACTTTGGACCACAGTTACTTAATTTCAGTTGCCTCTGGCGAAACATAATTACAAAAGGATTAATATTTCTCCTCGATTGTGATCAAAAGAAGAAGATAATAATTTGTTGTTGTGGTCTTCAGACCTGAGACTGGTTTGATGCAGCTCTCCATGCTACTCTATTCTGTGCAAGCCTCTTCATCTCCCAGTACCTACTGCAACCTACATCCTTCTGAATCTGCTTAGTGCATTCATCTCTTGGTCTCCCCCTACGATTTTTACACTCCACGCTGCCCTCCAATACTAAATTGGTGATCCCTTGATGCCTCAGAACATGTCCTACCAACCGATCCCTTCTTCTGGTCAAGTTGTGCCACAAACTTCTCTTCTCCCCAATCCTATTCAATACTTCCTCATTAGTTATGTGATCTACCCATCTAATCTTCAGCATTCTTCTGTAGCACCACATTTCGAAAGCGTCTATTCTCTTCTTGTCCAAACTATTTACCGTGCATGTTTCACTTCCATACATGGCTACACTCCATACAAATACTTTCAGAAATGACTTCCTGACACTTAAATCTATACTCGATGTTAACAAATTTCTCTTCTTCAGAAACGCTTTCCTTGCCATTGCCAGTCTACATTTTATATCCTCTCTACTTCGACCATCATCAGTTATTTTGCTCCCCAAATAGCAAAACTCCTTTACTACTTTAAGTGTCTCATTTCCTAATCTAATTCCCTCAGCATCACCCGACTTAATTCGACTACATTCCATTATCCTCGTTTTGCTTTTGTTGATGTTATAATACCTACTTTATATTCATTACAATCTAGAGGTCATTTTCCTGGGTTTAAGTCAATGCTTTGACACAAACAGAACACTAGCAGTCAGACTTTTCACTGTTGTGCCTGTTATTACTGGTTGATGATCTGTCTGTAGACAGCGTCAGCTGGTAGCCACCCGTCATTCTGGGGAGGCTGACTGCGTTGTAGCTGGGGGCAGAACTGGCTGTGGGCAGGCCGTCAACCTCTCGAGAGTCGCTGGCGGTCACTGCGTCCAGTACCTAATTGTGTCACAGCAAGTCGAGCACAGAAGTGGTTCTCATAAATCACTGCACCGAAATGTCCTATAACAGGAACATTAATCCTATCCTGATCTAAACATTTGCCACGGGCGTTTCTTTACGTCTGACTCAACTGCTCTCATGCTTCGTTTCACCAAGTGAACTATTTGGTAATAATTTTTGTTGCTGTTCTACAACGCCCTGCGAGCTGGTCCCGGCGGAGGTTCGAGTCCTCCCTCTGTCATGGGTGTTTGTGTTTGTTCTTAGGATAATTGAGGTTAAGTAGTGTATAAGCTTAGGGACTGATGACCTTAGCAGTTAAGTCCCATAAGATAAAAAAAAAACAACGCCCTGTTTCTGCATAGTAAAAGACACACCCATACTGCTAAACTATCTCTCTGATAGGATTCCTGTGTTATGTTGATTTTGTAAGTAGGCTGTTTATGTTTTATTATTGGCAACGTTACGTAGCGCTCTGTAAAATTAAGTAACTTGTAAGGATTCATTTCACTGCACACGTTTCTGTTGGTCATAGAATATGGACAATATGTGAGAAAAATGGTTCAAATGGCTCTGAGCACTATGGGACTCAACTGCTGTGGTCATAAGTCCCCTAGAACTTAGAACTACTTAAACCTAACTAACCTAAGGACAGCACACAACACCTAGCCATCACGAGGCAGAGAAAATCCCTGACCCCGCCGGGAATCGAACCCGGGAACCCAGGCGTGGGAAGCGAGAACGCTACCGCACGACCACGAGATGCGGGCGATATGTGAGAAGTAGGGACTGTTAGTGTTTACACGTGTGTTAATAATTCAGCAAGGGACTGGATAACAGCATTGCTGGTTCGAAGGACAATTCCAAAAACATTGTGAGTGCACAAGTGGTGGTTTATGGACTTGCTATATTCTCCGCAAGACTCTTCGATGGTGAATGTGCACCTGCACCGTCGCAACAGATGGCTGCTGGCCGTCTCTACAAGGACTACAGTGGGTAAGCATCTTTGATGACCCAACAGTACCATTATTTCTACAAGGACTGCAGTGGGTCTGCACCTCTGGTGGCCCACCAATACCGTAATGTCTACCAGGACTACAGTGGGCCTGCTCTGTGATGACCTACCTACCAATATTCTTCAAAACTTCGACTGACTCTGCTGTGGGTTTGCTCTGTTGTGGCCCATTATCTGTCTGCATGCCGAGAGTCAGCACTGTCTTTCTGTTGGAAGGACAACACTACTTTTTTAAGACTGCATGGAAATCCACTACTTCCGTGTGCATTTTCTTTTATTGTTCAGACTTTGAGAAAAACACTGCAATTTTACAGTGATGAACAATCTGGACTGTCTTTATGTACTGTGAGAAAATTTTAGCTTTTGACCAACATTGTATCAATAAGTGTGTGCATTTGATATCTTTGTTATTGTAATTATAAAAAATTTAACAAATCATTATGGCCACTGCCCAAAACAATTTGTAAAATTTTTTGTGGGGAGCATGGGGGCTATGTAAGTAGGCTGTTTATGTTTTCTTATTGGCAACGTTACGTAGCGCTCTGTAAGAAAATCACTGGCTGTGCTGTGTGCAGTATGTGGCCAGTTTGCATTGTTGTCAGCCAATGTAGTGTTGGGCAGCTGGATGTGAACAGCGCGTAGCGTTGCGCAGTTGGAGGTGAGCCGCCAGCAGTGGTGGATGTGGGGAGAGAGATGGCGGAGTTTTGAAATTTGTAAAACTGGATGTCATGAACTACTATATATATTATGATGTTAAGGTAAATACATTGTTTGTTCTCTATTAAAATCTTTCATTTGCTAACTATGCCTATCAGTAGTTAGTGCCTTCCGTAGTTTGAATCTTTTATTTAGCTGGCAGTAGTGGCGCTCGCTGTATTGCAGTAGTTCGAGTAACGAAGATTTTTGTGAGGTAAGTGATTTGTGAAAGGTATAGGTTAATGTTAGTCAGGGCCATTGCTTTGTAGGGATTTCTCAAAGTCAGATAGCGTTGCGCTAAAAAAATATTGTGTGTCAGTTTAAGCACAGTCTTCTATAATTTTAGTAAGGGGACGTTTCAATTTGTACTCAGTTTCTCCGATATCTGAGAGCCTGTGTTCTGTAGAGTTGCCAATTTGCCATCTGCTTTCGATATTTTCCATTGTCCTGCTAGCTGGTTTTTATTTGTGGTTTTAGGGCGCACAACTACAGTGGTCATTAGCGCCCACTGCTAGCTGGTGTGCAGCAGGTGTTGTTTCACTCTCGAACCTGGCCCTACAGGTTGTCCCAGAATGGTCGCGAGAGACTTCGATGTGTTTTAGAGGGAGTCTTGAGCAACAAATCGAGGATAGGAGCCCGTGGCCGGAAACATCAGCCATCTGCAGTACAGCGCGTCGAAGCTACAGGCGCCGGCGCCTGCCGCTAGACCACTGCTTCGGCAGCGAACGTTTCTTTTTACGCTGACGGGCCGTAAGCAGAACGTCTCACGATGCTGTCTGCTATTCATTGGTCGAGACTGATTCCCACGATCGTCTGCGGAGACCGTGGAGCCAGCTGCTGCGTAGAAACACTTTGTCTCCTACGAATGTGATGCTCTGTTGCTTCGGTGGATCACGGCTTCAGATGCGGGTTTCCATCCGCAGCCCATTTTTCTCCTGTGCATCGAGAAAACAATGGAGATTTTAAAGGGTTATAGCAGAAAAATGTACTGCGTATGGAAACCCGTGCCCGAAGCCGTCATCCACCGAAGAAACAGAGCACATTATTCGTAGTTGTTGTTGTTGTGGTCTTCAGTCCTGAGACTGGTTTGATGCAGCTCTCCATGCTACTCTATCCTGTGCAAGCTTCTTCATCTCCCAGTACCTACTGCAACCTACATCCTTCTGAATCTGCTTACTGTATTCATCTCTTGGTCTCCCCCTACGATTTTTACCCTCCACGCTGCCCTCCAATACTAAATTGGTGATCCCTTGATGCCTCAGAACATGTCCTACCAACCGATCCCTTCTTCTGGTCAAGTTGTGCCACAAACTTCTCTTCTCCCCAATCCTATTCAATACTTCCTCATTAGTTATGTGATCTACCCATCTAATCTTCAGCATTCTTCTGTAGCACCACATTTCGAAAGCTTCTATTCTATTCTTGTCCAAACTATTTACCGTCCATATTTCACTTCCATACATGTCTACACTCCATACAAATACTTTCAGAAATGACTTCCTGACACTTAAATCTATACTCGATGTTAATAAATTTCTCTTCTTCAGAAACGCTTTCCTTGCCATTGCCAGTCTACATTTTATATCCTCTCTACTTCGACCATCATCAGTTATCTTGCTCCCCAAATAGCAAAACTCCTTTACTACTTTAAGTGTCTCATATCCTAATCTAATACCCTCAACATCACCCGACTTAATTCGACTACATTCCATTATCCTCGTTTTGCTTTTGTTGATGTTCATCTTATATCCTCCCTTCAAGACACTATCCATTCCGTTCAACTGCTCTTCCAAGTCCTTTGGTGTCTCTGACAGAATTACAATGTCATCGGCGAACCTCAACGTTTTTATTTCTTCTCCATGGATTTTAATACCTACTCCGAATTTTTTTTTGTTTCCTTTACTGCTTGCTCAATATACAGATTGAATAGCATCGGGGAGAGGCTACAACCCTGTCTTACTCCCTTCCCAACCACTGCTTCTCTTTCATGCCCCTCGACTCTTATAACTGCCATCTGGTTTCTATACAAATTGTAAATAGCCTTTCGCTCCCTGTATTTTACCCCTGCCACCTTTAGAATTTGAAAGAGAGTATTGCAGTCAACATTGTCAAAAGCTTTCTCTAAGTCTACAAATGCTAGAAACGTAGGTTTGCCTTTCCTTAATCTTTCTTCTAAGGTAAGTCGTAAGGTCAGTATTGCCTCACGTGTTCCAGTGTTTCTACGGAATCCTAACTGATCTTCCCCGAGGTCTGCTTCTACTAGTTTTTCCATTCGTCTGTAAAGAATTCGTGTTAGTATTTTCCAGCTGTGGCTTATTAAACTGATTGTTCGGTAATTTTCACATCTGTCCACACCTGCTTTCTTTGGGATTGGAATTATTATATTCTTCTTGAAGTCTGAGGGTATTTCGCCTGTTTCATACATCTTGCTCACCAGATGGTAGAGTTTTGTCAGGACTGGCTCTCCCAAGGCCGTCAGTAGTTCCAATGGAATGTTGTCTACTCCGGGGGCCTTGTTTCGACTCAGGTCTTTCAGTGCTCTGTCCAACTCTTCACGCAGTATCGTATCTCCCATTTCATCTTCATCTACATCCTCTTCCATTTCCATAATATTGTCCTCAAGTGCATCGCCCTTGTATTCGTAGGAGACAAGGCAATTCTACGCAGGAGCTAGATCCATCTTGTAAACCGGCGATAGTGGGCGTCAGTTACGATGACTCAATAAGAAACAACATTGCGAGGCTTTTCGCCTACGGTCAGTCAGAGTACAATCGTTTGCCGCCGAAGGGGTGGTTTAGTGGCAGGCACGGCGCCTGGATGGCGATTCCTGATATATGTTCCTATCCTCGATTTGTTCATCAAGACACCCTCTACAACTTCAGTAAGTTCGTCAGGACATTTCTGGGACACCCTGTACATCACCGCGCGGGGTGACCGTGCGGTGTAAGGCGCCTTGCCACGGTTCGCGCGGCTCGCCCCGTCGGAGGTTCGAATCCTCCTTTTGGCATGGGTGTGTGTGTGTGTGTTGTCATTAGTTTAAGCTACATTAAGTAGTGTGTAAGCCTAGGAACCGATGACCTCACCAGATTGGTCCCATAGAACTTACCACAAATTTCCAAATTTTTTACCCTGTATAATGGTCTCCCTTAAGGTGCCCACAGATTCACATTCCAGCGAGGTACGCCAGCTTTGTGTGGTACTGACCAGTGGTTCTGTACCTTTATCTGTCTCTGGCTCAAGGCGACAGAGGTCCTTCCTAGCCGAAACATTAGACATACCAGATTTTTCCTTTACATTCTGTTACGCCCTAAAGTCAAAGCGCCGGCACGCCAGTCGGGAACGACAGAGAAGAGATGGCTGTAAGAAGACGTCAGCCAATCGCACAATGACCGACCCCTCTCCAGGACGACAACGCCACAAAAGGGGCCTCTACGTGAAGAGGACATAAGGCCTACTGCTTTCGCATCAAAAGCGTTGTCCAAAGCTCAGTGTAACTATTCACAAATTGAGAAAGAGGCTTTGGCTATTGTGTATGGTGTCACCAAATTCCACCACTATTTGTACAGCAGAAAATTCTACTTAGTAGCGGATTACAAGCCACTGCAATCTTTGTTTCATCCGATTAAACCAGTTACTGTACGTACTGACCAACAATTGCAATGATGGGCTTTGTTGTTGTCTCAATAGCAGTACGAGATTGTGTATCGTGAAGCAGCTCAACATGGTAATGCGGGTACACTTTCACGTCTTCCGGTTGGCCGTGATACAGACTTTGACGCTTCTGCTGCATCTTGTTGTCACATCGATGCTCAGAATTCTGAATGGCTTCAGTCTCTTCCGCTCAACTATAGGAAAATTGGACAGGCCACGGAAGCTGATTCAGATTTGAACATTTTGCTGAAATACACTCCTGGAAATTGAAATAAGAACACCGTGAATTCATTGTCCCAGGAAGGGGAAACTTTATTGACACATTCCTGGGGTCAGATACATCACATGATCACACTGATAGAACCACAGGCACATAGACACAGGCAACAGAGCATGCACAATGTCGGCACTAGTACAGTGTATATCCACCTTTCGCAGCAATGCAGGCTGCTATTCTCCCATGGAGACGATCGTAGAGATGCTGGATGTAGTCCTGTGGAACGGCTTGCCATGCCATTTCCACCTGGCGCCTCAGTTGGACCAGCGTTCGTGCTGGACGTGCAGACCGCGTGAGACGACGCTTGATCCAGTCCCAAACATGCTCAATGGGGGACAGATCCGGAGATCTTGCTGGCCAGGGTAGTTGACTTACACCTTCTAGAGCACGTTGGGTGGCACGGGATACATGCGGACGTGCATTGTCCTGTTGGAACAGCAAGTTCCCTTGCCGGTCTAGGAATGGTAGAACGATGGGTTCGATGACGGTTTGGATGTACCGTGCACTATTCAGTGTCCCCTTGACGATCACCAGTGGTGTATGGCCAGTGTAGGAGATCGCTCCCCACACCATGATGCCGGGTGTTGGCCCTGTGTGCCTCGGTCGTATGCAGTCCTGATTGTGGCGCTCACCTGCACGGCGCCAAACACGCATACGACCATCATTGGCACCAAGGCAGAAGCGACTCTCATCGCTGAAGACGACACGTCTCCATTCGTCCCTCCATTCACGCCTGTCGCGACACCACTGGAGGCGGGCTGCACGATGTTGGGGCGTGAGCGGAAGACGGCCTAACGGTGTGCCGGACCGTAGCCCAGCTTCATGGAGACGGTTGCGAATGGTCCTCGCCGATACCCCAGGAGCAACAGTGTCCCTAATTTGCTGGGAAGTGGCGGTGCGGTCCCCTACGGCAGTGCGTAGGATCCTACGGTCTTGGCGTACATCCCTGCGTCGCTGCGGTCCGGTCCCAGGTCGACGGGCACGTGCACCTTCCGCCGACCACTGGCGACAACATCGATGTACAGTGGAGACATCACGCCCCACGTGTTGAGCAATTCGGCGGTACGTCCACCCGGCCTCCCGCATGCCCACTATACGCCCTCGCTCAAAGTCCGTCAACTGCACATACGGTTCACGTCCACGCTGTCGCGGCATGCTACCAGTGTTAAAGACTGCGATGGAGCTCCGTATGCCACGGCAAACTGGCTGACACTGACGGCGGCGGTGCACAAATGCTGCGCAGCTAGCGCCATTCGACGGCCAATACCGCGGTTCCTGGTGTGTCCGCTGTGCCGTGCGTGTGATCATTGCTTGTACATCCCTCTCGCAGTGTCCGGAGCAAGTATGGTGGGTCTGACACACCGGTGTCAATGTGTTCTTTTTTCCATTTCCAGGAGTGTACATTCGCACATCTCGGCTCAGCCGCGCGTGGCCCGTGTTCGTGCCATTTCTTATTTTACATCTTGTTTTTACCGTACTCCCACCTCGTTATGTTAATTTTCAACTACTGGTGTCACTGAATTGCTGCCTTGCCTGCCCGTGAGCGGCAGCAGCAGCGCTTTTCGATATAGGCCCTGCCGTATTATCTTTGCTGGACTGCTATTATTTCCCGGTTGTCGTGTGTTGGGAGTTAGTTCGGTTGAGCCAGTAAGTTCAGAGGTGCTAGCAGTGCATTTCGGACGTGGCAGTGTTTGAGTTGACACGCGGCCCAAGTTCAGTCGGGGCGCGGCAGCAGTGAGGTCCGGACCACCATGACTCGCCCGACGGCTGCCGACACGCGTGATTGGAGTGGCGACGTCTTTGGTTGGTCGTCGGTCGGTCGACTTGTCGGACGGCGTGTATATGGCCGGCGATCGCTTACGGGTTGGCTGTGTGTGCCGACGCGTGACTCGTCCCTGTTCCTGCACAGTCACTGCCGTTAGCATTGTCTGGTTCTTCGTGCAAGTGTTCGTGAAACTGTGTGTAGTTTGTGTGATTTTGACTGACAAGTTATTTTAAATGTTGTCGGAGTACTGGCTCTGACCAGTCGGTCGGTTGGCGTGGAGCAGTGAGGAATTCTCGGCGGGGCGTAGTTCGGCCGGGGCCCGCTGGCGGTCTCTACGCGGTGTCGGAGTGTGTGGCGCTGTTCCCATTGCTACGAGGTCCGTGGCTCACCGACCCTGGACACGAAAGTTGAGTTTTGACTTCATCTACCAGCAAGTCAAGACTGTTCACCTTGTGTCGTTTGGAGTTCGTTGTCGGCTGTTGAGATATTCCCGCGAGCAACAACGTGGCTTTCAAGGTGGAAAATTCTAGTCAACCTCCGGTGGAGTTTCACCGTATTTGGCTATTTGAGTTGAAGTGCACCAGCGGAATCCTCTGCCTTGTGGCCGTTGACGTTCCGGTTACCTGCCCTGGCCGTTGGCTTAAATTTCAGGCAGTGTAGTTTCATCGTGTCGTTGCTGTCCAGCACTGTGTGTAGTTTGACAGCTCTGTGTATGATTGGTTGTGGGCGCCAATATCTTCTACGTTGTTGCGTTGAACTCCCTGTTGTGCCCTGGTCGGGTAAAGTGAAAGTTATCTTGTCGGTTGGTCCGCTGAGTGTCGTTCGGTTGGGTTGTCGTCGGATCGTGAATGGTTGGCCCGACTGCCTGTCTCACTTAAGCGAGCGTTAGTGTTCGAATTACAGGCCGACCCTCGATCAAAAAAAAAAAAAAAAAATGGTTCAAATGGCTCTGAGCACTATGGGACTCAACATCTTAGGTCATCAGTCCCCTAGAACTTAGAACTACTTAAACCTAACTAACCTAAGGATACCACACACATCCATGGCTGAGGCAGGATTCGAACCTGCGACCGTAGCGCCCGCGCGGTTCCAGACTGTAGCGCCTTTAACCACTTGGCCACCACGGCCGGCCGACCCTCGATCATGTGTGTACTGCCTTATGTTTTTTTTTTAATTTGTTGTTGTTGGTACTTGTATAGCTTCTAGCCGATTTTGTGTTTTAAATTAGAGTTGTTTTACTCTTAAGGCCTTCAGTCCAAGTTTATAGTACTGTTTCACGTAAGCCCTTTGGCAGTTAATTTTTTTAAAATTTATAAGTCTTCGGTCTTCAGCCGATATGAATTTAACTTGTTTACCTTAACCTATTGAATTTTTAAGTCTTCGTCCTTTAGCCGGTTTGAGTTTCAGCTGTTTGTTCTTAAGGTTCAAATGGCTCTGAGCACTATGGGACTCAACTGCTGTGGTCATAAGTCCCCTAGAACTTAGAACTACTTAAACCCAACTAACCTAAGGACAGCACACAACACCCAGCCATCACGAGGCAGAGAAAATCTTGTTCTTAAGGCCTTCAGCCTAAATTAAAGAACTGTTTCACGTAAGAACTTTGGTATTAAAAAAAAAAAAAATGTTCTGGAATTTTAAGTGTTCGGCCTTCAGCCGATTTGAGTTTAACTTGTTTACTTCAGCCTAATTAAAGAACTGTTTCACGTAAGAACTTTGGTATTAAAAAAAAAAATAATGTTCTGGAATTTTAAGTGTTCGGCCTTCAGCCGATTTGAGTTTAACTTGTTTACTTCAGCCTAACTAAAGAACTGTTTTAATATAAGGCTTGCCTTTAAATTTGTGATTGTGCTTGCGTTTTAAGTTATTGGCCTGCAGCCGTTTTTAAATTAAAGTGGCTTTCAGGCGGTAATTACGTCCCAAAGATTAAAGCTGTGTGCTTAAAAGAGTTTTTTGGGCTCTTGTAATGTTTGATCAAATAATAAAGTTGTATTTTCGGGTGTAACTGACAGCCCCTTATTTTGGCCCCTTTCCACTATTTATTGTATCTGTCTTGTCCTGCGGGTTAAACAGGGCGTCTCGTTGGCCTCGCTCATTGCATTTCATAAAGACTGTGTAGTGCACCGATACTTTAGACGACGACGATGTTTGGTTTGTGGGGCGCCCAACTGCGCGGCTATCAGCGCCCGTACAAATTCCCAACCTTTGCTCAGTCCAGTCTCGCCGCTTTTCAGGAATGATGATGAAACGATGAGGACAACACAAACACCCAGTCATCCCGAGGCAGGAGAAAATCCCTGATCACGCCGGTGATCGAACCCGGGACCCCGTGCTCGGGAAGCGAGAACGCGACCGCGAGACCACGAGCTGCGGGCGATACTCTACACATCGGCATAGCCTCGCTAAGCAGCAAGGTGTGATTCTTGTTCAGAATGACAGTGGGCAGCCACGTGTGTTGATCCCCAAAGCTGCGCAAAAAGAAGTGTTGCAGTTACTTCACCGAGGATATAAGTGCCGCGCGCGGCGGATCGCACACAGTCGGACAGTAGCTTCAAGGCCAGTGACTTCTATAGCAGCATAGAAAATGGTTACTTCGCTTGTACTTTCTATGTGGCAGCGACTTGTGATTGTTTATACTAAAGAAGATTCGTCATTTTGTATGTCGTCCTTTACTTGCGACACATACACTCCTGGAAATGGAAAAAAGAACACATTGACACCGGTGTGTCAGACCCACCATACTTGCTCCGGACACTGCGAGAGGGCTGTACAAGCAATGATCACACGCACGGCACAGCGGACACACCAGGAACCGCGGTGTTGGCCGTCGAATGGCGCTAGCTGCGCAGCATTTGTGCACCGCCGCCGTCAGTGTCAGCCAGTTTGCCGTGGCATACGGAGCTCCATCGCAGTCTTTAACACTGGTAGCGTGCCGCGACAGCGTGGACGTGAACCGTATGTGCAGTTGACGGACTTTGAGCGAGGGCGTATAGTGGGCATGCGGGAGGCCGGGTGGACGTACCGCCGAATTGCTCAACACGTGGGGCGTGAGGTCTCCACAGTACATCGATGTTGTCGCCAGTGGTCGGCGGAAGGTGCACGTGCCCGTCGACCTGGGACCGGACCGCAGCGACGCACGGATGCACGCCAAGACCGTAGGATCCTACGCAGTGCCGTAGGGGACCGCACCGCCACTTCCCAGCAAATTAGGGACACTGTTGCTCCTGGGGTATCGGCGAGGGCCATTCGCAACCGTCTCCATGAAGCTGGGCTACGGTCCCGCACACCGTTAGGCCGTCTTCCGCTCACGCCCCAACATCGTGCAGCCCGCCTCCAGTGGTGTCGCGACAGGCGTGAATGGAGGGACGAATGGAGACGTGTCGTCTTCAGCGATGAGAGTCGCTTCTGCCTTGGTGCCAATGATGGTCGTATGCGTGTTTGGCGCCGTGCAGGTGAGCGCCACAATCAGGACTGCATACGACCGAGGCACACAGGGCCAACACCCGGCATCATGGTGTGGGGAGCGATCTCCTACACTGGCCGTACACCACTGGTGATCGTCGAGGGGACACTGAATAGTGCACGGTACATCCAAACCGTCATCGAACCCATCGTTCTACCATTCCTAGACCGGCAAGGGAACTTGCTGTTCCAACAGGACAATGCACGTCCGCATGTATCCCGTGCCACCCAACGTGCTCTAGAAGGTGTAAGTCAACTACCCTGGCCAGCAAGATCTCCGGATCTGTCCCCCATTGAGCATGTTTGGGACTGGATCAAGCGTCGTCTCACGCGGTCTGCACGTCCAGCACGAACGCTGGTCCAACTGAGGCGCCAGGTGGAAATGGCATGGCAAGCCGTTCCACAGGACTGCATCCAGCATCTCTACGATCGTCTCCATGGGAGAATAGCAGCCTGCATTGCTGCGAAAGGTGGATATACACTGTACTAGTGCCGACATTGTGCATGCTCTGTTGCCTGTGTCTATGTGCCTGTGGTTCTGTCAGTGTGATCATGTGATGTATCTGACCCCAGGAATGTGTCAATAAAGTTTCCCCTTCCTGGGACAATGAATTCACGGTGTTCTTATTTCAATTTCCAGGAGTGTATGTATGATTACAAAGTTAAGTATCGTAATCCTTTCATGTTGTAATGAAACTCATTCTACATCTACATCTACATCCATACTCCGCAAGCCACCTGACGGTGTGTGCCGGAGGGTGCTTTGAATACCTCTATCGATTCTCCCTTCTATTCCAGTCTCGTATTGTTCGTGGAAAGAAAGATTGTCGGTAGGGCTCTGTGTGGGCTCTAATCTCTCTGATTTTATCCTCATGGTCTCTTTGCGACATATACGTAGGTCGGAGCAATATACTGCTTGACTCCTCGGTGAAGGTATGTTCTCGAACCTTCAACAAAAGCCCTCACCGAGCTACTGAGCGTCTCTCCTGCAGAGTCTTCCACTGGAGTTTATCTATGGCGTCCGTAACGCTTTCGCAACTACTAAATGATCGTGTAACGAAGCGCGCTGCTCTCCGTTGGATCTTCTCTATATTTTCTATGAACCCTATCTGGTACGGATCCCACACTGCTGGGTAGTATTCAAGCAGTGGGCGAACAAGTGTACTGTAACCTGCTTCCTTTGTTTTCGGATTGCATTCCCTTAGGATTCTTCCAATGAATCTCAGACTGGCACCTGCTTTACCGATGATTAATTTTATATGGTCATTCCATTTTAAATCACTTCTAATGCCTACTCCCAGATAATTTATGGAACTGCTTCCAGTTGCTGACCTGCTATATTGTAGCTAAATGATAAGGGATCTTTCTATCTACGTATTCGCAGCACATTACACTTGTCTTCATTGAGATTCAATTGTCATTCCCAGCACCGTGCGTCAATTCGTTGCAGCTCCTCCTGCATTTCAGCACGATTTTCCAATGTTACAACCTCTCGATACACCACAGAATCATCTGCAAAAAGCCTCAGTGAACTTCCGATGTCATCCACTAGGTCATTTATGTATATTGTGAATAGCAACGGTCCTATGACACTCCCCTGCGGCAGACACGAAATCACTCTTGCTTCGAAAGACTTCTCTCCATTGAGAATGACATGCTGCGTTCTGTTATCTAGGAACTCTTCAATCCAATCACACAATTGTTCTGATAGTCCATATGTTCTTACTTTGTTCATTAAACGACTGTGGGGAACTGTATCAAACACCTTGCGGAAGTCAAGAAAGACGGCAGCTACCTGTGACCCCGTGTCTATGGCCCTCTGAGTCTCGTGGACGAACAGCGCGAGCTGGGTTTCACACGATCGTCTTTTTCTAATCCCATGCTGATTCCTACAGAGTAGATTTCTAGTCTCTAGAAAAGTCATTATACTCGAACATAATACGTGTTCCAAAATTCTACAACTGGTCGATGTTGGAGATATAGGTATATAGTTCTGCACGTCTTTTAATGTCTCTTGCAGCGGTCTCTCTGCGATATTTTCAGAAATTTTATAAATTATATAACTCAGTACATATCTCGAAATATCTCTTCTTATCTTACCGATTCCTAAACTTTAATATACGATGATTATCAATGCAAAGTAGTTTCAAGCCCTATTATTCGTTGGAGCGTTTATTTACTCCAGGGAATAGCTTCTCTGCTATCTATGTTTTCTCTTATGAAAAGAATGAAGGAGATCTTGCGGATTAGCCGTGAAAGAACGAAGATGTATATGTATGTATTGTTGAGCTAGTCGCCATCTTGATGAGATTCTGTATGAGAAGGAATTTAATACATGAACTAAACTAAAGTAAGTGTGTTCGCGTATTATTTAACTGATTATTATTGACAGTGTCTGCTTAGTACGCTGTGTTGCACGGGATCAGTGGGGAACGTCTGATTTACACTGGACGAACCTGCCGTTTTGTACGCTCAAGATATCCAATTTATTACTTCCAATAAATAGGCCAACACGGTCTTACCAGCAGATCTCCGGTCTTCCCCATGTGATGACCGAAAGTTAATAATTATTACAAATGTTTTCAGGAGATCGACTGACAATTTTCATCGTTATGGAATTTAAGTTAAGCTCAATTTAATCAGAATAGAACAGTATTGAACTGTGTGAATGTGATAAGCCTGCTTTGCGAATGAAAATTCCCTTAATATACGCATGTTTTTTTTTTTTTACTGTCCTGATCAGTGAAGCTAAATCAGGAAGGTGTGAGAAAGTTTTTAAATTTTAGATCACACAAAAAATATTAAAATCTGTTCGACGTCCCTTTTTGAAAACGGGGATGACTTGTGCCCTACGATTTGTGTGAATGTTGTGTAGCGATCCGAGAAAGCAGGTTTCCTAGACGCCTAGGCTGGCTTTAACAGCCGGCGCTGACTGACCTCTTGAGCTTGGAGTCGGCCTCGAGCAGGCTGGGGTCGTGCACGACCTGCAGGCGGGCGAACGTGGAGACGCGGCCGACGCTGTTGGCGGCGTCGCACATGTAGCGGCCGGCGTCGGCCTCCGCGGCGGCGCGCAGCACCAGCCGGCAGCGGCCGCCCTCCTGCTGGATGGTCAGCCGCGGCGGCTCCTCCTCCAGCTCGCCGCCGTCGCGGTACCAGCGCACCTCGGGCGCCGGCTCCCCCCGCACCTGCGCAGGCCGCAGAAGAGGCCAGCTGAGTTACAAATATGGAGAGAGCGGAGGCAGAAGTCTCAACAGCCTACGGTGGAGTCAAAAGCAAAGGGATCAACACCGTTAGTGGAAAAGGAAGCATAGTGCAGGACGCAGAAGAGGGTGCGGCGCGGCACGTTACTTTTTTACCGCCCTGCCAATGTCCAGCAGTGTTCATTTGTCTCTGCAGAAATTTTCACGAGGTGTCAGACGCTGTTCAGGAAAGATAGATTGGGCAGAATTGGTGGTGGAGTGTTTGTGTATGTCAGTAGTGGTTTATCTTGTAGTGAAGTCGAAGTGCCGGCCGGGTGCCCGAGCGGTTCTAGGCGCTACAGTCTGGAGCCGCGCGACCGCTTCGGTCGCAGGTTCGAATCCTGCCTCGGGCATGGATGTGTGTGATGTCCTTAGGTTAGTTAGCTTTAAGTAGTTCTAAGTTCTAGGGGACTGATGACCTCAGAAGTTAAGTCCCACACTGCTCAGAGCCATTTGAACCATTTTGAAGTTGAAGTATATACTCCGTGCGAATTGGTATGGGTGGAGGTTATACTTAGCACCCGAACTAAGTTAATAATTGGCTCCTTCTACCGACTCCCAGACTCCGATGATATAGTTGCTGAACAGTTCAGAGAAGATTTGAGTCTCGTAACAAATAAATCCCCCACTCATACGGTTATAGTTGGTGGGGACTTAAACCTTCCCTCGATATGTTGGCAAAAATACTTGTTCAAAACCGGTGGTAGGCAGAAAACATCTTCCGAGATTGTCCTAAATGCTTTCTCCGAAAATTATTTCGAGCAGTTCGTCCACGAACCCACGCGAATTGTAAATGGTTGCGAAAACACACTTGACCTCTTAGCCACAAACAATCGAGAGCTATTAGAGAGCATCATGACTGATACATAGTTGTAGCTAGGCTCAATACCGTTTCTTCCAAATCCACCAGAAACAAACGCAAAATAATTTTATTTAAAAAAGCGGATAAAGTGCCACTAGAAGCCTTCCTAAGAGATAATTTCCATTCCTTCCAAACTGACCATGCAAATGTAGACGAGATGTGGCTCAAATTCAAAGATGTAGTAGCAACAGCAATTGAGAGATTCATACCTCATAAATTGGTAAGAGATGGAACTGATCCCCCACGGTACACAAAACAGGTCAGAACGCTGTTGCAGAGGCAACGGAAAAAGCACGCGAAGTTCAGAAGAACGCGAAATCCCGAAGATTGGCTAAAATTTACAGACGCGCGAAATTTGGCACGGACTTTAATGCGAGGTGCCTTTAATAGGTTCCACAAAGAAACATTGTCTCGAAATTTGGTAGAAAATCCGAAGAAATTCTGGTCGTATGTAAAATACACAAGCGGCAAGACGCAGTCAATACCTTCGCAGTGCAGGGCCGATGGTACTGTTACCGACGACTGTGCCGCTAAAGCGGAGTTATTGAACGCAATTTTCCGAAATTCCTTCACCAGGGAAGACGAATGGAATATTCCAGAATTTGAAACACGAACATCTGCTAGCATGAGTTTCTTAGAAGTAGATACCTTAGGGGTTGCGAAGAAACTCAAATCGCTTGGTACGGGCAAGTCTTCAGGTCCATATTGTATACCGATTAGGTTCCTTTCAGATTACGCTGATACAATAGCTCCCTACTTAGCAATCATATACAACCGCTCGCTCACCGATAGGTCTGTACCTACGGATTGGAAAATTGCGCAGGTCGCACCAGTGTTTAAAAAGGGTAGTAGGAGTAATCCATCGAACTACAGACCTATATCATTGACGTCGGTTTTCAGTACGGTTTTGGAGCATATACTGTATTCAAACATTATGAATCACCTCGAAGGGAACGATCTATTGATACGTAATCAGTTTGGTTTCAGAAAACATCGTTCTTTAGCTACGCAGCTAGCTCTTTATTCGCACGAAGTAATGACCGCTATCGACAGGGGATCTCAACTTGATTCCGTATTTCTAGATTTCCGGAAAGCTTTTGACACCGTTCCTGACAAGCGACTTCTAATCGAGCTGGGGGCCTACGGGGTATCGTCTCAGTTGTGCAACTGGATCCGTGATTTCCTGTCACGAAGGTCGCAGTTCGTAGTAATAGACGGCAAATCATCGAGTAAAATTGAAGTGATATCAGGTGTTCCCCAGGGAAGCGTCCTGGGACCTCTGCTGTTCCTGATCTATATAAATGACCTGGATGACAATCTGAGCAGTTCTCTTAGGCTGTTCGCAGATGATGCTGTAATTTACCGTCTAGTAAGGTCATCCGAAGACCAGTATCAGTTGCAAAGCGACTTAGAAAAGATTGCTGTGTGGTGTGGCAGGTGGCAGTTGACGCTAAATAACGAAAAGTGTGAGGTGATCCACATGAGTTCCAAAAGAAATCCGTTGGAATTCGATTACTCGATAAATAGTACAATTCTCAAGGCTGTCAATTCAACTAAGTACCTGTGCGCTAAAATTACGAACAACTTCAGTTGGAAAGACCACATAGATAATATTGTGGGGAAGGCGAGCCAAAGGTTGCGTTTCATTGGCAGAACACTTAGAAGATGCAACAAGTCCACTAAAGAGACAGCTTACACTACACTCGTTCGTCCTCTGTTAGAATATTGCTGCGCGGTGTGGGATCTTTATCAGGTGGGATTGACGGAGGACATCGAAAGGGTGCAAAAAAGGGCAGCTCGTTTTGTATTATCACGTAATAGGGCAGAGAGTGTGGCAGGTATGATACGCGAGTTGGGATGGAAGTCATTAAAGCAAAGACGTTTTTCGTCGCGGCGAGATCTACTTACGAAATTTCAGTCACCAACTTTCTCTTCCGAATGCGAAAATATTTTGTTGGGCCCAACCTACATAGGTAGGAATGATCATCAAAATAAAGTAAGAGAAAACAGAGCTCGAATAGAAAGGTTTAGGTGTTCGATTTTCCCGCGCGCTGTTCGGGAGTGGAATGGTAGAGAGATAGCACGATTGTGGTTCGATGAACCCTCTGCCAAGCACTTAAATGTGAATTGCAGATTAATCATGTAGATGCAGAAGTAGATGTAGAAAGGGATCAACACCGACAGAGCAAAAGGTATTATACTGCAGGACGCACGAGAGAGGACCGATAGGGGAAAACAGAACACTGAGGGCCTCTACGAGAGGAAAGAACAGCCTGCTGACGTCACAGAAGGACAAATGGGGATCAATTTGGAACACGTAGGTGAATCAGTATTACAGTCACAATTTTAAAGAGCTTCGGAATGTTTACAGTCAAACATCAAACATGAAGCGAAAGTTATATAACATTCCTCTACGCTTTTCAAAGTAAATGAGGGAAGTGACAACCTAATGCTTATTCAAGGTAGTTTGTACCCTACTGGCCATTAAAATTGCTGCCCCACGAAGATGACGTGCTACAGACGCGAAATTACTCGACAGGAAGAATATGCTGTGATATGCAAATGATTAGCTTTTCAGAGCATTCACACAAGGTTGGCGCCAGTGGCGACACCTACAACGTGCTGACATGAGGAAAGTTTCCAACCGATTTCTCATACACAAACAGCAGTTGACCGGCGTTGCCTGGTGAAACGTTGTTGTGATGCCTCGTGTAAGGAGGAGAAATGCGTACCATCACGTTTCCGACTTTGATAAAGGTCGGATTGTAGCCTATCGCGATTGCGGTTTATTGCATCGCGACATTGCTGCTCGCGTTGGTCGAGATCCAATGACTGTTAGCAGAATATGGAAACGGTGGGTTCAGGAGGGTAATACGGAACGCCGTGGTGCATCCCAACGGCCTCGTATCACTAGCAGTCGAAATGACAGGCATCTTATCCGCATGGCTGTAGCGGATCGTGCAGCCACGTCTCGATCCCTGAGTGAACAGTTGGGGACGTTTGCAAGACAACAACCATCTGCACGAACAGTTCGACGACGTTTGCAGCAGCATGGACTATCAGCTCGAAGATCACGGCTGCGGTTACCCTTGACGCTGCATCACAGACAGGAGCGTCTGCGATGGTGTACTCAACGACTAACCTGGGTGCACGAATGGCAAAACGTCATTTTTTCGGATAAATCCAGGTTCTGTTTACAGCATCATGATGGTCGCATCCGTGTTTGGCGACATCACGGTGAACGCACATTGGAAACGTGTATTCGTCATCGCCATACTGGCTTATCACCCGGCGTGATGGTATGGGGTGCCATTGGTTACACGTCTCGGTCACCTCTTGTTCGCATTGACGGCACTTTGAGCAGTGCACTTTACATTTCAGATGTGTTACGACCCGTGTCTCTACCCTTTATTCGATCCCTGCGAAACCCTACATTTCAGCAGGATAATGCACGACCGCATGTTGCAAGTCCTGTACGGGCTTTTCTGGATACAGGAAGTGTTCGACCGCTGCCTTGGCCAGCACATTCTCCAGATCTCTCACCAACTGAAAATGTCTGGTCAATGGTGGCCGAGCAACTGCCAATACGCCAGTAAGTACTCTTGATGAACTGTGGTATCGTGTTGAAACTGCATGGGCAGCTGTTCCTGTACATGCGATCCAAGCTCTGTTTGACTCGATGCCCAGGCATATCGAGGCCGTTATTACGACCAGAGGTGGCTGTTCTGGGTACTGATTTCTCAGGATATAAGCACAAATTGCGTGAAAATGTAATCATATGTTAGTTCTAGTATTTGTCCAATGAATACCTGTTTATCATCTACATTCCTTCTTCATGTACCAATTTTGATGGCCAGTAGTGTAGATTTCGGAAGAGACACATTTATGAGGGCGTGCTGAAAAGTAATGCCTCCAATTTTTATGTGAAAAATCTTCGTAAATAACACGAAAGTTATCAACATTCTACATCTTTATTCTTGACGTCTACATATGTAGTTCGCAACATAGTCACCGTGGCAACGAACACATTTCTCCCAACGAGAGACCATTTTGTTCATATCATCACTGTAGAAAAGTTGGCTTTCTTGACGCAGTGGCAGCCTCATACCTGCTTGCACCGATTCATCACTGTCAAAATGAAGGCCTCGAAGGTGTTCCTTACGCTTTGGAAACAGATGAAAATCTAAGGGAGCTATGTCCGTACTGTATGGAAGACGATCGATGACAGAGAACCCAAGGAGTCGCACTGCTACATATTTCGCAGCGCTCGTATGTGCTCTGGCGTTGCCATGTTAAAGGACAGGGTGCCCCACGTATGAAGAAACTCATCGAATTCGAAGCTCCGTTACAACGCACTGTTTCTCAGGCAGCGACATAATCATGTTACACACCGCCACGTTACACGCTATAATTCGGAGCCCTCCAGCAGCAGAGGGCTGCAAATACGAAGACACGACGACTGAATTTCCTCATTTCGAGAGAGCTGAAGGGCGATCTGTTTAATTGTTAAAAACCATACAACAGCCAAGATCGCTTAAAATATTTTTTTATTTAAGACCACCGGTTTCAACAGACAGTGCTGTCATCTTCAGGTCTGTAAGAAAGTGTATACACGTGGAATATGTGTCACAAGTTAAGATGTAACATTTGATATAAACGTTTTAGATAGGCATTATAAAAACCAGAAGTGGACCTGTACATTTACATACCTAAAAACCTTTTTGTTCTAAAACATATCCATTTTATGCTGACCTCACGCACAAGATGTCAAGTGCATAAAACAGCATGTCATAAAAGGTTTGTCATCGCTAAAATATTTGAAAAACGTGAAGGACCTTGAGCAACAGACTATGTCCGTATACGCATTGCTCACAGTTACTTGTTACATCAGACAAACTCGGTACACAAAAGCAGAACTGTTTACATATGCTGGACATGTTCTAAACAGTGACAAATCCACTTTAATTTTTTCTAAGTGGGTACTGGTGTGTTCAACAATTTGGACCATCACCTCTGAACGTCTGGCTGTGTGGTGGTACAACATGCAATGTGTGGTTTTCATGAACAATAAAAAGGGCGGAAATGATGTTTATGTTGATCTCTGTTCCAACTTTCTGTACAGGTTCCGGAACTCTCAGAACCGATGTGATGGAAGACCTTCTTTGATGTGTGTATGTATGAACCCTGAATGAGTAATAACTAACAGGTAATGGGTCAAAGCTAACAGGTACGCAAAAAAACGCAAAGGGAGCTTTGCATGTACTGAAAAAATAAAAGACGTGTTACTACCTCCTTTTTATAGAAGACGCTGCTCTTCTAATGACCATCGTCATCAATCAAACCAGAAATGGTTACTGGCCATTAATGTCATTTTATTGTTCACCTACAGTTATAATTAAGTTTACGCCAGAGACAGTAGTTGGAACGAAGAATGCAGCTTCAAAATCTCGGCTGCCCAACTGCGTTCCACTTACACAGAGAAAACAAACCACTAAGACGTACACGATTTTGGCGTAAAGCTAGCAGTGACAGCCGTCAGGCCTAAGAAACTGAGTTATTTACGAAATGAAGTTGTATTAATAGATCAAAGACTTTCCTGTCAGCCGTTTTCTGTATTCAGCTTACTAGGTACGTAAACGTTACTTGGCTTCAGTAATTATATAAACAGCGTGTTTCCTAATTTAGTCTCAAGGCTAGGAAAATTATAATGCATTTCCTGTTGCAGATTACAATCGCTATAGCGAATGTCCGCAGGACGTTTAGAAACCGCATTGTACTTATAGGGTTCAAAACGGCTATGAGCACTATGGGACTTAACAGCTGAGGTCATCAGTCCCCTAGAACTTAGAACTACCTAAACCTAACTAACCTAAGGACATTACACACATCCATGCCCGGGGCAGGATTCGAACCTGCGACCGTAGCGGTCGCGCGGTTCCAGACTGAAGCGCCTAGAACCTCTCGGCCACACCGGCCGGCGTACTTATGGGGATATGGGCACTTTTCAAACACCTAACTTAAATGAACATTCCGCCACGAGAACATCTACCTTGCCACAGAAAGCTATGTACATGTTTCATCCAGTTTCCTAAATAAGATTGATACCAATTTGATTTAAATCGATTTCTACACGCTATAATCAAATAGGTACATCAACAATGAAGGCAGAAAAAATGTTTTATTTACATAACTACGGCTCGATGCTGTAAATCTCTCGAGAATAACTAAATAAAACACGGTAATAATTCGTTAAAAAGAGTAAGGTTTCTTTCACTTGTGTTACCAAATATTCATCTCATTTATTAATTCTATATTACAGACTAAAACACTCCTTAACTGTACAATGGCATGCATAGTACACTTGGCAACCACAGATGAGAAATTGACAGAAGCTAAAATGAAAATCACGTCATGATGAGTAACAACAATGGCCATTCAGTTGTTAAACGAAATGTGGAGTAACGTCTTACACTAAAATTTCTCCTCGTCGCATATCCAATTACAGTGTTGTTGAATGTTATTTATGAACATTTTCAATTAAAATAAGAGACGATATCACTATTTAGCTGTTACCAACAGTCGTGTGATGCCTTTATCTGTTTCACTAACAGAAACTTACTATGCATTTCTCTAGTAGCAACAACATTATAACAAGAAACGAGTAGTAAGTAAGCCAACTGAATAAGCATTCTTTAATGTAATTCAGCTGAATATGGAATATTTTTTCTGTTATGAGACTGGTGTGTATGAAGTTTAGCCAAGCTTAGATGTATAATGTCTTTCCGGGGAAAAAATGACACGTACAGATAATTTATCCTTCCACAAAATTTCTCAAGTCTTGAATTATTTGCTGAACCTCACAGGGAATTCCGCAGGGTTTAAGACAGTGGATACGAAGCTATACGAACGAGCATCTATACTATTTAGGTTTCCTGTAGTTTCTCCAAATCATCAGGACTGATTCTTTAATTGATCACGTCTGATTTTATTTTTCATCGCTGTTCACCACAATGAGTGTTATTTCCTAGTGACCTCGGATGTCGACTGTGTGTCAGATTCCAGCGTTCGTTCTTTCTTACTGAATGATTTCTTCTTTCTGTATTAAAGTGTGAACTTTTCAGCAATTTGTCTGCGATTAAGTTTTTCAAGGTCCCATATCAATAGAGTTTCAGCAGCGCACTCTTATTTAAGTGCATACAAAGAATAAAACGAGTTTCTGTCAAACTGAATCGTTTCACTACAGAAGAGACTATCTTCCTGGTGCCTAGGTCAAGATTGTACAGTAAAGAATGAGAAGTATCGTGAGAAGTATTAATCACAGAATCCGCTGCGATTTTCTAAAATACTAGGATAATGTTGTCAGATCACTTATTGTCCGTCAGGAGGTCAAACGTCTTCTGAATCAGTGTACGACAAATTATTCATGCCAATACTGAATATCTGTCTAAGGTTGTGTACATCTCTGTGTACAGATGTAGCGCCAACTGCCGAATCGTAATGTGTCTTTCCTCGCGAATGGCATCAGCTCGCTGCAACGTGTCGGGTGTGACAGCCATGGATGGTCTCCCCGACCGCTGCAAATCGTGGAGCTCCGCCGAACCGTCTTCTGATGACCTCACCCTGCGTGCCCAGCCACTAACTGTACTTCTGTCGACAGCAGATGCTCCAAAGACTTTGCACAATCGTTTGTGAATATTTCACACAGTTTCTTTCTCTGCAGTGAGAAATCCAATGACGGCTACATCACGCCATTTTGAAACCGTCTTGCAACTACGCTATCTGTCGGAAGTGAAGGAAACTTGGCGCTCTCATTCAGAAAAGTTCAAATCATACATACATAACGTTTGAATTCATAGCATTGTACTCTCCCATCCCCGCCCCCTGCCACGTCTTCACCGTTGTGTCCCCCCTACCCTCCATCTCTACACCCTACATCTCCTTTCCCAAGGTGGCTTCCATCAACTCCCCCTCCCGGATGATGCCCTCTCTCCCTCCATTTATCCCTACTATCAACTCTGATCCTCACTCCCCCTCCTTTCCTCTGTCCTTTTCCCGGGCTCCCTCTCCCCCCCTTCCATCCTCTTTCTTCCCCACCTTCCCTCTCTTTGCCCCCTTCTCACCCCCGCGTCCTTTTACATTTCCATCCTCTGCCTCCTTCCCTCTCGCGTCTGCCCTTCTCCCCCTTTATTAGTCCTCTCCCTCCTTGGTTTCCCCCCCTTTTCGTTTTTTCCTCTCCTCTCTCCTTGTTTTTCCCCCTACTCCTGGTCCCCCCCCCCCATCTGCCTTGGGTCGGGAGTGCCATCTTTGTGCCGCCTTTTTCGTGCAGTGTTTTACAGTGTGTTTTTCCAGTGCGTGCTCCGTGTTTGTGTCTTTTGGGAAGTGTAGCGAACAGCCATCATACTGTCGCTGGGTGTGCTTTTTATTACTTGTGAACAGAAACCAGACTGTCGCCATGTTTTTTAATCGTGTGTCTACTGTGTTACTTGTCTGATTCCTGTGTCTTTTATCTACATTGCCAACCCCCTTTGCTTTCTGTTTTAACTTTCCGCAATTTTACGCCATTTTTCACTTTACATCACCATTTTATCGCCTGTTTTTCCTTGTTTCTTTCTTCTTCCTTTATTTTAAAAAAGTCTGTAGGCTGTAGAGCAGCGTAGTAAGCTGCTGCCGGCCCGCTCCCCTTCGGGGGGGAATTGAAAATCAATAAAGAAAAAAAATAGCATTGTATTCGGCCGAGAAAAAAAATGCTGTCCATTACTTTCTGGGCAACCCTCGTACCAGCTTGTGCGAGAGGAATAAGTTTTATTACTAACGAATATAAAGGGGTTGTGTGTTATACGGCTCCACGTACTCGCTGGGAGTCCCTTTCCCAGGAAATTCCTGATTTTATATACGCAGTTCCTACAGCTTAATCACGAACATAAGCAAGTAAGGACTTTACTCTGTATGCATATATGAGAGACATACGTATCCAGTATGAAATGAAATGAGCGTATGGCATTGTTGGCTGGGAGACCCCACGCGGGACAGTTCAGCCGCTGTATTGAAAGTCCTTAAAAGTTGACGCCACTTCAGCGACTTGCGGGTCAGTGATGATGAAAGGCACAGAACACCCAGTCCCCTGCCGGGAATCGAACCCGGGGCCCCTGCGTGATAAGCGGGAACGCTACCGGTACGCTACGGAGGCGGAAATATGTATCCGGTATGTCAGTGCATAGGTAGAAATTCCAAAATTGTGTAGAGGTCGATATGCCAGAGACAAATAGATTTTTTCTTAATAGTGTGACTTGGTGGCTGAGTGGGAAATGTCACATTATAATTCTAAGTCTGGATTTCGATCCGTGGTCGGTCCTGTACATTTTTATGTCACCCATTCGTTCTTCCACATTTGACAACATTTTGTGTGTACGAAATATGGCAGGTTTCTTCGTGGCTCCAATTCCACGTCGCACTGTAAGTCCTCCTGCATGTGGCTGGGAAGACGGGTAGCAGGCAGGCAAGGGCACACCGCATCCAGTAGGGTCATCTCTCGGAAAGCATCATGGAGATCAAACCAGGCTTCTCTCTGAGGAAACGTCTGGTAATAAATAGATACCCTGACAGTTCTGATATGTTTAATGACTGGAGTATCGCAGTTCTGTCGCCATCGAAAGGAAGCATCTTCTCGGAAGCATAAAAATGTGGGGGAGCGAGATAAGATAGGTTCACCGCAGGATTCGTCTGCAAATACTCATTTAGTTTCCAAGCCCATACAAAAAAAGTCGTTACCTGAAATCCACTACCAGGTGCGTCTAGGAGCCGGCGGTTCAACAGGAGGCCCGCCTCAATCACCTCTGCCTATTCGCGGAGAACTTCGGAAATGATAACAGTGGCAAAAAAGAAAATCAGATCATCAGGATTTGAACCCGTCTCATTTCTAATACGAGACCATTGTCTCAACAAAAAGGGGAGACCAGTGATTGGATACAGCATCAGGTTTAGGACTGCAGCGGCACATGTTCAACAGCAGCTAATCATCATTACTGAAGAGTCCGTAGCTCGTTCTCACATTGTAAATAAGTTATACACAACTGCAACCAGTCACTTTTTTCAATAATAATGCTTTATTACATTAACCGGTTTTCGAACCCTTTCAGGTTCATCTTCAGATGATTTCGGGAGGATCCGGGAAGTTACATCATTACTGGTAGTAGCATAATGGTGGGTGCTGGTTCTATGGCAGAAAGATGGGTCACACTTCAATCATGGCGATACATTAAAGTGTGACCCATCTTTCTGCCATAGAACCAGCACCCAGCATTATGCTACTACCAGTAATGATGTAACTTCCCGGATCCTCCCGAAATCATCTGAAGATGAACCTGAAAGGGTTCGAAAACCGGTTATGTAATAAAGCATTATTATTGAAAAAAGTGACTGGTTGCAGTTGTGTATAACTTATTTACATTAATATACAGTCACGGTTCTAAAATATCCGTAATGGATAAGCATAATCGTTCTCACATTGTACCATAAAAGGGCGCGAGAAAAGCTAATCACCTTGTATGAGAAGTCTGGACGTTTTAAATACTTTCATATTTTATAATTACTGCGTAATGTGTCCTCGTCAGTGCTATACAAATAAATGATTCATCTCTGCAGTGTATGCACTGAAACTGTGGACAAGCAGACTCTAAAATGGAAGTAGATTCCAGACTGCGTCTTTCACACTGTACTGGAGTGTGCGTTATTCCGAATGTTTACAGTGGCTTAACGTCGTGTGTCGAAACGCCACTCAACCCCCGAAGCTTGGCTTTGATCGTCAGTGCTCATTTGGACGGAGGTATCCATGCGCGACTGATGAACCGGTTTGAGTGGGTGTCGTGTGATGTCCTTAGGTTAATTAGGTTTAAGTAGTTCTAAGTTCTAGGGGACTGATGACCATAGATGTTAAGTCCCATAGTGCTCAGAGCCATTTGATGAACCGGTTTCATTCAGGATTGCAAAATGGGTCAAATGGCTCTGAGCACTATGGGACTCAACTGCTGAGGTCATTAGTCCGCTAGAACTTAGAACTAGTTAAACCTAACTAACCTAAGGACATCACAAACATCCATGCCCGAGGCAGGATTCGAACCTGCGACCGTAGCGGTCTTGCGGTTCCAGACTGCAGCGCCTTTAACCGCACGGCCACTGCGGCCGGCTCAGGATTGCAAGTCCAACGAGGTATGCAAGAGGGCCTCTGTGGGGTTGCCAACTAGGAGAGACGTAATGGCGGAACTGGAGATGTTAAGGTCGTTCTGGCTAGCTCAAATGGCAAGAGCGTTACCCGGGAAAGGTAGGGTTTTGGCTGCACGCCTCAGTCCGGCACACAGATTTAGTCCGTCACGAGAGTTTGGAAGTAGCTTGACCATAATAAGCAAATCTCCATTTTTACACACGAACAAGTTTAGTTTGCCCGCCAGTTTCAAGTCGAAGCTGCAGCAGCAAACGGCGCTTATCAAAATTCTTCTGTTATATTCGGCCAGCCACAGAAACAACTTTTTATGAAACCACGTGCAAGTGGAATTAAACTAACCGCTGTAGGCTTACACCGAGTAAAAACTGTTAGAATTTCTTCGAGTGGAGTACCTAACTCGTTAGAGAATATTATATGGTGAACTGAATAAAACTTGCATGACTGACACTTACGCTAAGTTCCAGACCGGTCAAAGTAGAGGAGCAAGGTGCCACAACACATTCAATTTTCTTTTGGTAACGAGCGCTCTACTTGTTTACCGATTGTATCTGACAGCGGAGATTTATTTTCTGGCATGCAAATCGCGGCCCACGTGCCGCGGAGAGAACAGCCGGGCCGCTCGCTCGCGTGTCACGCGTCCACCCACGACCTCTCAGCGGCTCCGGCACCGCCTGTCGGCAGTGCATTAGCTGACATGAGGGAGGGCGCAGAGCTGCAAGTGACGAATGGGCAGTCCCGTAGTTGTGCCAACACTGGATACCCTTGCGCCCACTAAAGTGGTTGTGTATTCTGCGAGCATATCCTCCGCATTCGCGTCATCTAAAATATGCTGTTGTCTATGTCCTATCCCCTTATATACAGGGTGAGTCACCTAACATTACCGCTGGATATATTTCGTAAACCACATCAAATACTGACGAATCGATTCCACAGACCGAACGTGAGGAGAGTTGCTAGTGTAATTGGTTAATACAAACCATAAAAAAATGCACGGAAGTATGTTTTTTAACACAAACTTACGTTTTTTTAAATGGAACCCCGTTAATTTTGTTAGCACATCTGAACAAATAAACAAATACGTAATCAGTGCTACTTGTTGCATTGTAAAATGTTAATTACATTCGGAGATATTGTAACCTAAAGTTGCCGCTTGAGTACCACTCCTCCGCTGTTCGATCGTGTGTATCGGAGAGCACCGAATTACGTAGGGATCCAAAGGGAACGGTGATGGACCTTAGGTACAGAAGAGACTGGAACAGCACATTACGTCCACATGCTAACACCTTTTTATTGGTCTTTTTCACTGACGCACATGTACACTAGCATGAGGCGTGAGCTACACGTACACACGTGGTTTTCGTTTTCAATTACGGAGTGGAATAGAGTGTGTCCCGACATGTCAGACCAATAGATGTTCAATGTGGTGGCCATCATTTGCTGCACAGAATTGCAATCTCTGGCGTAATGAAAGTCGTACACGCCGCAGTACATCTGGTGTAATGTCGCCGCAGGCTGCCACAACACGTTGTTTCATATCCTCTGGGGTTGTAGGCACATCACGGTACACATTCTCCTTTAACGTACCCCACAGAAAGAAGTCCAGAGGTGTAAGATCAGGAGAACGGGCTGGCCAATTTATGCGTCCTCCACGTCCTATGAAACGCCCGTCGAACATCCTGTCACGGGTCAGCCTAGTGTTAATTGCGGAATGTGCAGGTGCACCATCATGCTGATACCACATACGTCGACGCGTTTCCAGTGGGACATTTTCGAGCAACGTTGGCACATCATTCTGTAGAAACGCGATGTATGTTGCAGCTGTTTGGGCACCTGCAATGAAGTGAGGACCAATGAGGTGGTCGCCAATGATTCCGCACCATACATTTACAGTCCACAGTCGCTGTCGCTCTACCTGTCTGAGCCAGCGAGGATTGTCCACGTACCAGTAATGCATGTTCCGTAGATTCACTGCCCCGTGGTTTGTGAAACCCGCTTCATCGGTAAACAGGTAGAACTGCAACGCATTATCTGTTAATGCCCATTGACAGAATTGCACTCGATGATTAAAGTCATCACCATGTAATTGCTGATGTAGCGACACATGAAACGGGTGAAAGCGGTGACGATGCAGTATGCGCATGACACTACTTCGACTCAGTCCACCGGCTCTCGCAATGTCCCGTCTACTCATGTGTGGGTTCATGGCAACAGCAGCTGACACACTAACTGCACTCGCTTCTCCTGTGACGGGCCTGTTACGGACCCGTTTGCGTGCTACGACCATACCTGTTGCACACAGTTGGCGGTAGACGTTTTGCAATGTGCGGCACGTTGGATGCTCTCTGTCCGGGTACCGTTCTGCATACACCCTGCAGGCTTCAGCTGCATTTCGTCGATACTCGCCATAGATGAGTGTCATCCCCGCCTTTTCAGAGTTCGAATACACCATGGTCACAGTTCCTACAACACTACACTATCACAGACGTCTGGTAACACGGTGTACTACAGTTTGTCTGCGTGCGGAGACGAATGTAGAATAACAACACCAGCAAGCGCTACATGTGGACACTGCGACAGCTAGACCAAACCACAACAGTGCACTACAGCAACACTCGTAAACACGGTCGTCATCGTAAACATGTCCCTGCAGATGCTGCTCGCCGACCGTGGCCCGTGTTTGTTACAACACGCAACTGAAGGTCGGAGGTTTCAAGCGTCAACTTTAGGTTACAATATCTCCGGATGTAATTAACATTTTACAATGCAACAAACGGCACTGATTACGTATTTGTTTATATGTTCAGATGTGCTAACAAAACTAACGTGGTTCCATTAAAAAAAGGTAGGTTTATGTTAAAAAACATACTTCCGTGAATTTTTGTATGGTTTGTATTAAACAATTACACTAGCCCCTCTCCTCACGTTCGGTCTGTGGAATTGGTTCATCAGTATTTGATGTGGTTTACGAAATATATCCAGCGGTAACGTTAGGTGACTCACCCTGTATACAGAGGGGTCCAAAAAATGTATTCACTGTTTGCAAACTAATTGACGGAGTTGTCTCATTTTTGGTGAAAGTGTAGCTTAAAGTCCAACGTAAAGATATCACTGTAGATGTTCGAAATGGTCACCATTAACATCCAATGAGGCAATACTGACCTTACGACTTATCTTAGAAGAAAGATTAAGGAAAGGCAAACCGACGTTTCTAGCATCTGTAGACTTAGAGAAAGCTTTTGACAATGTTGACTGGAATACTCTCTTTCAAATTCTGAAGGTGGCAGGGGTAAAATACAGGGAGCGAAAGGCTATTTACAGTTTGTACAGAAACCAGATGGCAGTTATAAGAGTCGAGGGACATGAAAGGGAAACAGCGGTTGGGAAGGGAGTTAGACAGGGTTGTAGCCTCTCCCCGAAGTTATTCAATTTGTATATTGAGCAAGCAGTGAAAGAAACAAAAGAAAAATTTGGAGTAGGTATTAAAATCCATGGAGAAGAAATAAAAACCTTGAGGTTCGCCGATGACGTAATTCTGTCAGAGACAGCAAAGGACTTGGAAGAGCAGTTGAACGGAACAGATAGTGTCTTGAAAGGAGGATATAAGATGAACATCAGCAAAAGCAAAACGAGGATAATGGAATGTAGTCGAATTAAGTCGGGTGATGCTGAGGGAATTAGATTAGGAAATGAGACACTTAAAGTAGTAAAGGAGTTTTGCTATTTGGGGAGCAAAATAACTGATGATGGTCGAAGTAGAGGGGATTTTAAGTATCGGGAAGTCGTTTCTGAAAGTATTCGTATGGAGTGTAGCCATGTATGGATGTGGAACATGGACGACAAATAGTTTGGACAAGAAGATAAGCCGGCCGCGGTGGTCTTGCGGTTCTAGGCGCTGCAGTCCGGAACCGCGGGACTGCTACGGTCGCAGGTTCGAATCCTGCCTCGGGCATGGATGTGTGTGATGTCCTTAGGTTAGTTAGGTTTAAGTAGTTCTAAGTTCTAGGGGACTGATGACCTAAGATTTTAAGTCCCATAGTGCTCAGAGCCATTTGAACCAAGAAGAGAATAGAAGCTTTCGAAATGTGGTGCTACAGAAGAATGCTGAAGATTAGATGGGTACATCACATAACTAATGATGAAGTATTGAATAGAATTGGGGAGAAAAGGAGTATGTGGCACAACGTGACGAATAGAAGGGACCGGTTAGTAGGACATGTTCTGAGGCATCAAGGGATCACCAATACGGAGGGCAGCGTGGAGGGTAAAAATCGTAGAGGGGGACCAAGAGATGAATAGACTAAGCAGATTCAGAAGGATGTAGGTTGCAGTAGGTACTGGGAGATGAAGAAGCTTGCACAGGATAGGGTAGCATGGAGAGCTGCATCAAACCAGTCTCAGGACTGAAGACCACAACAACAACAACAACAACATCCACACACAAAAACGATGCCACCGAACTGCAGCACGAACTACTGACTGCAACGTGCTCAGTTGGATATTTCCACATGAATGTACGATGGATTCTCGAAGTTCATCCAATGTGCGTGGCGTTTGCCGATAAACGACGTCCTTTAGTGTTCCCCACAGGTAAAAGTCCAGAGGAGTTAGGTCTGGGGAACGTGGTGCATATTCCACAGCACCACTGCCGCCTATCCATCTTCCTGGTAGATTTTCGTGAGATACGCACTAAGACGATTTTGGTAGTGGGCTGGGGCACCATCTTGTTGAAAATAAACTCTTCCGTCTCCATACAAGTCTCGGATGGCACGTAAAATGGATGTCTGAAGCTTCTGAAGGTACACCTCACACGGTAATTGTACCGGTGGAAGATGGATAGGCCGTAGAGGTGCTGTGGAGTATCCACCACGGTCCCCAGTCCTAACTCCTGTGGACTTTTACCTGTGGGGAACACTAAAGGACGTCGTTTATCGACAAAAGCCACGCACACTGGATGAACTTCCAGAATCCATCGTACATCCATGTGCAAATATCCAACTGAACATGTCGCAGTCAGTAGTTCGTGCTGCAGGTCGGCGGCATCGTTTGTGTGTGGATGTTAATGGTGACCATTTCGAACACCTACAGTGATATCTTTAAGTTGGACTTTAAGCTACACTTTCACCAAAAATGAGACAACTTCGTCATTTAGTTTGCCAGTTATGGACTCTCAAACAGTGGATACATTTTTTTGGACCCCTCTGTATATATATATAGTGATTTGCAGCTTCTTTCCTAAGACTCTTCAGGCGCATTTCCTGTTGAGGATCGTCGGATATTTCCAATTTCATTTTTGCGATGCTTAGCTAGTCGGCCAAAACAAATACTGCTAGCCATTTCTTTCATGTGTCGCCCACTGTCGACGGAAAGCGTCGGTTTTTTCCCGTAACGAACAAAATGATTTTTAAAGCGGAATTTCACATGTCTGTTGCATAGGATAGCCCCCAATTACTGTGGTGTCACATTCATTTTATCGTTATGTATTAAAAGGAAAATTAAAACACTGAATAACCGGTTTTCCACTAGCTACGGCACCGCCCTGACATGCCCTGAGTGCTGCCACCACGCAGCAGCGCTGCTCTGCCGCTACTGGAGTACTCATTACTCTTCGTGTTTTGCTGCACCTGTTAATTCTTAGCGAAAAAACGAATGCCGTGCTAGACTATCTTAGGACGGCTCTATCAAACAGGCACATAAAATTCCGCTCCCCTCCCCCCCCCCCCCCCCCCCTCCGTCACACCCCACACACAGCCTTCTCGTCACTTCATGGATTCCAGTAGTTTAGAGGCGAACAAGCGCGTCAGTTTCAAAAATGTAGTCCTTTAAACCTTCTTATCCAAAGTGTGAGAGAGGTTACTCGCTTTTATTGATAGCATTACTAACTCCGCTTCGTTTGGAGGTGTAACCTACGGAAGAGTTATGGCAGCCTTTGGCCATCACTCTTCCCATTAAGAAATCAAGTTCTGGACACAAAAGCTGTATTGAATGATGCAGGATGAACGAGAAGGCAGTGTGTTCGAAATTGCTTGCTCCAGGTCTGGATGTTGCTGCGAAGCGGCATCTAAATTCGTGTCGGTTGGTAAGCTTCTTATACACTGTCTGATCAAAAGTATCCGGACAACTGTTACTGCATATCAATATAGAGTGCGTTCCCCCTTCGCCTTTATGATGGCTGGTGACACTTTAAATGAGCTCTGCGAATGTCAGCGGCGCAATGGCGGCCCATTCTTCCTCAAGAACCGAAAACAGTGAAGGCAGTGATAATGGACCTGGGATCTGGAGCGAAATCGGTTTTCAGACAAATCTCGTGATGTTCAGGTGTTCCCCAGTGTTTTTAATATCCTACATACAGTCATAGAGGCAAATGGACTGCCCGTAGCACTTTAGAACTGACAAGTGATTCCTTGCGTTTGTTTGCCAAGGTTTTGTACAACGACTCTCCACAACGGTCGAGGCTCTCTGTACGTCTCCGTGTGAGGTTTTCCTGATTTTTAGTTGTGGTCGACTCTTCGCATTTCCGCTTCACAATGACTTCATCAGCAGTTGATCTGGTCAGCTTTAGAAGAGCTGAAACGCCACTGATGGATTTGTCACTCGGATGACATCGAATGCCTGGTCCACGTACGAAGTCAATGAGCTCTCTCCACCGACCCAGTCTGCTGTTACTACTTGTGTACTGGCAACGTAATTCCCCTCGCCACCTTCTATACTGGCGGGATCCGCCTTTCGTGACATTCAGTAGTCAATTCCTCATTATGTAGGGGTGTATGGATACTGTGTCGCCTAAGCTGTTGTCAGGTCTTCAGCAGACTAACACGGGCATTGGAGGTGGGCCGGCCGAGGTGGAGATGATTTTTCGGATGACTGTTATTCAGAAAATCATACGATCTGTGTAGCTCTGCTTTGCAGCCTGGATACAGGACAAACGGGTCGTCTACATACTCTGATGAGTCAAAACATAATGACCACTTGCTTTATATCGTGTTGGTCAACAGCGAATCTGCGAGGCATGGACTGACACATACTTCGTAGGTTAGGTTCCCGGTACGCACAAACCTTGCAGTTCCCGTAAAGGGCGGGCCGATGATTTGTAGGCGCGGAGCTTGAGCCTGATAGCGTCTCGCATGTGTCCTATCGGGTACAGATGGGGCGGTGACCCAAAGCGTCCTTAGAGAACCGCTGGATTGTCCGTGGGGATGTCAGCAACGTCAAAAAGTGTCAAGAACATCGTTCTGTTGATCACCACACAGCGAACAGTTGCTTTCGACTGCTAAAAGTGTGGGAATCAACGCCCAAAGGGAAGCAATGATTTCATAGACACCCTTTTTAGATTAGATTAGATTTACTTTCATTCCAATTGATCCATAGTGAGGAGGTCCTTCAGGATGTGGAACATGTCAGAAAAACAACAATACATGACAAATATTTACAACTAAAACAAATAAGCTAATGTACCATTCCACAGGTCCCAAGTGGAATGATCGTCATTTTTTAATGAACACTAAGAGTCATTTTACAAATACTAATGCACTGAATTTAAAATAAAAAAGTTTTTTATTTATTTATAAGGTAATAAACATGTAATACAACTACTGTAATACTTATTTACAATGAACACATTACTGCACTGAAATGGTGCAGAAGTTAGATTATACTTACACACAACCCCCCCCCCCCCACTCACACACACACACACACACACACATACATACATACAAATTTTCAGTGAACACATTACTGCGCTGAAATTGTGCAGAAGTTATGTTGTACTTATATACAAATCAGTTGGTTTTACTAAGAAATTCATCAATGGAGTAGAAGGAGTTGGCCACCAATAAATCCTTTAGGCTTCTCTTAAACTGAATTTCATTGGTTGTTAAGCTTTTTATGGCGGCTGGCAAGTTATTGAAAATGTGTGTTCCTGAATAATGCACACCTTTTTGTACAAGACTAAGTGACTTTAAATCCTTGTGAAGATTATTCTTATTTCTAGTATTGATTCCATGAACTGAGCTGTTGGTTTGAAAAAGTGATATATTTTTAATGACAAATTTAATTAAGGAATAAATATATTGGGAAGCTGTAATTAGTATCCCTAGTTCCCTAAACAGGCTTCTGCAGGATGTTCTTGAGTTCACACCACATATAATTCTTACTGCACGTTTTTGTGCCCGGAAAACTTTAGCTTGGCTTGATGAATTACCCCAAAAAATAATCCCATATGACATTATGGAATGAAAGTAAGCATAGTATGCCAGCTTTTTCATTTTTATATCCCCTATGTCTGACAAAATTCGCATTGCAAACAGAGATTTGTTAAGACGCTTCAGCAGTTCTGTGGTGTGCTCCTCCCACTTGAATTTATTATCAAGCTGTAATCCCAAGAATTTAACACTTTCCACTTCTTCTATCTTCTTTTATGCCACCACTGAGGCCTTTTAGTTTCGATTTTGAGCGGCGGTGTGTCTGTAATGTTTTCCTCCACCACAAATAGGAAAACCGCGTGATTTCAATACTGGCCGTCACGGTTCTCACCTCCATCGGAGAGGAGTCAGAAGAAGGAGGAGTGAAATTTCGGTAAGAGGGCCCGTGACTACCTTCCCATCCCATCGTGTGAGACATCCACGGTGGCGTTGGGCAGAATTCTGGTGAAATTTGTTGCCATTGTGATATCATTAACCCACCTCACATCTCACTTGAACTTGTGAGCTCTGGCCTATTATACGCCTGTGTCGACACGTTGCTGTCTGAAGCGTCGCCAAGCTGTAAGGTGATGTTGCAGGGAGCTACGTCTCATCTCCATTACAGAAGAAGGTTGTAGGCACCTTTGAGTCAAATTTCAAACTTCCATGTCATGACTGGAAACTGTTATAGGGTTTGGAAGAAGTGAGCCTTTAACTGGGTCGCGCAGCGTAGAAGGAAATTCCGTGAAGCAGTTGACATACTGAAGATTTCCCGAGTGGTTTCAACTGAGATGACGCCCGCTAGTCTCCCGGCGTTGCGGTTACCCCCCCCCCCTCCCCCCCACCACCCCCATCAAAGAAGTAAATGCCCAGCCACGGCGAGTGAGAAACGTAAACAATAGTGAACCAAGGCGGCAAAACAAGAGTAATATTTAGATTGCCTCTCTCTTTCAATATCTTCTATTAGTATTTGCCCAGTGACGACGGCCCACCAACGTCAGTCAAAACTTTTTACCCAATTCCCCGAAAAAGTGCTGGAAAATAGCCTTGGTAAATAGCCGGTTTATGTATTTGCATGTTGGGCAGTGCGATAGAATGCATTAATAACTCTGACAGCGTTGTGGCGCCCTCTGTAAGAGACTCTCTGACTGGTCGGACTCGCACTTGGGAGTGAATAACCAGGCTGGAAGTTAGTAGTTAGCAGTGATGGAGGTTAGAGGTCTGAAGCGTTAGCGCGAGCGGACGGTCTAGACGTGTGTCCTTCATGGAAATTTAATTTTGTAGATAATTATATAATTTTTGGAACTGTATGCCACGGACGATTATATAATTTTTTTGAACTGGATGTCAGATTAATAAGGTAAAATTTGCTAAATACATTGTTTCTTCTGCAACAAAACCTTCCTTTGTTAACCATATGCCTGTTAGTAGTTAGAGCCCTTCAGTAGTTAGAATATTTTATTTAGCTGACTGTATTGGGGCTTGCTGTATCGCTGCAGTTCGTGTCATGAAGATTTTCTGTGAATACGTGACTTATGAAACGTATTGTTAGGATTTCTTCTAATTCAGCGCCATTCTTTTGTGTTAGCTATTTGCAGTCAGAGTGTGTTGCTCTTGTATGTTATGGACAATAAATGAAGAGGCTTAGCTCGAATCTTTCTTGTCAGAGAAAATTCTGTAGGTCAGTGTTCAAACGATAAAGACAAGCAGAGAAACAGTACGTACAGTTTCACTCAGCAGTTTAAGTAAAAATTTCGTATTAACATGTTTCACCTTTTATAAGCGAATGTGACGCGTTGATTCGTCAGTGTTCAGTCATCTAGGGATATCAGTAGTGAAGAACATACTATGTGAGGGACACAAACGTTGAGCAGTGAAGAATTATGAACTGGAATGTGACACCGCCTAGCAACTAACGGCTCAGGTTTTTTACCATCATGGGTAAACTTCACCGTGGACATTCATAGACGGCTGTGTACTTTTTCAAGGTAGCTCCACAAAAGGCGAAGTGGCAAAAGCTGTTTGCCATGAAACATAAGCAGTTTGGAAACATGGCTGCCACTCACGTTACAAGATATACTGTCTATCCAAACCTGTCAGTTTTCAGTCCTTTATCAGCTGTACAATCTTCAGTCTGTAGGTTTGGACACCGTAGGAAAATTAAATTTTTGGCCTCTTCCGCTATGGAGGCACAGATTTCAGTTAAAAGTTACCTATTGTTTTTTTTTTTTTTTTTTTTTTTTTTTTGGTCATCAGTCTACTGACTGGTTTGATGCGGCCCGCCACGAATTCCTTTCCTGTGCTAACCTCTTCATCTCAGCGTAGCACTTGCAACCTACGTCCTCAATTATTTGCTTGACGTATTCCAATCTCCGTCTTCCTCTACAGTTTTTGCCCTCTACAGCTCCCTCTAGTGCCATGGAAGTCATTCCCTCATGTCTTAGCAGATGTCCTATCATCCTGTCCCTTCTCCTTATCAGTGTTTTCCACATATTCCTTTCCTCTCCGATTCTGCGTAGAACCTCCTCATTCCTTACCTTATCAGTCCACCTAATTTTCAACATTCGTCTACAGCACCACATCTCAAATGCTTCGATTCTCTTCTGTTCCGGTTTTCCCACAGTCCATGTTTCACTACCATACAATGCTGTACTCCAGACGTACATCCTCAGAAATTTCTTCCTCAAATTAAGGCCTGTATTTGATATTAGTAGACTTCTCTCGGCCAGAAATGCCTTTTTTGCCATAGCGAGTCTGCTTTTGATGTCCTCCTTGCTCCGTCCGTCATTGGTTATTTTACTGCCTAGGTAGCAGAATTCCTTAACTTCATTGACTTCGTGACCATCAATCCTGATGTTAAGTTTCTCGCTGTTCTCATTTCTACTACTTCTCATTACCTTCGTCTTTCTCCGATTTACTCTCAAACCATACTGTGTACTCATTAGACTGTTCATTCCCTTCAGCAGATCATTGAATTCGTCTTCACTTTCACTGAGGATAGCAATGTCATCAGCGAATCGTATCATTGATATCCTTTCACCTTGTATTTTAATTCCACTCCTGAATCTTTCTTTTATTTCCATCATTGCTTCCTCGATGTACAGATTGAAGAGTAGGGGCGAAAGGCTACAGCCTTGTCTTACACCCTTCTTAATACGAGCACTTCGTTCTTGATCGTCCACTCTTATTATTCCCTCTTGGTTGTTGTACATATTGTATATGACCCGTCTCTCCCTATAGCTTACCCCTACTTTTTTCAGAATCTCGAACAGCTTGCACCATTTTATATTGTCGAACGCTTTCTCCAGGTCGACAAATCCTATGAAAGTGTCTTGATTTTTCTTTAGCCTTCCTTCCATAATTAGCCGTAACGTCAGAATTGCCTCTCTCGTCCCTTTACTTTACCTAAAGCCAAACTGATCGTCACCTAGCGCATTCTCAATTTTCTTTTCCATTCTCCTGTATATTATTCTTGTAAGCAGCTTCGATGCATGAGGTGTTAAGCTGATTGTGCGATAATTCTCGCACTTGTCAGCTCTTGCCGTCTTCGGAATTGTGTAGATGTTACTAAGACCTTAAAAGACCAGTGCAAGAGTCGAACATTATACGAGCGCAGCTGCCGTTTCATCACTGACTTTGGTGTGTCAACTAACTTAAATATACAGTGTTCGATAGCAATATGTGTAGGACCATAATGCATAAATACTCATTACATACACGGACGCAGAACATACACACGCCGAGGACAGTGAAATATAACGTTTCCCGACAGCTGTTTGCTAACGAAAGCTGCACCGCCCAGGAGTGCGAAATGGCACAGCCAGTGTGTTGTCAGGCAACAGAAGAGATTATCATTATTCAGGTACAGCCTATAAGATATATAATATGTAAGCAGTTGTTGGCGGCACCGTTACGGCAAGAATGTCCACATGCGAGGCGAAATATTTCCTCTCCCGGCGCGGTTGCTAACGAACACTGAACGTGCACGAAGTTAGGGGAGCATAAGGTGGGGCAAACGCCTTTTAGAACCAGTCTGTTACGTTGTAAAAGCAGTAACAGGCAGTCCGCCACTGCAGGTACGTGAATTATTCTGAAGAAAATTTGGTTCCGCATATTGTAAGTAGGATATTTATGTTTTCCTATTGGCAACGTTACGTAGCGCTCTGTATGAAAATCACTGGCTGTGCTGTGTGCAGTCTGTGGCTAGTTTGCATTGTTGTCTGCCATTGTAGTGTTGGGCAGCGGCAGCTGGATGTGAACAGCGCGTAGCGTTGCGCAGTTGGAGGTGAGCCGCCAGCAGTGGTGGATGTGGGGAGAGAAATGGCGGAGATTTGAAATTTGTAAGACTGGATGGCATATATATTATGATTATTAAGCTGGCAGTAGTGGCGCTCGCTGTATTGCAGTAGTTCGAGTAACGAAGATTTTTGGTGAGGTAAGTGATTTGTGAAAGGTACAGGTTAATGTTATTCAGGGCCATTCCTTTGTAGGGATTTCTGAAAGTCAGATTGCGTTGCGCTAAAAAATATTGTGTGTCAGTTTAAGCACAGTCCTGTATAAATGTTCAAAGGGGACGTTTCATATGTCGACCCTTAGCCTAGGATACCTCACTGGAATCTTCTGATTTTTTCTTGTAGTTTATGTAATTAGAGTAGATTTTGTTTATTGCTAGTGCGTAATTGTAGAGAGAATCTCCTTTGTAGTTGCAGTCTTTCATTGTTGTACAGTAAAACAGTTGTGGCATGCATGTAGATTTGCACCAAGTATTTCGCAGCTGCGCTTGCAATTAACTAGATATTATTTTCAGTGCTATGTTAATGTCTTCCCCTATTTTTGCTCTTCAAATTGTGTTTTTCTGTGTTGTCGTATGAAATATTGTGACAATAATGGCGTGTGAAAAACGTAACACTAGGCTCCAAAGTAAACTGAGAAATAATAGTGACGACGAGCGTAGCTTATCAGCACCACTGTGTAGTGAATTAACACACATTCGAAGTAGTAATTTGGTAATTGTGCATAGGAAAATGGAGCGGGCGGCAAACAATGGCGTAGGCAGTGAAACAATTAGTGAACAGGGAAGCATTATCGATAGATCGCTTGGCAACAGCTCGCCTCGGGAATCCGAAATGACAGGACACAATTTTGCAAACACTGTAGATTCAGGTTTGCTTCCTCACCGTTTTCTCAAATAAGTCAAGACACATTTTCTGCTTGTCAAAATGTGAATGTTGCCGGTGCAAATGCACTGCCGAAAAGCGTAGAGGAACAGATTCCAGACACTAATGCATTGTTATTACAGCTAATGCAAAAAATGGAACAAAATCGGAGACAAACACAGCAACAGTTAGACACAATGGAACAAAATCTTCAAAAATTAGACACAATGGAACAAAATCTTCAAAAGTTAGAGACAATGGAACACAAGCTTCAAAAGTTAGACTCAGTGGAACATAAGCTTGGACAAACACGTGAAGATTTAACTACTGAGTTACATAACATTGAATCGAATTGTCAAAAGTCTGTAATGATGTAAAACACAAATTTGTGAGCATTTTCAACCTATTTTTTCGCGGCATGAAAATGTATTACAGAATCACGAAGCAGCCATAAAAGAACTCCAAACTATTGTTCATGAAAATCACGACACCTTGCAAGCTAAAATTGACTCAGTTGCATCTGCCGAGTCGGTTACGCAACTTGCAGAAACTCAAGAAAACTTAAAGGACACAGTAGATACGATTTCAGCACAAATGGACACTCTGAAACTTGGTTCAGAAAAACACACACAAGTCAGATTGCGTTGCGCTAAAAAATATTGTGTGTCAGTTTAAGCACAGTCCTGTATAAATGTTCAAAGGGGACGTTTCAATATGAGCTGACGTAATTTTCCCAAGATGAGAAATCTTCCTTTCTTCCTCTTCTCCCCCCCCCCCCCTCTCTCTTTCTCCTCTCTCTGTTACTCTTTAATTCTGTCTCTCTCTTGCTATGAAATTTCTCCAGCTTCGAAACCGGAAGTACCTGAGTCCGATCTACAAGTGCGTCCAGTGTCTACCGTTTATCGACTGCTCTCTATGTACTTCACTATGCAACAAGCTAACTTCTTCGTCTAGAGGAAACAACCTTTGCTGCAGTACTGATACTAAGTGAGGTGTGAAGCGTAAACATTATTTTTCGCCCGGTAACTGTCTCGTTACGGACAAAGTAACAGTCAGTTAGACAAGGACTGGACGGAAGTCGGTCACCGTTTTCCCAAAACAACCATCCGAGCATTTGTCTTGTATGCTTTGGGAAAAGTACGTGGAACGTTTATGATGATACTGGGAGTGACATACACTTGTACTTTATTTCCAACACGCTAAGTACTTCAATAATGTCAGTTTTGGAAAAAGATGCTGCGTTCTGTATTCACAATGCCTTCATTTCTCTTGGTGCTTCTTTCGATATAAAAGGAATTTGATGAGTTGACAGAATACTGTCAACAGGTAGACAATATTCATATGTAGATCTACATGGACGATCTGCAAATCACATTAAGTGCCTGGCAGAGGGTTCATCGAACCACCTTTACAACAATTCTCTATTATTCCACTCTCCAACAGAGCGCAAATAAACGAACGGCTATATCTTTCCATGCAAGCTTTGATTTCCCTTATCTTATTATGATGATCGTTTCTCCCTACATAGGTCGCTGTCAAAAAAATATTTTCGCTGTCGGAAGAGAAAGTTAGTGACTGAAATTTCGTGAGAAGATTCCGCCGCAACGAAAAACGCCTTTGTTTTAATTATTTCCACCCCAGATCCTGTATCACGTCCTTTACACTCTCTCCCCTATTTCTCGATAATACAAAACCTGCCGTTCTTCTTTGAACTTTCTCGATGTACTCCTTTAATCCTATCTGATAAGGATCCACATCGCACAGCAATCCTCTAAAAGTGGATGGACAAGCGTAATGTAGGGATTCTCTTTAGTAGACCTGTTGCATCTTCTAAATGTTCTGTCAGGAAATCGCAGTCCTTAGGTCGCTCCCCCACAACATTTTCTGTGTGTTCTTTCCACAGGCCTTTAGATCTGATTGATTTACCGTGGAATCCGAAGTTTAATGGATTCCTTTTAGTACTCATATTGATGATCACCACTTTTCGCGCCATACGTATATCTTGTCTAAAGCGTTTGGAAATTTGTTTTGATGTTCTGATGACTTTAATAGAAAATAAATGACAGCATCATCAGCAAACAACTTATGACGGCTGCACAGATTGTCTCCTAAATCATTTATATGGATCAGGAACAGTAAAGGGTCTATAACACTACCTTGGAGAACGTCAGAAATCATTTCTGTTCTACTCGATGACTTTCCGTCAATTACTACGAACTATTAACTTTTTAACATGATTTATTAATTAGTGAGGGCTGGAGCGCACAGGTACGGCCTAAGAATATCAAAATAACTCATTTTTTTCATATTTTCCCTTGTATGAGACGTAATGAATGAGTTCCACACCATGAGGAAATCTTGTCGTGGAATGAATGTGAGCAGCACATTTTAGTCTTTAAATGTATTTCTTCGTATCTGCTTAAAATGGGAATTTAAATTTCTTAATAAATGGTAGACAACACCTGCTTAACAGCAAATGCGCGTAGACTTAGATCCAAAGAGAACAGAGAATATACTTTTACTTCTACATCGCCACACGTTTCGCTGTGGAGTGTACCTTGTACCAGTACTAGTCGTTTCCTCTCCTGTTCCACTCGCAAATGGAGCGAGGAAAGTCGACTATCTATACGCCTCCGTACGATTGGTAGTTTCCCTTGTCCTCGTGGTCCTTACACGAAACGTACGTTGGCGGCAGTAGAATCGTCCTGTAGTCAGCCCCAAATCCCAGTAAGTAGCATTTCACGAAAAGAACATAGACTTCCTTCCAGGGAAACCCATTTGAGTCCTCCGCAACAGTCCCGTGATGATCGAATCTACTGGTAACAAGCCTAGCACCCCACCTCTGAATTGCTTCGATGTTTTTTTTAATACGACCTGGAGGGACAGTACTCGAGAATGGGTCGTACCACCGTTCTATCCGCGGTCTCCTTTATAGGTGAGCTACAATTTCCTAAACTTCTCCCAGTAAACCGGTCGACATTCGCCTTCCCCACTATGGTCGTTACATGCTCGTTACACTCCGCATCTCTTTGCACCGTCACGCCCAGACGTGCCTGTGTCAAACACACTACAACTGCTGGAATGAGATTTTTCACTCTGCAGCGGAGTGTCCGCTGATATGAAACTTCCTGGCACATTAAAACTGTGTGCCACACTGAGGCTCGAACTCGGGACCTTTGTCTTTCGCGGGCAAGTGCTTTACCATCTGAGCTACCCAAGCACGACTCACGCCCTGTCCTCACAGCTTCACATCTGCCAGTACCTCGTCTTCTACCTTCCAAACCTTACAGAAGCTCTCCGGCGAACTGCTACTGCTGTGTTTCCAACGTATCTGCATTAACTTGAATTTCTCTGCATTTAGAGGAAGCTGCCATCCATCACACCAACTAGGAATGACTTCGCCAGAAGATGGGTACTATGACACTTCCCGAAACGTCGCGAGATATCAACGCTACCACCCGGCTGGAGACCCGAGAAACCTTCATCAACTAGGAATGTTGTCTAAAGTCACAGTCACTCAACGACAACAGCTTCCTGTATACCACAGCGTCATCAGCAAACTGCTGCACGTTGCAGCTCACCCTACGCGCCAGATCATTTATGAACATATAGAGAACAAGAGAGGTCCTATGACACTTCCCTTGGCCACTCCTGATGATAACGTTGTCTCTGATGCACAGTTCGCCCTCCACGGCAACATACTGGCTTCTATCACATAAGAAGTCTTAGGGCCACTCACAGATCCGAGAACCTGTTACGTGTGCTCGTACCTTCGATAACAGCCGGCAATGGGGCACCGCGTGAAACGCTATCAGGAAATCCAGGAATATGGAATCTACCTGTTGCCCTTCATCCATAGTTCGCAGTTATCGTGCGAGAAACGGGCAAGCTGAGTGTTGCATAAGCGATGTTTTCCAATTCCACGTCGATTTATAAGTAGTTCTGTATCAAGAAAATGTATTATACACTCTAACTTGGAAGATGTTCAACAGTAGTGCAGCAGGCCAAAATTAAAGGTATCGATCTGAGGTTTTGTGTGTTGTGGATTGGCAAGACAGCCAACCCACTATGAGGAAGCCGAAAGGCACCCGTTTAAGCTCACGCAGGCTGCCGTGAGGTCTAGAACAGGACAAGGAATTGAGACTAGCAAAAAACGTACGTAGCTTCTGGAATACTTAACTTTAATCCATAATTGGTGAACATCGCTCTTGACGGTACATGTTTTACAGCATCAATAGTAACTGGTAATGGCGCCTTTGTAGGTCGTAGCAAATGACGTAGCTGAAGGCTATGCTAACTATCGTCTCGGCAAATGAGAGCGTATTTTGTCAGTGAACCACCGCTAGCAAAGTCGGCTGTACAACTGGGGCGAGTGCTAGGAAGTCTCTCTAGACCTGCCGTGTGGTGGCGCTCGGTCTGCAATCACTGATAGTGGCGACACGCGGGTCCGACGTATACTAACGGACCGCGGCCGATTAGAGGCTACCACCTAGCAAGTGTGGTGTCTGGCGGTGACACCACATTGTGGGTCTGTTCTTTTGCAGTTCTTACATACACTGAGTCACCTGCGCTCTTTTACAGTCACTTGGGGTTTTGCACTGGCCGAGGAAAGTTACACTATGTGATCAAAAGTATCCGGACACCCACAAAAACATACGTTTTTCATATTAGGTGCATTGTGCTGCCACCTACTGCCAGGTACTCCATATCAGCGAGCTCAGTAGTCATTAGACATCGTCAGGGAGCAGAATGAGGCGCTCCGCGGAACTCACGAACGTGGTCAGGTGATTGGGTGTCACCTGTGTCATAAGCGAGATTTCCACACTCCTAAACATCCATAGGTCCATTGTTTCCGATGTAATAGTGAAGTGGAAACGTGAAGGGACACGTACAACACAAAAGCGTACAGGCCGACCTCCTCTGTTGCCTGACAGAACCCGCCGACAGTCGAGAGGGTCGTAATGTGTTATAGGCAGACATCGATTCTGACCATCACACAGGAATTCCAAGCTGCATCAGGATCCACTGCAAGTACTATGACAGTTACGCGGGAGGTGAGAAAACTTTTATTTCGTGGTCGAGCGGCTGCTCATAAGCCGGTAAACGCCAAACTTCGCATCGCTTGGTGTAAGGAGCGTAAACATTGGACGACTGAACAGCGGAAAAACGTTGTGTGGAGTGACAAATCATGGTACACAATGCGATCCGATGGCAGGGTGTAGGTATGGCGAATGCCTGATGAACGTCATCTGCCAGCGTGTATAGTGCCAACAGTGATATTCGAAGGCGATGGTGTTATGGTGGGGAAGTGTTATTCATGGAGGGGGCATGCACCCTTTGTTGTTTTGCGTGGCACTATCACAGCACAGGCCTACATTGATGTTTTAAGCACCTTCTTGCTTCCCACTGTTGAAGAGCAATTCGGGGATGGCGATTGCATCTTTCAACACGATCGAGCACCTGTTCATGATGCACGGCCTGTGGCGGAGTGGTTACACGACAGTAACATCCCTGTAATGCACTGGCCTGCACAGAGTCCTAACATGAATCCTACAGAACACCTTTGGGATGTTTTGGAACGCCGACTTCGTGCCAGACCTCACCGACCGACATCGATACCTCTCCTCAGTGCAGCACTCCATGAAGAATGGGCTGCCAAACCTTTCAGCACCTGCGAGAGTGGAAGCTGTCATCAAGGCTAATGGTGGGCCAACAGCATATTGAATTCCAGAATAACCGATGGAGGGCGCCACCAACTTGTAAGTCATTTTCAGCGAAGTGTCTGGATACTTCTGATCACATGATGTAAGCAAGGCAGCCGGCCGCGGTGGCATGGGGTTCTAGGCACTTCAGTCCGGAAGCGCATGACTGATACGGTCGCAGGTTCGAATCCTGCCTCGGGCATGGATTTGTGTGTGATTTCCTTAGGTTAGTTAGGTTTAAGTAGTTATGAGTTCTAGGGGACTGATGACCTCAGATGTTGAGTCCCATGGTGCTCAGAGCCATTTTCTAAGCAAGGCAAGCTAAGTAAGGGGAGAATACTGAAGAGTAATATCTGTACAATTTATCTGGGATTCCATCCGGCCCTGGTGACATTTCTTTTCAGTTCTTTCAGTTGCTACTCAACGCCAGGGATGCCTGTTTGTATGTCCATAAGGAAACTTGTGCAACGATCAAACATTGGTATGTCTGTACAATCCTCCTCTGTGAATGATTTTTGTAGACGAGAATTTTAAATCTTCAATTTTCCTTTTACTGTCTTCTACTAACACACCAGACTGGTCAGCGAGTTAGTGGATAGAAGCCTTCGCGCCTTTTAGCAATTTTACATAGGACCAGAATTTTCTGTTTCTAGGCAAGACCTATGGCGAAGGTATGACGGTAGTAGCTGTTGTATGCTTCGCGCATCGATCTTCTATACTCGTATAAATTTCTGCTAATTTTCGTGTTCCTTTTAAACCGAGTGTGTGACAGTCTCTACTTTCTCAGTAGTTTCAGAATTTTTGATTAGAACACTTGCATCTTTTCTGTCCTTAATCCGCTGACTCGGCACATTCTTCTCCAGACTGCGATTTATAGTCAGTTTAAGCTTTGCCCATAATTCCTGTACGTCCTTTATAGCGGAACTACATGATGTCCTCTCATTGTGTAAGTAGGAGGCTAACAGAATACCATCTGCTCTTTTCAGCGTTAAAACTCTCCTAGCTTGATTAAACGCTAATAAAGTCGTTGTGAAGTAAACACAAAACACTATACAAAAGACAACAGTTTCTTCGAAATCTTTCCGCGTGTTCCACACCTCCACATGTCGTTACTCAAGAACTACGTCCTCGAAACGTACTACATTCGTTTTTTAATTGTATTTAGAGCTGGTGTGAAGCAGTCTGAATTAAGGAATGCTCACGATTGTATGATGTTAGAATTTTCTGCTATATAGGCAAGTCTGGGTCGCTGTGTAGCTCTTAGATACGTACGGCGGAGTCTGAGTCATCGAGACAATTTCTGCCACGACACAGGCTCCGAGTTGTTTCAGATTATCAGCTAGCGCAGAGCACAGGTCACAAACACATTTCAGTTGAACAAACTGTGTGTGTAAGAGGCAATTTGGTTATATACACGCTCAGTAGATGCTTGGTGTCTCTTTCTTTCTCTCTATCTCTCTCTCTCATTTCATCTCATATGATTCCCAGGTTGTGGTTACATAAAGCAGCGGAGGCTCTCGTTCTTATTTACGCAGTCAGTGGCATAAAGAACTCTATTACTAACATAACCACGTAAACATTAACTGTCCATCAAAATAATGTATAACCTGTTTTCCTCCACGTTAACTGCCACCACCTGCGGACTTTTACTAACAGTTTACGAGATCTACAAAAGCTGGTGCGGGATAGCTCTTCAGCCGATAAGTGAAAAGTCTGATGTTACGAGCGTGGAAATAGCTCAGGTCTTGGCAAATCGTTTGCTGAGAATGTCCACGAATGTGGTGTTCGGGACGAGAATGTACGTTGCTGCTGAAAGCAAAGCATGTTTGGCGCGTGAATTTCTAAGTGAAATTCGTTTCTCGATTATTTACAAACTGCGTTAGTTTCGGGAAGTATTAACCCAGGAATCCATTCGTGTTTAGCTGCTTATATTACTTTTAAGGAAATTTAATCCTGTGTTGACCTGACTCACAAATAACGGATAAAGTGAAAATGTACCTCTGCATTGGATACGTCCTTGAAGTTGTTTTTCAGTGTTGATAAGTACAAGGAAAGTCGAACACCGCGAAGACAGTTAAGACTTTCGTCAATTGAACCTCAAAATTTATTGTACCTTTAAGCGAATTACTCATGTTGTTGGTTGAATTAATAAAGTTTGTTCATTTCACTGGTGTTTTACTGCCGATGAAGCAATCAGTCGATACCTGCGTGAGAAGAACCTCTGAAAATGTATATCTTACAAACTCGCAATCGATTACTCCATCGCGATTTTATAACAGATAGTCCATCTGCTCACAGAAATTGAAATGTATTAGTGTATGAAGATTTATTTACACTTTGCCTAAAAAAAAGTGAATCATCCAGAAGACGTGGTCAGATATCAATGCAACCCCGTACACGTACCTACCGTCAGCGGGTATATAAATGATTAGAGTTGTTGTTTTCTGTGTCAGTTCTTCGGTTTTGTCCACGTTTAATGTTGTTACGAGGCATGGTAGGACTTTATGACCCCCTTCCCAACCGAATCAGTGCGTGCGTCCAGGCCAGAGAGACCACAACGTCAGACTGATAAGTGGCCTCATAGTACCAAGTTCTTCGTAAATTTGACTCACTACAGTAATCATTGAAATAACGGCACATACACTCTCTACCCGCTAAGTTTCGTTTCGTTTAATCCTCCCTCACTGTGTGTTTCGCATTTTTTGCAGGCAACGTAGAGCATACGAACCAACCCGAAGTTTCGACGTGGTGCTATATCCTCTTACACTGGGCAACACAAGCTTGATTGTACACGTAAACTTCACAATATGATTAACAATTCTGATCTGATGTGTGCGACAACTTAATGGTAGACATGCCAGGGCGACATTTATATGTACAGCAGAAAACCACACCGCGTGGAATGATCTAGAGACAGCAGGAGGTACCAGATGGCTACTGCTGCTTCTGATGGTGATGAAGACTCAAAAGATGTCACTCATTACATGATGCTGTGCAGTGAACTGTACTTAACAACTTCATTCTACAATTAGTCAATGTATGGCATAATCGCTTTTAAATGGTGCATTGCTTGCATCAACATATCAAAAAATGGCTCTGAGCACTATGGGACTTAACATCTGTGGTCATCAGTCCCCCAGAACTTAGAACTACTTAAACCTAACTAACCTAAGGGCATCACACACATCCATACCCGAGGCAGGATTCGAACCTGCGACCGTAGAAGTCGCGCGGTTCCGGACTGCGCGCCTAGAACCACTAGACCACCGCGGCCGGCTCAACACATCACTTCATACAATAAGACACGCCCATATACAGATTCCACATACGAAACAAGCACAAAAAGAATTTGGTTTTTGTCTTGGATAATGAATGGATGCGCGGGATTAGCCGAGCGGTTTAATGCGCTGCAGTCATGGACTATGCGGCTGGTCCCGGCGGAGGTTCGAGTCCTCCCTCAGGCATGGGTGTGTGTGTTAGTCCTTAGGATAATTTAGGTTAAGTAGTGTGTAAGCTTAGGGACTGATGACCTTAGCAGTTAAGTCCTATAAGATTTCACACACATTTCAAAATGGTTCAAATGGCTCGGAGCACTATGCGACTTAACTTCTAAGGTCATCAGTCGCCTAGAACTTAGAACTAATTAAACCTAACTAACCTAAGGACATCACACACATCCATGCCCGAGGCAGGATTCGAACCTGCGACCGTAGCGGTTGCGCGGTTCCAGACTGTAGCGCCTTTAACCGCTTGGCCACCACGGCCGGCTCACACACATTTGAACATTGGAACATGAATGACATTTTCCTCGAAAAACATTAAACAGTTCCAGTGACCCAGTTCCGATCGAGATTTCCGTTAGGTTTTCCTTGGTTTTCAGGTTAATACCGGAGCTTGGAAGCACCTCTCCTTTTTTCTCAGTTGGGAACTTCCGTATCGTACTACCAGCTGGCCTGGTATTGACTGAAAAGAACAGAGGATCTACCATTGGCCAGATCTAAAACATCTTACAACCTGACTGGAGGACCTCATCAACGAAGACATTTTTAGCGCGTAAGGAGTAATATAACACTCATTTCTATGCTCCGTAATACTGAAGTATTCCTCGCTTGAGGGCTTGTTGCTGGTTACCAACTGAGAAATTGTCAAAAATTTGGAGAGATCATCTTCTTTTTATAGAAAGCGCAACGTTCCGACTGACCCACTCACTGACTCATCATCGTTCGGCCCAAACTTCTAATGATAGAAACTTAAAATTTGATGACGCTGTTGATCTTATACTGTAGACGTCGTTGAAGAACGGATTTTTCGAAATGGGATGAGCTGTTTTTAAAAATAATTCATGATTAAAAAATGGTCCAAATGGCTCTAAACACTATGAGACTTAACATCTGAGGTCATCAGTCCCCTAGACTTAGAAACTACTTAAACCTTATTAACCTAAGGACATCACACACATCCATGCCCGAGGTAGGATTCGAACTTGCAACCGTAGCAGCAGCGCAGTTCCGGACTGAAGCGCCTAGAACCGCTCTGCCACAACGGCCGGCTCATACTTAAAGAATTGCTTAACTATTCCAAAGCCACATCTATGAAAATTTTTATTTGCATCCTTTGTTATAAATAAAAAAATACGCACGTCATAGTTTTTGTAAATTCAATCCTCAATGGGGTGAAATAGGAGGTGAAATGTTTTGTGAAAGTATTGCTCTGAGAAAGCATCTTTAAAGCTAAATCTATAAAAAGTGGTATTTGGCATCTCGGCTGGAAAGGAAAGAAATCGGTGTTTCACTGTTTTCTGAAATTCGAACCATAAAGGGGTTAAATAGGGCCAGAGTGATTCACTGAATCATCATAGCGGATAGAGAAAAACTTGAAATTTTGAGCTGTGTGGATCTTGTACTGTAGTAAAAGGAGTGGACTAGGGTATGAAAGGCTTTTTGGAAAAGTCGCTGGTAATGGAAAGGGGTTAAATAGGGCCAGAGTGATTCACTGAATCATCATAGCGGATAGAGAAAAACTTGAAATTTTGAGCTGTGTGGATCTTGTACTGTAGTAAAAGGAGTGGACTAGGGTATGAAAGGCTTTTTGGAAAAGTCGCTGGTAATGGAATTTCGAAGAAAACTGGTATTTGGTTCCTCAGTCAGAAATTAAAAAAATATATCTTTGAGCATTTTAGGAAATTCAACCATTAAGGGGGTAAATAGGTGGTGAAAGTTTTTATGGAACTAATTCATTATTAAAGAAGTCCTAAAGCATTTTTAAAGCTACATCTATGAAAACTGGAATTTCTTGACTATTCGGTTAGAGATAAAAAAGTACGTATCTCAGCGCTTTTGGAAATTGAGCCGCCTAAGTGAGTGAAATAGGGGACGAAAAGTTATATGAAATTATCTCATTATGAAAAGATTTTCAGAGCTAAATCTTTGAAAATTTGTATTTGACTTCTCTGTAAGAAATTAAAAAATACGCGTTTCACTACTATTTTTGGAAATTCAGCCTCTCAGGGGGTGAAGTATGAGGTGAAAATTATTCACAAATTACTTCGTTGCCGGCCGCGGTGGTCTCGCGGTTCTAGGCGCTCAGTCCGGAACTGCGCGTCTGCTACGGTCGCAGGTTCGAATCCTGCCTCGGGCATGGATGTGTGTGATGTCCTTAGGTTAGTTAGGTTTAAGTAGTTCTAAGTTATAGGGGACTGATGACCACAGATGTTAAGTCCCATAGCGCTCAGAGCCATTTTTTTGAATTACTTCGTTACACTATAAAATTTTAAAAGCTATCTCTATGAAATATATCTATCTATCTATATCCGAATCCCGCTCCAGTTACTGCCGGGTCTGGGTGCTGACGAGTCCTCTCCATTTGGCTCGGTCCTCCCACCACTTTTCTTCCTCCACTTGCTGCCAGGTCACACCTCTCCTTTCAACAGATATTCTCACTCCCATTTTCCACCGTGTCTCCCATTTTTCCGTCTATGAAAATTAGCATTTCACTTCTTCGTTAGGTACAATGAACTATGTGTTAGGGGGTGAAAGTTCTTACGCTAATATCACCACAAGAGCGCAAAATGCAGAAGGCCTTGGACTCCAGATACCAGAATCGCTTTATGGTCAGAAGTAGATTCGAAAAAGACCATGGCCTTAATTAGCGTGAAAAGCATAGGAAGTGTTGCAATTTGTGAATAACATAAAAATTTGATTAAAAAGAAAACAAAAACCAAAACAAAAATCTGCGCAGACCACACAAATTACGCGCCGAAGCAGCGGGTGCCAAGCCAGTTCTGGAAATGTAAGTATGAAGTATATTAGCAATGACTTTCATAACCGTGTTAGATAAGCTTACGGAATAGCTGGTTCAGCGCAAAGGGGAACAGCATAATTAACTAACTTTCTACATAGACTCACTAGCATGATATATTGTACTTTCCAATGTTGATAGTTCGATGCCTGCCCCTGGTTGCGGTGTTCATTATACACTGGCCTCTGCCCTCTCCGTGGAGGACACCGCTGCTGTATCCCGAGAAATTTTTCTCATCGATGCCAACGGCTGGGACCGGTTAGACGCGTGTACAACTGTCGGGACAAAGTGATCATTTCACCATGTGGAGTGCTGACTAATGCTTGACGTATCCGTTTAAGATCTGTGTTTCTTTCTGTTTTCCTATTTATTCGTGTTGCTATCAAATTAACCGATGTCAGCTTGCTTTTTGTTTCGCGTTTCGGGAGCAGTTTCGTTATATCTTTATAGATCCACGTTCGAGGTGGTATAGCAATTAATTTCTTCAAACTTGTAACTATAACACTACATCACAATACTCCATATTTTTCATATTTTTTATTTTCTCAATTTTGATCATTTCAGATCATTAATCTGTATTTTGCATTTTATTGTCAATAAAAATTATTTGAAATATCGTAACGCAAACTTACTGCAAATCTTTTAAAAACAGGGTCGTAACGAATGTAGTATACATATTGACAAAGTCAAGGTTTTTACGTATGATAATAATATCTAAGTGTGTTCGCCTCCGTAGCGTAGCGGTAGCATTACCCCCTACCACGCAAGGGGCCCTGGTTCGATTCCTGGCAGGGGACTGAGTTTTGTGTGGCCTTCATCATCATTGACTAGCAAGTCGCCGACGTGGCGTCAACTAAAAAGAACTTGCAATACGGCAGTCGAACTCCCCCGAATGGGGCCTCCCTGCCAACAATGCCATAAGATCATTTCATTTCATCTATAAGTGCACATTACAGTAGAATAAGGTTTCTCTATCCTTACTACGTTAAGTGCCGCATTTTATATTGACTTTGATTTTTCATTATAACTAAGTCTTCAGTATAAAGAAAATTAATTCTAAATGTATCACTTTTTCAACGGAGCTCTCTCCCGTGCGTTGATCATGACAGTTCACGGAAATTTCAGAAATTATTACGTAAATTCGAATTTACCTCTACATAATTAGTATCATAACTTTTACTCAGACACGAACTGGCGCCTGTATTATTTCATTAAACGACTACAGTTTTGATAAATTTTACGGCACAATTGACAACATTCTCGTTAACTACTCGAAATCAAACAATTACGTAATTCTACATCTACATCTACGTGATTACTCTGCTATTCACAACAAAGTGCCTGGCAGAGGGTTCAATGAACCACCGTCAAGCTGTCTCTCTACCGTTACACTCTCGAACGGCACGCGGGAAAAACGGGCACTTAAATTTTTCTCTGCGAGCCCTGATATCTCTTATTTTATCGTGATGACCATTTCTCCCTATGTAGGTGGGTGGCAACAGAATGTTTCCGTAATCGGAGGAGAAAACTGGTGATTGAAATTTCATGAGAAGGTCCCGTCGCAACGAAAAACGCCTTTGTTTTAATGATTGCCACTCCAATTGTAAGTAGGCTGTTTAGGGTTTCTTATTGGTAACGCCACGTAGCGCTCTGTATGAAAATCACTGGCTGTGCTGTGTGCAGTCTGCGGCTAGTTTGCATTGTTGTCTGCCATTGTAGTGTTGGGCAGCTGGATGTTAACAGCGCGTAGCGTTGCGCAGTTGGAGGTGAGCCGCCAGCAGTGGTGGATGTGGGGAAGTGAGATGGCGGATTTTTGAGAGCGGATGATCTGGACGTGTGTCCATCAGAAACAGTACATTTGTAAGAATGGATGTAATGAACTGCTATATGTATTATGACTTTTTAACACTATTAAGGTAAATACATTGTTTGTTCTCTATCAAAATCTTTCATTTGCTAACTATGCCTATCAGTAGTTAGTGCCTTCAGTAGTTTGAATCTTTTATTTAGCTGGCAGTAGTGGCGCTCGCTGTATTGCAGTAGTTCGAGTAACGAAGATTTTTGTGTGGTAAGTGATTTGTGAAACGTATAGGTTAATGTTAGTCAGGGCCATTCTTTTGTATGGATTTTTGGAAGTCAGATTGCGTTGCGCTAAAAATATTGTGTCAGTTTAGTGTTGATCAGAATAAGTAAAGAGAGTAATGTCTGAGAACGTTCAGTTTTGCTCAGCTGTTTGAAAAGCAAATAATGTAAGAGGTTTATCTGCATAGTAATTTATTAAGTTCTCTAAGGGGACGTTTCACAATTCACGTATCATGTCTGTGACACTGTCTCCCCTGTTTCTCGATAACACAGAACGAGCTGCCCTTCTTTGTACTTTTTCGATGTCATCCGTCAGTCCCGCCTGATGCGGATCCCACATCGCACAGCAATACTCCAGAATAGGGCGGACAAGTGTGGTGTGAGCAGTCATTTTAATAGACCAGTTGCACCTTCTAATTGTTCTGCCAATGAATCGCAGTCTTTGGTTTGCTCTACCCACAATATTATCTATGTGATCGTTCCAATTTAGATTATTTGTAATTGTAATCTCTAACTATTTAGCTGAATTTACAGCCTTCAGATTTGTGTGACTTAGTACTCATGTGAATAACTTCACACTTTTCCTTATTCAGGCTCAATTGCCACTTTTCGCACCATACAGATATCTTTTCTAAATCATTTTGCAAGACGTTTTGATCGTCTGATGATTTTACAAGACGGTGAATGACAGAATCATCTGCAAACAATCTAAGATGGCTACTCAGATTGCCTCATATGTCGTTAATATAGATGAGGAACAATAGAGGGCCTATAATGCTTTCTTGGGGAACGCTGTTTTACTCGATGACTTTCTGTCTATTACTACGAACTGTGACCTTTCTGACAGGAAATCACGAATCCAGTAGCACAACTGAGGCGATACTCCGTAGGCACGCAATTTGGTTAGAAGACGCTTGTGAGGAACGGTGTCGAAAGCCTTCTGGAAATCTAAAAACATGCAATCAATTTGACATACCCTGTCGATAGCTCTTATTACTTCTTGAGTATAAAGAGCTAGTTGTGTTTCACAAGAACGATATTTTCTGAATCCGTTCTGACTGTCAATAAATCGTTTACTTCGAGGTACTTCATAATGTTCGAACACAAAAATGTTCAAATGTGTGTGAAATCTTATGGGACTTAACTGATAAGGTCATCGGTCCCTAAGCTTACACACTACTTAACCTAAATTATCCTAAGGGCAAATACACACACCCATGCCCTAGTTGTGTTTCACAAGAACGATATTTTCTGAATCCGTTCTAACTGTCAGTAAATCGTTTACTTCGAGGTACTTCATAGTGTTCGAATACAAAAATGTTCAAATGTGTGTGAAATCTTATGGGACTTAACTGATAAGGTCATCGGTCCCTAAGCTTACACAGTACTTAACCTAAATTATCCTAAGGGCAAATACACACACCCATGCCCGAGGGAGGACTCGAACCTCCGCCGGGACCAGCCGCACAGTGTTTCAATACAGTATCTGTTCCAAAACACTACTGTGGTTTCGATCATAATTAGCGCAACGTTTTTCGTTGGCATATTAACTTTCAGTAGTACACTTATATGCATTTTACAGGTAGAAAGTTCTTCGGAACAGATGCCTTTTTCGAAAAATACGGAACACTACGTACACGCGTATTAATTAGCGGAGAGTGTGGTCAGGCTACAGTCCCTGGTGTCTTTGAATCAGTGTTGCATAATTTTGCATTGTGCAGAAAATGATTCCTGATGAAAAGTAATGGCAATGTATAGGCTGGGCTGATGAAGCTGCGAATTTTTAAGCCCTTTGCATTTGCCATTGCTTCGCATACAAAATGGGGTGGAGTTACACCAGTAATGAAACGTAAACAATGTGTTTGGATCTATTAAGACAATATAGATCTTCATGGCAATGGATGAAGTGTGCAAATTAACAGAGCTCGTCATTATAATCCATCTAAGCTACAATGACAAAGAGTGAGATCTTCTTTCAAATTGGTCTCGAGCGAGTTGCATAGTTTACACCTTTCCTCATCGATGGTTTGTAATGATTTCTGTTCAGCGTGTCGGAGATGGTTGGCTAAAATACATTGGATAACTGTGATGGCGTTCTGTAGTACTCTTCCCAAAATTCAGAAGACTTACTTTAAACAGCGCTACATGTTTTTCGAGCGTAGAAAACTTTAATTAGGGATCAGGCGAATAAATACTCCTGTTGAGCAATATCAGCAGGTGAGCGTGAACCATAACCTCTTCCGCAACACGGTCTTCAAGTTTCACCCTTAAAGTCTCGTTTCTCTGTACCACATGATCTTTATCTGCGCTCTCGTTTCCTTTCCGTTAATATTTATGGCCTATTCCCTATCACGCATTATCGAATGCAGATCTTATCTGTTCTCGGAGACAATAGCGGTGTTATCTGCACATCTAAGCATGCCGACATTCTGTCTTCGGTCCTCAAGCCGACCTCCGCCCTGGTCTCCGGTATACAAAGACTGACAGGACAATATTTAAAGCTCCCTGGGGCCCTGTAACTGGCTGAGACAATTAATTTGATATAGCACACTTGAGAAGCTATAGACGAAAATAACCTAGACACCAAACATGGAGAGAAAGCTAGCGGTATTTGTTTAGAAGTGTGTTCCTACTCTTTCCTCCTATCTTTGCGTATAATGTTGTAGATAACTGAACTGTCTGTGTGCTATGTGGAAATACATTCAAAGACCACGTGTCCAAAACTCACAAGTGTCTTAATGCTATTTGCTTTCCCTACTGTTATTACGTTATTTAGTAAGACCTTTATAGAAAAGGTTGTATCTTTAACAGACGCACTCATTTCATTTAGGCTGTACTGTAGAGTATGGTCTGAAAGTATTTTTCTTATTGTCCTCAAGGTACAAAAAAAAAAAAAAATGGCTCTGAGCACTATGCGACTTAACTTCTGAGGTCATCAGTCGCCTAGAACTTAGAACTAATTAAACCTAACTAACCTAAGGACATCACACACATCCATGCCCGAGGCAGGATTCCAACCTGCGACCGTATCGGTCGCTCGGTTCCAGACTGCAGCGCCTAGAACCGCACGGCCACTCCGTCCGGCCTCAAGGTACATTTCACTTACTTTTTGTGGAGCTATGTTGTATAACCCTGAAGTGTACAATGAAGAAACGACAGCTGAAACGTCCCCCTGGTTCTAAGGACAATTCCAAAAACTTTGTGAGTGCACAAGTGGTGGTTATGGACTTGCTATATTAACTGCAAGACTCTTCAATGGTGATTGTGCACCCGCACAGTCACAACAGATGGCTGCTGGCCATCTCTACAAGGACTACAGTGGGTCTGCACCTCTGGTGGCCCACCAATACCATACTCTCTACCAGGACTACAGTGGGCCTGTCCACAATCTCTACCAGGACTGCAGTGGGTCTGCACCTCTGGTGGCCCACCAATACTCTCTACCAGGACTGCAGTGGGTCTGCTCTGTGATGACCTACCTACCAATATTCTTCAAAACTTCGACTGACTCTGCTGTGGGTTTGCTCTGTTGTGGCCCATTATCTGTCTGCATGTCAAGAGTCAGCACTGTCTTTCCGTTGGAAGGACAACACTACTTCTTCAAGACTGCATAGAAATCCACTACTTCTGTGTGCAATTTCTTTTACTAATGAGACTTTGTGAAAAACAAAAACTGTAATTACTATTATGATGAATGATCAGGACTATCTTTATGGACTGTGAGAAAATTTTAGCTTTTGACCAACATTGTATTAATAAGTGTGTGCATTTGATATCTTTCTTACTGTAATTATGAAAAAAATTTTTCAAATCTGTATTGGCCACTGCCCAAAAAAATTTGTAAAATTTTTTGTGGGGAGCGTGGGGGCTATGTAAGTAGGCTGTTTATGTTTTCTTAGGCTGTTTATGTTTTCTTTATGTAAGTAGGCTGTTTATGTTTTCTTATTGGCAACGTTATGTAGCGCTCTATATGAAAATCACTGGCTGTGCTGTGTGCAGTCTGTGGCTAGTTTGCATTGTTGTCTGCCATTGTAGTGTTGGGCAGCAGCAGCTGGATGTGAACAGCGCGTAGCGTTGCGCAGTTGGAGATGAGCCGCCAGCAGTGGTGGATGTGGGGAGAGAGATGGCGGAGTTTTGAAATTTGTCATGAACTGCTATATATATTATGACTATTAAGGTAAATACATTGTTTGTTCTCTATTAATATCTTTCATTTGCTAACTATCCCTATCAGTAGTTAGTGCCTTCTGTAGTTTGAATCTTTTATTTAGCTGGCAGTAGTGGTGCTCGCTGTATAGCAGTAGTTCGAGTAATGAAGATTTTTGTGATGTAAGTGATTTCTGAAAGGTGTAGTTTAATGTTACTCAGGGCCATTCTTTTGCAGGGATCTTTGATAGTCAGATTGCGTTGCGCTAAAAATATTGTGTGTCACTTTAGTGAATGTTTGAGTACGTTCAGTTTTGCTCAGCTGTTTGAAAAGCAAATAGTGTAAGAGGTTTATCAGCACAGTCGTGTATAATTGTTCCTAAGGGGACGTTTCACAGCGTTTAACGTTCGTTAATGCAAGTACTATCATAGAGGCGAAGCGGTAAGCAGGACTGAACATGTAGTAAAGAATGAAGGGGCCAGCTGAAAGATCATGAGAAGAATCAATGCAGTATTAACCCTCACAGATTCAGGGATATCACTGAAAATCTGAGGTAGGATCTTGAATGCTTTGTGCTCCACTGGTTTGTTGAAAAATATCTTCTACACATTATGAGCTGCACTTAAAAAGTTTATTAGCCATACGGGTATTCGGGTTTATAACTAATCATGAGTGCCATCTCATACAGAGCAACAAAACAACTGTATGTACAGCAATTTGTACAATATGACAAATGTATGCATATACAACAACAGAAACAAAAGTGTACTTATACGAGGGTAAGTCAATTATTATCCGCAATTTAGTTGCATTTTTGTTTATTTTGGTAGTACTGTCGTTTTACGTTGATGACGCATGCTTTGTTTATTTGTTGTGGCACCTTCGCAATTTCAAGATGCTAGGATAGTTTCGTTATTGCTGTGGTGCTGTTAATCACGGCTGCTCCGCTGTCTATTTGCACCAAAGAAGAGCAACGTTCAGTGATTCGGTTTTTTGTGGTCGAAAGGCGTATCAGGGGCCGAAATTCATCAAAGACTTTCGGCACAGTACGGGATCAGTGTTTTACCACAATGGAATGTCTACGTTGCAAAAACAGACATAATGTCTGATAGGATAGCCGCAATAAGTGATTTTACAATGTAACTTTTAATCCGCCTTGATTGCAAAATGTTTATTCATATGACCGGTTTCGGTTCCTTTAGAACCATCTTCAGATCTGATATTTCGGTTACAAGAGTAAACGTGACGCAGCATGTGAAAGCTGCTGTATTTGGACGGGTTACTCCTGTAACCGAAATATCAGATCTGAACATGGTTCTAAAGGAACCGAAACCGGTCATATGAAAAAACATTTTTCAATCAAGACGGATTAAAAGTTACGTTGAAATGTCTACGAATGGACTGAAAAATTCCGAAATGGTCGCACAATTGTTACGCACGATGAAGGAGCCGGACGACCGTTTACCGCCACAAATGAAGAAACCATTGAGCGTTCACGTGAAATGATTCTCTTAGACAGACGATTAACTATTGACGAAGTGGCACATCGTCTGCAAATTAGTCACGGTTCTGCCTACGAAATCATCCACAACAGACTTGGGTTTCATAAAGTTTGTGGAAGATGGGTCCCAAAAAACTCACCCATTTGCATAAACAAACGCGCTTGGACATTTGCGAAAATCATTTGGATCGCTATGGAAACGAAGGGGACAACTTCTTAGACAGGATAATTACTGGTGATGAAACATGGAACCATCATTACGAGCCGGAGAGTAAACGGCAGAGTATGGAATGGAAGCATCCAAAAATCACCGTGCAAGGAAAAGTTCAAGACCCAACCGTCCGCAGGAATACTGGTGCTTATGTTTTTTTGGGACGCTCACGGTCCAGTACTGGAACATTATCGGGAAGAGCGGCACAATAATAAACAGTGTACGTTACAGTGAGATGGTTACTGCCAGGCTAAAGCCTGCAATTCGAAACAAACGCCGAGAATTGCTGTCAAAAGGTGCTGTGTTGCTGCACGACAGTGCCCGTCGGCATACTGCTGCTCACACTGCTGAAACGCTCCAGAAACTCAAATTTGAAATACTGGATCATCTTCCACATAGTCCCGATCTTGCCCCTTCTGACTATCACTTGTTTGGTCCACTCAAACAGGCATTAAGGGATCGTCGATTTGCCTAGGAAGAAAGAAGCGGTGCATTCCTGACTCACAGCTCAACCGAGAACCTTCTTTTATGAAGGCATCAGAAAGCTTGTAGAATGAGGGACCAAGTGCGTTGAAATGCAAGCAGACTACGTCGAAAAATGGTGTTCTTGTAAGTTTCCTATTTGATTGCAATAAAATTTATTAACTACTTTGCGGATAATAATTGACTTGCCCTCGTATTACGTATTTCTATATACGTCAGCTGTAAATTCTTTCTAAAGTTCAGCTTGATGTACATCTGGAAAGCAAACAACCTGCAATCCAATTACAAGCATGTCTGCGTTAATGCAGTGAGATACGCAATCCATCCTTCCTCGTGCTATACAGGTTGTCGTGTGTGTTATTGCTGTCAGATCCTGGGAAATAACAATTCCTGGTCACTTCTGTCGAGGATCTGACAGCAGTAACACACACGACAACCTGTGTAGTATGAGGTAGGACGGATTTCGTATCCCATTGTATTAATGTGGATGTGCTTGTAATTGGATTGCACGTATGTACATGGTTTTTGCTTTCTTGATGCGCATCAAGCTGAACATCAGAAAGAATTTATAACTGACATGCAGACATCGATGTAGAGATACATAATATAAGCACACTTTCGTTTCTGTTGTTATGTATGCATACATTAATCATGTCGCAGAAATTGCTGTGCATACATTTGTTTGTTCCTCTGTACCAGATGCCACTGACGGATTGTATATCCGAATACCGGTTTGGTTAATAAACATTGTAAGTGCAGCACATTGTGTTTAGAAAATATTGTTCAACTAGTTTACCGAATCAAAATTAATTTAGCAGATTTAAACTGATGCAGTTCTGCACTGAAAAAGGTAAAATCGACTTATCTAGAAAGAGCACTAGGTCGCTCAAAGACAGCAATATCTAGACTAGTGTACGTGCTAGCGATAGAGACATTCCTAGTTGAAGACATCAAACTTCGATATATGATGCCACACACCAGGGCTTCCAGAAATCAACTGAAAATTATGGAGGACAAACGAGAAAAAGTATGGCCCGAGCTCTATGGCACCGAAGCAATGACGAACCGCTCATGGACAGCACCAAACTTCGAACTGCGACATGTCAACTGGATTATCTATTCACGGCTTCCATCATCTAATTTGTAGAAACAAAACTTATCACTACCCAACCACAACATGTGTATGTGAACTGTGTAACGAAGCCTGTGAACGATATAACATAGAAGTGTGCAGTAAAAGAGTGAAATCGATAAACGAATATGCATAAATGTAAAATGTAAATGTAAATGTAAAATATTAAGCAACATAACTGTATATGGCTATTTGGCTGCAATTTTATTAAATAAAATACACATAAATCAAAACTACAGCTGAATGTCATTCTGAATGACAGAAAATAACCACGAAGCAAAACTATGAAGAGAATTCTAAAGTTCAAGATTTGTTTTCCAATATTGATGAATTACGCCACAAAATCGCACATGATCGACATAAAAATTAATGGTTGCCTCTCGGTATGCATCAGAGTTGTAATGAACCTTGCTTGCTCAAAACGTTCGTACTTCAGTTGAAATGTTCGACTCCGTATGAACTTCGGCCTGACTTGAATTAATTTGTATACTTAAATTATGTATTCCAAATCTAAAGCTTGCATAAACTTCATCACCGAAACACTATTTGTCTGATAATATAATTTTATTTTTCATATCGTTGCTTTTAGCAACATCAATCTTGAACAATGAAAATTAGTAATCATAATTGTTAACTTGTTGTTGTTGTGGTCTTCACTACAAAGACTGGTTTGCAGCAGCTCTCCATGCTACTCTATCCTGTGCAAGCCTCTTCATCTCCCAGTACCTACCGCAACCTACATCCTTCTGAATCTGCTTAGTGTATTCATCTCTTGGTCTCTCACTACGATTTTTACCCTCCACGCTTCCCTCCAGTACTAAATTCGTGAACCCTTGATGCCTCAGAACGTTTACAACCAACCGATCCCTTCTTCTAGTCAAGTAGTGCCACAAATTTCTCTTCTCTCCAGTTCTATTCAGTGCCTCCTCATTAGTTACATGATCTACGCATCTAATCTTCAGCATTCTTCTGTAGCACCACATTTCAAAAGCTTCTATCCTCTTCTTGTCTAAACTATTTACCGTCCATGTTTCACTTCCATACATGGCAACACTCCATACAAATACTTTCAGAAACGACTTCCTGACACATAAATCTATACTCGATGTTAACAAATTTATCTTCTTTAGAAACACTTTCCTTGTCATTGCCAGGCTACATTTTATATCCTCCCCACTTCGACGATCATCAGTTATTTTGATCCGCAAATAGCAAAACCCCTTTACTACTTTAATGGTCTCATTTCCTAATCTAATTCCCTCAGCATCACCCGTCTTAATTCGACTATATACCATTATCCTCGTTTTGCTTTTGTTGATGTTCATCTTATATCCTCCTTTCAAGACACTGTCCATTCTGTGAGGGGTAATGTCTGTAATGTCTGAAGAATCGGTATTCTCAACACACTCGGTATATTCAATTTCCCACGACTTTCGAAACGGAAAGTCCATGCTGCGGCAATGCACTGGCATTTTATACGTCGTGTACGTGATATTAACGCTACCTGCGTGTGTGTGTATAGCTATGTCACGACTTTTTGTAACCTCAGTGTATATTTAACACACTGACACATCTGTAAAGTAACGAGACGTTTGAAGATGTTTTGTGCACATGAGTTCAGTTCTTCATGGAATCCGGAGTGGGGCGATTACTCAACGTAGCTAAGACCTCGGACGTTGTGCTTACAGGCAAATACACTATTGGCCATTAAAACTGCTACACCACGACAGGCTACAGACGCTATTTTTAAACGACAGGAAGAAGATGCTGTGATATGCAAATGGTTAGCTTTTCAGAGCATTCAGACAAGGTTGGCGCCGGTGGCGGCACCTACAACGTGCTGACATGAGGAAAGTTTCCAACCGATTTCTCATACACAAACAGCAGTTGACCGGCGTTGCCTGGTGAAACGTTCTTGTGATGCCTCGTGTAAGGAGGAGAAATGCGTACCATCACGTTTCCGACTTTGATGAAGGTCGGATTGTAGCCTATCGCGATTGCGGTTTATCGTATCGCGACATTGCTGCTCGCGTTGTTCGAGATCCAATGACTGTTAGCAAACTATGGAATCGGTGGGTTCAGGAGGGTAATACGGAACGCCGTGTTGGATCCCAACGGCCTCGTATCACTAGCAGTCGAGTTGACAGGCATCTTATCCGCATGGCTGTAACGGATCGTGCAGCCACGTCTCGGTACCTGAGTCAACAGATGGGGACGTTGACAAGACAACAACCATGTGCACGAACAGTTCGGCGTTTGCAGCAGCATGGACTCTCAGCTCGGAGATCACGGCTGCGGTTATCCTTGACGCTGCATCACAGACAGGAGCGCCTGCGATGTGTGTACTCAACGACGAACCTGGGTGGACGAATGGTAAAGCGTCATTTTTTCGGATGAATCTAGGTTTTGTTTACACCATCATGATGGTCGCATCCGTGTTTGGCGACATCGCGGTGAACCCACACTGGAAGCGTGTATTCGTCATCGCCATACTGACGTATCACCCGGCGTGATGGTATGGGGTGCCATTGGTTACACGTCTCTGTCACCTCTTCTTCGCATTGACGGCACTTTGAACAGTGGACGTTACATTTCAGATGTGTTACGACCCGTGGCTCTACCGTTCATTCGATCACTGCGAAACCGAACATTGCAGCAGAATAATACACGACCGCACGTTTCAGGTCCTGTACGGGCCTTTCTGGATACAGAAAATGTTCGTCTGGTGCCCTGGTCAGCACATTCTCCAGATCTCTCACCAATTGAAAACATCTGGTCAGTGGTGGCAGAGCAACTGGCTCGTAACAATACGCCAATCGCTACTCTTGATGAACTGTGGTATCGTGTTGAAGCTGCATGGGCAGCTGTACCTGTACACTCCATCCAAGCTGTGTTTGACTCAATGTGCAGGCGTTCAAGGTCGCTATTACGGCCAGAGATGGTTGTTCTGGGTACTGATTTCTGAGGATCTATGCACCCAAATTGCGTGAAAATGTAATCACATGTCAGTTCTTGTATAATGTATTTGTCCAACGAATACCCGTTTATCATCTGCATTTCTTCTTGGTGTAGCAATTTTAATGGCCAGTAGTGTATTAATCGAACAGTTGCTTCACAGTCTTCGCACGGTTGGCAGCTAACGGTTGGAGAAGATTAAATTCCCTGCGATAGTCGCTGGCTTCATTAGAGAATTTAGTCTGTTTAGTAACTGAATGACTCTCGAATCATGCAAGCTCATTTCAGCGCTCGTTCCGTTGGAAATGGAGAATTAGACTTCCCGGACGCCAAAATATGAGAAGACTGCGTGCCGCCACGTGTTGATGACCTCGCACGCCTTACGGTCGCTTAGCCAGCAGCAGCAGCAGGGCCTGAGCGCGTATCGAGGGCGGTGCTGGACGCACCGTTACTGCGGGCAGATTGCCGTGACGTCACCGCAGCCGCCGACGGCTCAATTTAATTAGCGGCGCGTCAGATTTAAGGGAGCGCGTTTTTGCGCGTCCTTGCGGTCGCCCGCGCCGGCTGCGCAGCTAATTGGACGCGAGGAGGCGGCGGCGGCGGCGGAGGCGGCGGAGGCGGCGGCCGTTACTCGCCGGCTAATCGAATTAGCCGCGGGTCGCACCGCGCATTAACCCGGAACACGCGTGCGCACACTTCTCGGCTTAACGGTCGGCCTAGACTGCTCTGCTCTGCAAACGCAGCGGTAGGTGGCACGCAGCAAAGGCAAATCGAGCCGGCGCTCTCTCAGCGGCGGATTATACCGCAGAGAGACTTTGAACCATTAAGTAATTACTGAGGCGTACCCGAGTTGTGGATATAGTTGGAACAGAGAGTAATAATATCAATAATATCCACAAAACAAAGACTTTTCCCTGAAATACAATGAAATAGCCTCAATCCGACCAAGACATTCGGCAGGTCCCCCACCCGTTCGTCTTTAGAAGAACGCCGAAATTGCTAACTCCTCCGTAACACTACCAATTCGGGTTCACAACCCGCTAGGATATTTCGCTGAAAAGAGCCGCGGTTCGACGCTTCTCGCCATTAAAATTGCTACACCAAGAAGAAATGTAGGTGATAAACGGGTATTCATTGGACAAATATATTATACTACAACTAACATGTGATTACATTTTCACGCAATTTGGGTGCATAGATCCTGAGAAATCAATACCCAGAACAACCACCTCTGGCAGTAATAACGGCCTCGATACGACTGGGCATTGAGTCAAACAGAGCTTGGATGGCGTGTACAGGTACAGCTACCCATGCAGCTTCAACACGATACCACAGTCCATCCAGAGTAGTGCCAGGTGTATTGTGACGAGCCAGATGCTCGGCTACCATTGACCATACGTTTTCAATTGGTGAGACATCTGGAGAATATGCTGGCCAGGGCAGCAGTCGAACATTTTCTGTATCCAGAAAGGCCCGTACAGGACCTGCAACATGCGGTCGTGCGTTATCCTCCTGAAATGTAGGGTTTCGCAGGGATCGAATGAAGGGTAGAGACGCGGGTCGTAACACATCTGAAATGTGACGTCCACTGTTCAAAGTGCCGCCATTGCAAACAAGAGGTGACCGAGACGTGTAACCGATGGCACCCCATACCATCACGCCGGGTGATACGCCAGTATGGCGATGACGAATACACGCTTCCAATGTCCGATCACCGCGATGTCGTTAAACACAGATGCGACCATCATGATGCTGTAAACAGAACCTGGACTCATCCGAAAAAAATGACGTTTTGCTATTCGTGCACCCAGGTTCGTCGTTGAGTACACCATCGCAGGCGCTCCTGTCTGTGATGCAGCGTCAAGTGTAACCGCAGCCACGGTCTCCGAGCTGATAGTCTATGCTGCTGCAAACGTCGTCGAATTGTTCGTGCAGGTGGTTGTTGTCTTGCAAACGTCCCCATCTATTGACTCAGGGATCGAGACGTGGCTGCACGATCCGTTATAGCTATGCGGATAAGATGCCTGTCAACTCGACTGCTAGTGATACGAGGCCGTTGGGATCCAGCACTGCGTTCCGTATTACCCTCCTGAACCCACCGATTCCATATTCTGCTAACAGTCATTGGATCTCGACCAACGCGAGCAGCAATGTCGCCATACGATAAACCGCAATCGCAATAGGCTACAATCCGATCTTTATCAAAGTCGGAAACGTGATTGTACGCATTTGTCCTCCTTACACGAGGCATCACAACAACGTTTCACCAGGCAACGCCGGTCAACTGCTGTTCGTGCATGAGAAATCGATTGGAAACTTTCCTCATGTCAGCACGTTGTAGGTGTCCCCACTGGCGCCAGCCTTGTGTGAATGCTCTGAAAAGCTAGTCATTTGCCTATCCCAGTATCTTTTTCCTGTCGGTTAAATTTCGCGTCTGTAGCACGTCATCTGCATGGTGTAGCAATTTAAATGGCCAGTAGTTTATAACGAATCGCAAACACACCGCTGTACTCGCCTGAGCATAGAATGGAAATTACACTCCCCCTCTGCTGTAGGCCATTTATTTGTTGCTGGCGGTACATAGGCCCAAAATTACGTTAAGAAATATTTCCCATCGCCGAGTCCTGATCAAAGTTTTCCAGAGGTTTCCCTTGGATGCAAGGGAAATGGCTAAAGTTCCCAGTTGGGATTCTTCCCTACCCCACCACCTACTCTCCTGGTATTTGGCTCAAAACTTCCTCACTTTGCAGTGGGTCATTTTTCGAACAGCCTGCTCAGCCTAGAGAATCAAAAGTACAGAAAAAAAGCTTTATTAACGTTACTATATTCCAGTTCTAACAAAGGGTTCGGAAGGACTACTCTGATTATTAAAGCAATGCTGGAACTGGAAATCAGCTCCCAAACATTCCCCTCAGACACTCGGATATTTAGGGTAAAAAAAAGGAGGACCCCTCCCCCTGTCACAAACACGTGTACGACCGTTGACAACATCGTCACGGAAGTAAATTAATATTAATTCTAATATCCAATTCCTAGGAAGATTTTCGAGAGGTTTCCTTTATTGTAAACATGTTGCCATAAGTACTATTCCTCTCCCACTTATTGTCAATTCGGAGCCCCTCTCCAATACTACCAGTTCGTTTGGCATTTGGCTAGAAAGAACAGGTGCTCTATAAAGGTACCGATCTCAAAGAGATCGCCTTCCTACTCGGAGGGGAGAATAAAACGTTGAACAAAAAGCTGTTTCCGCAACACAGATGCAGCCCGTAGTGCCGCCTGCAATCGGCAGGGAAATTGACTCACTACATTTGTCTAGCAACCCATCCACTCTACCCTTTACACACATAACAGATACATTTTACACAAATCAGACTTTCAAATTTTTGTTTGCAAACATGTCTCAGAACTGATCTCGTTCTCAGGAATTTTCCTCTGGCTGCGAGACAGCTGCCAGTAGTGGAACACTCCTCCAAAGTAACGGAAACTGAGACGTCTTCAGACCCAGTACCTTCTCGGGTGACATTTTGCTTAAAATATGATGACTCGACAATGACTCAGATGTTGGAACAGTTAGCTCTATCTTTAACGGTTTGTCTTACAAAATACACCGTCATTCTTTAGCTTATTTAAATTTTTTTCATCGGGGTTCTGACGCAGCCCGCACAGCTTTCTCTCTTCACCTCAGAGCAGAATTAAGCCACAGTAAAATGTATTAAAAAAGGATGTAGTAGTCATAAAATTCCGTGTGGCTCAACGGGATGGATTAAGCCTTTCCAGTGCACGCCACTTCAACGTAATACTACTGGGGAAAGGGTGCCTGCAATTTAACAGGCATTTTGAGCAACATGTAGTCGGTGGCGAATCTACATGTCATTGACAGGTAAAGATCTGGTTAAAGGTAGATTGATATACCCCCTGGTCCGAACGGGATTGCCGGCCGAAGTGGCCGTGCGGTTAAAGGCGCTGCAGTCTGGAACCGCAAGACCGCTACGGTCGCAGGTTCGAATCCTGCCTCGGGCATGGATGTTTGTGATGTCCTTAGGTTAAGTTAGGTTTAACTAGTTCTAAGTTCTAGGGGACTAATGACCTCAGCAGTTGAGTCCCATAGTGCTCAGAGCCGAACGGGATTCGATTTCGCAACTTTTAGGTTTTCGAGCACCCTCTTTACCGCAAAACCACCAGCCCCGTGGCACCCTCCCCACTATTACACTGAAGAGCCAAAGAAACTACACCTGCCTAACATCGTGGTGTAGAAGTGCCCCAACACGACGTGGCATGGACTCGACTAATGTCCGAAGTAGTGCTGGAGGTAACTGACACCATCAGTCCTGCAGGGCTGTCCATAAATACAGAAAAGGGGGGAGGGCGGGGGTTGCAGATCTCTTCTGAACAGCACGCCGCAATGCATCCCAGACATGCTCAATAATGTTCATGTCTGGAGATTTTGGTGCCCCACCGAAGCGTTTAAACTCAGAAAAGTGTTTCTGGAGCCACTCTGTAGCAGTTCTGGACGTTCTGAAATTGCCCAACTCCGTCAGAATGCACAATGGACATGAGTGGATGCAGGTGATCAAACAGGATGGTTACGTATGTGTTACCTCTCAGACTCGTATCTAGACGTATCAGGGGTCCCGTATCACTCCAACTGCACACGCCCCACACCATTACAGAGCCTCCACCAGCCTGAGTAGTCCCCTGCCGACATGTAGGGTCCGTGGGTTCATGAGGTTGTGTGCATACCCGTACAAGCCCAGCCGGTCGATACAATTTGAAACGAGACTCGTCAGACCAGGCAACATGTTGCCATTTATGAATAGCCCACCGTCGGTGTTGACAGGCACACGCAAGGAGTATAGCTTTGTATCGTGTAGTCATCAAGAGTACACAAGCAGGTCTTCGGCTCCGAAAACCCATACCGATGATGTTTCGCTAAATGGTGCGTACGCTGTCACTTGTTGATGTGGTGGTGGTGGTGTGTTGGGGCTTATGGGCGCTCAACATCGAGGTCATCAGCACCCCGACACACATTAAAAGGGACGAATGTGGACAGACCTAAGAAAACTAAAGCACACACTCAAAGAAAGTAGGAAAAGAAGGAAAATGCTACATAAGAAAGTAAAACCTAAGGAAAGGGGAAACATAGCAACAAAAGTGTCACAGGAAATTGTTATTGGCTGGCCACTTACATAAAATATGGTCGAGCTTGTCACACAGTGAGCAAATTAAAATCCTCTCCCTAAAATCTTTGTAAGAACTTTAAAACTTTAACCACATTCGTCCGAGTGTTGCCTAAAAGAGATGGAATGTCCGCTGGCAAGTCAGCCGCGACCCGCTGGTCAGAAAATAAAACGCAATCCAATAAAACGTGGCGCACAGTGACCTGGACGTCACAAGCACCACACATTGGAGGGTCCTCTCGCCGGAGAAGGAAGCCATGCGTCATAGGGCTGTGGCCTATTCGAAGCCGAGTGGAGAGCATAACGCATTATCTCGCTCCTCAGAACGCTTCACTCACAGAGGCTTGAAGCCACTTCTCTCTAGTGTAACATCATACAGCAGACATTTTGACGGGAAGTGGCGACAGCGCACCGAGTTTTTATATCCAAAATCCCGCTTATTCCTAACAAATTCCCACTATGCCTTAAACGTGTACAATTCCCAGTGAGGTTATGTTATACCGTCACCATAAACAAGTACAAGAACAGAGCTTCGCGTGAACTAAAAACAAAGGAATGTAAAACCACTGGTGTATTCCAATGCAACGTTGTGTCAAAATTTCAAATGAATCAGTCAAGAACATTCCGAGATTTGCAAGTAGGAACGTTTACGTCTTCTATTCGTTGTTCTTAATAGCGAATCTCGAGAAGTTCTTGACTGACTGATATGAAATTGTGATAAAAAGTTGCATTTTAATGCAGGCATATTTTAATGTGCGTTTTTTGTAGCAATCCACCCACGTATTCAATTCAAGCATGTCACACATGGAGGGACCTCAATAAAATACTTATAACAAACAGTACTACTGTCATAAGATGTTTGATTTTGGGCAAACATGTTATGTTTTATATACTACGCATTTACAGTATGTAATGGTTAACCGTAGGTAATATATTTTGTTCTTTGTCTTGACGAACCCGGTACTTGTAGTATTTGCTTTCAAACACGTGACGCACTAAGAGGTGTTATGTTGTGAATGTGTAATTGCGATCGCATAGCATTTACAGTGGCCATCAACAATGTGCAGGGACAATCACTGCAAGTGACTGGACTAAATTTAGGAAATCCATGCTTCTCACATGGACAACTGTGTGTGGCTTGCTCACACATTGGAAACCGTCTGACCCATTTATGTTCGCGGCAGCTGGAAAAAACTAAAAAAGTATTATGTACCAAAAGTACACTCCTGGAAATTGAAATAAGAACACCGTGAATTCATTGTCCCAGGAAGGGGAAACTTTATTGACACATTCCTGGGGTCAGATACATCACATGATCACACTGACAGAACCACAGGCACATAGACACAGGCAACAGAGCATGCACAATGTCGGCACTAGTACAGTGTATATCCACCTTTCGCAGCAATGCAGGCTGCTATTCTCCCATGGAGACGATCGTAGAGATGCTGGATGTAGTCCTGTGGAACGGCTTGCCATGCCATTTCCACCTGGCGCCTCAGTTGGACCAGCGTTCGTGCTGGACGTGCAGAGCGCGTGAGACGACGCTTCATCCAGTCCCAAACATGCTCAATGGGGGACAGATCCGGAGATCTTGCTGGCCAGGGTAGTTGACTTACACCTTCTAGAGCACGTTGGGTGGCACGGGATACATGCGGACGTGCATTGTCCTGTTGGAACAGCAAGTTCCCTTTCCGGTCTAGGAATGGTAGAACGATGGGTTCGATGACGGTTTGGATGTACCGTGCACTATTCAGTGTCCCCTCGACGATCACCAGTGGTGTACGGCCAGTGTAGGAGATCGCTCCCCACACCATGATGCCGGGTGTTGGCCCTGTGTGCCTCGGTCGTATGCAGTCCTGATTGTGGCGCTCACCTGCACGGCGCCAAACACGCATACGACCATCATTGGCACCAAGGCAGAAGCGACTCTCATCGCTGAAGACGACACGTCTCCATTCGTCCCTCCATTCACGCCTGTCGCGACACCACTAGAGGCGGGCTGCACGATGTTGGGGCGTGAGCGGAAGACGGCCTAACGGTGTGCGGGACCGTAGCCCAGCTTCATGGAGACGGTTGCGAATGGTCCTCGCCGATACCCCAGGAGCAACAGTGTCCCTAATTTGCTGGTAAGTGGCGGTGCGGTCCCCTACGGCACTGCGTAGGATCCTACGGTCTTGGCGTGCATCCGTGCGTCGCTGCGGTCCGGTCCCAGGTCGACGGGCACGTGCACCTTCCGCCGACCACTGGCGACAACATCGATGTACTGTGGAGACCTCACGCCCCACGTGTTGAGCAATTCGGCGGTACGTCCACCCGGCCTCCCGCATGCCCACTATACGCCCTCGCTCAAAGTCCGTCAACTGCACATACGGTTCACGTCCACGCTGTCGCGGCATGCTGCCAGTGTTAAAGACTGCGATGGAGCTCCGTATGCCACGGCAAACTGGCTGACACTGACGGCGGCGGTGCACAAATGCTGCGCAGCTAGCGCCATTCGACGGCCATCACCGCGGTTCCTGGTGTGTCCGCTGTGCCGTGCGTGTGATCATTGCTTGTACAGCCCTCTCGCAGTGTCCGGAGCAAGTATGGTGGGTCTGACACACCGGTGTCAATGTGTTCTTTTTTCCATTTCCAGGAGTGTATTTTCAGCAACGATTATAAAGTTGTTCAATTATTTGCTGTTGCACCTATATTATAATACGCCGGCCGGAGTGGCCGTGCGGTTCTAGGCGCTACAGTCTGGAGCCGAGCGATCGCTACGGTCGCAGGTTCGAATCCTGCCTCGGGCATGGATGTGTCTGATGTCCTTAGATTAGTTAGGTTTAATTAGTTCTAAGTTCTAGGCGGCTTTTGACCTCAGAAGTTAAGTCGCATGTGCTCAGAGCCATTTTATATTATAATACGTTTTTCACTAACTGATAGTTGTAGAAATTCAAGTTTGACAGCTAGTTTGAAGTAAACAGTTAGCTGTCTAAATTGAATTTCTACAACTATCAGATAGTGTAGAACGTATTATGAAATAGGTGCAACAGCAAATAATCGAACAACTTTATAAACGTTTCTGAAAATAACCTTACAACGTACAACTACAGAGAGCAAGAATGGCTTACTCAAAGTTGACATATGTCCATCTACAACTTCAGGACATGTACCGATGAAGACAATAAAGCCGACATAAGCTCATGTACTAAAATGAAATATCAAGGAGCATACTGTTTTCCAATTCTCTGCGTATTGTGATAGCTTAAATCGGTGATGAAGTCAGATATCATTTGATTGCACGAGCGGTGAGCAGTCACTTGCATCAGTTACTACCGTCGACTTTCTGGGACGCTTACTAATTTGGTTTAACGGAATAAATAAGAAAACTCAAGCGAAAGCTGCAAGATTTTCACAGAAAAGCTCTTTACTACATCTCATGTCCTCATAACATTCATGTTTACCGGACATTTACTGAACTTGTTTCAAAAATATAAAAACTAAGTTAGAAATTCCCATAAACAAGAATAATTCAAGGAAAAAATGAAGAATAAGGGAAAAAGTCCTAAACTATTGAGCATCTGTTAAGATGACGCGATTAAACCAAAAATATTGAAAAACTGTTACGCTTTTTCAACCCATTTAAGACTCAAGGCAGCTATAGGCCAACACAAATAAGCTTTATCAGAAATGGAGCAACGAAGCAGACGAAAACATACAACTGGGCAGGATGTTTAACGTGCGTAACACAGACCAGTGCTCATCTCGATGTGTACACACCCAGTTTCAGCGAAAAGATCAATAAATTTTAAAGCTCTTCTCCAGTTTCAATTCTCTTTTATGGACATCTTCAGTTAACACGCCTCACTGTTTGCAAAACAGCCATTACGTATGTCTTCTGGGCGACAACTCGCAATCGTGATTGCCCCAGGCTTTAGAGGAGAATGAATTAAGGAAAACAAAAGTGCTTGCTGTAATATTAAGATTCAGAAATGAAATGATGATGTGGCGTTGATGGCGGAGAGGCCCCATCCGGGGAAGTTCGGCCGCCGTATTTCAAGTCTTATCTCAGGTGGCGCCACACTGGGTGACTTGCGCATCAGTGATGATGAAATGATGATGGGGACAGCACAACACCCGATCCACGAGAGGAGAAAAATCTCCATCCTGGTCGGGAATCCAACCGGATCCCTGCTGCATGGTAGGCAAAAACGTTACCAATCAGCAAAGCGGGCGGACAAGAAACGGAAAAAGTCTTTATATTCGCTAGGTATAGGTTTCCTACCTATATAATTATTTCAACATCAGCTTGCAATGATCTGTAAATAATGTAACCATACTTACCAGCTCAAAAAAGTTCTCCTGTCGGAGCAGAAAAAAAGGCGTATATGTTTCTCTTCAAAAGACTCTGATAGAAAAGTGGGGAACTTGTTGCCAAAATCATCGTCCTGCCTTCATCATCAAAAATTTTGGCATCCAAACATATTCCTGCTCTTTTAATACATTAACTTTCTCAACCCGTTTACCCAGTCTCTCCCTGTAGTTAAGCCTTCATACTCAATATCTCCCACTCACTGCCACTTTCTACATATGTGGCTCTCTCCCACGGTTTTCTTTTTCTCCAATTGATTTACAGTATATTCAACTGCCACTACCTCCTCTCTCAAGTACGCGGTCTGCATTTGTCTTTCTTTTACACTGCCACTTTCACCACCATGTCTCAGCAGCTAAAAAATACTAGACTGGAAGATGGTAAGAACTATGCCCCTTACATGAAGTCATCAAAGATCACCTAACTCACGTTGAGCGAACAGTAGGGCTGAACAAAATGACTGACAAGGCACAATGCATCTTGTAGAGGGTATAGTATGGACGTAGTGGAATAATTAATGTTGGGTGATGGTTTAAAGTAAGTCACACGACATGAAAACTTTGCGGAACCGAGTCGATTTACTGGACGCTAGTTTACCCCAGGGAAGCATTTAGAGTTGAGCATGGCCAGCCAGGGGAGCGGCTAAGGGAAGCGACAATAGGCAGCTTAGGGCGGCTCAAACTCTGAGAAAGCGGTAACAGTGCGCGGCCTCCAGCCACCTTAAGATGAGTGACAGTGAGTGGGTGGTTGACCCCGACTCCATGCTGCTGTACTGGGAAACAGACGGAGAACTTTACACCTGTTGATAAATGTCCGTCGTCCCGTTTTCTGTGAAACATGCAAGAAAGCCGTGCAAAGCTACGGTGGAGCGGTCAACAGAGATCAAAATATGCGTGTTCGTGACTATAGCAACTTCACGGCGAATTCACGGTCCGCAGAGCCTGAAGTAAATCAAGTGAAGAGCGACAGTATGAAATACGCCGGCCTCCGATGGGAATGTAGGACCAAGGAATTTGAAGTACTCTCCTGGGAGTCAGAATTCCGGAAAACTTGGTGTTTGTGCAGACACTAACCTTGATGGGTGGTCTGGGGGGAGCTAAATAGAAGAAGTTGAAAGAAAGGGAAATTTTGTAAGTTTTGGTTCAGCTATATACTGAGCAAGATAGCTAGGAGTGAATAGACGAGCGCAGCCTTGTAGCACCACGAGGTCGGCCGATGTCCACACAACGACGCCGCTCCACCATGCTGTATTCGGTGATATTGCGCCCGCTCCGGCCACTGATTAATTTGTTGGATCTCGTCAGCAAAATTTCCATGAGGGTTTCATGGGCTGTGTACTGTAGAATTCTTCTTGCACTTCGCATTACGCCTGGGTCACTCGATAGGAATTACTTTTGATTTATCGAGCTTTACTCCACGCAAACGATATTTATTACCACTGCCCGGTAGGAGAGTCATGTAATGTGGTTATAGAAGGTCGTGAGTTAAAATAAATTTGTGATAATTGACTGCATCTGTTTTCAATCAAGTAGTTGAAATCCCAAGTCACTTTCTTAATTAATTTTATGTTCAAAACTTGCATCTGGTGTTCAATAGCTGCATATAACATCAATGTGTATTTGCACTTCGCATTACGCCTGGGTCAGTCGATAGGAATTACTTTTGAGTTATCGAGCTTTACTCCTCGCAAACAAAATTTATTACCACTGCCTGGTAGGAGAGTCATGTAATGCGATGATAGAAGGTCGTGAGTTAAAATAAATTTGTGATAATCGACTGCATCTGTTTTCAATCAAGTAGTTGAAATCCCAAGTCACTTTCTTAATTAATTTTATGTTCAAAACTTGCATCTGGTGTTCAATAGCTGCATATAACATCAATGTGTACCCCTTTCTAATTAAAAGTGATCAATTCTGAATCAGTTAATGTCAACACTACCACCGCAGTTCAATCAGGAGTCACAGGGCCTTATTACTTTCTTTGCCATATCCGATATTGCGGCAGTTTTGCACTCTCTGTTGATCCGTTAGTCAATTAGCTGGGGTGAACACACGCCAAAACCAGATAAGTGACGGGTGGGGTGTTACAAGATATACTAAAATGCTAAAAAAGACTATGGGGTCCAAATTGTGTGTTCAAAATTTCGATCCAAAGTGCACACTCCCCTGTACCAATGCATTAAAGTTCGCTCATATGTGAGAGTCCAGAACCCCCCCGCCCCCGGCAGCCTATGTATGGTCATGTCTCTCTGCTGGCTCTTTTAAGCATAAAAGCGCGAATATGTTCGTCTGCCAAATTTTTGCGTGAGGAAGGCGGCCGGCGGGAGTGGACGAGCGGTTCTAGGCGCTACAGTCTCGAACCGCGCGACCGCTACGGTCGCAGGTTCGAATCCTGCCTCGAGCATGGATGTGTGTAATGTCCTTAGGTTAGTTAGGTTTAAGTAGTTCTAAGTTCTAGGGGACTGATGACCTCAGCTGTTAAGTCCCATAGTGCTCAGAGCCATGTTTTTAAGGAAGGCGGAATCAGTATTGAGGCAGGTCACTTTCCTGTCACAGTCCTTCAAAGACGAACATATTCGCCTCTTTTTTGCTGCGAGAGGAGCATTTTCCCGCTGCTTGCCTACTTTTCCCTGCTACAGCAGGGTGTGATGCTTGTATGAAACGAATTCTATTGGTCAGTAAAGTTTTGAGTTTATTTACATACTTCGACACATTCATACACTTTTTGTCACCTATAAACAAGAAATAACTACATATAATGAAATGTTAATACAAAATCTTTCGAATTACATTTTTTATGATTACTTTTCTCGTCGATTGTAATTCATCCAAAAACTCTGGCTTATGCTTTTCGTCTTAAAATAGGGATTAGTGGACATATGTTACTAAATTTGATGTCCTTGCAGTTTTATCTCATTTTTGGCAGTTCTTTCGAAGTTCTTTTCAGGCATGTTTAAGTCTATTTTCATCCCAGTTTTTGCCACTGCAGTACCACTTGGCGCATATTTGAAGAGCAGAAAAATGCTCCTGTCGGAGCACAAAAAAGGCGAATATGTACCTCATTAAAAGGCTCTGACAGGAAAGCTCTTAAACCGATACTACAGTTGTACGGTGTGAAGTGATCACTTCACAAAATAAATGATTCCTCTAATTTAAGCGCAGGGCTCTCACTCACCGAAAGCTTTTACACTACTTTAAGTAAAAATGCACAATACTTTTAGGCTACTCCTGTAATATACAAAAAATTTGGTGTTTGATTTGCAAGTAGAAAAAATTTCATATGACTGGTGGCAGCACAAGACAGAACTGTGACCTCTGTTTATGCCAGCTGACACTCGATGGACACACACTGAGATCAAAATACAATAGAGAATACGGTTTACCCGTTGCATGTGAAATGGAACGTTTTCCAATTAAATTAAAGCGTATTTCCGTAACAGACAAAGAAGATATCCAGAAGAAAATGTACATGACGGAGAAAAACTGAAATATAATCTGAATTCAGTAAACGAAAATTAGTTATAATCACGTAGTTTCATACATAAGGTAAAAAGTTTGTTGTGCTGTGCTATAATTTCACGTCCACAGTAGGCGGTGCCTCTACACTTACATATTGGTCCATAACAGGCCTCTCAGTAATACACCGCATCTAACGTGACATATAAGGCGCATGTTTATCTGGGATGACCTTCCTGTGACTTTTGGATATACATTTAATACCTCTGCTTCTTTCCAATGGTGTGACGTTAGCTTCTTCGTCAGAAATGTATAACAAGTGATAATCAACTGCATCGTCAATTTGCGTTTGTACCTAAATGTTGCTTCGTACTCTCTAGTGGGCGTTTTGGCTTCAATGATTCCTGTATGCTTGTCATCATCATCATTTAAGACTGATTATGCCTTTCAGCGTTCACTCTGGAGCATAGCCCCCCTTATAAAGTTCCTCCATGATCCCCTATTCAGTGCTAACATTGATGCCTCTTCTGATGTTAAACCTATTACTTCAAAATCATTCTTAACCGAATCCAGGTACCTTCTCCTCGGTCTGTCCCGACTCCTCCTACCCTCTACTGCTGAATCCATGAGTCTCTTGGGTAACCTTGCTTCTCCCAAGCGTGTGACATGACCCCACCATCTAAGCCTGTTCGCCCTGGCTGCTACATCTATAGAGTTCATTCCCAGTTTTTCTTTGATTTCCTCATTGTGGACACCCTCCTGCCATTGTTCCCATCTACTAGTACCTGCAATCATCCTAGCTACTTTCATATCCGTAACCTCAACCTTGTTGATAAGGTAACCTGAATCCACCCAGCTTTCGCTCCCATACAACAAAGTTGGTCGAAAGATTGAACGGTGCACAGATAACTTAGTCTTGGTACTGACTTCCTTCTTGCAGAAGAGAGTAGATCGTAGCCGAGCGCTCACTGCATTAGCTTTGCTACACCTCGCTTCCAGTTCTTTCCCTATGTTGCCATCCTGTGAGAATATGCATCCTAAGTACTTGAAACCGTCCACCTGTTCTAACTTTGTTCCTCCTATTTGGCACTCAATCCGTTTATATTTCTTTCCCACTGACATTACTTTCGTTTTGGAGATGCTAATCTTCATACCATAGTCCTTACATTTCTGATCTAGCTCTGAAATATTACTTTGCAAACTTTCAATCGAATCTGCCATCACAACTAAGTCATCCGCACATGCGAGACTGCTTATTTTGTGTTCACATATCATAATCTCACCCAGCCAGTCTATTGTTTTCAACATATGATCCATAAATAATATGAACAACAGTGGAGACAGGTTGCAGGCTCGTCTTACCCCTGAAACTACTCTGAACCATGAACTCAATTTACCGTCAACTCTAACTGCTGCCTGACTATCCATGTAAAGACCTTTAATTGCTTGCAAAAGTTTGCCTCCTATTCCATAATCTTGTAGAACAGACAATAACTTCCTCCTAGGAACCCGATTCCTGTATGCTTGTATTATCAAAATATCACACTTTTTCGTAATTTTCGCGTACGTCTGGTCACTATGATGCTTGTCCTTATACCGGTGCATCATTGTCCCGTAATACAGAATGACAGGTGTAAGTTGCTAAACCGTAACTATCTCCATTTCTCCCAAGGTAACAGCAGTGGACAGCTCACTGACATTACCGGAGCAGAGAGGTCGCACTGCTGGGACAGGAGATCGATCAGCGAGCTGTTCGCTCTAACTGGGCGATGTGGGCGACGTCGAACACCCACTCTGAAGGGACTGGCTGTCGCCAGCCGGGCCGGAGATTAGATTTCAACGCCCCATCGACAACGTGGTCATTAGCGATGCAGCACAAGCTCGGATTACGGAAGGGCGACGAAGGAAATCTCCTGTGTCCTTTAAAAGGAACCATCCTGACATTTGCGTTAAACGATTTAACGTTTGTGATAGCTCGCAAGAAATCAAGATTCGCATCGAGAAAGCAAGAAGCGTGTTTCAGAAAATGAATGCTTTCTTCAAAACCCATAACCTAACTTTAAGAACAAAAATCAGACTTTCACACTGCTATCGGAGTAGAGATATGGACCTTAAATAGAAACACTGAGATGAAGCTGGAGGCCTTTGAAATGTAGCTTTATAGGCGGATCCTGAGAACACCTTGGACCAGAGAGTGACAATCGTAGAAGTCTCGAGAAGATTGAACACAACACCTAAATTAATTAAGACAGCGAAATGCCGAAAGTTGCAATATCTAGGACATATCATGCGTTATACAAAGAGATACGATTTGCTGCAGAAAATACTTCATGGGAAAATCAACAGCAACAGAAGTCCTGAAGAAGACCTATATCAAGGGTTGACAATCTTAGATGCTGGTTCAGTATGTCTTCAACAGAACTACCCCGCGTTGCTACCAACAAGAGAAGAATAACCATGATGATCGCCAGCATGTGAAACGGATAGGCATCGAGGGAAGAAAAAGAAGATTTAGCAGCCGGCTATTTGTTGCGTTCAGCACGATAGGTTCAGAGTAAGTAGAATGCTGATCTTAAATTTCCACTGTATTCTTAAGGAGTACGGTTGCCCTTAAATTTCATATCTGGATCCCCAGATACTCGAAAAGGAGGGAAGGACAATTACGGTTCAGTATCCCATCGAGGTGCAGCTACAGATTGTTCAAGTGTGGGTTAAGGGAATCTGTCGTATCCTCTGAGTACCATCCCAGAAATTGCCTTTAAACGTTCAGGGAATCCATTAAACAATCCTAGAACTATTATCAGACTGAGCTATTCAGCTGGATGGTCCGATAGAAACTTGATCCGTCCCCATATCATTACCCCACATAATAGAAAATTCATACTTCCTCAGAGTGGGGTTGAAGTGTTTCCCGAAACTGTGAAGTTCCGTTCAGTCAGGGTCGTTTTGATATCATCCGTGTAGGAAGTATTACGCCAGATCGTCTTTTTCCTTATTTTATTACGTTTTTGTGACTATTTCGACAATTTGTTGTTCAGCGCTCATTTATTCAGTTTTCGGCTTCATTAGCGTGAATTCTCCATTACGTGAAATTGGAAATTTTTGTTGGTAGAAGAATCAGAGATTGGAGATCAGACATCTCAAAACAATTGCTTGTGTTGCCTGTATGTGATCAAACTACAGTGACACTGCATCGCAGCTATCTCTGGGACAGCAATCTTTAATCTTACTGGAGTTCATTTCCCCATTCGAGATGGCGGACAGCTTCAATTTTGGTAACACTCCAACGAAAAGGAGCACAGTGCAATACGTACTAACTTTTAGAGAACTGACTTGACTCCAGTATCTTCAATTTGCATCTAGTATCAAACTAGTCCTTTACTTCCATAGTTAACAATCCTGCTCAGAGAAATGTAGGTAACTTTTTCTTTTGCGAGACTGAAACGCTAATTTTAAAAATCTTATTTGCAATGTGTCAAGAAAATGCTGAAATCGCCTGCGTGACCCGCGTTTGTAGATAGTTTGTTCGCCATCTTGATGCACGCTCTGTGGTAGATTACGCGGGTAGCATTTTCCAAGACCAGTTTGAAAAAAATTAGGGTTTTGCTTCTTGACCCATTCTTCTCTGAATTATTTTAAAGCTGTTACGTGCACTCGAGGATTCATGCCCACGCTTCGAACTATTGTGACTACTTGATTAGAGAAACAGTGGAAATTAGACTATCCGATAGAAACTGTGATAGACATCAGGTGTGCACTTAGCAATGTGTGGAAGCTTGCGCCTGAAGGTGAAAGAGCACAGAGGAAGACTTCTCGCAGTTCACCGCCTGAATGCGAGTGGTGACGCTAAAAGTGGCGCTGGAAAGAGAGCACCACCACCGTTCGCGTGATTTCCGTGACGTCATCATGACGTATGTCTAATAAAGCAAATCAGACGCCTTCCTCTGGGCATAAAAGTGGGAGCCTTGCAGGTTTCACGACAGTCTAGAGCTGCGCTGTTCCAAAGCTGCGGTTCGGTCGATTTGGTGGAGTACATAAATGAGGCAGTAAATGGTAGGGCTAGCGGTAGTACTGGTAGCAGTGGTAGGGAAAGAAACATGAATGAATATGTTAGAGAGGAATTGGAAGCCGAAGACGCCTGTTTATTTATTTATTTTTGTTTGGTTGTTTGTTTTGCACCTAACAGAACCGCACGTCACACAGTGTTAGTCCATTGCGCATTTTATATCGTTCTAGAATATAAATTGCATTTCATGAGTAACAAATGGCTGTGAGCACTATGGGACTTAACTTATGAGGTCATCAGTCCCCTAGAACCTAGAACTACTTAAACCTAAGGGCAAAACACACATCCATGCCCGAGGCAGGATTCGAACCTGCGACCGTAGCGGCCGCGCGGTTCCAGACTGTAGCGCCTAGAACCTTTCGGCCACACCGGCCGGCTTATGAGTAACAAAAATTAGTTGACCTCCTAACTTCTGCGCGTTTGTGTAATCAAAGTAATAACTTCTGATGCAAGTACAGTTTACACGCACAAACGTGAGAAAATCTCTATAGCTATCGTTGTCATTTTGTACTCAATAGGGCGTTCTTCATCATGAACAAAGGCAAGAGTTTCCTAGAATTCTTGATATGTGCGAAAGTTGTTTACGAATAATAGAAACAAATTTTATATAAAATGAGATTTTCACTCTGCAGCGTAGTGTGCGCTGATATGAAACTTGCTGGCAGATTAAAACTGGGTACCGGACCGAGACTCGAACTCGGGACATTTGCCTTTCGTGGGCAAGTGCTCTATCATCTGACCTACCCAAGCACGACTCACAACACACCGCCCTCCCCCCCCTCCCCCCCTCCCTCGTTTCAATTCTGCCAGTACCTCGAGACTGCTTCGGTCGCAGGTTCGATTCCTGCCTCGGGCATGGATGTGTGTGATGTCCTTAGGTTAGTTAGGTTTAAGTAGTTCTAAGTTCTAGGGGACTGATGACTTCAGATGTTAAGTTCCATAGTGCTCAGAGCCATTTGAACCAACCAGTACCTCGTCTCCTACCTTGCAAACTTCACAGAAGCTCTTCTGCGAACCTTGTAGAACTAGCGCTCCTGGAAAAAAGTGGAGCACTTGCCCGAAGAAGGCAAAGGTCGCGATTTCGAGTCTCGGTCCGGCACTCAGTTTTAATCTGCCAGGAAGTTTCATGTTTTATATAAGCTCGACGAAGTGTGGAATAGACGTTTGATATATCTGAGCAAATACGTTCAAAAATGGCTCTGAGCACTATGGGACTTAACATCTATGGTCATCAATCCCCCACAACTTAGAATTACTTAAACCTAACTAACCTAAGGACATCACACAACACGAAGTCATCACGAGGCAGAGAAAATCCCTGACCCCGCCGGGAATCGAACCCAGGAACCCGGGCGTGAGAAGCGAGAACGCTACCGCACGACCACGAGCTGCGGATGGAGGAAATACGTGTTATTGTGTTATATGACAAATGCGTAAGTTTTTTATTTTTACGATAACGTCCCTCTGTTTCACGTTCCAAATCAACAGTTTTCCAATAAAACCTGAATTAAAAATTGACAAATAAATTTTGCTATAAATTTCCATTACCTCTATGTGACAGACAGTAGGATACCTATGTAGAACAAAGACATTCAGTTTCTAGACGGTTCACTACTTCTGCTTACTTGATTAATCTAGTAACAGACATGACATATGTAAACAAAGCGAGCGATATAAGGTAAAGCCCGATAGTTATGCAACACACAGAACATATAGGTAATGCGGGTACGCCGTGCGTGGTAGCCTCCGCTCGGTCTGAAGCGCCTTGCCACGGTTAGCGTGGCTCCCCTCCAAACCCCCCCTGCCCTCCTACCCCCCCGTAGAAGATTCCAGTCTTCCCTCGGGGATGGGTTTGTGTTTTGTCCTTAGCGTAAGTTAGGTTAAGTTAGATTAAATAGTGTGAAAGCCTAGGGACAGATGACCTGAGCAATTTGGTCCCATAGAAGCTTTGGGGAGCAAAATAACTGATGATGGTCGAAGTAGAGAGGATATAAAATGTAGACTGGCAATGACTAGGAAAGCGTTTCTGAAGAAGAGAAATTTGTTAACATCGAGTATAGATTTAAGTGTCAGGAAGTCATTTCTGAAAGTATTTGTATGGAGTGTAGCCATGTATGGAAGTGAAACATGGACGGTAAATATTTTGGACAAGAAGAGAATAGAAGCTTTCGAAATGTGGTGCTACAGAAGAATGCTGAAGATTAGATGGGTAGATCACATAACTAATGTTGTGGCACAACTTGACCAGAAGAACGGATCGGTTGGTAGGACATGTTCTGAGGCATCAAGGGATCACCAATTTAGTATTGGAGGGCAGCGTGGAGGGTAAAAATCGTAGAGGGAGACCAAGAGATGAATACACTAAGCTGATTCAGAAGGATGTAGGTTGCAGTAGGTACTGGGAGATGAAGAAGCTTGCACAGGATAGAGTAGCATGGAGAGCTGCATCAAACCAGTCTCAGGACTGAAGACCACAACAACAACAGGAGCTTACCACAAATTTCCACTGCAGATACGATGTTAACTGACGGAGGCCACTATCAAATGTATTGTACCCTAAGTTTACTTATGGTAGTCTGCTGTAGCCTACGGTACTCTTACAACTGCGCTACAGCCTGAGTTCGCCACTGACGACGATAGCCGTGGCGGAAAGCTTGGGATTTTATCCGAATTCGGCGTGGCTTCTTAACTGAAAAGTTTTTGTCAGAAGGCTCTAGCGCGAAAAAAGTTTATAGCCATATAAGTAACAATCTCAATTTAGATTTGGTCTGTCTAAGACAAAAACACGAAACTGATGCAAAACTATTACCAAACTGATTAATATTTTTGTCATAGATTTCACGGCTGTGACTCTAGTCCAACGGTTGAAGCCTTCAAAAAACTAGAAATGTTCAGGGACGACGTGGAAGGTGCTACATGTGCATCTACATTTATACTCCGCAAGCCACCCAACGGTGTGTGGCGGAGGGCACTTTACGAGCCACTGTCATTACCTCCCTTTCCTGTTCCAGTCGCGTATGGTTCGCGGGAAGAACGACTGCCGGAAAGCCTAATTTTAAATTTGTGATCTCCTCGGGAGGTATAAGTAGGGGGAAGCAATGTATTCAATACCTCATCCAGAAGCGCACCCTCTCGAAAGCTGGACAGCAAGCTACACCGCGATGCAGAGCGCCTCTCTTGCAGAGTCTGCCACTCGAATTTGCTAAACATCTTCGTAACGCTATCACGCTTACCAAATAACCCTGTGACGAAACGCGCCCCTCTTCTTTGGATCTTCTCTATATCCTCTGTGAATCCGACCTGGTACGGATCCCACACTGATCAGCAATACTCAAGTATAGGTCGAACGAGTGTTTTGTAAGCCACCTCCTTTGTCGATGGACTAAATTTTCTAAGGACTCTGCGAATGAATCTCGACCTGGCACCCGCCTCACCAACAATTAATCTTATATGATCATTCCACTTCGAATCGTTCCGATCGCATACTCCCAGATGTTTTAGAGACGTGACTGCTACCAGTGTTTGTTCCGCTGTGTTGCCTGTGCGCGCGAGTCTCGACCACCGGCAGCAGTGCGGAGGGTGAGCTTGTAACGCCGGAAATGCATATCCTCCTATTTCCATCTATTGTACTATAATTTTTTTCCTTGTTTTGTTACCTCAAGATATGACATTTCTGTTTCTTTATATATTGTGATTGTTTTACTGTTTGTATATATATATATATATATATATATATATATATATATATATATATATATATATATATATATGCATTTATGTCGAAGTATAATTGGTTGTTTTGTAAATATTATTTGTATTTTTACGCTGGGTCTTGCCTAGGAAAAACTATGCTATAGGTCGTGTGGAGAACCAGAGTGTTTAGGATCTTTGGTAGTGTTCTCTGCCGTGTGGAGCGCGGGCTGAGCAGAGAGAGTCTGGCTGGAGTAGCGAGTAGAGCAGGTGTGTTGTGTGACGCTCCCGCGAGTTGCCGCGCTTTCGAGGTTGGGCAGCATGTAATTGCGCTCGACTTGCTATGATAGTTTCTGATACGGTGTCGCGGACGGGAAGCATTAGCTGGCGCACGTCAAGAGCCCGTTTCGCCTGGTGACCGTGTCGAGAAGAAGGCGCGCCAACATCCAGCTTCTGCAACAGCGACGGCCGACGATGAGTGACTGTCGCCACCTCCTGGATCGACGGCTTCAAACCTTCAATCAACCAACAAGGAAGATTGGAAGCAAGTAAAGTTTCTAGAACTGTATGGCAGACCTCAGCTTTTCAAACTGTTAAATTTTTCTCACTAAATTACAGGAACGTAGCATGAACCTTTGTTGCTCATTGTCCCAATTGCATTAACAAGCAGGGTCCCTTCCTTTTCCGGAATGAACTCGAGTGTCGTTGAAATTCAAACGCCAGCATTAAAATAATAATATAGCATTTCACTGCTTTAATTTCAAAGTTCAGTTGAAGTATTCATAGCTGGCTACAATATTTAGATTACACAAACACGAATTAAGAGTGCGAGTTTTGTTACCGTATTTTAGCTTACCTGTGACTGCAGCTCAGCTTGGTACGTACTAAATTTTACTATTGTTAATTGTTCAGAATCATTTAATTCAAGTTCAAAGTTAAATCTCTTATTTCTAAATTGCGTAGATTCAAGTAGCTTTTGAAATGATTGTTGAGGTAGCCCAAGACTAACCTTATTTTACTGAATTTCGTAGTGCTTCAGAAACAAAGTTCATTATTAATTTCAGTCAGTAAATTAACTTTCAATTTTCTGGCTTTATTAATTCTTTTGCTAAATTAAGTCAGAGTGTAGCGAAATTTATTACTTCTGACAAACTTTCAGTTTTCATGCTACACGTTTCAACCTTCAGTTGCCACGCTTCTAGTGCGAATTATATGTGTAATAACCTTCCCTTTTCAGTTACTATAGTAATTGTCCATAGGACTGACGACCGTAATTTCCGCCAAATCTCAAATATCTAATTACCGCTAGTTAATTGTTAACGTATCGGCCGCACATTTACTTTCTTTATTAACTTTACACCTTTTCAAAATTAATTTCCACCAGTTTCATTAGCATTTTTCCTTTCATTTAGATGTAACCCTTTCCTCCCTCTTTACCGACAAATTAACTTCGGTGACGATTGCTTTTCCCAAATTTCCATGAGGTACACTCGGTTTAATTTTTCACTGTCATTAAGGTCGATAAGTGAGGGGGAGGTTACAAGCTGGGACGAGGCACTCACCTGGCACTCCAGCGTGACGTCGGAGCCGGCTAGCGCCTTCAGCTGGCCCGGCAGGATGGCGACGAACTCTGGCAGCTCCCGCGGCCGGCCCACGGTGACGGGGGCGCTGGTGGCCACCGACTCGCCCCAGCCGTAGCGGTTGCGCGGCGTCACGCGGAACCTGTACTCGGCGCCGGGCTTCAGGTTGAACGCGTCGTAGCTGTTGATCGGCGAGACGCCCAGCTGCAACACGGCGGGACCACAGCTGCACTCAACAAACTCGCTGGCTCAGTCTCACACGCACGCGGCTGCAGCGGGAGACATCATCTACACTCGTGTTCAGAAAAAAAAACAACAGAACCCCTCGAACAACTAGAGAGAGGACGTTCACGTTCACAGGACCCGTACATTAGTATCTTCTGCAGAATTTGAACAGTGTCGGCCAGCATGTTCATAGTCGACATCGATATCGCAGCGCAGCACCATCCACGGATACGAGGGTACTGTATTTTTTTTTTTTCACTAGCTGCTTATTTTTTATGACCCACCGTCTAATTTCTGATGGCGGGTCGTATGTTGCCACTTAGCCGCTGTGACTGGGTCCGGGGTCCGGTGTGACAAAGGAACACCACACCGGCTCCCGTCCCCACTCACACGGTTGCCCGTGTCCCGCCACGTGGAGGTGGGCTCTATTTGTTTACATCCATTTGATATCTTTTTTTTGTGCAGCATTAGAAAAACTTATAACTAATACAGAATCAATACGAGGGTAATCCCAAAAGTAAGGTCTCCTATTTTTTTATAAGTACAGAGCTCTGTGTGGCAGTTGGTCACACTGTTATGAAGACTGCTTCACGCGCTGTGTGTAAACACGCGCACGCCGCGCTGAGGCGCTCAGTCTTGACTTCGCAGCCGTTGGGAATGGAGCTCCCGTTCGATATCGCCGCCAAGTGCTAATTGCGCGTAGTTATTCGACTTTTGAACGCAAAGGGCACTGCGCCGATTGAAATCCATGACCAACTGACGGAAGTGTATGGCGAGTCGTGTAATGATGTCAAAAATGAAATTACAACGAAATGAAAACTCTTAGCTGCTTACAGGCGTTGACATACGTCAACGGGGACAGATGAAAATGTGTGCCCCGACCGGGACTCGAACCCGGCATCTCCTGCTTACATGGCAGACGCTCTATCCATCTTTTTTTTAAAAAAAATCTCATTTTGTTCGCCTTCGTTCGTTGAATCTGCTCAGGGCGGACGTCCTAAGATGCTGGTTTCTTTAAGTTCGTCGTTGATCGGTTAACTCAGTCTTTTTATTACAGAGGGCAGCTAACCCTCTGACCGAACACGTTGAGCTACCGTGCCGGCATCCAACTGAGCCACCGAGGACACAGAGGGTAGTGCGTTGCAGGGATTTATCTCTGGCACGCCTCCCGCGAAACCCACATTCTCAACATATTGTACCGCACTACATTCGTAGTGCCTCCGCCCATTATACTCATTACTCGCGGCGCGTTGCCGATTCCCGTAAAAGTTCGGGCACTGTTTGTGCATTCGCACAGAAGAAGAAGATGGTCAAGTGGCCGGTGAGCCCAACTCTTACGGGAATCGGCAACGCGCCGCGAGTGATGAGTATAATGGGCGGGGGCACTACGAATGTAGTGCGGGACAATACGTTGAGAATGTGGGTTTCGCGGGAGGCGTGCCAGAGATAAATCCCTGCAGTCGAGCTATCCTCTGTGTCCTCGGTGGTCCAGATGGATAGAGCGTGTGCTATGTAAGCAGGAGATCCCGGGTTCGAGACCCGGTCGGGGCACACATTTTCATCTGTCCCCGTTGACGTATGTCAACGCCTGTAAGCAGCTAAGGGTTTTCAATTCATTGTAATTTCATTCTAACGAGCTGCATCGTCATCTGTGGCATCTGTCCTTTTGAACATGTCCGAAAGAACAGATACCGTCTAAGTATAGATGTCAAAAATGTTCGTAAGTGGTGTAGATAGTTTGCAGCTGGTCGGACCGAAATTCACGACGAACAAAGGAGCGGGAGATCTTCAATTTCTGAGGAGACAGTGTTGAAGGTTGAGAAAAGCATGTGTGAAGATCGGAGGATCACCCTGGGTGATCTCTGCACGTTGGGTCCTGCGGTTTCCCGAAGCACCGCTCACAGAATTTTAACGGAAACGTTGAACTACCGGAAGGTGTGCATAATATGGGTGCCACGCATGCTGACTGAAGACCACATGCGGCAACGAGTTGATGCTTCCCGCGCATTTCTTCACCGCCTTGCAGCCGAACAGGACAACTTTCTGGACTGGTTACAAGAACATTTGCGATTCAGCTCCAGCGACGAGGTGAAAGAAGAGGTTCATAACTTTGTGAACAGCACGGCGGCGAACTGGTAAGATGTGGTCGTACAAAAACTGCCACAGCATCTACAAAAATGCATCGACAGAAATGGTGATTATGTCGAAAAATAGCTAAATGTTCAAGCTGTGAACAGATGTAAACAATTGTAGAAATTGAAACGTCCCCTTTGAACATTATGTAAGTAGGCTGTTTATGTTTTCTTATTGGCAACGTTACGTAGCGCTCTGTATGAAAATCACTGGCTGTGCTGTGTGCAGTCTGTGGCCAGTTTGCATTGTTGTCAGCCATTGTAATGTTGGGCAGCGGCAGCTGGATGTGAACAGCGCGTAGCGTTGCGCAGTTAGAGGTGAGCCGCCAGCAGTGGTGGATGTGTGGAAGAAACTGGCGGAGTTTTGAAATTACATATATTATGACTTTTGATGATATTAAGGTAAATACATTGTTTGTTCTCTATTAAAATCTTTCATTTGCTAACTATCCCTATCAGTAGTTAGTGCCTTCAGTAGTTTGAATCTTTTATTTAGCTGGCAGTAGTGGCGCTCGCTGTATTGCAGTAGTTCGAATAACGAAGATTTTTGGTGAGTAGTTAGGGCCATTCCTTTGTAGGGATTTCTGAAAGTCAGATTGCGTTGCGCTAAAAAATATTGTGTGTCAGTTTAAGCACAGTCATGTATAAATGTTCAAAGGGGACGTTTCAAAATAAACAGGTCTATGTACTTATAAAAAAATAGAAGACCTTACTTTTGGGATTACCCTCGTAAAATGTGCCTGCGGCTCTCGTTGTCGCTATAAACCGAAGGTAATGGATGACTTGAGCAGACGTGTAGGATGCCTCGCAGACGTATGCGTGAACCGTAATACCAAAGCAGTCAGTTTAAAAGAGGGCATATTATTGGCACGAGAGGATGTGATGCAACCATCCGGGAAACTGCTGCTCATGTGGGAGTAAATGTTTCGGCAGTGCAACGGGTGTGCGTAGAATGATTCGCAGAAGGCCGCAAAAACGACGAGATGAGTCAGGTTGCACTGTCCAGTCAATCCCCTGGAAGATCGAAACCTCATGCGAATGGCATTGCAGGAGAGATCTGCGTCCTACTCGGCTGTGGTGCAACAGTGGGACAGTGAAACACTTTGTACACTATAAGGAGTGGCAAAAAAGTCCGTCGCCGTCTACTACGGCGTGGGTTACTTCGCGTCGTCCGCTTCTCTGCCTACCTTTTGCGAATGCGCAGAACCGGCAGTGGTGTACGGAAGGACGTCACTGCGCATAGGAATGGCATCAGATACAGTTTTGGGACAAATCTAGGTTCTGTTTGTTTGAAAATGGTGACTGCATTTTGGATCGCCACAGACAGTGGAAGCGGCATCACAGTCAGTGCATTTTCACAAGGCCTTATGGTGTCGGGTGCTACTGCGTACAACCAGAAATCACAGCTGGTGCCTGTCCAGGACACTGTGACCAGGGTGACTCAGCTGAATGACATCCTGCGATCCTGGCCGTACCCTTTCTGCACAACACCATGGAGGCCATTTTTCAGCAAGACAATGCACGACCACATGTTCCTGCACGAACGCATCCCTTCTCGGTATCACAGGATGTCAGCTTTTTGTTCTACCCGCCAGATCACCAGACGCCAATCGAAACTGTGAAGGATATGGTCAAACGATGGGAGCAGCGCTCTGAACCACCGCCAACCACCATAGATGAATAATAAATGAAAAGCACCAGTTTGCTTTTGTTCTACAATATTATTTTTATTGCTAACCGGTTTTCGGCTTACAAGGCCATCTTCAGGCATTTACTGAGTATTATCACCAAACAAGTTAAATGTTAGCCGACAACATTGGAAGAGAAGTAACACATCTAGAGTGAAGTAGAAACATACAGTGAATAACATCTTTGCAATAAAATAGTAAAAACTGAACAGTACATAAATAACAATGGAGTTGACAGGAAAACCTTTAGCACAAAATAAGAATAGCATGCCTACATAACATTTTCTATTGATAAACAAAACTATTGAAATAAGATAAAATTAGTACTAGGCAAGGCTGCATCAAGAGGTATGAAACATGGAGAGTGATACACAACCATAGATGAACTTTGGAACCAGGTGAATGGAGCGTGGATGGCTGTACCACAGGGTGCCATTGGCGCCTTATACGCGTCGATGCCATCACCCATCGAACATGTTATCAGAGCAAATGGCGGACCCCGTACCTATTAGCCAGCAGGACACATGCAGAACTGAGGTGACTGAAATGCTAATCATTTCTGCAGAACATACAAATGTACATGTCCTGTAAATATGACCGTCCTGTCTTTAGTCGTTCAAGGTGTTCTGTTTCTTCTGAGCATGAGTGTCATTACTAAAACCATCAGACAGTCAGAGTTTCAGGTTGCCTATCTAATGCCTTCCAAGAGGCAACAAAAATTTCATTTTCTGTATTCCATAAAATTATTGACCATATTTAAAATTTTGAAACGCACCAATAAAGTTTCGACTAAATAGTATTATCTTCCGTTAAAGGTCCTAACATAACTACTCCTCTAAAAAACTACGTGTATCTCTTGAAGTAACGCAACTCACTTAGCGCAAATTACCCATATACTTTCATCCAGTATCTGACAATGAAAGCAACAAACGTTAGACGTAATGTCAAACCTTTTCTAAACTTTTATGGATGTGAGTTCGATTTTTTATAGATTCGTTGGTAGATATTACTGGTTTTAAGAGAACAACATTCAAAGCATCAAACGTCTTGTCCTGCAGAGTAAGAATCGTTATTCTTTCTACAACTTTGCTTATTTATTTATTTTCCAGAGAGTTACGGCTGAAACATATCTTCTAAAAACGTGAAATTTTTTTTATGTTTATAACTTTTACGAAAATATGATCAGTTTGTACGAAATCTATATCACAAAATGTGCATGTAACACCAAATATTAGAGAACGAATATTAATTATAACTCATAGACAATACGTATAATAAATGCAAAGAAACTATGTAGTTATATTCATTTTTTTCAAAAACCTTTACTCATACATTGCATACTTTTTTCAAGATTTAAATATTTGTTTTACTTTTAATCTTACAGGTACGAAAGATACGTTACACTGCGTACAAATCAATTTAAATCAAATTTCTATCAATTGTAGCTATAGAACTACAAAGATCGAATGTTGTAAGGATTGACGCAACATTCTAGACAGAAAGTGTGTGGCGTCATGAGGCGACAAGCTACCTTGATCCTCTATTTGTCGTCGTGTCGGGTTAGATTGCAGAATATCTCCTTACAGTGTCGTATACCGTGCAGCTCGGAGTGCATAGACACTTGGAGTGACGTGCGATGAACATGTCACATGCAACCTGTTAGTATGTCCACGTGTTACTCGGTGAGCGCCGACACAATGGCAAGTAAGCACCCATGGGCTACACCGTGAAACACCCTTGTCAAAGAGCTCCATCAGTTATTACGTTTGCACGTGCTGAAAAACGACTTCGAGAAGCAACTAGTTCGAGAAGGCGCGGCAGTAATGGACGAAGACCAACAAGAAATGACGATATCGAACAGTTTGTTTCAGGTGCAGTACAACACGATCAGAATGTCGGCTCACAATACGTTGCTGCGGTCACTGGTATCAGCTTCTCATCTGTGTGACTAACAGTACTCGGTGACAACTTCCACAGGTACCGTCTGTCACTGACACAGGAGCTACATCAGAACGATGTCTATCGGAGAGCTATTTTCTACAAATGAAAAAAAACTCCGCCCGGAACAGGCCGTGAAGGCCCAACGGTACCGACCGGCCGTCATGTCACCCTCAGCCGACAGGCTTCACAGGCGGCCGCGAATTTTTTCACTGTGAGCGTCTTACGAAGTATTTGTTCTCAAATGAAGTCACTTTCACGAATTAAGTTCATGAAGTCGTCTAATATGTATTACTTGAACACTTGAAATCAAAGACGGGTAATCCACGTCGTTCGTCAAATTCGTCGTGCTTTAATGAGAGGTGTGGAATTGCAGGTACTCTGACAAGTGAGCTGTATCGAGCTCTCAGTGTCAGAAATTTAGGTACTCTCCCTGAAAATGTCAGTCTAGATATTAGAAGCCGTATGTGGATGCAGCATATTGACTACCCACCCCATCCTGTGCGTTATGGTGCGCAAGAACTGAACAACAGGTATCCCAGAGAATGGTTAGGATGCCGTGATCAGAAATGGCCCGCACGTTTGCCCGTTTTAATATGAGCAGATTTCTTTTTGTTGGAAGATCTAAGGAATCGTGTTTATGCCACGGAACCCACAACTCCAGATGACTTCGAACAGCACATCGAGGAAACTTGTCGCTCTCTGAAATCAGAAACACTATGCGTAACATGTGGCATCCACTAATTTGAACATTTCTAATTACCTAACTAAAATTCCTAGAAATTTGATTTAAATCAATCTGGACACAGTTGACTTAAATGCAGCGGCTACATCAGAGACAAGACAATATTCTATTTAAGAAATTATAGTTCGTTGCTGCAACACTCTGAAAGGAACTAAATAAACAATGTTCATGACTGCGCAGTAAGAGTAACGTATATTACGCTTATCTATCTAAATAAATATCCCACTGACTTGTTATTTGGTACTTTGCAGAGCAAACCTACCTTACTTGAAACTCTCTTTATCATATTGCATATCGAAAACTGAGACGGAGAACAGTCTGCGATAGTAGAAGCGAAAATGTTCCAGCAGAGAGGGTTCTCCAAGCGAGCCGTTTGCGAGGCAGTCGCCAATTTGAGGCTAAGAGCCGCCACTGACTTCGTTATCAAATATTGTCCAGGTTAGTACAGACGTACTGGAATTTTAAACTTTTGGATTAAGTCCTCTTCTAATTGGGCTCAGGTTTCGTACAAGGCAAATGTTAAAAAGAAAATGAAAAAAAAAATACTACTTGAGCACGTTACTTGTTACAATTTACTGCAACCTCGTACCCGTTCAAGGATGTGCTGCATGTTCTCGCATTTAGAAGCCATGCTGCTCCCGCCTCTGGAGTTAGCTACGAATTATTTCAAACATATCCCTCCCCCTCCTCCCCCACCGGATCATCTTGACAAGACTGTGCAATTCGCTGCACCAGTTCTTCAGTTGCGTCAATGGCAGTGTTGTACACTTCACTTCTGAGATGACCACAGGCAAAAAAAAGTGTCCAGAGGATTGAGGTCAGGTAACTTTGGGGGCCGAGGTACGGGCGCTGCTCCACTTATCCATCTTGGGTGACTGGCGCCGTAGGTGTCGCGTTACACTAGCTGTAAAACGTGCCCATGCTCAACCATGCGTGTACCATACAGTGTTTTAGGGGTACAAGTGCAGATATTTTGGTCATTGTTACCTTAAAATGTATGCACTGCAATGTGTTAGTTGTTTTTCCCCAAACATGTCACATAATGTACTACCTGATGTTTTCTGAAGGGCCACAACTGCCGCTAAGTGGACTACGCCTGTCAGTATAGACTAACTGTTCTGCATCCACGCATCCACACTTCAACACCTGACCTGCTACCCAGGGGAAGATAAGGATTAATAGCTTGCTCTTGCCACATACTTGGAGAAGGTAAGCAAAAAGCATGTGAGTCCTAATAGCTATACTTATTAGTCTGAAAATCAAGTAAAATACTAATGTTATGTTGTTCAGCACACTATCCTTCGTCGCCAATAAAAATATCTCGACTTGTACCCCTAATACAATGTACATCCCATGCCCGAGCAGTCCAGCAGGAAGCTCGCAGCTCAGAAACCCAAGGTACCCCTGTCCATACACAGGGTGTTTCAAAAATGACCGGTATATTTGAAACGGCAATAAAAACAAAACGAGCAGCGATAGAAATACACCGTTTGTTGCAATATGCTTGGGACAACAGTACATTTTCAGGCAGACAAACTTTCGAAATTACAGTAGTTACAATTTTCAACAACAGATGGCGCTGCGGTCTGGGAAACTCTATAATACGATATTTTCCACATATCCACCATGTGTAGCAATAATATGGCGTAGTCTCTGAATGAAATTACCCGAAACCTTTGACAACGTGTCTGGCGGAACGGCTTCACATGCAGATGAGATGTACTGCTTCAGCTGTTCAACTGTTTCTGGATTCTGGCGGTACATCTGGTCTTTCAAGTGTCCCCACAGAAAGAAGTCACAGGGGTTCATGTCTGGCGAATAGGGAGGCCAATCAACGCCGCCTCCTGTATGTTTCGGATAGCCCAAAGCAATCACACGATCATCGAAATATTCATTCAGGAAATTAAAGACGTCGGCTGTGCGATGTGCCCCGGCACCATCTTGCATAAACCACGAAGTGTTCGCAGTGTCGTCTAAGGCAGTTTGTACCGCCACAAATTCACGAAGAATCTCCAGATAGCGTGATGCAGTAATCGTTTCGGATCTGAAAAATGGGCCAATGATTCCTTTGGAAGAAATGGCGGCCCAGACCAGTACTTTTTGAGGATGCAGGGACGTTGGGACTGCAACATGGGGCTTTTCGGTTCCCCATATGCGCCAGTTCTGTTTATTGACGAAGCCGTCCAGGTAAAAATAAGCTTCGTCAGTAAACCAAATGCTGTCCACATGCATATCGCCATCATCAATCCTGTGCACTATATCGTTAGCGAATGTCTCTCGTGCAGCAATGGTAGCGGCGCCGAGGGGTTGCCGCGTTTGAATTTTGTATGGATAGGGGTGTAAACTCTGGCGCATCAGACGATACGTGGACGTTGGCGTCATTAGGACCGCAGCTGCAACACGGCGAACGGAAATCCGAGGCCGCTGTCGGATCACCTGCTGCACTAGCTGCGCGTTGCCCTCTGTGGTTGCCGTACGCGGTCGCCCTACCTTTCCAGCACGTTCATCCGTCACGTTCCCAGTCCGTTGAAATTTTTCAAACAGATCCTTTATTGTATCGCTTTTCGGTCCTTTTGTTACATTAAACCTCCGTTGAAAACTTCATCTTGTTGCAACAACACTGTGTTCTAGGCGGTGGAATTCCAACACCAGAAAAATGCTCTGTTCTAAGGAATAAACCATGTTGTCTACAGCACACTTGCACGTTGTGAACAGCACACGCTTACAGCAGAAAGACGACGTACAGAATGGCGCACCCACAGACTGCGTTGTCTTCTATATCTTTCACATCACTTGCAGCGCCATCTGTTGTTGAAAATTGTAACTACTGTAATTTCGAAAGTTTGTCCGCCTGAAAATGTACTGTTGTCCCAAGCATATTGCAACAAACGGTGTACTTCTATCGCTGCTCGTTTAGTTTTTATTGCCGTTTCAAATATACCGGTCATTTTTGAAACACCCTGTAGTTTTCTTCGAGGAGTGTATGGCCCAATAAGACGATCACCTACTGTCTCTAACCACACATTCAATTGTAAACATTATTTATGTGATGACCAATGGACAACATATATCTTTACGTCACTCCAAAAAATGTGTATTACGGAAATTAAAAATATGGTCAAGTGTGAATGCTGCTCCGTCTATAAATAAAATGTTACTCCTAAATCGATGTATGACTGCAATCTGTCGGACAGAAACTCATTCTAGAACCAATGACCCTTTAGGTGAGAAGTTGAACCCGGAGATGGTAGGGTTACAGTGAACTGCGACGCAAAATTCTCTGTACACTAGTGCTGCTTAGTACAGGCACTTGTGCAGCCATTCCCCTTCTTGGAAAGTACGGTACTTCTTCCAAACCCATATCATCCATATCATCAACTTAGGGTCCTGACCTCCTGATCCTCTGCCACGTGACAACCTGCTTTGTTGTCAGAGACGCTGGTCGATCCCTGTAAAGATACTATTTTCGGGGATTCTTCGATCAGGATATCTGAGTTCGTACAAACACGCAGTTTGCGACGCATTGCCGTCACACCTATCATACGTGAAATGCAGGTCCGCATACACTTTCCGTTGTGACTATACGTGACACTGCTCGGATAGGCGACATCACTACTACGATTCTGCACTATATCCATCATGTTTCTCCTGTACGTATCGCTTGGTTACAACACTATCGGTCAGCAATGTTCACTGCTGTTAAAAGCATCACTTGGCGGGCCGCTTGTGGCGCGCATAGAGCAAAGTATAGTGATGTTTACAACGAATGCATTCTGTGGCGGCTTGTACCAATACGTCCACTTGGGGACCCGTGTCTACTGAAAAGTTTGTGCTTTTTAGTATCACATACATGCACTGTGTGCCACTTTTCGGTAGCCGCACAAATTTTATGAATTCCGTAAAGAACATAACATTCGCCGTTTACTGCAGAAATTATTTATTTCACAACTGCAGTTCCGGTCTTTGGGTCATTTTCAAATGGTACTGCAAAAGATTTTGCTTCAGCTCATGTCAGACTTTAAAACCCTCCGACATGTATACATGCCATCGTCAAAAGTAGGCCTTTTCACTCTAGAACCTTTGTACATCGTGAAATGATTTAAATTACGTGAAATGTTAACAGCACTGACGTACATCGCTACAGATCAATGTTCTAGCACACTGTTTACATGTCAACGGCGAATATGATATCCTTTGAAAAAGTCTACATGCCTGTGAATCCCGACCATGAGAAGTGAATTACTTTTATGCAGTTACGAAAGAAGGTTACACTGGCTATACTTAGTTTCTGAACAAGATTTCAGGAACAGAGCAGTCGTACAAATCACGATTCAAAGACTGTCACAGTCTACGACGTGGGACACCCAATTTCGAATAACTGAGTACAGCTGACAATGATGAATAAAGGTGCTTACAACAAGTTCTGATAGGTGAGCTGCAGTATGTGTACGTACTAATGAACAGATAAATGTCACTGGACACTTTCAGATAACGAGCTGCATTCTAATAACTTGTCGCAGCAGTTGTCAGCCTTGGCTTTCATCTAGTCTAAAACAGTCCCGCTGCGAAACCGTCGTCTGTAGACGGTCACATTACTAATTTTTTTGCGAAATACACTTGTAAAGACGCATTTATTTGTCTGGAATATACAACAGAATGAGCGGTACACAGAACCCGCTCCTCCCGAATGTGATTCAGGGGTGTTCTCAGTGTGTCATCCCGCTCGGAGCCAATAATGGCGGTTGTGACCCCGTAGGAAAAGGTAAGACTGTCTTGACAACAGTTTTCCGCCAGGTGATAGTCGTCGCTTTTATTTTATCGAAGAGCGGACGACTACGCACCGCCGCCCGCGGTGGCCGTGCGGTTCTAGGCGCTGCAGTCCGGAACCGCGGGACTGCTACGGTCGCAGGTTCGAATCCTGCCTAGGGCATGGATGTGTGTGATGTCCCTATGTTAGTTAGGTTTAAGTAGTTCTAAGTTCTAGGGGACTGATGACCTAAGGTGTTAAGTCCCATAGTGCTCAGAGCCATTTGAACCATTTTTTTGACTACGCACCAATTGCTGTTTACGTATAGTACAATATTTCAGCTTATGCAACTCCATCCATACCATCATTCTTCGATTGTTGAGTTTCCTAGATTGCGTAGGCATTAGCCTAGAGAATTTCGTATGAATTCTAACTGCACTAATCGAATATGACCTGTCGGTTGAAAGTACTGCTTTAACACAAGCGTCCATTTTTCACGGATTACTGATTCCATTCATCTGGTGCAACGTTCAATTTCAGTGTCTGTAGAGAGTTTTCGAAGAAGTAGTTATCCCATTTTAAATTTAAGACAGGGTTGTTACGTATTTACGCGCCTGACAAGACAGACGGCGACGCATACGGGGAATCGTCTTGGCTGCGAGAGACAGATGATCCGCCATGTGGCAAACTGCCCGCAAGTCCTGTGGACACTTTGAATCCGCGGTCTGAGCGGTTGCTTTACCCTATTCGGCCTGCAGCAAATGTTTGTGGACTGTCGGGTGCTAGACTGGATTAAGAGTAATGCTTTTACCGATGGATTTAGGTGATCTCCCTGTGTCACTAAGTTGTAAATGACAGCGCAAGAGCCGGCCGTGTGTGGCCGAGCGGTTCTAGGCGCCTCAGTCTGGAACCGCGTGACTGCTACGGTCGCAGGTTCGAATCCTGCCTCGGGCATGGATGTGTGTGATGTCCTTAGGTTAGTTAGGTTTAAGTAGTTCTAAGTTATAGGGGACTGATGACCTCAGATGTTAAGTCCCATAGTGCTCAGAGTCATTTGAATTTGAGAGCGCAAGAAATCCTGCCAAGAGCGAGCAGGGTTAACAGGAGATCGGAATGGCGAAGGACTATCGCAGAATTTGAATTAAATGTCAGTCATTTGGCATCTGAGGCCTCATTGAAGTAGAGGCTTCAAATTTTTAAAAAGTCGGGGAGAAACCTGGAGCTCGCGAAATGAGGAGGAAGCCGGCGCCCACCCTAGATTTAGGAAGCGAGTCGTAGCTCCACCGAGGAAAAGTCATGTTTAAAAGTTTTTCTTAAAATGGTTCAAATGGCTCTGAGCACTATGGGACTCAACTTCTGAGGTTATTAGTCCCCTAGAGCTTAGAACTACTTAAACGTAACTAATCTGAGGACATTACACACATCCATGCCCGAGGCAGGATTCGAACCTGCGACCATAGCGGTCTCGCGGTTCCAGACTGCAGCGCCTAGAACCGCACGGCCACTTTGGCCGGCAGTGTTTCTGTATCTCTGAAGACAGGTGTCAGCATGGAACGCTTAAGATGCTCACAAAAGCCATCCCGTGCACAGCTATGGAAGTCTCATTGGTCATTTTCGATTTTGGTAGGTGAGTACTGTCCGCAGCTAATAAGATTATTTGTGGCAGGAATGTGGCTACAAATAGGTGACGTGGTCTAGACAGGATAATATATGCTGTTGTAAAAACATTTTCATGAATCCAGATACATGGAAATTGTAACTGTGGTTGATTTTAGTGACGTAAATATGTTAAATCGCCTCACATATTCAGTGAACTGATACTTCCGAAATAATGTCTGTCATATTCTCAATTTATGTACATAGTATCAGCAACTACTGTATCTGTAGTTTATGGTACTAGGATTTTCTCTTCCATTCCTTTCCCCTTTCGGGGCAGGTCCGGCGGGCTTGGTGCAGGTCTTATTACATTCGATGCCACACTGGGCGACCTGCGCGCCGGATGGGGATGAAATGATGATGAAGTCAACACGACACCCAGACCCTGAGCGGAGAAAATCCCAAACCCAGCCGGGAATCGAACCCGGGTCCCTTATGCCGGCAGTCCATCACGCTGACAATTTTTTTTTTTTATCGCTCTGTTAAAAGGAACATGTAGATCATTTCATGGTATAGTATGTGCATTACATATGGAGCTGTGAGAGAAGCGTCAAATGTGCACAGCGACTGCACCCGGCACATCCCAACTGCGTGGGGGGTCGAGGAAGACTGCGTGAAGATAGCTGGCAAAGGTTTTCCCATAGTGTGACCATCTATGAACCTCATTGTGGGCTTGCTGCAAGAAATACCAAAAGTCGAGTCGCGACTTGGCAGCATCCCCATAGAGGTACGCGATCGTCCAACCTTTGACCCAGATGATCGAGTGTGATTTAGTCGCCGGAAAGTAGTCACTCTCCGGATATAAGAAGGAAGCAGGTGTAATATGTTGCGGGGTCACACGGAGGTAGCAAGCCACCATCTGTCTTCCTAGGAGCCATACGTCCTCCACCGCGATACAAGTTAAGCGGTGATGGTCGTTATCCACTTGGCGACATTTCGGGCATAGTGGAGTGTCCACTAGTCCAATTGCATTGAGTCGTTCGTTGGTGTTGAACTTGCCACAAGTGACAGAGAACCACAGTGCCCGAACGAAGGTAGGAAGGAATTTTTGGTGCACATGTCTCCAAATCTTCGGCCAATGCAACTTGGGGTGTTTGAGTTCAATGACATTACGACTTATCCGTCGTTGCAGCCAAACATAAAAATTCTTCGCGCATGGTGGTCTCGTGCGCGAAAGCTCGTCTCTGACATAACTAAGTTCCACGATAAATGTTGATACATGCGCAAAATGTGGCGTAATGTTGCCCACCGCTACCGGAGGTGTGAGGGACGCTGGAACTAGGAGATCCAGTAGGCAGGATGTAAGGGAATCACGCCCGCTACGCCATTGCTTGTACATCGTGGCTAGAAGGAGCGCCGTCGCTCGGCAGTGAACATTCGTAAGTCCGAGACCCCCTTGTCCGTAGGGAGCGTGAGCGTTGTGTATCGCACTTTGAGGGGCGATCCAATCATCACAAAATAGCCTAGTGCTGATTGAAGTCGACGTCCGAGCGTGAGTGGTAGGGGCAGGATCTGCGAAATATGCACCATTCGAGAAACCACATAAGTGTTCAGATATTCGACTCGCTGCAAAGAATACACCATTCAGCTATCGGAGCGGACCTTGCCTTTAATGTGGATGAAGTGCTTGCATTCACTTTTCACCAGAACTTTCATTTTTGCTAGTGGAGCTGAAAATAAATTAAAAAATGAAATAAAGGGAAATAATGACACACAACGAGACTGACAGTCAGCTCTGCTGGAAAGGCAATTGCTGTGTACCTGGTTTGAGGCACACTGCAGTACCACGAGAGGCAAACAGTCGCCTGGCTCCTTCTCAGTTCCGAGCAGCGGCCTCCAGATGTCGCTCGCTAATCTGGACTGCACTCTGCTTCCACGCTACGCCCGTCAGCGCATCGTATGCATTAGACGACAGTGTCGCCAGCGCCAGAAAGAGCGCTGTCAACACTGGACTACTTTGCTTCCGCTGACTACTGGCTTGAATGGAGATCCTTCCACCATCAGGCCAAAAAGTCAGTGCGCTGTAGACACTGTCTCACTGAGATCGAGACTGGCAGAAATGTAATGGATGGGCCAATTTCTGCCATTGATCAGAGCACACTGACGTCATCTACGAAGAAAAAAACAATGCTGCGGGCTGCCAAGCCGTGACTGTCATGTTGTATTTGGATTATTTCTCGTACTGAGAAATTTTTAGCTCTGGTATATTTTACGACAACTTTTCTTCTAATTAGTCAAGTTGAAAGCGCTAAATACAGGGCGATAGTTATTGAACTGCTTGAAAAAAAAAACCGTCATAACGTGTCAACGGTTTGCGTTAGGACTTTCAAACTGGACAGTTAGCCGCGGGGCATGACGGGAACAGGTATGGTTTGGTTTCGCGACGAAGCCCACTTTCATTTGGATGGGCTTGTCAATAAGCAAAATTGGCGCATTTGGGCGACTGACAGTCTGTATTTCGCGGTCGAGAAGTCTCTCCATCCTCAACGGGTGACTGTGTGGTGTCCAATGTCCACTCACGGAACAATCTGTGCGATATTCCTTGATGGCACGATGACTACCGAACAGAAGGTGAAGCTTTTGCAAGATGATTTCATCCCCATTATCCAAAGTGACTCTGTTTTCGACAAGATGTGGTTTATGCAAGGCGGAGCTCGACCCCATCGAAGCAGGAGTGTGTTTGATGTCTGCAGGAGCAATTTGGGGACAGTATTCTGGCTCCAGGGTTGCCAGAGGCCACTGGTATGGACTTCGATTGGTCACCACATTCTCCGGACCTGAACAAATGCCACTGCTTTTTGTGGGGCTGTATTAAAGACAAGGTGTGCAGCAATAACCCCAAAACCATTGCTGAGCCGCCCGCATCTCGTGGTCGTGCGGTAGCATTCTCGCTTCCCACGCCCGGGTTCCCGGGTTCGATTCCCGGCGGGGTCAGGGATTTTCTCTGCCTCGTGATGGCTGGGTGTTGTGTGCTGTCCTCAGGTTAGTTAGGTTTAAGTAGTTCTAAGTTCTAGGGGACTGATGACCACAGCAGTTGAGTCCCATAGTGCTCAGAGCCATTTGAACGATTTGAGCCATTGCTGAGCTGAAAACAGCCAGTCAGGAGGTAATCTACAGCATCGATGTTCCGACACTTCAGCGCGTCATGCAGAATCATCACCAATGATGGCAGATAACGAACTTGCCATAAAGATAATTCGAATATCTGTAGTGACGTTTACATGTTGAATAAAGCGTGTGCACTCCGTAGTTTGTCACTAATTTACGTTTTCTTATATAGTTCAATATCTGTCACCCTGTGGACTAGTAATACAGTTAAAGGTAGAAGGCAAGTGCTCATATTAGTAGTACGTTACCCAGACAGCTTCAACTTCTCACTTAGTCAAGTATGTTTAACCTTTACGATAATTATACCACTTTTACTGTAGCAATGTTTCACATTAGATATGCTACAGAAGGAAAAACAGTTGGTATTAGCTTAATCGATAATAGCAATATGTTTAATGTATGAATGACGAAACGCAGTCCATAGCTCGTCCACTGTTGCGTCTTCTTAACAGCCTCGCACTCTTTTTTTTTTTTTTTTTTTTTTTTTTTAAATGGCTCAAATGGCTCTGAGCACTATGGGACTTAACATCAATGGTCATCAGTCCCCTAGAACTTAGAACTACTTAAACCTAACTAACCTAAGGACAGCACACAACACCCAGCCATCACGAGGCAGAGAAAATCCCTGACCCCGCCGGGAATCGAACCCGGGAACCCGGGCGTGGGAAGCGAGAACGCTACCGCACGACCACGAGATGCGGGCAGCCTCGCACTCTGCCTTCCCGTTCAGACATTTGATTCGAGTGTTCAGTGAGAACTGTACACAGTATCAGCTGGTCTTCTTACCAGTCAGACACACCAAATCTACTACAAGTTGGAGGAAAAGTGGGTGTGGCGATACGGTTGTTGTAACGCCGGAAATGCATATCTTCCTATTTCCATCTATTGTACTATAATTTTTTTCCTTGTTTTGTTACCTCAAGATATGACATTTCTGTCTCTTTATATGTTGTAATTGTTTTACTGTTTGGATATATATATTTATGCATTTAAGTCGATGTATAATTGGTTGTTTTGTAAATATTATTTGTATTTTTACGCTGGGTCTTGCCTAGGGAAAACTATTCTATCGAACGAATACGTCGATAGGTCGTGTGGAGAACCAAAGTGTTTAGGATCTTTGGTAGTGTTAACTCTGCCGCGTGGAGCGCGGGCAGAGAGAGTCTGGCTGGAGTAGCGAGTGGAGCAGGTGTGTTGTGTGAAGCTCCCGCGAGTTGCCGCGCTTTCGGGGTTTGGCAGCATGTAATTGCGCTCGACTTGCGATGATAGTTTCTGACATGGTGTCGCGGACGGGAAGCATTAGCTGGCGCACATCAAGAGCCCGTTTCGTCTGGTGACCATGTCGAGAAGAAGGCGCGCCAACATCCAGCTTCTGCAACAGCGACGGCCGACAATGGGTGACTGTCGCCACCTCCTCGACCGACGGCTTCAAACCTTCAATCAACCGACAAGGAAGACTGGACGCACGTAAAGTTTTAGAACTGTATGGCAGACCTCAGCTTTTCAAACTGTTCCATTTTCGTCACATTAATTACAGCAACTTAGCATGAACGTATGTTGCTCATTGTCTCAATTGCATTACCAGGCAGAGTCCCTTCCTTTTCCGAAATGAACCCGAGTATCGTTGAAATTCAAACGCCAGCATTAAAGTAATATAGCTAATTCGTTTTCACTGCTTTAATTTCAAAGTTCAGTTAAGGCATTCACAGCTGGCTACAATATTTAGATTACACTAGCACGAATTAAGAGTGCGAGTTTTGTTACCGTATTTTAGCATAACTGAGACTGCAGCTCAGCTTGGTACGTAGTAAATTTTACTATTGTTAATTGTTCAGAATCATTTAATTCAAGTTCAAAGTTAAATCTCTTCTTTCTAAATGGCGTAGATTCAAGTAGCTTTTGAAATGATTGTTGAGGTAGTGCAAGACTAACCGTATTTTACTGAATTTCGATGTGCTTCAGAAAGAAAGATCACTATTAACTTCAGTCACTAAATTAACTTTCGATTTTCCTGTTTTATTAATTCTTTTGCTAAATTAAGTCAGAGTGTAGCGAAATTTATTACTTCTGACAAACTTTCAGTTTTCACGCTTCTAGTGCTAATTATATGTGTAATAACCTTTTTTTTCAGTTACTATAGTAATTGTCCTTAGGACTGGCGACCGTAATTTCCCCCAAATCTCAAATATCTAATTACCGCTAGTTGATTGTTAACGTAACGGCCGCACATTTACTTTCTTTATTAACTTTACCCCTTTTCCAAAATTAATTTCCGCCAGTTTCATTTGCATTTTTCCTTTCATTTAGATGTAACCCTTTCCTCCCTCTTTACCGACGGGTTAACTTCGGTGACGATTGCTTTTCCAAAATTCCCATTAGGTACACGCGGTTTCTTTTTTCACTGTCATTAAGGCCGATAAGTGAGGGGGAGGTTACAATGTATACAAATTTGTGATATGGCCGTGCCAGGAATGGTTATCTAGCCAGATACTTTCATGTCAAGCGTATTCCAGAAAGAATACCACATCACGTTCACATTGCCCAGCTCAGTGAGAGCAATGAGAAGTAGTTCCCTTCTGCCATTCTAGCGGTACTGAAAGCCTTGTATCTGTCGACGGACCATGTTGCGCTGAGTTGAATTAGTGACGCGGTAGAGGCCTGGGCTGTACGTACGGCACGATTTGCCGTCTGGCCGCTCAGAGAGCCCGCCGCACTCACGTCAGCGCAGCCGCTCGCCGCCATACATCAAGCCGCGCTAAGAAAACAGCACGGGCGCACGAGTCGCCAAAGACACGGCACCCACCACTGGTCACACGATGGCCGCCGCTCGGCAAATACACGGCGCTAACATCAGGAAATTTTAACGTCGAAAATGCTTGCAGAGGTGTCTTCCAACTGTCAAAATGCGTGGGTGTGTAAACGAATTTACAGGACCCACACTATAGTTGAATTCTTTTATCTTGGCGGCTCGCGCATGCCCGCCCAGACGCGGGAGATTGCTGCGTTGCCAGTTGCACACGACGCACGCGCCAAGAGAAGCAGCGCCATAGTATAGTATAGTTCGCAAGCTTACGTTTAGGGCGGAGCGCGCAGTTTATGAAGTAAAGCCACCACGGCCGCATTAACCCTTTCGCTGCTACAGAGACGTGCTCCCCGCATTCCGCGCTGTGCGCGATTTTGTCACTGCACTGCTCGCCTGTGCTGACACATGGTGTTTCCGACTGCTTTGACACACTTATCATTCGATTCCACAAAAACTATTTGGCCCAAAAATTAGATTTTTACACATCATCTTGACTGATACCTTCCCCCCACTTCCTTTGACTGATTGAAGTGCTTTAAAATAAAGCCAAACGCGCCCGGTGTAAATAAAACTTTTATTACAGTCGCGAAAGACGGAATTTTTCTCAATATTACATACGACACCTATGTGGCACTTAAATTAAATGAGATATTGTTATACAGTAAATTTTATATGAAATTTAGGTACCTTGGCCACATTTCATTCTCAGCATTGTGGCAACTAAAATCGACCATACCGAAAGTATACCTCTGCAAACTCTTCAAAATTACGTGCAATGATTTACTACATTTAATGCTGCACAATAACTGGGTTGAACATCGAAACAAAATTAAGTCATTTATGGGAGGAAGGTATCAGTCAAGAAAATGTGTAAAAATCTAATTTTTGGGCCAAATAGTTTTTGTGAAATCGAATGATAAGTGTGTCAAAGCAGTGGGAACACCATGTGTCTGCACAGACGAGCAGTGCAGTGATGACAAAATCGCGCACAGCGCGGAATGCGGGGAGCACGTGACTGCAGCAGCGAAAGGGTTAATGAAGAAACAAAGCACTAGAAATTTCAAAAAATTGCATTCAAACGATTAAAATTCGTGAAGTAAGACACTTCGATATTGTTTTTAAATAAAGAAAATATTTAGCATTGCATAAGGTTTGTACTCTTCACCTGTAGCTTAATAACCCAACGCCTTAACCGTTACGCTAGCGCAGCTCGTCCTGCAATGTTTCTCCATAAGGACTCTAACAGGTCACGCAAAATTCTGACAAACACTGTTGGCATGCCTATGAATTATTCGCACTTCGTCGAAGTACAATAGGAAATAAACAATTACCACTGTTCTTTATTGCGAAAAAGCGCTTCGTGAAATTGATACAAACACCTTTCCTTGCTATCACCTGAATTAAGAGTCTTATTGCTTGTTTGGTTTAATTAATTAATAGAAAATGAAGCAATTGGTATAAAGAATGGTTTTTCCAAACTTTCATAAAACAAAGTCTGCTATCAAGACATTGCTTCTGTTCTATTACTTTATTTATGACTGAACGTTAAAGCTGAAGACACTCGCCATTGCTCTGCTCTGCAGTCGAGATCTGGCAACGTCGTTCTGTGTTCATTGGCTGACTGTATTTTTTGACGTCAGATGCGCAGAACGAACCTAAACTCGGCCGCCAACATAAATGACGCGCACTTTAGTGAGGGAAACAAAATTTGAGTTGTTAGAATCGTAAGGATAATTGGGGAGCAAAGCAAGGTTTATAATTTATTCATAACGGTCTCACCAATTAACTTGTATCGCCATATATGGAAACAGACTTATAACTTGGTTATCTTAAAATACACTGAAGCGTCAAAGCAACTGGTATAGGCATCCGTATTCAGAAACAGAGATATGAAAGCAGGCAGAATACGGCGCCACAGTAGGCAACGCCCATATAACGCAAGTGTCTCGCGCAGCTGTTAGATCGGTTACTGCTGCTACAATGGCAGGTTATCAAGATTTCACTCAGTTTGAATGTGGTGTTATAGTCGGCGCACAAGGTAGCGATGAACTGGGGATTTTCCAGTACGACCATTTCATGAGTGTACCGTGAATGTCAGGAATCTGGTAAAACATCGCTCTGACCGGAAAAAGATCCTGCAAGAACGGGACCAACGACCACTGAGATAATCGTTCAGCCTGACAGAAATGCAACCCTGCCGCAAACTGCTGCAGATTTCAATGCTGGGCCATCAACAAGGATCAGTGTGCTAACCTTTCAACGAAACATCGTCGATAAGGGCTTTCGGGGCCGAAGACCCACTCGAGAAAACTTGATGACTGCACGCCGGCCGCGGTGGCCGTGCGGTTCTAGGCGCTACAGTCCGGAACCGCGGGAGTGCTACGGTCGCAGGTTCGAATCCTACCTCGGGCATGGAGGTGTGTGATGTTCTTAGGTTAGTTGGGTTTAAGTAGTTCTAAGTTCTAGGGGACTGATGACCTAAGATGTTAAGTCCCATAGTGCTCAGAGCCATTTGAACCATTTGATGACTGCACAACACAAGTCTTCACTCCTCGCCTGGGCCCGTCAACACCAGCATTGGACTGTTGATGACTGAAAACATGTTGCCTGGTCGGACGAATCTCGTTTCAAATTGTATCGAGTGCATGGACGTGTACGGCTATGGAGGAGGAGGAGGAGGAGGAGATTAGTGTTTAACGTCCCATCGACAACGAGGTCATTAGAGACGGAGCGCAAGCTCGGGTGAGGGAAGGACGGGGAAGGAAATCGGCCGTGCCCTTTCAAAGGAACCATCCCGGCATTTGCCTGAAGCGATTTAGGGAAATTACGGAAAACCTAAATACGGCTATGGAGACAACCTCATGAATCCATGGAGCCTGCATGTCAGCAGGGGACTGTTCTAGCTGGCGGAGACTCTGTAATAGTCTGGGGCGTGTGCGGTTGGAGTGACATGGGACCCCTGATACGTCTAGATGCTACTCTGATAGGTGACACGCACTTAAGCATGCTGTCTGATGATCTGCATCCATTCATGTCCATTGAGTGTTCCGACGCACTTGGGCCATTCCAGCAGGACAATGCGACACACATCACGTCCAAAATTGCTACAGAGTGGCTCCAGGAACATTATTATGGCTTTAAACACTTCCGCTGCTTACCAAACTCTTCTGATTTGAACATTATTGAGCCTTTCTGGGATGCCGTCCAACGTGCTGTTCAGAAAAAATCTCCACCCCCTCCTACTCTTACAGATTGAAGGACAACCCCTCAGGATTCATGGTGCCAATTCCCTCCAGCACTACTTCAGACACTAGTCAGGTCTACGCCACGTCGTGTTCCGGCACTTCTACGTTACCATGTGGGCCCTACACGATATCGGGCAGGTGTACCATTTTCTTTGACTCTTCAGTGTATATGCATTTCTTAGTTATATTCTACACCTCGTCAATAGAAGACGGATATTATCACCCGCCGGTCATCTACAGTTCTGCAAACAAGAGTAAAGAGTACTCCCCCCCCCCCCCCCCCTCTCAAGCCATCGTGTTATTAATGCTGTTACTGTATCAAGGAATTATTTGCCTTGGAATATTAGCTCGTGATTTTTTTCGACCTTAAACCACAATTATTTATTAGTTATTCATTGCTGCTACACACACGGGACTGCTGCGGTCAAATGCGGTGAAGTTTACGGCTGGGGTGAAGCTGACTGAAGAGTGTTCAATAGTTACATATTTGTGATGAAAATTCCTTGATTTCAGTTATTTCATACAGCGTTCGAAGTATCTTAATCTTGGCAGCAGCTAAATGTACAGTATTCCGAACCGTAATCTGAATATTGATCGTTTTCAGAACGGCCAATGTTTCGAACATTTTTAATGAACTATACGTTTTGTTTGTCTGGCTGACATAAAACAACTCACGTGTCTCCGTCGTTAGTATGTGATGATCTGGCTCTTCACAACGACAATTAGAGCAATAACAAAATTTAATCTATTATACTTGCCTATTTATAGACACATGAATAAAACCTTGCAAATTCTTGGTGGAATGGGGAAGAAGTGGACCTTTTTTTTCGATCTGCTTTTGTATGAACCAACTTTCGTAAATGGGCCAAGAATGTAACCTAATAAATGAAGTAAAAAAATCTGACACAGTGTATGTACCAAGGACTGTCTATAACACTCTAGTGGTGGAGTGAGCAACGCTTATGAATTTAGCAGGTGGGTCGGAGTTCTGTTTGTTCCGCCATACAGCTGAGGTCGTAAGAGTTGTCAGTGTATATGTACAAATGCAAATCGAGTGAATTGAAGAAATATAGCCTCCATGTTTTAGAGCTATCTCTGACAGAATTTTTAAATAGAAAAATAAGTATTAACAAGGCTAGCCGAGAGTATAAGAAGAAACCCTGATAAACAGAGTTCACGGTCGGCATGGTGAAACACAAGATGTTCAGCGAGTTTTTAGTGCTCAGCTAGAAGAAGGTGAGTTTCTTAGGAAATAGACTAAGGAAATCTGTGATCACACTTTCATGGCCTTAAACTTTCTTTGTGTGTCGCTCTGAAATTAGTATTAAAATTTAATTATTATGTCAAATTTATTTTAAGTTACTGATAAAATTACAGAACAAATAGTCATCCTGAAGTCGTAAACAATCCACAATTAACACATAACAGATAATCTGTTATTCCTTTTTTTTAATTTTACGATCTGTTTCAGAAAAAGGCAATAAAGACCAAACATTTGATTATTACAGCGCAATACCCTTGCTCTGAAAGCAAAACCAATGTATTAATATTACTGGTTTCAAATATATGTAAGTTTAAACTACAAAACCTGTCACCTTCATTCCATTTGATGGTACTTAGAAACTAAAGCTGACCGAAAATTTTCATTTTTTTATTGTACGCATTTTTCTATAATGCTACTTATTGACAATGTTCAGAGAAATAACATTTCCGATGCAGTTCTCTAATGACTATTACAGTACTACTTAGTAAAGATATTTATCTACATACTACTTTAAATGCTCGCTACGTAAAGTCTCGGCCCTTCCATTTTCTATCATACTATGTTACACAGGGCTACATACGTTAACAATGGTATGAATAATTATTATTGCCTTTTGCGTAACGAATTTAAAATTAATAACTGGAGTGAAGAGTTTGACAGAGCACTGAAAGACCTGAGTCGAGACAAGGCCCCCGGAGTAGACAACATTCCATTGGAACTACTGACGGCCTTGGGAGAGCCAGTACTGACAAAACTCTACCATCTGGTGAGCAAGATGTATGAAACAGTCGAAATACCCTCAGACTTCAAGAAGAATATAATAATTCCAATCCCAAAGAAAGCAGGTGTTGACAGATGTGAAAATTACCGAACAATCAGTTTAATAACCCACAGCTGCAAAATACTAACACGAATTCTTTACAGACGAATGGAAAAACTGGTAGAAGCCGATCTCGGGGAAGATCAGTTTGGATTCCGTAGAAATACTGGAACACGTGAGGCAATACTGACCTTACGACTTATCTTAGAAGAAAGATCAAGGAAAGGCAAACCTACGTTTCTAGCATTTGTAGACTTAGAGAAAGCTTTTGACAATGTTGACTGGAATACTCTCTTTCAAATTCTAAAGGTGGCAGGGGTAAAATACAGGGAGCGAAAGGCTATTTATAATTTGTACAGAAACCAGATGGCAGTTATAAGAGTCGAAGGACATGAAAGGGAAGCAGTTGTTGGGAAGGGAGTTAGACAGGGTTGTAGCCTCTCCCCGATGTTATTCAATCTGTATATTGAGCAAGCAGTAAAGGAAACAAAAGAAAAATTCGGACTAGGTATTAAAATCCATGTAGAAGAAATAAAAACTTTGAGGTTCGCCGATGACATTGTAATTCTGTCAGAGACAGCAAAGGAGTTGGAAGAGCAGTTGAATGGAATGGACAGCGTCTTGGAAGGAGGATATAAGATGAACATCAACAAAAGCAAAACGAGGATAATGGAATGTAGTCGAATTAAGTCGGGTGATGCTGATGGAATTAGATTAGGAAATGAGACACTTACAGTAGTAAAGGAGTTTTGCTATTTGGGGAGCAAAATAACTGATGATGGTCGAAGTAGAGAGGATATAAAATGTAGATTGGCAATGGCAAGGAAAGTGTTTGTGAAGAAGAGAAATTTGTTAACATCGAGTATAGATTTAAGAGTCAGGAAGTCATTTCTGGAAGTATTTGTATGGATTGTAGCCATGTATGGAAGTGAAACATGGACGATAAATAGTGTGGACAAGAAGAGAATAGAAGCTTTCGAAATGTGGTGCTACAGAAGAATGCTGAAGATTAGATGGGTAGATCACATAACTAATGAGGAAGTATTGAATAGGATTGGGGAGAAGAGAAGTTTGTGGCACAACTTGACCAGAAGAAGGGATCGGTTGGTAGGACATGTTCTGAGGCATCAAGGGATCACCAATTTAGTATTGGAGGGCGGCGTGGGGGGTAAAAATCGTAGGGGGAGACCAAGAGATGAATACACTAAGCAGCCCGCATCTCGTGGTCGTGCGGTAGCGTTCTCGCTTCCCACGCCCGGGTTCCCGGGTTCGATTCCCGGCGGGGTCAGGGATTTTCTCTGCCTCGTGATGGCTGGGTGTTGTGTGCTGTCCTTAGGTTGGTTATGTTTAAGTAGTTCTAAGTTCTAGGGGACTGAAGACCGTAGCAGTTAAGTCCCATAGTGCTCAGAGCCATTTGAACCATTTTTGAATACACTAAGCAGATTCAGAAGGATGTAGGTTGCAGTAGGTACTGGGAGATGAGGAAGGTTGCACAGGATAGAGTAGCATGGAGAGCTGCATCAAACCAGTCTCAGGACTGAAGTCCACAACAACAACTGGAGTGTAAGCCTACATCAACAACAATTCCCATCAGATTTGCGGCACTAGTACAGTATTTCGGGAGTCCGGAAAGCCTTGAAGAGGCTATTGAGTCCAAACGTAGTGATTTCGAAATTTCCTTAAAACTGTATCCTTACGCTGTGTCCAGTTTCAAAAAAATCTGGGGATTGAGTGGCAATGAAAAAGCGGTTTACTACAGACATTGTGCATTGTGCAAGTGAGCTCTGACACTAAAAAGGAACACTGGTGTTACAAAATTTGCACACTCCTCAAATACTTTCCATTACCGACGATCGCCTTCTACGTAGGATATGCGAGGGCTGTCCAGAAATTAATGCACCGCATTTTTTTCTTGAACAATTCTTTATTGAAAATAATGAGAACTACACACACGAAAGAATGATGTTTTATCTACACAGCCTATGTTTCCACGTAATCCCCATCCCGTCCTTTGGCCTTCCTCCAGCGCGAAACTAGGGCGTGTATGCCCTGTTGGTAGCAATCCTTGTCCTGGTGGCGGAGTCAGTGCTTCTCTATGTCCATCAGCTCCTCATTGTCCCCAAAATACCTTCCACGAATGGCATCCTTTAATGGCCCAAACAAGTGAAAGTCCGACGGGGCTAGGTCAGGTGTGACAGCCGTGGATGGTCTCCCCGACCGCTGCAAATCGTGGAGCTCCGCCGAACCGCCTTCCGAACACCTCACCCCCGTGTGCCCAGCGACTAACTGTACTTCTGTCGACAGCGACTGACTATACTTCTGTCGACAGCAGATACTCCACAGTCTTTGCATAAGCGTTTGTGAATATTCCCCACAGTTTCTTTCTCTGCAGTGACAAATTCAACGACGGCACGCCACTCGTAACGTACATCACCTACAGACGTCATTTTGAAACTGTCCTGCAGCTACGCTATCTGTCGGAAGTGACGGAAACTTGGCGCGCTCACTCGGGAGACTTCAAATAACACATACGTAACGTTTCGCATTCGTAACACTGTTTTCTGCAGCGAAAAAAACAATGCGGTGCATTACTTTCTGGGCAAGCCTCGTATTTCAATCTATAAACGCCTGAATTCATTCCTTCCCTCAGCAGGTCGTTTACCGTGAGTATGTCCACTCTCTTTGTCTACCGCTGGGTCGTGAGAACACATCTTGAGTAAGCTGACCTTTCGCTTCCCTGAAATTAGTCGATTTTTTATAAAACTTGTCTCAGCATGATAACCCGGTTAAAAGGGGTAATCTGTTGCGCAAAAATACGCTATAAAAACTCGTTCGCTAGGAAAGCGAACAGTGTCATTTATTATGTTTCCAATTTGTAAGCACATCGAACAGAAATTTAGTCTCAGGCAGGAGACGTCAGAGCAGCACCGTATAACAGCGTCTCTGGCCACCAGGACCTCAGTTGGGCGAAGAACAGATTCCACAGGTCTCTCCAGGCACATTACACCCAGGTTAAGGCACTCAATGGTCATTACATTTCACAGAGTTATAAAATTGCGAGGCTGTCGATTGCTACCATTGAAGAGATAAGGAACCAGATTAAAAACCTTAAGAATGGTAAAAGTCCAGGTGAGGACGGTATTCCTGCTGAACTTCTCAAGGCTGGAGACGAAATCCTCTGTTTCAAAATCCACAAGCTAATCGAGCAAATTTGGGTAAAACATGAAATACCAGAGGAATGGAAGGTAGCTGTGATATGCCCCATATATATATAAAAAGAAAGACAAATCCGTATGTGACAACTACAGGGGCATAGCGCTACTCAACACCTGTTATAAGATCTTCTCCAACTGCCTATTAGAACGAATAAAACCTATAGCGACAGACATAATTGGAGAATACCAAGGAGGTTTTCAGGCAGGGCGATCAACCACGGACCAGGTTTTTGTCCTAAAACAGGTCTGTGAAAAAATGTACGAATACGGACGAGAGAGACATCTCCTGTTTGTAGACTTCAAGAAGGCTTACGACAGTATACATAGAGCTAGCCTGATTAGAACTATGACAGAGTTTGGTATACCAAAGAAGTTGGTCAAACTGGTAGAGGTATGCCTAAATGACGCAAAACTTAAGGTTAAGGTAGGCAATCAAATGAGAGAAAGCTTCCAAGTTGTAACAGGATTACGCCAAGGAGATGGGCTATCACCTGTCCTCTTCAACCTGGCACTTGAGAAGGTAATGCGGGATTTCAACAAAGAAAACATCAAGGGCATTCAAATTGGTAATGAACACATTACGTATGTGGCCTATGCAGACGACATTGCACTATTAGCATGCACACAAGAAATCTGAAGAGAAGTATCCAGACCTTGGAGTTATTGGCAGTTAGGATCGGTCTACAAATTAGCTCTGAAAAGACAGAGTATATGACCATAGGAAGAAAGATCCAGAACTCTCAAGATTTAATTGTGAACAACACCAGGTACAAACATGTGAAAGAGTTCAAATACCTTGGATCGTTTTTTACAGAAGTAACATCAACTGAAGCAGAGATAAAAGCACGACTGCAGGCGGGAAACAGATACTATCACTCTCTAGACCCTATATTAAAATGTAGAAGTGTCTCGCAACAACTAAAGCTGCGGTTGTATAAGACATTAATAATGCCAGTAGTACTTTATGGTTCTCAAACCTGGAGCACTCGAAAACAAGACCTTAAGCGGCTGCTAACATTTGAAAGGAAAGTCCTCAGGAAAATATTTGGACCAGTCAGAGATCAGACTACTGGAGAATGGAGAAGACGCCATAACACTGAATTAGAAGAGCTGTACAAGGAGCCTAACATCTTGGGAGTGATGAGAAGCAAAAGACTGCAATGGGCTGGACACGTTGTTAGAATGGAGGCAACAAGATGGCCCAAAATCACAATGGACTGGATCCCGTCAGGCAGCAGACCAGTGGGAAGACCTAGAAAGAGGTGGATCGATGGAGTGAGAGAAGACCTGTCGCAGCTGGGAGTCACGGAAAACTGGAGACAGATAGCAGAAGACAGACACGGATGGAGAGCTCTAACTGTGGTGGCGCGCGGTCCTCTGGGCCTGATCGCGTGAGGAAGAATGAAGAAGAAGTCGATTGCTACTTTCCGTAAGCTGTCCTATATGTTCTCAGAGGTTTTCTATGGGATTAACATCGTGTGATTAAATGGGCTAACCGAAGTGGGACTGGGTGCCAGAGTGTTGGAATGAGTCCACCCCAGTCAACACGGATGACAGGAGTGTCCATAGCATACAGGTCACGAAGCAGAAGAGAACACTAAGGTCACAGAGAACATTTAAACAAACATCGTGGTCCATTATTCACGGTAACCTGAATGACTGGGTCTACACCATGGCACGAGAAACGCACCCAAAACATCACAACCGGCCCGAAGCACGAACTTCGCACAACGCGGGAGAAAAGCTTCATTGGGCCATCGGTGCACCCGATGACTCGCGTCATTTGAAAAGAGCCAGAGTCGTCGGTGGACATTACACGTCACCAGCCAGGTGTTGTTTTGTATTTGTGTTGTGCGACGTTCAGCTACACGTGCTGCTCTGGGCATGGCCTTTCGCGAGGCAGCCGACTCTGTCAGCCCGCTGAACTGAGTGTTCGCTCGCAAACTGATTGAGACCTTCATTCGCTGACTGCAGTAATTCCTGTCGGGTTTGGAAACGACCGCCACTGACAAGGCGTTACACTAGTCTTCGGTAGGTCGGGCAGTTTCGCTCACGGAGCAGTCACGGGCACACAGGAACACGACAGCACCTTTCATTCTATTCCGTCACGGCTCCGCGTTGCATGTCTTAGTGCGCCGATTCCATACGGCCGAATGATACAGAGGCAGCACTTCACTGCTACGTCTTAACGGTCGTCGGTGGGGTGTTAAATGACCACCGGAGCGAGTTCTGCATTATGTACAGCACTCCAAAGAAACAAGAGCGTTTTTATTAAGGTGTTAATGATATTTTTGGGTGTGAATTAGCCGCGCGGGATTAGCCGAGCGGTCTCAGGCGCTGCAGTTATGGACTGTGTGGCTGGTCCCGGCGGAGGTTCGAGTCCTCCCTCGAGCATGGGTGTATGTGTTTGTCCTTAGGATAATCTAGGTTAAGTAGTCTGTAAGCTTAGGGACTGATGACCTTAGCAGTTAAGGCCCATAAGATTTCACACACATCTTTTTGGTGTGAGTTAATGTCTGAAAAGCTGATGTCGAAGGCCTACATACATCAGGTAAAATGGCTTCTCCATAATGACTCGAGGGTTTCCTGCGTCCCAGATCCTGCAATTTTCTTTATTCACGAAACCCCTCAACAAAAGGCACTCCCCGTCAGTGAACATTACTTACTTGATGAAACTGTTTCTCACACTTTGTTTCACAAGTAGGCAATGGGCAAATTGTAGATGCTTTCAGTGATCAATTGGCTTCAGTTGTTGTGTCAGTTGGATTCTACAGGGCCAAAGAAGCAGATCTTCTTTCAGATTCGTCCTACGCTCGTTCTGCGAATATCAAGTTGCTGATAACATCGGCTAATAGATGTAACCGGACTTACAACAACATAATCGCTCACTGTGGCGATGTTTCCCGCTGGACGACTAATACGGCAACGTCCCGAGGGTTTAATGTCCAAATGCAAACCTGTTTTCTCAAATTTAGTGATCATTCTTCTCGCAGTCGACTTTTATTTGGTGAATTACTTTGATCAAACATTCCACGGAGTTCGTGGACAGTATCTACAAAGAATTCACCACATTAATAATAAGTTGGCACTATGACAGTATACTGTTCCGTAGAACAGCGCTCCACTATTAACTACAAAGAAAACGGATGACAACAGAGCAAGGTCCAGATCTGCCAACTTACTAGAACGGAAATGTCGGGCGTTTCAAAAGCTCTGTTCCTTATTAGACGGACAACCTTCATATATGTTGGTTGTATGGATACTATGTGCTTACGTTTACAGGGTGCTTAAGGTTGTTTATCAAGTGTGACATTATTTTGCTTTGTCACGTTTATGAGGTAACCGTGCAGCTGTCAAATTATCGATCTATCTTTGAGGAAAGTCGAACTCTACTTATGGTTCGCCGGCCGGAGTGGCCGAGCGGTTAAAGGCGCTACAGTCTGGAACCGCACGACCGCTACGGTCGCAGGTTCGAATCCTGCCTCGAGCATGGATGTGTGTGATGTCCTTAGGTTAGTTAGGTTTAAGTAGTTCTAAGTTCTAGGGGACTTATGACCACAGCAGTTCAGTCCCATAGTGCTCAGAGCCATTTGAACCAATCTACTTATGGTTCAAATGGCTCTGAGCACTATGGGACTTAACAACTTAGGTCATCAGTCCCCTAGAACTTAGAACTACTTAAACCTAACTAACCTAAGGACATCACACACATCCATGCCCGAGGCAGGATTCGAACCTGCGACCGTAGCAGCAGCGCGGTTCCGGACTGAAGCGCCTAGAACCGCTCGGCCACTCCGGCCGGCGATCTCTACTTATTTTAAACTTTAAGGCTGTCATTTGATCTGGTTATCTATGACCTGAGTAGAATTTCGTCGTGTTATATGTTCATTTTTTTGTTTAAAATATTACTTGGATTTTTTGTTTTTCTAAAGCTATTTTCTCTGCATGTTCTTATAGCCCTAAGATGTTTACTAAACCTCGATACATTGGTATCTGTCTTGTTTACATGTTCTTTGTGACGAGGGACGTTCCGAAAGATGTTTTCGTCTTTTTTTTTTCTTTTTGAAAGACAAGGTGCTACTCCAGGTGATGCAAACAAACGCCATATGAATGTACACCCTTAGCTGGTTCAGTGACGGAAGGGGCGCCAGCGGAGGAAGAGCGACGCAAAGGCAGAGCGGCAAAGACGAGATAGCAGTAGGAGAGCGGCACGCCCGAGGTTATTCGAATACAATTCACGATGGTCGCTGACGTGTACCGGCAACGCGGGCACCAACGCAAGTGTGTGCTGTTATGCGGTATGAATGGGCATGTGGGGCTATTGTGTCCGTCATCCACGAACGCCTGCAGACCATATAAGGCAGGGGCGGGCAGGAATTCTGCACGTGTGCGGTGCACATGCACGTGTGCAGTTAACAGGTGTTCTGCGTGCACACAGGGGCAAGCTGGCCACCCGCTTCTCACCCCTCCCCACCATACCGTCTCTCCGCTTCTTCCCCTGTAATGCGTTTTGTTTCCTGGCCTGCTTTATTAAGTGAAGGAATAAGGTTAGTAGGAGTGTTTGAAAGTAATCATGGTTTGAAAGAGTACCTATTACCTACGATACGTTTTGTTTAATTATCACAGGTGGAGTTTACAATACGTTTAATGTCTGGAACAAAATTTCTACATACATACAAACGCAAACAGTTACTTAAATTTTCATTACTGATGTTTGCTCTTAACCGAGAGTTATTAATTTTCATAACAGAAAAAAATCTCTCACAAAAGTATGTCGAGCCCAACATTGACTATCTTCATGGCTTCACGATGGAGACGAGGAAACTCTAGCTGTGGAAAGTCGTGATAAAGATCTATTACAGGTCTTGCCAAAAGGAACTTGTCTCTCAGACGAGAATTACACTGTAGATCTATTAATTGCATTTGCAAACTGAGATGAATATCATCTACAGAAACCATATTCTCTCGAGAACTATTCAAAACCTTGGGATAAGTAAGATATATCCCCAAATCGCTTGAGAAATTCCTCTTTTATTGCACTAAGAACGGCAACATACTGAAATTTATTATAATGGCGTTCAATATTAAACTTCCGCTCACCAGCGAGAATACTGTCACATATTATACATTTCCAATTTTCACGCTTTTCCACAGAGAACAAATGATTCTCCCATTCCTATTTAAAAGATGGCAAATCTCCAATTCTCCGTTTCCTTGATTCACTCTGCATTTTCCGGTTATTGAAATACAACGTTCACTACGTGGTGGTCGCTTCGCTTCAACGTCCGCAGCTTAGCCTGGTACTACACTGCCGCAACCTGCCGGCTGTCGCCACAGCCCCGGTCGACGCCTGCACGCGAGCAGCACACGTGCAGCGCTGTGCGCTCATGAGCCGCGTGCAACGTTTGCCCGCCCCTGGTATAAGGTAAAGAGGTCGTGCCTCGTCAAGCGATTGGTCGCTGATGTTGCGTGTTCAGAGAAGGAAGGCAGAGTGTGGAGGCTGGTCAAAGGTCAAAGTGGGCGTCCCTCCACTCTCGGGACGTCACTTCCAAACCAGTGGCGGAGGGGCGCGGGCTGTGCCGCAGTTCCCTGCACCGCAGGGCACCTAGTTTTACCAGAGTAGTCTTTTCGAACTGATTGCACACCAAGACAAATGCGTCAATGCGAGTGGCAACTATGTCGAAAAATAGTGCAAGGTGTGTAGTTCATGATGCCACGGTGTATTTCTTTTGGCGATAAAGTTTCCTTGCGGAAAGGAAAGACTAGACTTACTTTCGGAAAGTCCCTCGTACCTTGTGCTAACAAGGGAACATCCCCATCGCACCGCCCTCAGATTTAGTTATAAGTTGGCACAATGGATAGGCCTTGAAAAACTGAACACAGATCAATCGAGAAAACAGGAAGAAGTTGTGTGGAACTATGAAAAAATAAGCAAAATATACAAACTGGGTCGTCCATGCGTAAGATAGGCAATATTAAGGGCAATGTGAGGCGAGGAGCGCCGTGGTCCCGTGGTTAGCGTGAACAGTTGCGGAACGAGAGGTCCTTGGTTCAAATCTGCCCTCCACTGAAAATTTTGCTTTCTTTATTTTCGCAAAGTTATGATCTGTCCGTTCGTTCATTGACGTCTCTGTTCACTGTAATAAGTTTAGTGTCTGTGTTTTGCGACCGCACCGCAAAACTGTGTGATTAGTTGACGAAAGGACGTGCCTCTCCAATGGGAACCGAAAACATTTGATCGCAAGGTCATAGGTCAACCGATTCCTCCACAGGAAAACACGTCTGATATTTTGTATACAACACTGGTGACAGCATGTGCGTCACATGACAGGAATATGTTGTCGACCCACCTAACTTGTACACTTGGCGAATGGGTGAAAAGTTTCTTCTACCTTGCCCGATTTAGGTTTTCTTGTGGATGTAATAATCACTCCAAAAAAGTGATGAAAACATAAGAGTTTTTCACATAAACTGAAAATAAAAAGTTGAAATTTTCGGTCGAGGGCAGATTTGAACCAAGGACCTCACGTTCCGCAGCTGTTCACGCTAACCATGGGACCACCGAGATCCTCGCCTCACATTGCCCTTAATTTGCCTATCTTACGCATGGACGACCCAGTTTGTATATTTTGCTTATTTTTTCATAGTTCCACACAACTTCTTCCTGTTTTCTCGATCGATCTGTGTTCAGTTTTTCAAGGCCTATCCACTGTGCCAACTTATAACTAAATCTGAGAGGAGTGCGATTGGGAGGTTCCCTTGTAAGTCTCGGTCCTGTTTGTCCACACACCTTGTGCGGCAGTGGACGCCAGCAGCTGGGGCCAGCACTCACCTCTGTCCAGCCGGCGGCGTCGCCCCCCAGCTGCCACGCCTCCACTCGGTAGGCCAGCACGGGCACGCCGCCGCGCGCCTCGCACTTGGGCCACGTCAGCGTCAGCCAGTTGCGGCCCTGGTCGGACACCACCGGCTCCGCCGAGATCGCCACCGGCACATCTGCAAAACACCGAGTCCAGCACTTAGAAAACGCGCTGGTCACACTGCTGACACGAGCGCTGTGATACACACAATTATAGAATGAAATTTTCGCTCTGCAGCGGCCGACCGCAGTGGCCGAGCGGTTCTAGGCGCTCCAGTCTGGAACCGCGTGACCGCTACGGTCGCAGGTTCGAATCCTGCCTCGGGAATGGATGTGTGTGATATCCTTAGGTTAGTTAGGTTTAAGTAGTTCTAAGTTCTAGGAGACTGATGACCACAGCAGCTAAGTCCCATAGTGCTCAGAGCCATTTGAACCATTTCACTCTGCAGCGGAGTATGCGCTGATATGAAACTTCCTGGCAGATTAAAACTGTGTGCCGGGCCGAGGCGCTAAAGGCAAGGTCCCGAGTTCGAGTCTCGGCCAGGTACACAGTTGTAATCTGCCAGGAAGTTTCACACAGGTCGCACCAATATTCAACAAAGGTAGTAGGAGTAATCCACTAAATTACAAGCCCGTATCATTAACGTCGATATGCAGCAGGGTTTTGGAACATATATTGTGTTCGAACATTATGAATTACCTCGAAGAAAACTGTCTATTGACACACAGTCAACAAGGATTTAGGGAACTTCGTTCTTGTGAAACACAACTACCTCTTTACTCCATGAAGTGTTGAGTGCTATTGACAAGGGACTTAAAATTGATTCCGTATTTCTGGATTTCCGGAAGGCTTTTCATACTGTACCACACAAGCGGCTTCATAGTGAAATTGCGTGCTTATGCAATATCGTCTCAATTATGTGACTGGATTCGTGATTTCCTGTCAGAGACGTCACACTTCGTAGTAATTGACGGAAAGTCATCGAGTGAAACCGCAGTGATTTGTGGCATTCCCCGAGGTAGGGTTGTAGGCTCTTTGCTGCTCCTTATCTATATAATCGATTTGGGAGACAATCTGAGCAGCCATCTTAGGTTGTTTGCCGATGACGTTGTCGTTTATGGACTAGTAAAGTCATCACAAGATCAAAACAAATTGTAAAACGATTTATAAAAGATATCTGTATCGTGCGAAAATCGCAATTTACCCTAAATAACGAAAAGTCTGAGGTCATCTTCATGAGTGCTAAAAGGGATCCGTTAAACTTCGGTTACACGATAAATGAGCCAACTCTAAAGCCCGTATATTCAACTAAATACTTAGGAATTACAATAAGGAACAACTTAAATTGGAAGAAAAACATAGAAAATGTTGTGGGAAAGGTTAACCAAAGACTGCTTTTTATTGACAGTACACTTAGGAAATGTAACAGGTCTACTAAGGGACTGCCTACACTGCGCTTGTTCGTCCTCTCTTGCAATACTGTTGCGTGGTGTGGGATACTTATCAGATAGGATTGACGGAGTACATCGAAAAAGTTCAGAGAAGGGTAGCACGTTTTGTATTATCGTGAAACAGGGGAGAGAGTGTCACTGAAATGATACACGATTTGGGCTGGACATCATTAAAAACAAAGGCGTCTTTCGTTGCGGAGCAATCTTCTCACGAAATTTCAATCACCAACTTTCTTCTCCGAATGCGAAAATATTTTTTGACGCTGACCTACACAGAGAGAAACGATCGTCTTAATAAAATAAGGGAAATCAGAACTCGTACGGAAAGATATAGGTGATCGTTCCACGCGCTATACGAAATTGGAATAATAGAGAATTGTGACCGTGGTTCGATGAATCCTCTGCCATACACTTAAATGTGATTTGCAGAGTGTACATGTAGATGAAGATGCCGACATCAGGGTTCACTCTGCTGCTGAGTGAAAATCTCATTCTGGAAACATCCCTCAAGCTGCGGCAAGCCCACGTCTCCGGATATCCTTTCTTCTACGACTGCTAGTCTTGTAAGGTTCGCAGGACGGCATCTGTCAAGTTTGGAAGGTAAGAGACGAGGTCCCTTTAGTCAGCCATAGTGCCAGTAGAGTCAGTGTCGTCGTAACTGCCGTCTGCTTCACGTCTGCTGTGCAGCGAGCTACCATAATTTAAGTATTAACTGTATTTTTCTTACTTGTCACTTCTTCTTCCGTGTGTTTTTGCTTTTAGGAAGCTTTAATTGTCGAGCGCTATTAATAGTTCCATAGATTTCGTGTTTGTTTTGAATACAGTCAGAGAGAGTTCCTTTAGTCAACCATAGTGCCAGTAGTGCTAGTGTTTGTTTTCAATACAGTCCAGAGACAGGTAGTGCTATTTTCATTGTTTTCTACAAGAAGTGGCTAGCAACCACAGTTTAGTGAATAAACAGCCGCCTTTAGTGAATTAGCAGTCTAGTTAAAGGTTGATTAACTCTCTTCAGTAAATTGATTCCTTAGGATGGGTAGGATGTGTGACTGCTGTGTACGGACGCAGGAGGAGCTGGCCACTGTTCGCGAACAGCTGAGCGTGTTGATGGCCGCGGTCAGCCGTCTTCAGGCTGCTGCCTCGGAGTGTAGCGGCAGTGGGGAGTCTGGTGCGTCGCAAGGTACACCCCAGGTGTTACATGCTTCACCCACTGTCCCTGCTGTCGAGACATCTTCGCGGGTACTGGGCGCGGTTGGGCCACCCTCTCCCCAAGGGGAGTGGCGGGTTCAGCGGCGTTCGCGGCGCACGAGGCGGAGGGTCAATGTGGAGGCTGGCCGTGTGGCATCGCCCGCTCTGCCTGTGAGTGGACATGTGGCTGCTCGTTCAGCACGGTCCGAGCAGGCACACGGGGGGAGGGGTTTATTAGTTATTGCGAGCTCCAACGTTAGGCGGGTGATGGAGCCCCTTAGGGAAATAGCGAGAAGGTCGGGGAAGAAGGCCAGTGTTCACTCTGTCTGCTTGCCGGGGGGTCTCATCCGAGATGTGGAGGAGGCCCTACCGGCGGCGATAGAGAGCACTGGGTGCACCCGACTGCAAATTGTTGCTCATGTCGGCACCAATGACTCCTGCCGTCTGGGTTCAGAGGTCATCCTCAGTTCGTACAGGCGGTTGGCGGAATTGGTGAAGGCGGAAAGCCTCGCTCGCGAGGTGAAATCAGAGCTAACTATTTGTAGTATCGTTCCCAGAACCGATCGTGGTCCTCTGGTTTGGAGCCGAGTGGAAGGCTTAAACCAGAGGCTTAGACGATTCTGCGGAGATCTGGGGTGCAAATTTCTCGACCTCCGCTATCGGGTGGAGAAATGTAGGGTCCCCCTGAATAGCTCAGGCGTGCACTACACGCCGGAAGCGGCTGCAAGGGTAGCAGAGTACGTGTGGAGTGCACATGGGGTTTTTTTTAGGTTAGAGAATCCCCTCCCTAGGCCCGACAGGACGCCTCCTGAGACGCGGCAAGGTAGGAGTAGGCAAAATGCAACAGGAAATAACAATATTAATGTGCTAATAGTAAACTGCAGGAGCGTCTACAGAAAGGTCCCAGAACTGCTCTCATTAATAAACGGTCACAACGCCCATATAGTACTAGGGACAGAAAGTTGGCTGAAACCAGACGTAAACAGTAATGAAATCCTAAACTCAGATTGGAATGTATACCGCAGAGACAGGCTGGACAGTGAAGGGGGAGGCGTGTTTATAGCGATAAGAAGTGCAATAGTATCGAAGGAAATTGACGGAGATCCGAAATGTGAAATGATTTGGGTGAAGGTCACGGTTAAAGCAGGCTCAGACATGGTAATTGGATGTCTCTATAGGCCCCCTGGCTCAGCAGCTGTTGTGGCTGAGCACCTGAAGGATAATTTGAAAAATATTTCGAGTAGATTTCCCCACCATGTTATAGTTCTGGGTGGAGATTTTAATTTGCCGGATATAGACTGGGAGACTCAGACGTTCATAACGGGTGGCAGGGACAAAGAATCCAGTGAAATTTTTTTAAGTGCTTTATCTGAAAACTACCTTGAGCAGTTAAACAGAGAGCCGACTCGTGGCGATAACATATTAGACCTTCTGGTGACAAACAGACCCGAATCAGCGATCATAAAGCGGTTACGGCATCGATGATTTCAGCCGTAAATAGGAATATTAAAAAGGGTAGGAAGATTTTTCTGTTTAGAAAACGTGACAAAAAGCAGATTTCAGAGTACCTGTTGGCTCAACACAAAAGTTTTGTCTCAAGTACAGATAGTGTTGAGGATCAGTGGACAAAGTTAAAAACCGTCGTACAGAATGCGTTAGATGAGTATGTGCCAAGCAAGATCGTAAGAGATGGAAAAGAACCACCGTGGTACAACAACCGAGTTAGAAAACTGCTGCGGAAGCAATGGGAACTTCACAGCAAACATAAACATAGCCAAAGCCTTGCAGAATAACAAAAATTACGCGAAGCGAAATGTAGTGTGAGGAGGGCTATGCGAGAGGCGTTCAATGAATTCGAAAGTAAAGTTCTATGTACTGACTTGGCAGAAAATCCTAAGAAATTTTGGTCTTATGTCAAAGCGGTAGGTGGATCAAAACAAAATGTCCAGACACTCTGTGACCAAAATGGTACTGAAACAGAGGATGACACACTAAAGGCCGAAATACTAAATGTCTTTTTCCAAAGTTGTTTCACAGAGGAAGATTGCACTGTAGTTCCTTCTCGAGATTGTCGCACAGATGACAAAATGGTAGGTATCGAAATAGACGACAGAGGGATAGAGAAACAATTAAAATCGCTCAAAAGAGGAAAGGCCTCTGGACCTGATGGGATACCAGTTCAATTTTACACAGAGTATGCGAAGGAACTTGCCCCCCTTCTTGCAGCGGTTTACCGTAGGTCTCTAGAAGAGCGTAGTGTTCCAAAGGATTGGAAAAGGGCACAGGTCATCCCCGTTTTCAAGAAGGGACGTCGAACAGATGTGCAGAACTATAGACCTATATCTCTAACGTCGATCAGTTGTAGAATTTTGGAAGACGTATTGTGTTCGAGTATAATGACTTTTCTGGAGACTAGAAATCTACTCTGTAGGAATCAGCATGGGTTTCGAAAAAGACGGTCATGTGAAACCCATATCGCGCTATTCGTCCACGAGACTCAGAGGGCCATAGACACGGGTTCACAGGTAGATGCCGTGTTTCTTGACTTCCGCAAAGCGTTCGATACAGTTCCCCTTAGTCGTTTAATGAACAAAGTAAGAGCATATGGACTATCAGACCAATTGTGTGATTGGATTGAGGAGTTCCTAGATAACAGGACGCAGCATGTCATTCTCAATGGAGAGAAGTCCTCCGAAGCAAGAGTGATTTCAGGTGTGCCGCAGGGGAGTGTCATAGGACCGTTGCTATTCACAATACACATAAATGACCTGGTGGATGACATCGGAAGTTCACTGAGGCTTTTTGCAGATGATGCTGTGGTGTATCGAGAGGTTGTAACAATGGAAAATTGTACTGAAATGCAGGAGGATCTGCAGCGAATTGACGCATGGTGCAGGGAAAGGCAATTGAATCTCAATGTAGACAAGTGTAATGTGCTGCGAATACACAGAAAGATAGATCCTTTATCATTTAGCTACAAAATAGCAGGTCAGCAACTGGAAGCAGTTAATACCATAAATTATCTGGGAGTACGCATTAGGAGTGATTTAAAATGGAATGATCATGTAATGTTGATCGTCGGTAAAGCAGATGCCAGACTGAGATTCATTGGAAGAATCCTAAGGAAATGCAATCCGAAAACAAAGGAAGTAGGTTACAGTACGCTTGTTCGCCCACTGCTTGAATACTGCTCAGCAGTGTGGGATCCGTACCAGATAGGGTTGATAGAAGAGATAGAGAAGATCCAACGGAGAGCAGCGCGCTTCGTTACAGGATCATTTAGTAATCGCGAAAGCGTTACGGAGATGATAAACTCCAGTGGAAGACTCTGCAGGAGAGACGCTCAGTAGCTCGGTACGGGCTTTTGTCAAAGTTTCGAGAACATACCTTCACCGAAGTGTCAAGCAGTATATTGCTCCCTCCTACGTATATCTCGCGAAGAGACCATGAGGATAAAATCAGAGAGATTAGAGCCCACACAGAGGCATAGCGACAATCCTTCTTTCCACGAACAATACGAGACTGGAATAGAAGGGAGAACCGATAGAGGTACTGAAGGTACCCTCCGCCACACACCGTCAGGTGGCTTGCGGAGTATGGATGTAGATGTAGATGTAGATGTAGATGTAGATGTACTGGTGGAAGTAATGCTGTGAGGACGGATCGTTAGTCGTGGATGGGTAGCTCAGTCGGTTGGGTGTGTGTGTGTTGTCCATAGCGTAAGTTAGTTTAAGTTAGATTAAGTAGTGTGTAAGCTTAGGCAGCGATGACCTCAGCAGTGTGGTCCCATAAGACGTTACCACAAATTTCCAAATTTAACAAAATTGCTCATAGCAACTGTTCAAAGAGATGACTGTCGGTTTCAATGCAAGCATTACCACAGTGCGTAACGTTCTGGCGCACTGTTTCATATATACCTGTTACTTTTTGTAACCGAGATAGTCAGCTATGGACCTACCAGTCAGTTCCTTTTCATTAAAGAAGCATCTGTCTGTCTACATGGATACTCTGCAAATCACACTTAAGTGTATGGCAGAGGGTTCATTTAACTACGTTCGCAATAATTCTCTATTGTTCCAATCTCGAACAGAGCGCGGAAAGAACGAACACGTGTATGTTTCCGTGCGAGCTCTGATTTCCATTATTTTATTATGATGATCGTTTCTCTCTATGTAGGTCGGCGTCTTTCGCATTCACAGGAGAGAGTTGGTGACTGAAATTTCGTGAGAAGATTCCGCCGCAACGAAGAACGCCTTTGTTTTAATGTTGCCCACCCCAATTCTTGTAGCATGTCCGTGACACTCTCTCCCCTATTTCGGGATAGTACAAAACGCGCTACTCTTCTTTGAACTTTTTCAGTGTTCTCCGTTAATCCAATCTCGTAAGGATCCCAGACCGCGCAGCGGTACTGCAGAAGAGGACGGACAATCGTAGTGTAGGCAGTCTCTTTAGTAGATCGGTAGCATCTTCTTAGCGTTCTGCCAATAAAACGCCTTCTCCACAACATTTTCTGTGTGTTCTTTCAAATTTAAATTGTTCGTAACTGTAGTTCCTAGGTGTTTAGTTGGATTAACGGCCTTTACATTTGACTGAATTATCGTTTACCGAAGTTTAACTGATTCCTTTTAGCACTCACGAGGGTTACCTCACACTTTTCATTATTTAGGGCTTGTTGCCAGTTTTTGCACCATTCAGATATCTAAATCGTTTTACAATTTATTTTGATCTTCTCATGACTTTACTAGTCGACAAACGACAATGTCATCTGCAAACACCTAAGACGGCTGCTCAGATTGTCTCTTAAATCGTTTATATAGATAAGGAACAGTAGAGGGCCTATAACACTACCTTGGGGAAAGCCAGAAATGACTTCTGTTTTGCTCGATAACTTTCCGTCAATTACTACGAGCTGTGGCCTCTCTGACAGGAAATCACAACTGCAGTCACACAACTGAGACGGTATTCCATAAGCACGCAATTTCACAACAAGCAGCTTGTGAGGTGCAGTGTCAAAACCCTTTTGAAAATCTAGAAATACGGAATCAACTTCAAATCCCTTGTCAACAGCACTCAACACAAGCAGTCGCAATACGTGTAACTTACGACTTGATTAACAGTCACAGTATCTCAACTTAGCAAAGCATTGGAAGCAGCATTGGCAATACTTAGGCATTGTCGGCAGCAGACCAACGAATCGAGCGAGTTGACACAGACGGGGAATCGAAATCAGGACTGTTAACCTCTCCCTGAGTGCGCTCCGCCGCATGCCGCGTCGGGCACGCAAAGACCGTGGTCCGTTTCTACGGCTGGGGAGATACCGTTATAGCTCCAACCCTGCGCTTTTCTAGCGAGCCTGCGCATACATAGGTGAATTAATGCAGCAGCATGTTAATAAGCACCTGAAGATGACGAGCACTTGTGTCGTCGAAATGTTGTAAAGCTTTCACATTATCCGTCGCTACATCTTCGAAACACTCAGGCAGTTCCTTTTCAGTTTTACCGAAGCTTCTCAAGCTAACGTCTTCCTCCAATCGCACAGGAGAAATACATTGGACTGAGATACAGCGCTCACACAGGACCAAAATCTAACGATGAGGATACGTGTTGTCCAGTTGTTCCCGGAGATCAATATCGAAATCGTATGGTGCACCATCGTTTTGAAACGACATAGTAAGTGGTACAGACTCCAACAACAGTGGTAGTACAACTCGAATGCATACCTCGTTAACTTTCAGTACTGGAACAGAGTGGCAATGAAGAAGGACCTACTCTTATTACGTGATTTTACATTTCCAGCCCAAAACCAGATAGAGAAAAGTGATTGGTGATTTAATAAGAGCATGGAGTAGGGCTTCAATTCATAAATGGACATTGAGGCAGCTGAAAACACCATTAAGATGGAAGAGGCCTTATTCTTAAATAAAACAAGGTGTAGTAATTTCGGCACATCATCGTCTCCTCGAAATCTATTAGTTTCCGTAAAGCTGGACATGGGTCCTTTTAACTTGGGCGCTCCAGTTTCTCTAAGTTTCTATACACGGCATTGCTTCCTACAGTTCTGCTGTACATTCGTCGGGCTTTGCGGTTTGTACGTCCTGTTCCACCATACATTAAATGCACCTCAGAAAGTTCATATAACAGATACTGCTCTGCTTTAGACAAGCAGTCATTAACTGTAAACAGTGTTAAACTCCACCGTCAACAGGTCAGGGGCACCGACACAGATGCCAGAGGTAACTGTTTGTTATCAAATACACTCTGTTTTCAGACTCGTGCATGCGTCGCTGTTTCGTGACCTCGTCCCCCATAAAATATTCATTTCCAGTCATTGGTTCCTTATCGAAAAGTACTGTTTAACATCCTCTACTGTCTGCATAACTTTCTCCCTGAAGTTTTGAGACAATCTATATATTGGTGACAAGATCTATCGGCGCATATTACAATATTACAAAGATGGTCATCCATGTTCCGTAGGAAAACTTGTACTAAACGGGTTGACGTAATGAAAGGACATACTCTTACAGTTTCTAGACTGCACGTTCCAAGACAAGTTATCCGACATAGTGCTTCGTCTCAAATGCAATCCGAGTAATTATCGTGATAGTAATGTAGAGAGATGGGGCTTTACATAAAGGCATATCAGTACTCGATCTTGCTGTTTACCATGTTGTTGTTGTTGTTGTTGTTGTTGTTGTTGTGGTCTTCACTCCTGAGACTGGTTTGATGCAGCTCTCCACGCCACTCTATCCTGTGCAAGCTTCTTCATCTCCCAGTATCTACAGCAACCTACATCCTTCTGAATCTGCTTAGTGTATTCATCTCTTGGTCTCCCTCTACGATTTTTACCCTCCACACTGCCCTCCAATGCTAAATTTGTGATCCCTTGATGCCTCAAAACATGTCCTACCAACCGATCCCTTCTTCTAGTCAAGTTGTGCCACAAACTTCTCTTCTCCCCAATCCTATTCAATACCTCCTCATTAGTTACGTGATCTACCCACCTTATCTTCAGCATTCTTCTGTAGCACCACATTTCGAAAGCTTCTATTCTCTTCTTGTCCAAACTAGTTATCGTCCATGTTTCACTTCCATACATGGCTACACTCCATACAAATACTTTCAGAAACGACTTCCTGACACTTAAATCTATACTCGATGTTAACAAATTCCTCTTCTTGAGAAACGCTTTCCTTGCCATTGCCAGTCTACATTTTATATCCTCTCTACTTCGACCATCATCGGTTATTTTACTCCCTAAATAGCAAAACTCCTTTACTACTTTAAGTGTCTCATTTCCTAATCTAATTCCCTCAGCATCACCCGACTTAATTTGACTACATTCCATTATCCTCGTTTTGCTTTTGTTGATGTTCATCTTATATCCTCCTTTCAAGACACTGTCCATCCCGTTCAACTGCTCTTCCAAGTCCTTTGCTGTCTCTGACAGAATTACAATGTCATCGGCGAACCTCAAAGTTTTTACTTCTTCTCCATGAATTTTAATACCTACTCCGAATTTTTCTTTTGTTTCCTTTACTGCTTGGTCAATATACAGATGGAATAACATCGGGGAGAGGCTACAACCATGTCTTACTCCTTTCCCAACCACTGCTTCCCTTTCATGCCCCTCGACTCTTATAACTGCCATCTGGTTTCTGTACAAACTGTAAATAGCCTTTCGCTCCCTGTATTTTACCCCTGCCACCTTCAGAATTTGAAAGAGAGTATTCCAGTTAACATTGTCAAAAGCTTTCTCTAAGTCTACAAATGCTAGAAACGTAGGTTTGCCTTTTCTTAATCTTTCTTCTAAGATAAGTCGTAAGGTCAGTATTGCCTCACGTGTTCCAACATTTCTACGGAATCCAAACTGATCTTCCCCGATGTCGGCTTCTACCAGTTTTTCCATTCGTCTGTAAAGAATTCGCGTTAGTATTTTGCAGCTGTGACTTATTAAACTGATAGTTCGGTAATTTTCACATCTGTCAACACCTGCTTTCTTTGGGATTGGAATTATTATATTCTTCTTGAAGTCTGTCCGTGAAAAATAATTTTGGTACACTACGCCCATCCGCCAGACACTAAACGATGGTTGGGGGAGTACACTTTCGTAATACGTCGTTGTGAAGTGCGTAGCCATTTGAGAGTCTCTTTACGGAATAGTAATTACGTGGTATGACAATTGGTGGGTCATAAAAAGATTTTCACAGCCGTTGAGTTTTCTTGTTAAGGGAAGTCTATCAGGCTCCTTACCGCGAACGCTGCAGAATCTCAAACGCGGAAGCAATCAGTTGTACTGCGTCATTATTTTGGAGTGCCATGTCGACAGTTAAGATCGCAGAAGGATAGTTGATGGCCACGAGGCGGGTCAAAGTGTCACGCCAGTTGGCGTAAGCTTTTATCTCACAAAAAAAAGCAAATTGATGTGTGTAATCTGTGGAACAATCGCAGAAGATCTGTTCATGGTCCAACAACTGACAAAATGAAACGTCGCCGGCATTACTGCACTAACTGCCAGTGGATAAACTATCCACGTTCCCTACTGATCCATTTCAGGACGAGTGCTCAGCGCAGGGTTCTCTACTTGCAGGTTTGTCCAGTAGCTTACACTGACTGCCATTGAGACCTGACACACTGTAGTGATGTACGTCTACTGCATATCGTGGCTGCAACCAACGGCACGTGACAAAATAGAACGTGATATTCTAGACACATGTGGTGTGAGAGAACTACGAATACGCCACTGTACGACAATCACTACGCAGGCGGCAGCATGTATACCTTACTAATACACTATTGGAAATTGAAATAAGAACACCGTGAATTCATTGTTCCAGGAAGGGGAAACTTTATTGACACATTCCTGGGGTCAGATACATCACATGATCACACTGACAGAACCACAGGCACATAGACACAGGCAACAGAGCATGCACAATGTCGGCACTAGTGCAGTGTACATCCACCTTTCGCAGCAATGCAGGCTGCTATTCTCCCATGGAGACGATCGTAGAGATGCTGGATGTAGTCCTGTGGAACGGCTTGCCATGCCATTTCCACCTGGCGCCTCAGTTGGACCAGCGTTCGTGCTGGACGTGCAGACCGCGTGAGACGACGCTTCATCCAGTCCCAAACATGCTCAATGGGGGACAGATCCGGAGATCTTGCTGGCCAGGGTAGTTGACTTACACCTTCTAGAGCACGTTGGGTGGCACGGGATACATGCGGACGTGCATTGTCCTGTTGGAACAGCAAATTCCCTTGCCGGTCTAGGAATGGTAGAACGATGGGTTCGATGACGGTTTGGATGTACCGTGCACTATTCAGTGTCCCCTCGACGATCACCAGTGGTGTACGGCCAGTGTAGGAGATCGCTCCCCACACCATGATGCCGGGTGTTGGCCCTGTGTACCTCGGTCGTATGCAGTCCTGATTGCGGCGCTCACCTGCACGGCGCCAAACACGCATACGACCATCATTGGCACCAAGGCAGAAGCGACTCTCATCGCTGAAGACGACACGTCTCCATTCGTCCCTCCATTCACGCCTGTCGCGACACCACTGGAGGCGGGCTGCACGATGTTGGGTCGTGAGCGGAAGACGGCCTAACGGTGTGCGGGACCGTAGCCCAGCTTCATGGAGACGGTTGCGAATGGTCCTCGCCGATACCCCAGGAGCAACAGTGTCCCTAATTTTCTGGGAAGTGGCGGTGCGGTCCCCTACGGCACTGCGTAGGATCCTACGGTCTTGGCGTGCATCCGTGCGTCGCTGCGGTCCGGTCCCAGGTCGACGGGCACGTGCACCTTCCGCCGACCACTGGCGACAACATCGATGTACTGTGGAGACCTCACGCCCCACGTGTTGAGCAATTCGGCGGTACGTCCACCCGGCCTCCCGCATGCCCACTATACGCCCTCGCTCAAAGTCCGTCAACTGCACATACGGTTCACGTCCACGCTGTCGCGGCATGCTACCAGTGTTAAAGACTGCGTTGGAGCTCCGTATGCCACGGCAAACTGGCTGACACTGACGGCGGCGGTGCACAAATGCTGCGCAGCTAGCGCCAATCGCCGGCCAACACCGCGGATCCTGGTGTGTCCGCTGTGCCGTGCGTGTGATCATTGCTTGTACAGCCCTCTCGCAGTGTCCGGAGCAAGTATGGTGGGTCTGACACACCGGTGTCAATGTGTTCTTTTTTCCATTTCCAGGAGTGTATGTTCCAAGACACCGCGCATAAAAACGGGAGCTTCCCGGGTCTCATAACACGGGTTGTGTTGCTGATAGAAAGATAGGGTCAACTGTTTTGGATAGCCTTCGCCTAGGAACCATTTGTATACACAGCAGAAGGGTCGTCGTAGCGTCACCATCCTGCAGTACGTGGTCAAAGTATGAATATTACACACTTCCTCCTGCTTCAGTAGACGGAGCAAATCAATTGTTTCTTTTTGCATTTGATGTGGTCTACGGTCGGTCTTAAGGGGCTTACTGAGGCACCGTTAGTACTTGTGCGATGCCTTAGAAAACCACCAAAAGGATTTCTTTAACATTTTTTCGTACCAAATCCGAGCTGCTGATTTCAAGATGGCTATGCACAGAAAATGGCTGAAATTATTATCATGTATTCCTTAAAATCCAGATCTCGAAAGACCTTCAAGTTTCCTTTATATCTTCATCCGTTTCCGAGATACAGAGGTTCAAAGTTACCCTACTTGCACACGTAACATACGCGCGTAAAGTCCGATGTGAGGCAAAAATGTAGTTTATAATGTGACGTAGCACGGAGAAATAAAGCACTGTAAAGTGTCTCCGTTGTTATCAGAAGAGCTGTAGGAACGTGTTGTACTGAAGCAAATGCAAAACTTCTATGCACGTAAATATTGTCTGAGGTGTAAAATTACACTCCTGGAAATGGAAAACAGAACACATTGACACCGGTGTGTCAGACCCACCATACTTGCTCCGGACACTGCGAGAGGGCTGTACAAGCAATGATCACACGGCACAGCGGACACACCAGGAACCGCGGTGTTGGCCGTCGAATGGCGCTAGCTGCGCAGCATTTGTGCACCGCCGCCGTCAGTGTCAGCCAGTTTGCCGTGGCATACGGAGCTCCATCGCAGTCTTTAACACTGGTAGCATGCCGCGACAGCGTGGACGTGAACCGTATGTGCAGTTGACGGACTTTGAGCGAGGGCGTATAGTGGGCATGCGGGAGGCCGGGTGGACGTACCGCCGAATTGCTCAACACGTGGGGCGTGAGGTCTCCACAGTACATCGATGTTGTCGCCAGTGGTCGGCGGAAGTTGCACGTGCCCGTCGACCTGGGACCGGACCGCAGCGACGCACGGATGCACGCCAAGACCGTAGGATCCTACGCAGTGCCGTAGGGGACCGCACCGCCACTTCCCAGAAAATTAGGGACACTGTTGCTCCTGGGGTATCGGCGAGGACCATTCGCAACCGTCTCCATGAAGCTGGGCTACGGTCCCGCACACCGTTAGGCCGTCTTCCGCTCACGCCCCAACATCGTGCAGCCCGCCGCCAGTGGTGTCGCGACAGGCGTGAATGGAGGGACGAATGGAGACGTGTCGTCTTCAGCGATGAGAGTCGCTTCTGCCTTGGTGCCAATGATGGTCGTATGCGTGTTTGGCGCCGTGCAGGTGAGCGCCACAATCAGGACTGCATACGACCGAGGCACACAGGGCCAACACCCGGCATCATGGTGTGGGGAGCGATCTCCTACACTGGCCGTACACCACTGGTGATCGTCGAGGGGACACTGAATAGTGCACGGTACATCCAAACCGTCATCGAACCCATCGTTCTACCATTCCTAGACCGGCAAGGGAACTTGCTGTTCCAACAGGACAATGCACGTCCGCAAGTATCCCGTGCCACCCAACGTGCTCTAGAAGATGTACGTCAACTACCCTGGCCAGCAAGATCTCCGGATCTGTCCCCCATTGAGCATGTTTGGGACTGGATGAAGCGTCGTCTCACGCGGTCTGCACGTCCAGCACGAACGCTGGTCCAACTGAGGCGCCAGGTGGAAATGGCATGGCAAGCCGTTCCACAGGACTACATCCAGCATCTCTACGATCGTCTCCATGGGAGAATAGCAGCCTGCATTGCTGCGAAAGGTGGATATACACTGTACTAGTGCCGACATTGTGCATGCTCTGTTGCCTGTGTCTATGTGCCTGTGGTTCTGTCGGTGTGATCATGTGATGTATCTGACCCCAGGAATGTGTCAATAAAGTTTCCCCTTCCTGGGACAATGAATTCACGGTGTTCTTATTTCAATTTCCAGGAGTGTAGTTTTGCGTTATTTAAAACAAGTAAATTGTCATAATTTTACTGACCCATAAAGTTCTTCTTATCTGAGAGACAAGCTCTGCTATGGCAGGGCAAGGGCAGTAGAAAAACACCCTATCGGAACATAAGAAAGGTGAATTAGCTCCCGTTTAAAAATTCTGACTGAAAAGTGTTATACCAGCTGCCTGCCTCTCTCTGCCGTCCGCAGCACCTTTAAAACCGGAATTCCCTTATGCCTCGGCATACAAAACGCGCAGTATTTGCAAATCACATTGGGGATAGACTGAATCTAACATCGGTAGAATCTCTAGAAAGAACCACAACATTGCCCTAAATTGGTACCTCCCTTCTAGATTGCAATTTCTATTAGAGGTACTCCTCACTGCTGCAATGGCTTGCGTAGAGTGGTGACAGTTCTTCGCCTCGATTAATACTCGTACAACTTCGATATGTAGTGTGAACTAGAGCTCCACCAACAAAATTTCGGAGGCTTTTCAGCAATTGTTCCTGTGTACTTTTGCTTAAGGAGCCCGTGGTCTCCGGTGGCGCATTTCATTTCAATTGATTTCCTCCCCCTTTAACCACATCATAGTAGTTTTGCATCTGTATACAGGCTCCCAGGAACAATCGGATTCTTTCGTGTTACTGCGTCTTGGTGACTGCGTATTATAGACTTTTCCACTGTTATGAAAGTATTTCCACACAACCAGAGATAATCATGGTAACAAATCCGAATTACATTATGGCTTTGTTAAGAGTCACCTGACACCAGAGGTCTCTTATAACCAAATACTCAAAAAATGTCCCTGGGAAACCTAAAAACTTTTGTTGGTGGAATTCGGGTTCGCCTTTTTTTCTATTGTGCTGTTTCTGCTGACGGTGAGAGATTCCATTTGTATAATCAAAATGTAGATAATTTTTATCCTTAGTTTATGTAGTCAATTTATATCCTACATCTTTATATGAATATCAATAAACATTATCTTTCCCTTGTTGTTGTGCCCTTCAGTCCAAGAGGGGTTTGATGCGGCTACCTACATTAATCAATGTTATGGAAGTTTAATCTTATCTGCGTCACCACTTCAGTTTCAGTCTATTTTAACATGCTTCCTGTAGTCAAGTTTTGATTTCCCTCTACAATTTTTACGTTTCACTCCAGTACCACAATGACCGTTCCTTGAGGACTCAGGATATGTCCTCTCAACCGAGTCCTTCTTTTAGCCAAGTCGTATCGTAAATTTTTTCTCTCTCCATTTCTGTTCAGTTCTTGTTCATTAGTTATTTGATCTTGTCATTTAATCCTTAGCATTCTTCTGAAGCACCACAGTACACAGTCACCCACTCCCTTCTTACCTGAACTGTTTATCTTCCACGGCTCACTTCCATACCAGTTTACACTTCAAAAAAATTCAGAAAGACTTGCTAATACATAAATTTCTATTCCATGTTAAAATCTCTCTTATTGAGAAACACTATCTCGTTATTGTCACTGTGCAATTTATAGCGTCTCTACATCGGCTGTCGTCAGTTCTTTTGCAGCATGGATTGAAAAACTTAACTACTATCTCTAACATCGCATTTCCTCATCTAGTTCCCTCATCACTCCCTGATTTAATTCGACTGCATTCTGTTATTCTTGTTTTACTTTTATTGATACTCATCTCACAAACTGTTTTGAAGACAATATCCATTCCATTCAACTGATCTTCCAAATCCTTTTTCCCCTTCCACAGAATTACGATATCATACGAAAATCATAACATTTTATTTCTTCTTCCTGAACGTCAATTTCGTTTCCAAATTTCTTCTCAGGTCCTTCACAGTTCACTCAATAAATAAGTTGAATAACACAGGGGATAGGCTACAACCTTGTCTCACTCCCTTCTCAATTACGGCTTTCTTTTCACGCCCTCCGACGGTTATAGCTACAGTCCAGCTTCTGTACAAGTTGCAGACAACCCCCTACTGTCCGATTTTATCACCACTACCTTCAGATTTTTGAAGTCTGTGTTTTTCTCAACATTGTGAAAAGTTATCTAGAACTCTACAAATGATATAAACGTAGATTTACCTTTCTTCACTGTGTTTCCTAAGGTACGTTGCATGGTCCGTAATGCTCCCCGTCTTTCTACATTTCTTCGAAACTCACACTGATCTTCCCCAATGTCGCTTTCCAATAGCTAGACCATTCTTGTGACAGTAATTTATGTCAGTGTTTTGCTATTATGAGTAATTAAATTAATATTCACACATGGAAACACCTGCCGTCTGTGGAACTGGAATTATTTAATTCTTAAAGTTTGAACCTATTTGGCCTGTCACACATATCTTGTATACCAGGTAGAATAGTTTTGTCGCAGTATTTTCTGCAAACGATCTCAAAATCATCAAGTAATGCCCTCTAATCCAGATGCCCTGTAACGACTTTGATCTTCAAGTGCTCTGTCAAGTTCTTCGTAGTATTATACATCCTACCTCATCTTCATCAAATTCCTCTTCTCTTTCAATATTATTGCCATCAAATAATGAAATTTCCTTCCTTTAAATAGTACTTTTAGATATTTCTCCCCTCCTTTACCCTTCTCTTCTTTGCTTTGAGCTCCCTTGGAATCTAAGTTGTCTACTTTCATACTGCTGTTTTTCTTTCCTCCAATGGATTACTTTCCTACACGCAGCATCAGTCTTTTCCGTACTCACGCATATTTCCACAGCTTTGGGTTTCTCGTCTAGCCATTGTGGTTTTGCCATTTTGCATTCTCTGTTTATCTCAAGTTTTAGACATCTCTTTTGTCTGATTTTGCGCTACCATTTCTCAAACAACGTGCCCCGGGTATTTCTCTAGGAAGCATAACAGAATCCTCGTGGAATTGATGTGTTAGGCTTTTTGACCAGAATAGTCGGATTGCTAACTAACTGGGGTGTGGAATAAAGAGCGATAATCATGCATGAATTATGCAAACAAATCCGTGAATAAGGTATAAAAGATTCGTAAATGGTAATTTACTATTCAGTCACATGCACTATACGATCAAAAGTATCCAGACACCCCCAAAAGTTTTTCATATTAGCTGCATTGTGCTGCCACCTACTGCCAGGTACTCCATATCAGCGACCTCAGTAGTCATTAGACATCGTGAGAGAACAGAATGGGGCGCTCTGCGGAACTCACGGACTTCGAACGTGGTCAGGTGATTGGGTGTCACTTGTGTCATCTGTACGCGTCTGTACGCGAGATTTCTACACTCCTAAACATCTCTAGGTCCATTGTTTCCGATGTGATAGTGAAGTGGAAACGTGAAGGGGCACATAAAGCACGAACGTGTACAGACCGACCTCGTCTGTTGACTGAGGGAGACCGCCGACAGTTGAAGAGAGTCGCAATGCTTAAGAGGCAGACCTCTATCCAGACCATCACACAGGAACTCCAAACTGCATCAGGATCCATTGCAAGTATTATGACAGTTAGGCGGGTGGTGAGAAAACTTCGATTTCATGGCCAAGTGGCTGCTCATAAGCCACACATCACGACGGTAAATGCCAACGACGCTTCGGTTGGTGTAAGGAGCGTAAACATTGGACGACTGAACAGTGGAAAAACGTCATGTGGAGTGACGAATCAGGGTACACAATGTGGCGATCCGATGGCAGGGTGTGGGTATGGCGAATGCCCGGTGAACGTCATTTGCCAGCGTGTGTAGTGCCAACAGTAAAATTCGGAGCTGGTGGTGTTATGGTGTGATCGTGTTTTTCATGGAGGGGGCTTGCACCACTTGTTGTTTTGCATGGCACTAACACAGCACAAGCCTACGTTGATGTTATAAGCACCTTCTTGCTTCCCACTGTTGAAGAGCAATTCGAGGATGGCGACTACATCTTTCAACACAATCGAGCACCTGTTCATAATGCACGGCCTGTGGCGGAGTGGTTACACGACAATAACATCCTTGTAATAGACTGGCCTGCACAGAGACCTGACCTGAATCCTATAGAATACCTCTGGGATGTTTTGGAACGCCGAATTCGTGCCAGGCCTCACCGACTGACATCAACACCTATCCTCTGTGCAGCACTCCGTGAAGAAAGGGCTGCCGTTCCCCAAGAAACCTTCCAGAACCTGATTGAACGTATGCTTGCGAGAGTGGAAGCTGTCGTCAAGGCTGAGGGTGAGTCAACACCATATCGAATTCCAGCATTACCAATGGAGGGCGCCACGAACTTGTAAGTCATTTTCAGCCAGGTGTCCGGATACTTTTAATCACATAGTGTAAATGTGACATAATGAGCATGATCAGGAGAGTTAATCACTGAATTTTGACGCTTCAACTGTTTGCTTAACATTATGTACGTCCTAATTAGTCTCTAAAAGTGCCACTTCTCAGGGTGGCTGACTGACTGGCTTCCGTCCTTCAGTGAAATTATCCTGGAGAGTGTAATGTCGAGCAGAAGAGTTTGAGCACAAACGGATCTTTCCACGGTATCTTCGATTCTAAGCTTCTTGTCAGATTAGAAGTGTGTGTACCAGAAGGGAACTCGAACTGTGCCCTTGTCTTTGAGAGGTAACGATCTCACTGACTGAGCTATCCAGGCCAGTCGCCACTGCTTCCAGCCGCTAGCAGCTCTCTTCAGTTTCCAAATTCCACGGAGGAACTGCGGCGTATCTCACTAGACTAGAGCTCTTGGGAGAAAGCCTTTCGCGAAGAAAATCGCTTCACCACGCGCAAGGTTTCTTTCCAGACTTCTGGAATTTCCAGTTCGGTTTGGTGATGTGGTGACGAAATCGTTTGTTGTGGTTGTTCAGAATGTTCCTCAAGACATTCGCAACAGAGTTCAGCTCGTTGACATAAAAAACTGTACCGCAAGCTCGTGGAGATGTGAAACTGACGAGCTTGAAGATGAATCAGCGAATTTAGGGCAATGAGTGTTTTGATTCCGCTACGAGTCCCTAAGAATAATATGAAATAAGGCCCAAATCATACTACGTATCGTCTACATCTTCGACGCTATTTTGGCGACAACTGGGTTCCACGTCACCTTCAGGTCTACTCCACACTAGAACACCACCGTCATACGGTATCAACTGCAGCCGTTATTCACCGTCATTCAGTGGTCCTTCCTATTTTTAATCCAGTCGCCTAAGGTCCGCTGCAGACGATTTTAAATGTAAGAGAGTCATCACCTTCAAAACAACACATGAAGTTCTATACTACCACAACCGTTCAACATGTTGTATCTAGATAATCATCCGGAGTAATTTAAGACGAAACGGTCACATAAATACACAGAAGGCAGATACTAGGTTCTGTGCAACATTTTCACCGATTCAGTTTTTTTGTTCCTGGCCAAATTCAAAGAGAGAAGTGAACTGTTTGGACCACTTTAAATAACAATCCATTCTTTTCCGTTTGCTGATTTGACGTCGCGCGTAAGGCGTGGCTCCATGATTGTATGCCAGAAACGAAACAGCGATGAAAGCAACGGGCAGGACCCGGTGGCACTGTACCGAGATAGTCCAAGGGGATTTCATCGGCCAGAAAAGATTGTCAGTATTTTCAGCGATGCCAAAGATGTTTTCTCTGAGTATCTACAGGGACTGGATAAAAATACGGAAACACCAAAACTGCAACACATTGTTGTTGTCGTCTTCAGTACTGAGACTGGTTTGATGCAAATTTCCGTGCTACTCTATCCTGTGCAAGCTTCTTCATCTCCCAGTACTTCCTGCAACCTACATCCTTCTGAATCTGTTCAGTGAATTCATCTCTTGGTCTCCCTCTACGATTTTTACCCTCCACGCTGACCTCCAATACTAAATTGGTGATCCCTTGGCGCCTCAGAACATGCCCTACCAACCGATCCCTTCTTCTGGTCAAGTTGTGCCACAAACTTCTCTTCTCCCCAATCCTATTCAATACCTCCTCATTAGTTATCTGATCTACCCATCTAATCTTCAGCATTATTCTCTAGTACTACATTTCGAGAGTTTCTATTCTCTCTTTGTCTAACCTGTTTGTCGTCCACGTTTCACTTCCATACATGGCTACACTCCATACAAATACTTTCAGTAACGACTTCCTGACACTTAAATCAATACTCGATGTTAACAAATTTCTCTTCATCAGAAATGCTTTCCTTGCCATTGCCAGTCTACATTTTATATCCTCTCTACTTGGACCGTCATCAGTTATTTTGCTCTCCAAATAGCAAAACTGATTTACTGCTTTAAGCGGCTCATTTCCTAATCTAATTCCCTCAGCATCACCCGATTTAATTCGACTACATTCCGTTATCCTCGTTTTGCTTTTGTTGATTTTCATCTTATATCCTCCTTTCAAGACACTGTCCATTCCGTTCAGCTGCTCCTCCAGGTCCTTTGCTGTCTATGACAGAAATACCATGTCATCGGCGAACCTCAAAGTTTTTATTTCGTCTCCATTTTATTCCTATTCCGGATTTTTACTTTTGTTTCCTTTACTGCTTGCTCAATATACAGATTGAATATAATTGGGGATAGCTTACAGCCCTGTCTCACTCCCTTTCCAACCACTCCTTCTCTTTCATGCCCCTCGACTCTTATAACCGCTATCTGGTTTCTGTACAAATTGTAAATAGCCTTTCGCTCCCTATAATTTACCCGTGCCACCTTCATAATTTGAAAGAGAGCATTCCAGTGAACATTGTCAAAAGCTTTTTCTAAGTCCACTATTGCTAGAAACGTAGGTTTGCCTTTCCTTAATCTATTTTCTAACTATGCCTAATATGGTGTAGGAAAAGCAGTTTGAAGTCGTTTCGGGTTGCTTAAATGCAGGTACTGCGTAGTTTTCAAGGGAAGGGAGTCTTGTACCATTGTTCCTGCAAAATAGTGGCTAAGTAAACATAACGGTGATGAAGGTGGACAGATACCACGCATCCTTCACTCCAAAATAGACTATAAAGGCTCAATAATATTGAGATCTGGTGATTTTTGTGGCCAGGGGAGATGCGACAGTTTACCCACGTGCTCATAAAACAAGTCCTGGACGGTGACAGCTGTGTGAACAGTGACTCTGCCGTCTTGGAACACAGAAACGCTATTGGGGAACAAACATCGTACCATTGGGTGGACCTGATCACAGTCCCTGGCAGTAATGCGACCTTAGAGAGTACCCGTGGGGCCCACGGATTATCACGATACGGCTGCCCAAATCATCACTCAACCACACCACGTTTCAGTCTTGGGACGCCAACTCGGTCAAACGTGTCCGCAGCACGTCGTCTCGCGGACGCGTTCTCGCTTCCCGAGCACGGGGTCCCGGGTTCAAAAAAAATGGCTCTGAGCTCTATGGGACTTAACTTCTGAGATCATCAGTCCCCTAGAACTTAGAACTACTTAAACCTAACTCACCTAAGGACATCACACACATCCATGCACGAGGCTGGATTCGAACCTGCGACCGTAGCGGTCGCGCGGATCCAGACTGTAGCGCCTAGAACCACTTGGCCACTCCGGCCGGCGTCCCGGGTTCGATTCCCGGCGGAGTCAGGGATTTTCACCTACCTCGAGAAGACTGGGTGTTTGTGTTGTCCTCATCATTTCATCATCATTCACGCAAGTGGCAATATTGGGCTGGGAAAAGGTTGGGAATTTGTACGGGAGCTGATAACCGCGCAGTTGAGCGCCTCACTATCCAAACATCATCATCATCGGTCATACGTTGGAAAGAGCATCAAACAAAACTCATTCGACCAAACAGCTTTCTTCAAGTGCGCCATATTCCAGGATTTACGGCTTTGGCGCCTCATTTTCCTATTACGAGCATTTGCATTGTTAATGGAGGGTTTTGGTATTCCGGGTTGCCCTGCAATTCCTTGCTTCTGGAGCTCCCTTCGTGTTGTTTCGATGCTGGCGGGGTTTGTGAGTGCGACGTTCAACGTTTCCGGTGACTTTTGTAGCTGTCGTCTTACTTTTCGTCACAATCCTCTTATGACCGCCTGCCACGATCATTCAAGACACAGTTTGGTCCACATTGTGACTCAGCGAACAATGTTTTTCCGCCTTCCTTGTATACTGATACTGTGTTATCAACGTTCGGTACCACACTTGTTAGGGATTGCAGATATCGACCACGGTCGATACTAGTATCGCTAGACCCGCGAGTCGCGACCAGCGCCACTAGCGCCTCTCCGCGGCTTGTGAAGAGTATCTAGCGAGCGCTCGTCCGCTCTTGCACGGGCAAGTAGGAAAGTATTACTGCCTTCAGCTGATACGAAGCAACCTCTAACAAGGTGCTTAGTTAAAGTATGGCCTATGTGATGCCTCTATAGCTCTCTTTTTGTAATTATATTCCTCCTGACTATGAAGATTCCTGTACCACCAGTTAAGTACAATATATATTTTTTACCAACGACTTGTAATTATTTTAGTCGTTGTAGAACCAGACCATGGAGCCAGCTCCTTATCGACCTCACTGACAAACCTGCTATATATGCAAAGTAGAGATTTGTGTGTTTCTATTTAGCATTGGCCACCAGTCATCCACATTGGCGACGATTCGTCCGTCGGCATCATAACAGATATATCTTCCATATTGTGCCTCTTGAAACACCAAAGACTTCGGCTACCTTGGTTACGGAAGCAGCCACCATACGACCACCAACAATTTGCTCACGTTCGATTCCTCTTTGCTCCGACGTAATGCACTCCCTACTACACAGAACGGTGTTCTAACCACGACTGACACATGCAAAGTACTGAAGACACTGCACAAGTGTTTTCGTGCTCAAATACAACGGCGCAACCTCCAGGTTTGGCTACCATCTGCATTTATGTTCAAGCACGCATTTTTCGCAGTTTTTCATATTTTTGTTCAACTGCTGCACCTTGCAAGGTGAAACAATAACTAGTGAAAACTGCGCAAGTCTTTCGGAATAACTGGATGAAAAACTGCGTGAAAATCAGCCTGGTTTAAGAAAAGAAAGTCACGTGTCACCGTGAATACGTACCTCTCCAAAAGAGAACTTTAACAATGGTAAAACTGAGGTTTATATGTGCAAGGTGGAGGGACATGCAGTGTACTCACCAAATTTAGTACGTTCTCACTTCCATTTTTTCAGGTACCTAAAGACATTTGAGGCTGAGAAACGCTTTGAGTACATTGAAGAGGCTATGACGGTGTTTGTCACACCTCTGAGGATCCCCTTTGGATGATGGGTCTACTCACTGGTCGTTAGACAAGATGCAGTAACCTAACAGGAAACGACGTAGAACAATTTTTTGTCCTCTTTTTTACAAATCAGCCAGTATTTAAGTCCTAAGCCGAGAATGTTTCACCTCGGCACGTATACCAGTACACAAAAATTCTTGTAAGAGTTACCTTACAATTTGATGTCTTTGTTGTACAACAAATGTGTAAATACTTAGTAAAGTAGTTCACCCAGTCTTCAGAAGGCTAACTATGTAGAGAATTGCAGGAGATCACCATGCGTGTACTGTCTCTCTCTCTCACCGGCAGTCGCCGCTCATGTAGGGTCGCTTCTGATCCATTCTCCCGTGTACTTCTTGGTCTGCCCTTCCTTCCTTGACTTCTTCCCTTGTCTTCGCAGGTGATCTGTCGACAAGGGCGATATATGTTGTTTGGTTTTGGATGAACTTCTACAGAAACTTTGCATTCCATTCCGAATGGCTGTGTTGGGTCTGTTCCTCCTAGTCTCGTTTTCTAGTTACTGTGCTACCCGGGCCTGACTTTTTGTTCTGTTATTCCACTATTCCAGAATCGTAGATATCTAGCTGTTGGTATAGCTACACACAGACCTTCGTCCATTTCGACACTCTTTCTTGTTGATCCGTCTAACTGCATTAATTAAATGGCGAAGTTTCCCCATTCTTTCCATAATTTCTTCTTCCTCGTGCCCTTCTCCACTGATGGTAAGGCCACTACACAAATTTACAAACATTTTTAACGGATTTCCTCCTACTCTCGAATTATATCTTTCGTGCAATTGGTATACTACAATGTTTTGTTTGTCCCAACATTAATCTCTATTGCTTAGTTCTTAAATTCTCCCGCCTATTCGCTCATGTGGTGAAGGTTTTGCTCATAAAGTTCTCTGAAAAAGACAGGCTGGTACGATGATCAGGTTACATTTAATAGTTTCCGATGCGTTCATCGTATATTACTGGGGCTACAGCTTTCATGCCTCGTAAGGAATTCAAACGCATTCTGATTTCCTGTTCTCATGTAGTTTCTACAAATTGATACTGGTATCTGATGGAACTATACAAATCCTAAATTGGGATCACATATCTCTACGGACTTCCAGCGTTTATATGTTAGGACCACATCATCCTTCAGGACCAAAGATGAATTATAAATATTAGTTGAATGGAGAAGTTAGTGCCGGGGCAACACAAAAAGACGGGGCAACATAAAAATGAAGAAGAAATGGTGAGTGACTCTCTTTTAGGCAAATGCTACGGTACCTTCTTCCTCAATTTCATTTCGATGATTTTTGAGCACGTTTTTACAGGTCGCAAGGAACACTGCCGGATATCGTTCTTATTAACTACGGGACTGATTGCTGAAGCATAGTAATCCTTACGGACTTCTTTTTGACTTGTAGCAGGTTTTCTGTTTTCTTTGCAAAGATCTTAATACTTCGTTCTGTGACGCCATTGTCTCCTGCAGCCTTTCCAATTTTTAGATTTTAATAGATATCAGCATTTTGTTCATTCTAGTCCCTCTTTAACTTTTGCAACTTCTCCACAACAGTCTCCTCTCTTCTCTTCTGTTTCCCAGCTATTTTCACTCAAGTTCAGTAACTCATGAAAGCACTCCCTCCATTATTTCTGACTCCGTTGATTTTCACTTTGTTTTCTTCGGAGAGAATTCCCTTCCTAATGTTGTTAATTGGTAGCATACTTTCTGATTATCTTTGTGGTCTTCTACATTTTCTAACCAAATTTTTCTCGTGGATATGGTTTCCTTCGCCAAGTCTTCCATTAATACACCTTACTGCATATATCTCTCACAATATTTCGTTTCTAAGTAGCACTCCAATCCACCCTTCTTCTTCCTCACCTCTTCTTGAATTTAATCTTTCCACCACCTCGTTCTTTCTCACACATTGCACTTTTGTCGTTCCCCATACTCTTTCTGTTAACTGCAGGAGTATCGTGTTACGTTTGTTCTGTATAAATAGACCCGAAAAGAAATTTGCTGCTGCGTCATATAGCGAGTGGGAGCCTGGGTAGTCGTGTAAGCTGCGGCGCGCCGGTGTGAGTGAGTGAGTGTGGAGTGCGGCGGCCGGGCCGCAGGTGGCGGCGCGGTTTGTGGGCCGCGGCGGCCGGCCTGACTCAGGCGCTATTCCTGCCGCCCCGCCGCCCTGCCGCCGCCCACGCACGGCCCAGGCCGGGCCGGCCCGCCACGAGGGACCCGCGGCCGCCTTATGAGGCTCCACGGGCCTCCCCTCTCTGTTTCCTTACAGTGACAACTTGCTTCAGAACCACCAGCGGATTCTGCACACACGGCAAGTAATCACACAGTATTAATAATCACCACTAAAAAATAAGGCCGTAATTTACTTATTTTCCATCTGGTGCAGCCCACTGTGCAGTATCGTGCGGTGAGGGCAACAGCACCGCAACAACCCATTCTGAGGACGCTGAACAATTTAGACAAAAAGAGAACAGAAGCTTTTGAAATGTGGTGCTGCAGAAGAATGCTGTAGATTAGGAGGGTAGACCAAGTAACTAATGAGCAGGTACTGAATAGAATTGGGGAGAAGAGGAATTTGTGGCACAACTTGACGAGAAGAAGGGATCGGTTGGTAGGACACGTTCTGAGGCATCAAGGCGTCACCAGTTTAGTACTGGAGGGAAGCGTGGAGGGCAAAAATCGTAGAGGGAGACCAAGAGATGAATACACTAAGCAGATTCAGAAGGATGTAGGTTGCACTAGGTACTCGGAGATAAAGAGGCGCCGGTCGGTGTGGCCGAACGGTTCTAGGCGCTTCAGTCCGAAACCGCGCTGCTGCTACGGTCGCAGGTTCGCATCGTGCCTCGGGCATTGATGTGTGTGATGTCCTTAGGTTAGTTAGGTTTAAGTAGTTCTAAGTCTAGGGGACCGATGACCTAAGATGTTAAGTCCCATAGTGCTCAGAGCCATTTGAACCATTTGAGAAAGAGGCTTGCACAGGATAGAACAGCATGGTGAGCTGCATCAAACCAGTCTCTGGACTGAAGATGACAACAACAACAACAACAACATGGCACACCACTAAGGCGACGCAGACGTAGTGTGGTGAAACAAGTATGAATAACGAAGAACGAAGTGGCAGACCTTCTCTCTGAGGAAAAGCGGGAGTCACGAGAGAAGTGAAGGCGCTGTTCCAAGAATGGCGTATCACAATCGAGGCGGTACTGGAAATCTTGGTCAACATCTGTGACGACATTCTGCACATGACAATGCTCCCAGCCCCGTGGACTCTGCGACTACTCACGCCCTTTATTAAAGGTTGTGGAACCGAGGCAACAGCGGAAATTTTCTAACTGTGCCCGATTACTTAGATTTCGCGGAGAGATCACAAAGATAAGATAAGAGAGATTATGGCTCGTACAGAGGCATATAGGCAGTCAATTTTCCCTCGTTCTGTTTGGGAGTGGAACAGGGAGAGAAGATGCTAGTTGTGCTACGAGGTACCCTCCGCCACGCACCGTATGGTGGGTTGCGGAGTATGTATGTAGATGTAGATGTAGAACTTCTTTAGCGACCTAATTAGCGTGGACTAGTGCTGTGCGTATCATTAGGACAGAGATAACAAGCCAAAATAAACAGAGGAAACGTGTGAGTTCACCGCCGCCGAAAGAGGCAAAGATTCAACCAGCATCAGGCTAAGTAATGCTGAGTGTGTTTTGGTACAGCATCAAGTGGCGCTTACAGAATATGAGCACAATGGGCAAATCGTCACAGGAGCCCACTATCGAAATCTCTTGACGAGGCTACGGAAGGTTGTCAAGCCGAAGTGTCGCCGAAATCTGTCCCAGAGGGTGTTTTTTCTCCGCAACTACGTCCCATCTCATTCTGCAAAGGGCGCTGTCCCATGCGATGCTTCTTTCGGCTGTTCCTTCAAACCCCCCCCCCCCCCCCTCCATATTCTCGTGACATGGACCCAGGGAATTCTTCTTCCCTCGGATGAAGAAACCATTGCATGGCACGAATATGCAGGATAAACGATGAGGTGAATTTCCTGCTGGAACGTTCCTGAACAGCCAAAATGTAGACTACACTGCAAACAAGGTTTCCGAAAAGCGTCCATCGTCGAGGAACAGGTGTCGCACGAAAGGGTCAACATGTAGAGAACGACTAATATCATTACCTAGTTTGTTGGTCGTAGCTTGATTTCTTACCATGGTACAAAGTTAATATCTTATGATTACGACTCGTATGGTTATTCAGAAGGAAAAAGAAATGGTGTTTAATCTCTCGTCAGAGACTGCTTTACGGAGAGAATAAAGAGCGAAGCGATGATGTTGATTTCAACTGCAGAGTGTGTAGATGTGGTCTGCTTGGTCCTACTGGAGGTAGAGAATTCTACTCTGACCTGGCCGCTGTCTCTCCTACACGATTGACGGTGGTTCTACAACTTATCGAATCATAAAATGCCCTGATACTTTTCGTGTATATTGAGGATAATTAGACGTTTCGCAGAAAACAGTCAAATATAAGCGTATCATACGTCTACTCAACACAGCAGATTACAAAATACTGCTATAGCCTGGTCGTGTAAAGGCCGTTTGAAAATCAGAGTAAACTCTGGAGAAAGTATATGCGTACATACGTTCCTGCTGGACGGCTACAGGATCATCAATAGGCCAGCGCACAGTGGTGTACTGCTAACACTCTCCGAAGGTTTCAGGACAACGCCGACAGATTTTCTGTTTGTGATTCCTGGACGGCGTGATGTCACAGTAATTGCAAGACACGTAGCTGTGACGTGCTTCTTACAGAGCCAAGATCTAATCAAGAAATATGAAATCACATATTCCAGTCTCACGAATAAAAACAATCTAAAACTACACTCCTGGAAATGGAAAAAAGAACACATTGACACCGGTGTGTCAGACCCACCATACTTGCTCCGGACACTGCGAGAGGGCTGTACAAGCAATGATCACACGCACGGCACAGCGGACACACCAGGAACCGCGGTGTTGGCCGTCGAATGGCGCTAGCTGCGCAGCATTTGTGCACCGCCGCCGTCAGTGTCAGCCAGTTTGCCGTGGCATACGGAGCTCCATCGCAGTCTTTAACACTGGTAGCATGCCGCGACAGCGTGGACGTGAACCGTATGTGCAGTTGACGGACTTTGAGCGAGGGCGTATAGTGGGCATGCGGGAGGCCGGGTGGACGTACCGCCGAATTGCTCAATACGTGGGGCGTGAGGTCTCCACAGTACATCGATGTTGTCGCCAGTGGTCGGCGGAAGGTGCACGTGCCCGTCGACCTGGGACCGGACCGCAGCGACGCCGGATGCACGCCAAGACCGTAGGATCCTACGCAGTGCCGTAGGGGACCGCACCGCCACTTCCCAGCAAATTAGGGACACTGTTGCTCCTGGGGTATCGGCGAGGACCATTCGCAACCGTCTCCATGAAGCTGGGCTACGCTCCCGCACACCGTTAGGCCGTCTTCCGCTCACGCCCCAACATCGTGCAGCCCGCCTCCAGTGGTGTCGCGACAGGCGTGAATGGAGGGACGAATGGAGACGTGTCGTCTTCAGCGATGAGAGTCGCTTCTGCCTTGGTGCCAATGATGGTCGTATGCGTGTTTGGCGCCGTGCAGGTGAGCGCCACAATCAGGACTGCATACGACCGAGGCACACAGGGCCAACACCCGGCATCATGGTGTGGGGAGCGATCTCCTACATTGGCCGTACACCACTGGTGATCGTCGAGGGGACACTGAATAGTGCACGGTACATCCAAACCGTCATCGAACCCATCGTTGTACTATTCCTAGACCGGCAAGGGAACTTGCTGTTCCAACAGGACAATGCACGTGCTCTAGAAGGTGTAAGTCAACTACCCTGGCCAGCAAGATTTCCGGATCTGTCCCCCATTGAGCATGTTTGGGACTGGATGAAGCGTCGTCTCACGCGATCTGCACGTCCAGCACGAACGCTGGTCCAACTGAGGCGCCAGGTGGAAATGGCATGGCAAGCCGTTCCACAGGACTACATCCAGCATCTCTACGATCGTCTCCATGGGAGAATAGCAGCCTGCATTGCTGCGAAAGGTGGATATACACTGTACTAGTGCCGACATTGTGCACGCTCTGTTGCCTGTGTCTATGTGCCTGTGGTTCTGTCAGCGTGATCATGTGATGTATCTGACCCCAGGAATGTGTCAATAAAGTTTCCCCTTCCTGGGACAATGAATTCACGGTGTTCTTATTTCAATTTCCAGGAGTGTATAAACATACTCTGCAACCCACCGTATGTTCCATGCCAGAGGACATGTTGTACCACTGCTAGTTAATTTCTTTCCTGTTCCATTTGCAAGTAGAGCGGGGAAAAAAACGACTGTCTGCGTGCCTCCGATCCAGCTCTAATTTCTCGTATCTTATCTTGCGGCGGTCCTTACGCGAAATGTACGTTGCTTGCAGTTCCACAGTCAGCTTCAGCTGCCACTTCTGTAAATTTTCTCAGTAGTGTTCTTCGAAACGTACGTCGCCCTCCCACCACAGATTCCATTATAATTCACGAAGCAACTCTGTAATATTCGTATGCTGATCGAAACTACACGCAACAAATCTAGCAGCCCGCCTCTGAACCACTCCGCAGCCTTCTTTTAATCCGACGTGGTAGGAATCCCAGACACTCTAGCAGTACTCAAGAATAGGTCGCAGCAGGCTTCTATGTGCCGTCTTCTTTACAGGTGAACCACGCTTTCCTACAGTTTCCCCAATAAACCGAAGTGGACCATTCGCCTTCCCCACTACAACCTTTACACGCTCGTTCCGCTTCAAATCGCACTCCAACATTACACCTAAATACAGGGTTATTACAAATGATTGAAGCGATTTCACAGCTCTACAATAACTTTATTATTTGAGATATTTTCACAATGCTTTGCACACACATACAAAAACTCAAAAAGTTTTTTTAGGCATTCACAAATGTTCGATATGTGCCCCTTTAGTGATTCGGCAGACATCAAGCCGATAATCAACTTCCTCCCACACTCGGCGCAGTTCGAAAGCATCGTTGATGCGAGCTCGCAGTTCTGGCACGTTTCTTGGTAGAGGAGGTTTAAACACTGAATCTTTCACATAACCACACAGAAAGAAATCGCATGGGGTTAAGTCGGGAGAGCGTGGAGACCATGACATGAATTGCTGATCATGATCTCCACCACGACTGATCCATCGGTTTTCCAATCTCCTGTTTAAGAAATGCCGAACATCATGATGGAAGTGCGGTGAAGCACCATCCTGTTTACCGTAGGCTGTGGTACGTTTAGCTCCCTGCTTGCTTTATTCGTCGACTTCCGCGGGCTACGCGTGAAACTTGCCCGCACGCGTTCAACCGTTTCTTCGCTCACTGCAGGCCGACCCGTTGATTTCCGCTTACAGAGGCATCCAGAAGCTTTAAACTGCGCATACCATCGCCGAATGGAGTTAGCAGTTGGTGGATCTTTGTTGAACTTCGTCCTGAAGTGTCGTTGCACTGTTATGACTGACTGATGTGAGTGCATTTCAAGCACGACATACGCTTTCTCGGCTCCTGTCGCCATTTTGTCTCACTGCGCTCTCGAGCGCTCTGGCGGCAGAAACCTGAAGTGCGGCTTCAGCCGAACAAAACTTTATGAGTTTTTCTACGTATCTGTAGTGTGTCGTGACCATATGACAATGGATGGAGCTCTAGTGAGTTTATGAAATCGCTTCAATCATTTGTAATAGCCCTGTATTTAATTGATGTGACTGGGCCAGGTAGACACTGCTAATGCTGTTTCCGACGTTTACGAAACTTTCTTTCTATTCATCTGCATTCACTCACACTTTTTTTTTTTACCGTTAGAGCTAACTGCCGTTCACCACGCCAATTAGAAATTTGTCTAACAGTAATCAATCCTGTATCGCCCTACAGCCTCTAGACGATGACACCTTCCAGCTCAACACAGCGTCATCAGCAAACAGCAACAGATCGCAGATATCCGTCAGATCATTTATGTATACAGAGATTAATAGCGGCCCTATCACACCTCCCTGGGGCACCCCAGACCCTGCCCCTGTCTCTGTGGAATACGCGCTGTCGTGGACAACGTACTGGGTTCTATTACTTAAGAGGTCTTCGAACGACTCACTTATCTGGGAACGTATTTCGTAAGCTCCTGCCTCGGTTAACAGTCTGCAGCGGCGCACGGTGACAAATGCTTTCGAAAATCTAGAAATATGGAATATGGTTGTTGCCCTTCGTCCATAGTTCGCAATATATCGTGTGAGAATAGGGCGAGACAAGTTTCGCCCGAGCGATGCTTTCTAAATCCATGTTGATTCCTAAACATAAGCTTTTCTGTCTCTAGAAAATTGATTGCATCCGAATTCAGAATTAGTTTTAGAATTCTGCAGCAAAACAATGTTAAGGATATTGGACTTTAATTTTGTGGTCCGTTCTTTTACCCTTTTTATATATGTGGGTCACCTGCGCTTTTTTCCAGTCGCTTCAGACTTTGCGCTGGACGAGAGATTCGCGATTAATGCAAGCAAAGTAAGGAGCCAATGTCCTAGAGTACTCTTTGTAAAACTGAATTGGGATTCCCTCCGGACCTGGCGACTTACTTGTTTTCGACTAATTTCAGCTTGCTTCACTGCACCAGGGTTGCTTCGACTTATTCTTTTTCGACTCTTTCAGCTTCCTTCACTACACCAGAGATGCTTATTACTACGTGCTCCCTACGGGAGTCTTGTTGTAATAGTAAAACGGCGGTACATTTGTACGATTCTGCCGCGTGAGCGATTCTCTAATGCGAGATTCAGAACTCCAGCTTTCCTTTTGCTGTCTTCTACTGCCACACCAAAACTGTCAACAAGTTACTGGATAGAAGTCATAGACCCGCTTATTGATTTGACATGGGACCAGAATTTTCTCGGGTTCTCGCCAAGATCTTTTGCTAGGGTATGACGGTCCTAGCTGTTCTATCCTTCGAGTAAAGACCTTTCTACAGCTGCACGAATCTCTACTAACTTTTGCATGTCGTCAGTTGCGGGTTCTCTTTTGAACCGAGAGTGCGACAGCCTTTGCTTCCTCAGCGTTTTCCGAATTTTGTTATTAAACCATGGTGACTCTTTTCTGTTCTCAATCCACGTAGTCAGTTTATTCTCCAGAGTGCGATTTACAGTCCGTTTAAACTTTTCACATAGTTCCTCAGCTTCCATCATACTCGAACTAAATTATGTCCATTTATTATCTAAGTGAAATACTAGCGACTGCTTATCTGCACTTTCTAGCCAAAATACCCTCCTAGCCTTCTTGATTGCTTTTAATCGTCGTCACTACGATGGCAAAATGATCCCTGTCTCTCTACTGGCACCGTCGATTAGGTTAGGTCTGTTTCTAGCTAGAACGTGTAGCATATACTCACTGCATGTCGGATGTCGGTCTAACTGCACCAGACGGTTTTTGGATAACGAGTTGGACAGACGTAATCAAGAAGGTAATGTCTGCTATATTCCCATAGACCACGGAAAATTTATAACCAAACTATGTTAATCGAAATGGTATGGATCGTACTTGTTCAGAATGGGGAAACGTCACACAAAAACGTGCAGATGTGGACGTATAGGGCCTTCCAAGCACGTAATATTAGCTTGTTCACTGATGGCACTTCTATACAAGATACTTGATGACCTTGTAACAGTATCATAACTATTGGCCTCAGCTGACACAACTGCATGTAGAGACTCGGAATTAAATCTCTGTTACTTCTTTGCGCGAACTACCGGTAGTGATCCAGAACTTACTGCAGATAGTAGGAATGTCTACAGCTACATCTTAGCTCGACTAGCCATCCTATGGTTTTTTGCCAGAGGTTTTTCTGTGTATCACTATAATTTCCTTCTTTTTCTGTTCCATTCATGAATTGTGTGAAAGAAGAATGACTGTTAGAAGGAGTACACGAATTTATCTAGCGGTATTTCACAACCGCCAATGGGCAACCAAAAGAAACATGAGACATAAAGACCACTGAATACCTGATACAGACTTGACTGGGTGTTGTGTGCTGTCCTTAGGTTAGTTAGGTTTAAGTAGTTCTAAGTTCTAGGGGACTGATGACCATAGATGTTAAGTCCCATAGTGCTCAGAGCCATACCTGATACAGATTGATGAAACATATTTGGCTGAAAACAATAATAAACATTTCGTTGAAAGAGATGGATCATTTACTTGGTAGAATATAAATTTAGAATACAGATTTGTAATTATAATCAGACAGGCATAATGCTACCAAAATCCTCAAATCGTATTACATCATTAACTGTTCAAAATACACTCCTGGAAATGGAAAAAAGAACACATTGACACCGGTGTGTCAGACCCACCATACTTGATCCGGACACTGCGAGAGGGCTGTACAAGCAATGATCACACGCACGGCACAGCGGACACACCAGGAACCGCGGTGTTGGCCGTCGAATGGCGCTAGCTGCGCAGCATTTGTGCACCGCCGCCGTCAGTGTCAGCCAGTTTGCCGTGGCATACGGAGCTCCATCGCAGTCTTTAACACTGGTAGCATGCCGCGACAGCGTGGACGTTAACCGTATGTGCAGTTGACGGACTTTGAGCGAGGGCGTATAGTGGGCATGCGGGAGGCCGGGTGGACGTACCGCCGAATTGCTCAACACGTGGGGCGTGAGGTCTCCACAGTACATCGATGTTGTCGCCAGTGGTCGGCGGAAGGTGCACGTGCCCGTCGACCTGGGACCGGACCGCAGCGACGCACGGATGCACGCCAAGACCGTAGGATCCTACGCAGTACCGTAGGGGACCGCACCGCCACTTCCCATCAAATTAGGGACACTGTTGCTCCTGGGGTATCGGCGAGGACCATTCGCAACCGTCTCCATGAAGCTGGGCTACGGTCCCGCACACCGTTAGGCCGTCTTCCGCTCACGCCCCAACATCGTGCAGCCCGCCTCCAGTGGTGTCACGACAGGCGTGAATGGAGGGACGAATGGAGACGTCTCGTCTTCAGCGATGAGAGTCGCTTCTGCCTTGGTGCCAATGATGGTCGTATGCGTGTTTGGCGCCGTGCAGGTGAGCGCCACAATCAGGACTGCATACGACCTAGGCACACAGGGCCAACACCCGGCATCATGGTGTGGGGAGCGATCTCCTACACTGGCCGTACACCACTGGTGATAGTCGAGGGGACACTGAATAGTGCACGGTACATCCAAACCGTCATCGAACCCATCGTTCTACCATTCCTAGACCGGCAAGGGAACTTGCTGTTCCAACAGGACAATGCACGTCTGCATGTATCCCGTGCCACCCAACGTGCTCTAGAAGGTGTAAGTCAACTACCCTGGCCAGCAAGATCTCCGGATCTGTCCCCCATTGAGCATGTTTGGGACTGGATGAAGCGTCGTCTCACGCGGTCTGCACGTCCAGCACGAACGCTGGTCCAACTGAGGCGCCAGGTGGAAATGGCATGGCAAGCCGTTCCACAGGACTACATCGAGCATCTCTACGATCGTCTCCATGGGAGAATAGCAGCCTGCATTGCTGCGAAATGTGGATATACACTGTACTAGTGCCGACATTGTGCATGCTCTGTTGCCTGTGTCTATGTGCCTGTGGTTCTGTCAGTGTGATCATGTGATGTATCTGACCCCAGGAATGTGTCAATAAAGTTTCCCCTTCCTGGGACAATGAATTCACGGTGTTCTTATTTCAATTTCCAGGAGTGTATATAGCTATAAAAACTTATGTAAGGGTGTATGTAATACATTCCACATGTCCTCCTAAACCACTCGTAAGATTTCAACCAAGTTTAGTACACATGCTAGTTACTGTCAGAAAAAATGTACTGGGGCTTAAGTACAACCTAGCTCCCAGAGGGGTGCGGCGGAGGGTCAAAATGGGTTGGTAGCACCTGACATTTAAACTGCCCTACATGGCTGCCATGTTGTGTGGGTAATGTTGGAAAATGTTCCGTGGGCTTTGCGTGCAGATGAGCACTGATGAACGGAGGGTTGGGGTGACAGGAGGGGACTGATAGGCAGGAAGAGGAAGGAAGGAGAGGGACAGCTGGAGGTAGGAGGACGAGATGAACAGAGAGCGGGGAGAGAGAATTGCGTAGACGGAAGGACAGTGGGGAGGTGGAAATGGACAGAGAGACTGGGGGGGAGGGGGGAGGTGTGGACAGAGAGAGGCGGAGCAGGGAATGGTTAGCTAGAAGCAGAAAAGGAGGGGATATGTGGGGAGAGTGAGAAGCAGCAGATGAACAGAGAGAGGGGTGAGGAGGTGATGTACAGAGTGACGGGTAGAAGGAGCTGGACAAAAAGATGTGGGAAGAAAAAGATGGAAAGAGAAAGGTGGAGGAGGTGGTCAAAGACAGGGAATAGAAGATGTGTGAAATATATGTGCCGTACGCGCACGCAGACGAAGCCGTTGGTAAAAGGCCAGTTAATACATATTCATGGTCTCTAAATATCTTCGTCTTGCGTCCTAGAATTAATTTCTAGCAGGTTATAGTAAACAAATAAATCGGACGGCGCACAGTGATTTAACAAAAACGAGTAACCGTAAAGGTGATTTATAACAAAACGTCTACTCCCAGTCCGCTGTACCTGTAAAGTCACTCTTTACACGAACAGGAACATGTCAGCTTTGTTGGTAAAATGTGTTTCGGAATGTAGAAACGAAAACTAGCCGAGGTGGTGCAACAAGGGATGAAATAAAAAGGCCAGGGGTTTGACGTGAAACTGAAATATTTCACTCTGCAGAGGAATGTGATTTCTGCTGCTTGGTAGACAGAAAGTGGTCAATGCTCGGAATCTTGGAGAACGAATTCCGGGATAATTACGAGCGGACCAGTTCGTTCGTGACTCAGTTGATTTGCAGTCAGCAGGAATACATATCGTACTTGTTTATTTTCGTAGCTGAAACAATGTATCAGTTAACGATACAAATGTCACGTACGCCGGCAAAGACTTTATCTGATCGTGTATTCGGATCAGAAGAACTGCAGGTGTTCAGAACGGACAAGTGATGGATAGCTTCGTGGTATCCTAACACGGTGCCACGACTAATGAAAACAAGTAGAAATTTTCCGAGAAACGAGAGACTAACGAAGACTGCTGTGGGTTCACACTGTCAGATGTCTACATATACGCCTATTGAAACATCTGCTATCTCGTACAGTTGAATAGACCGTCATTTGTCTTTCAAACATGAAGTTTACAAAATTTAATGCAACTGTGAACACGAATCTGCCAAATTTCAGAGTCAAATCACAATTTGTTTCATGTAATCGGTGAATTTTACGCATTTGTGTATCTGCATTCATAAATTCGAGAAACAGCTAATGTTCTGGTAGATTAGCTTTTCGAAGGAAGTGCTTTCGGTTGTGCTTGTAGGTAAAGCAGGACATGTTGACTTCGAAAAATACACTACTGGCCATTAAAATTGCTACACCAAGAAGATGACGTGCTACAGACGCGAAATTTAACAGACAGGAAGAAGATGCTGTGATATACAAATGATTAGCTTTTCAGAACATTCACACAAGGTTGGCGACGGTGGCGACACATACAACGTGATGACATGAGGAAAGTTTCCAACCGATTTCTCATACACAAACAGCAGTTGACCGGCGTTGCCTGGTGAAACGTTGTTGTGATGCCTCGTGTAAGGAGGAGAAATGCGTACCATCACGTTTCCGACTTTGATAAAGGTCGCATTGTAGCCCATCGCGGTTGCGGTTTATCGCATCGCGACACTGCTGCTCGCGTTGGTCGAGATCCAATGACTGTTAGCAGAATATGGAATCGGTGGGCTCAGGAGGGTAATACGGAACGCCGTGCTGGATCCCAATGGCCTCGTATCACTAGCAGTTGAGATGACAAGCATCTTATTTGCATGGCTATAACGGATCGTGCAGCCACGTTTCGATCCCTGAGTCAACAGATGGGGACGTATGCAACACAACAACCATCTGCAAGAACAGTTCGACGACGTTTGCAGCAGCGTGGACTATCAGCTCGGAGACCGTGGCTGCGGTTACCCTTGACGCTGAATCACAGACAAGAGCGCATGCGGTGGTGTGCTCAACGACGAACGTGGGTTCACGAATGGCAAAACGTCATTTTCCTGATGAATCCAGGTTATGTTTACAGCATCATGATGGTCGCATCCGTGTTTGGCAACATCGCGGTGAACGCACATTGGAAGCGTGTATTCGTCATCGCCATACTGGTGTATCACCTGGCGTGATGGTATGGGGTGCCATTGGTTACACGTCTCGGGCACCTCTTGTTCGCATTGACGGCACTTTGATCAGTGGACGTTACATTTTAGATGTGTTACGACCCGTGGCTCTACCCTTCATTCGATCACTGCGAAACCCTACATTTCAGCAGGATAATGCACGACCGCCTGTTGGAGGTCCTGTACGGGCCTTTGCGGCCAACACATTCTCCACCAATTGAAAACGTCAGGTCAATGGTGGCCGAGCAACTGGCTCGTCACAATACGCCAGTCACTACTCTTGATGAACTGTGGTATCGTGTTGAAGCTGCATGGGAAGCTGTACCTGTACACGCCATCCAAACTCTGTTTGACTCAATGCCCAGGCGTATGAAGGCCGTTTTACGGCCAGAGGTGGTTATTCTGGGTACTGATTTCTCAGGATCTATGCACCCAAATTGCGTGAAAATGTAATCACATGTCAGTTCTAGTATAATATATTTGTCTAATGAATACCCGTTTATCATCTGCATTTCTTCTTGGTGTAGCAATTTTTATGACCAGTAGTGTATAAAACCCGAATAGCTGTGTCATAAGATGTAGGTTATAGTTCTTTCGTTCTTCGACAGCTCATACTCGTCAGAGTAAATCTTAAAGATGAAGAGAGATACCTGGCCAATGAGGTAAGACGGCCCATATGTAGTCATAGAAAAAAATATATATAGGAAATATGTACAATTTCTTTTCAGTTGATATATTCTACATCTTAACTATTATCGTGAATATGACCTGTGGAATAGCCTACCCGATGATTTCCTGCTACAGGACGACAGCATTCCACTGGTATCGTAGAAGATCAACCTTGACGACTAACTGTTTAGCCTAGTGAGTTGCCTGTTCGACCTACCGACTCATAGAATTTGTTACTGCATGCTTTTTGGTGACATTTTGTTTCTCACTCAGTGCCTATGATCAGCTTCCCAAGTAGAATTATAATTAATTCCCATTGGGCTACTGAACTTCGCCACATGCCAATGAACGTGCTATACATAGATGGTCCTCATAATCGCGGTTCCTGTTGACATTGCTTGCAGGAAATAACGCATGACGAGCGAAGCCATGTCATAAGATGCACAGTAGCGTAGAAAACGAAATCAATCCATGCCACAAGACGTCTACTAACACTGAAGGAAGATCTTGATCGAGAAAGAAATTGCTAAGAATGTGTATCTTGAAATGAATTATACACTACGGGGAAATAAGAAAAGAAGAGAACTGAAGCGATTAAGACATGGAGTGACAGAACTACGCTGAAAATTAAGAGGAACGATAAGAAATGAGGGGCTCTCCACATCATCATTGAGGGAAGATATTATTGGAACACACTAACCAGAAGAAGGAACGAGATGACAGGGTATGTATTAATTCATCAGGGAATAACTTCCATGGTACTGGAGGAAACGGAGCGCAAATATTTTAGGAAAAGAAAGAAACTGGAATTGATTCTTCGAGTGAGTTATGACTTCGTGTGTAAGTGCTACTCTCTGGTGCAGCGGTTGTCGCCGCAGAGGAAATCTCAGCGGCCAGCACCTAATCACTCAGAAGACCGACGTGATAACGCAAAGTGGGAAAGACGGAAGTGCGGTGGGAAGGTGCTGGATGACATTATGTGTGACTGGATAACTGCCACACCTGAAGCTGACAACAGAAACGCAGAAGCGGTCTGGGAGTTCAGTGGGGCCCTACTGTTATTCAAGGTTGTGGAGACAAAACAGCCAGTGGGAATTTCGGCAACGTCAGTCACCTTCTGCATCTCACCAGTAAAACCGTAACCTTGCCTTGTGTAGTTCTGGTAGTGAACAATTCTATTTGCAACCCTATTGGCACCTGTGGTACTGGAAAGACATGACGACGTCAATCCTATAATCTGGGATTACGAGGTGCATTCAAGTTCTAAGGCCTCCGATTTTTTTTCTCCGGACTGGAAAGAGATAGAAACATGCGCATTGTTTTAAAATGACGCCGCGTTCATTGTCAATACGTCCCAGAGATGGCAGCACCGTACGGCAGATGGAATTTTACCGCCAGCGGCGAAAATGAGAACTGTTTCAAATACTTAAAATTGTGACGTTTTCCTTACTTGAACAGCGTGCAATCATTAGTTTTTTGAATTTGCGTGGTGTGAAACCAATTGAAATTCATCGACAGTTGAAGGAGACATGTGGTGATGGAGTTATGGATGTGTCGAAAGTGCGTTCATGGGTGCGACAGTTTAATGAAGGCAGAACATCATGTGACAACAAACCGAAACAACCTCGGGCTCGCACAAGCCGGTCTGACGACATGATCGAGAAAGTGGAGAGAATTGTTTTGGGGGATCGCCGAATGATTGTTGAACAGATTGCCTCCAGAGTTGGCATTTCTGTGGGTTCTGTGCACACAATTCTGCATGACGACCTGAAAATGCGAAAAGTGTCATCCAGATGGGTGCCACGAATGCTGACGGACGACCACATGGCTGCCCGTGTGGCATGTTGCCAAGCAATGTTGATGCGCAACGACAGCACGAATGGGACGTTCTTTTCGTCGGTTGTGACAATGGATGAGACGTGGATGCCATTTTTGAATCCAGAAACAAAGCGCCAGTCAGCTCAATGGAAGCACACAGATTCACTGCCACCAAAAAAATTTCGGGTAACCGCCAGTGCTGAAAAAATGATGGTGTCCATGTTCTGGGACAGCGAGGGCGTAATCCTTACCCATTGCGTTCCAAAGGGCACTACGGTAACAGGTGCATCCTACGAAAATGTTTTGAAGAACAAATTCCTTCCTGCAATGCAACAAAAACGTCCGCGAAAGCCTGCGCGTGTGCTGTTTCACCAAGACAATGCCCCCGCACATCGAGCTAACGTTACGCAACAGTTTCTTCGTGATAACAACTTTGAAGTGATTCCTCACGCTCCCTACTCACCTGACCTGGCTCCTAGTGACTTTTGGCTTTTTCCAACAATGAAAGACACTCTCCGTGGCCGCACATTCACCAGCCGTGCTGCTATTGCCTCAGCGATTTTCCAGTGGTCAAAACAGACTCCTAAAGAAGCCTTCGCCGCTGCCATGGAATCATGGCGTCAGCGTTGTGAAAAATGTGTACGTCTGCAGGGCGATTACGTTGAGAAGTAACGCCAGTTTCATCGATTTCGGGTGAGTAGTTAATTAGAAAAAAAATCGGAGGCCATAGAACTTGAATGCACCTCGTACATCGTGTTAGGAGCACATGCGTTATTCTACACATCTCCTATCAGTATTGTAGCGGCTACTGACTACATAAATGACATCGTCCAACAATGTGTGCGACTTTATTGTGGTGAGTATGGAAATGTGTTGCGTCTGGTACCGGACCGACCATACATGGCTGGGCTGATGCTCGGGTACAAGTGTCTGGAACATGAAGACGTGACACGGACAGAGTGTTCATCTAGCTGCCAAGACTCACACCTATTCGAAAATGCCTGTACTGCATTACGAAAAATGAGCGCAACGCTAACACCGCCACCACACGCCATTGCTGGTCTCCAGAGACCATTTGTCCAGCAACGGACACGGATTCTGCACACCACGCCGGATGGCCTGATCCAAAGTGTGTTGAACGGCTGTGCACTGTACTGTTGGCCATTAAAAAAAACACCAGGAGCGATAACCAACAACGAAATCTTATATATTTTACGTTTACAGTACAGAAGTAAGACTACATCATTAAGATTATTGGCAACCAAGAGCTATATGACGTGTGAAATTAATTACACGCGCCTGTCACCTCTGGCAGCGAGAAGGGCCCTAATACGACAGGGCATCGAGTGTAATCAGCTGCAGCAAAACACACGGCTACGCGTAAGCCATTCCGTGACGCTTCAGCTCTGCACCAGAGTGCTTCAGCCATGGTGGCCCTCCCTCGGTGGCGTGCCGGTCTGTGAGGAGCCCACGACACACCACGCGTGGTACCGCTGAGCCCCTGCGAAGCACTGGGTACGTCCATTCTGAACCCATAGATTCCATATTCGGAAGATGCTAGTGGGATCTCGATCACGGGACCAGCAATGTCGGAGTACGATAAACTGCAGTCTCTTTGGGCCACGAACCTGCCACTGTTGAATTTCAACGTGTGCTGGGACATTTTCACACAAACAATCAACATTAAAAACGTGTTTTGTGACTGAGAAACTGCACGGGTAATTCACTGAAGCACCAAACAAACTGGTATAGGCATGCACATTCAAATACGTAAACAGGCACAATATAGCGCTGAGGTTGGCAATGCCTATATAATACAATAAGTGTCTGGCGCAGTTGTTAGACCGGTTACTGCTGCTACAGTGGCAGGTTATCGAGATTTAAGTGAGTTTAAACGTGTTGTTATAGTTGGCGCACGAGCCACGGGTCACAGCATCTCCGAAGTAGCGATGAACTGAGGAATTTCTCGTACGACCATTTCACGAGTGTACCGTGAATAGCAGGAATCTGGTAAAACATCAAAGCTCCGACATCGCTGTGGCCGGAAAAAGATACTGCAAGAACGGGACCAACGACGACCGAAGAAAGTTGTTCAACGTGACAGGAGCGCAATCCTTCCATAAATTGCTACAGATTTCAATGCTGGACCATCAAAAAGTGTCAGCGTGCGAACCATTCAACGAGACATCGTTGATATGGGCTTTCGGAGCCCAAGGCCCATTCGTGTATCCTTGATGACTGCACGACACAAAGCTTTACGCCTCGCCTACGGCCAGTCAACGCCGGCATTGGGCTGTTGATGACTCGTATCATGTGACCTGGTCGGACGAGTCTCGTTTCAAATTGTATCTAGCGGATGGACGTGTAGTGCAATGGAGACAGCCTCGTGAATCCATGGACCCTGCATGTCAGCAGGGGACTGTTCAAGCTGGTGGAGGCTCTGTAGTGGTGTGGGGCGCGTGCAGTTGGAGTGATACGGGACCCCTGATACGTCTAGATACGACTCTGACAGGTGACAAGCACATAAGCATCCTGTCTGATCCCCTGCATCCATTTGTGTCCATTGTGCATTCCGACGGACTTGGGCAACTCCAGCAGGACGATGCGACACCCCAAACGTCCAGGATTGCTATAAATTGACTGGAGGAACACTATTCTGAGTTTAAACACTTACGCTGGCCACCAAACTCCACAGACATGAACATTATTTAGTTGTCTGGGATGCCTTGCAAGGTGCTGTTCAGAAGAGATCTCCACCCCGTCGTACTCTTACGGATTTATGGACAGCGCTGCTGTATTCATGGTGTCAGTTCCCTCCAGCACTACTTCAGGCATTAGTCGAGTCCATGCCACGTCGTGTTGTGGCACTTATCTGTGTCGCGGGAGCCCTACACTAAATTAGGCAGGTGTATCATTTTCTTAGGCTCTTCAGTGCAATTCCTTGTGGTCAGGTCGATGTAGACGGCGTTATTCCTGTTGCGCTGTTGCGCTGAAATGCTTATCATCTGCGTATTTCAGCCTGTAGTAGGCGTCATGCCTGTTAGACGTTTCTTGCATACCGTCTTATGGTGGTACAGGTTCGACGGCCAGCACTATATACTACATGCGCGACAGTCACACCCAGTGTTGACGATCTCTAGATGACATGATGGAAGGATACCATGCATGCTATGTCCCGCCACGGCCTGTGGTCGAATTTATCCTAACTATACAGGGTGGTCCGCTGATCGTGACCGGGCCAACTATCTCACGAAGTAAGCGTCAAGCGAAAAAACTACAAAGAACGAAACTTTTCTAGCTTGAAGGGGGAAACCAGATGGCGCTATGGTTGGCCCGCTAGATGGCGCTGCCACAGATCAAACGGATATCAACTGCGTTTTTTAAAATAGGAACCCCCATTTCTTTATTACATACTCGTGTAGTACGTAAAGAAATATGAGTGTTTCAGTTGGACCACTTTTCTCGCTTTGTGATAGATGGCGCTGTAATAGTCACAAACATATGGCTCACGATTTTAGACGAACAGTTGGTAACATATAGGTTTTTTAAATTAAAATACAGAACGTAGGTACGTTTGAACATTTTATTTCGGTTGTTCCGATGTGACACATGTACCTTTTTGAACTTATCATTTCTGAGAACGCATGCTGTTACAGCGTGATTACCTGTAAATACCACATGAATGCAATAAATACTCAAAATGATTTCCATCAACCTCAATGCATGTGGCAATACGTGTAACGACATTCCTCTCAACAGCGAGTAGTTCGCCTTCCGTAATGTTCGCACATGCATTGACAATGCGCAGACGCATGTTATCAGGCGTTGTCGGTGGATCACGACAGCAAATATCCTTCAACTTTCCCCACAGAAAGAAATCCGGGGACGTCAGATCCGGTGAAAGTGCGGGCCATGGTATGGTGCTTCGACGACCAATCCACCTGTCATGAAATATGCTATTCAATACAGCTTCAACCGCACGCGAGCTATGTGCCGGACATCCATCATGTTGGTAGTACATCGACGCTGTGTCATGCAGTGAAACATCTTGAAGTAACATCGGTAGAACATTACGTAGGAAATCAGCATACATTGCACCATTTGGATTGCCATCGATAAGATGGGGGCAAATTATCCTTCCTCCCATAATGCCAAGGTCGATGATGTTCCACTTGTCGCAGCCATCGTGGATTTTCCGTTACCCAATTGTGCATATTATGCCCGTTTACGTTACCGCTGTTGGTGAATGACGCTTCGTCACTAAATAGAACGCGTGCAAAACATCTGTCATCGTACCGTAATTTCTCTTGTGCCCAGTAGCAGAACTGTGCACGACGTTCAAAGTCGTCGCCATTCAATTCCTGGTGCATATAAATATGGTACGGGTGGTATCGATGTTGATGTAGCATTCTCAACACCGACGTTTTTGAGATTCCCGATTCTCGCGCTATTTGTCTGCCACTGATGTGCGGATTAGCTGCTACAGCAGCTAGAACACCTACTTTGGCATCATCATTTGTCGCAGGTCGTGGTTGACGTTTCAAATGTGGCTGAACACTTCCTGTTTCCTTAAATAACGTACCTATCCGGCGAACGGTCCGGACACTTGGATGATGTCGTCCAGGATACCGAGCAGCATACATAGCACACGCCCCGTTGACCATTTTGATCACAATAGCCATACATCAACACGATATCCACCTTCTCCGCAATTGGTAAACGGTCCATTTTAACACGGGTAATGTAGCACGAAACAAATACCGTTCGCACTGGCGGAATGTTACGTGATACCACGTACTTATACGTTTGTGACTACTACTGCGCCATCTATCACAAAGGGAAAAAAGTGGTCCAACTGAAAGATTCATTTTTCTTTGCGTACTACACGAATATGTAATAAAAATGGAGGTTCCTAGGCCGGCCGGAGTGGCGGAGCGGTTCTAGGCGCTTCAGTCTGGAACCGCGCGACCGCTACGGTCGCAGGTTCGAACCCTGCCTCGGGCATGGATGTGTGTGATGTCCTTAAGTTAGTTAGGTTTAAGTAGTTCTAAGTTCTAGGGGACTGATGACCACATCAATTAAGTCCCATAGTGCTCAGAGCCATTTGAACCATTTCGGGGTTCCTATTTTTAAAAAACGCAGTTGATATCCGTTTGACCTATGGAAGTGCCATCTAGCTGGCCAACCATAGCGCCATCTGGTTACCCCCTTGAAGCTAGACGAGTTTCGTTCTTTGCAGTTTTTTCGTTTGATGATTATTTCGTGAGATATTTGGCCCTTCACTATCAATGGACCACCCTGTATATTTTATCCGTATTACTCTGCTACGCTTCTAGCTACAATTTCGTCAATGAACAAACGTTTCAGGTAGAGATCACAGGCTTATCACTAATTAGTATACACAGGGCTCTAAGTACTAAGACTTACCTAAAGTCATTTCCAGAGATGTTTTGTGGTCTTTTGTGATCATTCCAGACCATTTGCTGACATAGATCACGTTACTCTCTCAGGAAAAAGTTTTATGGAATTAATGGCTTCGCAGAGAGCTGATCTGAATCATACTTACCATGCAAAATGCCAAACGCCATGACGAATAATTCAAACGTAGGATAGAACATTTTAGTGACTCAGATGAAATCATGAAGGGAGCCCCACAAAGTTCAGTATTGGTTTCACTCCTACATCTTACACAGGATGAGAGAGGAGGAAAAAGGAGACGCTTTGAGGGCTGATAGTGATGCTGAACAAAACATTTCATATGATTATATCCTCTATTCCGAATGGTGTCCGAGATAGAACGCATTTAATGTACGTTGTTATTTATTTTCTTTATTATTCAAACATTGTCATTGGTTGCAACATACCTCAGTAGTGTAGAGGAAGCTGAGAAGAACAATTCGATGCGGGACACTTCTGGTCTATCAGACCGGGAAACTACCTCGAACTGGCCTACACTGCGAAACAAAATTAAAGGATCAATTTTTAAAAACTCCGTAATTGTTTCCCATTGCGACGCATAAGTTTTAAATTTGAGTTAGAGGTGCCTACAACCTTCCTCTGTACTGTAGCAAAATCTTGGCACCTTGCGACGTCACCCTCTTCAAACAGAGAGGTGTCCACACACGCGAGAAAAAGGCCACAGCTCAGACCTTCATGCGACGTGGAAGGTAGGTTAGCGGTGTCACATTGGCACCAGGTTTCACCCAATTTCTGTCCAACGCCACTGTGGGCATGTCCTACGATGAGAAGCTCGCCAAACCCCTATTATCCTCATTTCTCCCATTCTTTTGACGCCTCTGCGATGAACGTCAGGACCACGACACCCAACGTTGAAACCACACGGATTTCGTATTGGTGGCCGAAAAAACATTTGAGACGCAGCGTCGCTCAGAATCGACACGGCTCAGGGGGTGGCATAAAGGACTTCAATGAAACCACTTCTTCCCTTGGCGCGATGATTTTTACATACTTCGCCGTCGAAAAAGACATCTGGCAGTGTGACAAAAAACAGGACGACGTTATTGACAAATTTGGCCGCTGCTTCCACCCCCTGGGCTTCTGAACTCTACTGTAAGGAGATTGCAGGGGTGCGACACTACTGAACCCTTTCGGAGTGTAGGGTGACAGCTGTTTTTGCCGTGTCGTGCACGGTCGATTCAAAACCATTCGACGAAATATGAACGATATCCAAAGCGGTAAAGCGCTTTTATACTTTTTCGTCATTCCTTTTCGCTCCCTCCTACAGCTTGACCGCATGAGGGTTGGACATTGACACATGCGTGTGTAAAATGACAGAATATCCCTCTAAGAAAACCCATTTTGGCAATATCCTCAGTACCACCCACACACCTTTCTTGAGCGCGTTGAAAATGTATCCGTCAGAAATTTCGACACTACTTCAGTCTTGTGGCTGCTCTAGTGTCTGAAGCGACGAACTCCAAGTGAGGATGTCGAAGGAGTTGCCCAACTCTTAGGCGCTTAATTATTTAACCTGTAACAAGCACCCAGTTTTTAGGTTTAGTTGCATGAGTAGGACTAAAAAATATGTTCATTAATATTAACACCGAGCATGTATGCATATTCTGCAAACTAACTCATCCTACATCATTACGATTAAAAGAATCGTTTAAATGAGCTATGAAAAACGTAACGACTAACTGACTAATTATGCGACCTCTGAACTGCGTGTCTGTCTGTCAATAGCCCCGCTCACATCGTGCAAGCACTGTGTAATAACGTATGGGGGACATTCCCACAATACCGACAAGTTAGCTTCAGGTGGCAGACAAGACTTTCATTTGTCGAAATCGTAGTGAAATCGTGTGACAAATCTGTGAGGACCGCACTTCCATATCAGAAAGCAATGTCAGCTACAAACGAATAAGCAAACTCTAAGTAATCCATTTTAATGGCATCAGTTATAACAACAGGTTAATCGAATAAATGTTGTGTGTAAGTGGTTTCTGATAGCTTTTAGGAATTAGGAATATTAAGAATTGCATTATACCATACACAGCTGCACTAGATATTACATTTTTAACTATCGATTTCGGATTATCGACGGTATCAAAACAGCACAGACTGTACATGAAATATATACAATGAATACAGACTACGCCTCATGAAAGATTATTCAGACACACATTATGCTTGTTATTATGCACAGAGTGTCACATAATTATACATAAATATACTTGCAAAACCTGTTCAATTGTGTATCACACTAGTGTAATGCTTAATTTTTGTGAAAAGTTCTACTGCTGTATGACAACTCAGCACGACCTCTGACTTTGAATTTAAACGATGGATTGTCAAAAGTACTGTGGTCACCATAATGTAACTGGATGACAGTGGTTATATACCCAGATTAAATCATAACGCGTCATAAATTATGATTAAGATTAGTATACGAATAGAGTCCATTTCATTGTTTAAGTTGCCAATGGCATTTCTTTACAGAGAGTTACATATCAACGTAAAATAAAGCCACTGATAGATGATGAAGCTCGTAGACTACAACTTCCTGCACTCCATGTAAGATGTATCCTTTATAGTTGGATTGTTTACATTTTTAATGTAGCTGGACTTTCCATATAAAACAATTTGCTTTTCGTAATTTGATTATATTTAAATTTTTAATATAACCTGGACTATTATTATAAAAAATTGCTTTTTACGTTCTGACTTTGTTTCCATTTATAATACAATGGCACATAACGTGGAAAAAACAGTAACACGTCTTCACAGTGATTTAAGATAAACATAATATAAATACATAAACTGTTGGTACTTTCATTAATTAATTTTAATAGAATTTTAGTAATTACATATTGCCCGCGTTGTTGGCAGACAGTTATTAGACTGTTCGAAATATGTTTTGCTTGTAACTCAATAACTTTGAATCAATAGCAGGAATAGACTAGGTGCTGCAGACAAATTAATGTATACAGTCTAAGAAAGAGGACAGAGGACATGTTGGCCATAACACGTTTTATACTGCAGTAGAACTTTTCAGAATAAGTATTTCTCAGGACAGGCATGCAGTGTGGGGTTGTACATAAGATACCTTACATCTACGTCTTCATATATACTCCGTAAGCCACCGTACGGTTCATGGCAGTAGGTGTATTGTACCACAACTAATATGTCCATTTCCTGTTTCACTCTCAAATGGAGTGATTGTATGTGGCTAAAATAGCGCGTCTTCCCTCCAGCGATTCCCATTTGAGTTCACGAAGTACCTCTGTAATACTCACGTGTTGGTCGAAACTACAATCTTGTGCCTATACGGGAGGTCCATTTGCACCTGCTAGTTAATCAGGCTATAACATATTTACTAATGTGGATGGGAAATCGAGCTTGCTAATTTTGTTTCAACAATAATCATTAGAACCGTTATATATTCCCGATACTGTATCAGCGTGGAGGTCATCTGCATACCATACCGTTGCTCAGCCTCCTCTGGCACGATTGTTTCATAACCGGCAACGTGCGACGCAGCCCTATGGGATTCGCGCACAGGATTGCCTCGGTGCGATGTCTATGGCTGGTCTTCATGTTTTACGTCGCGGTTGGAGCAGATCTCCACCTTGGCTCCTCCGGAGACCCTAACTTATTTTAGATTTGACTAATTTTAAGAAAGCTGGCACACCAAATTTTACGTTCCAATCTCTGTTTTTTAACATTTTAGATGTGCATCATGGTTTCACTGTCGTTTATACTGATGGCTCCAAACAGGAGACTTTCCTTGGCTGTTCTGTGGTGTTCCCTGATCATGTTACCCGGATTCGCCTCCCTGCTGAATATACCGTTTTCGCAGCGGAGCTCCACGCGATCCTGACGGCACTGGAGCAGATGCATCGTGTTCGGGGCGATCGATTTCTTCTCTGCTCCGATTCTCTTAGTGCCTTACAGTCGCTGCAGAACCTGTACCCGACTGAAGAGATGGTCCAGCTGATACATGACCAACTGTACTTGCTCCAACGGCGGGGTAAAGAGGTATCCTTCTGCTGGGTGCCTGGTCATGTCGGCATATGGGGCAATGAACAGGCTGATCGGGCTGCCAAGGAGGCCTGCAGAGAGCAGGATGTGGTCCAGTGTCCCATCCCCTTGCAGTCAGTCATCGCTGCACTCCACAGGAAGTGCATGGAGTTGTGGGAGGACGAATGGCTGGCGGTGACGGCCAATAAACTGCGGTCGGTAAAGTCAACCACTCGGCCGTGGCGTTCCTCCTGCCGGCTGCTCAGGCGGGAAGAGGTGGCGCTCACACGTCTTCGGATCGGGCACTGTCCTCTGACACATAGCTATTTATTACGGCGGGAAGATCCTCCGTTTTGTGATGCTTGTGGTGTGCACATCTCTGTCCGGCACATTTTAACAGACTGCATTTTATACCGTGATGCAAGGGCAGAAGCACAAGTTGATGGGGATCTGCCCTATGTTTTAGCTAACGATGAGACGTGTGTGTCTAGGGTTTTTAAGTTTTGTGATGCGTCTGGACTCTGGCCTAAACTTTTAGGCTGGCGGTTTTAGTGTATTGCAGAGTGGCTGACTACTCCCTTTTTTCCTTGCGGTCAGCCAGCCACTTCCATCTGCTACATTGTTTTAGCACACTCTACCTTTTTCTTCCCGTGTTGTTCATGTTTTACTGTTGACGCCCTGCTTCATCCCACGCTTCGGTGTGGGTGAGCACATGTTTTTCAATGATTGTTCCCCGTGTTTTCTGTTCCGTTATATGTAAATGTTCTGAGTTTTTTTCTTGACACCCGTCTCACTATGATACTGAACGGGCGCTGAAGACCTTGCTGTCGTGCGCCCACACAACCCTTCTACTACTACTACTACTACTGCTTTCAATCGCCAAGATCGTTATCAAAACATTTATTAGAATTTTCTGCAGAGTCCACATTAGTGGTATCTGAAATAAGTGAGGGTCCAACATGAAATTTAGCTTAGTTTTACTCACCTATGACATACGGATGTATATCCTGGCGTAGCTCTTCCCATTGAGAAAGAGTATTTTTGTGTGATAAACGGGAAGTTCGAGTGATGTGTGGTCAACTTCGCAAACTTCTTGTCAACCCCTGTTCAGGAGTCTCCGAATGTTAAAGTCGATCTCTCAATATTCATTTCCTTTAATGCCGTTTATTGTTAAAAATATGAGCATATCGCCAAAATTATAATCTTTTACTCAGTTAATACTTGGCACAAATCCTTTCTGCATTTAGACTGCACTTGCATGACTCTTGTGCAGAGAGACTTAAAGCTTTCTTCTAGATCCATTTTCAATCAGCTGTCACAAAAATTTAAAAAAAAAATCTTAGCACTAATCATCGCGCTTTCAAGTCAAAAATGAAGAATTTCCTCGTGACTGACTACTTAAGCAGATTCCTGAGTTATATTGCTGATTATGCTAATACATTCTCAACAGCTTGTCGTCTGCACAGCCAGCTGCTGTTGCCGAGCGGTTCTAGGCGCTTCAGTCTGGAACCACGCTGCCGCTACGGTCGCAGGTTCGAATCCTGCCTCGGGCATGGATGTGTGTGATGTCCTTAGGTTAGTTAGGTTTTAGTAATTCTAAGTCTAGGGGACTGATGACCTCAGATGTTAAGTCCTATAGTGCTTAGAGCCATTTGAACCATTTTGTACTGACTCATTTCATGATCATGAAAATTTTCTCTTCAGTTTGGTCCTACGGCACTAAACGTGTAAAATAAAAAACAATTAAATAAAACCACGTCGGCTACTTTGGAAAACATTTACTTAGGGCACGAGATAGAAAGGCGATATGTCGACATTCTAAACGCCCCATGTTGCATCAGAATTTCTCTGGTAGTACTCGTTTCTTATAATAGAGCTACTATCATAACATGGGCTGTGGAATAACTGTCTCGAATCTGGCATCTCTTGTGACCCACTTCCATCCTTCGACATCAGTCATGACTTAAACATGGCCTTTCCTCCGCAGAACTGTCACAGCCATAGTATTTTCTTTCTTATTATGTCAGTAGAGGATAATGGAGATGTCACTCCAACCTTTTTAATGCGCGTTGTGCTACGTTTTAAATAGTCAAGAAGATGAAATTGTTTTAGATATGTGTGGTTTCCCACCAAAAATCTACGTAAAAGATTGTCAACGTTTGTCACCTATTGATCCGGACCTGGAACATATTACACAATTTCGTTCTCGTGGCAAGTTCGTACAAACTGATTGCATCGAGCACACTAAAATAACTAACAGTGTGCCTCACCTTGACCATTAAACAGAACTCCTCACGGATCTGAGTCAGTTTCAAGTTTTTGACTTCTGTGGGGCGTGAGATGATCTAGCGTAATATTAAAGCTTGAAGGTGAGATTGGCAGTTAATTTCATTAATTCCTCGGAAATTACGAAGGGGGAAAAACAGAATTACTGTTCATTTAATGAAACATTCACGACCGAGCTTTCATTTCTTTTCTACTGCAGTATAATTTGTTACAGTCTTAAAGCTCATAATTTTTTATGATTCTGCCTCAAGTTAGAAGTGGATTAACAGGGACTACTGTTATTAGTTACAGACCTTGAAAAACACTGTTTTATAAAAACAGAATGTTCTCTCGGCCGGTTGATCTCGTCAGAAACGGTTTTTCACTTATTTTTAGATGACGTAATAATAGGGTGTAATTTTCGTAACTATCATGCGATCATTTTTCTGGATCTTCTTTTGGAAAGCGAAGGATATAGGGAACGAGGTTAATACAGTGACTGATTAGGAAATCAGTCAGGTTTCTCCTAGATGAAAAACATTTGTCTTAGCAGTGATTTATTAAAGGGAGATTTCAAGAGGGAACTAACCACAATGTTACTTACAGAAACGTTAACTAATTCTGTGAAGGGTCGAAAATCGTCTACTTCGTTGCCCCCTCAGACAGTGAAACATTCTTAATTAAGTATAATACTCGTAATCTTCATTAAGGATATATACAGGGGTCGGCTAGAGTGGCCGAGCGGTTCTAGGCGCTACAGTCTGGAACCGCGCGACCGCTACGGTCGCAGGTTCGAATCCCGCCTCAGTCATGGATGTGTGTGATGTCCTTAGGTTAGTTAGGTTTAAGGAGTTCTAAGTTCTAGGGGACTGATGACCTTAGCAGTTAAGTCCCATAGTGCTCAGAGCCATATATACAACGTATGTTTCTGGGGGTGTCCGGTTACTTTTGATGACATAGTGTACCTTTTTCCCTGACTCATCCTCCTGTGCTGTACGTTAGCTATTCCAATGTTTAGCGATGATAAAAGACACGTAATAACACACTAAAAAGAAGGATAACTTTAGCTAGAAACGTTAAACACGAAATTTTCATATATTTATTGAGGACAAACGAACCAGATGCAAAATATATCACGCGTTTGGTATTGGTTAAGTATCCGTGAATTTTCGTTTGGAGGGATTGAAACATAACAGGCCCAAATTACCTTCTTTCTCGTCCACAGTCTCTGTGCTTCCGAGTACTGCCGCGCGGGGTAGCCGCTCAGTTTAGGGCGCCTTGTTACGGTTCGCGTGGCTGCCCCCGTCGGACGTTCGAATCCTCCCTCGGGCATGGGCGTGTGTGCTGTCCTTAGCGTAAGTTAGTCTAAGTTAGAATAAGTAGTGTGTAAGCTTGGGGACCGATGACGTCAGCACTTTGGTCCCATAGGCTCTTACCACAAATTTCCTAATTTTTTCCGAGTAGTGACATGCACTCAGTTTTCAAAAACGTTACTACAGATAACATGACTCTGATCAGTGATGCGCTTTGATGCCAGACACCGAAGTGTAGCCTTCCTACACGCTTTTTTTCACAATACATTCGCTGATAAAGGGATAACAGTGGATAGTTTGAGATCTGACCGAATGCAGTTGCAGTGGGCGGTTCTCGGCAGCCATATATCCCAGCGAGTTGGGAATAGGGGACTTTTAGTTTGGAGTATTGGGAAAGAAATTTACAGTTCTGTATTTGCCATACAACTACGGAAAATTCACATAAAACTTGATCGAAACCGAATGACTGGAGCTGTTTTAATTTGCCTCTGGCACGATGTGTGTAGACTGATGAGGCAAAAAATTATGAGCACGTGCTTAACAACTTGTTTGTCCACCTTTGGAACGACGTACATATCTGATTTTGCGTAGCACAGGTTATGTAATTCGCGTAAATAACGGGCCGCTGATGTGCGTACGCTGTGAAGATGCATGATAGTGACATGGATGGGTTCCGTAGGATTTATATCAGGCAAATTTGGTCGCCGAGACGTCAACGTGATTTCACTACAATGCTCGTCAAACCACTGTAGCTCTGTTCTTGGCCCGAGACACGGACGTGTATACTGCTGAAAGATGACGTCGTCGTCGAGAAAGACATCAAGCATGAAGGGATGCAGGTGGTTCGCAGCTGTCAAGAGTGTCTTCGATTACTAACGCAGGTCCCATGCAATTGCAGGAGAATGTCTCCCACAGCACAATACCGCTCCCACCAGCCTGCGCCCGTGAGGCGCTGCACGTTTCCAGCCGCCCTTCACCTCGATGGCGGCGTTTGTGGAGACGACCACAGACCTAGTGTAGCAAAAATGTGGTTCACCAGAAGAGCCGACCCGTTTCTATTACTCGACGGTCGAATCCCAAGGGTCCCATGCCCACTGCAATCCTAATTCACAATGTCGTTGGGTTGATATGTGAACAAGTAGATGTGGTCTGCTGCGGAGCATCATCTTCGACAATGTAAGATGAACAGTGTGGTCCTCAACACTTGTGCGTACACCAGCATTGGAGAAGACTCCGAACCCTACGGCCCGTGAAGAGTCGTGGACGTCTAACCATGTAGCGCCTAGTGGTAGTTCCACTGTCTTTCTACCTCTTTCCACAGATGCCCACGACAATAGCACGTGAACATTCGACCAGCTTCGCCGTTTTCTAGACGCTCGTTAACAGCCCGTGCCCTTACCAACGTCGCTTATCTTGTAAGTGGGCTGTTTATGTTTTCTTTATGTAAGTAGGCTGTTTAGGTTCTTACACTCCTGGAAATGGAAAAAAGAACACATTGACACCGGTGTGTCAGACCCACCATACTTGCTCCGGACACTGCGAGAGGGCTGTACAAGCAATGATCACACGCACGGCACAGCGGACACACAAGGAACCGCGGTGTTGGCCGTCGAATGGCGCTAGCTGCGCAGCATTTGTGCACCGCCGCCGTCAGTGTCAGCCAGTTTGCCGTGGCATACGGAGCTCCATAGCAGTCTTTAACACTGGTAGCATGCCGCGACAGCGTGGACGTGAACCGTATGTCCAGTTGACGGACTTTGAGCGAGGGCGTATAGTGGGCATGCGGGAGGCCGGGTGGACGTACCGCCGAATTGCTCAACACGTGGGGCGTGAGGTCTCCACAGTACATCGATGTTGTCGCCAGTGGTCGGCGGAAGGTGCACGTGCCCGTCGACCTGGGACCGGACCGCAGCGACGCACGGATGCACGCCGAGACCGTAGGATCCAACGCAGTGCCGTAGGGGACCCCACCGCCACTTCCCAGCAAATTAGGGACACTGTTGCTCCTGGGGTATCGGCGAGGACCATTCGCAACCGTCTCCATGAAGCTGGGCTACGGTCCCGCACACCGTTAGGCCGTCTTCCGCTCACGCCCCAACATCGTGCAGCCCGCCTCCAGTGGTGTCGCGACAGGCGTGAATGGAGGGACGAATGGAGACGTGTCGTCTTCAGCGATGAGAGTCGCTTCTGCCTTGGTGCCAATGATGTTCGTATGCGTGTTTGGCGCCGTGCAGGTGAGCGCCACAATCAGGACTGCATACGACCGAGGCACACAGGGCCAACACCCGGCATCATGGTGTGGGGAGCGATCTCCTACACTGGCCGTACACCACTGGTGATCGTCGAGGGGACACTGAATAGTGCGCGGTACATCCAAACCGTCATCGAACCCATCGTTCTACCATTCCTAGACCGGCAAGGGAACTTGCTGTTCCAACAGGACAACGCACGTCCGCATGTATCCCGTGCCACCCAACGTGCTCTAGAAGGTGTAAGTCAACTACCCTGGCCAGCAAGATCTCCGGATCTGTCCCCCATTGAGCATGTTTGGGACTGGATGAAGCGTCGTCTCACGCGGTCTGCACGTCCAGCACGAACGCTGGTCCAACTGAGGCGCCAGGTGGAAATGGCATGGCAAGCCGTTCCACAGGACTACATCCAGCATCTCTACGATCGTCTCCATGGGAGAATAGCAGCCTGCATTGCTGCGAAAGGTGGATATACACTGTACTAGTGCCGACATTGTGCATGCTCTGTTGCCTGTGTCTATGTGCCTGTGGTTCTGTCAGTGTGATCATGTGATGTATCTGACCCCAGGAATGTGTCAATAAAGTTTCCCCTTCCTGGGACAATGAATTCACGGTGTTCTTATTTCAATTTCCGGGAGTGTATATTCGTAACGCCGCTGCCACGTAGCGCTCTCTATATGAAAATCACTGGCTGTGCTGTGTGCAGTCTGTGGCTAGTTTGCATTGTTGTCTGCCATTGTAGTGTTGGGCAGCGGCAGCTGGACGTGAACAGCGCGTAGCGTTGCGCAGTTGGAGGTGAGCCGCCAGCAGTGGTGGATGTGGGGAGAGAGATGGCGGAGTTTTGTAATTTGTCATGAACTGCTATATATATTATGACTATTAAGGTAAATACATTGTTTGTTCTCTATTAATATCTTTCATTTGCTAACTATGCCTACTAGTAGTTAGTGCCTTCCGTAGTTTGAATCTGTTTTGCTGTAGCTTGAGTAACGAAGATTTTTGTGAGGTAAGTGATTTGTGAACGGTATAGGTTAATGTTAGTCAGGGCCATTCTTTTGCAGGGATCTCTGATAGTCAGATTGCGTTGCGCTAAAAATATTGTGTGTCACTTTAGTGAATGTTTGAGTACGTTCAGTTTTGCTCAGCTGTTTGAAAAGCAAATAGTGTAAGAGGTTTATCAGCACAGTCGTGTATAATTGTTCTAAGGGGACGTTTCATAATCTCAATGGATTTCCCATTTACAGCCCGTATCTTCGCAATGGTGATCCCACGTCCGTGTCTTAGAAACTTCTGTTACAGTGCCACGTGCTCGCAACGCCACTAGGCAACTTCCGAAGTCAAGGTGGGAAGTGGTCATAATGTTTTGGCTTATCAGTGTATGTTTATGTATCAGTGAGTGTTACAAGGTAACTGCCTGACATTTTTGTAGCAGTATTCTTCTCTCATTTGCTCTTTCTACCTTCTATTTTTCATTTATCAATTATTTACTTTTGATTGTGTGGTTCCAGAGTTTACAATAAGCTACTTCAGAATTGTAGAGACAGGGTGTACACGCTGATAAAAGAGTGTGTGACCGAAAAGGACGATACTACTACGAGTTAAGTCAGCGGGTGGGCACCGAATGGTGGAGTCAGGTGCCAGTGTATCTCCTCAGCGTTAAACATACGAGAGTGCGAGTAATTTCGAATGTGACAGAATAACGGCTCTCTAGGAAATGGGTTTGTCATTCCATAACAATTTAACTCCTACAGGACATATTAGTAAGGCACATAGTGAATAAAACTTGTCTAATTCACTACCTTAACGCATACTTTTCATTCAAGACTGAAACACTGCAACGGATGCGACCTGCCTGGATGAACATTTCGGCAGTGTGAAGCATAGTACGTTTCGTACCCTACCGTAAGGCTTGCTTCTGACAGTCTGTACTGTTGGTTGGCACAGCAGACAAACATCACAGCTCATATGGCATAGAACTGCGACTGACATATCGCCCACAATCAACGTTTGTGGTAGGGTTGCTCGACAACGTGCTCATTTGCGACCTCTTTGATACTTTCTGGACTGGCGAGTGGCATACGAACGAGTCCCCAGAAAAATGTTCGGGCCCCTGAAACTTCGTTCAGAGGTTCCAATCTGAGCACAAGGCGATTTCACACTATAATGTGCCCAAAGTCGGCCATCATGCACATTTATATAATCATAATAATTTGTATCCTAGTATTTACTAATTAGGTCGTTTAATATTCATTTCAGTCACTGTGTCCATATCGGTGTCCCAATTTTTTTACAAATATTAGTGCAAAAATACCTATTGTATTAACAGCTCATGTCAAATGGTTTAAGCGTATCTTAATGACAGTGGAAGATTTAATAAGCTTGTCGACGTTTGGCATAGTTTATCCCGGCTCAAACAGAGACTGATGATTGAACTGCTTTTTATATTTTACCTCGTAATCTTCGTTACTGAACAGCAACTTCTAACTTAGCAATCGCTAACACGCTTAGTTCTTGGTCACACCTTCTCTCAATAATTCCTTACGAAGAGGTATGGAAACTCTTCTCATGCCGTGCTACAACACTGATCGTCTCAGTTGGCCCCAATAATGTGGTTGGCGTTATGTCAACATCGAAAAGTACACCGACACCTACCACGAGGCACATTGCTCGAATCCTAAACGTCCTCTTCTCCACCTACAGTATTGTAAACCCTCGCCAAGCCTGCTGTTTTTTAATGACCTTTATCACCTTGACAAGATCGATCCCACTATATAAAACGGCCATTTATCATAACATGTCTTAGTAACTACATCGTTTAAGACATAGCGACATTCGAAATGTTTGACTCTACGCCAATTAGACGAGCAACCCTCTCGGGAATTCGCTGCTCTTCAGCACCTGCTAGTAAAAACCACAACATTGCTCCTAATTGATAAGTGTTTGCATTGACGTCGCCATATTTTATCCTCTGTCTTATTCCCCTCACCCCTCTCGCAGTAGCTGGAGAAGCAGTGACAGATAGTAAATACACAGGCATTCTTCGGCATACATGTGTAACGCACCTTTTCCAGATCAATATGAACGGATTTTTGGGAGAAATAACTATTCGGTCCTGTGACTAATGTATCAGTGCGACGCGGGACACCCCCGACCTCGGGCAACAGGAGGATTTTGGTAAGATTCTCTTAAAAGCACCGGCACAAAGAATGGAATAATCCATTTGTCAGTAACCTTATCGGTTTTTTTTTTTTGCGCATATTAAACCGTAATGTGGCTTTTCAAACCCTGAAGTTACAGGGCAAACCCTTGTGCAGGCCATTATCCCACTGATTGGGAGATGAAAGGTGTGGGATGATTGGAAATAGGATCCCGAACTACATCTACATCTACATATATACTCCGCTAGCCACCAAGCGGTGTGTGGCGGAGGGCACAATTCGCGCCAAAGTCATATTTCCCCCCGTCTGTTCCACTCGCGGATCGCGCGAGGTATAAACGACCGTCTGAACGCCTCAGTACGAGCTCTAATTTCCCTTATCTTTGAATGGTGATCATTGCGAGATTTGAAAGTTGGTGGTAATAATATATGCTCTGCATCCTGGGTGAAGATCGGATTTCGGAATTTAGTGAGCAGCCCCTTCCGTTTAGCGCTCCGTCTATCTGCAAGTGTGCCCCACTTCAAACTTTCTATGAGATTTGTAACGCTCTCTCAATGGCTAAATGTACCAGCCAGGAGTCTTGCCGCTCTTCTTTGGGCCTTCTCAATCTCTTGAATCAGACCCAACTGGTAAGGGTGCCATACAGACGAACAATACTCTAAGACTGGGCGAACTAAAGTATTGTAAGCAATTTCCTTCGTTGAAGGACTGCATCGGTTCAGGATTCTACCAATAACCCGCAATCTAGAGTTCGCCTTACCCGTTACTTGTGTAATCTGATCATTCCATTTCAGATCATTTCGAATAATCACGCCCAGATACTTCACGGATGTTATCGCTTCCAAAGGCTGGGCATTTATTTTGTACTCGTACATTAATGGGGGTTTTCGCCTTGTTATACGCAATAGGTTACACTTACTAATATCGAGAGATAACTGCCAGTCATTACACTACGCATTTGTTTTCTGCAAATCCTCATTGAATTGTTCATTACTTTCGTGTGCTACTACTTTCCTGTAGACTACAGCATCATCGGCAAACAGTCTAATGCCACTGACAATACCATCAACCAGATCGTTTATGTAAATCATAAAAAGCAGAGAACCTATTACGCTGTCCTGGTGCACGCCTGAAGTTTCTGTTGAAGTCACCTCATTCAGGACGACATACTGCTCCCTGTCTGTTAGAAAACTTTCTATCCAACCGCATATGCCATCTGATAGACCGTAAGCGCGCACTTTTTGGAGCAAGCGACAGTGCGGAACTGAGTCGAACGCCTTTCGGAAGTCGAGAAATATGGCATCAACCTGGGAGCCGGTATCTAGAGCCTGTTGTATATCATGCACGAAGAGGGCCAGCTGTGTCTCGCATGACTGCTGTTTCCTAAATCCGTGCTGGTTTCTGCAGATGAGCTTCTCAGAGTCTAGAAAGGTCATTATGTCTGAACAGAAGATATGTTCCATGAATCTACAACAAATCGATGTGAGTGAAATTGGCCGATAATTACGTGCATCCGATTTTCTACCCTTTTTATAGATTGCTATGACCTGGGCCTTCTTCCAGTCCCGTGGAACTTTCCTACGTTCCAATGATCTCTGATAGATGATGGCTGAGAATGGTGCTATATTTGTAGCATAGTCATCATATAATCTTACGGGGATACCGTCTGGGCCAGATGCCTTCCTGGCGTCTAAGGATCTTAACTGTTTTACATTCGCGGATACACTAAACACTATGTCAGCCGTCCTTTCGTTTGTTCGATAATTGAAAGGGGGAATGGTGCTGCAGTCCTCTGCCATAAACGAGATCAGTTGGAGGAAGATGGAAGCGTCATTGACGAGCGCAGGATAACGAGCATTCTGTTAAATCTGCGAGGGCGGCTAGATCTACGAAAAACCTACATGCTCAGGTCAGTGACGACGTATATAAGTCTTAGAGCTGTCCCGATGCACAGGTCTAGATGAGACGAGAGCTGTCTCTGGCAATACCTCACAGCGCGGCCAAAGGACACAGGACAGGGTAAGGCGCTGGAGTAGCATCAGGGATGACTGGGTTGCAAGTTTGCGTTTGGCCACACTTAGGTTTTCGTCGGTTTCTCAGATTTACTGATGGCAAATTCCGGGTTGGTTCCTCTTAAGGCGACATAGTGGATCACTACCCCTATTCTTTCCAATCAGAGCTTGGGCTTCGTCCCTGATGAGTACGTCGTCGACAGGACGTTAGAGACTAACCTTCCTTCTTTCGTTGCTCCCCAGCGGAACGTCTACAACTGCACTGTTACTAAGGAAAATTTGTTGGCGTGAACGACAATTTGAAAACCCTTCCTTCGTTTTACTTGGAACGCGTTAGTCAAATGGTTCAGATGGCTCTAAGCACTATGGGACTTAACATCTGAGGTCCTCAGTCCTGTAGACTTACAACGATGTAAACCTAACTAACCTAAGGACATCACACACGTCCAAGCCCGCGGCAGGATTCGAACCTGCGACCGTAGCAGCAGCGCGGTTCCGGACTGAAGCGCCTAGAACCGCTCGGCCACAGCGGCCGGCGCTAGTTACTGTCTGAAAAATGTACTGTGGAAGTAAGTACTACCTAGCTCCCAGCATACCCTGATAGGAACTGCAGGGACTTGTGACTCTTTAGAATCCCATTAATGAAACCAGGACCAACAATACGATTCTTGAAGAGCTGCGCCACATGTTGTTCACCCACTTCTCCGAGCCCAGCGTGGATTTACAAAAATGGTTCAAATGGCTCTGAGCACTATGGGACTTAACATCTATGGTCATCAGTCCACTAGAACTTAGAACTACTTAAACCTAACTAACCTAAGGACATCACACAACACCCAGTCATCACGAGGCAGAGAAAATCCCTGACCCCGTCAGGAATCGAACCCGGGAACCCGGTGGATTTACAACTATCAGTACATATGGTTCAAATGGCTTTGAGCACTATGGGACTTAACAGCTGTGGTCATCAGTCCCCTAGAACTTAGAACTACTTAAACCTAACTAACCTAAGGACATCACACACATCCATGCCCGAGGCAGGATTCGAACCTGCGACCGTAGCAGTTGCGCGGTTCCAGACTGGGCGCCTAGAACCGCGAGACCACCGCGGCCGGCTATCAGTATATATTGTCAATATTGATTCGTCCACGGTTTCTAAACAATGCCTCATTAGTGAACAAAATTTTGCATAGAAACAACGAACCATTGTGCACTTTTCATAGATACCATTTAGAGAACTTTAACCGTTATTGAAAGTAAGTGCCATGGAGCTGTTAATGGAGTGAAATATGGAAAGGACGAAATGCGTTGGTATGTGATATTTTCAGAACACTCCTTGCTGGCATACTAAACTGCCTCGTAGTGGCACGTGTTGTATGTGACTATTGCTAACATATTAGTTGCGCACATCTCATTAGACGCGGCTCTTTTTCATAGCGGTATTTTATTCTTTTTTTTTCAAAATAATGTATGCGAAGATAGATCGTAAACGCTTGGCACGCTAAGGATACCTTGCAGCATATAATCGCACCGCTGTTCAAACAGTTTGGTGACATTCGCCATAAACGGAAATCATATCGACTTTTACGACTGTCGTGTGTGTTGTGATAGCCTTAATAGCTTCATGAGCAATTAGTCCTGTCGCTTTCCAGACTGACGGGCTCCGACGCGTCTTCACTTGCCGCTGGCACAGGCGGGCAGAGACTCGCGATGATAATGAAGATCCTTACACCGATGCAATCCCACAAGTCGACAATGTTAGATCACACAGTCCTCGTCTCGTGGACGAATACCACGACAGCAAACAGTTCAACGCGTGAACTGATTTGCTAGACGTTCATACCCGAATCAAAATGACATTTGCGATAAGAATGCTTTTCGATTCCTGTGGAGTACGCAGGCACTGTCGTTAGTAACATAACATATCGATGTGTCTACTGTACTGCTGATTACTCTTGACGGTTGTTTTACGAGGGCAGTTCGATAAGTAATGCAACACATTTTTTTTCTCGGCCAATTTTGGTTGAAAAAACCGGAAAGTTCTTGTGGAATATTTTCAAACATTCCCGCTTCGTCTCGTATAGTTTCATTGACTTCCGACAGGTGGCAGCGCTGTACGGAGCTGTTAAAATGGTGTCTGTAACGGATGTGCGTTGCAAACAATGGGCAGTGATCGAGTTTCTTTTGGCGGAAAACCAGGGCATCTCAGATATTCATAGGCGCTTGCAGAATGTCTACGGTGATCGGGCAGTGGACAAAAGCACGGTGAGTCGTTGGGCAAAGCGTGTGTCATCATCGCCGCAAGGTCAAGCAAGACTGTCTGATCTCCCGCGTGCGGGCCGGCCGTGCACAGCTGTGACTCCTGCAGTGGCGGAGCGTGCGAACACACTCGTTCGAGATGATCGACGGATCACCATCAAACAAGTCAGTGCTCAACTTGACATCTCTGTTGGTAGTGCTGTCACAATTGTTCACCAGTTGGGATATTCAAAGGTTTGTTCCCGCTGGGTCCCTCGTTGTCTAACCGAACACCATAAAGAGCAAAGGAGAACCATCTGTGTGGAACTGCTTGCTCGTCATGTGGCTGAGGTTGACAATTTCTTGTCAAAGATTGTTACAGGCGATGAAACATGGGTTCATCACTTCGAACCTGAAACAAAACGGCAATCAATGGAGTGGCGCCACACCCACTCCCCTACCAAGAAAAAGTTTAAGGCCATACCCTCAGCCGGTAAAGTCACGGTTACAGTCTTCTGGGACGCTGAAGGGGTTATTTCTGTTCGATGTCCTTCCCCATGGTCAAACGATCAACTCTGAAGTGTATTGTGCTACTCTTCAGAAATTGAAGAAACGACTTCTGCGTGTTCGTAGGCACAAAAATCTGAACGAACTTCTCCTTCTTCATGGCAACGCAAGACCTCACACAAGTTTTCGCACCCGAGAGGAGCTCACAAAACTTCAGTGGAGTGTTCTTCCTCATGCACCCTACAGCCCCGATCTCGCACCGTCGGATTTCCATATGTTTGGCCCATTGAAGGACGCAATCCGTGGGGGGCACTACGCGGATGATGAAGAAGTTATTGATGCAGTACGACGTTGGCTCCGACATCGACCAGTGGAATGGTACCGTGCAGGCATACAGGACCTCATTTCAAGGTGGCGTAAGGCCGTAGCATTGAATGGAGATTACGTTGAAAAATAGTGTTGTGTAGCTAAAAGATTGGGGAATAACCTGGTTATTTCAATGCTGAATAAAACAACCCCTGTTTCAGAAAAAAAAAGTGTTGCATTACTTATTGAACTGCCCTCGTAGATGCAGACGTGTTCTATTTGACCATTGCCTCGTATCTATTGATACTGAAATAAACAGGATCTTTAAGTTTTCATTCTTGAAATACTGTAGTACTACAAACGCTATTTGAGAACTCAACCCATCACGTCAGCTTCAAGAGCGCACGTATTTTATGTAGGTGAACGTCATTACACCGACAAGGTGCGTTTACATCTGTTCGCCGTGCGCCTAATCGCTGTGCGACTATGATTGCCCGTCACGCAAGTAGAGGCACGCATGTAGGTTGCATGCCTCTTCCTCAACATGTGCCTACGAGTGTTTCCATTCGCACCTGTGTTCACACTGGGCGCTTCTACTCCCGTTTGGGGCAAGCTACAGCCACACGGCAACTAGCCACTAGGCGTACAGGTGTAAACACACCTAAAGATTCAGGGTTACATACGAAACTACCTCCGTACCATTTAACTGAACTAATTTTTAGTTATTTACTACAACAGTCAAGTATGTTACGTATCTGACTTCTGGAACAAAGAAAAGGCACCAGCTACGGTGCAGACGTGAAAGCGCCCGCCGGCCGCTGTGACCGAGCGGTTCTAGGCACTTCAGTCCGGGACGACGCGGCTGCTACGTCGCAGGTTCGAATTGTGCCTCGGGCATGGTTGTGTGTGATGTCCTTAGGTTGGTTAGGTTTAAGTAGTTCTAAGTTCTTGGGGACTGATGACCTCAGATGTTAAGTCCTAAAGTGCTCAGAGCCATTTGAACCATTTGAAAGCGCCCATCTCTACGATATATATCGACGTACATGCTGTAAATGGTTTGTCGTCATCAAGTTTTTTTCCATTAACAAAGACAACAGACATGTGTATATACACGACCTCTTCCAGTCGTTGCGTAGCGACTATACGCTGACCAAATGCTAAGTCACTAATAGCACTGGAGTAATCGACATTTTGAACACGAGCCAACACTTTGATTTTAAAGCAACGTGCTTTCCATTAAAAAATAGTAAGAGTGTTGTACCGCCAGTCTACCACTTTGTCAGCTACGGTGAAGCCACACTGACATAATAGATCGGCGGAAAAAAATTGGTACACCCTCTTAGAAGTTTTCAATTCACTCAAGATTTATTGTTGTAAGAGTGCATATGGAGTACATGAAATGATTATGTGGCGTCGATAGTTACGATGCCACAACGTAGGTGCACGCTCTCGTAAGTTGGCACTACGAGAGAAGACTGACTACGCCGACCTCAGCGCCCTCTGGTCGACGCTATGGAGCTCACGGAGTGCCGTCTTTATTTCCCGCAATTCATCTGGAGCAGTCGGCCTGGAAATACCGCTTCTACTACCCAGTGGGCTAGCTTGCTATTGAGACTTCGTGTTAGTTACGTTCAGTTAAGGTTTGGACAGCAACGAGTATTTGTTAGTTTCGAGATTATACAGAAGAGTCATCCTAACTTCACAGGATTAGACATGGACTATGACTTCACACCTACGTGCTCATCCTAGCCGAAGTTATGTATGAATTTGATTTTTACTTGTATTTTTCACTCTATTAAAAGTGTTAAATTTACGTGCAGTACCGAAGTGTTTCACTTTTCTCGAGGAAAGGACAGGTACTTTATTTCAGTTTCTGTAATATGTGTTACATCGCCAACAACTTTAATCTTGGCACAATTCAGTGCACCTTTAACCCACACGGACACAGACTCTGTTTCATTTACTTTATGACGATTCCTTGACCTAAGTACCAACGGCATTGTAGGAGTATAGTAAGATGAGCCACGATCTGTGTTATATACTTCACATATCTGAGCCGGCCGGTGTGGCCGAGAGGTTCTAGGCGCTTCAGTCTGGAACCGCGTGACCGCTACGGTCCTGCCTCGGGCATGGATGTGTGTGATGTCCTTAGGTCAGTTAGGTTTAAGTAGTTCTAAGTTCTAGGGGACTGATGACCTCAGATGTTAAGTCCCGTAGTGCTCAGAGACATTTGAACCATTTGAATCTCTTGTGTTAAACGCCGTGACATTTTATCCCTAGCGCCACCTGTTGCCCCTTTCATTATGTTGTACGATATGTCGAACCGTGTGCTAATCAGTAACGCTTTGAAATGTTTTGCTTTCACATGACCCCACATTGTATGTATGAAGCTCTTTTCCCTGAATTGGTATGTGTCTTTCACGCACTCTGTTATTGTATTTGTTTGTCTTGTAGACGTCTTCACAGCGCTACTCTTGTGTTTTTACAAACTTTGCAGATTCTATGATGACGATTGTAATCGAAACGCGTCAATAAACCAGTCGCCTCATATCCAGTCTCCTACAAAAAATTAAAAAAAGAGAATCGGTTTCCAAATCAGCACTGTTTCTCCATTTTAGTTTTTAGAATCTTTTATTTCCTAATTTTTCTTTATTTTTAGAAACGTAATAAGAAGGTATACTCAGCCACGTACGGTCTGTGTAGATATGACGGCATCAAATCAAAGATGTAGCATCAGCACTCATAGGCTATATACAAAATTGTGTTCAGCAAAGTCCTATAGCAGTCCTGGGTACGAAATGAGAGCATATGCGGGGTCAGTGAATCAGAAAGCTGTCAAGTTCGTATTAAATGACAGAATTTTAGTGTAGCCCTTCTGGACGAGGTAAGAGTGCATTGACTTTTTAGAGTTCCGTACCTAAGTCGCTAAAACGGAATCCCTGCACTACGACTTGTTGTTTCTCTGTCGGACTGTTAAGAGGTCTTTTCTCAGGAACGGGAAGGGGACTCAAGTTGAATTTTGCGTCAAATACTACGGTCTACAGTCCCTTGGCGGAGTAAAAAAATTAAGCTTCTAAGTCAGTTCAATCAAATAATATCGACGTTTAAAGTCACATATTTGAATACTCGCAGGCTCACTGATCAAAACCTACAGACCAACTATGTGTATACATAATTATAGTTTGTACGGAACCTTCAGAGCGCTAGTCCTACTCGCAACTGTCCTGCCTGGGGCATGGATGTGTGTGATGTCCTTAGGCTAGTTAGGTTTAAGTACTTCTAAGATTTAGGGGACTGATCACCTCAAAAGTTAGGTCCCATAGTGCTCAGAGCCATTTGAACCACTATCTGTTGGCGGACGAAGCTGCAACCATAATCACTACATCCACTATGCCTCAGGTGACATATGCCATCATCGCATCAAAGTCAACGTCGACTGTCCACCTTTTTTTTCTGGCAGTGTAGTTTCGTAACTCTGAGCTTTAAGTTGTTGTTGTGGTTTTCAGTCCTGAGACTGGTTTGATGCAGCTCTCCACGCCACTCTATCCTGTGCAAGCTTCTTCATCTCCCAGTATCTACTGCAACCTACATCCTTCTGAATCTGCTTAGTGTATTCATCTCTTGGTCTCCCTCTACGATTTTTATCCTCCACACTGCCCTCCAATGCTAAATTTGTGATCCCTTGATGCCTCAAAACATGTCATACCAACCGATCCCTTCTTCTAGTCAAGTTGTGCCACAAACTTCTCTTCTCCCCAATCCTATTCAATACCTCCTCATTAGTTACGTGATCTACCCACCTTATCTTCAGCATTCTTCTGTAGCACCACATTCCGAAAGCTTCTATTCTCTTCTTGTCCAAACTAGTTATCGTCCATGTTTCAATTCCATACATGGCTACACTCCATACAAATACTTTCAGAAACGACTTCCTGACACTTAAATCTATTCTCGATGTTAACAAATTCCTCTTCTTGAGAAACGCTTTCCTTGCCATTGCCAGTCTACATTTTATATCCTCTCTACTTCGACCATCATCGGTTATTTTACTCACCAAATAGCAAAACTCCTTTACTACTTTAAGTGTCTCATTTCCTAATCTAATTCCCTCAGCATCACCCGACTTAATTCGACTACATTCCATATCCTCGTTTTGCTTTTGTTGATGCTCATTTTATACCCTCCTTTCAAGACACCATCCATTCCGTTCAACTGCTCTTCCAAGTCCTTTGCTGTCTCTGACAGAATTACAATGTCATCGGCGAACCTCAAAGTTTTTACTTCTTCTCCATGAATTTTAATACCTACTCCGAATTTTTCTTTTGTTTCCTTTACTGCTTGCTCAATATACAGATTGAATAACATCGGGGAGAAGCTACAACCCTGTCTTACTCCTTTCCCAACCACTGCTTCCCTTTCATGCCCCTCGACTCTTATAACTGCCATCTGGTTTCTGTACAAATTGTAAATAGCCTTTCGCTCCCTGTATTTTACCCCTGCCACCTTCAGAATTTGAAAGAGAGTATCGAATCGTATTACTGCCATATGGACTGCATGGCGACTATTGAGTATTAATCGGACACAAGGGAGAGACGGGTAAACGAAGCGTGAGCCGGTCTTGCCGAGGATCGCAGCGGGTGCTGAAACTGCACGGCAGCTGGCGGCCAAGGTCCCTTCAGCAGCGGCTAGCTTGGCACGGCGGCAGTGCTCGCCTGTATTGTCGACGGCAATTATATTTAACGGGGCGCGCTATTCTGACTGGCTGGCCCGCCGTCGTGACTCAGGGCGAGCGCGGCTTCCGCGCCAAATGGCGGCAGGTTTCGCGTACGGAGGAGCAACAAACACTGAAGGGACCTCACGCCGCGCACTTTGAGGTCGAGGCATCGGCTGTACTGCTGCTGCTGCTGGTGGTGGTGGCGGTCCGTCCTGTGTACAGCACAGGTGAGTAAACACATCACGAAGGGACCTGGCAAAGTTTCCAAGGTCGCGTCTGCAAGTGGCGCGGCTGCGATCTCGTGTTCTGCGAGATATTCACACCGCGCTGCTGAGGAAACCAGTCCATTACTTAAACAAACTATTGAGAGTGCATACTGTCCGAAGGATGTACAATCCTGTGGTAGGAGCTCTCGTAAACACAACTGAAAAGTGTGGAATTCGTTGGGTGAAGCTTTGGACACAAAGCTCCATCGTGGTCTGCGAGCCACCGCATTGGCGTGTGCGGAGTAGAGATGGGCAAAACTGTTCTTTTCAGAGATCGGATCAGAACTGTTCACTCCCTGAAATGAACTAGCCCTTTTTCATGACTCACCACTCATTCACAATAGAAAATAAATGGATGGCACATTGCTCTTTAAACTTGGTTTATTCCAGTACTATACCTGTATTTTGATCTTATTTGATCCTATTTTGAAGTAACACAGATAATGAGTAAGAATTTTGTATTGTTTATTGAAATTTCCACGATATGACAAAGTTTTTGATTATTGATTTATTTTGCACTATCGTGGTTTTTTGGGTGATCGCAAAATGTTGTAACTTGAGATTTACATTAACAATATATACTTGGCTACAATGTATTAAAATTTCATTAAACCTCTACAAATACATCGCAAGCCATATATTTTTAAAGTGAACGTTTCCTTCCGAAGACGCCTAAAATCGCTAAATCCGAACCAGAATAAGAAAAAAATATATATAAATTTGACTGTAAGACTAAAGTGCTGCATATAGCCTTACGCAGAATAAAACAAGGAAACTATTGGTGTATCACATTTTGCGATACGTTTATCGGTTCGCTCGTAATTAAAGCGTAAATTCGCGTGTCCATAATAAAAATTCTATAGTAAGAGGAGTCGTCAGGGATCTAATCTGATCAGTTTTAAACAAATAAAAATAAAATAAAAACAAATGATATATACATAACATAATAATGTAATATACATAGCGGTATTACTACGAAGAACAATATCCAGTAGAGACAAACTCCGATGCAGAAGCACTGAGTCGAGCTGCGAGCTGTATTACTGCATGAGCTAAGACGGCAGAGACCAGAGTGACACCTGAGTTGCTTCGCTCAACGCTCTGGCTAGAGTCGAGAACGGTGGGGTGAGCGTTGAGCGGGCGAGTTCTGAGGGTGGGGGGAGCGGTGAACGGCCACCAGTCACCCGCTCCGAGACAAATCGTCCGTTCTCTTGCGAGCAGGTTGTTGCAAGTAGTTCTTATTTTCTCCGCTAGGAGGCTCTCTGTCCTGTTGCTCGCATCAATTGCCCAGAGGGCAGGACGTGCGACTGAAACGATCGCCGACAGAGTGCGTTGCTAAGTTAAGCTGCGCCAGACACTGCACGCGCCAGAGGAACCACAGAGACGGCACGGCATATGTGAAACACAAAATCCAATGGGGCACTGCACAATGCAGGCAGCCAAGGTAGAAGCAGGGCAGAGGCCGGCGCTGGCTGTGTTGTGTGGCGGCGCTGGCTGTGTTGTGTGGCGTGCAGTGTGCTCTGACCCGCAGAGGCCCCGCTGATATGCTCCGTCTCTCTCTCTCTCTCTCTCTCTCTCTCTCTCTCTCTGCTGTGGGAAATGTCTGGAGCTACCGTTCTTTTTTTCAGAATCACTGATTGTTCACTCCTTTGAAAGATTCAACTCTATGAATCAGTTCAGGAGCGGATCCCCCATCTCTAGTGCGGAGGTGTTCATTCTCAGAAGGTTGTTGTAATTGTGATCAGTCCGAAAACTGGCTTGATGCAGCTCTCCACGCCAGTCTATCCCGTGGAAGCCTCTTCATCTCTGCACCACCGTATCCTCTATCCATTTGAGCCTACTTACTGTATTCGATTTTCGGTTTCCCTCTGCAACTATTACCCTCCAAGACTTCCTCACATTACCAAACTAATCATCCCCTGATCCCACAGGATGTGTCCTATGAACCAATCCCACATTTTAATCACGTTGTGCCATAAATTTCGTTTCTCCCCAATTCGACTCAGTACCTCGTCACTCGTCATTTGGCCTACCCATCTCATTTTATACATTCTTATGTAGCGCCACGTTTCAAAAGCTTCCGCTGTCTTCTTGTCGTAATTGCTTATCCTGCAGATTTCATTTCCGTACAAGCGTTCTCTCCATACATACACCTTCAAATAAGGCTTCCTTACATTAAAATTTACGTTCTGTATCAAAAGATTTCTATTTTTCACAAACGTTTGTCTTATTATTGAAAGTCTGTATTATATAATCTCTCTACTTCGGCCATCGTCAGCTATTTTTCTGCCCAATCAGTAAAAATCGTCGACTTTTAGAGTTTCATTCCCGAATCTAATCATATCAGCTTCATTCTACTGCATACACTTACCCTTATTTTATTTTTCTTGCCATTCATAACTTCAATATGTATGAATGACCTAGTAGATAGTGTCAGAAGTTCCACGTGGCTTTTCGCGGATGATGCTGTAGTATACAGAAAAGTTCCAGCATTAGAAAATTGCAGCGAAATGCAGGAAGATCTGCAGCGGATAGGCACTTGGTGCAGGGAGTGGCAACTGACCCTTAAAATAGACAAATGTAATGTACTGCGAATACATACAAAGAAGGATCCTTTATTGTATGATTATATGATAGCGGAACAAACACTGGTAGCAGTTCCTTCTGTAAAATATCTGGGAGTATGCGTACGGAGCGATTTGAAGTGGAATGATCGTATAAAATTAATTCTTGGTAAGGCGGGTTCCAGGTTGAGATTCATTGGGAGAGTCCTTAGAAAATGTAGTCCATCAACAAAGGAGGTGGCTTACAAAACACTCGTTCGACCTATACTTGAGTATTGCTCATCAGTGTGGGATCCGTACCAGGTCGGGTTGACAAAGGATATAGAGAAGATCCAAAGATGAGCGGCGCGTTTCGTCACAGGGTTATTTGGTAATCGTGATAGCGTTACGGAGATGTTTAGCAAACTCAAGTGGTAGACTCTGCAAGAGAGGCGCTCTGCATGACGGTGTAGCTTGCTGTCCAGGTTTCGAGAGGGTGCGTTTCTGGATGAGGTATCGAATATATTGCTTCCCCCTACTTATACCACCCGAGGAGATCACGAATGTAAAATTAGAGAGATTTGAGCGCGCACGGAGTCTTTCCGGCAGTCGTTCTTCCCGCGAACCAGGAAAGGGAGGTAATGACAGTGGCACGCCCTCCGCCACACACCGTTGGTAGGCTTGCGGAGTATAAATTAGATGTAGATGTAGATGTAGAATATATTACAACTCTCCGTCGATCAAAGGGAACATTCGGTTCTTCGAGTTAACCATATTTTTGCTCCACTAGAGTGCTAGTCGCCTCCATAAACACCGTCGTCGACGTGAACGGCGGCTCGAAACGTGGAACGAGCCACTGACGTACGCAGTATTATGCTATGGTAGACATCATCCTGCGATTGCATGGCGCCTATAGTAGTAATAGAAGACACGCTGGCAGCTGCGAATCATCCGCACTCTACCACGCTTGTTGTTTACCCCTAAGGCAATGTCGTCTTCCAGCAGTACAATGGTCCGTGTCTCGGAGCCAGAACCGTGCCACAGTGGTTCGAGGAGCATTATAATGAACTCACGTTGATATCTCGGCCACCAAATTCGCCTGATGTAAATCTATGGAACTCACCCGTGTCGCTATCTGGCGCCACCACCGCGTACGCAAATCAGCGGCCCGTTATTTACGCGAATTACATGACCTGTGCGTAGACGTCTAATGTCACGTAACTCCGTAAACCTACCAACAAACTCTCGGATCCGTGACACGCAGAATCAGTGATGTATTTCGTTCCAAAGACGGACAAATAAGCTATTAAACAGGTGGCTGTAATGTTTTGGCTCATCAGTGTTTGAATCTCATTGCCGCATTTGACCTATGATTTCTTCGTGAATCGCATGTAACAAGTGACAACATTTTGTTCTGGGTTTAGAGACACTACTCATCGAATAGGGTCGTGCGGTAGCGTTCTCGCTTCCCACGCCCGGGTTCCCGGGTTCGATTAGCGGCGGGGTCAGGGATTTTCTCTGCCTCGTGATGGCTGGGTGTTGTGTGCTGTCCTTAGGTTAGTTAGGTTTAAGTAGTTCTAAGTTCTAGGGGACTTATGACCACAGCAGTTGAGTCCCATAGTGCTCAGAGCCATTTGAACCATTTGAATCATCGAATAGGACAATAAGCTACTGTCAAAAGTATTCCCTTTCTTACTGTCTCTCTCTGAGACCCTTAATATCTCTCTCTCTCTCTCTCTCTCTCTCTCTCACTGCTACATTGGAACTGTGTTAACATGTCGTCTGAGATATTTAGTCCGATGTCAAATTTAGCTTTAGCCGCAGTGTACCTACCGAGGAGGATATACTTAAATAAGACGCAAGATTATAGTTGTCAAAATGCAGAACACAACCCAGGTTATTACTTCAGATCATTAAATACAGTCTGTTACTGGAGAAATGGCTAAGCGTTAGGGAACCAGACAGCGTAGAATGTTGAGTGTCGCAGATGTAAATTAAAAACTGGTTTCCGCAAGAGCTTGCAAAACTCCCTGCTCGGCGAAGTGAAGTGTTCTACGAACGTCTCTTGCTGAGAGATGTGTTCGCGAGCTCCTCTCCGCAAAACGACCTACAAGGCGTGCTGTCGCAGGACGGTGTCCCAGCGGGACACGGGCTGACTCATTAGGGCAGACGCTGCGCTGGAACGACCGAAGCCGTTAAACGGGTTGCTGCTGTATCGCAAACATGGACCTCTGGGCCCAGCCATTTGTACCGAACAACACCGCCGTGCAGAATCAATTTGGTTTCTGTTTACCGTCAGCAGAGGTAGTACAGTGCGTGCCCGCTTCTTTGGGCCTTTCCAAACTGTCTTCCGTCTTGTCTTCTCAGCGCGGCCTCGGTAACGCATCAGAAGATTTCTATAATACTTTGCACCATATGTGCATCTATTCGTAACATCTATATTCGTTACTAAAAAAAAAAAAAAACTTTTGGTTCACTATTGGAACATCGCTGGAGATATATGTCGTCAAATAGGAACTTTCCCAACCAGTTCAATTACTATCAATCTGATCAATTGCACTGGAAGTCGAGATTCGAATCTACCATTTATATACTGTTACGATCAAACCCCCGCCTCGGTAGCGAAGGTCGCGAATGCATGGTTATCCAATGACAAAATACTCGAAGCGAGTCCATTCGAATTCTGCTGGTGGAAGAAATGCTCCTCGCTGATATTTGATCGGCAAGAGCAGGGCAAGAACTGACGTGCAGTTCCTGACCGCCAGACACTACGTCACTGTCCTGAGTCATATTTCGGTATTCACTGTGTCTGGGAGTGAGGTCACGTGTACAGTTGACGGGGGTCCGTCCGCCGGATGCGCATGTTAAGTTCGCTGGCCCTCCTAATGTTATTCGAAGGAAATGCTCTACGTGTAGAGGCAATTAACTGAAAATTTCAGCCAAACTTTGTGTACACATTGGTCAATATTAGTTTGTATTATCTGTATAAAAATATCCTGAGTGTAATGAACCCTTACCACTCTTCAGGATGGGGATGGGATAAAGATTTGTGAATGTAAAAGTATTCGAAAACCACCGATTTTAGTGTTGTTGTTGTTGTTGTGGAGGTCTTCAGCCCTGGGACTGGTTTGATGCGGCTCTTCATGCTACTCTACCCTGTGCAAGCTTCTTCATCTCCCAGTACCTACTGCAACCTACATCTTTCTGAATCTGCTTAGTGTATTCATCTCTTGGTCTCCCCATACGATTTTTACCCTCTACGCTGTCCTCCAATACTAAATTGGCGATCCCTTTGATTCCCCAGAATATGTCCTACCAACGTATCCCTTCGTCGAGTCAAGTTGGGCCACAAATTCCTCTTCTCCCCAATTCTATTCACTACCTCCTCATTAGTCACGTGATCTGCCCATTTAATCTTCAGTACTCTTCTGTAGCATTACATTTCGAAATGTTCTATTCTTTTCTTGTCTAAACCCACACATCAAAAAAGTTTTTCATCACTCCGCTTCCCAGAACTCCTGAAGATAGACGTTGGCTGTGGGCATTGTATCGCAGACATAGTCCTCTCGACTGTTCAGAGATCTCACTAAAACCGCTCAAAGATGTAAACAATGCATGAGCAGCGCCTATTAGACGGAGGGGGTCCGACAGCCGATCAGTTCCAGTCATTCCACCAGAAAGGAGGTACACGGCCCGTGTTGTCTTTAGTTCAACCATACCTAGACGCTCAATACCGCGGTTCGATCATATCCACATTGTTACTTTGTGCAGGAAGGGCTCTCAACAAGAGAAGTGTCCAGGCGTCTCGGAGTGAACCAAAGCGATGTTGTTCGGACATGGAGGAGATACAGAGAGATAAGAACTGTCGATGACCTACATCGCTCAGGGCGCCCAAGGGCTACTACTGCAGTGGATGACCGCTACCTACGGATTATGGCTCAGAGGAATCCTGACAGCAACGCCACCATGTTGAATAATGCTTTTCGAGCAGCCACAGGACGTCGTGTTACGACTCAAACTGTGGCAAATAGGCTGCATGATGCGCAACTTCACGCCCGACGTCCATGTCAAGGTCCATCTTTACAACCACGACACCATGCAGCGCGGTACATATGGGCCCAACAACAAGCTGAAACGTCCGCGCAGGATTGGCACCACGTTTCTTCACCGATGAGGGTCACATATGCCTTCAACCAGACAATGGTCGTGTTTGGAGGCCACTTGGTCACGCTGAACGCCTTAGACACACTGTCCAGCGAGTGCAGCAAGGCGAAGATTCACTGCTGTTTTGGGGAGACATTATGTGGGGCCGACGTACGCCGCTGGCGGTCATGGAAGGCACCGAAACGGCTGTACGATACGTGAATGCCATCCTCGACCGATAGTGCAACCATATCGGCAACATATTGGCGAGGCGTTCGTCTTCATCGACGATAATTCACGCCACCATCGGGCACATCTTGTGAATGACTTCCTTCAGGATAACGACATCGCTCGACTAGAGTAGCCAGCATGTTCTCCAGACATGAACCCTATCGAATATGCTGTTTATGGACTACGTGACCCACCAAGCACTCTGGGGTGTCTACGCCGAATCGCCATTGAGGAGCGGGACAATCTAGACCAACAGTGCCTTGATGAACTTGTGGATAGTATGCCACGACGAATACAGGCATGCGTCAATGCAAGAGGACGTGCTACTGGGTATTAGAGGTACCCGTATGTACGGCAATCTGGACCCCCACCTCTGAAGGTCTAGCTGTATGGTGATACAACATGCAATGTGTGGTTTTCATGAGTAATAAAAAGGGCGGAAATGATGATTATGTTGCTCTCTATACCAGTTTTCGGTACAGGTTCCGGAACTCTCGGAACCGAGGTGATGCAAAACCTGTTTTGATGTGTGTATTTATTGTCCACATTTTTCTTATATACACAGCGACACTCCATACAAATACTTTCAGAAAAAACTTCCTGAGACATAAATCGATACTCAATGTTAACAAATTTCTCTTCTCAGAAACGCTTTCCTTGCCATAGCCAGTCTACATTCTATATCCTCTCTACTTCAACCATCACCAGTTATTTTGCTTCCCAGATAGCAAAACTCATTTACTACTTTAAGTGTCTCATTTCCTAATCTAATTCCCTCAGTATCACCTGACTGTACTCGATAACATTTCATTATCCTCGTTCTGCTTTTGTTGATATTCATCTTACATCTTCCTTTCAAGACACTGTCCACTCCGTTCAACTGCTCTTCCAGGTTCTTTCCTGTCTCTGAAAGAATTACAATGTCGGTAAATCTCAAGCTTCTATTTTTTCTCCATGGATTTTAATTCCTACTCCAAGTTTTTCTTTTGTTTCTTTTATTGCTTGCTCAATATACAGATTTAATGACACTGGGGAGAGCTACACCCCTGTCTCACTCCATTCCCAACCACAGCTTCCCTTTCATGCCCCTCGACTCGTATAACTGCCATCTGGTTTCTGTACAAATTGTAAATAGCCTTTCGCTCCCTGCATTTGACTCGTGCCACCTTCAGAATTTGAAAGAGAGTATTCCAGTCAACAATGCCAGAAGCTTTCTCTAAATCTACAAATGAAAGAAAGGTAGGTTTGCCTTTCCTTAATCTTTCTTCTAAGATAAGTCGTAAGGTCAGTATTGCCTCGCGTGTTCCAACATTTCTACGGAATCCAAACTGAACTTCTCCGAGGTCGGCTTCTACCAGTTTTTCCACCCATCTATAAAGAATTCGTGTTAATATTTTGCAGCCGTGACTCATTAAACTGATAGTTCGGTATTTTTCACACCTTTCAACACTTGCTTTCTTTGGGATTGGAATCTTTGTATTCTTCTTGAAGCTGAGGGTATTTAGCCTGTCTCATACATCTTGCTCACCAAATGGAAGAGTTTTGTCATGGCTGGCTCACCCAAGGCCTTCTTTGCTTAGGACTGATTTTCCATCTGAGTTCTTGATATTCATAAAGGTGGTTATCTTTTCTCCAAAAGTCTTTAATTTTCATGTAGGCGATGCCTACCTTATCCCTAGTGATACATGCTTCTACCTCCTTACATTTGTTCTCTAGCCATCCCTACTTAGCCATTTTGCACTTCCTGTTTATCTCATCTTTTTGACGTTAGTATTCCTTTTGGCCTGCTTAATTTACCGAATTATTATATTTTCTCCTTTCTTCAATTAAATTCAGTATCTCTTCTGTTGCCGAAGGATTCCTACTAGCTCTGGTCTTTTTACCTACTTGATCCTCTGCTGCCTTCACTATTTCATTTCTCAAAGCTACCCATTCTTCTTCTATTTTATTTCTTTCCCCCGTTCTTGTCAGTCGTCCCCTAATACTCTCTCTGAAACTCTCTACAACGTCTGCTTCTTTCAGTTTATCCAGGTCCCATCTCCTTAAATTTCTACGTTTTAGCAGTTTCTTCAGTTATAATCTACAGTTCATAACTAATAAATTGTGGTCAGTGTTTACTTCTGCCCATGCAAATGTCTTAAAATTTAAAACCTGTTTCCTAAATTTCTGTGTTATAAACTATCTTAAACCTTCCAGTGTCTCCAGACCTCTTCCAGGTACCAGGTATACAACCTTCGTTCATGATTCTTAAACCAAGTGTTAGCTATGATTAATTTATGCTCTGTGCAAAATTCTACCAGGCGTCTTCCTCTTTCATTCCTTATCCCTAGTCCTTATTCACCTACTTCTCTTCCTTTTCCTGCTATCGAATTCTCCCTTAACTATCTGAATAATTTCTTTTCTCGCATCATACATTTCTTCAATCTCTTCATCACCCGCGGAGCTAGATGTCGTATAAACTTGTACTGCTGTGGCTACAATAATGCTGGTTCACTATGATGTTCGTAGTAGTTTATCCGCGTTCCCATTTTTTTATTCCTTATTAAACCTACTCCTGCATTAGCTATATTTGATTTTGGATTTATAGCCTTGTATTCACCTGACCAGAAGTCTTGCTGAAATGATAATGAAATCAAGGCCTTAAGATGCCGACAGGCGTTGATATACATCAACAGGGACAGTTAAAAATGTGTGCCCTGACCGTGATTCGAACCCGGGATCGCCTGCTTACACAGCAGACCTTCTATCCATCTGAGCCACCGAGGATACAGAGGAAAGTGCGACTGCAGGCACTTATCCCTTGCACGCTCCCCGTGAGACCCACATTCCCAACTTAATGTCCACACACTACATTCGTAGTGCCCCTGTCCATTACACTTGTTACTCGAGGCAGACAGTCTTACCGAGTCCCGCAACAGTTCGGGCAATGCGTGTGCATTCGCACAGAAGAAGAAGGTTAATGGCCGGTTAGCCTTAACTATATGCAGATGGTATCTGTTCTTTCGCACATGTCTGAAAGAACACATACCATCCTCATATTCATATAGAAGTCTTGTTCCTCCTGCCACCGAACTCATAAGCTTCTGTGTCACTAAGCTCATTGGTGACAATCCCAATGATGTTTCACCTCTAGGGGACGGGGAAGGGGGGAGGGGACATTTACGTATTAGTATACATGTGTATACGTATATCTCTGTGTGTGTATGTGTAAATTACAATGACACATGCGTAACGGGAGGACGAGCTGCGTGAAAAAGCTAGTCTATGAACAAAAGTAATGGCTGAAAATTGGAATTTCTTTTTTGTAAAAACTGGCTCATGGGCGTAGAAGTTTGAAACTACTAATTTAAAACTTTCTTGCAAGAGTGAGGCTTAGGGGTGCAGTTATGAATGCAACTATACATTTGCTCCTTTGTCAAACTCTGTAGAATACCGTTGAAGTAGTATGGAGTTCCATAGGAGAAATGACATTTTTTCATCGGTATCTCTACAGAGAATACCAACTTACGAGCATTTGCCATAAAACAATGTATTTATTTCTTTGTGTATTATCACTTTGGAAAACCGTGCTAAGATATTTTTATCGGTTCCGGACATTTTAAATATTAATAGTTTAGATGACTCAGCCTCAACATTAATTTGAGTGGTGTATTACTGGCCACCAGTAATGCAGAGCACGTAAGCTAAATTCGTCATTTATGTGGCCATGCTGTGCATGGTTCCCCTATAGTTACTTAAGGTCTCTGCAACTACTCAAAATGCGTATTTAATTTATCATATGTAATAAGTAATCTTCATATACAACATCGCCAGTGGTGTGGAACTGAAGGTATTTATAATTTTTGCACGTTGTAGTGAAATTTTTATTTGCTTCATTTTCGTCTGCTGTCTTTTTAGATGCGGGAGTATCGTCTGGTTGCATATGTTCAAGGTATTCCTTCCTTTGACACCGACATTTTCCACATATCGTCAATTTGGCTTGCAGTACTACGCATAAGGCAACGACAAAATACTGCATCACCAATTTTTACTTACATTCTAATGACTGAACTTACGTCTGTTTCTTGTGTGTAGTGTTGTCAACTTATCTGCTAGTTTCGGCTTTCACTTTGTCTGAAAAAATTAAACGTGACGCTCCTCCTTCATCTTAGTTACATATTTAAATAAATACATCTGAGTACAAATACAACGACATTGTGCACATCTGGCAAAGTACGGATCACAATAACTTTTTTAGACGAAGTGAAAACCGGAACTAGTAGGTAAATTGGAAACACTACACAGACAAAACGCGTAGACATAAGTTCTGCCAAGAGAACTTATGTAAACATTGGAGGTGCAATATTTTGTCGTATTTTAAGTCAAGAAATGTGTATTACTGCAATCCAAAGTGAAATTATGAGAAAAATACCAGTATCAAACACTAGAAGAGTGCATGCGGATGCAGATGATACTTCCAGATCCAACAGGCAAGCAGACAATAATGAAGTAAGTAATAATCAATATCGTTTGAAACCAACTAAACTTGTAAATGTGTTTGATTCCAGAGCACAGACGGTGTTTTAAACTTATAAAACGAGACGTTAGCTGTGATTTTTTAGAACAAGGTCTGTTCTCATATTACTTTACTTCCACTCGGCTGTGTTTATTGTTTTAATTTATTTGCAGTCGATGTCGAAGCAACGACAGCTTCACCTTCAGAAAAATTAGCACTGCTTTCTAAGTAACATACCACAGCAAGCATATCCTATTAAGTATAAAATTGTCAAGTTCATCTAAATTCATTTTAGATGAATTTCCTCATTTGAGGATGCTGTTGTACGTTACATACATACTCTGAAAGCGATTGTGAAGTGCATGGCAGAGGGTACTTAGCACAGTACCATATTTTGGGATTTCTTCCCGTCCGAATCGTGTATGGGCTGCTGGAAGACTGGTAGTTTAAATGGCGGTATTCGTGCTGTATTTAGTTTGATCTTGTTTGCAAAGAGCCTACTGGAGCGATATGTAGGGAGTCTTAGGTTCTTCACCTGACATTCGTTCTTGAAACTTTTTAAGTAGGTTTTCGAGGGATAACTTCAACCGTCTGCCAATTCAGGTTTCTAAGCACATCTCCGTGACGCCCGCCCGTGAGTTAGACCAAACAAACGTGGGAGTTCGTGCCGCTCCTCCTTGTATACTTTCAGTAGCCACTGTTAGTCCTACATGATACGACTCCATCACAACTTGTCAGTGTTCTAAAATTGGTCGTACAAGTGATTTATAAGCAGACTGTTTTGTAGACTGCCTGCATTTTCCCAGTATCTTTCCAACGAAAATATGTCTCCCACCTGCTTCGCTTCGACAGGCAATAGCTCTTAGCTACATCGATAACAATGCTAAAGTTTCTGAAGGTGAAATAGTCGTTGCTTCGAAATGGATTGTTAATAACTTAATATAATAAACAAAACTAAGCGGACGAAAAGAAGTATGCGAACAGACTTTGTTCTACGTACCAAAATATTTCACAGCTAACACCATCGATTCCCAGCTCTATTGCGGCAGCAAAAACAATAAGGAATGGTTAGAAGCGTGTTTGTGGCTGAAAAAAAACCTGTTAAATGTTATTCAGTGACGTATCAGTAAGTATTTTTTTCGCTTTATCCCTAGTAGCCAGTAACACTGGTTAAAGCACAGTCATTAAATATTTCCGGAACTGCTGAAAATATTGAATCGAATTTTCGGAAATGATAACATATGATCAGGATATGATGTGGAAGAGTGAATATTTTGGTACATTGCCAATGCTCGTAACTTCGTTTTATCTGTGTTGATATACAGATGCGTAGTTGTCATGAACCTACATATTATGCAAACGCCATGCAACACGTTTTGAAAAAGCACGTACTTATATGGACCTCTCAACGTTAACAGTGAAATTTTTTTCAAAACGAGGCAGCAAATATCGGAACGTGAACGCCAAGAATGCTAACAGTGAGTAGTTTCACTTCCTTTGACACGCGATCGTCTGCTGACGGGGAGAAACATTCCCTGTGCGATATTCTGTTTCAGCCGGCCGCTGTGGCCGTGCGGTTCTAGGCGCTCCAGTCCGGAGCCGCGCTGTTGCTACGGTCGCAGGTTCGAATCCTGCCTCGGGCATGGGTATATGTGATGTCCTTAGGTTAGTTAGGTTTAAGTAGTTCTAAATTCTAGGGGACTGATGACCACAGCAGTTGAATCCCATAGTGCTCAGAGCCATTTTTGATATTCTGTTTCGTATTTTTAATGGTCTCCGCCTCTTTCTGACTGTTTTACTGTTATTTATAACGAGACTCATTTACCCATTTCTCTGAAAGATTTCGACTGCTTAATTAAATCACACAGTTAATTAAATATAAGAATAGCTGCGCGGCCTTTTTTGTCTATGCTTGGAAGCCTCTTGACAGTTTTATAGTGACCGGAGTACAGAATGCTAGTGTATACGAGATGTGATAAAAAAGTAACGGAAATTTTTTAATTTCGCTTGCTTTATACAAAAGGATTTTCAAATTTTTTTATCTTGTTGCTACACATGCATTTTCAGCTGCTTTGAATATTTAGTTTATTTCTAACAGTCGAAAGATTTACACGTATTTTCGACTGCTTTGCGAATTTTTACTTTCTAAACAGATGGCTCAAGGAATGTGCGTCGAATTTTGTTTGAAAAATGGAATAGTGTGCAGCATCGCATTCGAAACGTTGACAATGGCTTTTGGCGAATCTTATAGATGAGTAAGACAGGACTTTACAAGTGATACAGACGTTTCAAAGACGATCGAGAAGACGTTGAAGACGACGACCGCCCTGGTCGTCATAGCACATCAGTTACTGACGGCAATGTGCCATCAGAAAACTTGCTGATGATGTCGGCTTATCCTTTTGGCTCATCCCAAGCAATTTTTTCGGATATTTTGGGCACGAAACGTGTCGCAGCAAAGTTAGTTCCGAAATTGGTGACTTTCGACCAAAAACGACGAGCCGTAGACATCGCTCAGAAACTGCTGACTGAAGTCAACAACGACCCACAACACCTGAAGAAGACCGAGCGAGGTGGCACAGTGGTTAGACACTGGACTCGCATTCGGGAGGACGACGGTTCAATCCCGCGTCCGGCCATCCTGATTTAGGTTTTCCGTGATTTCCCTAAATCGCTCCAGGCAAATGCCGGGATGGTTCCTTTCAAAAGGCACGGCCGATTTCCTTCCCCGTCCTTCCCTAATCCAATGAGACCGCCTCGCTGTCTGGTCTCCTTCCCCCAACCAACTAACCAACCATCTGCGGAAGGTTATAACAGATGACGAAAGATGGGTATATGCGTATGACATCGAAAGGAAGGCCAAATGGTCCCAATGGAAACTGCCTGAAGGGCCGAGACCGAAAAAAAATCGATGAATTCGATCACAGGTGAAGGTTCTTCTCACTGTTCTCTTTGATTGCAATGGGATAGATCATAATGAGTTGCTGCCTTATGGTTGTACCGTCACTAAGGAGTATTAGCTGATGGTTATGTGCCGTTTGTGCGAAGCAGTCCAGAGAAAACAACCAGAACTGTGGCAAAATCACTGGTGGAAATCGGAAATCGTATCACCATGACGGTCCAGCTCACATCTCAATGCTTGTTGGTGATTTTTTTGTAAAAAATCCCTGTTATGTTGCCTCAGCACCGTATCCGCCAGACATGGACCCATGCAACTTCTTCCTATTCCCACGTGTGAAGAAAACCGTGAAACTACGTCTTTTTGCCACCACTGATGAGACAGAAACAGAATCGCTGAAGGAGCTGAACACCATACTGGATACTGAGTTGCGGAAGTGCTTCCAAGACAGGGAAAAGCGCTGGCAAAGATACATTGTATCTGAGGGGGTTACTCTGTAGAGGACAAAGTTGTTCTTGATGAATAAATAAAGATTCGTCAATTTTTCTATTTTCCGTCTTTCCCTTACTTGCTTTAAACCCGTGGAGGTATGTACCGTTTACGCAACTAAGAGAAGGCAGTTTGTTTATTGCTATACGCGTTTCGGTTCTTTAATTTGGGAAGCATCATCAGTGCCGCCTTCCAGCGCCGTTAACTGATGCGTGTGGTCCTGGAGATGTTTTCGTTAGTTTCCATGGTCCAGCTGGCCGATTTCTGGCGTTGTTTCGACCACATTTGTCACAGTGCATATGTGTCACTTGCACTTTCCATTTCTGTGATCAACATATGTGTGTTTTCGGTGTACACACTGGAAATCGCCACTCGTGAGGCTTCCGAATTAAAAGAAGCGAAACGCGTATGGCAACAAACAAGCTGCCTTCAACTAGTTGCATAGACGGTACATACCTCCACGCAAGAAAAACAAAATTCTCATTATTTTTTGATCACACCTGGTAGTAATAGGATACATACAGGGTGATCCATTGATCGTGACCGGGCCAAATATGTCACGAAATACTACAAAGAACGAAACTTGTCTAGCTTGAAGGGGGAAACCAGATGGCGCTATGTTTGGCCCGCTAGATGGCGCTGCCATAGGTGCGGTTTTTTTTTAAATAGGAACCCCCATTTTTATTACATATTCTTGTAGTACGTACAGAAATATGAATGTTTTAGTTGGACTACTTTTTTCGCTTTGTGATAGACAGCGCTGTAATAGTCATAAACATATGTATCACAATTTTAGACGAACAGTTGTTAACAGGTAGGTGTTTTAAATTAAAATACAGAACGTAGGTACGTTTGAACATTTTATTTTGGTTGTTCCAATGTGATACTAAAAATGATGTCCGTCAACCTCAATGCATTTGGCAATATGAGTAGTTCGCCTTCCGTAATGTTCGCACATGCATTGACAATGCGCTGACGCATGTTGTCAGGCGTTGTCGGTGGATCACGATAGCAAATATCCTTCAACTTTGCCCCCAGAAAGAAATGCGGGGACGTCATATCCAGTAAACGTGCGGGCCATGGTATGGTGCTTCGACGACCAATCCACCTGTCATAAATATGCTATTCAACACCGCTTCAACCGCCCGCGAGCCATGTGCCGGACATCCATCATGTTGGAAGTACATCGCCATTCTGTCATGCAGCGAAACATCTTGTAGCAACATCGGTAGAACATTACGTAGGAAATGAGCATAGATTGGACCATTTAGACTGCCGTCGATAAAATGGGGGCCAATTATCCTTCCTCCCATAATGCCGCACCATACATTAACCCGCCAAGGTCGCTGATGTTCCACTTGTCGCAGCCATCGTGGATTTTCCGTTGCCCAATAATGAATATTATGCCGGTTTGCGTTACCGCTATTGGTGAATGACACTTCATCGCTAAATACAACGCGTACAAAAAATCTGTCATCGTCCCGTAATTTCTCTTGTGCCCAGTAGCAGAACTGTACACTACGTTCAAAGTCGCCATGCAATTCGTGGTGCACAGAAATACGGTACGGGTGCAATCGATGTTGATGTAGCGTTGTCAACACCGACGTTTTTGAGATTCCCGATTCTCGCGCAATTCGTCTGCTACTGATGTGCGGATTAGCCGCGACAGCAGCTAAAACACCCACTTGGGCATCATCATTTGTTGTAGGTCGTGGTAGGTCGTGGTTGACGTTTCACATGTGGCTGAACACTTCCTGTTTCCTTAAATAACGTAACTCTCTGGCGAACGGTCCGGACACTTGGATGATGTCGTCCAGGATACCGAGCAGCGTACATAACACACGCCTGTTGGGCATTTTGATCACAATAGCCATACATCAACACGATATCGACCTTTTCCGCAACTGGTAAACGGTCCATTTTAACACGGGTAATGTATCACGAGGCAAATACCGTCCGCACAGGCGGAATGTTACGTGATACAACGTACTTATACAGCATGCGTTCTCAGAAATGATAAGTTCACAAAGGTATATGTGCCACATTGGAACAACCAAAATAAAAAGTTCAAAAATACTGACGTTCCGTATTGTAATTTAAAAAAGTTACCTGTTACCAACTGTTCGTCTAAAATTGTAAGCCATATATTTGTAACTATTACATTGCCATCTGTCACAAAGCGAAAAAAGTGGTCCAACAAAAACATTCATATTTCTTTACGTACTACACGAATATGTAATAAAAAATGGGGGTTGCTATTTAAAAAAATGCAGTTTATATCCGTTTGAGCTATGGCAGCGCCATGTAGCGGGCCAACCATATCGCCATCTGGTTTCCCCCTTCAAGCTAGACAAGTTTCGTTCTTTGTAGTTTTTTCGTTTGATGCTTATTTCGTGAGATATTTGGCCCGGTTACTATCAACGGACCACCCTGTATACTTGCAGTTATACAGGGTGATTCAAAAAGAATACCACAACTTTAGGAATTTAAAACTCTGCAACGACAAAAGGCAGGGCTAAGCACTATCTGTCGGCGAATTAAGGGAGCTATAAAGTTTCGTTTAGTTGTACATTTGTTCGCTTGAGGCGCTGTTGACTAGGCGTCAGCGTCAGTTGATGTTAAGATGGCGACCGCTCAACAGAAAGCTTTTTGTGTTATTGAGTACGGCAGAAGTGAATCGACGACAGTTGTTCAGCGTGCATTTCGAACGACGTATGGTGTTAAACCTCCTGATACGTGGTGTATTAAACGTTGGTATAAACAGTCAACTACCCGAGGCGACGGATCGGCCGCCAGGCAGCCCGTGACAGAGCACTTCATCACTGGCCTCCAAGAAGCCCTGATCTTACCCCCTGCGATTTTTTCTTATGGGGGTATGTTAAGGATATGGTGTTTCGGCCACCTCTCCCAGCCACCATTGATGATTTTAAACGAGAAATAACAGCAGCTATCCAAACTGTTACGCCTGATATGCTACAGAGAGTGTGGAACGAGTTGGAGTATCGGGTTGATATTGCTCGAGTGTCTGGAGGGGGCCATATTGAACATCCCTGAACTTGTTTTTGAGTGAAAAACCTTTTTAAATACTCTTTGTAATGATGTATAACAGAAGGTTCTGCTATGTTTCTTTCATTAAATACACATTTTTAAAGTTGTGGTATTCTTTTTGAATCACCCTGTATGACATACCTGCGGTTGTACATCAAGGCAATGAATCTGCAGAAGTGCTTCAAGTTGAGCGTGTAGTCTTGGGAAATAGATACCCAATGAACGAAAACAACAATCACAGCTGAGTCGAACAGAGGTAATAAGGGACTAGATTCTGAGCACCATAACAACATTCATTGTCGAACTCGGAGGACGGGTTATAATGAAGCGAAGACCGCGGACGTTAGCCTCAGCGATCACACACCCACGGTGAGTTGAAGGTTAGAATTCTGCGTCTATTTAATGAAACACTCGGTACCAATTTCACCACTGGGACTGTAAACAATCGCCGGGATTGGACGGCACTGAGGAGCCACTGTGGCGTGGCTGCGGCGGCGGCGGCGAGTGGAGGAGATATTCACCTTGCTGCGCGAGGAAGTCTGCGAGGAAGTCCGAGTTCCTGCGGGCCCAGGATGCTCTCAGCGCCTGCAGCGGGCCGTGCAGGTGGCAGCGGCACGCGGGGGTGGCGTGCGGCGGGGCGACCGCGGGCGCGCGCATCCTCGCTGCTGTCGACTGGCCGCAGCCGCAGGAGCACCGGGCTGACGGCACGGCAGCCGCCTCCGGCAGGCGCACGCGCAAGACACACGCACGCCCCCGCCCGCCTGCCGACCCTCGGCAGAAATAGTCGCCGCGAATCGCGCCTCGCTCAGGAATGTCCACACCTCCCGCGGCCTTCTCGCATGTCAACAACACCCCTCTCGCCCCCACCTGACTTTCGCTTTCGCTACGCCACCTAAGGTCGCGCGGTCACTTAAGGGGCTCCGGAAAGGCTCAAAATCATGAAAAGTTCAATTTTTATTTTTTTGCGTTTTCTGAATCTTTTAATAGATATATAATTTATTCAATTCCGAAGACTACAACTATTTTTAAATTTTTTTTAAATGTGTTCTACATGGGCGTGACCCACTGTGGCGCTGTTAAACTGCTGTCAAATGGTGTTATTATTAACGTCCGTGTTCATCAGGTACATTTTAGTGATGTGAGATAAAGTATGTGTTGTGGCTAACCTGTGATGGTTCAATATATATCGCTGGTGTGATTGTCGATTGTTTCATGTTTATTTACTCTGTCGTTATCTCGAAAATATTCGTAGTCAATTCTGTTTCTTGAGTCTCTGTTTTGTTGAAAACCTAACCTAACCTAACCTAACCTAACCTAACCTAACCTGTAATGAGTAAAAGTAAAGTTATTAGAAATCCTCTGAAGGCTTTTAAGAAAAGGAGAAATGTTGGAAAGCCAAAGGTATGTGTTATTACTGTAAATAATAACATTCTAACATGGTAAGAGCGATGCTTGCTTTAGACAAGCAACGCCTTCGGGCTGCAGACAGGGCTGTAAAGAGTCTAGAAATAGAAGCAAGAGTAAACAGGAGGAGGAACAAGAGGAAGCTGGAGGAGGAGTTTGCAGAGGATGAAGATAATCCATCCTATTGACCTGGAATGCACTAAAAAGTTAATCCAATCTTTGTCGCTCGATTCCCAAAACTTTCATTTTCTCATACTAATTACGTGTTTTTTAAGGATCTTCCAAACATATTTGTTTCAAACTTTCAGTAAATGTTACACAGTACCTTCTGCATAATTTAACACAGCCTTTTTCCAAAGAACTGTATATTTTTGAATGTATAAATAAAAAATTGCAAAAAAATGTTGTGAATTTTCATTACAATTAAAAAAATCATCTTTAATAACTGAACTAAAATTTCGTAAAATCCCTGTGTTAAGTTGTAGCCCATATTCCAATAAATAATCTGTAAAAAGTTCAACTTCCTACCTCAAATACTTAGTGAGGAAATATGTAATTTATAAAGTTATTTTAACATTGCAAGTATAGGGCGTTCCGGATCCCCTTAATCTGACGACGTGGCTCCGTCCTGAAAATGGCCCCCGATTGGCACTGTTATCACTTACTGTGCGCGCGCAACACCAAATAACTATTTCTCCAGACGAGAACTAACAATTGTATCGAGCAAATGTTGTTCAGCTGTCAGAGGGACATTAACGAGCACGACTGCGTTTCCTGTACTAGTTTGTAAATTCGGTCGTTTCGAACATTTGAATACTAGTAAGTCTCTGTCCTTTAGATAGCACACTCCATTGTACACTGAAGTGCCAGAGAAACTGGTATGAGCACGTGTATTCAAATACAGAGATAGATAAACAGGCAGAATACGGCGCTTCGGTCGGCAACGCCTATACAAGGCAACAAGTGCCTGGCGCAGTTGTTAGGTCAGTTATTGCCGCTACAATCGCAGGTTATCAGCGTTTAAGTGGGTTTGGACGCACGAGCGTTGGGAAACCGCATATCCGAGGTAGCGATGAAGTGGGGATTTTTCCTTACGATCACTTCACAAGTATACCGCCAACATCAGGAATCCAGTAAAACATAAAATCTATATACAAGGCTATTACAAATGATTGAAGCGATATCATAAATTCACTGTAGCTTCATTCATTGACATATGGTCACGACACACTACAGATATGTAGAAAAACTCATAATGTTTTGTTCGGCTGAAGCCGCACTTCAGGTTTCTGCCGCCAGAGCGCTCGAGAGCGCAGTGAGACAAAATGGCGACAGGAGCCGAGGAAGCGTATGTCGTGCTTGAAATGCACTCACATCAGTCAGTCATAACAGTGCAACGACACTTCAGGACGAAGTTCAACAAAGATCCACCAACTGCTAACTCCATTCGGCGATGGTATGCGCAGTTTAAAGCTTCTGGATGCCTCTGTAAGGGGAAATCAACGGGTCGGCCTGCAGTGAGCGAAGAAACGGTTGAACGCGTGCGGGCAAGTTTCACGCGTAGCCCGCGGAAGTCGACGAATAAAGCAGGCAGGGAGCTAAACGTACCACAGCCGACGGTTTGGAAAATCTTACGGAAAAGGCTAAAGCAGAAGCCTTACCGTTTACAATTGCTACAAGCCCTGACACCCGATGACAAAGTCAAACGCTTTGAATTTTCGGCGCGGTTGCATCAGCTCATGGAAGAGGATCCGTTCAGTGCGAAACTTGTTTTCAGTGATGAAGCAACATTTTTTCTTAATGGTGAAGTGAACAGACACAATGTGCGAATCTGGGCGGTAGAGAATCCTCACGCATTCGTGCAGCAAATTCGTAATTCACCAAAAGTTAACGTGTTTTGTGCAATCTCACGGTTTAAAGTTTACGGCCCCTTTTTCTTCTGCGAAAAAAACGTTACAGGACACGTGCATCTGGAGATGCTGGAAAATTGGCTCACACAACTGGAGACCGACAGCGCCGACTTCATCTTTCAACAGGATGGTGCTCCACCGCACTTCCATCATGATGTTCGGCATTTCTTAAACAGGAGATTGGAAAACCGATGGATCGATCGTGGTGGAGATCATGAAAAGCAATTCATGTCATGGCCTCCACGCTCTCCCGACTTAACCCCATGCGATTTCTTTGTGTGGGGTTATGTGAAAGATTCAGTGTTTAAACCTCCTCTACCAAGAAACGTGCCAGAACTGCGAGCTCGCATCAACGATTCTTTCCAACTCATTGATGGAGACATGCTGCGCCGAGTGTGGGAGGAACTTGATTATCGGCTTGATGTCTGCCGAATCACTAAAGGGGCACATATCGAACATTTGTGAATGCCTAAAAAAACTTTTTGAGTTTTTGTATGTGTGTGCAAAGCATTGTGAAAATATCTCAAATAATAAAGTTATTGTAGAGCTGTGAAATCGCTTCAATCATTTGTAATAACCCTGTATATACTAAGATGGTATATGTCCTTTCGGACATGTCCGAAAGAACAGATACCAACCTTCTTCTTCTGTGCGAATGCACAAGCAGTGCCCGAACTCTTACGGGAGTCGGCAACGCGCCGCGAGTAATGAGTATAATGGACGGGGGCACTACGAATGTAGTGCGGGAGAATACGTTGAGAATGTGGGTTTCGCGGGAGGCGTGCCAGAGATGAATCCCTGCAGTCGCACTATCCTCTGTGTCCTCGGTGGCTCAGATGGATGGAGCGTCCGCCATGTAACCAGGGATCGCGGGCTCAAATCCCGGTCGGGGCAGCTTAGGGTGTTCATTTCATTGTAAACATAAAATCACCTACATAGCTGCGGCTGGAAAAAGATCCTGCGAGAACGGGACCAACCACGACTGAAGAGAATAGTTCAACGTGACAGAAGTGCAACCCTTCCGCAAATTGCTGCAGATTTCAATGCTGGGCTATCAACACGTGTCAGCATGCGAACTATTCAACGAAGCATCACCGATATGGGCTTTCGGAGCCGAAGGCTCATTCGTGTATCCTTGATGACTGGACGACACAAAGCTTTACGCCTTACCTGGGTCCGTCAACAGCAACATTGGACTGTTGATAACTGGAAACATATTGATTGGTCGGACGAGTTTCGTTTCAAATTGTATCTATCGGATGCACGTGTACGCGTATGGAGACAAGCTGATGAATCCATGGACCGTGCAATTCACCAAGCGACTGTTCAAGCTGGTGGAGGCCCTGTAATGGTATGTGGCGTGTGCAGCTGGAGTGACATGGGACCCCTGATACGGCCGGCCAGTGTGGCCCAGCGGTTCTAGGCGCTACAGTCTGGAACCGCGCGACCGCTACGGTCGCAGGTCCCAATCCTGCCTCGGGCATGGATGTGTATGATGTCCTTAGGTTAGTTAGGTTTAAGTAGTTCTAAGTTATAGGGGACTGATGACCTCCCATAGTGCTCAGAGCCAACCCCTGATACGTCCAGATACGACTCTGACATGTGACATGTACGTAAGCATCATGTGTGATCTCCTGCATCCATTCATGTCCATTGTGCATTCCGACGGGCTTGAGCAATTCCAGCAGGACAATGCGACACCCCAGACGTCCAGAATCGCTACAGAGTGGCTCCACGAACACTCTGCTGAGTTTAAACACTTCCGTCGGCCACCAAACTCCCCAGAGATGAACATTATTCAGTATATCTGCGATGCCTTGCAACGTGTTGTTCAGAAGAGATCTCCACCCCGTCGTACTCTTACGGATTTATGGACAGTCCTGCAGGATTGATGGTGTCAGTTCCCTCCAGCACTACTTCAGACATTAGTCGAGTCCATGTTACGTCGTGTTGCTGCACTTCTGCGTGCTCTCGGGGATCCTACACGATATTAGGCTGGTGTACTAGTTTCTTTGGTCTTCAGTGTATATCCTGTAATCGACATCCTCTCGTCAAGACCTCTTCAAGACCGTATCAGAGCGTACCATTCACAAAAACAGGATGTTATTAAAACTAAAAGCAAAATTGACTTTGGCTCTTCTATACTGTGGATACCACGGGTAATGTTAGCCGTCCATTAGCCGCAGTTCACAGTAAATGAATACTCAACGAAAAAGTAGACTGGTGTTTCAGTGAACCGTGTTCAATCGAAGGTCTCCGCGAGTTTCTTTACACCAACGAAGAGAAGATAACAACGCTACTTAACAAAGGAGAATGTAAGTTAAGAGAGCATCTATTTTGCAGGCTGTTAACAAAGGTACGAGCGTATGGAATAGGTTCACAGAATATATGAAAGTGACTCGAAGGCTTCTTAAGCAATAGAACCCAGTATGTTGTCCTCGTCGGAGAGTGTTCATCAGAGACAAGAGTTTCTTTAGAAGTGCCCCAGGGAACCCTGATAGAACCGCCTGTTACTTTCTGTATATGTAAATGATCTGGCAGACAGCGTGGGCAGCAATATGTGGTTGTTTACTGATGATGTTGTGTGTATGGGTAACAGTCATAGTTGAATGACTATTGGAAGGTACAACATGACTCAGACATAATTTCTAGTTGGTATGATGAATGGAAGAATGTAGAGAAATGTAAGTCAATGCAGATGAGCAGCAAAAACAGTCGAGTAATGTTCCAATATAGCTGTTTGGCACAGGTAGGTCGACTAAATATACAAGCGTAACGTTGCAAAGCGATATGAAATGGAACTGAGAACTGTGGTAGGGAAAGCGAATGGTCGACATCGGTTTATTGGGAGAATTTTGGGAAAATGTGGCCGTCTGTAAAGGAGACCGCATATAGGAGACTAGTGCGACCCTTTCCCGAATACTGTTAGAGTGCTTGGAATCCGTACCAGATCGGATTAAAGTTACTGAAGCAATTCAGAGACGGGCGGCTAGATTTCCTATCGGTATGTTTGGACAACATGCAAGTATTATGGAGATGCTTCGGCAACTCAAAGGGTAGTTCCTGGAAGTAAGACGATGTTTTCGAGGAACGATATTGAGAAAATTTTGAGAGAAGACATTTGAATTTGCTGCAAAACAATCCTACTGCCGCTAACGTACGTTTCACATAAAGACCACGAACATAAGATAAATTAGGTTTCGAACGGTGGCATATACACTCCTGGAAATTGAAGTAAGAACACCGTGAATTCATTGTCCCAGGAAGGGGAAACTTTATTGACACATTCCTGGGGTCAGATACATCACATGATCACACTGACAGAACCACAGGCACATAGACACAGGCAACAGAGCATGCACAATGTCGGCACTAGTACAGTGTATATCCACCTTGCACAGCAATGCAGGCTGCTATTCTCCCATGGAGACGATCGTAGAGATGCTGGATGTAGTCCTGTGGAACGGCTTGCCATGCCATTTCCACCTGGCGCCTCAGTTGGACCAGCGTTCGTGCTGGACGTGCAGACCGCGTGAGACGACGCTTCATCCAGTCCCAAACATGCTCAATGGGGGCAGATCCGGAGATCTTGCTGGACAGGGTAGTTGACTTACACCTTCTAGAGCACGTTGGGTGGCACGGGATACATGCGGACGTGCATTGTCCTGTTGGAACAGCAAGTTCCCTTGCCGGTCTAGGAATGATAGAACGATGGGTTCGATGACGGTTCGGATGTACCGTGCACTATTCAGTGTCCCCTCGACGATCACCAGTGGTGTACGGCCAGTGTAGGAGATCGCTCCCCACACCATGATGCCGGGTGTTGGCCCTGTGTGCCTCGGTCGTATGCAGTCCTGATTGTGGCGCTCACCTGCACGGCGCCAAACACGCATACGACCATCATTGGCACGAAGGCAGAAGCGACTCTCATCGCTGAAGACGACACGTCTCCATTCGTCCCTCCATTCACGCCTGTCGCGACACCACTGGAGGCGGGCTGCACGATGTTGGGGCGTGAGCGGAAGACGGCCTAACGGTGTGCGGGACCGTAGCCCAGCTTCCTGGAGACGGTTGCGAATGGTCCTCGCCGATACCCCAGGAGCAACAGTGTCCCTAATTTGCTGGGAAGTGGCGGTGCGGTCCCCTACGGCACTGCGTAGGATCCTACGGTCTTGGCGTGCATCCGTGCGTCGCTGCGGTCCGGTCCCAGGTCGACGGGCACGTGCACCTTCCGCCGACCACTGGCGACAACATCGATGTACTGTGGAGACCTCACGCCCCACGTGTTGAGCAATTCGGCGGTACGTCCACCCGGCCTCCCGCATGCCCACTATACGCACTCGCTCAAAGTCCGTCAACTGCACATACGGTTCACGTCCACGCTGTCGCGGCATGCTACCAGTGTTAAAGACTGCGATGGAGCTCCGTATGCCACGGCAAACTGGCTGACACTGACGGCGGCGGTGCACAAATGCTGCGCAGCTAGCGCCATTCGACGGCCAACACCGCGGTTCCTGGTGTGTCCGCTGTGCCGTGCGTGTGATCATTGCTTGTACAGCCCTCTCGCAGTGTCCGGAGCAAGTATGGTGGGTCTGACACACCGGTGTCAATGTGTTCTTTTTTCCATTTCCAGGAGTGTAAATACAACATTCGAACTGGTTTCAAAGCTGTCCCAAAGTACAGCGTGCAAGCAGGCGCAGCGAACGTACAAGATTTCGCAAGTCTATAACACTTCCCAAACTTAATTTCTCTTGTTTTGAGTTCTGTTATTTTCTATTTTATTTGCAATTTTTTTCTTTATATTAAATACAACAAGAATTTAATCTGTCTCATAAAAAGATTCTTTTTACTCAAAAATCGTTTTTAATTAAATTATTTACAGCTATTTGAAGAAAACTACATTTGTAGAAGTAATTACGATCCACCTTAGATGAACAATTTGGTTGTTGTGTACGTTTCAACTTCACGATTGGGTTTCTCGATTTTGCAAGAAGGCATCATTGTGCACATTGCTGAATAAATAATACGTGACACTATTCAAAGATTACGTTTTTTGTACATTGCTACACGTTATCAAGAAGTAGTTCATTGAGAGGCCGAAATGAGGACTGAGAGAGACTTTCGTATTGTTTTTGCACCGCCCGAAGACCTGGCTTGCTCCTCAGGGACCCTGTCACTTGGCCGCAGTACATTACACACTTGGCTCTCGTCCTTTGTTTTCCGGGCAACAATCGCTGGGGTATTTTTGTTGCATCGCAGGTCGACCGACGGGGATGGATAAGCAGGACCGTCGTTTCGAACTCGTGAAGACCGTCTCGTCACTGGCCGTTAGCCGTCTGTTCAGCAGTGGGTAAACGAGACGTTACACAATACCTCGGAGCCTCTGCCAAGTCAGTTCTGGCAAATATTTCGTAATGTGGCCGCATTCGCTTTGGCCGTTCGTCGGTGCAATGGCTTTATTTCATAATGCCGAACACCTCGACTCGGACTGCCTTCAGCACCGAATCAAGCAGTTGCAAACTGCTATATCAGTTTCGCATTTCTGGAAGAGTGACTCTTAAGAGCCATTTCACTTTACGTTTCCACCCGTTGAAGAGAAACGGTTGCTCTTATATCGAACTGAAAGAAACTACTGTGAACAAACTGATCATGGACCAATGCTACCAAAGTATAAAAATTTCAAAACGTCATCTAGTTGCTAAATTACAGACCACATTTGAACAAGGTGTTTTATCTTGATGTTGAGTAAGACATGACGGGCTTTTAATAAGTAATGCAAGACATATTTTCTCTCGCCAGTTTCGGTTGAAAAAATGCGGCTTTGTTGTGGTGTATAGAGGAATACCCCCACTTCAGCCCCTATCGTTTCTGGAAGCTCCGATAGGTGGCGGGGCTGTACGTGGCCTTCAAAATGTCATCTGTGACGAAGGTGCGTTCCAGGCAGAGTGCTGTCGTTGAGTTTGTTCTGGCGGTAAACCAGAGCATCGCACATTTTCGTACGTGCTTGCACAATGTATACGGACACGTCACAATGAACAAAAGCACGGTGAGTCGTTGGGAGAGGATTGTGTCATCATCGTAATAAGGTCGCGTAAACCAGTCCGATCTGCCAAGTGCCGCCCGTCCGCACGCTGCTGTGGCTCCTGAAGTGTTGGAACGTGCAGACACTCTCATTCGAGGTGTTCGACGAATCACGATCAAACACCTTGCTGCACAACTGGACGCCTCTGTTGGTAGTGCTCACGAAACTTCATTGGACTGTTCTTCCTCATCCACCCCATAGGCCGGATCACGCACCTTCCATTTGTTTGGCAGAATGAAGAAAGCCCTCCGCTGGAAGCGGCACCTGGGTGCTGGGGAGGTTATTGATACAGCAAGAGGTTGGGTGCGACGTCGACCAGTAGAGTGGTACCAGTCGGGTGTAAAGACCATTAAACAGAGATTAAGTTGAAAAATAGGGTTTTGTAGCAAAAACTATATGGAATAATTTGGTGTTTGGAATCCTGAATGAAAACAAACAGACTCCAGAAAAAAATGTGTTGCATTACTTACTGAGCGCCCCTCGTGCTGTTTAGTTCCCCATTTCACTTTATGACAATACAATCGACAACAATTTAAGTAGTAATCATATTTTTACCCATACTTCCCTATCTCCCTGAAAGTCATTTCTGAAAGTATTTGTATGGTGTGTAGCCATGTATGGAAGTGAAACATGGACGGTAAATAAAGTATTGAATAGGATTGGGGAGAAGAGAAGTTTGTGGCACAACGTGACCAGAAGAAGGGATCGGTTGGTAGGACATGTTCTGAGGCATCAAGGGATCACCAATTTAGTATTGGAGGGCAGCGTAGAGGGTAAAAATCGTAGGGGGAGACCAAGAGATGAATACACTAAGCAGATTCAGAAGGATGTAGGTTGCAGTAGGTACTGGGAGATGAAGAAGGTTGCACAGGATAGAGTAGCATGGAGAGCTGCGCAAACCAGTCTCAGGACTGAAGACCACAACAACAACAACAACTTCCCTATCTAACAAAAGTGCAGTATGCGTAGAACGAAGTGACAGTCATTAAAAAAATTTTATCCGTCTGTAATTTAAAAATTTCACAGTATTTTAAATGAAACCTGGAATAAAGTGACACACTTACAGCAATAGGAAAATACGTTTCTTTGAAGACAAGGACAAAGAATCTATCAAGTCTGATAAAGAAAGCTAAGGCATTTCAACGTCTCGTCCAGCAGATTACTAGATTACTAGTAATCAAAATAATGCGCAACAGTTCCAATGAAGTGTTGTATACAGACTGTTCTGCATGTTTACATTCGCTCCGTTTCAGTTATTTAAATTAAAATAATGACTTTTAAAATAACTGTAACGCATTGCGGAATTTCTTTATTTATTGCAACACTAAAGGGGAGGAGTGAAAATGGTACGAGTTTTACTTGGTAGATTCAGTGTTCTAGTCACTAGTGATAAATACATGCCGGCCGCTGGTGGCCGAGCGATTCTAGGCGCTTCTGTCTGGAACCGCGCGACCGCTACGGTCGCAGGTTCGAATCCTGCCTCAGCCATGGATGTGTGTGATGTCCTTAGGTTAGTTAGGTTTAAGTAGTTCTAAGTTCTATGGGACTGATGACCTCAGATGTTAAGTCCCATAGTGCTCAGAGCCATTTGATAAACACATAATATAAATAGGTGTATTGCGTTCTTGTGTCTCGTGTATAATATAACCTCCTAGAAGTATATATGTTTTCTTATTCAGACAGTGTATTTTTTGGTTTATTAATTTGAGGAAAATATTTTCTTTCTGTAACTTATAGATATATTGGTACACATATAGCAGCAATAACAGCCTTCATTATTCTGCTAAAGTTTCAGCGTGTTCTGAATAACAGGCTTCAATATTCTATTAAAAATTTCAGCGTGTGCTGATTGAAGGTACCATAGTCATACTTCGAATATTAATTCGTCTTTTCTATCTGATAAGACACTGTAAAATAAACAAAGTCGACTTCTGAGCTTTTGGATGCTAATTTTGGGTTAGAGATACACTGCTTCAAGGATTGTCTTTCCTATGTTTGAGAATTTACCTTCGTACTTGGCTCAGGTTATGCTGATGTGTGGCTCAGTTTATAAAAAATTGTCGTGGCACACCGATATTGCCTGGCGAAATGTATCGCGGAAGAACCAAATGCATGGCATAACTTTATGTCCACTTTGATGCCTTCTATCACTATTGCAGCAAATTAAAGTCTATCTCCTGGTTTCAGGTTTGACTCATTGTCTTTTGTTCTTTCAAAATTTTGAGTGTGGTGTGGGTCGTTAGGCAAAGAACACCGCTGACAGCACCCTGTCCATCGCATGTGACGGCCCCCTAAACATCGTCACTACACGGAAACGTACTCCCAAAAGGCAAACGTGGTGGTCAGTACGACGTGCTGGGGTCGTCATGTATCTTCGCAATCGTAGCTCCTTGACAACACAAGCGTTGCAACAATGATGCCCGGCCTTGACAACCCTGCATAAGAAAAAATGTGGATGACTATCCTCTAGGGCGCCGGAATTCTGAGCAGTGATTGGTTGTTTCGGGGAAGGAGACCAGACAGCGAGGTCATCGGTCTCATCGGATTAGTGAAGGACGGGGAAGGAAGTCGGCCGTGCCCTTTGAAAGGAACCATCCCGGCATTCGCCTGGAGCGATATAGGGAAATCACGGAAAACCTAAATCAGGATGGCCGGACGCGGGATTGAACCGTCGTCCTCCCGAATGCGAGTCCAGTGTCTAACCACTGCGCCACCTCGCTCGGTCTTCTGACCAGTGACCGTAAGGCCACTTTATGAAGATGGTATCTGTTCTTTCGGACATGTCAGAAACCTGTCATTGACCTTTTTCTTCTATGCTGGATGCGCACGCATTGCCCGAACTCTTACGGGACTCGGTAAGATTGTCTGCCGCGAATAATGAGTACAGTGGGCAGGAGATCCCGGGTTCGCGCCCCGGCCGGGGCACACATTTTCAACTGTCCCCGTCGATGTATATCAAAGCCTGTCGACAGCTTAGGGTCTTCATTTAATTATCATTTCATAAGTCCAGTTGGACACTCCTGTGGCTGGGTGATGCACGTGTGGAGAGCCTCCAACGCACTAGGCTGGTGGCATCGTGGCGGACACCTCGAAAATGTGAAGAATTGCACTTACGACAGATAATGGCCATGAAGAACAGGAACCCCAGTAAATGAAAAAAGAAAATTAGAGGTTGGAACTTACTACCCCTCAGCATTCCTTTCCATAGCCACGGTTTGGGACGATGGACAAGCTAGGGAACAAGGATTCGAATACCGTGCGCAGTACTGAGTTTGCACTAGGACAGAAGGTCCTTGTCAACAACGAAATCTATGTCTTTCCTGTGGTGATTATGAAACGTAAATCTGACGAAGTAGCAGGCCGTAAAAAATGCGGAACAGATTTTTATTGACTAAAGCAACGACTGAACCAACCTTAGGCGTTACGAAGGAAGGAAGGGAGGAAGATTAGGGTTTAACGTCTCGCCCACATCGAGTTCATTAGAGATGGAGAACACGCTCGGATTAATTCAAGAATGGGGGAGGAAATCGTCCGTGCTCTTTCAATGGGGCCATCCCGGTATTTTCCGGGAGTGATTTAGCGAAATCACGAAAAATCTAAATGTGGAAGGCCGGGTGCGAAATTGAACCGTCATTCACCCAAATGCGAATCCAGTGTGACAGGTAGTCCGAGCTTCTACGAAGCTAGGCGATACCTCTGTCTGTGTTAGCCCACTCAAAAGCCTTATATTTCACACACATCTAACGCTTCAGTCCAACGAAGAACTCAGGGAAAACCTGAAATATCGCAGTGTTTGTTTTAGACAATGCAGTCAGAGTGTCAAAGTACAACAACCAATCAAACAGTTTCCTTTCTAAAGCCGTACAGTCCAGAATCAGCATGGCCATCAGGCAAAATCGCCAAGAGTATTGATTCAAACGGCCCTTCGGTGCACCAGCTTGAAGACAGCCATTCGATAAAACGCTGTGTCCCGCTGCGTGAAGAAGTTCGTACCGTCTGCTGCACGTCTTCTTCCGACAGGTACCGTGCACCCTTCAAGGGTTTTTCTAATAGCATGTGGAGATATCAATGCTATAGGGTGGCTACTCGAGTCTCTCCCACGGGAGCTGGCGTTTGCGACATGGGGACGTAGACCCGAGACCAGCACGGAACTTGACGCCCATTCCATAACATCGGTCTTTGACAGACATGCTGCCCAATGCACATTCTTCATTCTCCGATGGATGTCTAGCGGTGTCTGTCCTTCGGCATCCAAGAAAAGAAGAACAACACGTTGATCCTCAAAGTTCAGGTTTACGCACTTACCGCACGAACGTCGGAAAGTCACGAACGCCACCCTATCCCCTTGCCATCATGTCGGTGCTTATATACCCTCATCAGTCGCCCTACCACGCATAGAAGCTGCAGAAACGCCGTCGAACGGAAACTTGATCGCTCCTTGTAGAACAAGAGTTACACAGCGCCTCCGTGCTGGCATTTGTAGCACACGTCTTACCGGCAAAAGTTAAGATCATGGTATACAGGATGGACCATTTTCATCCGTAATGGGGAGTAACTCTGGATGGAGATGAGATACACCAAAATATTTTAGATAAAAGCTGTAGGTGGCATAGCTACTAATGGACGTGACCTTCAGAGTGATTTTCAAGGCGATTTTGGAGGTTACAGTGACTTTTTGAATGGGAGCCGTAATATTTGACTTAATATTTGGAATGAGCGGCAAATTTTACGTATAAAACGATAAATTAGACAAGGTCATGGTAAGATTCAATGAAGGTGAAATAAGCAAATATGTTTTTAATTTGAGTAGGGGCTAACTCGGAAGGCAACAGCAAAATACTATGTTAGATACAAATTGGAAGGGGCATCCCAAGGAATGCGAGGAGAGCGGAGTTACTCAGCTACTTGTAAATCAATGGCCTACGTTTTATCTATGTTTGCTCTGTCTCACAAATGTCAAAATAAAACTTAGACGTTGTGACGTATTTATTTTTGACAATAAACACTTAATTAAAACAAATTTCAAATTTCTTTAGTCTTGTTCAAACACGACGTTGCAAATAGTGGTTTCCACGAAGCAAAACTCAACCTTCGAATGACCTTCAATAATTACCATTAACATCGAGGTTACTGAGGTTACCTCTTACGGCCCTTCCATTTTGTATCTAACATTGTATTTTGTTGTATCCCTCCTATATTCCGAGTTAATCCCTACTAGAACTAAAAACATATTTGCTTATTTGACCTCCATTGAACTTTGCCATGACCTTGAATAATGCATCATATTATGAGCAAAATTTGCCGCTCTTTTCAAATCTTAAGTCAATTATTAGGGTTCCCATTCAAAAAAATCACTTTAACGTCAAAGTTACCTAAAAAAATCACTTTCAAGGTTACGGCCATTAGTAACAATGTGTGACTATCTTGGCCACCTACAAATTCTATCTAAAACATTTTGCTGTATCTCATATCTACCCCCAGTTATTCACCATTACGGATTAAACTGGTTCAGCCTGGGTATGAATGGCGTTAAGCCTTACGTCGTACGACCCATAAAGTGTTTTTGTCACATATCACAACGCTGTCTTATAGAACTCGTCTGTGGAACCTCTGGAAAAAGTCTTTCCGATAATACACTCCTGGAAATTGAAATAAGAACACCGTGAATTCATTGTCCCAGGAAGGGGAAATTTTATTGACACATTCCTGGGGTCAGATACATCACATGATCACACTGACAGAACCACAGGCACATAGACACAGGCAACAGAGCATGCACAATGTCGGCACTAGTACAGTGTATATCCACCTTTCGCAGCAATGCAGGCTGCTATTCTCCCATGGGGACGATCGTAGAGATGCTGGATGTAGTCCTGTGGAACGGCTTGCTATGCCATTTCCACCTGGCGCCTCAGTTGGACCAGCGTTCGTGCTGGACGTGCAGACCGCGTGAGACGACGCTTTATCCAGTCCCAAACATGCTCAATGGGGGACAGATCCGGAGATCTTGCTGGCCAGGGTAGTTGACTTACACCTTCTAGAGCACGTTGGGTGGCTCGGGATACATGCGGACGTGCATTGTCCTGTTGGAACAGCAAGTTCCCTTGCCGGTCTAGGAATGGTAGAACGATGGGTTCGATGACGGTTTGGATGTACCGTGCACTATTCAGTGTCCCCTCGACGATCACCAGTGGTGTACGGCCAGTGTAGGAGATCGCTCCCCACACCATGATGCCGGGTGATGGCCCTGTGTGCCTCGGTCGTATGCAGTCCTGATTGTGGCGCTCATCTGCACGGCGCCAAACACGCATACGACCATCATTGGCACCAAGGCAGAAGCGACTCTCATCGCTGAAGACGACACGTCTCCATTCGTCCCTCCATTCACGCCTGTCGCGACACCACTGGAGGCGGGCTGCACGATGTTGGGGCGTGAGCGGAAGACGGCCTAACGGTGTGCGGGACCGTAGCCCAGCTTCATGGAGACGGTTGCGAATGGTCCTCGCCGATACCCCAGGAGCAACAGTGTCCCTAATTTGCTGGGAAGTGGCGGTGCGGTCCCCTACGGCACTGCGTAGGATCCTACAGTATTGGCGTGCATCCGTGCGTCGCTGCGGTCCGGTCCCAGGTCGACGGGCACGTGCACCTTCCGCCGACCACTGGCGACAACATCGATGTACTGTGGAGACCTCACGCCCCACGTCTTGAGCAATTCGGCGGTACGTCCACCCGGCCTCCCGCATGCCCACTATACGCCCTCGCTCAAAGTCCGTCAACTGCACATACGGTTCACGTCCACGGTGTCGCGGCATGCTACCAGTGTTAAAGACTGCGATGGAGCTCCGTATGCCACGGCAAACTGGCTGACACTGACGGCGGCGGTGCACAAATGCTGCGCAGCTAGCGCCATTCGACGGCCAACACCGCGGTTCCTGGTGTGTCCGCTGTGCCGTGCGTGTGATCATTGCTTGTACAGCCCTCTCGCAGTGTCCGGAGCAAGTATGGTGGGTCTGACACACCGGTGTCAATGTGTTCTTTTTTCCATTGCCAGGAGTGTAGGTCCGACGAACAACGTCCGCAGTGCACAAAGTGCCTGGTCCACCAACCTCTCTAGTCGCAAGTTTGACCGGTTTTCGGAAAGGTAAAGAAGGTACAGGAATACAATACCTTCGATCGCAAGTCACACTTCGAATCCCGGAAACAAGGCGTGCGGCGTTATCCAGTGGATATGACCAGAAATTTTTCATTATTTACTGTCATCATCTTCTCTTTTCAAAATCTTGAACAACTTCAGAAACCAGCATATCGTTCGAGGGAGAAGTTAGCACATTGCTAGAACACCATGCACACCGGTGTGAGTGGATACTCCACGGCGGACGCAGCTGGCTGCCCTATATCCTTCTCGGCTGTCGTTGGAGAGACAGTCGGCCCCTAGGTCGCCCACTTAACTGATCCACTCACTGATAACAATCAGTGGAAGATAGGAGTGAGATCATCGCGCCATCCTGCACTTTTCTTTTTCTTTTCTTTCTGTAGAAGATCGTAATTGACATGGGAGCTTGTCGGATTGTACGCAAATCAAAAACGTCTTTGATCTTGACCTTGACTCTCCCCATAGAGAAGAATTAGCTGAATATACGGATGTTACCAATCGCCTTCCACTTTCGCTGCCCCAACACTCCCTCTCGTAGCGATTATACAACGGTACTTGAAAGTCTCTCGGGCATGCAGCCAGACTGACTGGTCGTTATGAAACGAATTTTCTTTGGCGTAGCGTGCCATGGTAATCTGGCTGCTACTGCTACGGCGAGCGTATGGAAAAACGACACATAGCTCATCTGTCCACATGTGCACTGTAACACAGATACAAAGCTAATTGGGGCAGGAAACCAAACGAAATGCAGTAACTCTGCATCAGCCGGCGGAGACCGTGGGTCCCTTATACCGAACTACTCAGAAGGTATCCTTGAACAAGCTCTCAAAGTTTACCGGTGGAACTTCCCCGCATCTTCCCCGCCCCACCCACGTCCCGCGTGTGGAGCCCCCGACGCGCCAGCCACGCTGGAGGTGGCTCGCTTTCGGGACTCTAGAGAAGGATCTCAGAGTCCTCTCTGCCTATGTCGTGTTCTCTGTTCTGTATTAAGTTATGTAAGGAATAATGCATTCAAGTAGCAATGAACTATATTCTATTTCAACTAACAAGTTACAAAAATAAGTGTATTTCTCATGTGAAGCTAAAACTCATCTATTCCATGTATGAAGTGCTGAATCAGCATTCAATCTCTATAATCTGTGTAAACGTACATTAGCGCAAACCCTTTCAGATGAGAATAGCTCGAGGTTGCACCGAGACCTTCTCATCTCAAATAGATTGAAATAGGCCATTACTAACCAACATGCTACTTAAATTGTATTACTCATCCAAATAAAGCGTATCACTTCCCTCCATTTTTTACAAATTGTTCTTAACCACGCTCATTGTGTTACATTTCATTTTTCTTTATTTTTCTTTGATATTTGCATTGTATAAATTATATTCTCATCAACTGTGAAGTAACAAATCATATGGGACCATTTTAACAATTATTAAGCATTCAATTCGCTGTAACCTCAGAGAAATCTTTATATATTATGTTCTTTATATTATTTAAAAAATCATTAACGACTGTATACCAATAAGACTGTAACAATGAGAAGTCTTTGCTATTAGATTCAGAAGCATACGACCCAACTTACATTTCAAGGTGGTGAGTTACTTTGTACTGTTAATGAATGAAATAAATCTCTGTTCCGTCTTCGCTGCGTTTACAGCAACTCAACTGCCAGATTCCACGCTTCGCTAAGTTGGAAAACACTGTCCCCGTTACTGATGTTCTCACATGGCCGGGTTTCGATGACCGCCTTCTATACTCAGTCCCAAAAGAGGGATCTGTTTTCCAAAACTTTTTTTTTAGATTCACACTTCATTTTACGATCAGTATCAAAGCAGTGTGTCAGCAACGGCTGATATCATTGCTGCTGGATGCCAGTGCGCCATTTCTGTTCGGTGCTTACCCTCATGAAATCTGTGTCACGATACCTCATGCAGAAGGCATTAACTACACAGTGCCACAAGCAATGAATGTGATTGGTTACGCAGCGCATAATGCGATATATTACTCTTCCAGATGGCGGTCTCAAGTCTGCACGAAGGCGGTCTCTAAAAATAGCTGACGTCATCAGAAACAGTGGAAGAGCATTACGATGACAATGGAGACATCCCATCACTAGTTATCTACAAGTGCCAAGGTGTGCGAAAAACTGCAGCTTGTTGTGGACATTTATTTCCAGGTACAGTAAGTGGAGTTTTAGAACGAGGAGTACTTTTTACCAGTCTTTTCGACATAGCCGCATTACTGGAGAGGTATTACGTCAAGATATCAGCTTCGCTAAATTTCCACTCAGAATTTACTCGCCGGCCGGTTCTAGGCCCTTCAGTCTGGTACCGCGTGACTGCTACGGTCGCAGGTTCGAATGCTGCCTCGGGCATGGATGTGTGTGATGTCCTTAGGTTAGTTGGGTTTAAGTAGTTCTAAGTTCTAGGGGACTGATGACCACAGATGTTAAGTCCCATAGTGCTCAGAGCCATTTGAACCATTTTTGAAGAATTTACTCGATATTGAATTTTAATGGAACATGGCATTCTCTCCTTTAACACTTGACATATGGATATCTTCAACGCCCGTCTGACAGATTGGGACTTCGACGCTGCACCAGCACAACGCACAGGTAGGCTTACCTATCCAGCACCAGATATCGTACACAGTTAAATACTTCAGCACCTCAGTTACTATAGTAAACAAAGTATTCTGCTGATACTTAACAGCCGGCCGCGGTGGCCGAGCGGTTCTAGGCGCTTCAGTCCGGAACAACGCGGCTGCTACGGTCGCAGGTTCGAATCCTGCCTCGGGCATGGATGTGTGTGATGTCCTTAACTTAATTAGGTTTAAGTAGTTCTAAGTCTAGGGGACTGATGACCTCAGATGTTAAGTCCCATAGTGCTTAGAGCCATTTGAATTTTGATACTTAACAAGGTTTCGCAAGAGGGACATTTTCCCAATCGATGGACAGCAAGTATCATTGTACCAATTGTGAAAACTGGTAACAAAGAAAACAAAAAGAAAGGAAACTCAGTATAAATAGCTGCAGATCGATTGCTTGAAAAGCGAGCCTCTGCGAACTCCTGGATGGGACGGTCAATCAGAAACTTTGTTGCTGTGATTTCGAAGGTCCACAATCGACCACTTTTTACGACTGTTGCTTCGATGACACCTGGTAGATGATTTATTCGACTTACAGAAGACTCATGACACACCATGGCGACATCACATCCTAGGCGCACTCCGAGGCAACGTGACAACCTTTATTGAAAGACAGAAAAAAGAACTTATCCCATAGGAATTGGCGTTGGGCTTGGTACAGTCCATTATAAGCAACCTGTTCAGGAAAACACTATTCGATGGAGTTTAGTCTTAAGCACTACCCTCTCATAGGACTCAGAAAGGGTATTGACGCCATCGCGGGACCAAATGTATCGTAAGCCTTGTATGTCGACGACTCCTGCCTGCACTACACCACTATGTCATTAAGCTCAGTAGAAGGCTATCTTCAAACGGCCGTTCCGACGACAGAGGTACGAACCCAAAATCATGGGTACAGTTTTATGCCTAGAAAGTCTGCTGTAGAATTCAGTCCGCCACCTACGTCCTGATTTATATCTGGGTAACCAACGGCTAGAAGTGATACAAAGCTTTCGGTTTTTAGGCCTGTTTTTCGACCAAAAACTGACAAAGGTGCCACACACTAAGAAGCTGGTGACAACTTGTATGAGGAAATTAAACTTCCTACGTTTCCTCAGAAACAGTTGTTGGGAAGCTATTAAAATTTTAACAGTATCTGATTTTAACCATATTTGACTATGGATGCGTCCTTTACCGGTCAGCAGTACCTTCGTTTTAAGCCTACTGGACACTGAGCACCACAGTGGTATCCACCTTGAGACTGGAGCTTTCCGTACGAGTCCTGTTAACAACCTGCTTGTTGAAACAGGCATCCCACCTATAAAGATACGCCGCCTACAACTCTTACTTACTAGATTTACTATAGGCCAGGACGTCTCTTTTGCGCGACAATTTCCCAGAACCCCAACATCCATCAATTTACGATTCGTCTGCAAACAGGACAGCAACGGTTGGACTAAAATACATCCACCGGTAACTCTTTCACGAGAACTTGCCCGCCTACGCCACAGATGGAGAACCCCGCTCGGAATATTCTTAGTCCTGTAATACGAATGTATTTCTTTTGTAGCATCAAGGATCACACAGACCCTGATATTCATAGTGCTAAGTTCTATTCTGTTCTTCACGACTACGCAGCCTTTAGCCCCATATACGACGGCTCCAAAGATGATGAAAAAGTTGGCTCTCCATTTATCGACAAAAACATTTTCTCAGAGAATGTAACATCTACACTGTGGAATTTGTAGCAGCATACTTGAACTCTCGCACACTTACATCCCCAGCTTGTCATAATTATTCTCCTGTTCTGTTTCTCCCGTAATAGTTTGAAGATAGCTGGAGTAACCCAAACATTCTGAAGCACGCCCAGATTCACTTGATCTATGGAATATATTATGTTCTGGCGAACCATTGCCACAGATCGTAGCTGACGGCGCAACGAAAACATACCATGCTTCAGTCTTGTCGTGGGAAAGTGGATATTACCATCTGATTTACAGCACTCACATCAACAGTTGATGATGGGGTGGAATTCGGAACGGGACTCCTCCTGCCGCTTACTTTGACCCAGATGGAGAGGGGGAGAAGTCCCAACTCAGGTCCACCCAGTCCAGGTATAAACCCCAAATCTTATCGTCCTATTCTTGAAAGCCGGTCGGAGTGGCCGAGCGGTTCTAGGCGCTTCAGTCGGGAACCGCGCGACCGCTACAGTCGCAGGTTCCAATCCTGCCTCGGGCATGGCTGTGTGTAATGCCCTTAGGTTAGTTAGGTTTAAGTAGTTCTAGGGGACTGATGACCTCAGGTGTTAAGTCCCATGTGCTCAGAGACATTTGAACCTATTCTTGAAATTTGAGTTTGTCTTTATCACCCACGGTACTTAACGGCTTTTCCTTTTTGTGACAGCCTCTCGTAGTGTCGATGCAGATGGGAATAGAAACGGAAGCCGCAGGGTACATATTCCATCCCAACTCTTATTCTGGAGGAAGCTTACTCCAGTTGCTTCATCTTCCCCTCTGCATGTGCTAATGTTAGTTCACTGAACTCGAAAAGTCATTTCTTCTGACAGCTTTACAAATCTTGACACGACTGTACCCACACCTGTCGCAAAATTCTTCACTTCGCTCATTGATTATGAGGATAAAGGGATTAACAACTACGATATTGAGACTTTCAGAAACACCACGTATCATCACCCTTTGAAGACACTGTCCATTGAGATTAACTACGCTTCCAAGTCCTTTGCAGTTCCTAACAGAATTACAATGACGTCGGCAAACTTCACTTTTTTTTTTCTTCTTCCTGTACTTCAGTTTTCTTTCCACAATTCTCCTAGGATCCCTTTCCCGCTTGCTCGGTGTAGAAAATGAACAACGCCGGTGATTGACAACAATTTTATGTCACTAGCTTCTGGACTCCCGCTCCCCCTCCATGACCTTAGAGTCCGCAGGTCGTGACCTCGCGGTTGCGTTCTCACTTTTCCAGCACGACGTCCCGGGTTCGATTCCCGGCGGAGTCAGGGATTTTCACCTGCCTCGAGATGACTGGGTGTTTGTGTTGTCTTCATCACTTATGAAAGTGGCCAGATTGGACTGAGCAAAGGTTGGGAAATTGTGCGGGCGCTGATAACCGCGCAGTTGAGTTCCCTACAAACCAAACATCATCATTATCATATATGACCTTCGACTGTTAGAACAACAGAGTGCTTTCTGTACAAGCTGCAGCTGACCCTGACTTGAACACACTACTTTGTACCCTGAGAGGCCACAGTCCCGACTGTGAAGACGGAACGCCTCCTGGGTCGGGGTGGTGACGCGGGCCGCCGTGTGTGTTTGGCACGTCATAGCGGCCCGCGGCGCGCGGCCTTGCCAGCGACGCCGCTAAAGTTAGCACCTGCTCGCCTCATCCGCCGACGTCCCGGGGCACCGGCGTCGCACCGCACGCAACACGCACGCGCCACACCGCGCCACGCAAGTGCACGCACGTCGCCAACTCGCGCACCCTGCGTGCCTCAGCAGACACCTCCTTGCTGCGTTAAACTGATTATCATGACACAGCTGGAATCAATAAGGGCGAAACTAAAGAAATATACCGACACGATGTTACTGAGAAAGAGACATTAGAATCCTGGTCAGGCTCAGATTCCAAACTCACGAAATATTCATTACACTGCAGTTTGTACAGTCCATTTCAATAATTTTATATCAGTGAATTTGATTCAGTGGATAACACTGAAGTCCCGAAGAAACTATTATACCTGTCTAATATTGTACAGGGCTCCCGCGAGTACGCAGAAGTGCCACAACGCAGCGTGCTATGAAATCGAATAATGTCTGAAGTAGTGCTGGAGGCAAATGACACCATAAATCTACATCTACATCTACATCCATATTCCGCAAGTCACCTGACTGTGTGGCGGATGGTACCTTGAGTACCTCTATCGGTTCTCCCTTCTATTCCAGTCTCGTATTGTTCGTGGAAAGAAGGATTGTCGGTATGCCTCTGTGTGGGCTCTAATCTCTCTGATTTTCTTTAAATGCGAACATTTTTAGGTTAGGCTTTACCGTGACTGTTACTGATATTAAATGAAACAACAAGTTCACTGTTACCAGTCACCATTTTATTTATTTCCACGACGCGTTTCGAAGGTTTAAACCTCCATCATCGGGTGGATTTACATTAGTAAGTATTACATTTGTGTGTGTGTTGTGTTACGATTTTTGGAGGAACTTGTGGCACTGCCTAGTGGAGAAACGAAACGCTATTTCAGAATATGGTTTAGGATTACTTTTGACGAAAAATTAAACTGATATCTAATGGTAAACATTAAATAAGTAAACTACAGTACCTTCATTGATCACAGGTTCCTTTTGCTGTCGTAACACATCACTTGTATACTGCCACATTTGTAAACAAATATGGCGTCTGGAATCAGCTGGGTGCAAGGTTCGTATAGCAGAAGTGAAGACATAATCGCAAAGTGCAAAGAATATACATCATAACAATATTATTACAGAATAATTGCTTTAAGCATTTAGCAGTGTTTGTTTATGTGTGTGTACTTCAGGTGGTATATAAATCCAATTCTGACAAGTTAAAACAGCAAACATTCGTACTCGTTTATACAATCACGTGAAATGTTAAAATGGCTTAAACTTCATACTTATTGATAACAATTAGGTGAAATGTTACAGACTATAATTACAATGATCATATTGGCTACAACAGTAAAATCATACATACATTACACTCATTGATTGGGGTTAATAAACAGATGTGAAGTGAGGGGCTGGAGTCAGAAGGAGAGGTAGAGAGAGAGAGAAAAAGTGTGTGTGTGTGTGTGTGTGTGAAAGGGAGAGGGAGAGGGAGAGGGAGAGGGAGAGGGAGAGGGAGAGGGAGAGGGAGAGGGAGAGAGAGAGAGAGAGGGAGAGAGGAAAGAGTGATTATATGAGAGGAAACATTTACATGGCAAGGAGTCTTAAGATTGCATGTTGCATATATTAGCTGCCTAAAGGTTGGGGTAATACATTGGTTAATGCTATAAACTATTCAGATAGATATACATTTGTGCCAGTAGTTGATGTACATACAGTTTTAAGCTGACAAGGGGCACAAGCTGTTGGTGTGATGAATTATCTGTGAATGAGGTCAATCTCTTGTAGTCTTGGCAGCTGTCAATATTTATGGTAAGTATTAGGTGTGTGTGTGTGTGTGCGTGTGTGTATAAGTGGGTGTGTCTGTGTGTGTGTGTGTGTGTGTGTGTGTGTGTGTGTGTGTGCATTTTTATGAGTGTAGGCAGTTGCTGAAAACGGAGATGATACTATTGTAAATATTGTCATTTTTGTCATTTAAGATAGATTCTGGTTGTTCCATTTGATGTTTGTAAATTTGGAGTGTTTCAAGGATGTCTAGTTTTCTGCCTTTTGGTTGGATGTGTAAGATGCTAATACTTGTGTTGTTAATATGGTGTTTTGTTTCATGCAGGTGGGTAGCTATTGCTGATGTGTGATATTTTTTGTTTTTTAGTGCTGCCATGTGTTCCTTGAACCTAATCTCAAATGATCTGCCTGTCTGGCCTATGTAGAAGCAGTCACAGTCCAAACATTCAATTTTGTACACACCTGTGTGATGAAGTGGGTGTCGTGTGCCGATGTTGTGGGGTAACTTCTGTCCAATCTTGTTGTCTGTTGTAAAGGATATGCTTATGCCTTTCCGTTTGAAGACATTGGCAATCTGGTATGAAATGTTACCCAGAAAGGGGATTGTATGGAAAATGTTATTTTCTTTTTGTTTTTTGTGTTGTGATTCCTTTGCCATTATTGAGTGTTTTAGGGTGTCTACTATGGAGCTGTTATAACCATTTTCAATAGCTGCTTGTTTTATTATTTCAATTTCTTGATCACATTTATCTTCTGAGAGTGGTAGTTGGATAGCTCTATTAATCATGTACCGGAATGCTGCCATTTTGTGTGCTGCGGGGTGGCAAGAGGAGTTGTGGATTGTGGTATGTGTTGTGGTAGGCTTCCGATAAATTTCAACTAGGCAGTGCCACAAGTTCCTCCAAAAATCGTAACACAACACACACACAAATGTAATACTTACTAATGTAAATCCACCCGATGATGGAGGTTTAAACCTTCGAAACGCGTCGTGGAAATAAATAAAATGGTGACTGGTAACAGTGAACTTGTTGTTTCATTTAATACTCTCTGATTTTATCCTCGTGGTCTCTTCGCGAGATATACGTAGGAGGGAGCAATATACTGCTTGACTCCTCGGTGAAGGTATGTTCTCGAAACTGCAACAAAAGCCCGTACCGAGCTACTGAGCGTCTCTCCTGCACAGTCTTCCACTGGAGTCTATCTATCATCTCCGTAACGCTTTCGCGATTACTAAATGATCCTGTAACGAAGCGCGCTGCTCTCCGTTGGATCTTCTCTATCTCTTCTATCAACCCTATCTGTTACGGACCCCAAACTGCTGAGCAGTATTCAAGCAGTGGGCGAACAAGCGTACTGTAACCTACTTCCTTTGTTTTCGGACTGAATTTCCCTAGCATTCTTCCAATGAATCTCAGTCTGGCATCTGCTTTACCGACGATCAACTTTATATGATCATTCCATTTTAAATCACTCCTAATGCCTACTCCCAGATAATTTATGGAATTAACTGGTTCCAGTTTCTGACCTGCTATATTGTAGCTAAATGATAAGGGATCTTTCTTTCTATGTATTCGCAACTCATTAGACTTGTCTACATTGAGATTCAATTGCCATTCCCTGCACCATCCGTCAATTCGCTGCAGATCGTCCTGCATTTCAGTACAATTTTCCATTGTTAAAATCTCTCGATGTACCACAGCATCATCCGCAAAAAGCCTCAGTGAACTTCCGATGTCATCCACAAGCTCATTTATGTATATTGTGAATAGCAACGGTCCTACGACACTCCCCTGCGGCACATCTTAAATCACTCTTACTTCGGAGGACTTCTCGCCATTGAGAATGACATGCTGCGTTCTGTTATCTAGGAACGCTTCAATCCAATCACACAATTGGTCTGATAGTCCATATGCTCTTACTTTGTTCATTAAACGACTGTGGGGAACTGTATCGAACGCCTTGCACAGCTGTCCATAAATCCGTAACAGTACGAGGGAGTGGCGATCTCTTCTGAACATCACGTTGCAAGGCATCCCAGATATGCTCAATAATGCTCATGTCTGGCAAGTTTGGTGGTGAGCGGAAGTGTTTAAACTCAGAAGAGTGTTCCTGGAGCCACTCTGTAGACGTGTGGGGGATGTCGCATCGTCCTGCTGGAATTGCCCCAGTCCGTCGGAATGCACAATGGACATGAACTGCTGCAGGTGATCAGGCAGGATGCGTACCTACATGTCACCTCTAAGCGTTGTATCTTCACATATTGGGGTCACATATCACTCCAATTGCACACGCCCCACAACATTACAAAGCCTCCACAAGCTTGAACATCCCCTGCTGACATGCACGCTCCATAGATTCATGAGGCTGTCTCCATACCTGTACACGTTCATCCGCTCGATACAATTTGAAACGAGACACGTCCGACCAGGCAACATGTTTCCAGTCATCAACAGCCCATTGTCAGCGTTGACGGCCCCGGACGAGGCGTAAACCTTTCTGTCTTGCATCCATCAAGAGTACACGAGGGGGCTTAGGCTCCGAAAGTCCATATCGATGATGTTTCGTTGAATGGTTCGCACGCTAACACTCGTTGATGGCCCAGCATTTATATCTGCAGCAATTTGAGGAAGGGTTGCACTTCTGTCACGTTCAGCGATTCTCTTCAGTCGGCGTTGGTCCCGTTCTTGCAGGGTCTTTCTCCGGCCGCAGCGATGTCTGAGATTTGATGTTTTACCGGATTCCTGATATTCACGGTACACTCGTGAAATGGTCCTATAGGAATATCCCCACTTCATCGTTGCCTCGGAGATGCTTTGTCCCATCGGTCGTGCGCCGACTATAACGCCACGTTCAAACTCACTTAAATCTTGATAACCTGCCATTGTAGCAGCAGTAACCGATCTAACAACAGAGCGAAATCCTTGTTGTCTTATATAGGCATTGCCGACTGCAGCGCCGTATTCTGCCTGTTTACGTATCTTTCTATTTGAATGTGCATGCCTATGCCAGTTTCTTTGGTGCTTCAGTATATATCAGTGAATCTGATTCAGTTGATATGTATCCCTGTGTTAGGGTAAGGCATAGCCGTCCATCTTTGCCATTCGACTGATGATCCTATTCGTAATGGAGAAGCTCGATTTGTTTCCTCGGAAGAAAAGTAGGGAAATGTACGCGATAATTGTCGGTCTGTCTTGCAGGCAGTCACAAATGGCTTAATGGCCTTTCCCCTTTCAAATTTTAGTTTGTCTAATTTTAAAAGAAGTAAATTTAAATTAGTTTACACTAATTACAGTAAAATGGCAAAAGAAATAGAATTCAAAGAAAATGTGAGAACAAAAAAGGTGGAAATAACGTGATTGCTCGTGAGTAAGAGATCCGAGTTCGAGTCCTACTCTGCCACAAATATTCTTTCATCACGACATATGCGAGACAGCTTCTGTTACTGGAATGTGTAAACGAATACGAAAGCCAAATTAGATATTCTGCTTTAGGGAAACCAGTGTCACCTCGTTTATTTGTTTCTTATTTTTAAACTTTAAATTCAAAGCACGACGCACGTCTAAAACAGGGAAAGTAAATCAATTTTCTAGTGGATTAAGGAGAAACGGAGGGTGAAGGACAACAGCAGACATACCTCCATAATACGCAGAAGATTGTGGTCGTGTACAATCGTACTGAACCTTTAAAAAATTGAGTGTTCCCTTGTAAGGTCGATGTCTTACAAAACCTGGTTTGGAGGCGGCATTGTAAATGCCGTACTAAAATGAATTTAGAATTTTGATGAATGTTTTTGCTTTAAACGAGAAGTATGGAAACTGAAGGATATTAAAGTATTTGTCGTCGTTAGAGGAAATACGCAGACCGAGGCTGTAGAATGTGAAGAAGCACCAGAAGTCTATCCAGCAGAAGGTATTAATCCCGGCATGCAGTCTCGATCTATATGATCTCCAACTCTACCGATCAAATTATTTATTAGAACACATTAGAGCTAGCGTGAATACTAGACTCTTTTGAAATGGACGTGATACATGTTATGAGCTCGTTGAAAGTTAACTGTGTGGATGGCAGACGACGTATGGCGTTTCTGCTCTAGAAGATTGTACCAACTCATTCTCAGAATTGGACATCGTATATCTCCTGCAGTTTGTGAAGGCGAGTGACGTGGTGCAGCTAGACGGGAACTGACATTTACGTAACACACAACAGAGCTCTATGTTCTCAACACCGGTTGCATTTCGCGTCGGTAAAAATATCCCACAAGGATGTCCCCTATTCCCAGCACTAAGAGGCTTTGGTTCTTCGACAGAACAGGTGTTTCTTCTCCGTTTGTCGAAAAAACCCACAGAAAATGTCACCATCAGACAGCTAAGCAAATCAAAAAATGTACTAATTTTGCAAAGACATTACAGTTCACGAATGGCGAATGAAAATTTGTAAGCAGTAGATTAACTCTCTTCGGAGACGAATTGTAGAAAGCCCTGAATTACAGCCGGCCTTATAATGGTCGTCCAAGTTAAATGTATTAACACTCACATTTAAAATCGTTCTAAATAAGGGATGACAACCTAGGTTTGATTCGCAGGCAGGATTAAAATCGTCACTACTTCTAGACTATTAACAAATGCCGAGAAGTAATAAAATTTCCTTGAACAGTCTCCTTGATTTGACCACTAGACTGCGAAAGGAGCACCGCGAACAGTCACTACGTCACGTCCAGTAGGTGTCTAGCATCTCCGCAAACAATCTCTACCAAAAACAATATAGGGCAGTGCTGCAAAGGAAACAGGGAAACAGGTCGCACACAAAAAACACAACACTGAAATTTCCAACTAAACAAATGCAATTTATTGGCTTTCATTCAGCTGGTTATTGGATGCACATTCTGTAACTCCTGAATTCAGGCACTCTCACAAACTAGCAGCACTCCACCAGAAAACCGAAGATGCCTCAGTCAGAATTTCAGGCCCGCGCACCGAAACGCTCTTTCGCGTTCTTGCAAGCTTAATAAATTCACGTCGCAAATCGACTCCTCTGTTCCACGAGCTCCAGACCACTACTCCACAACATTATTTTACACACACGCCTTTTGTGAATCAGCAGCAAGTAACGTATCTACTTCCTTTTAAACTTCACAGAAGTTCTCCCGCGTACCCCTGTGGACTAGCACTCTCGAAGAAAGGATATTGCGGGGACATGGTTTAACCACGGCCTCGGGGAATGAATTTTCGTTCTCCAGCAGAGATTGCGCTCGTCTGAAACTCCCTGGCAGATTGTGAGCCGAATAGGGACTCTAACCTCGGACTTTTCCCTTTCGCGGGCAAGTGCCTTCCCCCTGAGATATCTGTGCGCGACTCAGGACCTGCAGGAAGTAAAGGTGTGACCGTTACACAGTCGATCGCGACAAGACCAGTGCTTTTGTGACTTCCAAAATGCATCGACACAGTTCCATCTGCTCGGAACCATTTACCACATGCGTGACTGACTTACGGACGATCAGGACAAGATCTGACGTAATGTTGACAATAAGTCACACCCATGCCTTCTGTTCTGTAGATACCCATCTAGTATAAAAGTAGGAAGAAACGCACGGTGATGAACATAAAGCAGAATTAAGATAATAAAAAACGTGAACGTATTGAGAACAACAGGAGTGCGAGAGAGTGAGTGGGCGGCGAATTTAAGGAGCGGAAAAAATGCTCAAATATGTGTGAAATCTTATGCGACTTCACTGCTAAGGTCATCAGTCCCTAAGCTTACACACTACTTAACCTAAATTATCCTAAGGACAAACACACACACCCATGCCCGATGGAGGACTCGAACCTCAGCCGGGACTAGCCGCACAGTCCACGACTGCAGCGCCTGAGACCGCTCGGCTAATCCCGCGCGACGAAGGAACGGACTAAAGTCATAATAAGAGAGAGGTAAGTAGCTATAGCTATTATGATACATTTTTGTATACATTTCTGGGCACAGACAGAACGTCAGTGGGAAGAAGGCGGAAGACGCAGTGCGACAATGAAGAGACGCTCGGTGTGGATGAGATCGACTGGTTAACCTGTTAACCACTGCCAAAAGTCGCGCAGGTGTTGTCTGCGGTTGTGCGTCTCTGTTCCGCTACAAAAGAATGCCATGAAACATCCGAAGAGCGCTCAGAAAGCGTGACCGGCAGGTCATTTGGCATCCACGCACACAGCGGGGATCGCAGCCACTTGTCTGAAGCCAAACGCTGAATGGGCACCCAGGGCTAATCGTCGTTCCTTTGCTCTTGCTGCGTCTTACAGCTTACATTCTTAAGCACGTCTCAGCAGCGTAACTACTTGGTTTTGCACATGTTCGCATTGAGCAAAATGGATGCTCCAGTACATCGCTGTTTCTTTCCCAATTTTCCTAAGTTGTCAACCCACTGGGCACTATATTCAGCTCACTTGTCTTTTTATCAATGGCGTGTATGACACTATATGCTATTCCACCCAATGAATGTTCTGTATAACCTATTTATTTTTCAGCTTCCCGTTTGGTTGTAATTTACAATCCCATTCAAGGGCGTATTCCACAAGCCACTGTACGTTGTATGTGGAATGCACAGAATGAATTAGTTTAGCTATTCCACCTGTTCCGCTCTCGGATGAGGCACGGAAACGACAATTATCTGCGCACCTCTGAGCAAGCTTCAGTTCCTCTAATTTTGCAGTCTTGTTACTTACGTGGTACATATGTGTAGAATGCTGTAGTAATACGTTCTTTCATTTCTCTCGGGAGGTTGGATCTCATACATAATCCTTAGAAAACGATACCTTTGTTTTAACGTGTCGGAATAGCATTTGTTGAACATAATCGTATGTATGAGACAATGTTGCTTTCAATAAATAATGCACTTTCTTATTATTCCCCTTATTTTATGTCATTTCTGTGTGATACGGTCTAAAAAAAACAATCAAAAATGAGTCGGACAACTGTTTTATATGCGGTATCATTCTAAAATAAGGAATAATTTGCAAGAGCTTTCAAAAATTCTCCGAAACCCAGTTCTTTTCTCAGGTGTCTGAATTTTTGCGAATGAACTTGTCTATTCACTGATGTTTGAATCAAACGATACCTTTGTTTAAGTCCATGCGCGTTTCCTAAGCGATCTCCCTGATACAGTTGCCCCATTCAGAATCATTTTCTGGAGCATGTACTTTTCAACAAAATTCTAACATGCATCGAACCCACGTCTAACCAGGATAATAAAACGAGCAGTGGTGTTTTTTCCGAGCTGGAATGGAACATAAATCGTTAATGTCACTAGTAATTCAATGTGAATGGCAGTAGAACCCTTAAACCGATCACAATCTGAATAATGCTAACAAGATTACTGCAGGTACTGCAAATACAGACCAGCAAGAAGTGCTGCAAGCATTGTAAACACACGTACCCTCAGTGACGAGACACTAGGCAGGGCATACTTAAGTCACCTCTGGTCCTGATCTACACTCCTGGAAATGGAAAAAAGAACACATTGACACCGGTGTGTCAGACCCACCATACTTGCTCCGGACACTGCGAGAGGGCTGTACAAGCAATGATCACACGCACGGCACAGCGGACACACCAGGAACCGCGGTGTTGGCCGTCGAATGGCGCTAGCTGCGCAGCATTTGTGCACCGCCGCCGTCAGTGTCAGCCAGTTTGCCGTGGCATACGGAGCTCCATCGCAGTCTTTAACACTGGTAGCATGCCGCGACAGCGTGGACGTGAACCGTATGTGCAGTTGACGGACTTTGAGCGAGGGCGTACAGTGGGCATGCGGGAGGCCGGGTGGACGTACCGCCGAATTGCTGAACACGTGGGGCGTGAGGTCTCCACAGTACATCGATGTTGTCGCCAGTGGTCGGCGGAAGGTGCACGTGCCCGTCGACCTGGGACCGGACCGCAGCGACGCACGGATGCACGCCAAGACCGTAGGATCCTACGCAGTGCCGTAGGGGACCGCACCGCCACTTCCCAGCAAATTAGGGACACTGTTGCTCCTGGGGTATCGGCGAGGACCATTCGCAACCGTCTCCATGAAGCTGGGCTACGGTCCCGCACACCGTTAGGCCGTCTTCCGCTCACGCCCCAACATCGTGCAGCCCGCCTCCAGTGGTGTGGCGACAGGCGTGAATGGAGGGACGAATGGAGACGTGTCGTCTTCAGCGATGAGAGTCGCTTCTGCCTTGGTGCCAATGATGGTCGTATGCGTGTTTGGCGCCGTGCAGGTGAGCGCCACAATCAGGACTGCATACGACCGAGGCACACAGGGCCAACACCCGGCATCATGGTGTGGGGAGCGATCTCCTACACTGGCCGTACACCACTGGTGATCGTCGAGGGGACACTGAATAGTGCACGCTACATCCAAACCGTCATCGAACCCATCGTTCTACCATTCCTAGACCGGCAAGGGAACTTGCTGTTCCAACAGGACAATGCACGTCCGCATGTATCCCGTGCCAACCAACGTGCTCTAGAAGGTGTAAGTCAACTACCCTGGCCAGCAAGATCTCCGGATCTGTCCCCCATTGAGCATGTTTGGGACTGGGTGAAGCGTCGTCTCACGCGGTCTGCACGTCCAGCACGAACGCTGGTCCAACTGAGGCGCCAGGAGGAAATGGCATGGCAAGCCGTTCCACAGGACTACATCCAGCATCTCTACGATCGTCTCCATGGGAGAATAGCAGCCTGCATTGCTGCGAAAGGTGGATATACACTGTACTAGTGCCGACATTGTGCATGCTCTGTTGCCTATGTCTATGTGCCTGTGGTTCTGTCAGAGTGATCATGTGATGTATCTGACCCCAGGAATGTGTCAATAAAGTTTCCCCTTCCTGGGACAATGAATTCACGGTGTTGCACTTGCACGGAAGACCAACATCATCATGGGATCTTTTACGTGGACACTGCACAACCATCGATATTTCTTACGTCACCTGCAGCTCAATGGTCATACACTCCTGGAAATTGAAATAAGAACACCGGCGGTGCACAAATGCTGCGCAGCTAGCGCCATTCGACGGCCAACACCGCGGTTCCTGGTGTGTCCGCTGTGCCGTGCGTGTGATCATTGCTTGTACAGCCCTCTCGCAGTGTCCGGAGCAAGTATGGTGGGTCTGACACACCGGTGTCAATGTGTTCTTTTTTCCATTTCCAGGAGTGTAGTTTTGTCATGCATCAACCATTTTATGACGAAAATGGCTCTGCCACTTTAGAAAATAAGCTATTTTGGAACGGATCACGTTTCCACAAACATAAGTGTAATTAATCATCATAAGACTCACTGCTAGAGGAAGAATAACCTCCGCTCTGCGCGTCAGAAGCTTTCATGACGACAGGCAGCGCGATCGCTGGTGATTTCCTCTCTAGTCTCATTTTCTCGACCGTCATCTAACTCAAGCAGCGATAGCTACGATTTCTTCAAGATGAGCTCCCTCTGTTGATGGAACATGTTCCACTACTAAACCGCAAAAAATTTCAACATGACGGGCCTTCAGCGTTTTTCCAGAGTCAGCACCATGCTTTTTATCCTGGTAACCGGGTACGAAAGACTTTACTTATCCTATGGCCAGCGTTATCGTTTGATGTTACTCCAGTCGAACTTTTAGGAGATCATCGGTTTGGGTGTCAGAAGAGAGGTAGAAGACGCAAGACAGTACTAGCCCTACAATTAATTCATCTTAGGAGATTGGTTGAACAAAGGCAAACCCACACTTCTATCATTTGTAGGTTTAGAATACGTTTTGAATGGAAAAGCCAGTTCTGAATTATGATATTACTCGCGATAAAATACATGCAGTGAAAATTTAAGTACAACACTTACAAATTCGTGAGTGTAGTTACAATAGTCCATGACATGAAAGGGAGCGGCTGTTGAGGAGGGAGTGAGGCAGATTTGGAGACTATGCCTCGTGTTGTTCAATCCGAATCTTGAGCAACAGGTAAATTAAGTTAAGGAGAGGTCTGGAAAGGTGAATTGAAGTTCAAAGTGAAGACGAAAAACAAGGATATTGGAAAGTGTCGGATTAAATCACGACATGCTGAGAAAATTAGCTTTCGAAATGACTAAAAGTAGTAAATGGGTTTTGCTATTTGGGCAGTAAAATAACTGACGATGTCCCAAGTAGAGGTGATACAAAATGTAGATTAGAAATAGCAAGACAGGCTTTCTTGAGAAAGAGAAACTTGTAACATAAATTTTAGTGTTAGGATACCTTTTCCGAAAGTGTTTGCTAGGAGTATAATCTCACCTGGAAGAGAAATGTGGACGGTAAATAGCTCGTTCGAGAGGTGAATAGTATATTTTAAAATATGGCGCTGCAGATTATGTGGACAGAGCGAGAAACAAATGAACAACCACTGAATCGAATTAGGGAGGAAAGAGCATCGTGGTAGAACTTGACGAAAAGAAGTGAACTCTTGATAGGAAACATGCTGAGCCATCGTGTAACGGTTAATTTGGTAACGGTAAGCGCTGTAGAGGGATACCAAGGATCAGTTAAACACAGGATCAATTGAATGTACAGAGCAATAACCAAACAGATACGATCATACTTGCACATAGTAAGCTAGTGTGCAGAGCTGCGTCTAGCCAGTCGCAGACAAAAAAAAGAGAAAGAAACTGGAAATGTTGGAGCCTGCCGCGTTGTCCTTTCAAAGTGGTGCGCTGCTCTTTATTCAGAACGGTGATCATTTCGAACAAGTGCTTGGGTCAGAGATGTAGCTAAGGGACGTCGTGATACGTCTTTCTTAATCAGAGCTTCATAGGCTATGACAACACACAAAATCTCTTTCCGAGCAAAGTAAACAAAACTGTCCTTGTAAATGAATATTCGTCAGTACGTATATGGCTTACAAGCCCCCTTAGGCTCTAGTTCTATGCACTACACATCTTGAAGCGTACCTATGTCTAATAAATTACTCCGTTCATGGCTGCCACTGGGGCTGTCCCGGTGATACAGCAAATTCTGCAAGTTTTCATGTGCACTTGCTGCCATTTTGTTTTGTTATTCGTGTTTATACTTGTCTTATGAGTTCCTTAGGTTTCCAGTGTAGAACTAAAATGGACTAACGATTTACGGAGTCTTCTAGAAGTAAACAGCCTGACACCTCAGTCTGTTGAGCGAAGTAGATGTCTCAAGTACTAGTACAAACTGCGAGTTGGATGAAAGTGGATTGAAAGGGCGGCAACAATATACAGGCCAATCACCAATATTCTCCAGGTCTTGTGGCAAGGTGAAACAATTTTTTACTGAGGAAAATAATACTGCCGTTCAGCGTCCTACTCGACGCTGAGGTCAACAGCAGCCAGACAGAAATGGAGAATTACATTGGCAGAGGTATCTTTGAAAGAACCGTTCTGGCATTCATACACGGAAAAAGTAAATCAGGAGAGGACGATGAAGACGTGATACGAGTCCAGTGCTTACCCATTGAGCAACCTGACAATTTTATTATTTTATTTTTCTGTGTTTTCTCCCTTTCTATGTTTCCGACAGCACTGTTACGGAACGTTCTCACAAAGCTAGTGACATTGCCAGTTGTGATCTTTACTAAATAATTATATTGATTATAAAAATACAACTACAAGAATTTTAACCCTTCACGGAAGCATTTTTATTTTCATGTATGATTTGGCGCAAAAAGAGAAATACATCTTTCTTAATACAGATAAAGTCCAGAGCAGAGTTGTTCCTCATGAAGTATGTGTAAACAATTAAGAACTTCAGTGACAAAAAATAACACCAGTCCAGAATTTTCTGCAAAAATAACTGACAATAATAAATCTGAGAACAACAAACCCATCCGGAAAACAGAAAAAGGAACAAGACGTAGAATTTTTCTATAGGGTTTTCGGAATTACAGAGAAAAAGGAATCGGCTCTACCATTAATGTCCACACATTTGCCACTTACTCAGTATCGACACCAATAAAGAATATTAATATTGTAACAGTTTCTGAAAGACATTTGATCAGCCAGTTGCAGGAATGCGTGACATACGAACATAATGATGATTTTATAATGACATTACTGACAGATATTAGAAGTTTAAAGTGGTAAACAAAAGAAAGGGGGCTAATATTTGTCGAGAAGGTAATTAATTTTCTTCTGTGATACTTTTCGAACTTCATCCAAATATTTAGAAAAGTCATTGCAGAACCGCAGACAGCTTGTGACGAAATAAATCTTTATCAACTATCGGGTTCGATCATTTCATCATCTTCAGGTATCATAAAATTATTAACAATATCCCGTATGATAATTTTCTTTCTGTGGCGTGCATTAGAATGAAAACCATCCTGTATCGATGTGTACAGTGTTTTTTGCTGTCAATAATTTTTATATTACTAGTACTAATCGTAGTGACTGCAGGTAACTCTGGAGAAATTGGCACATTATGATTTTTATTTTAGTTCACGGAAAAAGTAAAAAACGGTGGAATTACAGGCCACTGTAAATAATTTTATGATAACTGATACTGGTAGCTGTTGAAGGCTCTGAAATGAGATGACTTTTTTTTCAAATATGTTTGAGCTGCACAAAACAAACTGCTAAAAACCCTTGTGTCAGAGTGCAAAACAAAGCGCTCGACGCGTTCTTACCTTTCCGCCGTTCTCTCTCCTCAGAATCCCTGATGTCCCTCAGGATCTCTTCGGTGGTGTCTCGCAAACGTGACTCTGCTCCTGGTGTCAAAGAACGAGCTCTCTGTCGGACCTGGAACAGAAGGTTTTGTGTAGAATCCGAAGATTGCTCGCGTGATGTAGGTAGCGCTAAACAAAAAGTATGTACGAGGGGCGTCCAGTAAGTATGCAACACTATTTCCGTCGGCCAGTTTCGGATGACAAAATGTGGAACATCGTGGAAATTTCTCGCTTCAGCCCCTGTGGTTTCATGGAATTCCGATAGGTGGCGGCGTATACGCAGCCTTCAGAATGGTGTCTGTAACGGATGTGTGTCCTAGCAGAGAGCTGTCATTGAGTTCTTTTTGGCGGAAAATCAAAGCATCGCAGACACACTACTGCCCATTAAAATTGCTACACCAATAAGAAATTCAGATGATAACGGGTATTCATTGGACAAATATATTATACTAGAATTGACATGTGATTACATTTTCACGCAATTTTGGTGCATAGATCCTGAGAAATCAGTACCCAGAACAACCACCTCTGGCCGTAATTACGGCCTTGATACGCCTGGCCATTGAGTCGAACAGAGCTCGGATGGCGTGTACAGGTACGGCTGTCCATACAGCTTCAACACGATACCACAGTTCATCAAGAGTAGTGACTGGCGTATTGTGACGAGCCAGTTGCTCGGCCACCATAGAGCAGACGTTTTCAATTGGTGAGAGATCTGGAGAATGTGCTGGCCAGGGCAGCATCCGAACATTTTCTGTATCCAGAAAGGCACATACAGGACCCGCAACATGCGGTCGTGCATTATCCTGCTGAAATGTAGGGTTTCGCAGGGATCGAATGAAGGGTAGAGCTACGGGTCGTAACACATCTGAAATGTAGCATCCACTGTTCAAAATGCAGTCAATGCAGAATGGGGAATAATATGATGGACTAGAATCCTGAATATAACCGACCTGCTTTCAGGAAGCCGGCCTCGGTGGCCATGCGGTTCTAGGCGCTGTAGTCCGGAACCGCGGTCGCAGGTTCGAATCCTGCCTCAGGCATGTTTGTGTGTGATGTCCTTAGGTTAGTTAGGTTTAAGTAGTTCTAAGTTCTAGGGGACTTATGACCTCAGATGTTAAGTCCCATAGTGCTCAGAGCCATTTGAACCATTTTGCTTTCAGAAAAACGGTGTGTTACATTACTTTGTGAATGCCCATCGGCCATAAGTAAAAGTAAATACGACAAATATCCGAAGCGCAACGCATCGAAGTATATACGAAATGATCAGAGCACAGTTTGTTTCTCGAGAGATGTATTTAATCTCATTACCTCACATCTAGATCACTACTCTAACGTTCACAAAGGATACAGTTACAGAGATTATCTTTGACTCTGCAACGGAGTGTGCACCGTTTTGAAACTTCTTGGTAGATTAGAACTGTGTGCCGGAGCGCAACACGAACTGGGAACCTTGTGTTTCATAGGTAACACCCTTATCCACAGATCTATCCAGGAACGACTGGCAGCTTGTATTCTGCCAGTAACTGTCTCTGACTTTTCAAACTTTAGAGAAGCTCTCTAAAATACCTGCCGAGATTAGTACTGCTGGGAGAAAGGATATCATTGAGGAATGACTTAAACATACCCTAGGCGATTGTTTCCAGAATTAATCTTTCGCTCTGCAGCAAAGTGTGCACTGTTTTGAAACTTCTTGGCAGATTAAAGCAGTGTGCCGATATTCTTTCTTCCAGAAGTGCTTGCCAAGCAGCTTAAGTGCAGTTTGGCATGTACTCAATGATGGATTACCTCAGGGCTGTGTTCTTGCTCCAGTGTTATTCAACCTCTACCCAGCTGACCTGCCGAATTTGACCTGCCGAAAATTTCAATATGCAGATGGCCTGGCAATTTCATATTAGAGTGAAGACTTTTCTGAATGTGAAGAACACCTAACGAACAGCCTTACTAAACTTTGAGTATTTTGAGACATGGTGACTAAGACGAAATGTTTCTAAAACCGAGGTAAGCCTGTTCCACCTCTCTAATCGCCTTTCATCAGCAAAGATCAGTCGATAGTTCGGCCCTCTTGGCACAGTCAGATACAACGAAAGCCCAAAATACCTGGGAGTCACTCTGGACAGAACTTTAACATACAAAAAACACCTTTCCAACATGGTCAAGAAGATTCAAACACGAGTGAACCTTGTGAGAAAGCTTGCAGGCAGTACATGGGGAGCAACCACACCAGTCCTCCGAGGAGCATCCCTTGCACTGGTATACTCTGCATCAGAATACTGTGCACCAGTTTGCCTCCGAAGCACCCACGTAGTGAAAGTAGATGTCCAACTGAACTCAGTAATGAAACTAGTTAGTGGTACAGTCCGGTCTACACCTACTTGCTGGCTACCAGTGCTTTCAAACATCTGACCACCAGATCTCCGCCTCAAATCTAGAAGACCAGCATATGAAATGGGAGTCTTAATGCTATCAACATGATTCGACCAGGACGCAGAGTGGAAACGTGAGTGGAAAGCTACAAGAACCCGAAACCACGAACTTGTAGACAGTCCAACAGTTCCAGTTCCAGGCTTCCACCAACTAAGGGTGGTGTGGGTGCAGTTAAACAGATATCGGATTGAAAAGGGTAGGTGCAAATACAACATGAACAAGTGGGGCTTTTCAAGTGATAGTGTGACTGTGGTGACACCCAAACAATGAGCCACGTTGTGAATGATTGTCCAATCAGAGGCTTCCCTGGTGGCATTGAGAAGCTCCATCAAGCATCCCTCGAGGCACTCCGCTGGATCGAGTCCATCAACATCCGAGTATAGTCTGAGCCGTTTTTAAACTTGTGTACTGTATATAATTTCACATGTTCATTTTTATATATATTTCTTTGTTTTGCTAAATGTGTATTACTGTTATTGATGCATACGATAATAATAATAATAATAATAATAGTGCAGTTTGGAAAGTAGTAGACAGGTACTGGGGAAGTTGAAGCTATTAAAGCAGGGCCTGAGTCGTTTTCGGATAGCTCAGCTGGTAAGATTACTTGGAAGAGACATTGTTAGTTACATCTGACTTCTCTTACAATGTACGATATAGTTTCAGAAAAAAAATAGATGAAAAACTAGGTTTTGGAGGCGTCCGGTAATGCAGAAACACAAGGAATTTAGCGATGCTCCAGGTATCACAACAGAATTCTACAAAACAAGCATTTTTAAGACAAGGTATCTCTTAGGTTCCGTTGTTACATAAACCATATACATCGAATCGTTTTTAGAACTTCTTCTAATGTTGGATTATTCCAGAAAGATACATTACATTTTCTTCGTGTTCTGGGACCACATCCAATACTTCAATCATCTGTAAGAAATCTAATTAAATACTTTTTGACACTGTGAACACACAGTGAGAAAAAGGTGTTTGCACGTATGTTACAGAACTTAACGGAAACGACTGTCGGAACGGACCGAATGATTCATGACATTGACAGCCAGGGAAGGAGTGCACATCTTCCAACAGATATCGCAATGTTTCATTCACCAGCTGTGAAGGAAAAATCTCGGTGGCTAATCGGCGTCTATTCTGGATTCTAAATTCGAAACAACTGCTTCTTCGCTTCGAGTTTAGGTGCAGAAAATATCTGTGCCGTCGATGAGTGGAACATTGCGGAAGACGTAATGCAGATACCTTTCGACAGAAAGAAAGAGTTCACTGGTGTTTTTCCAGTGTTTAGATAATATAATACTCCCAGCTATAATGTTCTTACAGTGCTTCCTCAATGGCGCTTCCTTGGACGACTGCCTATCTTCGCATCAGGTTACTGTGACAACGTTATTACAGGTACGAGTTGGTCAAGTCCTTTGGGACTGGTTTCAGCAGAACAGCGGGAACTCTCCGTAGTCGTTGCCATGGCTGTCAATGACATGTAGGTTGGTACAGTTCTGTTTATTCGCTGGAGGTTTTGTGACAGAGTGCTGCTCTTCCAGACTAACAGCAGCAATGTCGATTGGGCTGGGGGAATGAAAGGTACGTATGTGATTCAATTTCTCGACATAGGAAGCTGTGTTCATTTACGGACTAAAATTTATGCAGTAGAAAACCATTAATCCTATTCATCATAGGGGGCAGTGGCTGGCCACGAGCACCAGCAAAATAAGCCCATACTTGGGATCTCTCCAGATGACGGTAATGATTCATTATTTATCCAATAGCAACCGCTGATCGTGCGTCAGGTCTTATCTGATCTTCGAAAGTCACTAGCTTTCCCTCCGCTCAGTAACTCGCCCATATTAGTGATTAGTGGCGGTTTCAAGTGCCCGATTATGAAGAAAGTTACATTCTATCAATGGGAGAGCACTCGGTGTGGGTCATATAACAGATATAATCTAGGACGGAAGACGGATTGCACTCTGGTGGATGATTAAGTACAGGAGAATTTAGAATTTAGCAAAGGAGATCATGGAAAGTGCTTATATTTTTTAATCTAAGCAGGGAATAAGATTATCTGTTCTGTGATCTAAACAGATTATGTTCTCAAGATACAGCAGTTAAGCAAATTTATACTGCTGACCACTAAAAGTGCAACGCCGTAAGGCACCATCCATCAAAGGCAAAACTAACCCAAGTTTAGTTCGTGCTTGGATATGTAAACGATTAGCACTTCAGTGCAACTGCAAAAAGTCTAGGAACGATGTCATCTACATTCTACATATGACGAAAGATTACGCAGCGGGTTTGTCATTCAGAAACAACATTTGGATTTTTGGTGTTTGGGAGAAGGTTTTGGTATTCATCGTGTAAGGAGAGGGGAATTCTACCAAAAACCGTCTAAATTCTACAGCGGAAAGATCGTGGCCTGCGGGGGCTGCGGTTTGTTCTAGAGTTGGTCGGGATTCAGCGACTGTGACGGGAATATGGAATCGACAGGTTCAGGAGGGCTACACTCGACGCCTTGGAGGATCTCAAAGACCGCACGCGGCTGCCGCCCAAGACAGACGTATTGTTCATTAGACCGAGTAGGATCGTACAACCACGTCTCGTACACTATGTCTGTCAGGGAAACGTCTCACTTCCAGCAACACGAGCACCACAGGCAGAAACACGATGTCTGGAGCACCACGGACTGCCAGGAAGGCGACCACTACTGGACCTACATCTACATCTACATCTACATTCTACATTCTACATTTATAATCCGCAAGCCATCCAACGGTGTGTGGCGGATGGCACTTCAGGTGCCACTGTCATTACCTCCCTTTCCTGTTCCGGTCGTGTATGGATCGCGGGAAGAACGACTGCCGGAAAGCGTCCGTGCGCGCTCGAATTTCGCTAATTTTACATTCGTGATCTCCTCGGGAGGTATCATTAGAGTCACGCGGAAGCAGCTAGAGGCTGTGGTGCACCCAACAGCGACCCTGCGCACAGGAATGGCACAGCGTCGTCTTTTCACACGAGTCCTGGTTCTGCACTCAGTATCGTAGTGGACGTATCTGTGTTTGGAGACAACGAGGACAGAGAGTGTGGCGAGACTGCATCCGTCACCGTCACACGGTCCAGCATTTAGTGTGTGGCTTTGTGGTGCCACTGGGTGTACAACACCATCACCTCTGGTTAGAGTAGTTGGCAATTTTTACAGCAAACACCAGATTTCTGAAATGCTAAGGCCGGTGGTTGTGCCCTACCTCCGGGTGCTCCATTAAAATATCGTTCAAGCTGTGCTGTTCTGACCTGCCTCGGTACATAGGGTGTTACACTCTTGTCCTGGAAGGTACGATCTCCCGACCTCCCGCGCACTGAAAACATCTGGTGCTGGGTAGCTAAGGGAATGCCCCACGACCATTCGCCAGCGACTACGATTGAGGAACGGCGTAGAGTTGAAGCAGCCAGCTATGGCTTAACTGTATATGTCATCCAAGCTCAGTTCGACTCTGGTTGGAGCCATGTTCGTTGCAACAAGTGCAACCTGTATTCACCAACATCATCAAAAAATTTAATTGTAGATTCTTCCTACTATACTGTACCCGTTAAGTAAACTTTCACTATTTGATACTTTTCCTGTCGTTGTACTTTTAGTGGCTAGCTCTGCATTATCGTATAACGCCAACGTATATGTGATGCTGAGCGCAATGTAGGAGTTAAAAGATTCAAAACTGCTCGTCTGCCTCGAGTTACATTCTACAATTGTTTCTGTATAAGCAATACAGATACCCAGCAGAGAGAGTAATAGAACGTGGAGGACCCTATCCGCCCGTACACAGACCGACAGGGAGGTGCTACAGCGCTTCATACTAGGGCATCGAGGTGCCGGTATTCGGGGTAATAAAAGGACGTGACAGCCAAGAAGGCGTGCTCAGTGCCCAGCGCAGCATAATGTGACGCCGCTCCCCACACAGTGGCCCCATTGTTGAGGCGCCGGGTTCTGTTTAACTGGCAGGATAATTGACTGTAAGTGGGGGACAACAAGGTGACGTTTGCTGAAGCCGCCTCTCCGGTCTTGCTGTAGCTTCCCCGAGCCACTTAGGGCATACGACGTGCTCCTTCTCCGTCTTCCAATTCGGCACTGCCATATGACGCATAGATTCGCTCCAGTGAGGCGACGCATCATTGCGCAGTGCGTATGGCGTACGATTGTCTGTAGAAGAGTCTAGTAACGGTCTGCTAACGGTATTCCATAAATTTAGAAGACTTGAAGGGTGCCAAGCACGTAATGAAATTTGGTTCCTCCTCATAACTCTTACACACTGCGTTGGCAAGAAGTTCTCAGTTTACTTACTAAATCTCTTCTAATCAAAGATTCTTTTTCATTCCTTTTTATGTAGTTATCCATTTCTAGTACTCTGAGGAATTTTTTGTTCATTGCTGCTTTTAATTAATTATAATTTCTGATGATCAAACATTGATTAGACTTAGGCGCTAATGATCGCTTCGCTGTGTGCTTGTATGCCTAACACCACCGACTACGTTTATAAAAATAGTAACGAGGAAAAAAAATTGCTTAAAGCTGAAAAGAATCAGTAGTATCAGAAGCAGGAGGACTGGACAAAGTTAAGCACGAAAGAAATCATCTGTAAAGAATTAAACATTGTAGATCGACATTAATTGACTAGTTTTCCAAGTCAGAGATCACATTATCATTCAGCTTGTAAGCTACTCGGAACTACATGACGGATCACAACAAACGACGGACAAATTAAATATGAACGTAGTGATACACTTTCTTAGCGTTTAAAAGCGGATAGAAAAATAAACAATGTAAGTTTTACAGTTTCTTGCACGTAGACACATGATAATACACTAAAAAGCGGATAGAAAAATAAACAATGTAAGTTTTACAGTTTCCTGCACGTAGACATATGATAATACACTACCTGACGCAAAGAATGAAGCAGCCAAAAGACATGGTCAGATGTTAATGCTACTTGGTACACTTACATCGATCGGCGGGTATTTAAATGATTACTTGTAATTCTCTGTTACAGGTTGAAAGACCACCAGAATGCATTAGTGTTGTTCCCGTTCAGTGTTGTTACCAGGGTTGGTACTAGACGTAAGAGACGTGAACAGCATCAGATATTGAGTGATCACTGTGAGGGATATAGAGGTGTCACGTACTCGTATGAGGCAGCGTTATCAGCACCTGACATAGTTTGATAGGGGCCTCATTGTCGGTCTCCATGTGGCCTGCTGGTCGAATGGTGCGATATCCAGATTGTGGGGCATTCTGTTGCGGCAGTGGCCCGTTGCTGAACTGCATGGGAACGTCAGAGCAGGTGTCTATTCGTCGTCGGGGTTCCGCTCGACCACGTCTCAATACCACAAGAGAGGACCGCCGTATTGTGCACTACTCACATCGTAATCCTTTCGCATCAGCGTCTGCCATTCTGCAACATTCTGTCTGACTCCGCACCGGTGTCAGAAGGCCAGCAGCAACCGGACTAGGGAATTACTGTCCCACGCCATGTCATGCCATGGAATGCCATTAACACCACAGCAAAAACGGTTACTGGTTACAAATGGCGTCGCATTCTATTCAGCGATGAGTCGGGGTTCTACACTACCCAGAGGACCGTTGTCGGCGAGTATGGCCGTGAGTTCGGGAGTTGCCCCATTCTTTCAATGTTTTGCAGAGGCACGGCGGTGTTACTCGTCCGTTCATGGTGTTGGCAAATTTTTGCCAATACTTCAAAGCTGGTAGTGACTGAGGGAACAATGGTACGTCATCGACATCCAGCGTCTACATCCAGACAGAACCGTACTGCCATGTTTCAACAGGATAATGCTCGTCCACACAGGGCAGGTGTCTCTATTCGCGTGATACTGTGATACTCCAGTCACCAGCCAGTTACCCACATCTGTCCACAGCAGAGTATGTGTGAGACTAGGTCGGACGTCAATTCTGCTCCACTACCAGTCTCCAGGATATCACGGACCAGTAGCAACAGTTGTGCGTCTACTTGCCTCCAAGAACGTACTAGAGCTTTGTGACACTCTTCGCAACAGAACCAGTGCATTGATCCACGTCAGAGGGGCTTCACCGTGACGCCGATAAGTGGGCCGATAGTGCCAAAATCTTCGTAAATTTGAGTCGATTTCGTAAGCACTGAAGTTACATCACACACACTCTCGAGCGGTGAAGTTCCATCTCGTTTCCTCCTCCCCTTCTGTCAGCTTCACACTTTTTTGTGAAGCAGTGTACTTTGTGATACATTGTGCTTATGTGTTCGCTATCGAATGTGGAAACGAGACACACAAACGCTTTCGATTTTATTAGGAGACAATCTAACGAAAGGTAGGATTGCCCATCTACATCTATATCCATACTCCGAAATCCACCTGACGGTGTGTGGCGGAGGGTACTTTGAGTGCCTCTATCGGTTCTCTCTTCTATTCCAGTCTCGTACTGTTCGTGGAAAGAAAGATTGTCGGTAAGCCTCTGTGTGGGCTCTAATCTCTCTCATTTTATCCTCATGGTCTCTTCGCGAGATATATGTAGGAGGGAGCAATATACTGCTTGACTCCTCGGTGAAGGTATATTCTCGAAACTTCAACAAAAGCTCGTACCGAGCTACTGAGCGTCTCTCTTGCAGAGTCTTCCACTGGAGTCTATCATCTCCGTAACGCTTTCGCGATTACTAAATGTTCCTGTAACGAAGCGCGCTGCTCTCCGTTAGATCTTCTCAATCTCTTCTATCAACCCTATCTGGTACGGATCCCACACTAGTGACCAATATTCAAGCAGTGGGCGAACGAGTGTACTGTAACCTACTTTCTTTGTTTTCGGACTGCATTTCCTTAGGATTCTTCCAATGAATCTCAGTCTGGCATCTGCTTTACCGACGATCAACATTATATGATCATTCCATTTTAAATCACTCCTAATGCGTACTCCCAGATAATTTATGGTATTAACTGCTTCCAGTTGCTGACCTGCTATTTTGTAGCTAAATGATAAGGGATCTTTCTTTCTGTGTATTCGCAGCACATTGCACTTGTCTAGATTCAGATTCAGTTGCCATTCCCTGCACCATACGTCAATTCGCTGCAGATCCTCCTGCATTTCAGTACAATTTTCCATTGTTACAACCTCTCGATATACTACAGCATCATCCGCAAGAAGCCTCAGTGAACTTCCGATGTTATCCACAAGGTCATTTATGTATATTGTGAATAGCAACGGTCCTACGACACTCCCCTGCGGCACACTTGAAATCACTCCTACTTCGGGAGACTTCTCTCCATTGAGAATGACATGCTGCGTTGTGTTATCTAGGAACTCTTCAATCCAATCACACAATTGGTTGATAGTCCATATGCTCTTACTTTGTTCCTTAAACGACTGTGGGGAACTATATCAAACGCCTTGCGAAATCAAGGAACACGGCATCTACCTGTGAACCCGTGTCTATGGCCCTCTGAGCCTACTGGACGAATACCGAGAGCTGGGTTTCACACGATCATCTTTTTCGAAACCCATGCTGATTCCTACAGAGTAGATTTCTAGTCTCCAGAAAAGTCATTATACTCTAACACAGTACGTGTTCCAAAATTCTACAACTGATAGACGTTAGAGATATAGGTCTATAGTTCTGCACATCTGTTCGACGTCCTTCTTGAAAACGGGGATGACTTGTGCCTTTTTCCAATCTTTTGGAACGCTACGCTCTTCTAGAGACCTACGGTACACCGCTGCAAGAAGGGGGGCAAGTTCCTTCGTGTACTCTGTGTAAAATCGAACTGGTATCCCATCAGGTCCAGCGGCCTTTCCTCTTTTGAGCGTTTTTAATTGTTTCTCTATCCCTCTGTCGTCTATTTCGATATCTACCATTTTGTCACCTGTGCGACAATCTAGATAAGGAACTACAGTGCAGTCATCCTCTGTGAAACAGCTTTGGGAAAAGGCATCTAGCATTTCGGCCTGTCATCCTGTGTTTCAGTACCAATTTGGTCGCAGAGTGTCTGGACATTTTGTTTTGATCCACCAACCGCTTTGACATAAGACCAAAATTTCTTAGGAATTTCTGCCAAGTCAGTAAATAGAACTTTAGTTTCGAATTCATTGAACGCCTCTCGGATAGCCCTCCTCACATTACATTTCGCTTCGTGTAAATTTTTGTTTGTCTGCAAGGCTTTGGCTATGTTTATATTTGCTGTGAAGTTCCCTTTGCTTCCGCAGCAGTTTTGTAACTCGGTTGTTGTACCACTGTGGTGTGCGTACTGTAAGACCTTCGGTACACACACCATGAGATTATTTGACTCGTTGCTCTAAGGAAGTAGGCGAGTGTCAGCAATATGTCTCGTGGTCTTATTGTGGCGTGTTTATCTTCTGCCGTTAGGTGAGACGATAGAAATGCCACTTGCACGCTTAGAGTAGCAGCTTGACGGTGACCAACTCTAAACAAAACTTGATTAATTTTCACACACATTTATTAAAATAATAAAAAGCATAAACATTACATAACTTGATTCTGGATGCTGTTTACAATTGACAGTCTGAAGTTCCTTTGGTCTTGGTACGTTAACCTTGTTCTCACGTATCTCTGATACTTGACAAAGTGTCTATTTATTTACCTTCATGGCTATGTACAGGAAATTGGTAATCTTATTAGGCGCAGACTGAAACTTGACTACAGACTAATGCAGACAAACGCAGACTGACTAATCGGAGGTCTGTACACTCGTTATAATACCTCGTGCGTTCAGGTATAACTGCGCGAGTGTGATCCGCGAGGAGAAAAGGTTCTATGTTAGCAGCGATCTCATTGGCTGCGTTACATACTAATATGCGGATCGACGGAAGCATAATTTGGTCCGTCTCTAAGGCAGCGCCATCTCGTAGTGCGGAGACGGACGAGCGCTGCGCCTGCGCTGTTGTGCTTAGCAGGGCGCGCTCTAGTGGGAAAGTTGTGTACGCGCTGGCTACGCGGAACTATGTACACAACAACCACGGTGGCTCTTTTCCATGTCTTACGATCTTGCTTGACACATAGTCATCTAATGCATATTGTACGATGGTTTTGAACTTTGTCCACTGATCCTCAACACTATCTGTACTTGAGATAAAACTTTTGTGTTGAGCCGTCAAGTAATGGCGGTCACAGAGTTGCCAAACATACGTTGCCTTGTTGCCAAATCTCAGTTACAGTACCAGCAGGAAGAAGACGAACCGATGTGATCCTACAGCGGTCTGGGAAATGACCATAGCTGGTATCTCCAAGTCGCGCCTGCTACGGCCTGGAATGCGTAATGCGTCTGATTCGCTTTCTGTAACTAGGTTTAGGGACTGGAGCGTAGTTACTAATAATACTCAGAACTGACTGCAAACTGAGCATCATAAATCAGTAACTCTCATTATTGTTTTTATATTTCTTTCGTAAGTGCACTCAAAACTAAGAAAGTCATTCACAGGCGTTTTCGTGCCTCGCCGATAGTCGAGGACAACATACAAATAAAAATAAAAAAGAATGTGTGTGTGTGTGTGTGTGTGTGTATGTGTGTGTGTGTGTGTGTGAGAGAGAGAGAGAGAGAGAGAGAGAGAGAGAAATAAAAAGCAATGAGAGAGAGTGTAAAAAATTGTTGTAAAGAAATTGAATCATGGTATTTAAAGAAATCTTTCATTAAAATGACACGTTCCACATCATTGCGAAATGTCGTATTCATGACCTATGGAACAAGAGTTAATCTAATGTAATCTAAACTATTCTAATCACATCATATTGATGATTAGCCATGAAGAGTCATGAATTACCGAAAGTTTTGCCAATAACAGTAACCAAATCTAAACTTGAAAATAAAAGACGACAATTTTTGTAATAAACCGTGACTCCTATCAAGACCCTTTCATCCCTGTTATCTAACCACGAAAGATGTCTGATATACCTCCATTCTGAAGTAACAAAGTGTGCATGCATTTAAAGATGAAGTGCATGATGTGAAGTTCTGTGACGGAGATACGAACCCAACACGTAATCCGATTGTTAACTAAGAAAAATCAAATGTTACGTATCGGTTTTTCTTACGATCCGCTAGTTGTCTGAATCTAAAATAAGGACACAAACTTTTGTGCCTAAGCGACAATCGAACTGCACACCTACCGTGCATCCACGAATATAGCTTAAGTATCAGTTGCTTACTCATGAACAGTAAGATGTGTGCGTGTTTGACCAGAAATAACGACACCTGTTGCGATTGTTTGCAACACATGAACAGACATTGAAATTGCGCGTTAATTTTCACTAGCAGGTGGGTGTGCACTTGATAAAGCTAGAAATGAAATTATGAATATTTTTGTACTGGATCAGGTTTCAGACCCAGATACTTACCTTTGGAGGAGACCTAGAGAAGATTGCAGTCTTGGGAACAGGAACGAAATGACTGAACTATACTGTTCCGAGAGATTCAGATCCTCGAAAGAGGAGATACGAATTCGAATCACAGTCCAGCACCAAATTTTTAAACGTCTCTAGTTCAATCAAGTACAAGTAAAATAAGAGCCCTGTCCCTTTAAATGGCTATCGGTTCATCAAATAAATGCGGTAATGGCGCAGTTGTGTTTGGGAATGAAGTGACGCCGGAAGGTACAGGGGCGCTGAGTTGCAGGGCAGGCGCCACTCACCTTGAGCGTGAAGAAGGCGCGGTCGCAGCCGTAGACGTTGCGCGCCAGCACGCAGTAGGTGCCGGCGTCGGAGGGCCGTGCGCGCTTCAGCGTCAGCCGCACGTAGTCGTCGCTCGTCTCCTTGAGGGTGCGAGCGCTGTGCGTGACGTCGCGCAGCCCGTGCGACCACGTCACTGCAACAACACGCCGTACCCGCTCAGTACAAAACTCCCTGCAGCCGGTCAAAACATGCTGTCCAGACAGTCTGAGACGTTGTATTTTCACACCGCCACATCTCGTCACATAAAACACTGATTTGAGTAACGAAAGATGCCAAGAGCATATTTATTTGCCAATGTATGATATTTAACGGACCTTTGGAGAAAAGAGAACAACTTGTATGAACATCAAGAGCTCAGATGGAAACCCAGTTCTAAGCAAAGAAGGGAAAGCAGAAAGGTGGAAGGCGTATATAGAGGGTCTATACAAGGGCGATGTACTTGAGGACAATATTATGGAAATGGAAGAGGATGTAGACGAAGATGAAATGGGAGATACGATACTGCCGTCAGGAGTTTGACAGAGCACTGAAAGACCTGAATCGAAACAAGGCCCCGGGAGTAGACACCAGTCCTGACAAAACTGTACCATCTGGTGAGCAAGATGTATGAGACAGACGAAATACCCTCAGACTTCAAGAAGAATATAATAATTCCAATCCGAATGAAAGCAGGTGCTGATAGATGTGAAAATTACCGTACTATCAGTTCAATAAGTCACGGATGCAAAATACTAACGCGAATTCTTTACATACGAATAGAAAAACTGGTAGAAGCCGACCTCGGAGAAGAAGAGTTTGGATTCCGTATAAATAATGGAACACGTGAGGCAATACTGACCCTACGACTTATCTTAGAAGAAAGATTAAGGAAAGGCAAACCTACGATTCTACCATTTGCAGACTTAGAGAAAGCTTTTGACAATGTTGACTGGAATACTCTCTTTCAAATTCTGAAGGTGGCAGGGATAAAATACAGGGATCGAAAGGCTATTTACAATTTGTACAGAAACCAGATGGCAGTTATAAGAATCGAGGGACATGAAAGGGAAGCAGTTGTTGGGAAGGGAGTGAGACAGGGTTGTAGCCTCTCCCCGATGTTATTCAATCTGTATATTGAGCAAGTAGTGAAGGAAACAAAAGAAAAGTTCGGAGTAGGTATTAAAAATCCATGGAGAGGAAATAAAAACTTTGAGATTTGCCGATAACATTGTAATTCTGTCAGAGACAGCAAAGGACTCGGAAGAGCAGTTGAACGGAATGGATAGTGTCTTGAACATAAACAAAAGCAAAACTAGGATAATGGAATGTAGTCGAATTAGAGAGAATTAGATTAGGAAATGAGACACTTAAAGTAGTAAAGGAGTCTTGCTATTTGGGGAGCAAAATAACTGATGATGGTCGAAGTAGAGAGGATATAAAATGTAGAGTGGCAATAGGAAGGAAAGCGTTTCTGAAGAAGAGAAATTTGTTAACATCGAGTATAGAGTTAAGTGTCAGCAAGCCGTTTCTGAAAGTATTTGTATGGAGTGTAGCCATGTATGGAAGTGAAACACGGAGAATAACTAGTTTGGACAAGAAGAGAATAGAAGCTTTCGAAATGTGGTGCTACGGAAGAATGCAGAAGATTAGATGGGTAGATCATATAACTGATGAGGAGGTATTGAATAGGATTGGGGAGAACAGACGTTTGTGGCACAACTTGACTAGAAGAAGGGATCGGTTGGCAGGACATGTTCTGAGGCATGAAGGGATCACTAATTTTGTATTGGAGGGCAGCGTGTAGGGTAAAAATCGTAGAGGGTGACCAAGAGATGAATACACTAAACAGATTCAGAAGGATGTAGGTTGCAGTAGGTACTGGGAGATGAAGAAGCTTGCACAGGATAGAGTAGCATGGAGAGCTGCATCAAACCAATCTCAGGACTGAAGACCACATGTAGATGTAGAATGAGTGCTAGGCTATTTCGACCGAAATCTGCAGTTGACTGTTGCTTCCATCTATTACTGAGGACACTTATATTCCAGTCTCTTAAGTAATTTCTCTGCTCCTAAGCAGCGCTGTGTAAAGTAAAATGGCAGGCAATGGAAGGTGGGAAAGATCGTGTAAGGAAGAATACCTACTCATTCCAGGAAAAGGGGCGTGGTTCTAACTTTGGGAGCTATAAAAGACGAGTTTAGAAAGAACTTTGTTCTCTGCAACGTCTGAGACCGAGTTATTTTTCTTTATAATGCTCATTATTTATAATGCGTCTATATCGCCAACAGTATCCCGAAAATTCATGCCGTTAGCGCTGGCGTTTGTGCCGTATGGCAGTCCGAATGGGGACAGGGTAAGCACCTTTCATTCCTAAGCGCCTAGTAATATCCAGTCGTCACGTACAGATTTCGATGCTGCAGGATTATTTTCTAGCGCGCGTCATAGACTACAGCATACACTGAACAGCAGGCGAGATGGCATCCAAATAACTTTTCGTTATTGCTAATATCGTTCGTAACCATCGAACATTAATTGCTGTACACGACAAACTTGTTAGATCTTCTTGGCAGGAATCCTTGGCTACCAAGGGCGTACCCAGGATCTGAACTAGGTGGTGGGGGGGGGGGGGGGGGCAGGTCATACTAGACTCAGGAAACAAGGACTCGAGACAACATACAGCACTTCTTATTAAATAAAACAATAAACCAGTGAAAAACTGCTTTTAATAAACATTTTAAATACAAGAATGTACTTGTACAATCCGAGAAAACAGTAAACTAGTGAAAAACTGCGAATATCTTCTGGGGGGGGGGGGGGGGGCAGCTGCCCCCCCCCCCCCCCTATTGCCACTCGCTGGGTACGCGCATGTTGGCTACTCTGAGTTATTGTTCTTAAGTCGGTACTTCGTTTTAGTGACATCAGATTTTGCTTAACTCTGATTTCGTATCAAGATAAAGGCAGAGAGAGAAAGAGGGGGGAAAGAGCAAAATGTATGGTTTTTGATTAGACACGGAAGATACGGAACAGCAATGCTTGGAGTCTGGAGGGAACGGACAGAGCCATCTGTCGGTAGCTGCCAACATTGCGTTGTCCTGACATCTGGCAAGCGGTGGGCCAACTACATTGCTCCCTACTGGCTACAGCGCAGACTGGCGCGTAATATGATTTACAAGTTCAGTCATCGCTCGTCTCATCCTGAACGCTGCAAGTCGGTACATTCCTATTGTAGAATGTTCTTAGAGCCGTTTGCTGGTGTAAAATAACCATTTTTCTGTCAGCAGTCAGTGTGAAGAAGTCAGCGAGAGAAGAAGAATTGCCAAACATACCCTCACTTTTTGTGGCTGAAATAATATTATACAAGAAATTTGCTGGAAAACTATTTTAGACGTTTCGTGACAACACAGTCTAAACAGTAAAGATACCATCAGAAAAATAGCTGAACCGAAAATCCTGCCGCGAAAATTGTAATAATGCAAAGCTGTGCAACTGTAAATTAAAAACCTAGCTCTGGATATTGAATAGATGATTTAAGGCCCTCTTGTCCGGAATGGGTGCTCTTCGTCATTACGGGTGGTCATCCTCTGCTGGTTCGTGTGGGACCCTTAAAATGGAGAATGCTGAAGTAAATTTCAAATTGATGGAAAAAATTCTGTTAAAGTACATATACTTTCCCCGCCGTTACAGTGGTTAGCTTCGTTTAAAAAGTTCAGATTAAAGTATCGTTTTATTTCAGATTAGGATTAATTTTACTGAAAATCGGATGGTTCGAGTGGTTACAATTATCACACTGACATTCCTTTCTTGTGGAGATTTGATTGTGCGGTATCTGACTTGACATTCTGCAGCTTTCTCTTGCAGTTTTGTAGGAAACGTGTTTAACGTAAAATATTTTTATGTAAGCCTCACACATGTTCAGACATGTGGGAACTATGTGAGAGATATGGCAATCATATATGAGAACCGTTGACACTATTCACTAGTTAACTATTTTTACAACTTCGCACCAATCCATTCAGTAGTTAACTATTTTTGTATCTTCGCACCAGTCTATTCAGTACTAAAATATTTTTGAAACTTTGCACCAACCTGAGGTGAATTTTTGGACGTGCTACTTTCTTCAGACGTACTCTCTGGAGGTGCTAACTGTCAGAATGGTGGGTTAAAGGAACAGAAATAATTTCACGGCGACGGACCAGCTAATTATACAACTTGGAAGCATTTCAGCCGGGGTTTTGCGGTCGGCAGGCCATTGCCTTGCAAAGTAACTCAGTTAATAGCGACGCATGTGGCGATTTGCCATGTTGATAAAAGTTTAAATTTATTGCGCTTTCTAGAGTCTTGAAAGTGGATAGCAGCAGCTTTTACGGGCTTTTCCACTAATTATCTTCTGCGGGTTGGCGACTTTTATCCACAAGGTGACGTGTCGTTCGCGCCTGTTGTAAACCACTAGTATATCGAAAAAAGACTTATTTTCCGTCTGTCGATCGCTGTATGTACTATTTTACACTGACCGGTGTCGGATAGTGTCACCCATCTTCAGGTTATTTCTCGTAATTACAGAGTAACAAGTCTTAACAGAATTATCGTTTCACTGTCATGTACAACATACCGCTGATACACGTCGTTTTATTTTCTCTGCTAGTCTTCCGCACTATAAATCAAATGAATTTATACACACTGCTATACACTGCAGATCAAGTTTAATACGAGTTCCTTCTGCTAATATGTCTGCCATTCCATGGAAGATCAATTTGCCGCGCGACCGCTACGGTCGCATGTTCGAATCCTGCCTCGGGCATGGATGTGTGTGATGTCCTTAGGTTAGTTAGGTTTAAGTAGTTCTAAGTTCTAGGGGACTGATGACCTCAGAAGTTAAGTCCCATAGTTCTCAGAGCCATTTGAACCATTTGAAGATCAATTTGATAGTAAACTGCGAAAAGTATACACTTATTACTTTTTTTCTGTTTTACGAATCTGTAACCTGATGATGGTCCAATGAACTAAATCATGATCCGTAAACAAACAAAAAAGAAGAAAATAACAGTTTGCTTGCTTTTCGTATTGATGGATTAATCTACATAATGTGACAAGAGAATATGAAAATGTGTGGCTGTTAACGCTGATTTCAATCAATCAATCAATTTCCCAGAGCCATTTGAACCATTTGAAGATCAATTTGATAGTAAACTGCGAAAAGTATACACTTATTACTTTTTTTTCTGTTTTACGAATCTCTAACCTGATGATGGTCCAATGAACTAAATCATGATCCGTAAACAAACAAAAAAGAAGAAAATAACAGTTTGCTTGCTTTTCGTATTGATGGATTAATCTACATAATGTGACAAGAGAATATGAAAATGTGTGGCTGTTAACGCTGATTTCAATCGAGGGGGTGGTGAGGGGGGGTGAGGGGGGGGGGAATGTCTCATCAGTCGATTGACTGATCAGATGCGGCCCGCCACAAAGACCTCTCCTGTGAGAATCTCTTCATGTTAGAATAGCACTTGCATCCAGCTGCGTCAGTTATCTGTTGGATCTATTCAGATCTGTGTCTTCCCATACTTCTACATCTACATCTACATCTACATCTACATCCATACTCCGCACGCAGGTACCTTGGTACCTCTATCGGTTCTCCCTTCTATTCCAGTCCCGTATTGTTGATGGAAAGAAAGATTGTCGGTATGCCTCTGTGTGGGCTCTAATCTCTCTGATTTTATCCTCATGGTCTCTTAGCGAAATATACGTAAGATGGAGCAATATACTGCTTGACTCCTCGGTGAAAGTATGTTCTCGAAACTTCAACAAAAGCCCGTACCGAGCTACAGAGCGTCTCTCCTGCACAGTCTTCCACTGGACTTTATCTATCATCATAATAACGCTTTCGCGATTACTAAATGATCCTGTAACGAAGCGCGTTGCTCTCCTTTGGATCTCTTCTATCAACCCTATCTGGTACGGATCCCACACAGGTGAGCAGTGTTTAAGCAGTGGGTGAACAAGTATACTGTAACTTACTTCCTTTGTTTACGGGCTGCATTTACTTAGGATTCTTCCAATGAATCTCAGTCTGGCATCCACTTTTTCCGACGATCAACTTTATATGATCATTCCATTTTAAATCACTCCTAATACCTACTCCCAGATAATTTATGGAATTAACTGCTTCCAGTTGCTGACCTGCTATATTGTAGCTAAGTGATAAAGGATGTTTCTTTCTAGGTATTCGCAGCACATTACACTTATCTACATTGAGATTCAATTGCCATTCTCTGCACCATGCGTCACTTCGTTGCAGATCGTCCTGCATTTCAGTACAATTTTCCATTGTGACAACCTCTCGATATACCACAGCATCATCCGCAAAAAGCCTCAGTGAACTTCCGATGTTATCCACAAGGACATTTATATTTGCCCTTTACAGATCCTTTTCGTATGATGGAAGTGATTTCCCGTTGCCTGAGCACATATCCTGTCCCTACCTCCTGTCAACATTTTCCAAATATTTCTCTCTTATCGTATCAGTCCTCCACGTCTCAAACGCTTCGATTCTCTTCTTCTCCAGTTCCCCTACTGTCCATTATTCACTTTCATACAATGCTGCGCTCCAGGCACACATCCTCAGGAATGTTTTACTCAGTTTACGGCCAGTCTTTGACAAAAGTAGATTTCTTTTGGTCAGAAATGCCCTCTTTACCTGTGATTATCTGAATTTTATTGCTTCTTGCTTCGTCCGTTATACGTTATTCTGCTTTCAAGTCAGCAGAGCTCCTCATTGTGTCTACTTCGAGGTCCCCAATGTCGATGTCAGCCTTATCACTAATCTCGTTTTTGCTACTACTCATTAATTACCTTTCTTACGTTTTATCCCAGTCGGTATTCTTTGTTCGTTCCGTTCAGAATGTCCTGTAATTCTATCTTTTATTTTTGTTCTTACTTCGTCGATGCACACATCGAACAGTATGAGAGAAAGGCTGCATCTCTCTCTTACACCCTTTCTAATCTTAACAGTTCTTTCTTAGTCTTCCACTCTTATTGTTCGTTCTTGCTTCTCACACAACATGCATTACTTGTGTTTGTCTACATTCTGCGTCATTTTTCTGAGAATTCCGAACCCCTTGCACTACTTTACATCGTAGAACGGTTTTCTAAGTCGACAAATCCTATGAAGGTATCTTGCTTCCAATATCGAGCGCAACGTCAGAACCTTCTCTCTGGAGCATTTACCTTTCCAACAAACAAATTGAACATCACCTGAGAGATGCTTAAATTTCTTTTCTATTCTTCTGTATATTATTATTGTCAGCAACTTGGGCGCATGAGCCGTTAAGCACTTTTTGCCACAATTCTTGCACCTAGCTGCTCTTGCTACATTCGGGATTGTGTAGAAGATGAAACTTCCTGGCAGATTAAAACTGTGGGCTGGACCGAGACTCGAACTCGGGACCTTTGCCTTTCGCGGGCAAGTGCTATACCCAAGGTAGGAGACGAGATGCTGGCAGAAGTAAAGCCGTGAGTCGTGCTTGGGTAGCTCAGTTGGTAGAGCACTTGCCCGCGAAAGGCAAAGATCCCGAGTTCGAACCTCGGTCCGGCACACAGTTTTAATCCGTCAGGGAGTTTCATATCAGCGCACACTCCGCTGCAGAATAAAAATCTCATTGTGTGTAGAAGATATTTCTCCGAAAGTCAGATTGTACGTCTCCACTCCCATGGATCTACACACCAACTTTAATAGTTATGTGGCTGCCCTTCACCCAATGATTTTAAAAATTGCGAAGAAATGTTATCCATCCCTTCTGTCTTATATGAGTGCAAATCTTCCAAAGCCCTGTCCAACTATGACTTCAATACTGCATCCCTTATGTCTTCAAAGCTGATTCCCATTCCTTCTTCTAACAAGTCATCACACAGTTCCTGGCCTTCATAGAGGACTTTAGTGCATATTTTCCACCTTCCTCTTGATCACTTCCCTCTTGGTACTCCCATTCTGGCGATAGGAAAGGGGGAATAAGCCAGAATATGTTTCCAACGGAGAGGTCATCAGGACACTTTTCCCCTTACAAACCAAGTGTCCTGTGGAGAAGACAGAGATGTCGGAGGCAGATTTTAAATTATTAGACATTTCCAGCGGCAGATGTGGACTCTGATCACATATGTCTCGGACACAATTTGTTGGTTATGAACTGCAGATTAAAGCTAAAGGAATTGCAAACTGTACGAAGTTAAGGAGATACGACCTGGATATGTTGAAAGAACAAGAGCTTATTGAGAGTTTCAGAGAGAGCAATAAGCAACTATTGACTAGAACAGTGGAAAGGAATATAGTTGGGGACGAATGGGTATCTTTGAGAGATGAAATAATGAAGAGCATGAAATAGGAAAAAACGCAAGACTTAGAAGAAATCCTTGGATAAAACACAAGATACTGAATTTAATTAATGAAAGTAGACAATATAAAAATGTAGTAAATGAAGCAGGCGAAACGTCTAAAAAATGAGATCCACAAGAAGTCAAAAATTGCCAAGTAGGAATGGCTAGGGGACAAAACTGCGGATTTAGAAACATGTATCACCAGGTGAAAGATGGATCGGCCCACAGGAAAATTAATGAGGCCTTTGGAGAAAAGAGAACCACCTGTATGAATATCAAGAGCTGAGATAAAACACCACTCCTACTGAAAGAAGGGAAAGCTGAAAGGTAGAAGGAGTACGTAGAGGATCTATACAAGGGCGATGTACTTGAAGGAAATATTATATAAATGGAAAAGTACGTAGACGAAGGTCATATCGGTGATATGATACTGCATGAAGAATTTAACAGAGCACTGAGAAACTTATGTCGAAACATGGCCCCGGGAGCAGACAACACACTTTCAGAATTACTGATAGCGTTGGGAGAGCCAGCCATGAAAAAACTCTTCCATTTGGTGAGCAAGATGTATGAGATAGGCAAAATACCCTCAGACGTCAAGAAGAATATAATAATTCCAATTCCAATTCCAATTCGGGTGCTGACAGGTGTGAATATTACCGAAGTTTCAATTTAGTAAGTCATGGTTACAAAATGCTAACACGAATTCTTTAAGGAAGAATGGAAAAACCGGTAGAAGCCGGTCAGTAGAAACGTAGGAACACATGAGTCAATACTAACCCTACAACTTGGCTTAGAAGACAGATTAAGGAAAGATAAGCCTACGTTTATAGAGTCTGTAGACTTACAGAAAACATTTGACAAAGTTGGCTGGAATACTCTCTTTGAAATTCTGAGGGTTGTTGTTGTTGTTGTTGTCTTCTGTCCTTAGACTGGTTTGATGCAGCTCTTTATGCTACTCTATCCTGTGCAAGCTTCTTCATCTCCAAGTACTTACTGCAACCTACATCCTTCTGAATCTGCTTAGTGTATTCATCTCTTGGTCTCCCTCTACGATTTTTACCCTCCACGTTGCTCTCCAATGCTAAATTTGTGATCCCTTTATGTCTCATAACATGTTCTACCAACCGTTCTTTCTTCTTGTCAAGTTGTGCCACAAACTCCACTTCTCCCCAATTCTGTTCAGTACCTCCTCATTAGTTATGTGATCTACCCATTTAATCTTCAGCATTCTTCTGTAGCACCACATTTCAAAAGCTTCTATTCTCTTCTTGTCCAAAAACTATTTATCGTCCATGTTTCACTTCCATACATGGCTACACTCCATACAAATACTTTCAGAAATGGCTTCCTGACACTTAAATCTATACTTGATGTTAACAAATTTCTCTTCTTCAGAAACGCTTTCCTTGCCATTGCCAGTCTACATTTTATATCCACTCTACTTCGACCATCATCAGTTATTTTGCCCCCCAAATAGCAAAACTCCTTTACTACTTCAAGCGTCTCATTTCCTAATCTAATTCCCTCAGCATCACCCGACTTATTTCTACTACATTCCATTACCCTCGTTTTGCTTTTGTTGATGTTCATCTTATACCCTCCTTTCAAGACACTGTCCATTCCGTTCAACTGCTCTTCCAAGTCCTTTGCTGTCTCTGACAGAATTACAATGTCATCGGCGAACCTCAAAGTTTTTATTTTTGTTTCCTTTACTGCTTTCTCAATATACAGATTGAATACCATCGTGGACAGGCTACAACCCTGTCTCACTCCCTTCCCAACCACTGCTTCCCTTTCATACCCATCGACTCTTATAACTGCCATCTGGTTTCTGTACAAATTGTAAATTTTACCCTGGGCCACCTTCAGAATTTGAAAGAGAGTATGCCAGTCAATATTGTCAAAAGCTTTCTCTAAGTCTACAAATGCTAGAAACGTAGGTTTGCCTTTCCTAAATCTTTCTTCTAAGATAAGTCGTAGGGTCAGTATTGCCTCACGTGTTCCAATATTTCTACGGAATCCAAACGATCTTCCCCGAGGTCGGCTTCTACTAGTTTTTCCATTCGTCTGTATAGAATTCGGGTTAGTATTTTGCAGCTGTGGCTTATTAAACTGATGGTTCGGTGATTTTCACATCTGTCAACACCTGCTTTCTTTGGGATTGGAATTATTATATTCTTCTTGAAGTCTGAGGGTATTTCGCCTGTCTCATACATCTTGCTCACCATATGTTAGAGTTTTGTCAGGACTGGATCTCCCAAGGCCGTCAGTAGTTCTAATGGAATGTTGTCTACTCCCGGGGCCTTGTTTCGACTCAGGTCTTTTAGTGCTCTGTCAAACTCTTCACGCAGTATTGTATCTCCCATTTCGTCTTCACCTACATTCTCTTCCATTTCCAGAATATTGTCCTCAAGTACGTCGCCCTTGTATAGACCCTCTATATACTCCTTCCACCTTTCTGCTTTCCCTTCTTTGCTTAGAACTGGGTTTCCATCTGAGCTCTTGATATTCATACAAGTGGTTCTCTTTTCTCCAAAGGTCTCTTTAATTTTCCTGTAGGCAGCATCTATCTTACCCCTAGTGAGATAAGCCTCTACATCCTTACATTTGTCCTCTAGCCATCCCTGCTTATCCATTTTGCACTTCCCGTCGATCTCATTTTTGAGACGTTTGTATTCCTTTTTGCCTGCTTCATGTACTGCATTTTTATATTTTCTCCTTTCATCAATTAAATTCAATATTTCTTCTGTTACCCAAGGATTTCTACTAGCCCTCGTCTTTTTACCTACTTGATCCTCTGCTGCCTTCACTACTTCATCCCTCAGAGCTACCCATTCATCTTCTATTGTATTTCTTTCCCCCATTTGTGACAATTGTTCCTTTATGTTCTGCCTGAAACTCTGTACAACCTCTGGTTTAATCAGTTTGTCCAGGTCCCATCTCCTTAAATTCCCACCTTTCTGCAGCTTCTTCAGTTTTAATCTACAGTTCATAACCAATAGATTGTGGTCAGAGTCGACATCTGCCCCTGGAAATGTCTTACAATTTAATACCTGGTTCCTAAATCTCTGTCTTACCATTATATAATCTATCTGATACCTTCTAGTATCTCCAGGATTCTTCCATGTATACAACCTTCTTTCATGATTCTTGAACGAAGTGTTAGCTATGTTTAAGTTATGCTCTGTGCAAAACTCTACCAGACGGCTTCCTCTTTCATTTCTTACCCCCAATCCATATTCACCTACTACGTTTCCTTCTCTCCCTTTTCCTACTGTCGAATTCCAGTCACCCATGACTATTAAATTTTCGTCTCCCTTCACTACCTGAATAATTTCTTTTATCTCATCATACATTTCTTTAATTTCTTCATCATCTGCAGAGCTAGTTGGCATATAAACTTGTACTACTGTAGTAGGCCTGGGCTGCGTGTCTATCTTGGCCACAATAATGCGTTCACTATGCTGTTTGTAGTAGCTTACGCGCACTCCTATTTTTTTATTCATTATTAAACCTACTCCTGCATTACCCCTATTTGATTATGTATTTATAACCCTGTATTCACCCGACCAAAAGTCTTGTTCCTCCTGCCACCGAACTTCACTGATTCCCACTATACCTAACTTTAACTTATTCATTTCCCGTTTTAAGTTTTCTAACCTACCTGCCCCATTAAGGGATCTGACATTCCATGCTCAGATCCGCAGAACGCCAGTTTTATTTCTCCTGATAACGACGTTCTCCTGAGTAGTACCCGCCCGGAGATCCAAATGGGGGACTATTTTACCTCCGGAATATTTTACCCAAGAGGACGCCATCATCATTTAACCATACAGTAAAGCTGCATGCCCTCAGGAAAAATTACGGCTGTAGTTTCCCCTTGCTTTCAGCCGTTCGCAGTACCAAAACAGCAAGGCCGTTTTGGTTAGTGTTAGAAGGCCAGATCAGTCAATCATCGAGACTGTTGCCCCTGCGATTACTGAAAAGGCTGCTGCCCCTCTTCAGGAACTATACGTTTGTCTGGCCTCTCAACAGATACCCCTCCGTTGTGGTTGCACCTACGGTACGGCCATCTGTATCGCTGAGGCACGCAAGCCTCCCCACCAACGGCAAGGTCCATGGTTCATGGGGGGGCAGTAAGAGATATGTGTACTAATTTTGGTTGAAATTGGCCAAGTGGCTTAGGATGAGATGTAGAACATACATACACATACACATCCGTCCATACATTTTGTGTGTGCGTGTGTCTGTGTGTGTGTGTGTGTGTGTGTGTGTGTGTGTGTGTGTGTGTGTGTGTGTGTGTGTTTAAATAAGGTCGATAAGTCGAGAAGATGTCGACGATTTGAAATGACTCGTTTTCTGCGACCAGTACAGAATCTTTACTGCACAGTGATTTGTTGATCTATTACGCCCTGAAGGTATCACAATGTCTTCGTGTTGCGAAGAACTTTTCAGGTATCACCCTAGTATATTTCTGTGCTAACATCCTACAATAATTCATTACCAAGACTTCAGCCATCACGTATTAACTTGTTTTTTCCTTGTTTGTCTCCGTTGCACTACGACTTCTGCTCGTGCTGCACCATCTTCTTCATTTCACGGTAGCACTTGGACCCAAAGTCTCCATTACCTGCTTGATGTATTCCACTCTAGAGCTTTCCTTACTGTTATGGCTTCTACGAATGCCTCTATTACTATGGAAGTTATTCGATGATGTCTTAACATGTTCATTTTCACAAATTGAAGGAAATAGCAACAGTTGTGGAACCAATAATATATTATTGTTTACGACCGGTTTCGGAATAATGTAATTTCATCTTTTGGCATATACTATAACAATGGAAAGAATAACTTACAACTATGGATAAGCAGTCATTCAAATATAAAAATGTAACACCAAGCTGACGACTCACAAAAAGCGCAAAAGAATGTCGCCTTCCACTCTACGTTGTCTGTATAACCAAAAGTATGTGCAGAGAAGCTAAAGAGGGGCGACTAGTGATGAATGACAAACAGATGAAAAGAAAATAGTCGTCTGAAGGACATATTCAACTTTTTGTTGTTATGATCTTCAGTCCTGAGACTGCTTTAATGCAGCTCTCTATGCTAGTCTATCCTGTGCAAGATTCGTCATCTCCCAGTACTTACTGCAACCTACATCCTTCTGAACCTGCTTAGTGTATTCATCTCTTGGTCTCCCTCTACGATTTTTACCCTCCACGCTGCCCTACAATGCTAAATTTGTGGTCCCCTGGTGCCTCAGGACATGTCCTACCAACCGGTCGCTTCTTCTTGTCAAGTTGTGCCATAAACTCCTCTTCTCCCCAATTCTATTCAATACCTCCTTATTAGTTATGTGATCTACCCATTTAATCTTCAGCATTCTTCCGTAGCACCACATTCCGAAAGCTTCTATTCTCTTCTTGTCCAAACTGTTTATCGTCAACGTTTCACTTCCATACATGGCTACACTCCATACAAATACTTTCAGAAACGACTTCCTGACACTTAAATCTATACTCGATGTTAACAAATTTCTCTTTTTCAGAAACGCTTTCCTTGCCATTGCCAGTCTACATTTTATATCCACTCTACTTCGACCATCATCAGTTATTTTGCTCCCCAAATAGCGAAACTCCTTTACTACTTTAAGTGTCTCATTTCCTAATCTAATTCCTCCAGCATCACTCGACTTAATTCTACTACTTTCCATTATCCTCGGTTTGCTTTTGTTGATGTTCATCTTATATCCTCCTTTAAGACACTGTCCATTCCGTTCAATTGCTCTTCGAAGTCCTTTGCTGTCTGACAGCATCTCGTGGTCGTGCGGTAGCGTTCTCGCTTCCCACGCCCGGGTTCCCGGGTTCGATTCCCGGTGGGGTCCGGGATTTTCTCTGCCTCGTGATGGCTGGGTGTTGTGTGCTGTCCTTTGATTAGTTAGGTTTAAGTAGTTCTAAGTTCTAGGGGACTGATGACCATAGATGTTAAGTCCCATAGTGCTCAGAGCCATTTTTTTGACTGGTTATACGAAGCCAAAACAACTTGCCGTGAAATTAAAAATAAACTTGTCGATATTAAGAGTGCGAAAGAAAATCCGCTTTTAAACGAAGTATTGTGGTAACATTTGAAAGATTCCATTGACTGCTTCTGTGGCGTCAGAGAATCTGTTGATGGAATGATTGAAGAAGAAATGGGTGTTCGTTTTTAACAAGGGGGCTCCAGAAATAGCATCAGTTTCAGTGAGCCTTGGAACAATCTTTATGGAACAAGGCAGAAGGCGTAGATAGCATTCCTTCGGAGTTTTAAAGATTTTACAGAAGTTAGATAATTGTACTCCAACTGGAATAATTGTGCGAACAATTCTATAAATAATTGTTATTTATCGCGTCACGCAGAGTGACAATCTCCCACGCCGGATTTGATTTTCGTAGGACGTGAGCACGTGTGGATTTAATGATTACGCGCGTACAACAAGAGGAAACGGAATAAGACGAAAATTTTGTGTATTTCACATATGAGGACGAAAGATACTTATATATTACAAAATTGTAGCTGTGAGACGAGGTGAGCAGTGGATGTCGGTTATCAGTAGAACTCAGCATCGATTAATGTTAACTTATGAATGACTGTAAATTGTGTACAGTGTAGTTCACATTTACGTATGTATTTTCGGTCGCAATAGACAGAAAATCTTACAAGTGCTTCGTGTGATTTCTTGGTGTGTCCTTACCGCCAAACCTGTAGATGGAATTAACTACAGGTATACATGTTGTTGGTCGAACAGAGCATGTGTGTTCAGGCAGAACAGATACTGGGACATTACAGGCACCAGTCAACAGTGTCATGGTCACAGGTAGTGTAGCTACCCTTCAACAGCGTCATCATCACATTGTGAGTAGTCACCAGTCAACAGTGTGATCGTCACAGTGTATGTGGGCACCATTCAACAGCGTCATCGTGATGGTATGTGTGGTCACCAGTCAACAGCTTCAAAAATGGTTCAAATGGGTCTAAGCACTATGGGACTTAACATCTGAGGTCATCAGTCCCCTAGACTTAGAACTACTTAAACCTAAGTAACCTAAGAACATCACACACATCCATGCCCGAGGCAGGATTCGAATCTGCGACCGTAGCAGCAGCGCTGTTCCGGACTGAAGTTCCTAGAACCGCTCGGCCACAGAGGCCGGCTCAAAAGCTTCATCGTCTCAATGTGACTGGGTATTATTGAACTGTGCCACCATCATATTGTCGTAGGCACCAGTCAACAGCGTCATCATCACATTGTGTATAGTTACCAGTCAAAAGCGTCATTACACATTATGTGTAGGTACAATTCGACCGTGCCGTAACCACATGTGTTAGGTACCAGTAAACCGTGTCGTCATCACATTGTGTGTAGCTACCATTCAACAGTGTCATCATCATAGTCTGTGTAGACACCATTAAACAATGTCATCACCAAATTGTGTGCAGTCACCAGCTAACAGTGTCATTGTCACAGTGTTTGTTGTCATCAGTCAACAGCGTCACCGAGCGAGGTGGCGCAGTGGTTAGCACACTGGACTCTCTAGCGGGAGGACGACGGTTCAAACCCGTGTGTGGCCATCCTGATTTAGGTTTCCGTGATTTCCCTCAATCGCTCCAGCAAATGCCGGGATGGTTCCTTTGTAAGGGCATGGCCTATTTGTTTCCCCATCCTTGACATCATCCGAGCTTGCAGTCTGCCTCTAACGACCTCGATGTCGACGGCACGTTAAACCCGATCTTCCTTTAACATCGTCACCATCACAGTGTGTGTGGGCAACATTGAATAGTGTCATCATCTCATTGTGTATAGTCACCAGTCAACAGCGTCATCATCATATTGTGTGTAAGCACCAGTCAACAGTGCCAAGTTTGTTTTGTTTGCCAATGATACAAACATTGCAATAAATAGCAAATCAAGTGTAGTCTTAGAAAGATCGGCTAGTAAAATATTTGTGGACATTAATCACTGGTTCCTAACCAATTCTTTGTCACTTAACGTTAAAAAAACACACTAAATGCAGTTCAGAACCTGTAAGGGGTGTCCCACAAGCGTATGCCTAACATACGATGACAAGCAGATAGAAGAAGTGGACAGTGTTAAATTCTTGGGGTTACAGCTTAATAATAAATTCAACTGGGACGAGCACATCACAGAACTGCTGAAGCGTCTTAACAAATCTCTATTTGCAATGCGAATTGTGTCAGACATAGGGGACATAAAAATGAAAAAGTTGCAATACTATGCTTACTTTCATTCCATAATGTCATATGGAATTATTTTTTGGGGTAATTCATCAAGCCAAGCTGAAGTTTTTCAGACATAAATACTTGCAATAAGAGTTATATGTGGTGTGAACTCAAGAACATCCTGTAGAGGCCTGTTTAGGGGACTAGAAATACTAACTACTGCTTCCCAATATATTTATTCCTTAATGAAATTTGTCATTAAAAATATATCACTTTTTCAAAGCGACAGCTCAATTCATGGAATCAATACTAGAAATAAGAATAATCTTCACAAGGATTTAAAGTGACTCTTGTACAAAAAGGTGTGCATTATTCAGGAACACACATTTTCAATAACTTGCCAGCAGCTATAAAATGCTTAACAACCAATGAAATTCAGTTTAAGAGAAGCCTAAAGGATTTATTGGTGGCCAACTCCTTCTACTCCATTGATGAATTTCTCAGTAGAACCAACTGATTTGTGTATAATCTAACTTCTGTCCCATTTCAGTTCAGCAAAGTGTTCATTGTAAATAAGTATTCTAGCAGTTCTATTATATGTTTATTACCTTATAAATAAAAAAAACCTTTTTTTATTTTAAATTTAGTGCATTAATGCGATCTTAGTAAACGAGTGTTTGTAAAATGATTCTTTCAGGTAGTGTTCATTAAAAAAAAATGAAGATCGTTCCACTTGGAACCTGTGGAATGGATATTACCTTATTTGTTTCAGTTGTGAATATTTGTCATGAATTATTGTTTTGCTGACATGTTCTACATCCTGGAAGACCTCCTCACTACAGATCAATTGGAATGAAAGTAAATCTAATCTAATCTAATCATCATCACATTGTGTGGAAGCACCAGCAAGCAGTGTCATCATCTCATTGTGTATATTCACTAGTCAATAGTGTCATCATCACATACTGTATAAGCACCAGTCAGCAGTGTCATCATCATCTCGTGTGTGAGCATCAGTCAACAGAGTGATCATCAGATAGTGTGTAGGCACCACTCGATTCTGTCATCATTACATTGCGTGGAGTCACCAGTTAGCGGTGTCATCTTCACAGTGTGTTTAGGCACCATTCAACAGTGTCATCACCACACTGTGTGCGGTCACCACTCAACAGCATCAATGTCACGGTTTGTGTAGTCACCAGTGAATAGCGTCATCATTACACTGTGTGCTGGCGCTATTCAAAAGCGTCATCACCACTTTTTATTAGGGATCTATCAACAGCGAGATCACGACAATGTGTTTACTCACCAGTCAACAGCATCATCGTCACAGTGTGTGTCAGCAGCACCATTATGACAGTATGTGTAGTCACGAGTCAACAGCGTGACACCGCTCTGTGTGTAGGCGCTCACCTTGCGGCTTGGGCTCGCCGGTGACGCGGAAGGAGACGCTGACGTCCTCGCCCACGGCGGCGCTGACGTCGGAGTCCGGCCGGGTGATGAAGAGGGCGGGCCGCACGCCGCGCGCCGCCTCGGCCACCATGACGCGCGCCGCCGACTCGGCGACGCCCCAGGCGTTGTGCGCTCGGCAGCGGTAGACGCCGGCGTCGCGGGGCGTCGCGGCGCCGCTCAGCAGCAGCGTGTGCACGCCCGACTCCTCCCAGCTGCGCGCCAGCGGCGGCCGCAGCGGGTGCCCGTCCAGCGTCCACGACACCGCCGGCTGCGGCGAGCCTGCGCCACAACACAGTCCAGGGTTCAGGGGTGGGCGCTTGTGTTATTTGCTGGCTCAGAGTTACATTTCAGACATAGTTTGCGAGTGACACAAACTTTCCATCTTATAGATTGTAAGAGGTCCATGACTCCTGCGATATGTAAGCTGTAAGAGAATCTCAGACCAGAGAGCAGTGTTGTATGCAGTAGGGACTGTGTGGCAGTAGGAGTAAGTAGCTAGCTGGCAGTCTGGTTTATCGAGTTGGCTGGGCCGGTCGTGGGGAGCGATGGCGGTGCCTGAGCGTTGTAGATAAGGTAAAAGCAGCCTCGCTCATATACAGTGTCCCAGCTATCTTGTCCACCCAAAATATTTCTGGAACAATAACAGCTATTGTAAAACGACTTTCACCGGTATCAATGTAGGGCTGGGGCCCATGAATGTACATATTCGGAAACATTCTAAAACGAAAGCATATGTGTTTTTTAACACAAACTTATGTTTTTTTAAAAGGACCTCCCATATTTTTTCTTCAGCAATCCATCGCATAACAAAACACATACACAATGGCGTTGATTGCATCGCAATATCCCCATTACATCCCGAGATATTGAGACGCGAAGTTGACGCTTGAAACACCCGACATGCGCTGCTAGCGCACGTCCTGAGGCTCAGGCGTGAACCCCATTCTGCCCGTAATCGCAGCAGGATGGCAGCAGACCGTATTATTCGTTTCGGACCTCTTGATGAGTATAGAAGTGTGATTACGCATGTCAATCACATCGCGATTACGGGCAGCATGGGGTTCACGCCTGAGCCTCAGGACGTGCGCTAGCAGCGCATGTCGGGTGTTTCAAGCGTCAACTTCGCGTCTTAATATCTCGGGATGTAATGGGGATATTGCGATGCAATCAACGCCATTGTGTATGTGCTTTGTCATGCTATGGATTGCTGAAGAAAAAATATAGGAGGTCCATTTAAAAAAAACATAAGTTTGTGTTAAAAAACACATATGCTTTCGTTTTAGAATGTTTCCAAATATGTACATTCATGGGACCCAGCCCTACATTGATACCGGTGAAAGTCGTTTTCCAATAGCTGTTATTGTTCCAGAGATATTTTGGGTGGACAAGATAGCTGGGACACCCTGTATACTATTGTTATATCAAGTAACATGTAAATGTTTTTTTTAAAAAATCTCTTAATAATAACCTTTCTTACAAAAATTAACTTTTGACTATCATTCATCACAATTTAAAGAGTTTACTAATTTCTCCACTCCATGGTCTTCCCGATTATTGTAAAGAAAGATCAGTTGTTTCTTTTTATACATGACAAATCTATCGGCCAGCATTGCACTGAGCTGCGCCAGAAAAATTTCTTATAGCAGCAGATATACACGCGTTATCCGGCGACTTTATTGAAATAAGAATTATCAATTTATTCAGTATGATCTTTCAGGGCCATGACGCAGCATTCCTGACGTCCAAATTTACCAGTTTAGATTCACAGTCAGTTAATTATTGAAAGGTTATGTAAGTGAGCCACATTTTGTATTAGGAGATTAGTCACATTGTATTATTGGTAGGTTACGGAATTTATCTGTTGGGAGTTTAAATGTGAATGCAATACCATATTTTTTATGTGTTGTGAGGTTACACTAAATATGAATTATACACTCCTGGAAATGGAAAAAAGAACACATTGACATCGGTGTGTCAGACCCACCATACTTGCTCCGGACACTGCGAGAGGGCTGTACAAGCAATGATCACACGCACGGCACAGCGGACACACCAGGAACCGCGGTGTTGGCCGTCGAATGGCGCTAGCTGCGCAGCATTTGTGCACCGCCGCCGTCAGTGTCATCCAGTTTGCCGTGGCATACGGAGCTCCATCGCAGTCTTTAACACTGGTAGCATGCCGCGACAGCGTGGACGTGAACCGTATGTGCAGTTGACGGACTTTGAGCGAGGGCGTATAGTGGGCATGCGGGAGGCCGGGTGGACGTACCGCCGAATTGCTCAACACGTGGGGCGTGAGGTCTCCACAGTACATCGATGTTGTCGCCAGTGGTCGGCGGAAGGTGCACGTGCCCGTCGACCTGGGACCGGACCGCAGCGACGCACGGATGCACGCCAAGACCGTAGGATCCTACGCAGTGCCGTAGGGGACCGCACCGCCACTTCCCAGCAAATTAGGGACACTGTTGCTCCTGGGGTATCGGCGAGGACCATTCGCAACCGTCTCCATGAAGCTGGGCTACGGTCCCGCACACCGTTAGGCCGTCTTCCGCTCACGCCCCAACATCGTGCAGCCCGCCTCCAGTGGTGTCGCGGCAGGCGTGAATGGAGGGACGAATGGAGACGTGTCGTCTTCAGCGATGAGAGTCGCTTCTGCCTTGGTGCCAGTGATGGTCGTATGCGTGTTTGGCGCCGTGCAGGTGAGCGCCACAATCAGGACTGCATACGACCGAGGCACACAGGGCCAACACCCGGCATCATGGTGTGGGGAGCGATCTCCTACACTGGCCGTACACCACTGGTGATCGTCGAGGGGACACTGAATAGTGCACGGTACATCCAAACCGTCATCGAACCCATCGTTCTACCATTCCTAGACCGGCAAGGGAACTTGCTGTTCCAACAGGACAATGCACGTCCGCATGTATCCCGTGCCACCCAACGTGCTCTAGAAGGTGTAAGTCAACTACCCTGGCCAGCAAGATCTCCGGATCTGTCCCCCATTGAGCATGTTTGGGACTGGATGAAGCGTAGTCTCACGCGGTCTGCACGTCCAGCACGAACGCTGGTCCAACTGAGGCACCAGGTGGAAATGGCATGGCAAGCCGTTCCACAGGACTACATCCAGCATCTCTACGATCGTCTCCATGGGAGAATAGCAGCCTGCATTGCTGCGAAAGGTGGATATACACTGTACTAGTGCCGACATTGTGCATGCTCTGTTGCCTGTGTCTATGTGCCTGTGGTTCTGTCAGTGTGATCATGTGATGTATCTGACGCCAGGAATGTGTCAATAAAGTTTCCCCTTCCTGGGACGGTGTTCTTATTTCAATTTCCAGGAGTGTATAATTATATTTTTTATCTGTTGGGAAGTTACACTATACATAATTATATTTTTACTGTTGGGAGGTTACAACATCTCATTCTGTACACTAGCACAAGAACATACAGCCGAATTCACGTGACTGCATAAGTGAAGATAAAATCTTTGGGTACTTTTTAAAATACACATCAAAACCGAAACTTTACCACGGCGCCAGTTGTGAGCTGCCGATAAGGATGTTAGCCGGCGTGGGTCTCCCTGGTGCAGTTACCTCTCTCGCTTTCTCATCTGGCTTCTTCTAACATTGCGGAAACATACTGGAAATTTCATTAATGACCAGGACGGAGCACCACGGCACCGGCACATTTCTTAACAGTGAACTGCCTCTGTAAGGGGGTGGAGATGGCGCTGCCCAACTGGCTCCAAGGTCGCCTCATCTCACAGTAACTGATTTTGAGCTTGCGTGATTACGTGTGTGTGTGTGTGTGTGTGTGTGTGTGTGTGTGTGTGTGCGTGTGTGAAGTGCGGACGCGCATAGCAACAGCAGCGAACATAGTAACTGGACACATGGTCGCAAAAGTATGGGACGAGTTTCACTACCATCATGATGTCTGTCGTGCAACCGCTTGACTCCACATCGAACATTTGTGAGAAGTAAATGTAAACTTTGATCCTAAAAGTAATTGTATAAAAAAAATCCGAAAGCCGTATATGCTTGCGTGTAAAGGGTGTAAGAGACCATCAAATGAAAACCCAACACCTGCACAACGGAACCGTAGAATGGTTCCATTCAAAAGTAATCACCACACGCCTCAAGACATTTGTCCCAATGGGAGACGTGACGATCAGTTCCTGTTTCGTAGAACGCGTTCGGTAGCTGACGGATCCGCAACCGCACCGCTTCGCTCGCAGGTTCGAATCCTGCCTCGGACATGGGTGTGTGTGATGTCCTTAGGTTAGTTAGGTTTAAGTAGTTCTAAGTTCTAGGGGACTTATGACCTAAGATGTTGAGTCCCATAGTGCACAGAGCCATTTTTTTTCTTCACTGAGCAGGTATTGCGAATCATCGATGAGCAACCAATCGCAAAGGCAGGAGCTTCAGTGCAGAACATGGAAAAATTTGAACAGAGCAGGTAAAAGAGCTTGTTAGGCAGCGGTGGTCACGAGATGGTACAGTGCAAGAAGAGTGGGCTCTGGACGGACACGTAACACTACCGAGGGAAGGCCTTCGTACTCAGTGTATTGCACCGGCGCATCGCACACCATCTGCAGGAGCAATCTGAGCATCAGTTGGCACCGCAGTGACACAACTAACTGTTACAAATCGCTCACTTCAAGGAGCCAGACGCCCTGTAGCGTGCATTCCACTGACCTCCAGCCATCGCCATTTGCGATTTCAGTGGTGTCAGGCGAGAGCTGATTGTAAGGCTGGGTGGAGGTACGCTGCGTTTTCTGATGACATCTGGTTCTGCCTGAGTGCGTTGGCCGTGTATTGGTTAGGGGGTGGTCAGCTGAGGACCTACAACCACCTGTCTGAGTGCTAGACACACTGAATCTACACCTAGAGTTAAAATTCTGGAGTGCGATTCCATATGAAAGCGGGAGCACTCTCGCGGTTACCCCACGCACTCTGACTGCAGATTTGTACGTCAGTCTGGTGATTCGACCTGTTGTGGTGTCATTCATCCGTGGTATGTTTTCCAACGGGATAACGCTCGTCCACATACCGCTTTTGTAACCCAACATGCTCAACACAATGCCGACACGTTATCTTCGCCTGCTCGATCACAAGATCCACCTGCAATCGACCACATATGGGACACCATCCGCCGACAACTTCAGCGCCGTCCACAATCGGTATCAATCGTCCCTGTATTGACCGAGGAAGGGCAACAGCATGAAACTCCATCCCACAAACTGACATCCGGCACATGTGCAACACAATGCGTGAACGTGTGCGTGCTTGCATTTGACATTCTGGCCGTTGCAACTGTTATTAATGTACCAGCATTTCAGATTTTCATTGGATTTTCTTGCGCTTATGTTAACCTGTGATCTTGCAGTGTTAATGATTTACGTATGGTGCCTAGGCGAATGTACTCCCGAAATGTCATTACTCTACATTCATTATTTTCTGTTGTTGCAATTTCGTTCTGTCAGTGTATAAGAGAAACTACTGGAAGGATTTCGATGAAATTTGGCACACATAGTCTAAACAGAAGCATTATGTAAGTAGAAACGATTTTTGTTCTACAAAGAATGAAGACTATTATAGCTGAAAACATATGGAATAATTGTCTGTAACAAGCTATTCAAATAAAAAAAAAAAGAAAATAAGTGTAATAAATTACCAAAATATTACCACCCTTACATGTACATTTATTACTGTAGATTACTTTACTAAGCAAAAGAATTAGAGAAATTTGTCTAGAAATAATGAAAAATGCAAAATAATAGTGTAACAGAAAATTACAAATTCTCTTACAGCATTAAAATTTACTAAAAATACTGTAAACATTATTTAAAGCACGTTGGATTCCTTTAAATAAGTTTACAAAATTTCAGTGGGATTTCACAAGAAATATTAGAGGTATGGGTTTACAAAGAAATCAGTGGAAATGTGCCACCGTCTACCCTTATCGCTGTGCTTTGATCGTGGTTGCACATTCTAGGAACTGGACGAGCAGACGGCCTCTGCAGTTGAAGAAGTTCATCTTGACCTTACCGGAGCTCTGGATTTCTTTGGCGGGGGGGGATGTGGGATGTTTCCACTGCTGACCGTGCCGTTTGCCATCCGGCTGTCAGTGTTCTATCGGAATGCAGAAAATGCTACACGTCATAAAGCCAAAACGCCTAGGAATGCTGTCGGACGTGATCATCCTGTCGCACGATAACACTCACTCCTACACTGGCAATCGGATGAAAGTGACGCTTCAGCGATTTGGTTGAGAAACACTGCAACATCCTCCGTACAGCCGGATTTTTCACTACAGCTCTGGTGACCTGAAGAACAACATGCGTGGTCGTTGGTTTCATTCGCACGAGGAAGTGCAAGACTGTGTCCCGAGACTGATCCGTAAGCGTCCAGTAGATGAGGGTTTTGTATAGCCCGCCAGGACTACGCAACGGGCAGGAGTTCTCGCCGCTCCACCTTCAGAGGTTGCTTATGCCTTCCAGCCATCAGACAACGCTGAGCTACTTAGGCTTCCGGAGATACTCATGGGACACATGAAGTTCACTTCCCGCCCCGCTAGGACAGAGCTATAAAGTTTCTCTGCCATCTGACGCCGACTGCAAAGCAGCAATAGCAGCGTTAGGGGTACGCGACATTTTATAGATGCCTGTCTTCGGCGTAAAGACCCTGAAGGTCGCTGTTGACGCCCTTCCGCGCTGGTATAATCTCGTTAATCTCAGATGAGAGCTGTAGGACCTTGGCGTCAGCTACGGACTACGCTCCTTACCACGCCTACCATAGCCCAAGATACGCAGAGAATAGTCATCGGTGTTCGTAATTATCAGCGTCGTGGATTATGGAACTTAATATAGATCAGTGCCACACCAGTGAAAATGGAAGAGCTACGCTCCAACTGCCAAGTTGTCGACTATATGAACCGGTTTTGCTCAACGTCGTTCAGTGCATCAAGTATCTTGGCAACCATCCTATAAAGAAGAAGAACCGCCAAAACGTGCAGGCTGTCGTGAGAACTACATACCGTGGCTGCCTCTTCTTTAAGCCTGTCGCTACATGGAGCCGCGGTCAGTCCCTGGGAATGACGTCCTAAAAATCCTCCCCAATTTGACTTGTGTCGCCCACATGAACTCCGCCAAAAACGACGCAAATGAACGTCCAACTAAACAAGAGTCTCAGAAGAATGAATTTTTTCACTGCTCAGCGGAGAGTGTGCACTGTTATGAAACGTCCTGGCAGAACAAAAGCTGTGAGGATGTTTCGTGAGTCGTCTTTGGGTAGCTCATTCGGCAGAGTACTTGTACGTGAAAGGCAAAGGTCCCAGGTTCAAGTCCCGGTCTGGCACGCACTTCTAAGCTGCCAAGAAATTTCAAGAGTGTGAGACATTGCTAGGTGCGCAAGGAACTTCGACCTACTTAAGGCTCCGCTAGACAGAAAATAACACTGGGCTCGGAACATCGGAGCAGTCTACCCTCAGGGCTCAGATATACTCTTCAAAGCAAAGGTAGTGTTATCTTCCCCCCAAGGACTCTCTCACGAAAAAAATATACGCAGAGAGATGTGCAAAAGCCGCTAGGAAAGACATTGCAAACCGTTTAACCACCAGCGAGAAATCACTGCATAGAGTTCCCAGCACACCAAGAACAAATGAGCCAGCACACCCACGAGACCTTTCCCAACACACTGGACGACATACCGTCTGCCATCATGACGCTGAAACCACTTATCTTATCGGTGAAGCATAGTGTCAAGACTGTGCCACAGATGTTAGTAGCTGCTGTCAGCCGATACCATCACTGTACCCCAGTCCCAATAGACTGGCCTGTCCAGAGTCTCGACCTGAAACCACTGGAACACGTTTGGGATGAATTAAAACATCGACTTCACTATAGATCACAGCACCAAATATCACTGGATTCTCTGGTTTCATCACTTGGGAAAGAATGGGCTGCCAATCCTCCACTGACATTCCCGAGCAGAATTCAAGAGGTCATAAAGGCGGAAGATGGACACAAGCGGTATGAATGTCGAGTAATAGGAGTCCGAATACTTTTGATCAGAAAGTGTGACGAGGCTGGGAAAAGCGTTAAGTCACAGCTTAAAATCCTAGGCCAGAATTAAGTATGAATCGTGAACCTTTGGAATTTTTACATATCATTTACCGACTGAATGATCTAGGCACAGATTCGTAAGTACACTACTGGCCATTAAAATTGCTACACAACGAGGATGACGTGCTACGGACGCGAAATTTAACCGGCAGGAAGAGGATGCTGTGATATGCAAATGATTAGCTTTTCAGAGCATTCACACAAGGTTGGCGCCGGTGGCGACACCTACAACGTACTGACATGAGGAAAGCTTCCAACCGATTTCTCATAGACAAACAGCAGTTGACCGGTGTTGCCTCGTGAAGCGTTGTTGTGATGAATCGTGTAAGGAGGAGAAATGCGTACCATCACGTGTCCGACTTTGATAAAGGTCGAATTGTAGCCTATCGCGATTGCCGTTTATCGTATCGCGACATTGCTGCTCGCCTTGGTCGAGATCCAATGACTGTTAGCAGAATATGGAATCGGTGGGTTCAAGAGAGTAATACGGAACGCCGTGCTGGATGCCAACGGGCTCATATCACTAGCAGTCGAGGTGACAGGTATCTTATCCGCATGACTGTAACGGATCGTGCAGCCACGTCTCGATCCCTGAGTCAACAGATGGGGACGTTTGGAAGACAACAACCATCTGCACGAACAGTTCGACGACGTTTGCAGCAGCATGGACTATCAGCTCGAAGACCGATGAATCCAGGTTCTGTTTACAGCATCATGATGGTCGCATCCGTGTTTGGCGATATCGCGTTGAATGCACATTGAAAGCGTGTATTCGTCATCGCCATACTGGCGTATCACCCGGCGAGATGGTATGGGATGCCTTTGGTTACACATCTCGGTCACCTCTTGTTCGCATTGACGCCACTTTGAACAGTGGACGTTACATTTCAGATGTGATACGACCCTTCGCTCGACCCGTCATTTGATCCGTGCGAAAGCCTACATTTCAGCAGGATAATGCACGACCGCATGTTGAAGGTCCTGTACGGGCCTTTCTGGATACAGAAAATGTTCGACTGCTGCCCTGGGCAGCACATTTTCCAGATCTCTCACCAACTGAAACGTCTGGTCAATGGTGGCCGAGCAACTGGCTCGTCACGATACGCCAGTCACTACTCTTGATGAACTGCGGTATCGTGTTGAAGCTCCATGGCAGCTGTACCTGTACACGCCATCCAAGCTCTGTTTGACTCAATGCCCAGGCGTATCAAGGCCGTTATTACGGCCAGAGATGGTTGTTCTGGGTACTGATTTCTCAGGATATATGGACTCAAATTGCGTGAAAATGTAATCACACGTCAGTCCTAGTATAATATATTTGTCCAATGAATACCTGTTTATCATCTGCACTTCTCCTTGAGGTAGCAATTTTAATGGGCAGTAGTATATCATGTGTGTATTAGAAAACAGTAGCGCGTGTGGTGTGGCGGAATATTAAGTGATGTACAGTAGACCTCGGAACGTGTTTAATGCAGTGGCGAGCGCGCTCCTTTGTGGAGGGAGGCAGGGGCAGCAGGTGTCTGCGGGCGCCGGCGCTGCCTCCTTGCGCGGCGGCTATTCTGGGGGCTCGCCGCTCCCCTGCCAGGTTGCCACTATGAGGCGGTCGCCAGACACCCCGCGCGCGGCCGCTCTTGGGCAAGGTGGGCACGTAACACGCCTGCGCTCCCCTGCCTCTCGTGTAGCACCTGCGGCAGCTGGCGCCGGTGTTTAGTCTGCAAGTCTCCTCTAGGCCCACTCTGACCACAGCTGGTGGGCGCAAAGAGCAACAAAACTAGTCGCTCCCCCCCAGGTGACGTCACACTAATACCGTCTAACACCGCTTCGCGTTTTCAAAATGACCGCAATTCGGCAAGGCAGAGAGTTTATAATCTTCTCCACGCATGCCATAGCCAGATGATGGTACTCATTGATGATCACAACCCGTAGAGCTACCAGACTGAGGAGATGTTCATTGTTACGTAATACCCGCTGTTTCAAATAGTCCCAGACATCAGAATGAGATTTTCACTCTGCAGCGGAGTGTGCGCTGATATCAAACTTCCTGGCAGATTAAAACTGTGTGCCGGACCGACACTCGAACTCGGGACCTTTGCCTTTCGCGGGCAAGTGCTCTACCATCTGAGCTACCCAACCACTACTCACGCCCCGTCCCCACAGCTGGCAGAAGTAAAAGCTGTGGGGACTGGGCGCGAGTCGTGCTTGGGTAGCTCAGTTGGTAGAGCACTTGCCCGCGAAAGGCAAAGGTCCTGAGTTCGAGTCTCGGTCCGGCACACAGTTTTAATCTGCCAGGTAGTTTCAGTCCCAGACATCTTCTATAAGGTTCAAATTGGATGGGACAAGTCCGGGAATGATCAGGTTTCTGAGTGTTCGGCGTATCAGGGAAGTATGCAGGCAGCCCTGTGGAGACGGCTGCTGTCGTCCTGGAAGAATGAAATGTCCAAAGCATGCTCACGATCAAGGTGTAGAAGAAGGGACAACACTTGTTCACCGGCAATGTTGAAATGAACACCATGGTTCATGTTCACCGTAACGTAATTGAGTGGACCCAGGGAAAGGTACCAAAAACACACCTTAACACCACAGTGTCACCTCTGGTCTATCTTTTACACACTGTGGGTTAAACGCAAAACCACAACTCGTCGTATCACACTATACACCTTAAATTTTTATGTGACTTGGTCCACTGAAGACGTGCTTTCTTCTGCGTAGTTCTGAAAAATGGCGTTTTTGAAGGTACCCGACTCCAAATGGCCACTGCATGCAGTTCCCTTCAAAAAGTTCGTTCTGAAACTGGTTTAGATGGACCTGCATTCGGTAGCGGTAGTAATTCCTGTCGGGTTCGAAACTGATTGTCACTGATGGGGCGTGACAATCGTCTCCAGATGCAGTCGATTACGATCCTTTTACGAACGTAGTTCTTAAGCGGCGTTGCAATGCTGCGAGCGGTACATCAGTCCTCATAAACACGTCCCACACTTCACGTTGATGTGCCAACAAACTGCGCCAATTCATTCCCGTTGATGGAAGTTGTGCGTTCAAATAGAACAACACCCCCTCCGCCTTCCTCTCATGTCTCCACGTCGATCCAGTTGCGTACTACAGACTGTCACTTAGACACCACTTCACTGCCATGACGTACTTCAGAGTGAGCAATCTGCTCTTTTGAGAAGGTGACTAATTGTTGGTCCTACGAAGTTAGAGAATCCTGTCACGAATGGTGAGCTACACAGCTTCTCCACGCGTACACTTGTGCTTTGGGGGCTGGACTCGGACGTAGATGCTCTCAATTCTGGGTGCGGGGAGGGATGTAGATAGTTTCATCACCATTACTTTATCATCAATTCGAGGAATGGCCATCTTTTAAAGATCAAGATCGTCATACTTTCAGCAAGTATCCTAGATTAGGTCCTCCCCAGTGTCACATGGAGAGATGGAACATGATATTGTTCCATGATACGTCGGACGGGGATTAGACATTGCCCCTTCTCTTCTTCCCGCCCTTTAGTGGTCCCGCGGAGAAACAGGCTATGTACTGTACAGGAATTTACGCTTTCCCCTTCTTTCACGCATAACAACACAGACTACATAACACAACGCTACATTCGGTAAGCAGCCATTACTTTCACTGACGTGATACAGGTACGAATCTGTCAACTCAAAAAGGTTTTGAAGAAGGTAGTATATTGTACTCAAAGCGGTATCTTAAAAGTACATTACTCTATTTCATGTTCTACGAATAGTTCGATACGTATCAAAATTTATCATTTTTGAAATTACCGATTGTTTAAAGGCACTTGTATCTGATGTGGAAACCACTGACTCAACTCTCTTTGCACATTTCAGTTTGCTCTTATATTATTCATCTCACTATTAGTTAGACTACATACCTAAATCATCTTTGATCCTGAATAGCTCTTTAAGACAACGGCTGAGTGTAACAGAATGCTGTTGAGTGTGAGAATCCTGTGCTATGTACATTAAATAATTGAAAAAACTACATAATGTGTGCCTAGACGATACTACTCGAACATGTTACATTTCAATAGAACATAGGTAATTTCGAAGTACATAGCTGTACCGTGTTCGTTCTTCGTTTGCTGCTACACTGAAATTTAAGAGCGAATTTCCTTCGTTCAGTTAAATAAAATTTGCGTTGAAATGATTCGAGCAAATGTGCAGTACGATTTGTGTGTTTGGTGAGATGTTCCTTGACTAGCGCCCTGAGTGAGGCTCAGCTGTGGCTGCCGGTAGCCTTGTGATAGTCAAAGTGTTGATCAGTATTCTGAAAGCTCCGAGTGAAAAAGTTGGCGCGCACATCAGCCCAATCCTCAGTTAATGTGGAACCACAGCTGTCTGAAATGGACCCCCAGGCGACCACAAAAGAGTTGCACGTTCTTTTTCAAGCAGTTACAACATTCACCACGGTAAGTGTTCTCATATTTTTAAAGAAAGTTAGCAGTGCTATTGTATGGGACTATTTTTAATTAATTAATGTGCTTTCCTAGCTTCTTCATCATATTCGTTCTATACATATTATGTTTAACATTGAAATATCTTAATCTCTACACGAAGTACCTGAATTATCTACTTTAATCTCTACACGAAGTACCTGAATTATCTACTTTCCTATTGAGAAAATACGTCCAGTTAATTTCGGAAATGTGTGAATTTTACACATCACATGCTTAGAATATCACAAGAGCCATTATACCGTCAAAGCGAAAGAAGTGGATGAAACTCCCGCATAGGTGAGAGACATTTTGAATATTAATTTTCACCTTGGGGCCATCATATGTACAAAACGTCCAATAGATGTTTACGAAATTTGACTGGGACATCCTAATCCCGTCAACATCAGAACTCTCTGAGGAATAAAATTTTCCAATATACTGGCTTCATTGCATATGTTGTCTGCAGGAATTTATTCAAGTTGCAACGTACTGCACGTAGTTGTTATATTCGATTGACAATCAATTTCATTTATACTTACCAGCGATCTGGACCTGTAGTGCGATGGTGGCGCCGCTGGAAACGTAGTGATCGGAGAGCGCACTAGTAAAATAAGGTCTTCGGAAATCCGCAGGTCCCTCCGGCCACTGGTCACGACCTGAAGGAAGAAGTTTCAGTTGGTCTTTAATTGTAACTTACTCTCTCGTCCTCTGTCCCTATGTCATTAAGCTTCAGCTTTGGAAAAGATACTGAATGTGATCACTCCTTCAAAATTAACAACAAAGCTGCTAGGTCTCACGCACAATGATAAACATGTAACGTTTCGAAATGTATCTGAGAATGTTTCCGCTTAATAATCTTCTACTTCTTCTCGTTGCGCATACATCACGTGGTCTGTTCAACATGAACACTACGTCTCATTACGACACGGTGGTGTGAGAGTTGCTGCAGAAACAAAAGGAAAGAAACAAACGATAATCACAAGGCCCCTCCTACAGGAGACCCAAATCTTTGGTGTCCAAATTATATGATGATGTTACAGGGTCATAAACCGAGAACTTGAAATAAGCGACTAATGGTCTGAAACGAACATTACGTTTTTATCGGCGTAAAAAGCTTGCAGCTTACAACTTATGCTCATAATAAATGTTCAAAGAGGCGACGAAAAAGATCAGTGGAAGATTTACAACATAATCCATTGGGCTACAGATCATTTGGCCCCATTGTTTCGACACGTTGCTCGTAATTGGGGTGTAATTTACACTCCACTAGTACTCTTATTCCTTATTCTATGAAGAGTTACTTGATTTATGAATCTTCTCCCATGTGACCCAACATTTCCTTCTCAATTTCAACTATCCGAACAACTGTCTGTCTCTCTGTGGCCTGAGGGACTTAGCTGCTTGTCAGTTTGCATTTGTAAAGATAAAGATGCCAGTCACGAAAATTTCCTCTGGACATCCTGCTGCACCCGAATAACATGCATGTCAGTTGCTTTTTGTACCAAGCAACGCTTCATTTTCGCTATACAGTCGCAATCTGTAAACAGTAGTAAATTCCAGAGTAGACACACTACAGACGACAGTGCATTCTATTTCCTGAGTGAGCATGCTTTGTGGATGCAGGTGAGGCTTACGTACACATACAATTTACAAAAAGGCGAGTCACTCGCAATGCTCTCATATACCGCTTCCCACATTCATTTCCGTACATTGGTTCCGCATCTCAGATTATTTAATTTCCACATCCACATCTACATCTATAATCCTCCTGCCACCGTTCGGTGTGGGGCGGAGGGTACTTTGCGTATTAGTGTCATTCCCCCCTTTTTCTGCTCCAATCGCGAATGGTTCGCGGGAATACAGATTGCTCGTAAGCCACAGTGTGAGATCGGATCTCTCTGATTCTATCTTCGTGATCTTTCCGTGAGATGTGCGTAGGAGGAGGCACTGTATTTGTCTCCTCTTCTAGAGACATACGCTCTAGGCGCGTTAACTGTAAACCTCACCATGATACTTAACACTTCTTTTGTAACATCTACCAATAGATTTGGATAAGAACGTCCGTGACGATTTCGTGCTTATTAAATTAACCTGTAACGAAACGTGTTTGTCTTCTTTGCATCTTCTCGATTTCCTCTGTTAATCCTACCTGGTGCGGATCCCAGAGTGACGAGCAGTATTCAAGTATTCGTCGAACAGGTGTTTTGTAAGCTACTTGCTTTGTTGATGGACTATATGTCCTGAGGATTCTTCCAATGAGTCACAGTCTGGCGTCTGCCTTATTGGTGATTAATCTTAAGTGATCGCTCCACTTAAAATCGCTCTGTACGTATACTCCTAAATATTTTATGGAGGTAACTGCTTCTGCTGATTGTTCTACAGTCGTGTAATCATACAGTAAAAGGTCGTTCTGTCTACGTATTCACAATACGTTACATTTGTTCATGTTGAAGGTCAGTTTCCACTACTTGCACAAAGCTTCGTCCGCTGCATGTCTTCCTGCAATGCGGCACGATTTTCTACCGTCGTCACTTCTCTGTGTACCACACCATCATCCACCAAAAACCTCATGGAACTCTCGACGTTACCTACTGGGCCATTTACGACGGCTGTTCGGAAAGTAAGGTCAGATCGGCCGCGAAATGGAAACCACAGTTAAAATCATAAATTGTCTTATTCGCAACAGTCAGCCACACTTACCAGGTACCTCTCTAAATAGTCGCCGCTCCGACTTAGATACTTGTCGTGGCGTTGTACAAACTTTCCAGTACCCTTGTCACGGAAAGCATCCGCCAGTCCTTTCCGCCAGTTCTCTACGCTGGTCTGCCTTTCGTTGTTTGTGCCAAAATATCGTCTTTGTAGCCAGCGGTTCATGTGAGTAGAAATGAATATCGGAGGGAGCCATTTAAGGGCTATATTTTGGGTGATCAAACATTTCCCATCGAAAACGCGGCAGGAGCGTCTTAATTGCCCCTGCAGAATGCGGCTGAAAATTGTCTTGAAGAAAGAAACGCGTGATATTTATATTATATGAGCTGCATAGCTTCGGGTGAAATCTCTCACCAGAGCCACGTACTTGGCAGGAGACACTGTTGTTTTAGGCATTTCTACGTGGTCACAGGTGCTCTGAACTGAAAAGAGCGACGTGAAGCAATGGACAGGCACACTAAAGACACTGTCCAACACATCCGTCCAAAGTTCCATCGGATTTTCACAGTGATTTCCATTTCGCCCCTGATCGGACCTTACTTTCCAGATACGCCTCGTATATATGTTGTAAAAAGTTATGGTGCATTAACACTGCCCCGCGGCACGCCCAAAGTTCCTTTCACATCTGAAGACTTCTCTCCGTTGAGAATTCACATGCTGCGTTCTGTTGCTATAAACTCCTCAAACCAATTACAGAGTTGGTGTGATGTTTCGAACGCTCTTATTTTGTTCATAAGGCGGCAGTGCGGAACCGTAGTAATGCCCTCCGGATGTCAAGGAACACAACCTCTACCTGGGCGCCTGCATCCACTGCCTTCTGAGTATCGTGGCGAACAGAGCGAGCTGGGATACACAAGATCGTTGTTATCGGAACCCACGCTGATTCCTACATTCGAGATTTTCGGATCTTCTATCACACGAATAATTCTGACTTTGGAGCACGGTGCATGTGGTCATCGAAGAGCTGGCGCATGTCACAGTTTCTTAGCAAGTACAACAGCACAGGAAGGAAGTGGAATGTGTGAAAGACATAAGAACCGGAGAGTAGACGATCAACCTGCTCTCGTTCCACTGAAGGAAGAACTTTCAGCTACGCACAGTTGGCCTTTCCTTTCCTGTAAAACTCTGAACAGCGTTAACCTTGAAGTTTCAAAGTGCAATATGACTTTCGCACGTTACAAACGTTAGCTGACGAAAAAATACTAAATGCTGCTATGAAATACCACAGAACGACCAAAAACCTGCTGATGTTGTCACAGTTCTACTATGATGGGATAGGATTTTTCAAATTTGTCTTCGCCTGTTGCTAGACGACATTGCTAAGGACTACTAAACTGGACGTGTTCGAGTCTTTTACGGAACACTCGCAGATTTAGTGCGGCGAGCTTCACTAACTCTGGACGTCTTTCTATTATGTTTTTCCCTTACACTATTGATAAGAGTATAATGATCTACATTAATCAGCCCGAACATTAGGACCACTGCTCGCCGCGACGCTCAATGCGGCTCAATGGCGCTACGGACACATCTGCATCTACATCTACATCTACATGGTTACTCTGAATTCACCCTTAAGTGCCTGGCAGAGGGTTCATCGAACCATTTTCATACTACTTCTCTACCATTCCCCTCTCGAATGGCGTGTGGGGAAAAGGAACACATCGCGTTCGAGCTCTGATTTCTCTTATTGTATTATGAGGATCATTTCTCCCTACATAGGTGGGTGTCAACAAAATATTTCCACATTCGGAAGAGAAAGTTGGTTATTGAAATTTCGTAAGTAGATCTCGACGCAAAGAAAACCACCTTTGTTTCAGTGACTGCCACGCCAACTCGCGTATTATGTCAGTGATACTCTCAAACCTATTGGGCGATAACACGAAAGGAGCTGTCCTTCTTTGCACTTTTCGATGTCCTCCGTCAATCCTACCTGATAAGGCTCTCACAGCGCGCAGCAATATTCCAGCAGAGGACGGAAAAGTGTAATGCAGGCTGTCTCCTTAGTGGGTCTGTCGCATCTTCTAAGTGCTCTGCCAACAAAGCGCAGTCTCTGTTTAACCTTCTCCACAATATTATCTATGTGGTCTTTCCAATTTAAGTTGCTCGTAATTGTAATTCCTAGGTATTTAGTCGAATTGACAGCCCTTAGATTTGTGCGATTTATCGTATACCCAACATTTATCGGACTTCTTTTAGTATCCATGTGGATGGCCTCGCACTTTTCTCTGTTTAGTGCCAATTGCCACTTTTCGCACCATACAGAAATCCTCTCGAGATCATTTTGTAGTTGCAATTGATCATCTGATGATTTTACTAGATGGTAAATTACAGCGTCATCTGCAAACAATCTGCTCACATTATCACCTAGATCATTTATGTAAATCAGGAACAGCAGAGAGCGTATGACACAACCTTGCGGAACGCCAGATATCGCTTCTGTTCTACTCGATGATTTACCATCTATCACTACGAACTGTGAGCTCTCTAAGAGGAAATGAAGAATCCAGTCACACAATTGAGACGATCCTCCATATGCACGCAATTTGATTAATAGTCGCTTGTGAGAAACGGTATCAAAAGCCTTCTGGAAATCTAGGAATATGGAATATAGTGGCGACGATGCTGGCCGCAAATGGGGAAATCCACTGAGTAAAGCGACTTTGGCAAAGGGCAGATTGTTGTGGCCGGGCACTTGAGAACGAGCGTCCGGAAATGCCGAAGCTGGTCGGCAGTGGCGGATCCGAGGGCAGGGTTCAGGTAGAAGTGTTTCGGAACACAGCGCTGAGCGTTCAGTATCCGATGTAGAGCTCTGCAGTAAACGACCCATACGGGTCACCATGTTGGCCCAACGACGTCGTGAGTTACGCTTGACGAAGGCACGGGAACACTGACAGTGGTATACGCATCAACGGTAAAGTGTCGCCTGGTCGGGCGCATACCGTTTTCTGTTACACCAGGTCGATGGTCGTGTCCGGACACACCGTCCTCCACCAAACAGCTGCTCGGAACACGCGCCGCGCCACGAACGCCGGTCATTGGGAGCAGTCTGTGCTGTGCGAGACGTTCACTTAGGCTTCCATGGGACTTGTAGTGGTAGTGTAAGGCACTACGGCAGCTGTGGACTACGTGGCCATTACTGCACACCATCTGCGTCCCATCAAGCTTCGTGTCTTTTCCGACAGTGACGGCAACTTCCACATAACTGTCCATGTCACAAGGCTAGAATTGTACTAAGGTGTTTGAGGACCACGAAAGAGGAAACACACTGCTGTTTTGGCCACTCCGATGGAACTTATGAGGGCTGCAATTTAAATAGTGGCAACTATTTACACACAACCGGTACAAAAGTGTTACATCTTTGCACCTGTTACTCTCCTTCAAAGTAGTCACCAGCGTTGTGCAGAACCCGTTGCCAGCGATGTGGACAGCGTAGTATACCGTTAGCAGAGCCTGTTCTGTCGATGGTGCGAAACTCGGAGCAGTCTACTGCCTGTCGAATCTCTGAAACAGTTCTGAAGCAAATGCCATGAAGTGGTTCTTTCATCTTCGGAATCAAATCAAAGTCATAAGGACTTAAGTCTGGGGAGTATGGTGGATGGTACAGTACTTCCCAGTCCCATCGACCGGACAGAGCAGCCACAGCTCGCACTGTATGCGCCCGCGCATTGTCGTGCAAAATGATGGGTGAATTGCGCAAAAAAGTGTCGCCGCATCTTTCGCAAAGCTGCTCGCAGGTGATGCTCCAAAAACGAACAGTAATACAGTGCATTGACGGTATGCCGTGGAGGAACGTAATGTGTTAGGATAATACCATCACAGTCGTACACGAGAATCACCATAACTTTCACCATACTTGGGCTCCGACGAACTTTAGACTTTTGCGACGACCCATTATGACGCCATTCGTTGGATTGGCGTTTCAGTTCTGGCTCGTACGATGTCTCATCCAGTGTTTCGATACGGCGTAAGAAAGCCTCTCCTTCGCACTCACAGCGCTCCAAGTGCGTCTGAGCAGCGTCGTAATGCATCCATTCCTCCGTTTCCGTCAAGTTATGCGGAACCCATCGTGATGCAATTTTTCAAATGTCCAGGCGTTCCTTCAGGATGCGAAGCACAGTCGTATGCGCTAATCCGGTTTCGTGGGGCAGCTCACGAATCGTATGGCGTCGATCACTGTCCACTAACGCGACAACAGCATGCATTTCTTCTTCAGAGACGCTAGGACGACCTGCCCAATGCATGTCTGCCACAGTTTGCCGACCTTCGTTGAAGGCTTTTACCCAACGTGCCACTGTTCTGTACGGCAATGCCGATTCCCCGCACGCCTCTTGGAGACCCTGATGACACTGTCGTGCTGTACGACCTCTGCCACATTCAATCTCGATCCAGCTCTGTTGTTCCTGTTTCGAAAACATAGTGACACCGTTACGTTAGACCGCTCGCTCACAAGTGACTTTGTTTCCCTTGATTGTGCGCACGCTGGTGACGTGGGACGGGCGAGTCCATTTCCTCGAAGGTAAGGTAGGTACAGGGTGTTTCAAAAATGACCGGTATATTTGAAACGGCAATAAAAACTAAACGAGCAGCGATAGAAATACACCGTTTGTTGCAATATGCTTGGGACAACAGTACATTTTCAGGCAGACAAACTTTCGAAATTACAGTAGTTACAATTTTCAACAACAGATGGCGCTGCGGTCTGGGAAACTCTATAGTACGATATTTTCCACATATCCACCAAGCGTAGCAATAATATAGCGTAGTCTCTGAATGAAATTACCCGAAACCTTTGACAACGTGTCTGGCGGAATGGCTTCACATGCAGATGAGGTGTACTGCTTCAGCTGTTCAATTGTTTCTGGATTCTGGCGGTACACCTGGTCTTTCAAGTGTCCCCACAGAAAGAAGTCACAGGGGTTCATGTCTGGCGAATAGGGAGGCCAATCCACGCCGCCTCCTGTATGTTTCGGATAGCCCAAAGCAATCACACGATCATCGAAATATTCATTCAGGAAATTAAAGACGTCGGCCGTGCGATGTGGCCGGGCACCATCTTGTATAAACCACGAGGTGTTCGCAGTGTCGTCTAAGGCAGTTTGTACCGCCACAAATTCACGAAGAATGTCCAGATAGCGTGATGCAGTAATCTTTTCGGATCTGAAAAATGGGCCAATGATTCCTTTGGAAGAAATGGCGGCCCAGACCAGTACTTTTTGAGGATGCAGGGACGATGGGACTGCAACATGGGGCTTTTCGGTTCCCCATATGCGCCAGTTCTGTTTATTGACGAAGCCGTCCAGGTAAAAATAAGCTTCGTCAGTAAACCAAATGCTGCCCACATGCATATCGCCGTCATCAATCCTGTGCACTATATCGTTAGCGAATGTCTCTCGTGCAGCAATGGTAGCGGCGCTGAGGGGTTGCCGCGTTTGAATTTTGTATGGATAGAGGTGTAAACTCTGACGCGTGAGACGATACGTGGACGTTGGCGTCATTTGGACCGCAGCTGCAACACGGCGAACGGAAACCCGAGGCCGCTGTCGGATCACCTGCTGCACTAGCTGCGCGTTGCCCTCTGTGGTTGCTGTACGTGGTCGCCCTACCTTTCCGGCACGTTCATCCGTCACGTTCCCAGTCCGTTGAAATTTTCAAACAGATCCTTTATTGTATCGCTTTTCGGTCCTTTGGTTACATTAAACCTCCGTTGAAAACTTCGTCTTGTTGCAACAACACTGTGTTCTAGGCGGTGGAATTCCAACACCAGAAAAATCCTCTGTTCTAAGGAATAAACCATGTTGTCTACAGCACACTTGCACGTTGTGAACAGCACACGCTTACAGCAGAAAGACGACGTACAGAATGACGTTGTCTTCTATATCTTTCACATCACTTGCAGCGCCATCTGTTGTTGAAAATTGTAACTACTGTAATTTCGAAAGTTTGTCCGCCTGAAAATGTACTATTGTCCCAAGCATATTGCAACAAACGGTGTATTTCTATCGCTGCTCGTTTAGTTTTTATTGCCGTTTCAAATATACCAGTCATTTTTGAAACACCCTGTATGTCAACCACTGTGCAATAGTAGATTCCATTGCACAGTGTCTCCACAGCAGTGTTGCCACTATTTAAGTTCCAACCTACGTATATGGGACGCTATCAGGCTGCATCTCTCTGCTGACAAACCTCCGCTCGTAGTTTAATAGGAACTGCGTGTCCTGTGCGTAAAGATCTGGTGCCACGTACCTCCGGAAACCTAGCAAGGGCTTGTCCAGGTCGTATCACGCAATTAGTTGCTGTACTATGTTCCAAAGGTACGAACTCGCGATTATAGAAGGCGTCTTTGTCAGAAGGCTGAAAGTGGAAGAGACGCCAGACTACGGAAGACATCCAGAGCAACTAGGCGAGGACGCTCGCAGACATCGAGTCGACAATCTGTTTTCTTCGAGACTCCAATAAAAACTCCGCGTTGTTTCAGCTAGTAACATCTGGGGTTACCATAATAGGACAGATGTTAGTCATGGTCACAAAGATGGCTGCCGTTTGCTGTACCGCCTAGACGAGTTCTACCGCCACTATCTTGTCAAATTGTTCAAGTAATAGCTAAGAGAATCTGAGAAGCGTTTTTAACTGCTCGTAGCTTTGTACCTATGGTACAACGCTCCCTCTCGTTACTTTATGGTGAGTGCTAAAATATAAAGAACTTTGCACAAAACGCATGAAACTCAAATTTACTGAAATCTACATCTACATCTACATACATACTCCGCAATCCACCATACGGTGTGTGGCGGAGGGTACCTCGTACCACAACTACCATCTTCTCTCCCTGTTCCACTCCCAAACAGAACGAGGGAAAAATGACTGCCTATATGCCTCTGCACGATCCCTAATCTCTCTTATCTTATCTTTGTGTTCTTTCCGCGAAATGTAAGTTGGCGGCAGTAAAATTGTACTGCAGTCAGCCTCAAATGCTGGTTCTCTAAATTTCCTCAGTAGCGATTCACGAAAAGAACGCCTCCTTTCCTCTAGAGACTCCCACCCGAGTTCCTGAAGCATTTCCGTAACACTCGCGTGATGATCAAACCTACCAGTAACAAATCTAGCAGCCCGCCTCTGAATTGCTTCTATGTCCTCCCTCAATCCGACATGATAGGCATCCCAAACGTTCGAGCAGTACTCAGGTCGTATTAGTATTTTATAAGCGGTCTCCTTTACAGATGAAACACATCTTCCCAAAATTCTACCAATGAACCGAAGACGACTATCCGCCTTCCCCACAACTGCCATTACATGCTTGTCCGATTCATATCGCTCTGCAATGTTACGCCCAGTCCGCAGCTCGTGGTCGTGCGGTACCGTTCTCGCTTCCCACGCCCGCGTCCCCGGGTTCGGTTCCCGGCGGGATCAGGGATTCTCTCTGCCTCGTGATGACTGGGTGTTGTGTGATGTCCTTAGATTAGGTAGGTTTAAGTAGTTCTAAGTTCTAGGGGACTGATGACCATAGATGTTAAGTCCCATAGTGCTCAGAGCCATTTGAACCATTTTGTTACGTCCAAATATTTAATCGACTTGACCGTGTCAAGCGCTACACTACTAATGGAGTATTCAAACATTACAGGATTCTTTCTCCCCTAACGCTACTGTTAACATCACAGATTCTACTTCTTTACGAAGTTACTTCACGAAAGCGTAGCGCCTTACAATTTCGAATCAGGTAGGGAGCTGCTGGAGTCGACTCGCGAAAGGTAGCACCAAGAAAAAGTAGAAGAAAGTAGAATGAATATAATCTCTCTACAGAACTGTGACCTGCTAGAACGCAAACAGACTACACATTTATACCTCCTTATTGACTGCTTTATGCTGTTTTTGATTAATTCACGCTTCTCTTGAACCGTTAATTTCTGTTATCTTGTTTTCATCTCATCAGCTTATCTTGCGCTGTTGTAACTCCCTCTTCTTGTGACACATCAGCGTCTTCTCCATATTCATTCCTTCTGTATCGTTGCCTTACCTTTCTGTTAGATGTCAGTACTCACATAAGGCAAGACAAACAGCTGTCAATGTTAATAAGACTAACAATTCTTAAATTCCACATTATCGTTTCTATACATGTTGTCATTATTATTGTAATTATAATTATATACTGTTCATGTACCAGTTAGGAAGCGGTAGGATCTGAATTCCGTAATCTTGCCAAGTGGAATAAATGCATGAATAAATAAATAAATAAATACAGGGTGATTCAAAAAGAATACCAGAACTTTAAAAATGTGTATTTAATGAAAGAAACATAATATAACCTTCTGTTATACATCATTACAAAGAGTATTTAAAAAGGTTTTTTTTTCACTCAAAAACAAGTTCAGAGATGTTCAATATGGCCCCCTCCAGACACTCGAGCAATATCAACCCGATACTCCAACTCGTTCCACACTCTCTGTAGCATATCAGGCGTAACAGTTTGGATAGCTGCTGTTATTTCTCGTTTCAAATCATCAATGGTGGCTGGGTGAGGTGGCCGAAACACCATATCCTTAACATACCCCCATAAGAAAAAATCGCAGGGGGTAAGATCAGGGCTTCTTGGAGGCCAGTGATGAAGTGCTCTGTCACGGGCTGCCTGGCGGCCGATCCATCGCCTCGGGTAGTTGACGTTCAGGTTTCATAACTAACCTTTTTCGTAGGACTCTCCATACAGTTGATTGTGGAATTTGCAGCTCTCTGCTAGCTCTGCGAGTCGATTTTCCTGGGCTGCGAACAAATGCTTGCTGGATGCGTGCTACATTTTCATCACTCGTTCTCGGCCGTCCAGAACTTTTCCCTTTGCACAAACACCCATTCTCTGTAAACTGTTTATACCAACGTTTAATACACCACCTATCAGGAGGTTTAACACCATACTTCGTTCGAAATGCACGCTGAACAACTGTCGTCGATTCACTTCTGCCGTACTCAATAACACAGAAAGCTTTCTGTTGAGCGGTCGCCATCTTAGCATCAACTGACGCTGACGCCTAGTCAACAGCGCCTCAAGCGAACAAATGTACAACTAAATGAAACTTTATAGCTCCCTTAATTCGCCGACAGATAGTGCTTAGCTCTGCCTTTTGTCGTTGCAGAGTTTTAAATTCCTAAAGTTGTGGTATTCTTTTTGAATCACCCTGTATAATAAAGTTCTGTTGCAACACAGATGATCATTGGCACCCTTGCTATGGATTGGTTACTAGTTACTAGCCTAAGCAGGTAGTAGCTATTTTTGCTATCGTAATATCAGTCGGGCTCAACTTCTTCCACTAAGCGGAGAGTCGTGTTTCAGCACTGTTATCGAAATCATCGGACCTGTGAGGTGCTGAGGTTACTACGAATGGTGACAAGAGTAATGCAAGAATCACTTTGGCTATGTGTCACTGTTTTACGATAGAGTTAACGCGAGGACTGCAGCTGCCGCACAACTTGCAGAGAGCGAAAGTCTTTATGCCTGCAGCCTGTCCGTGGCCAGGGGAAAAGAGTATTCGTGTGAGCGCTAACTTTGAACCTGGAGCAGTAGCGGAAACTCGAAAGCGACAGCTTGTTGCGGAGAATGTGTTCGTCAACAACTACTTAGTTAAAACCTCATGGGACGCTCTGTATAATGTGAAGAGGAGTGATCAGTGTGCCCGAAGCTCGTTTTAAGTCTCAAGATTTCTGTCTGTTGAGACTGGAATGCTATGTTATGCTTACTAGGAACCCTCGATACCAGTGACACTGTCGGTCTGATATTCTGCACGTCCGCGTTTTGTTCATTGGGTGCAACACCTTCTGAGAGTCACGGAACACGTCATCAAGAAAAGTGTCAGTATCAACAACTTTTGGGTCTCGTGGACGAACAGAATTAGATTAGATTGGATTAGTACTTGTTCCATAGATCATGAATGCGACACTTCGTAATGATGTGGAACGTCTAAGGTTAATAAAAGGTGTCTATACAATATATTACATTACACAAAATATCACATGACACTTAATATTTTAAATTTTTTTGTGTTGCTTGGGGAAATTACCCAGTTACTACATCCAAAAATTCATCTAATGAGTAGAAGGAGTTCCATTAAGAAATTCTTTTAATTTCCTTTTAAATGTTATATGGCTATCAGTCAGATTTTTGATGCTATTAGGTAAGTGATCAAAGACTTTTGTGGCAGCATAATTTACTTCCTTCTGAGCCAAAGTTAGATTTAACTTTGAGTAGTGAAGATCATCCTGGGTTAAATTGCAAAATTTTTAGGGAACCAAGCGGTAATATTATAATGTATAGAAAAATGGGACTAGGCCCCATAAAGTGTGAAGCAAGGGTTCGCAAAGCGAGAGGTGTGTTACTATAGGATGACAATTATTGAACTATATAAAAACACATAAGTTAGTTACAAACTACGGAGCGCGTGTACTTTATTCAACATGTAAACGTCAGTACAGGTATTCGGGTTGAGGTAATGAAATGTTCGATACGCCTGCCACCATTGGCGATGATGTGGCGTTGACGAGTAGAAAAATTGTGCATGACCCTGTAATGTCTCTTGCAGCGGTCTCTCCGCGATATTTTCAGAAATTTTATAAATTATATAACTCAGTACATATCTCGAAATATCTCTTCTTATCTTACCGATTATCAATGCAAAGTAGTTTCAAGCCCAATTATTCCTTGGAGCGTCCATTTACTCCATGGAATAGCTTCTCTGCTATCTATGTTTTCTCTTATGAAAAGCATACAGGACTTCTTGCGGATTAGTCGTGAAAGAAGGATGTATATGTATGTATTGTTGGGCTAGTCGCCATCTTGATGAGATTCTGTATGAGAAGGAATTTAATATATGAACTAAACTAAAGTAAGTGTGTTCGCGTATTATTTAACTGATTATTATTGACAGTGTCTGCTTACTACGCTGTGTTGCACGGGATCAGTGGGGAACGTCTGATTTACACTGGACGAACCTGCCGTTTTGTATGCTCAAGATATCCAGTTACTTCAAATAAATAGGCTAACACGGTCTTACCAGCAGATCTCCGGTCTTCCCCATGTGATCACCGAAAGTTAATAATTATTGCAAATGTTTTCAGGAGATCGACTGACAATTTTCGTCGCACCGAGACTTCGAAATTGCTTCACTGCCTTATGGAATTTAAGTTAAGCTCAATTTACTCAGGATAGAACAGTACTGAACTGTGTGAATATGATAAGCCTGCTTTGTCAATGAAAATTCCCTTAATATACGCATCAGGCCAGTGTGAGAGAGGTTTTTAAGTTTTAGGTCCCACACAAAATATATTAAATTTGGCGACCGTGACAGGACCAAATTTGATATATTTTGTGTGGGATCTAAAATTTAAAAACCTCTCTCACACCGGCCTGATTTAGCTTCCCTGATCAGGATAGTAAAAACATGCGTATATTGAGGGAGTTTTCATTGACAAAACAGGCTTATCACATTCACACAGTTCAATTCTGTTCTATCCTCATTAAATTGAGCTTAACTTAAATTCCATGAGGCAGTGAAGCAATTTCGAAGTCTCGGTGCGACGAAAATTGTCAGTCTATCTCCTGAAAACATTTGTAATAATGATCACAGAATGATATTTTCACTCTGCAGCGGAGTGTGCGCTGATATGAAACTTCCTGGCAGATTAAAACTGTGTGCCCGACCGAGACTCGAAATCGGGACCTTTGCCTTTCGCGGGCTCTACCATCTGAGCTACCCAAGCACGACTCACGCACGGTACTCACAGCTTTACTTCTGCCAGTACCTCGTCTCCTTCTTTCAAAACTTTACAGAAGGTCTCCTGTGAACCTTGCAGAACTAGCACTGCTGAAAGTAAGGATACTGCGGAGACATGGCTTAGCCACAGCCTGGAGAATATTCTGCAAGGTTCGCAGGAGAGCTTCTGTAAAGTTTGGAAGGTAGGAGACGAGATACTGGCAGAAGTAAAGCTGTGAGTACCGGGCGTGAGTCGTGCTTCGGTAGCTCAGATGGTAGAGCACTTGCCGCGAAAGACAAAGGTCCCGAGTTCGAGTCTCGGTCGGGCACACAGTTTTAATCTGCCAGGAAGTTTCATTTGTAATAATTATTAACTTTCGGTGATCACATGGGGAAGACCGGAGATCTGCTGGTAAGACCGTGTTAGCCTATTTATTTGAAGTAACTGGATATCTTGAGCATACAAAACGGCAGGTTCGTCCAGTTTAAATCAGACGTTCCCCACTGATCCCGTGCAACACAGCGTAGTAAGCAGACACTGTCAATAATAATCAGTTAAATAATACGCGAACACACTTACTTTAGTTTAGTTCATGTATTAAATTCCTTCTCATACAGAATCTCATCAAGATAGCGACTAGCCCAACAATACATACATATACATCCTTCTTTCACGACTAATCCGCAAGAAGTCCTCTTTCATAAGAGAAAACATAGATAGCAGAGAAGCTATTCCATGGAGTAAATGAACGCTCCAAGGAATAATTGGGCTTCAAACTACTTTGCATTGATAATCGGTAAGATAAGAAGAGATATTTCGAGATATGTACTGAGTTATATAATTTATAAAATTTCTGAAAATATCGCGGAGAGACCGCTGCAAGAGACATTACAACCCGCTAAAGTGTCGGAACTTTGATGCTGTCAATGACCTCCTGAACAGCTGTTTTCAGCTCAGCAATGGTTTTTGGGTTATTGCTGTACGCCTTGCCTTTAATATAGCCCCACAAAAAGGAATCGCCTGTGTTCAGATACAAAGAATATAGCAGCCAATCGAAGCCACTACCTGTAGCGTCTGGGCACCGCAGAGCCACAATGCAGTCCCCAAAGTGCTTCTCCAGGACATCAAACACTCTCCTGCTTCGATGGGATCGAGCTCCGTCTTGCACGAACCACATCTTGTCGAAATCAGGGTCACTGTGGATAATGGCGATGAAATCATCTTCCAAAACCTTCACGTACCGTTCGGTTCTCATCGTGTCATCAAGGAATATCGCGCCGATCATTCCGTGACTGGACATTGCACACCACACAATCACCCGCTGAGGATGAAGAGACTTCTCGATCGGCCGGCCGCGGTGGCCGAGCGGTTCTAGGCGCTTCAGTAGGGAACTACGCGTCTGCTGCGGTCGCAGGTTCGATTCCTGCCTCGAGCATGGATGTGTGTGATATCCTTAGGTTAGTTAGATTTAAGTAGTTCTAAATCTAGGGGACTGATGACCTCAGAGGTTAAGTCCCATAGTGCTTAGAGCCATTTGAACTATTTTAGACTTCTCGATCGCGAAATGCAGATTCTCAGTCCCCCAAATGCGCCAATTTTGCTTATTGACGAAACTATCCAAATGAAATTGGGTTAGTCGCTAATCCAAACCAAATGCATACTCATGCTCCGCGGCGAACCGCGTAGCACGGACGTCCTACCGGAAACCGTGCAGAAGTTATTTCACATACACTCCTGGAAATGGAAAAAAGAACACATTGACACCGGTGTGTCAGACCCACCATACTTGCTCCGGACACTGCGAGAGGGCTGTACAAGCAATGATCACACGCACGGCACAGCGGACACACCAGGAACCGCGGTGTTGGCCGTCGAATGGCGCTAGCTGCGCAGCATTTGTGCACCGCCGCCGTCAGTGTCAGCCAGTTTGCCGTGGCATACGGAGCTCCATCGCAATCTTTAACACTGGTAGCATGCCGCGACAGCGTGGACGTGAACCGTATGTGCAGTTGACGGACTTTGAGCGAGGGCGTATAGTGGGCATGCGGGAGGCCGGGTGGACGTACCGCCGAATTGCTCAACACGTGGGGCGTGAGGTCTCCACAGTACATCGATGTTGTCGCCAGTGGTCGGCGGAAGGTGCACGTGCCCGTCGACCTGGGACCGGACCGCAGCGACGCACGGATGCACCCAAGACCGTAGGATCCTACGCAGTGCCGTAGGGGACCGCACCGCCACTTCCCAGCAAATTACGGACACTGTTGCTCCTGGGGTATCGGCGAGGACCATTCGCAACTGTCTCCATGAAGCTGGGCTACGGTCCCGCACACCGTTAGGCCGTCTTCCGCTCACGCCCCAACATCGTGCAGCCCGCCTCCAGTGGTGTCGCGACAGGCGTGAATGGAGGGACGAATGGGGACGTGTCGTCTTCAGCGATGAGAGTCGCTTCTGCCTTGGAGCCAATGATGGTCGTATGCGTGTTTGGCGCCGTCCAGGTGAGCGCCACAATCAGGACTGCATACGACCGAGGCACACAGGGCCAACACCCGGCATCATGGTGTGGGGAGCCATCTCCTACACTGGCCGTACACCACTGGTGATCGTCGAGGGGACACTGAATAGTGCACGGTACATCCAAACCGTCATCGAACCCATCGTTCTACCATTCCTAGACCGGCAAGGGAACTTGCTGTTCCAACAGGACAATGCACGTCCGCATGTATCCCGTGCCACCCAACGTGCTCTAGAAGGTGTAAGTCAACTACCCTGGCCAGCAAGATCTCCGGATCTGTCCCCCATTGAGCATGTTTGGGACTGGATGAAGCGTCGTCTCACGCGGTCTGCACGTCCAGCACGAACGCTGGTCCAACTGAGGCGCCAGGTGGAAATGGCATGGCAAGCTGTTCCACAGGACTACATCCAGCATCTCTACGATCGTCTCCATGGGAGAATAGCAGCCTGCATTGCTGCGAAAGGTGGATATACACTGTACTAGTGCCGACATGTTCTGCATGTTCTGTTGCCTGTGTCTATGTGCCTGTGGTTCTGTCAGTGTGATCATGTGATGGATCAGACCCCAGGAATGTGTCAATAAAGTTTCCCCTTCCTGGGACAATGAATTCACGGTGTTCTTATTTCAATTTCCAGGAGTGTAGTTCAATGACTGTCGCCAAGTAAGTACAGGAGAGGTGAGGAACGCGGAGGCTGGGAGGGTAGCAGTACCAGTAGCAGTACCTGGGAAGACGACGTTGGCGGAGACTCGCTCCTCGGAGAGCTCGTTGCGGGCGACGCAGGTGTAGACGCCGCTGTCGGCGTGGGCGGAGGGAGCGCGCACCACCAGCCGGCACACGCCGTCGGCCAGCTCGCTGGCGGAGAAGCGGCCGTCGACGTCCGCGTCGGCGGCGCCGGCGCCCGCCAACGGCAGCGGCCGGCCGTCCTTGAGCCAGCTGACTGCGGGGGCGGGTGAGCCGCGAACCCGGCACTCCAGCACCAGTTCGTCCTCGCTGGCGCGGTACGAGTCTGCACAGGCACACCCACACCCTATGTCACACTCCAGCACACAATGCTCATCCGACAAAAAATTTTGTCACCCCTTGTTTTTACCCTCACACTTCAAGAAGAATATAATAATTCCAATCCCAAAGAAAGCAGGTGTTGACAGATGTGAAAATCACCGAACTATCAGTTGAACAAGCCACAGCTGCAAAACACTCGCACCAATTCCTTACAGACGAATGCAAAAACTGATAGAAGCTGACCGCGGGGAAGATCAGTTTGGATTCCGCAGAAATTTGGGAACACGCGAGGCAATACTGACCCTACGACTTATCTTAGAAAATAGATAGGTAAACCTACGTTTCTAGCATTTGTAGACTTAGAGAAAGCTTTTGACAATATTGACTGGAATACTCTCTTTCAAATTCTGAAGGTGGCCCAGGGTAAAATTTACAATTTGTACAGAAACCAGATGGCAGTTATAAGAGTCGAGGGGCATGAAAGGGAAGCAGTCGTTGGGAAGGTAGTGAGGCAGGGTTGTAGCCTCTCCCCGATGTTATTCAATCTGTACATTGAGCAAGCAGTAAAGGAAACAAAAGAAAAGTTCGGAGTAGGTATTAAAATCCATGGGGAAGAAATAAAAACTTTGAGATTCGCCGATGACATTGTAATTCTGTCAGAGACAGCAAAGGACTTGGAAGAGCAGTTGAACGGAATGGACAGTGGCTTGAAAGGAGGATATAAGATGAACACCAACAAAAGCAAAACGAGGAAAATGGAATGTAGTCGAATTAAATCAGGGCATGCTGAGGGCATTATACTAGGAAATGAGACGCTTAAAGTAGTAAATCAGTTTTCCTACTTGGGGAGCAAAATAACTCATGATGGTCGAAGTAGAGTGGATATAAAATGTAGACTGGCAATAGCAAGAAAAGAGTTTCTGAAGAAGAGAAATTTGTTAACATCGAGTATAGACTTAGATTTAAGTACCTCTTTTCAGGAAGTATTTGTATGGAGTGTAGCCCTGTATGGAAGTGAAACGTGGACGATAATCAGTTTAGACAAAAAGAGAATAGAAGCTTTCCAAATGTGGTGCTACAGAATAATGGGGTGGTTAGATCGCTAGATCACATAACTCATGAGGAGGTATTGAACAGAATTGGGGAGAAAAGAAATTTGTGGCACAACCTGACTAGAAGAAGAGATCGGTTGGTAGGACATATTCTGAGGCATCAATAAATCACCAATTTAGTATTGGAGGGCACTACGGAGGGTAAAAATCGTAGAGGGGGAGAGAGAGATGAATACACTAAACAGATTCAGAAGGATGTAGGTTGCAGTAGGTACTGGGAGATGAAGAAACTTGCACAGGACAGAGTAGCATGGAGAGCTGCATCAAACCCGTCTCTGGACTGAAGACCCCAACAACAACAGTAGACACCTCGCTAACACCGTGTGACAACACTTCAGTCCGGCGTGGAGCCCACACGTTGATTCAGGTATGCCCACGTCGTCATGGGCACACACGGCAGCTCCTCTCTCCCACGCACGCACACCACTCCACTACCATGACGTACGTAAGTGGTGGAGACTTGTACACTACCTACAGCGCACAAAAGTGTGCCAGTGTTCTCTTTTAAGCCGTCGACCAATATTTTGTCAACTGAGCTTATGCAGAGATATGACGGGAACGCTCACGCACAGCTAAAGACGTCGTATGGACCTGTGGCCTATTCCGAATGGTTTCCGAGAAAGAACACATGTATAAGGAACAGGAATGGACCTAGCACTGAATCCTGTGGGACTACCTTTGTCACTTTTCCACAGAACAATTTAATGGCCACCATGGTCGCCGGACTTCCCGCCATTACATTTTTGTTTATGGTGTTGGATGGAGTCTGAGGCATGGAAACGAAAGAGGAATACCTAACATGAACTGCTTGGTCAAATCGTGAATGCTACTGCCCTCATTAGGGAACGTGCAGGCACACTCGGACAAGGAGCACAACAAGTACTCCCAAGAGCGCACAAATCCTTTGCAGTTGACGATGGGATACCCCTAACATTTATATTGTGAACTGTACAACAGCCGTAACGTGACGTGTACGATAATGCTTGGTCGTGGATGTGTTAAAAATACATATCTTTCAATTCCTGCTTTGCAAAACGCACTGTTTCACATGTGTACGTGTGTCTTGGAGAATACACAAAGTAAATAACAATGTACATTAAATGTCTTCTATCTCGTAAACCATTCTTATTTGGGCGGTTTGTTGCTTCAAATGGCCGTCCCTGTCATATCGCTGTTTCTTGCCCATTCCTCCTGGGACATAATGTACAGCGGCGCATATCACTTGGCGCTACGTATATTGTGTTCCAGGCAGCGCCCGAACGGAAGTTACTATCCCAGTTCTTCTACGAGTCATCGGTGTGAAAACGGAACATGACTCGCGATTCCTCACCACACAGTCCACATTCACAACATATTTATATTAAAAAATATATTTCTTTGAAGTGCATCTACTATACAAAAACTTCATGAAAACCATGTCTCAGTGTGGGTGAGAAATGACAGTTTTCATGTCTTCGGCCAATTATGCATTAAAGATTTTAAACCGCTCACTCTTAAGGAAATTCGTATTATCTCACGAAAAACCTAGTACCAGTTTCTGTAACTGATATTGTTTATTTATCATCTTCTAATTAGTCCCCATTGTGTATACTCCTTCCCTACTTGCACGTCTGCAGTGAGAAATACGAGACTCTTACAGCTAACAATGGAAAAGAAAAAGTGTGCCACATCCCCTCTATTTTGAGATTACGTTCTTGAAAAACTAACTGCAAACTCTCAAATAAACAGTTCTTAGTCTGCATAAAGGTGTGAAAAATGTATAAACTTGGGGCAGTCATTACTTCAATATCAATGAAATACATTATGCATGGAGTATTCGCTCTTAGGCAATACATGCACCTAATATCTTTTTTAACCAAATAAAGACTGTTCTGGCTCCAGCCGAGTTACTCCACGTCATTTATCCATAGTTTGTTTGTGTGGAAAAAGGCGTAGTAGGCAAGGAGTAACAGGTTTGCACTAACACAGTTTTTTAATTTCCTTATTTCTGCAACAGACGGAACAGTTTTCTGCATGAATTATCTGTATGTGTCTGCTCCTGTTCAGTTTGGTGTCGAGACGGATACCCAGTAATCTGACAGAATCTTTGCCATGACACTCATTATCTTTTAGGGAGAATAGTGTACTCCCGGTTTTGCTACTGTTTAATTTTAATTAATTTACCTTAAATCAGCAAGATGCTTTGTCTGTTGTTGTTGTTGTGGTCTTCAGCCCTGAGACTGGTTTGATGCAGCTCTCCATGCTACTCTATCCTGTGCAAGCTTCTTCATCTCCCAATACCTACTGTAGCCTACATCTTTTGAATCTGCTTAGTGTATTCATCTCTTGGTCTCCTTCTACGATTTTTCCCCTCCATGCTGCCCTCCAATACTAAATTGGTGATCCCTTGATGCCTCAGAACATGGCCTACCAACCGATCCCTTCTTCTAGTCAAGTTGTGCCACAAACTCCTCTTCTCCCCAATTCTGTTCAATACCTCCTCATTAGTTATGTGACCTACCCATCTAATCTTCAGCATTCTTCTGTAGCACCGCATTTCAAAAGCTTCTATTCTCTCCTTGTCCAAACTATTTATCGTCCATGTTGTACTTCCATACATGGCTACACTCCATACAAATACTTTCAGAAACGACTTCCTGACACTTAAATCTATACTCGATGTTAACAAATTTCTCTTCCTCAGAAATGCTTTCCTTGCCATTGCCAGTCTACATTTTATATCCTCTCTACTTCGACCATCATCAGTTACTTTGCTCCCCAAATAAAACTCCTTTACTACTTTAAGTATCTCATTCCTAATCTAATTCCCTCAGCATCACCCGATTTAATTCGACTGCATTCCATTATCCTCGTTTGGTTTTGTTGATGTTCATCTTATATCCTCCTTTCAAGACACTGTCCATTCCATTCAACTGCTCTTGCAAGTCCTTTGCTGTCTCTGACAGAATTACAATGTCATTGGCGAAGCACAAAGTTTTAATTTCTTCTCCATGGATTTTAATACCTACTCCGAATTTTTCTTTTGTTTCCTTTACTGCTTACTCAATATACAGATTGAATAACATCGGGGAGAGGCTACAACCCGGTCACACTCCCTTACCAACCGCTGCTTCCCTTTCATGTCCCTCGTCTCATAACTGCCATCTGCTTTCTGTACAAATTGTAAATAGCCTTTCGCTCCCTGTATTTTACCCCTGTCACCTTCAGAATTTGAAAGACAGTATTCCAGTCAACATTGTCAAACGTTTTCTGTAAGTCTACAAATGCTAGAAACGTAGGTTTGCCTTTCCTTAATCTTTCTTCTAAGATAAGTCGTAGGGTCAGTATTGCGTCACGTGTTCCAACATTTCTACGGAATCGAAACTGATCTTCCCCAAGGTCGGCTTCTACCAGTTTTTCCATTCGTCTGTAAAAAATTCGCGTTAGTAATTTGCAGGTGTGACTTATTGAACTGATAGTTCGGTAATTTTCACATCTGTCAACACCTGCTTTCTTTGGGACTGGTATCATTATATTCTTATTGAAGTCTGAGGGTATTTCGCCTGCCTCATATAACTTGCTCACCAAATGGAAGAGTTTTGTCATGGCTGGCTCACTCAAGGTTCTCAGTAGTTCTAACGGAATGTTGTCTATCACGGGGCGTTGTTTTCAATTAGGTCCTTCAGCGCTCTGTCAAAATTCTTCATGCAGTGTCATATCTCACATCTCATCTTCATCTATGTCCTCTTCCATTTCGATAATATTGCCCTCCAGTACATCGCTCTTGGATAGACCCTGTATATACTCCTTACACCTTTCTGCTTTCCCTTCTTTGCTTAGAACTGGGTTTCCATCTGAGCTCTCGATATTCGTACAAGTGGTTCTCTTTTCTCCAAAGGTCTCTTTAATTTTCTTGTAGGCAGTATCTATCTTACCCCTAGTGAGATAAGCCTCTACATCCTTACATTTGTCCTCTAGCCATTCCTGCTTAGCCATTTTGCACTTCCTGTCGATCTCATTTTTGAGACGTTTGTATTCCTTTCTGCCTGCTTCATTTACTGCATTTTTATATTTTCTCCTTTCATCAATTAAATTCAATATTTCTTCTGTTACCCAAGGACTTCTACCTACTTGATCCTCTGCTGCCTTCACTACTTCATCCCTCAAAGCTACCCATTCTTCTTCAACTGTATTTCTTTCCCCCATTTGTGACAATTGTTCCCTTATGCTCTCCCTGAAACTCTGTACAATCTCTGGTTTAATCAATTTTTCCAGATCCCATCTCCTTAAATTCCCACCTTTTTGCAGTTTCTTCAGTTTTAATCTACAGCTCATAACCAATAGATTGTGGTCAGAGTCCACATCTGCCCCTGGAAATGTCTTACAATTCAATACCTGGTTCCTAAATCTCTGTCTTACCATTATATAATCTATCTGATACCTGCTAGTATCTCCAGGATTCTTCCATGTATACAACCTTCTTTTATGATTCTTGAACCAAGTGTTAGCTATGATTAAGTTATGCTCTGTGCAAAATTCTACCAGACGGCTTCCTCTTTCATTTCTTTCCCCCAATCCATATTCACCTACTATGTTTCCTTCTCTTCCTCTTCCTACTCTCGAATTCCAGTCACCATGACTATTAAATTTTAGTCTCCCTTCACTACCTGAATAATTTCTTTTATCTCATCATACATTTCATCAATTTCTTCATCATCTGCAGAGCTAGTTGGCATGTAAACTTGTACTATTGTAGTAGGTGTGGGCTTCGTGTGTATCTTGGCCACAATAATGCGTTCACTATGCTGTTTGTAGTAGCTTACCCGCACTCCTACTTTTTTATTCATTATTAAATCTACTCCTGCACTACCCCCATTTGATTTTGTATTTATAACCCTGTAGTCACCTGACCAAAAGTCTTGTTCCTCCTGCCACCGAACTTCACTAATTCCCACTATATCTAACTTTAATCTATCCATTTCCCTTTTGAAATCTTCTAACCTACCTGCTGATTAAGGGATCTGACATTCCACGCTCCGATCCGCAGAACGCCAGTTTTCTTTCTCCTGATAACGACGTCCTCCTAAGTAGTCCCCGCCCAGAGATCCGAATGGGGGACTACTTTACCTCCGGAATATTTTACCCAAGAGGACGCCATCATCTTTTAACCATACAGTAAAGCTGCATGCCCTGGGGAAAAATTACGGCTGTAGTTTCCCCTTGGTTTCAGCCGTTCGGAGTACCAAAACAGCAAGGTCGTTTTGGTTAGGGTTACAAGGCCAGACTGTTATCCGTGCAACTACTGAAAAAGGCTTCTGCCCCTCTTCTGGAGCCTCTCAACACATACCCCTCCGTTGTGGTTGCACCTACGGTACGGCCATCTGTATCACTGAGGCACGCAAGCCTCCCCACCAATGGCAAGGTCCACGGTTGATGCTCAATATACAGATACAGATTGAATAACTTCGGGGAGAGGCTACAACCCTGCCTCACACCCTTTCCTTTCGTGTCCCTCGACTCTTATAACTGCCATCTGGTTTCTGTACAAATTGTAAATAGCCTTTCACTTCCTGTATTTTACCCCTGCCACCTACAGAATTTGAAAGAGAGTTTTCCAGTCAACATTGCTTTGTCTATCATAAGTTTATTCACTTACTCTGCAGCATTTTTGTCATTACTATCATAAGCTGCTTTGGAAGATACAATGATAGGTATATCATTAACATAAACATTGAACAAAAATGGTCCGAGCACCGATCCCTGAGGTAGTCCTCTTATGACATTCAAGAAACCTTGAGAGATGCAGGCTCGTTATAGTAAGTAGGACGACATGATTTTAGGTTTCAGTAGTTGTGGAGAGACAGAGAGGCTTGGGTACTGTAGAGCAGCGAGGAGAGCTTTATCGAATCAGCCTTCAGAATGAAGACCAAAACAACAACAATAATAACAACTGATGACTAACTGAAAACCACAGCTGCCGACAGGTGTTGTTGATATACCTCGATGTGGACGGCTGAAAATGTGTGCCCCGACCGGGACTCGAACCCGGGATCTCCTGCTTAAATGGCAGGCACTCTATCCATCTGAGCCACCGAGGACACAGATGAATAGCGCGACTGCAGGGACTTATCCCTTGCACGCTTCCAGTGCGACTGACATTCCCAACTGTCCACAATTCTACATATATCTAGACATTTGCCCAACCACTCATTACTCGCGCACGCTTTGGCGATTCCCGTAAGAGTTTGGGCAACCTGTGCGCATTCGTAAGGGATAAGGCCCTGCAGTCGCGCTATTCATCTGTGTCCTCGGTGGCTCAGATGGATAGAGCGTCTGCCATGTAAGCGGGAGATCCCGGGTTCGAGTCCCAGTCGGGGCACACATTTTCAGCTGTCCACATCGAGGTATATAAACAACACCTGTCGACAGCTGAGGTTTTCAGTTAGTCACCATTTATTCCAGGGGAAAGCTGCACGGTCATCAACAGTAACTGTTCTTTGGAGAACAAGTTACTGTCTTCGTATAAATAAGAACAACAACACCAACAACAACAACGACCAATACTGTTACACACATTTGGATCGACAGGCAGGGCAGGGAGGTGCCGGCGGCGCGGTACTCACCGCGGATGGCCCTGGTGAAGGTGGGCGGCGCGGGCGTCGGCTGCAGGTGGTCAGTGACGCGCAGCTCGGCGCTGGTGGAGGCCCAGCCGGCCTCGTTGGAGGCCTCGCACGAGTAGGTGCCCGCGTCCTCGGGCGCGGCGCTGAAGATCTCGAGCGTGGCGAGGCCGGAGTGGTCGCAGGCGGTGCGGTAGCGGCGGCGCTCCCCCGGCGGCAGCTCGCGGCCGTCCTTGAGCCAGCGGAAGGCGGGCGCCGGCGAGCCGAGCGCGCAGCACACCAGCCGCAGGCGCGAGCCCGCCGCCGCGGAGCGCTCGCGCAGCCGCGTCACGAACTGCGGCTTGCTCGCCGAGCTGCTCAGCTGCCGGGAACACGCGGCGCGCGTCAGCGCGGGGTGTCGACAAGACAGTTTCGTTTATCCACGATAATGCACGCGTACGGAGGCGGCCAGTCACCGACTCCTAGGTGCCGGTGTGACAGGCAACCACTTCGACATCCCTGAGGTGAGTGGCGCTGCACTGGCGTCTGCTGGCCACCCACGTGAAATCTGAGATGGTGTCGAAAGGGTTATCTGTCACGTCGGCGCCTAAGTCTCAGTGCATGTGTGTTTCTGTACAGGAACGTTTTGAAAGAGCCCAATGGAGGTAGGCAGGAGGCACCGAGAGCTTTGCCGAACTATAGGTGTTAGGGCGATCCTTTGTGTTCTTTTTCAGCAGGTGTCAATGTCGCAAGCCGCCCCTCCATCCCCCCTCCGTGATGACCCCACAGGAAGACAGCAAAAGCATAACAACCCTTTCATGCTTCTGGTCACGTTCAGATTTCGTCAGATGATTATCAATAGGCCTTAGTGGTTCCAACGTGTGCATTACAGCAGAAATTATGGTCACGCTACACTCCAGAGGGAGCCGATCACGGTCAACGGGGTTGCATACCCAACATGTGGAGGAGGAGGATATTGGTGTTTAACGTCCCGTCGATAACGAGGTCATTAGAGACGGAGCACAAGCTCGGATTAGGGAAGGAAGTCGGCCGTGCCCTTTGAAAGGAACCATCCCGGCATTTGCCTGGAGTGATCTAGGGAAATCACGGAAAAGCTAAATCAGGATGGCCGGACGCGGGATTGAACCGTCGTCCTCCCGAATGCGAGTCCAGTGTGCTAACCACTGCGCCACCTCGCTCGGTCATATCCCACATGTCCTCAGAGTAGACTTCAGTTATGGAGGAAGTGTATACAGTGTCAAACGTTAGTAAGAAGATCGTACTGCTGCTCATCACATAGCCAACTGTTGTCTTAGACCATGAAAAGTGTGAAAACCAGCGCCCTATAGCAAAGGGTGGTATTACTGATAACCTGCATGCCACCCTCTGAGACATTCTTTTGTCGATTCAGAGCAGTGGTGTGTCTGAAATGTTTCCTTCTGCCACTCATAAGAAAACCGCGTGATTTGCGCGCTGAGTGCCGCTGTTCTGACCTCCATGTGTAGCACTATCGATCTTTTTAGAGTCGACAGACTTCGCACTAATGAAGCAAAGAATGAGATTTATACAGAATATAGTGTATAAGAGTGTCTGCAGAAGATAATATTTCTTGACTGGGTGAAGTTAATGTTTATATGTAACTAACAAAATATTTATAATGTTATGTAAGTATCTTTTATTTAACTATGTGTAATTGCTTGTAAAGTGAAGTCATCACCAGCTCAGGGCTAAAGTTAAATATAGGTGAAAACCAGTAGGGATATATCGACGTTCTGGAAGGTTGCAAAAGGTGGATATTTTTTGGTGCTATCGGAAGCAGGTAGGAGAGGGGAGAAGCGGAGTAAAACACTGTGGAGGCAGGGGACGAAAGCTGATGCACGCTGTACTACGCAGTGATGTTTTAAAAAAGGCAAAACTTTTACTGCTTAATAGACGTAAGTGAAGGGCAAGTGCTAATGTACATGTCTCCAACGCTTTAGAGGAGGCATAAAATTACGTCTGCAACGAGTGATGGCTCCTGGATGGAAAAGGCATCCATTACTCAGACCGACGCAGATCCCCAGGAAAGCCAAACACATAACTGCGCTGGTATAAGTCGCATAATTCGGCACAACGAAGACGAGTAATAATCTCCGTCGCTGCAAAACGGTACGTGCCTTCAAAGCACCTAAAGCTCCAGCAGTGACAATACTGAAATTAACCGTCCGTAGTTCTGTATAAGAGCTGTGTTGACAATTTTTGTGTGTTTTATTCAATAATCATTTAATTGTTTTTTTTTTTAACGCAAAACTACTCATTTAACCTAAAGTGTTCCAAGTAGGGATCCTTTCCTATACTAAAGAGAAAGAAATCGAGAATCCATTCGTGTTTTCTTTCAAAGTAAATTTAAAGTATCACTCAAGTGCAGCAATTAAAGTAAATGTGGAGAATTGTAGATTGCATTGAATGTACGTAAAGTAAATAACAATTCTACCTAAAGTGTCAACTCGGTTATTGGGACCTTCTGTCCAAGAAATTAAGTAAAGCAACTGTTTCAATAAAGCTGAGAAAAACCAAGTATAAAAACTTTTGCAATCATTTCGATACTTACAAAAGTATCGTAAAATATTTCTTGTGTATAATACATGGTTTCAGAGGCAGTGTTGCTGATCTTACGTTCAGAAAAGTAAGTAGGCATTATTGTCGTTCCGGCGTTGTTTCCATTGGCCAAAACTTTCTAAATGTGTGCGTGTGACCCATTCTGAAAGCACTCATTATTCGGCTTTCTACGTGCATTAGCCTGTTCCTTCATTGATAGAACTTATTAAAAGAGAAAAAGTTTTAATAAGAACGAAAATATAGTAAAGAACAAATTTGGTGAATTTATTGAATAACGTTAATCGATTCGTCATTTTGGCTGGCGACCGTGTTTTTCAGTAATATTATCACTCGCAAGAAGTAGTTTCACGAAATAGAAACGCTGCAACCAAGACTATACGATAACTTAACATTTGACTATGCTTTATCCATTACGCGGCATCTGAGGTCATTAGCGTTTGTTAAAGAGGTAGTTGTATATACGTACTTCAATTACCGACGCTAGAATAACATCTGAAGTACTCAAGGTAATTGCAAGAGTAGAAACCGTGAGTGTTGTAAGCGGCCTTTACACAGGACTAGAACAATTACTACGCCTACGTACAACCGCTGTACATGTCGTAAGGTGGCGGAACAGCACTTACGTCGACCTACTACCGTCATACATGGCAGAGGCGTCGACAGAAGGGTGAAATTGGGTAAGAGGGGCTGTGATGTCCTTTTCATCGTGTGACACGTCCACAGCGGCGCCGGCAGAATTTTGGTGAAATTTGGTGCCTGCGTGACATCATTAACCCACCTCACTCCTCTCGTGAACTTCTCAGCTCTCGATAATTTTATTTTTCTCCCACTGTCGACACGTTGCTGTCTGAAGCATCGCCGAGTCCGACGGTGACGTCGCAGGGCACCAGCATTTTCCACCATTACAGAAAAATGCTTTACACACATCTGGGCGAAATTTCACATTTATGCGTGGCAATAGCGGAAATAATCACGCCGTTTTGAAGAAGTGACCCTTTAATTGTTTTCCGCAGTGTACGAGTATATTTCATCATTCAGGGATGGTAAAATGGACGCACTACGCGGTACAGTAGTGTCACTTGGGTTGCCTGCTCAGAAGGCGTTACTTGGCGAGACTACGTATAGCTGAAGTCGTAGTTGCGGAAATAGAACGTAGCTCGGTATATTCGCCTCTTACCAAATCTAGACACAATGCTCTAACTCACACTATCATTCTATTTCTCTCCCTCCCCTTCCCCAGCTCGATGACGTTTTAGTCGCTACCTGCAATTCCACAGCGCCGTATAGTCATATTCATCACTCCGTCTCCACCTTGACCAAGATCATTTTCACGCACCACCAGTATCATCGTTAACTACAGAATCATTGACATTATCATCAGGGATAATATTTTTACTGTAATATAAAATCCTCTCATAAGTTTTAAAAATCATCACCACCGTCCACCAAAATTATTTATTGTCACCTGTTTTTGCATATTTTAAAAGCTCTTTACAAGTTTTGTAGCTTTTGGCTGAAGAGCGGCTTTATCCGCAGCTAGAACGCCCTTTCGTGAGAAACTGAAATAATAATAAAGAAAAAAAATCTCCAAGAACTGTCAGCTGGGGAGTCAGTCGGTGTGTCTACTTCCAGATCCGACGGCCAGCCTTCCAGTCACGACGGCCGCTGTTGTGACTGACTGTTCACAATTTTTCACAACACAACTTTTATTGATGTAAGTTCACAAGGTTGATGACTGAACGACAAACGAAGGGTAACAATAACGATGCCAGTAAAAGTCTCATAATTGAGGCAAACAAAAGTTCACTTCTAAATTTCCACAAAGGTTCGTTGTAACACACACACACACACACACACTAGTACGAGTCCAATTCAGAGACGAAGACGTAAGCTTCAGCGGTCGAAGTACACGAGGTCGGCATCCGGAGTGAACTGAAGTTCGGGCCTGGTTCTAGCCCCTAAATAGCTGTCTCCAGCCAGTCAGGTTTTCGCGTAGTGATACTTCCTGCAGGCTGTGGCTCGAGCTCCCCCTGCAGAAAGTAGTGCTCGGAATGTCTGTTTTCATTATCATGTATGTAAATAGCCGGTGTTTACTATGGTGGTTTTGGTACGCCTTAGACATAGACAACCTAATCCTCTGCGATGTTATATGGATTTCCGGTCCTCAGGTGCTACCTTGACTCCGGTATAACAGCCGCCAGCACACAGCAGCCTGCAAGCTGTCTTCGACGGCTGCCGCTCGTCCACTAGCTCATCATTTGGCGACTGAACTTTGAGTAACTTTTCAGCAGCGTCAACCAACAAGCTTATATCAGCGATTACTGTGATCCTTCTCAAATATTGTACATGATGTCGTATGTCTTACAGACACCAGTTAAGTGTTGAACGCCGGCCGAAGTGGCCGTGCGGTTCTAGGCGCTGCAGTCTGGAACCGCGAGACCGCTACGGTCGCAGGTTCGAATCCTGCCTCGGGCATGGATGTGTGTGATGTCCTTAGGTTAGTTAGGTTTAACTAGTTTTAAGTTCTAGGGGACTAATGACCTCATCAGTTGAGTCCCATAGCGCTCAGAGCCATTTGAACCATTTAAGTGTTGAACACAACTGTATCCGTAGTAATTGGTGTGAACTTTGAAGAGTGGCTCAATTGTTGTGTTAGTAGTAGATATTGTAGAGGCGATATAGTCGCTTTAAAGCGTGTTCAGTGCTACAGCACGCTGAGGCCTAGAAAATCTCGTTGCTACAGTGTGCCCTACAACTGGTCACAATACAGTAACGATAAGTATCTGACATATAAAGACTGGTCCGAGCTCTTATAGCCAAAATTATGAAGGCGATAGACGATCCTAAACTAAATGTTTTGAGAAAAGCAACCAATGGTCGTAAATGAATATTCTGGAAGGACGAGTTCTTGAATAAACATTGAATTCCCATTTTGCCAGTGCAAGTCTGCTTTTGATGCCTCCTTGCTGCGTCCGTCGTTGGTTATTTTGCTGCCTAGGTAGCAGAATTCCTTAACTTCATCTACTTCGTGACCATCAATCCTGATGTTAAGCTCCAGACAAGTTATGCCTGTAATTATTCTTTCAGTGATAAAGAAAGGGCCTATAACCTGGCCATAAAGTAACTCACACCGGACGTTCACTTTTGGTCAATCACGGACATTTTCGTACACATCGTTGTTGTTCCGAGCCAGATATAAGGCAACTGCGACTGTTTACACAATCATTTGTGTGGAATGTTTCCTGTTTTGAAAACAGAAACTGTTTAAGAAAATTTGCAGTGTCGTCTGTTTCATTTAGCGTTAAACTGCCGAAGTTCTACTCATAGGGCGATGGGTCGGATTTATCTCATGTCTGATACGCATTTTGTAGGCAAGCAGCCGTAACCCTTTACGCATATCATTGAAGAGTCACCCTGTGTGTGTGTGTGTGTGTGTGTGTGTGCGTGCGTGTGTGTGTGTGTGTGTCTTCTTGTAAAATACACTATTGCCCATTAAACAACACGAAGAAATGCAGATGATAAACGGGTATACGTTGGAAAAATATTTTATACTAGAACTGAAATGTGATTACATTTTCACGCAATTTGGGTGCATAGATCCTGAGAGATTAGTACCCAGAACAACCACCTCTGGCCGTAATAACGGCCTTGATACGCCTGGGCATTGAGTTAAACAGAGCTGGGGTGGCGTGTACAGGTATAGCTGCTCATGCAGCTTCAACACGATACCACAGTTCATCAAGAGTAATGACTGGCATGTTGTGACGAGCCAGTTGCTCGGCCACCATTGACCAGACGTTTTCAATTGGTGAGAGATTTGGAGAATGTGCTGGCCAGGGCAGCACTCTAACATTTTCTGTATCCAGAAAGGCCCGTACAGGACCTAAAACATGGGGTCGTGCATTATCCTGCTGAAATGCAGGGTTTCGCAGGGATCGAATGAAGTGTAGAGCCACACATCTGAATTGTAACGTCCACTGTTCAAAGTGCCGTCAATGCGAATAAGAGGTGACCGAGACGTGTAACCAATGGCACCCCATACAATCACGCCGAGTGACACGCCAGTATGGCGATGACGAATACACGCTTCCAATGTGCGTTTACCGCGATGTCGCGAAACACGGATGCGACCATCATGATGCTATAAACAGAACCTGGATTCATCCGAAAAAATGACGTTTTGCTATTCGTGCACCCAGGTTCGTCGTTGAGTACACCAGCGGAGGCGCTCCTGTCTGTGAAGCAGCGTCAAGGGTAACCGCAGCCACGGTCTCCGAGCTGGCAGTCCATGCTGCTGCAAACGTCGTCGAACTGTTCGTGCAGATGGTTGTTGGCTTGCAAACGTCCCCATCTGTTGACTCAGGGATCGAGACGTCGCTGCACGATCCGTTACAGCCGTGCGGATAAGATGCCTGTCATCTCGACTGCTAGTGATACGAGGCCGTTGGGATCCAGCATGGCGTTCCGTATTACCCTCGTGAACCCACCGATTCCATATTCTGCTAACAGTCATTGGACCTCGACCAACGCGAGCTGGAATGTCGTGATACGATAAACCGCAATCGCGATAGGCTACAACACGTACTTTGTCAAAGCCGGAAACGTGATGGTACGCATTTCTCCTCCTTACACGAGGCATCACAACAACATTTCACCAGGCAACGCCAGTCAACTGCTGTTTGTGTATGAGAAATCGCTTGGAAACTTTCCTCATGTCAGCACGTTGTAGGTGTCGCCAACCTTGTGTGAATGCTGTGAAAAGCTAATCATTTGCATATCACAGCATATTCTTCCTGTCGGTTAAATTTCGCGCCTGTAGCACGTCATCTTCGTGGTGTAGCAATTTTAATGGCCAGTAGTGTATAACGCACGAGACACAGAGCAAGGCGATGAGTGTGAGCTGGTAGTCACTTACCATGTCGAGCCTGGGGCGGCGACCGCTGCTGGAGGTGATGGTGGCGCTGCTGTCGGAGGACCTGGACCGGTCTTCGGTTCTCCAGGGACGCCGGCGCTGCCAGCGTGAGGACGGCTCCTCCAGGGAGATGTCAGAGTCCTCCGGGAGCAGGGTTGCGCCGGGGCCGCTAAGCGTGTCGGAATCCTCGACCTCTTCAGAACGGGCCCTGTCCGCCGCAGCCTCTCTCCTCCTAGAGGAGACGTCGGATTCGTCGGCAACACCCTCTTTTCTCGCCAACACCCTGTCGCTCATTTTTTCGGTTGAGTACGACTTGCTGTCTGCCACTGAGTCCTCTCCCTTTGTGATACCAGTGTCGCTCACTGGCTCTTCTTCACCTTTCCTCTCCACCTTACCTTTAACTGATCTTCTTTTTCTTACCTTACCTTCATTTTCAGTTTCACTTGTGTCCTTACCACTTACTTCCTTTACCTCCTTAACTTCTCTCTCTGACAGTTTTGCGACCTGTTCTTTGATCTCCGACTTCTTTTCAGTTGCTTTATCATCAACTAGTTTTTCGCTAGTTTCTCTTTCCCGTTTCTTCGTTCTTTCTTCACCATCAACCTTTGCACTTTCCTCTCCGGTACTTTTAGACACGAAAGTTTCGTCCACTTTACTTTCTCGTTTCGCATCCTCTTTTTTCTTTTTCGCTTCTTCTTCTCCCAGTTCACGTTCGCCTGGTTTTCCTTCAGATTCTCCACTATCTTTTTTCGCCTCTAATTTACTTGTTTTCTGACTGTCTGCTATTTCCTTTGATTCAGACACCTCTTTCTTTTTGCTACCGCGTTTCTTAACCTGTGGGACCTTTTCCTTCTCTTCAGTCTCTCTTTGCTCGCTACTTTTCTTTTCTTCTTGTTTCCTTTCTGCAGGCTTCTGTTTACTGTCCTTTTCCGTTGTTCCATCTATAGCATCTTGTTTTTGCTCTGCGGCCTGTTTTGAAATTGTAATTGAATCTTCATGCTTGTCAGCTTCGGTAGTTTGCTCTTTCTTCTCTTCTTCTTTTCCCTTCTTTACGTCATTTTCCTTCTCCTTTGACTTCACCTTAGAATCCTTGCCTTTGAGTTTGTCTGTTTCTTCTTTTTTGAACTTCTGCGCCTCATCTTCTACTTCTTTCTTTTCCTTGAGCTTTACATCTGCATGTTCTTCCATTACTTCTCCATCTTTTGTAATTAGTGCCTTATGGTCTTCTAATTTATCTTCAGTCTTTTCTTTTTCTTTCCTCACTACTGTTTCTGACAGGGACTCTTTTCTCTTCTTTGATTTTGCTTCGTCTTTTTTAGTGCCCTTCCGATTACCAACTTCGTCAATTTCTTTTTCATCTTGTTTCTGTTTGCCATCGTCCTTCAGTTTCTCTGCTGCTTGTTTCGGTATCTCTGTTTGACTTGATTGCACTTCTTTAATTGTTGCTTCACCTGGAACTTCTTTCTTCAAGTCTTGCTCTTGTTTTTCACTTTCTGAGACTCCCTTACGATAAACTTTTTCACCTTCCTGTTCATCGGTCTTCTTTGCTTGTTCATCACGATGTTTCGATTGCACCTGTTCGGTTTCCTCCTTTTTCTGCTGCTCAACGCTTATATCCGTAGTTACAACTTCTGTATGTCTCTTCTCTTCTACTTTATCATCTTTCTGTGTTTTTCCATCTTTAGTATCTTCTTTCTTTTTCGCAATTACTTCTGCATCTTCTGCTCTCTTAACCGTTTCACTTTTTGTATCCTGTATCTCTTTCTGGTCTTCTAGTTTCTTGTCTATTTTACTTTCCTTGAGATTTTCTTCTTCCTTTGCTTTACTTTTCTCTTCTTCTTTTTTCTTTTTTGGTGATAGCTTCTTAAGTCTTGGACTTTCCTTTCTCTTGAGTTCTTCTGCTGTAGCTTCCTGGTCCTTTTCTGATTTCACATCACTTTTCTTCTTGTCTTCCTCTTTCTTCTTTTCTGCGCTATCACCAACAGATTTTGTTACTTCTTTTGATTTCTGGTCTAATTCAGCTTTACTTATAAGGTCAGATTCTTCCGTGGTTTTCTGTTCTACCTCTTCTTTAGATACACCCTTCTCTTCCTCTTTTTTCTTCTTTGGTGATAACTTCTTAAGTTTTGGACTTTCCTTCCTCTTGAGTTCTTCTGTTGAAGCTTCCTGGTCCTTTTCTAATTTCACGTCGCTTTTCTTCTTGTCTTCCTCTTTCTTCTTATCTGCGCTATCACCAACAGATTTTGTTACTTCTTTTGATTTCTGGTCTAATTCAGCTTTACTTACAAGGTCAGATTCTTCCGTGGGTTTCTGTTCCACCTCTTCTTTAGATATACTCTTCTCTTCCTCTTTTTTCTTCTTTGGTGATAACTTCTTAAGTTTTGGACTTTCCTTCCTCTTGAGTTCTTCTGTTGAAGCTTCCTGGTCCTTTTCTAATTTCACGTCGCTTTTCTTCTTCTCTTCTTCTTTCTGCTTTTCTGCGCTATCATCAAGAGATTTAATTATTTCCTTCGATTTTTCATCAACCTCCCCTCTGTTTATCACGTCAGCTTCTTCTGTAGTTTTCCGTTCTTCCTCATCTTTAGAGATACTTTTCTCTCCTTCTTTTTTCTTTTTTGGTGACAACTTCTTTAGTCTTGGACTTTCCTTCCTCTTGATTTCTTCTGTTGCGTCATCCTGAGCCTTTTCAGGTTTCAGATCACTTTTCTTCTTCCCTTCTTCTTTTTGCTTTTCTGCAATATCGTCAAGAGATTTTGTTACCTCTGATATCTGGTCTAACTCTGCTTTATTCTTAAGATCAGAATCTTCTGCAGTTTTCTGTTTGTCCTCATCTTTAGGCACGCTCTTCTCTTCTTCTTTTTTCTTTTTAGGTGAGAGTTTCTTCAGCCTTGGAGTGTCATTTCTGAGTTCCTCTGCTTTAGCCTCCTCATTTCTTTCAGATGTTGGCTCAGTTTTTTTAGTATCTTCCTCTTTCTTATTTTCTTCAATATCAGCTAACGGCTTTCCACGTTCATCTTTCAATTTTTGCTCGAATCCTCGTTTATCTTTATCATCTGATTCCTCTACGGTTTTCTTCGGTGTTTCAACTTTAGTTTTACTTTCTTCTTGTTGTTTCTTCTTAGGCGACAGTTTCTTAAGCATTGGGGCTTCCTTCTTCTCAAGGTCTTCTGTTTTAGCATCATATTTCTCAGACTTTGATGCGCTTTTCTTTTGTTCTTCCTCTTTTCTCATTTCCTCGACGTCGTCTAATGGTTTTATCTGTTCTGCTTTCGCTTTATCCTCTAAAGCTTCTTTATTTGCAGGAGCTGGCTCCTCCGCTGTTTTCATTTCTCCATCGACTTCAGTTTTTAAGTCTTCTGTTTTCTTCTTAGGTGACGGTTTCTTAACCTTTGGACTAGACTTCCTCTTGAGCTCTTCCTTTCCAGTATCATCAGACGTTTCAGAAATTTTTCTTTTTTCTGTAATATCATCCAATGGTTTCTTTTCTTCCTTTCCTCTTAGTTGCACTTCCTCCTTTATATCAATTTCTTTTGCTTTATTTTCATTCATTCTTTCGGTAGATTTCTCTGGTGTTTCCAAATCACCTTTTTGTTTATTCTTGTCATCAACTTCTTTTCCAGGCAATGTCTCTGACTGAAATTCGACATTGTCCTGTCTTCTATCTGTGTCTTTCACTTGCTCAGACACTTCGCGATCATCAATTGTTCCCTTAGTAGTAGTCTGTTGTATTGCTTTTTCTTTAGTTTTGTCACCTTTCAGTTCTTCTACTTCCACGTCGGTTCTATCCTTCGCTTCTGTCGCTTGTTCTCTAGGCTTAATTTCTTGTTCTGTTCTACCTGTAACCATACTTTCTTCAGCTTTTTTCGTCTCAACTTCAGTTTTTCCTCCCTTTGTTATCTTTTCTTTATCCTTCAGATCTTGTTCTTGTATTTTCTTTCCTTCTTTCTCCGATTGCAATTTTTCTATTTCAGTTTTAGTCTCTATTTCAGTTTTTGTTTTGATCTTAGATTTCAGCACTGTTTCGTCTTTCGTTTCGTCAATTTTACTTTTATCTTCTTCTGTTTCCTTTCCTGCTTTTTCCGCGACAACTTTTGGCTTTTCTTCTTGCTTAGCTGCATCATCCTTCAGCAGTGCCTTCTTAGATTCCTTGTGAACTTTTTCTGCAGTCAGCTCTTTACGTCTTTCTTCCTCTTTTCTAGTGTCTTCCTGTGTTGAGGACTCAGTGGCTGCTAGACCTCGTTCGTCCACCTGCTCTTCGCCCCCAGCTCTCCCCGTTTCAGTCTGCTGGCTTTCGGCGCCTTCCCTCTGCCCCTCCAGCGGCTCTGCGAGATCGACGCGGTGCTCGGTGACCGTGGCCCGCGGCCGCTGCTCCGTCAGCTCCTGCGCTCGCGCCTCCTGCTCCGCCCCCGCGCCGCTGACGTCGGCCAGCGACGCCGCGGCGGACAGCGGCATCTGCTGCAGCGCGACGGCCGCCTCGCGGCGCGCCGCCCCCACCGCCGCCACGGCCGCCACCGCCGCCTCCGGGAGCGCCGCCGCGGGCGCGGCCGCCGCCTCCTGCGCGGGCACCTCCTCCGCCTCCACGACGGCCACCCGCTGCACGGCGGCCACGGCAAGGCGCGGCTCCGCCCCCGACACGGCCGCCGTCGCCGAATCCGTGCGGTCCGACAGCGTGTCCAAGTCGCCTTCCAGCGTCACCTGCAGACACAGCGTAGAGCGGCGTTAGCTGAAAGCCCTCGGCTCCATCTTACGTGACGAGCGCCAACCGAGCTATGAACGTCAGCTTCCGACCGCTGTAGGGGCCAGTATCAGCTCGGTTACCGAGTGGTAGATTGCTCTCCAACGAACTCAGGTACTCCATTATGAACTGTACGCAACGAGTTTAAGGGTAGCTACAGAGTGGACCTCGCAAGCAAGACCTGAGACTTTGGCTTGTCAAAAATTATTAAGAGTATACAGCTCAGAAAAAGGGATTAACTAAATAGTATTGGTTAAAAACAGTCTTTGTTGCTATTTTATTTTTTTTATTTTTTCAAATACGCGTTTCGCCTTATTTTGGCATTTTCAGGTTGATCTTAATTTGGTATTTCTTAAAACGATCCTTTAGACAGTGTATCCAAAGGGCATCGTCGAATACATCAGACCAACATCGCCTTCGTTAAACGCAGTAAAAACTTTCCTACATGGACGCGAGTGACTCCAAGATCTGCATAACGCGTTCCCGTACACAGGAACCCCATCTTATTTTGTTACTCGCTCCAGAGTAGCTGCGCCACACCTGACCAGAGGCATCACCTCTACTGCTGTCGCCCCGACTCTCAGAAGTCACCCGCTGTCTTTTAAAATGTACCTCTGAAGTGATCTCAGCCCTGCTGTGACATACCTCAGACACACCAGACTGAGGCACACAAGTGACATTAACTATACTGCGTGCAAAAGTTTCCAATAAGAATAGAGCAGGTTCATAGATAGGAAAAGACGGCTTGACCTTTACAATCGCTGAAATCGCCAGTGCAATCAGCAGTCAGTATAAACGGAGTGCCAGAAACATTACCTGCAATTCTGAGTAACGGAATTTACGGAACAAAAATGAAATCTAATCGGACTGGGAATCGTCTGATAACCGGCCGGAGTGGCCGAGCGGTTCTAGGCGCTACAGTCTGGAACCGCCCGACCGCTACGGTCGCAGGTTCGAATCCTGCCTCGGGCGTTGATGTGTGTGATGTCCTTAGGTTAGTTAGGTTTAAGTAGTTCTAAGTTCTAGGGGACTGATCACCTCAGCTGTTGAGTCCCATAGTGCTCAGAGCCATTTGAACCAATTTTTTTTTTTTTTAAATCACAGCAAGCAAACTACCCAGACTATATTCATCCAACATCTGAGAATAAGAACACGTACCGACAGCCTGAAAGGGTACAGTACCGCCCGACATTGAAAATAGGTACAACATACTTCATTATTTTTGTCAGAACAACACATTTTTTTTGTAAAATAACTCAATTTCAATTAATACATCGAAGCCGGATACCAGTGTGGGAAAGAATGACAATTTATTTATTTAATTGATCACATATGCACTCCCACAAAATAAATCCCTACGTCCAGTTTGGTGAGATCTGTGAAATGAATGAATGTATGGTCGTCTGCTAACCACAGATAGTGAATGTGAATATATAATCATCTTTGAGACGATCCTTTGGCCACCTTTGGTGGAACCAAAGAGATGAAATTTACCAGAGCTTTGAGCGCCTGAAATGTGGCTGACCAATACGGTAGCAAGGTGCTTCCCCCACCTCGACAGAGATGGGAGATGACCTGGAGAACGGCCATGTTTCGGCACTCTGCCGCTGGATCTTGTGCTGTTATGACCTGTTTTAGTTGTGCTCCGTAAACACAAAAGAGTGGAGACATGGTATGCATGTGGAATATTTAAGAGTAGTTTGAAATAATAATTTCTCTATTTCAGGACCTTTTGTGGGGAGAATTAAATGTCAGGCAGGTAATATTAATGGGATTGTAGTAATCTTCGGAAGTGACCAACGGTCACAATGAAACCATGTGTAGCAATAAGTTGAAATACTTATGTGTGCTTAAGTTAAGCTGAATTACTAGCGTGTGTACAATAAGTTGAAATATTTAAGAAATAGCGTGTGTACCATAAGTTGAAATATTTAAGAAATGGCGTGTGCAGGACTTGAAATTAGAGACGAGTACTTCCACGTGGTGAGTACTGTGTGAGTCTCAAACTGTGTATGAGACAAAAGATAAAGAGAAGTACTCGTCCATGGTATCAGTTGAGGACTCGCGTGTGTGATGAATACGTTCTTAATACTACTTTGCGTGATGTGATTCCATGTGACGCTAGATTCAAACTCTGAGAGACAAGCAAGGTGAGTCGGCCGTCTATCCAGCAACGCCACTTGGCTTGCATTGCACAGGAAGACGTGCATATATCTCCAGAGTTCATAGTAGGAAAGTAGAATTACGAAGTGGGGCAGTGTCATGTGAAACTGGGATAAATATTAATTGAAGTGGGAAAGCTGAAAGTGATAGTTGTGACTATTTAGTGTTTTGTATTTCATATTGTAGTGTGATGTATGTCATGTAATTTGGGTATGTGTGATTTGCATGGGAGAGTAGCAAGGTAGTTTCAAAAGATTAGTGGGTTATGCTTGTTCCTTCTGTACTGCTCGGTCTGGAGGATAGTTTCGTGATGATGATTGTGAGAGTCGAAGTGTGAGAAATAAGAATAGATCCACCATCCTATCCAGAAAGTGCACTGTAGCGTTAAATAATTACGAGACCATAATATAGAGATTCACCAATGTAAAGTCATGCCCACTGGGCGGAATTTCTCATGTGTTATTGTTGTAGGTTATAGAATTTGTGTGTTTAGGTTAGAGAATTTATCGGAATAAATAAGATAGTGAAAAGAAAAAGATTGGTGGACTTTTCCATTGAATTGTATGTTGCCATAATGTCCCGAATTTATAATGTGTGTGCCATTCATATTCAGTGCGGTGGCCACGTGTAGACAAAAGCCGTTAAATAAAAAAAGGAAAGAAAATGTGGTATTGCCAGTGCGTAGTGTACAGAGTTCTGTAAATTACTGATAGTCAGATGCGTGTTTCTGTTGCATGTTAATCATACAGGAGGATAATTTGTAACTTAATTGTGAGTACGAGAGTTCATGTTACTCAATAAATAAGAATGAATCCACTCGCTTGGCAGACCACTCATCTTGCCGGCCTGACTGCTTGATGCCATAGTATGAGCAAGGCATGTGGGTGCCTCTCAAGCCAACAAACTTTACACGTAATTTCAAAACTTTACGAAACATTTTCTCGCTGGCTCTCCCCACAAAATAATGGAAAGAGTACAGTTTATCGCTTAGTTCATTTTTGCTGTTCATGCAGTAAAACTTAAACATCACCCACTAGGTTTTAATTTATATCTGCTTTCCTACTAATTCTACTCGCAACACACTTTTCAGGCAGTATCCACCATATACCACTGAATGCACCTGCAAAATTGTGTCACTGTACAAACCATAACTGGGGAGATATGAAGTCACAGACATTGAGATGCGTGAAGTACTGCTTTGTACACTGAAGTGCGAAAGCAACTGGTATAGGCATGCGTATTCAGATACAGACGTATGTAAACAGACAGAACACGGCGCTGTGGTCGGCAACGCCTAAATAAAACAGCAAGTGTCTCGCGCAGCTGTTAGATCTGTTACTGCTGCTACAATGGCAGGTTATCAAGATTGAACGTGCTGTTGTACCCGGCGCACGAGCGAAGGGACATAGCATTCCGCGGTAGCGATGAAGTGGGGATTGTCCCATGCGACCATTTCACTAGTGTACCGCGAATATCAGGAATCCGGTAAAACATCAAATCTCCGACATCGCAGAGGCCGGCAAAAGATCCTGAAAGAACGAGGTCAACGACTGTAGAGAATCGTTCAAGGTGACAGAAGTGCACCCCTTCCGCAAATTGCTGAGGATTTCAGTTCTGTGCCATCAACAAGTGTCAGCGTGCGAACCATTCAGCCAAAGATCAGCGATATGGGCTTTGGGTGCCGAAGACCCACTGGCGTACCCTTGAGGACTGCACGACGCAAAGTTTTACGCCTCGACTAGGCCCATCAGCACCGACATTGGAATGTTGATGACTGGAAACAGGTTGCCCGGACGGACGAGATTGTGTCGGGTGGATGGACGTGTACAGGTATGGAGACAACCCATGAATCCATGGACCCTGCATGTCAGCAAGGGACTGTTCAAGTTCGTGGAGGCTCTGTAATGGTGTGGGACGTGTGCAGTTAGAGTGATATGGGACCCCTCATAAGTCTACAAACGACTCTGACAGTTGACATGTACGTAAGCATCCTATTTGATCACCTGCATCCATCCATTGTGGATTTCGAAGGACTTGGCCAATTACAGCAGGACAATGTGATGTGACACCCCACACGTCCACAATTTCTACAGAATGGCTGCAGGAACACTCTTCTGAGCTTAAACACTTCCGCTGGCCACCAAACTCCCCATACATTAACTTTATTGAGCATATATGGCATGCCTTGCAACGTGCTGTTCAGAAGAGATCTGCACTGGTCATACTCTTAAGGGTTTATGGACAGCCCTACAGGATTCAGTTCCCTCCAGCACTACTTCAGTCATTAGCCGAGTCCATACCACGTCGTGTCGCGGCACTTCTGCGTATTCTCGGGGACCCTACACGATATTAGGTAGGTGCACCAGTCTCTTTGCCTCTTCGATGACCGTCTACAGCATCTTCACTTTTGACATTCACGTCAGTGCTCTCTAATTTATTAAACGTGCGAGCCTTCTTGTAAATGTATTTATGGGCCTCTATGAAACAATATACCTGTTTAATTGAATCGATCCTTATTTATGAAGCACTGTACCATTCCTTCCTGTCCATAATTTTAATCGTGTTTGGCGGCCATTTCTGTGATCAAGCCTGACGCGGAGGCGAATTAATCCTGGAGCAGGGAGAGGATCTGACGTTTCAGGCAACGGTCAAGACAGCGAGCTGGGACTGTGAGGTGCTCCTGTACGTCACGCCATTGGAAGCTGGCAGTCAGGCGTAGCAAACCCACTTCACTCTTATGTTGAAAGCAAGCTTTCGATCGAGCCGAAATAAATACATTATGGACAATAATGAGTGACAGTGGCTATCCACCACACCACGTCAGGGCAACCAAAGTCTTACACCATGAAACAAAAATAGTAGTAAATACGGATGAGAAAAGGACATTGAGGTAACAATAAATCAAATAGGCAGGGAAAGGAAGATATGAGCTTGCTCGGACAACCCTTCTTGGGCCATATTTGCTATTTACATGAGTAACATCAGCAGCCGAATGGTTCAAATGGCTCCAAGCACTACGGAACTTAACATCAGAGGTCATCAGTCCCCTAGACTTAAAACTAGTTAAACCTAACTTACCCAAGGACATCACACACATCCATGTCCGATGCAGGATTCGAACCTGCAACGGTAGCAGAAGAGCAGTTCCGGACTCAAGCGCCTAGAAACGCTCGGCCACAGCGGCCGGCGGGCAGCCGAATGTTCCAGCGCCCAACATCTGGGTACCATATTCCCCTTTATAAGTATATGGGTGAAATTCCTGACCAATAACATGGGGACTTCGTCGAAAAGTTTACACTTCACAGAAATTTGTACTAACTACGCCAACGTTTCATAATACACTCGGTGGGGGCCGAATGTTCCAGCGCCCAACATCTAGGTACCAAATTCCCCTTTATAAGTATATTGGTGAAATTCCTGACCAATTACATGGGGACTTCGTCGAAAAGTTTACATTTCACAGAAATTTGTACTAACTACGCCAACGTTTCATAATACACTCGGTGGGGGCTCGAAACCACACATTCACAATTATCTCGCAAACGGCTTTGCGGAGTGAAGATCACAGGAATGTTTTCGCTTTATTATTGCACATATTCATCAGTGCCAGTTCCCGCTATTAATTATGATACACCCTGTATAAGATATAATAACAGTTAAACAGGCAAGTTAAAGAACTTCATACACATAAATCACAAATGTCACAAACTTGCAATCAGATATTTTATGTATTCGATCGCATATTGAGTCACAATGAAGAAGTCGGATCGGTGAGGAGAGGAAGACCACAAAGGGTATTCTGCTATTATGTGGTAGGTGGTTTGTCTGTTGTCACTACAATAGACTAACTACAATCTGATCCAAATGTCTTTCACCATACATAGAAAAAGGCTGCATATCTGACGTGATATGTTCATATCTTTCTGAGGCTGGTCGGTATTTTCTGACGGAAGTCTGTGATATTACAGCTTAACAGGTTATAAAAAGTTACAAAAAGTTTTCTCTTTTGTATAAATTATTCCATGTTACAGTAGGCAAACATGTATTTGCCAGTGGAAATTAAGTCTTGCATGCCATATAGCAAGAAGAAATAATTAATGTGTGTAGGGCGCTGTGCGTTAATGATCTGTGTAGATGGCGCCAGTAACTAATATGTTCACTGTGCAGCTGATAGCATTTGTAACAGTCATCACTTTCTCATACCAAAATTGTCAGATCACTAACAGAACAGTAAAAGAAGTTAGATGGAAACTAATTTGTTGACAATGTGAAATGTTGTATGTTTTAGAACCACAGTAAATTCGTGTAATATAATCGGATAACGTTACTGTTTATGACTTTCACTATAAAGTAGTATGTTGTCCATACTAGTAGTAACGGCCAAGTAATAAGTATCACTGGAGGTGGGAGCCACAATCACACCTAATTTCGTCGAAAATATTCTAAACGAACACGTACAGTTATTGTAATTCTATAGGAGACATAGTCTTAGTGCAGTCTTAGTTCAGACAGACTGGCAGAGAAGGTTGAGAAGGCCAGTTTTGCTCACAGGGTTTCAACGAACCTCACAGTTTGCAGCATTGTCCCCAGATCTGATCGTGGTCCTTTGGTTCTGAGTCGAGTAGAAGGACTGAATCAGAGCTTTTGGAAATTTTGTGACAAGCTAGGTTTCGACTTCCTGAACTTGTGCCATATGGCTGAGAACTGTAGGGTCCCTCTAAATGGGTCAGGTGTGCACTACACATCAAAAGCTTCTACTCATGTAGGTGTGGGGTGCACACAAGAGTTTCTTAGGTTAGGCGACCCTCCACCAAATCCATTTAAGAATAGCCGTAAGAAATCCAGAAGTGTCAGTGAAAGATTGAAAGAAATGCCTCTCACAAGTGAGAGTATTAAAATCCTAATAGTAAACTGCCGAAGTATTCGCAACAAAGTTCCGAATTTAGAAGCACTCATGAAAAGCAGTGAAGCTCACACAATACTACGTACAGTAAGGTGGTTGAAACCTGAAATTGACAGCATTGAGAATTTTGAGGAATATTTAAGTGTATGTCGAAAGTATAGGCACATGGGAAATGGAGGTGGGGTATTTGTTGCAGTAGACAAGAAACTCAGATCCACTGAGGTGGAAATTGAAGTGATATTGCTTGGTCAACACACAGTATGAGGAGTAGGCATAAAATGATAATTGGATTCTTCTATCGCCCACCAAACTCATCTCCTGATGAAACCGAAAACTTCAGAGAAAACCTCAGTTCATTTTCACATAAGTTCTCCAATTACATCAACGGTGGAGATTTTAATCACCCAATAATTAATTGGGAAAATTACAGTTTTGTTATTGGTGGGCACGATGAGACATCCTGTGAAATTTCACTAAATGCCTTCTCTGAAATCTACATACAACAGATAGTTAGGACCACACTCACGATGGAAATGTATTGGATCTAATGGCAACAAATAGACCTAACCTCTTTGAGGATGTCCACATCAAAAACGATATCAGTCACTATGATGCGGTTGTTGCAACGATGGTTACCAAAGTACAAAAGTCAACTCAAAGGAGCAGAAAGATATGTATGTTGAGTAAACTAGATCAAAAATCAGTAGTGTCATATCTCACCGAGGAACTTGAAACATTCAGCACGTCAGGAGCATGTACAGGAATTCTGGCTCAAGTTTAAGAGAATAGTTGACCACGCACAGGCTAGATATGTACCCAGTAGAACAGTTCATAATAAGAGGGAACCTCCATGGTGTATAGTTACTGTAAACGAACTGCTAAAGAAACAAAGATTATTGCATAACAGGTGTAAAACAAAGCGTAGGGCTATAGATAGGGAGAGGCTGAATGAAACGCGTTTGGCCGTCAAAAGAACAATACGTGACGCCTTCAATGACAACCATAGCAGAATATTGTCAAGTGATGTTTCACAGAACCGAAAGAAATTTTGTTGGTATGTAAAGGCTGTTTAGTGGCACCAAGTTAGTTTCTATTCCCTAGTGAATGAGACACGAACTGAAACTGAGGGTAGCAGACCAAAAGCTGAAATGCATAGCATCGTTTTCAGATGTTCCTTTACAAAGGAAAAACCAGAGTCCGCAGCTCGTGGTCGTGCGGTAGCGTTCTCGCTTCCCGCGCCCGGGTTCCCGGGTTCGATTCCCGGCGGGGTCAGGGATTTTCTCTGCCTCGTGATGACTGGGTGTTGTGTGATGTCCTTAGGTTAGTTAGGTTTAAGTAGTTCTAAGTTCTAGGGGACTGATGACCATAGATGTTAAGTCCCATAGTGCTCTGAGCCATTTTTTTTTTGAAAAACCAGAAGAACAGCCCCCTTTAACCCTCCTACAAAACCTAAGAAACTACAGTGGCTACAATTGTTTTCCCACAGAAGAAAGGGACATTTGAGCTATGACACTTGTTGCAAACAAGCGAAATACCCTTTAGAATCTCTGTTCATAGCTTTAGGTCAAGTGCATTCCAGATATCAAAATCAAATTGTTAGGATCTTTATACAAATTCACGAATTTTTGAACGGAATGTGTTTGTACTAGGTATGTAATGAGCTAATGACATAAGATATTTACAGGGCTTTACAGGCAACACTTACTCTATGCGAAAGTCATTCGACTTAGGAGGCAACTTTATATAAACTCTTTATATAAACTCTTTATATAAACTCTTTTCTGCACATCGCAGTGCTCCTGTCGTGAATATCGTATTACATTTCCCTTCCATCGCTTTTGCGACCAGAGAGATCAACGATCACCGCTGTCTGGGAGTACAGAGTTACCGGTGGCGAGTGACTGGCGCCTCGGACGTACCACGGACAGCCTGTCGGCCACGGCGATGGCGCCAGAGGCTTCCCCGGAAGAGGCGAGCGTGGGCAGGTCGGCGGTGCGCAGCGTGGCGTCGTCGTCGTCGGAGGCGGCGGTCTCGAGCAGGTCGTGGTCGTGGCGGCAGACGACGGCCAGGTCGCGCTGCAGCTGCGTCAGCACGCGCGCCAGCTGCGGCGCCTCCAGCCGCTGCGGCGGCAGCTGCTGCGCCGCCTCCAGAGGCGGGCCGCCCTGCGCCACGGCCTCCGCCGCCGCGAGCGCGCGCTGCAGCTGCTGCACCGGCGCGGCCAGCGCGTGCAGCGCCTCCGCCGCCTCCGCAGGACTGCCGCCGCCAGCGCCTTCCAGCACCACCTGCTCTGCCGCCGCCACCGCCTCCAGCAGATCGTGCACCGGGCGCGCAACCTGTGCCGTTACAGCAGATCAGTACATAGAAATGAACTCGGCAAAGCAAACTGAGCACCTAGTTAGGATCACAGCCTGGAAAGGAGGCTACCAGCAATTACTTACTTACTTAATTCCTTTGGCCCCTATGGGGGCATAGGGCATCCAGGAGAACTCGCCATCCGTCTCTGTCTTTGGCCATTTGCCTCAGTTCTGCCCAGGTCTTGCCAACTCTTTTTGCTTCCCCTTCCACTGTCCTCTTCCATGTGCCCCTTGGTCTTCCTCTCTTCCTTCTTCCCTGGGGATTCCATTCCAATGCTTTTTTCTCGATGGCTCCATCTGGTTTTCTCAAGGTGTGCCCCAACCAGCTCCACTTTCTCTCTCGTATCTGGTCTTCTATAGGTATCTGGTTTGTTATTCGCCAGAGCTACTCATTACATATTTTTTCTGGCCACCAGACATTCATGATGCGTCGAAGACATCTATTTGTGAAGCTTTGTAACTGGGTTGTTATCTTTTTATCCATTTTCCAGCTTTCACTGGCATACAGAAGGACGGCCTTCACATTTGTATTAAAAATACGGATTTTTGTTTTGTATGTGATATTTCTATTTTTCCTTATTGGATACAATTGTATGAAGGCAGCATTTGCCTTTTTAATGCGGTTTTTCACGTCATCTCCAGCTCCACCATCTTCCGCCACTATACTACCCAGATACAGGAATGAGTTGACAGTCTCCACTCGCTGCTCACCTATTAACAGGGGCATCTCCATGTTACCTGAATTTACTCTCATTTCCTTTGTTTTGCCTGTATTTATCTTGAGGCCAGCAGTCTCTGCTTCTTCTTTCAGCAAGCTTAATTTAGCTTGCATATCAGTCAGCCTTGGAGCTAATAAAACTATGTCGTCCGCAAAATCCAAATCCTCCAGACGTTCGTGGATCCCCCACTGGATTCCTCGTCTCCTGCCTGCTGTGACTCTTCTCATAACAGAGTCTAGAATGAGTAGAAAAAGTGTTGGTGACAAAATGCAACCCTGCCGGACTCCAGTTGTTACTTTTATGGGCTCTGTCATATTTCCCTTGTGGAGTATGCAGCATTCGTAGCCATCATATAGATCTTTTATGATGTTTAAGATCTTCTGTGGTATGCCATACTTCCGTAACACCTGCCAGAGTACTTTATGTTTCACGGAATCGAAGGCCTTTTGAAAATCAATGAATGCCAGGTACATGGTTGCTTGGAATTCTTTGCTTTGCTCTAAGATGATCCTAAGAGTGTTAATAAGATCAACACAGCTGCGTTGTGCCCTAAAACCGGCCTGTTCTTTACGCAGTCGCTTTTCAAGGAATTCTTTAATTCTGTTTAAAATAATTCTGGTGAGGACCTTACTGGGCACTGACAACAATGTAATACCACGCCAGTTGTTACAGTCTGACAAATTTCCCTTTTTTGGGAGCTTTACCACCAAGCCATTTTTCCACTCCTTTGGAGATTTCTCTTCAAGCCAAATATGCTTCAGCAAAGGATGGAGCATTTTAACAGTACTTTCAGTATCGGCTTTTAAGAGCTCCGGTGCTATGTTGTCTAGGCCTGGAGCCTTTGTATTTTTTAGTGTTTTCAAGGCAATCCTAATTTCTTCCATTGTGGGGCACTGCAAATTTATATTTTGGTCTTCTTCGACTTCCTCTGGAACATCTCGTACTTGTTTCTCTTGGTTGTCTTCACAATTTAACAGTTCCCTGAAGTGCTCCTCCCATCTCTGTAGCTGTGTCTGTTGAGTTGTAAGCATCACACCATTCTTGTTCTTAACTGGTCCTTCATGTCTGAAGTTCTTCATTGATAACCGTTTGGTAATGTTGTAGAGGTCTTTCATATTTCCTTGTCTACCAGCAATGAACACTGCAGTATTCTTGCAAGAGGAGCACCGCCACATGCATAGAAAGCCCAGTTAAGTAGAGGTTTACTTAGAACAATAATACAATCTAAGACACACACACACACAGAGAGAGAGAGAGAGAGAGAGAGAGAGAGAGAGAGAGAGAGAGAGAGGGAGGGAGCGGGGGGAGGGGGGGGGGAGAAACGACGCACCACGAAGGAATTACCCAAATGAGACGGAAATCTGTAGATTTGATGTACAAGTACAGGCAAATAAATGAGTACAATTTCAGAAACATTTGGATGATTTATTCACGAGAATGAACTTCACAAGTTGAGCAAGTCAATAACGTGTTGGCCCACCTCTGGCTCTTATGCATACATTTACTTGGCTTTACATTGATTGAGTTTTTGGATGTCATTCTGAGGGATAATGTGCCGAATTCTGTCCGACTGGCGCATTACATCATCAAAATCCCGAGCTGGTTGGTGCGACCTGCCCACAATGATCCAAACGTTCTTAGCTGAGATCAGGCGCAGGGTTTGGTAAGAACTAAGACCACCAGTAGAAAGTCTCCCTGTGTGTGAGCAGCGATTATCTTGCTGACATGTAGGCCCACTGTGACTAGCAATGAAGGAGAGCAAAATGGAGCGTAGAATATTGTCGACATACCGTTGTCCAGTAAGGGTGCCACAGATGACGACGAAAGTGGTCGTCCTATGGAAAGAAATAACACCCCAGATCATCACTCCAGGTTGTCAAGCACACAGCCAGCGACCATAAGGTTGGTACGCCACTGCTGACTGGGGCATCCCCAGACACATCTTCGCTGGTCATGAGAGCTCATTTCGAAGTGGGACTCATCACTGGAGACAGTTCTACCCCAGTCAATGAGTTTCCAGGCAGAAGACGTGTCTGGAGACGCCCTGGAAGGTGTTGGGATACCAACCTGACTATCGCCCACCATATGTCCCAACAATAAGGAGTGATGGTTCGGGATTCCATTTATATCCATAACAGGACAGCTTTGTTTGTCTTCTACATCATCCTCACAACACAGCGCGACTTGTTTAAACTATTCACAGCTGCAAAGTCAACAATTAAGACTGCACAAGTCCGCATTTCGACCACTGAACTGGTAAACACACACCACCAACTGTTCAGACACCACCTCCATATGGCTGCTAGCAATTTCCGCCGACAATCTTCACAAGAAACCAAAAGAGGAATACTGTTTAAAGTCAACTAGGGTAAATTCGTTCAAAAACACCACGCTCGGATTTGCATAGAACCAAAGGAAATTTATTGGTTTCAGTTAAACTTCACCAAGTCTGCGTCATTCGTTGAACACCTCCAACTAGCTTTTGGCTCCGTAATCTGACATAAGACCACTTCCTACCGAACATGTGCACTTTCATTAAAATGTTAAACTCGCCTAGAAACAGGACGAACCACCTGGGCACACGAATGCAGAATGCACATGTGATTCTTGTCACCTCTCTGTGTTTGAAAAGTAGCTTTGTGAAGGATAGCTATCTCCAGACTTCATAAAATGAACACATTAATAAATAAGCTTCACTCCAGAGGATACACTACTTCGGTTCCTATACGTTCCAGACCACCTCACGACATTGTTTTAACATTCAGACCTTTCTGTGGATCAGGCTCCATAGCAAAATGTACGCACTTTCATTATCCAGCTCCTGCTACAGCTAATAAGACATAACAGGTGCTGCTTCCTGCCAGAAACTTAAAAACTTTATTTCCACCAAGTGCTGGAAAATGCTAACTATTTTGAAAAAATTGTTTGCCCTTAAGCCAGCGACCAAAGGCTTTCAGCACAAGAAGTCACCCTCATTCTGTCAACTGCCGTGCCAAAGAGGCCAGAGGATTGGATAGAGGTGCAGGGAACGCTCTTGCCCTTGGCGTGGGAAACTGCCCCTAAAGGAGGAAGAATGAGCAATGATCAACCGCATGAGGATGCAGTAGGCAACGAAAATCAATGCGTAAAAGACACTTAATGTGTGTCCACAGGACATGTGGCTGTAATTGAAAAACTATCATGATGACGTTTCCATTGGCAAAAGATTCCGGACTAGTCCCACGTTTGGATCTTTGGGAGAGGACAGCCAATGTGGAGATGACCATGACAAAAAATTGAATAACCAACGAAAGGACAAAGTTCTACAGTGGGGCCGTGGAATGTCATAAGTTTGAACGTGAAAGGGAAGCTAGAAAACCTGGAAAGGGAAATGCTAAGGCTCAGACTACATATCGTAGGGGTCAATGAAGTGAAATGGAAGGAAGACGAGGATTTCTGGTCAAACGAGTATAGGAATATCAGCAGCATAAAATGGTATAATGGGAGTAGGATTCGTTATGAATAGGAAGGTAGGACAGAGAGTGAGTTACTGTGAATAGCTCAGTGACAGGATTGTTCTCATCAGAATCGGCAGCAGACCAACAACGACAACAATAGTTCAGTTTTACATGCTGACGTCGTAGGCAGAGCAACGTGAGAAAGAGAGAGTATATGAAGATACTGAACGGATAATTCAGTACGTAAAGGGATATGAAAATCTAATACTCATGGGAGATTGGGATGCCGTTGTAAGGGAGGGAGTAGAAGAAAGGATTACGGGAGAATATGGGCTTGGTAGTAGAAACGAGAGAGGAAAGTGACTAGTTGGGTTCTGCAATAAACATCAGTTAGTAATACCGAATGCTCTGTTCAAGTATCACAAGAGGAGGAGGTATACTCGGAAGAGGGTGGGAATAAGGAAAGATCTCAGATAGATTACATCGTGGCCTGGCAGAGATTCCGAAATCAGATATTGGATTGTAAGGTATAGCCAGAAGCAGATATCGACTCAGATCACAATCTAGTAATGATGAGGAGTAGGCTGATGTTTAACAGAGTAGTCAGGAAGAATCAGTGCGCAAAGAAGTGGAATACGGAAGTTGTAAGGAATGAAGAGATACACTTGAAGTTCTCTGAGCCTACAGATACTCCGATGAGGATTATGCAGCTTAGCTGAAGAAGAACTGATATCTCTAAACAGGGCAATCACAGAAGCTGGAACGAAAATCGTAAGTAAAAATAAGGTAACTGCGAAAAATTGTGGGTAATAGGAGAAATACTTCAGTTGATCGATGATAGAAGGAAGTACAAAAACTTTCAGGAAAATTCAGAAACACGGAAATACAACTCAGACAGGAACGAAATAAAGAGGAAATGCAAGGAAGCTAAGCAAAATGGCTGCATCAAAAATGTGAAGAAATCGGAAAATAAATGATTGTCGGAAGGACGTATTCAGCATATAAAAAAATCAAACTTAACTTCGGTGAAATTAAAAGCAACGGCAGTAACATCAAGAGTTCAACGGGAATTCCACTGTCAAATGCAGTGGAGAGAGCGGATAGGCGGAAAGATTACACTGACGGCCTCTATGAGAGGGAATATTAGTCTGATGACGCGATAGAAGAAGAAACGGGAGCCAACACAGAAGAACTAGGGGATCCAGTATTATAACGAAAATTTAAAAAAGATCAAATAAGGCAAAACGGATAGAAATATTTCATCAGTTTCTAAAATCATTGGTGGAAGTACCGACAAACGGCTATTCACGTTGGGTGAGCAGAACGTATGAGACTGGCGATATACTATAAGACTCTAGGAAAAACATCATCCACACAATTCGGAAGACAGAATGAGCCAATAATTGCAGAACTATCGCATAACCATCTTGACAGCTCATGCATTCATGTCCATATAGAGCAGGTTGGAAAAGAAAACTGAGGGTGTGTTTTGTGATGATAAGTTTGGCTTTAGGAAAGGTAAATGCACCAGGAAGGAAGTTCTGATGGATAATGGAAGCAAAACTGAAAAAAAATCGAGACACGTTCGATAGTGTAAAATGGTGCAACATGTTCGAAATTCTGGGAAAAATACGAGTAAACTGCAGGGAAATAGGGTAATATACAATATGTACAACAAGAAAGAGCAAACAGTTAGACTGGAAGATCAAGAACAGACAGATTAAAGAGGCTGTAAAACAGGGATGAAGACTTTCTCACTTACTGTACAATCTACATATCGGAGAAGCAAAATAAAAGAAAGGTTTAATAGGGTGATTAAAATTCATTGTGAGATGATATCATTGATAAGGCTCGCTAATGACATTGCTATCCTGAGTGAAAGTGAAGAAGAATTGCAGGATGTGTTGAATGGAGTGAACAGTCTAATGAGTACAGAATAATGATTGAGAGTAAATCGAAGCAAGACGAGAGTAGTGACCAGTAGCAGAAATGAGAACAAGGAGAAACTTAACATTAAAATTGCGGATCACGAAATAGAGGAAGTTAGGGAATTATGCTAACTAGGCAGCAGAATAACCTATGGCGGACGAAGCGAGAAGGACATACAGAGCAGACTAGCACTGATGAAAAAGGCATTTCTGCCCCATAGAAGACTGCTAGTATCAAACATAGTTCTTAACTTGAGGAAGAAGTTTCTGAGACTGTAAGTTTGAGCACAGCATTGTATGGTAGTGGGATATGGACTGTGGGAAAACCAGAACGGAAAAAAAATTGAAGCCTTTAAGAAGTGGTGCTACAGATGAATGTTGAAAATTAGGTGGACAAATAGCGCAGGAAATAAGGAGGTTCTCCACAGAATCGGTGAGGAAAGGAATATATGGAAAATACTGACAAAAAGAAGGAAAGGATGACAGCTCGTCTGTTAAGGAATCAGGGGATAACTTCAACAGTACAAGAGAGGGCTGTAGAGGGTAAAAACTGTGCAGGAAGACAGAGCTTGGAATATGTCTAGCACATATTTGAGGCTGTAGGGCGCAGTTGTTACTATGAGGTGAAAAGGTTGGCACAGGAGAAGGATTCGTGGTGGGTCACATCAAACCAATCAGAAGACTGATGACACAAAAAAAGCTTGACTAGTAATTCATTTAGGAGGATTAGATAAAGACCAGCTCATCATCTCCAAGTTCAACAAAACGCCCTTCTCTGGCAACTGGAAACTGCCTCTGACTTCCACAGTATGTTTAACTGCCAAATTAGTAACTTTCTTTTCTTTTTTCATATACAATGATACTTCTCATTCGTGAAATAGGAGTGTTCTGTATCTGTTGGGTGTAGGTGACTGTAATGGTTGTGTGTACCTGTGAAATAGCAGAGCTGTGCGTCTGTTGAGTGTAGGTGACTCTAATGGTTGTGTTTAGTGTGGTTACATGTTTGTGTTGTCTCGGAATGAGGTCAGGGACTGGATGGAAGCCAATGTCGGCACATACCATGCTCTCCACGAATAACACGGACGAATCACCTTCAACAGTGCCACATGCCCTCACTTCGTGAGATACTGAGGATAGGTATGGAATTTCGTCCGGAATATTAGTGCAATATCTGGTGATCAGGGCATTAATGCTGTCACCTCTCCTCCCACTGCTGGCCAAATACTGGCGGTGAGATTTCCTTCCACCACTTCCACGCAGTCATGCATCAGTAACCTTGCCTACAGAAGCATTAGGTTGGTGCATAAGTTCACAGCGTTTCCCGTAAGATTAAAAGACACAACAGATACGCACAACAGAGACAGAAGTCATCAATAACATATTCTCCTTCACTATTTGAAACAGTCAGTCAGCGCTGGGGTATTTTTTCGACTCAGCGGCTATTGAAATCACGTAGTTCTGAGGAGTAAAAAACTCGCCGAGCCATGTTTGTAGTGCATTTTCATATGGAAAGGAAGTTCCTTGAAAGTTGTTCGATAGAGAGCGGAGAAGGTGAAAATCTGAGGGCGCAAGTTGAGGTACAGTGTTTTCTGTCAGTCTGGCAGTTGGTGGGCGGGTGTTATCGTGCAGTAGCACCATCTTCCTGGTCATTGTTGTTGGTCTGCTTCTGCGTGACGTCGCAATTGTTGACAATAAATGTCAGCAGTGATGGTTGCATCTTAGGGAAGAAATTCATAGTACACCACACCGTTGCTATTCTTCAAGATGCATAACATTATCATTTGGGGGTGTGCAGTTGTATGGGGATTTCCTGGTTTATTTGGATTCACAAATCCTTTATTTTCCTTACGTTAGCATAAAGACACCACTTCTCGTCACCAGTAACGATACGGAATTGGAATGGTCGGTGTGCTCATTAGCCAACTGATGACGAGCCAGCAGAGATGCATATATGGCCACCCGCTGATTTTTGTGATTTTGGCTTAGAGCATGTGGTTCTAATACACCCGATTTCTCGACCTTCCCCACTGCATGCATATGTCGGACGAAGGAGGAATGTCCATCACATTTGCCAGTTCTCGAATATACTGACGTGGATCGTTGTGGATTAATGCCTTCAAAGGATCTTCATTAAACCACGAAAGTCTTCCTGAAGACTGAGAGTCACTAATGTCAAGACAATTCTCCTTAAAATGAGAAAACCCATTTCTTGCCGTGCTCTGTCCAATGGCGTTGTCTCCAAACAAGGTGAAAATTTCTCTGCCTCCCTCTGCTGCCGTCACCCCTCTTCCGGAATGAAACAGAAGACTATACCGGACGTCCAAATTTCTCCAATTGGCACTCGATTTCCTAGCGTCCACAGCTCCTTTCGCTATCTCCAAACGACATCATCATCAGTGTTCTGCCAAAAGGCAGGTTTTCACATGGTAGTTCTCCAGGCTGTCTGGTCATCTGCCTCTTCAGGTCTGCATAATATCCTCTTCTCTTTATGATGTCTATCATCTTGTATCTCCTTATTCCTCTGTCTTCCCCCACAAACCAATCCTTCCAGAGCATCTTTTTCCTTCCTCTTACAACCTTCAGCAGACTTCTTCTCTCACCAACCCTTTCCAATACTCATTACTCACTCTTTCCATCCAGCTTATTCTCTCCATTCTCCTCCACATCCGCATCTCAAATGCTTCTAACCTTTTTTCATCCTCTCGTCTCAGCGTCCATGTTTCTCTGCCCCATATAGTGCCACACTCCAGACAAAACATTTGCCAAGCCTTTTCCTTAGACCTTTATCTGATTTTCCACATAAAAGTCTCCTCTTTCTGTTGAATGTCTCCTTCGGTACTGAAATTCGAGTTTTCACCTCCTGGTGACATCTCAAGTCTTCAGTTATTGTGCTTCCAAGATATTTAAATGCACTTACTTGGCTAATGGTAGATTGTCCTATTTTAATATTGGACAGACTGCATCTTGTACTGATGACCATACTCTGTTTTTGCTGTGTTTATTTGCATCCCATATTCCACACAAGCTTCATTCAGATCTTTCAGCATGTTATTCACTGTCCGCTCACTTTCTACTACTAATACCATGTCATCAGTAAATCTTATACATTCTATTCTCTTTTCACCAATACATATTCCTCTTTTCCCATCTAAGCCTTTAGCAATAATCTCTTCAAGGTATGCGTTAAACAACAGCAGGGAAAGGCAACAACCTTGTCTAGCACTTCGTCCAATGCTGCTTCCTTCTGACATTTCATTTCCAATTCTTATCCTTACTTTCTAGTGTAAACATAGATTTCTTTCCAATCTACTCCTTCCCTCTTCAAAATATCCATCAGCTTGTACCACTGAACTCTGTCAAAAGCCTTTTCTAAATCTATAGGAACAGCAAAGATTTCTCTACCTTTTTCCATATATCTTTCCCCTATAGTTATTAACAGACCAGTAGCATCTCTTGTTCCTTCTCCTCTTTTAAATCCGAACTGCTCCTCTGCAATCCCTCTATCCAGCTTGCCATATAGCCTCCTATTCAACACTCTCAGCAAGACTTGAGGTGCGTGAGAAATTAGACTGATGGTCCAACGCTCTTCACATATTTTAGTGTTTCTCTTTTTCTCTACTGGTATCATAACTATTGCAAGGAAGTCCTCAGGCCATACCCCTTTGTCATATGTCTCGTTACAGAAGTAGACTATTTCTTTCCTTGCCTTGTTTCCCAGACTCTTCAACAGTTCTGCTGGCAAGTCATCAATTCCACATGCCTTCCTGTTCTTCATCTCCTTCAGCGCCTTTTCTACTTCTGCTTCCAAGATGGTGAATCCCTTTCCATCTTCCGGCACATATTGCTCCTCTTCAACCTTAATTTCGCTTTGCGTTTCATCCCCCTTGTACAGACATTCAATATATTCTTGCCATCTGTTCAAAACCTTCAGTGGTTCTTCTGCTAGAGTACCATCAGCTCTTCCTATTTCCATGTTAGTTCTCTTTCTTTTACGTTCAAAAACTATCTCACTAGCCAGTCTATACATCATTTCATATTTTCCCTCTTTCTCCATTTTCTCTATTTCATCGCAAACGACAGAATGACAATATGTAAAATTAAGTAAGAACAGTGGACTACAAATAAAAAATGCCAGTCGATAAATAACAGCATAACAACCAGAACACTACCGTGCAAAAGAAAAAAAAAACGCTATGAAAGTATGCACCAACATAACAATTAGCCACTGCAAAGTGATATGCTAGACAACAGCAGTTGCATACTTACCGCAAATAAGGCGTCAGCTGGTGTCGGTTCCGGCCGGTGGACCGCCTGCTCCAGCGGCAGCTGCTGCTCGACGACGGCCAGCCCTTGCCTGAGCTCGCGCAGCGGCTGTGCCAGAGCCTCCAGCAGCGGCGCCGCAGGGACTGCCTCTCCGGCCTCCTCCAGCGTCGTCTGCAGCACGACGGCGGCGAGCGCGCGGTGCAGCTCCTCCGCCGGACGGGCCAGCGTCTGCAGCTGGGACGCGCTCGCCTGCTCGGCCATGGCCACCTCCCCGCCCTCCAGCACCACCTGCTGTTCCGCAACTGCCGTCTCTTTCGCCAGCTCCGACGCCGGCATCGCCAGGGTCTCGAGCTTGGACAGGCTGGCCTCGTCTGCCAGGGACTTGTCCCTACCTTCGAGAACGACCTGCTGCTCTGCAACGGCCACCGCCTTGAGCTCTTCCTTTAGCGACTCGGCAGTCGTCTTCAGCTGGCTCAAGCTCGGCTCTTCCGACAGTGACGCTTCTCTCTGTTCCAGGACTTGCTGCTGTTCTGCTACAGCGGTGGCTCTCGTCGGCTCTTGAGAGGCCACTGCGAAGGTCTCCGGTTCAGCCTCCGTTCTTTCCCCCACTGCCGACTCTTTAAAGGTTTCCATTACCTCGTGTTGAGTAGCTACAGCAGCCTGTTTCAGCGATTCCTGGGCAGATGCAGCTTGCTTTTTCAGCTCAGAGAGACCTCCAGCTTCGGAGAACGACTCGTCCCTCGCCTCGAGAACCGTCTCTTGCTGTGCTGTAGCTAACATTTTCTGAGCTTCTGTTGTAGGACTTGCGGCCGTTTTAAGCTTAGATATGTCACTTTCCTCAGAAATACTTTGGCCGGCAGCCTCTAGCACAGTCGGTTCGTCTGCAGTTGCGATTTCCTGATGCACTTCGTGAGCAGACTTCGCCACTGTTTTCAGCTGCGAGAGACTCTCTGCTTCTGACGTAATGTGTCCTGCTGTCTCTAGAGCCACTGGCTGCTCAGACGAGACGGCGCCTTCCCGTAACTCCACACCGGGCGCAACTACTTCTTTCAAACGAGACACGCTCTCTTTGTCAGAAAGAGACTGCTCTCTGGCTTCGAGTGCCACTTGCTGTTCAGCTACCGCAATTCCCTTTTGAGCTTCTGACAATTCCAACGCCTCTGTTCGCAGTTGTGAAACACTCTCCTGATCAGACAGTGACTGCTCTCTCCCTTCTAAGATTATTTCCTCTCGAGTGGTTGCTACACCTTTTGGCTGCTCTTCTGTGGAAACAGCCGCAGTTTTCAGTTCTGATGCACCGAGCTGCTCAGCAATAGATGCGTCCCTCGCTTCTAAAGCAGTTTGCTGCAGCACTCCAGCGACATGGCGGCTGGGTTCATCGGACACAGAAGCCAAGGTTTCCATCTGCGAGACATTTGTGCCATCAGAGATAGATTCGTCTTTCGCTTCCAAGATAACGTGTTCCTGTACTGTGGCAACGGCTTTCAGAGGTTCTTCGGCGGATTTAGCGGTCTCCTTCAGCTTGGCGACGTCAGCAGTTCCTGAAAGCGAGGTGCCTTTCGCTTCTAATGCAGTCTGTTGTTCGACAGCCACTGCAGCCGTGTGTGTTTCTTTGAGGAGTGTCGCTTGAGCCTTGAGAGCAGAAATGTCTTCCTTTCCAGAGAGAGAAACCTCTTTTCCTTCCATGACTAGCTGCTGTTCTGTTGTTGCCAGTGCTAGTCTCTTTTCTTCAGCTGGAGTTGCTAACGTCTTCAGCGCTGACACACCCTCCTTTTCGGACAGTGACGCGTCCCTCGCCTCCAGAACGTCTGCCTGCTGCTTGGAAGCTACCTGCCTGAGAGGCTCTTCTGTCGACACCACCTCAGTCTTTAGGTCGGACATGTCGGTCGCGTCTGAGATGGAAACGTCCTTGGCCTCCATCAGGACCTGCTGCTGCACCGTCGCCACAGCGAGCTGCAGCTCCCTCAGAGGCTGCGCCACCTCCTTCAGCAGGGCAAGGCCCTCGGCCGCAGACACTCGTCCGGCGGCCTCCAGTGCCGCCTGCTGCTCCACCGTCGCTATGCCGCGCTGCACCTCTCGCAAGGGCTGGGCCAGCGTCTCCAGCACGGATGCTGAGGTCCTGTCTGCTGCCAGCGAGTCTCCCTTAGCCTCCAGCGCCACCTGCTGCTGGACTTGCGCCACGTTCCTCTCCAGCTCGCGCAGCGGCTCTGCGAACGTCTGGAGCAACGAGACCACGTCGCTGGCGCTGGACAGCGTCGCCTCTGGAGCCTCCAGCAGTTGCTGGAGCTCGGCCTGCGCTAGGCCGCGGCTCACCTCCTCCAGGGGCCGGGCCAGCACTGCCACCGCTGCCGGCTTCTGAGATAGGGCCTCTGCTCGCTCTCCGAGCACAACCTGCCAAAAGAAGCAGTGGTCTACATACACTGGCTTACCACAGAGTGTGTGTTTATTACTATTAACTATTGAGACACAGTGCTTATGACAAGTTTTAACAAGATATTGATCATGTGCTGAAACTTTATTGATATTGTTAATCTGCTTACACTTCAGCAACAGCAGGATGTATTAAATATTATCACATAACATTTACTCAAATGAAACTATGTGGCTCCAGAGACCTTTTGATGCCTCAGACATCTATGACGTATATTGGCAGACTGAAGGAAATAATTAAAATATGTATCAAGACCAGACTCGAACCCGAGTCTCCTGCTCACTAGGCAGATGCACTAACACTATGCCTCTGTTTCAGGTAGGATCCCTCGGTTCGTTCGATGCTGAGGTGCTATTCCAGTACAGTTGGAGAGCTTCAGCAACGCAGTTCGGGCTTAACGAGAATATCAAGTGGGCTGAGGCTTGAAAGGGAATTTGGGTTGAGGAGGGAGGCCTGCTAGGATAGTCTGTGCAGTTGTGCAAAGCCACTGTCCCAGGGTGACGTAGTGGTTAGTCCATCTACCTAGTGAACAGGTGATCCTGGTTCAAATCCTAAATTTTAATTCCTCATTTCGGACTGCACATACATAACATAATGATTAATTATCGAGACCCTTGGGTTTTTCCACAATGAAATGCAAACGTCACCCACCCACCCACCCACCCACCCACACCCGCACACACACACACATACACACACACACACACACACACACACACACACACAAAGAGCAAAAAAAAAAAAAGGAATGCAGAGGACATCAATATTTATTTGGATAAAAAACTCAGACTAAAATTATTAGGACACTCATGTGGTTGCAACTGACAGCTCGAAAAAAAGTGTACATAACTAATTTGTAATCACAATTAACCGCCTGACAGAGGGTTCATCGAACCACCTTCATGCTTATCTAGCATCTTTGGTTGAAGATTGGTGTACATTCACAGCTCTCGTAAATATAAGTGTTAAATTGAGTAATAACAATTAATTAAGGCAATATTTCATCATAAATAAGCAAATTAATATACATTGTAAGCCACCAATTGAAGATTGGTGGCTTACAATATATATTTCGTTGCGTATTTTCTGGAAAAGGAAAACATTTTTTAGGCGCGAATTTTGGACTACGATTTGTTTACGTTGTGGTATACTGTAAGTTATGTGATTATTTTAATACAATAACGTTTACGTTGCTTGTGTATTCTTATACGCCATCGATTTGATTCTCAAGTAAGCAGCCGAAGTGAAAAGTTCCGAAATAAGTGAAAAGTTTATGTAGCACAGGCTCAGTTCTTTGCTTACTTTTTCATTCGTCATGTAAACAATACATGTTAAATCGTTTTTGTTTCTCCAGAAGTTTTGAATTATTATCCGAATTTTAGGCCTGAACTTTCTATGAAATTTAATATATTAGTTGAGTAGCCCACGAAGTTATTCTTGTTTTAACTTAGTCAAAAGCTAAAATTTGTTTACCATGAGTGAGAAGTGTATGACTTGCCGTAGGATTGTCAGTTATGGGGTGTGGTGTGAGGGTTGCTTAGTTTCTTTCATGTGGATGACTGAAGCAGCGTGGGAATTGGGGAAATAAACAAGGCTGCTTGGTTGTGTAGGATTTGCTGTAGAGATAGGAAGATAGTGGAACAGGAGGGGAAGATTGTTGCCCTTCAGGTGGAACTAGATAAAGCGAAACAAGATCTGGAAAGGTTAAGGGGGGAGAAGGGAAAAAGAGACTTGGGAAGTGACAACAACTTATAGAAGAAATAAGGAATATGACGTTCTCAGACAGTGTGGTTGTGAATGTGGAAAACAAGTTTGATCGGTTCTCACAGTTGGAAACTGATGAGCCACAAGTGGATGCAGGAGTAGACAGGACACAACAAACATTCAGTAAGTGTTTGAAAAGCAAGAAGTCACAAAAAAGACAAGAAGAAAGTTTTGTTTTTAGGTAGTTCACATGGTAGAGGTGTTGGCAAGCTTTTCAGGATGAACTAGGGTCAAGTTATCAGGTCACAAGTTTTTTTAAACCTAGTGCAAGTGTGAGTCAGGTGGTAGAGGATATAGGTTCACTTTGCAAAAACTTCGCCAAGGAAGACACCGTGATAATAGTGGGTGGGGCAGGCAACAGCATAGGTAGGAACCCTAATTATTCAACTGAGAGTGACCTGGTAAAGATAGCTTCAGCAGCAAGACTTACTGGTGTAGGGCTTGTGTCTGTCTGAGGCGACACGGCCGGCCTCATTTAAAACCTTCTGGTAGGAAAGTTAATTTAGAGGTAGAACTGCTGCTTGGATCAGGTATGGGGTCTCATATCAGTGTGGTTCCTGTTAACTCTATCAGCAGGTGGAATTACACTACACATGGCCTTCACATCAAGACGAAAGTGAAGGGAAAATTGTCCAGGCTAATAGCAAATAACTTAAGGAGGGGACACTGTCACAAGTGGTAAAGTACTAATGGTTACAAGTGACAGATCAGATTTTTTAGGGTATGGAGGGCAGAAACAAAAGATGTTCAGAGACAGGATGAAAGTGATATTCACATTGAGTAAACAGGCAGCCAGAAAGTAAATTTTAATGCATACAATTCAAGCAGACAGCCTCTGATTAAAACTTGATATACTAAAAAATTGACAGGAAAATTAGGTTCAGCTAGTGCACAAAATCAGTTACCCTTATTATTGCATCAGAATATCTGAGGACTAAGCGGTAAGCTTAATGAGTTGCTTATCTGTGTTAAAGAATTAGAGTTGAGCAAAGAGTTGATATAATCTGCCTCTCTGAACATCATGTGACCACTGGTACAGATATGTTACATGTTACAGGATACAGTTAGCTTCTTACTTCTGTAGAGAAAATAAGGAGAAAGGAGGAGTTGCTACATTTGTCAGAAACTGTTTTGATTTCAAGAATACTGATATTAATCAATTTTGCTCAGAGTAGTACTTAGAAACTTGTGCAACAGAAGTAGTATTTCATAATATGTCCTTTATTATCGTAGGTATATACAGATCACCTTCAGGAATTTTTAAGCTCTTCATAAAAAATGTTGAAGCTCTGCTGTACCATCTCATGGTAAAAAGCAAGGAAATGGTGGTTTCTGGTGATTTTAATGAGGATTTATTGCAAAGCTCTGACAGTGAACAATAATTATAGTCAGTAACACTATCATTCAATTTAGTTCCTACTGTGAACTTTGCAACTACGATATGTAAATGCTCTGAGACTGCTACTGATAATATCTTTGTAGACAAATGTAGGAAAAAAAGTCATATCACAAAACCAATAGTAAATGTGCTCTATGATCATGACATGCAGCTTCTTGTGTAAAATGTTAAAACTTGTCAGGATAGATAAAATCTATTAAATCTGAGTACAGGAGGGTAATAAATAAGATAAAAATTGAGAAATTCATGAAATTGCTCAAAGACATGATCTGGATGGATGTTTACAACACTTCTGACTCAAATGGAAAATACAAAGCATTCATTAATGAAGTTACCTCTTTTGAAAACTGTTTTTCCCTAAAGGCAATGCAGATCACACAGAGCTCTAAAAATAAACTGTGGGTTACACAAGGAATAAAGATATCACGTGGGACAAAAAGGAGACTGTATCTACTATCTAGGAACAGCTCTGACGTTAGAATTGTAATGCATTACAAAGAATACTGCAAAATATTGAACCAAGTAATCCAGAAATCGAAGCAGCTTTATTATGAGCAAAAGATAATTACATCAGGAAACACTGTACAGGATATAGTGAAGGCAGACAGGTGGAGCCAAAAAGGAAGAGGAACACATAGGTCTAAAAATAAATGAGATTGGTAACAAATGCATGTAGTGTTGCAAACTTCTTAAACAAGTACTTCATTTCTGTTACTGACAGCTTGGGGTTATCAGGTTTGGTAAACAGTGCAATGGAGTATCTAAGACCAGTCTTTAAAAATAACTACAGTGAAATTGAAATGACACTCTCCCAAAGAAATCCTTAAAATGTAAGTATTACAGTGGGTATGAAAACATATCAACAAAGTTAATCAAAGAGTGCACATGTGAGTTGAGTTCTCTCTTAAGTTATTTGTGTAATCAGTCTCTTATCAGTGGAACATTTCCAGACTGGCTACAATATGCTGAAGTTAAGGCTCTGTAAAAGAAGGAGGATAAAGAGATACCACCAAACTATTGACCAATTTCACTTTTCCCAGCTTTTTCAAAAATATTTGAAAAGGTTGTGTTCAAGTGTATCCTTAAGCATCTGACTGAAAATAATATATTGTCCAAGTCACAGTTTGGATCTCTTCAGGGTTCTGATATAGAGAAAGCTATTTGCACTTACAGTGAGAATGTACACCAATTCATTAGATAATAAATTAGAGGCTACTGGAATTTTCTGTGACCTGTCAAAAGCCTTTGACTGTGTGAACCATAGTACTCTCTTAAGTAAATTAGAATATTATGGTGTCGTTGGCAATGCTGTGAAATGATTAGAGTCTTATCCATCTAACAGGAAACAAGGGGTGTCATTGCAAAATACCTGTGCAATAAGCAGTTGGTCTTCATCTAACTGAGGATTAATTATGTGTGGTGTTCATCAAGGTTCCATCTTGGGTCGATTGCTTTTTCTTGTGTCCATTAATGACCTCTCGTCTGTTACATTGCCAGATGCTAAGTTTGTTTTGTTTGCAGATGATACAAACATTGCAATAAGTAGCAGGTCAAGTGCAAATTTGGAAACAGATGCTAATCAAATTTTCACTGACATTAGTAAATGGGTTAAAGATAATTGATTGTCATTAAACTTTGAGAAGACCCACTATATGCAGTTCAGAACCTGTAAGAGATTTCCTTCCAGCATGTGTATAACATATGAAGATATGCAGATTGAAGATGCTGACTGTTAAATTTCTGGGATTACAACTTGATAATAAATTCAGTTGGGGAGGGCATACCACAGAATTGCTTAAGTGCCTAAACAAGTCTGTATTTGCAGTGAGAATGATGTCAGATGTAGGAGATATAAAAAAAACTTTCATACTTTACTTACTTTCATTCTATTATGTCATATGGGATCATATTCTGGGGCAACTCATTAAACCAAGCAAAAGTTTTTAGGGTGCAAAAGCAAGTGATAGGATCACTTGTGGTGTAAATTCAAGAACAGCATGTATAAACATGTTCAAGGAATTTTGTATTCTAACCACTACTTCTCAGTATATTTATTCCTCATAGAAATTTGTTGCAAGTAATATATCTCTATTTCCAACAAATAGATCAATACACAGTAGCAATACTAGGAATAAGAACCATCTACATAGAGACCTAAAATCACTTGACTGGTCCAAAAAGGGGTCCAATATTCAGGAACACACATTTTCAATAAATTACCAGCAACCATTAAAACTTGGTTTCAGATAACGCACGGTTTAAACAGAGTTTGAAAGACTTTTTGATAGGCAACTCCTTCTACTCTATAGATGAGTATCTTAACAGAGACTGTTAAGCCAACTTAAGTAAAAATGTCTATTAGAGTTCAGTTTTGACAGCATCTGGTCACAACAGTCAAGATTTCGTATTTTGTTTATGATAAATTTATTAATAATGCGTAACAATGTTTCATTCTGACAGCATAATACTTCTGTATATATTAGCTATTCCAGTTTACCGCCTTTTAATCACCTATTTCGACAATCTCCTGACAAATGATCAAGGTAGTAAATATTATATTGAAATGTTTTATGTTTTTATGTTATATTTTCCGACATGTTCCACACACACGAGAATCATCTTATTTTATGGGTCTATGGAACGAAAACTTATCTAATCTAATCTCAACTGTTCCGCTCTCGAACAGCACGCGGGAAAAACGAATATTTAAATATCTCGTGCGAGCTCTGATTTCTCTATTTTATCATAATGATCATTTCTCTCCATGTAGTTGGGTGCCGACAAAATAATTTCATACATTGAGGAAAAAGTTGGTGACTGAAATTTCATGAGAAGATCCCGCTGCAAGGAAAAACGTCCTTGTGGTTTTAAATGATTGCCACCGCAATTCGCGCATCATACCTACAGCACTGGTATACATCGAAATTTCCCAGCACGTGACCGAAACGTGGTGGTAGAAGAGTCAAAGCAAAACGGCTCAGCCCTTCGGTTGAACCGCTTTCGGCAGCAGCAGCGGCAGTGCTGGAGCTGTATCTGGCTCAGTACTCAGACAGCTAGAGGTGTCATCTGGATTGGCCTGACCAGGGTGCATTATTTCTGCTGCTACCGAAATCCAGGTACCGCACGATATTTCAGGACTGTAGACATGTACTTGTAAACAAACAAATAATTTTTTTTCAGATCATAATTAAAAATTTATGACTATCTCTCGTATTGGCGTTTTCACGAATCTAACCAGCAAGACTTAATTAAAAAAGTTATGGGACGTTGTGACACACGAAGTTAAAGCTGCCACTATAAAACAGATCACAGTAACAAAAGGCGAATTAAAAGACTTGAACTGAATGCAAAATGAAATGCATCGAGTATTAAATACTGTAAAGTATAATGTAAAGTGTCTGAATATGTGAGAGTATAGTTCATTTTTGCCCATATGTTCATCTTATGTACAATTAATAACATGTAATACGGCAGCAGGCAATTCTCGGTCCCCAGTCATGAGATATTTCGTATACCGTAAAGCAAATACTGAGAAATTTTCTCAGAACCGTGTCTTATCGCAAACACAGAACTCAAATGAATGAAGGGGTGATTGTGGATTCTGTCATCTGCCATGAAATCGTCGTCCCTAAATGTCTACTCTTTGTTCAGTTGAGTTTAATTAGGAGCTTATTTCATCTATCATTCCCTCAATAAATGTTGTACTACACTATTTACTTTTATTCGAAAATTCCTTAGTGTTTTAGAAGGAGTGAGCAAGCGGAAAAACTTTAATTTATGGTTCTAAAGCAATTTATTTTTTCTGGTATATTGTCAAAGAACTTAACAATATTGCACATTGTTATCTGCCAAAGTTGGTTTCACTAGGATGTACTGTCGATCTTTTCTCTTTCTTGCACTGTATTCGTGAATACATCGATTAGTCACGATAGTAGATGGATAGTTGGACCATAATTTCTGCAGTGAGTAAAGGCATTGTGAACCCTTAGTTAACTTTTCAGAAATGCCTACAAGTTACAGAGTGCAGATTCTTCACAAGATTTTGAATATTTAATTTTTTGTATTAATGGCGACCACCTACCAAAACCTGTATTCAGTGAGTAAAGGCATTGTGAACCCTTAGTTAACTTTTCAGAAATGCCTAGAAGTTACAGAGTGCAGATCCTTTACAAGATTTTGAATATTTAATTTTGTGTATTGATGGCGACCAGCTACCAAAACCTGTAGGAGATCCGTTGATGAACACATATAAATAATGAATGCCTTAAATACTCTGTTCAATTTATTACACTTTCCTGGCAGATTATTTTAATTTAATGCAATAAAAAATAGGTTTTAATGTACTTTCCAAGTTTGAAGCTGATCCATTTGTGCAAAACTAATTAATAACTTTTATATATTTTGTTCTGTATTTCTACCTAATTCTTAAGGCTGAAAAACAATGTTTCATGTTTTCACAGTGTGTTTCATGATCTGTGAAGTTCCAAGGTTGAGGACGTAAATGTTACGGGTTGCTGCGAAGATGCCTGGACATTTCGCAGCCGATATATGAAAAGAAGAGAGCAATTAGTTACAGATGCATTCACTGATTAATACTTGTACAACGTGAAAAAAACTGACCAATTATCTCTCCCAATTCAAATAAAGTGGATCCAGCTGTGGATCTGTCAGCAGGTGAGTGCTGTAACGGGACATTCTCATCTACCATTACTTTCCCTCAACAGTAGTACTCGATACCAACAATATTTTTCGAATTTTGCACAAGTCAATATAATCTCAGCTGTTTTTCTGAAACATTTCATATAATTTTATATACAATATGTTATATTACATATCACATAACTAATGAGGAGGTACTGAATAGATCTGGAGAGAAGAGGAGTTTGTGGCACAACTTGACTAGAAGAAGGGATCGGTTGGTAGGACATATTCTGAGACATCAAGGGATCACCAATTTAGTATTGGAGGGAAGCGTGGAGGGTAAAAATCGTAGAGGGAGACCAAGAGATGAATACACTAAACAGATTCAGAAGGATGTAGGTTGCAGTAGGTACTGGGCGATGAAGAAGCTTGCACAGGATAGAGTAGCATTGAGAGCTGCATTAAACCGGTCTCTGGACTGAAGACCACAACAACAACATGTTATATTTCAAAGTAAAATTTAGGGACAGGACTTATTATTTTGGATAATATAGTCGATAAATACTAGTTCTGAATGTACAGTTAAAATTATCTTTTTGAGAAACATTTGAAATTATAAATTATTTGGCATACTTAAAATTTCTATGATTAATTACGCAATCTAGTAATGTTTACTATGTTTATTTCTGGATTCATTTGTGAAATAATAATAGAAACTAATAGAAATTCATTTGTCAAGAAAAATTGTTGACACTTTGGAATAATGTTATTACCGCAGAGTGAGTTAGTAATAAGCATGCCTGCGAGGTGATGTTTTTTGGGTGGACAATGTACTCGTAATTTCGGATTTGTTACTGTGAAAATTCAAAAGACTGTATGATATACTAAAATCTGACAAAATAAATTAACGTAAAAGCAAGAATTCTGCAATGACAATCTTCAAAATTATTTACATCAATTGAACCATGAGGACCTAAAATGTCAAAATTTCTAGAATCAGACCCCTAGATAAGAAGAACTCCACATAACTCTGCAAGAAAAGATCAGTAGACTAAAAAGTTTATTGTACTCTTACTCCTCTCAAATCTCAGAAAAGAGTTTGCACGTTGTGGTCAATAGCCACAAAAAAGGAGGGGATAGATTACACTGCATTCTACAAAACAGGCATTGATTGGCTCATCTGCCAGTGGGATAAATGTCTTAACATGTGTGGTGATTGTTTCTGAATGTAAACACTCCATTGTCCCATTGAATGCCCCTTATATTTTGTACCCTGTGCTGACATGTAACAAACGATCACCACTTTATCAGAAAGCGTCCAGAGTTGGACAGAAGCTGTTGACGTGGAGGATTCGTGTCGCGGTAACACTCGCCACGAGCTGTCGCGCTCGGCAAACTGGAGCCGAGTTGGGTGACCCACCTGCTAGGGACCGATGGCCCTAGCAGTCTGGTTCCTTCAATCCCACAAACCAACCAACCAACCAACCCACCTGCTGCTGGACGAGCGCGACGCCCCTGTGGAGCTCGGTGAGCGGCTCGGCGAGTTTGGCGAGCACGGAGACGCAGGCGGAGGGCGACAGCGGCTCGCCCATCGCCTCCAGGATCACCTGCTGCTCGACCAGCGTGATGCCGCGCTGCACCACCTCCGCAGGCCGCGCCAGCGCCTCCAACACCTGCTTCTCCGCGCCGCCGTCGCCGCCGCTGCTGTCCCCCTCCGCCTCCAGGGCCACCTGTCGGCAGCCACCTCCACGTCACACTCTCCTCGTGGTACTTCACTCAGGCATCATATACATTAATGGCCATTAAAATTGCTACACCAAGAAGAAATGCAGATGATAAACGGGTATTCATTGGACAAATATATTATACTAAAATTGACATGTGATTACACTTTCACGCAATTTGGGTGCACAGATCCTCAGAAATCAGTACCCAGAACAGCCACCTCTGGCCATAATAACGGCCTTGATACGCCTGGGCAATGAGTAAAACAGAGCTTGGATGGCATGTACAGGTACACTTGCCCATGCAGCTTCAACACAATACCACAGTTCATCAAGTGTAGTGACTGATGTATTGTGACAAGCCAGTTGCTCGGCCACCATTGACCAGACGTTTTCAGTTGGTGAGAGATCTGGAGAATCTCCTGGCCAGGGCAGCAGTCGAACATTTTCTGTATCCAGAAAGACTCGTACTGGACCTGCAACATGCGGTCGTGCATTATCCTGCTGAAATGTAGGGTTTCACAGGAATCGAATGAAGGGTAGAGCCAAGGGGCGTAACACTTCTGAAATGTAACGTCCACTGTTCAACCTGCCGTCAATGGGAACAAGAGGTGACCGAGACGTGTAACCAATGGCATCCCATACCATCACGCCGGGTGATACGCCAGTATGGTGATGACGAATACACACTTCCAATGTCCATTCATCGCGATGTCGCCAAACACGGATGTGACCATAATGATGCTGTCACAGAACCTGGATTCATCCGAAAAAATGACGTTTTGCTATTCGTGCACCCCTGTTCGTCGTTGAGTACACCATCACAGGCGCTCCTGTCTGTGATGCTGCGTCAAGGGTAACCGCAGCCATGGTCTCCGAACTGATGGTCCATGCTGCTGCAAACGTCGTCGAACTGTTCGTGCAGATGGTTGTTGTCTTGTAAACGTCCCCATCTGTTGACTCAGGGATGGAGACGTGGCTGCACGATCAGTTACAGCCATGCGGATAGGATGCCTGTCATCTCGACTGCTAGTGATACGAGGCCGTTGGGATTCAGCATGGCGTTCCGTATTACCCTCCTGAACGCACCGATTCCATATTCTGCTAAGTCATTGGATCTCGACCAACGCGAGCAGCAATGTCGCGATACGATAAACCACAATTGCGATAGGCTACAATCCTACCTTTATTAAAGTCGAAAACGTGATGGTACGCATTTCTCCTCCTTCCATGAGGTATCACAACAACGTTTCTCCAGGCAACGCCGGTCAGCTGCTGTTTGTGTATAAGAAATCGGTTGGAAACTTTCCTCATGTCAGCACGTTGTAGGTATCTCCACCCACGTCAACCTTGTGTGAATGCTCTGAAAAGCTAATCATTTGCATATCACAGCATCTTCTTCCTGTCGTAGTGTAGCAATTTTAATGGCCAGTAGTGTACATCGACCGTAATGCTAAAACCATTGCACACAATTACCGGCCAATTTCACTGACTTCGATTTGTTATCGGCCAATTTCACTGACTTCGATTTGTTGTATAATCATGGAACATATTTTTTGTTCAGACATAATGACCTTTCTAGACTCTGAGAAGCTCATCTGCAGAAACCAGCACGGATTTAAGTAACAGTGGTCATGTGAGACACAGCTGGCCCTCTTTGTGCATGATACGCAACAGGCTCTAGACACCAGCTCCCAGGTGGATGCCATATTCCTCGACTTTCGAAAGGCGTTAGACTCAGTTCCGCACTGTCGCTTGCTCCAAAAAGTACGCGCTTACTGTCTATCTGATGACAAATGCTGTTGGATAGAAAGTTTTCTAACGGACAGGGAGCACCATGTCGTTCTGAACGGAATGACTTCAACAGAAACAAGCGTAACTTGAGGTGTGCCCCAGGGCAGCGTAATAGGTCCGCTGCTTTTTACGAATTACATAAACGATCTGGTTGATGGTATTGACAGCGACATTAGACTGTTTGCCGATGATGCTGTAGTCTACAGGAAAGTAGTATCACACGAAAGTTGTGAACAAATCAATAAGGATTTGCAGAAAACAAATGTGTGGTGTAATGATTGGTAATTATCTCTCATTATTAGTAAGTGTAACCTACTGCGTATAACAAAGCGAAAATCCTCATTAATGTACGAGTACAAAATAAATGCCCAGTCTTTGGAAGTGGGAACATCCGTCAAGTATCTGGGCGTGACTATTCAAAATGATCTCAAATGAAATTATCTGATTACACAAGTAACACATAAGTCAAACTCTAGATTGCGGTTTATTGGTAGTATCCTGAAGCGATGCAGTCCTTCAACAAAGGAAATAGCTTACAATACGTAAGTCTTAGAGTATTGTTCGTATGTATGGGACCCTTACCAGTTGGATCTGATTCAAGAGATTGAGAAGGTCCAAAAAAAGCGGCAAGATTCGCGACTGGTACATTTAGCCACAGCGAGAGTGTTACAAATCTCATTGAAAGTTTGAAGTGGGACTCACTTGCAGATAGACGGCGTGCTAAAGGGAAGGGCTGCTCACTAAATTCCGAAATCCCATCTTCACTGCGGATGTAGAGCATAATTATATTATTACCATCAACTTTCAAATCGCGCAATGAACACCATTCAAAGATAGAGAGTGTCTTAAACCTTGTCAAGGAACAAGAGTGGCAGGATGTTTATAGTCCTGATAACATGGATGATAAATACAATGCTTTCCTTAACACAGTTCTCGTGCTCTTTGAGTGTGGCTTTCCATTAGAACATTCTAAACGTGGTACTAGCAGTAATAGGCAGCACAGGTGGCTGACTAATGGAATAAAGATGTCTTGTAGAACAAAGTGAGAATTATATCAGAATGTTAGAAGTAGTCACAATCAAGCTACAGTAGCCCATTACAAACAGTATTGTAAGATGCTTAAAAATGTTATTAGGTAGGCAAAGAGTATGTGGTATGCAATAGCAGAAGGTTGATGACATAAAGTCAGTTCACAGTAAAGATACTTCTGTTAAGGATAAATCGGATATATGTACAGTATTTCACAATCCTTTTCTCAGCATTGCTATTGAATTAAATAAAAATTTAGTTTCTACACGGAGTCATATAACTTTCTTGGCAAATGCTTTTTTGAGATTGATGTCTGAAATACTTCTCTGTGATACTGACAAGAGGGAGATTTAGTCAGTAATTAAATCACTGAAGACTAAGGGCTCTCATGGTTATGATGAAGTGCGTAGCAGAATATTAAAGTACTGTGCTGCACATGTTAGCCCTGTATTTAGCCATATTTGTAGTTTTTCCTTTTGGAATGCTCGGTTTCCTGAACGATTAAGGTACTCAGTAGTAAAGCTGCTCTACAAAAAGGAAGAAAGGGATAATGTAGATAATTTTAGGCCTATTTCTATGCCATCAGTGTTTGCTAAAGCTATTGAAAAGGCTGTGCATTTAAGGACAATTGATCATTTTATATCACACGATTTGCTCTCAAATGTACAGTTCGGCTTTAGAAGTCATTTAGCAGCTGAAAATGCTATATTCTCTTTTCTCTGTGAGGTACTGGATGCGTTAAATAAAAGGTTTCGAACGCTAGACATATTTTTTGATTTAACTAAGGCATTTGATTCTGTTGATCACAATATATAACTCCTGAAGTTGGACCATTATGGAATATAGGGAGTAGCTCACAATTGGTTCACCTCTTACTTTAACAACAGATAGCAAAAGATCATTATTCGGAATACTGAGAATGGCTGTGATGTGGGGTCTGAGTGGGGTACAGTCGAGTGGGAGGTGCCTCAGGGATCAGTGCTGGGGCCACTCCTGTTTCTTATGTATACAATTGATATGCCCACTAGTATTATGGGTAACTCTAAAATATTTCTGTTTGTTGATGGCACTAGCTTGGCAGTATAGGGTGTTTTGTGCAACATTGGCTCGGTTTTAAATAGTGCAGTTCATGACGAAAGTTCATGGCTTGTAGAAAATAAACTAATGCTCAATCACAGTAAGCCTCAGATTTTACAGTTTCTAATACACAATTCAACAAAACCCGACGTTTTAATTTCACAGAATGGGCGTGTGATTAGTGAAGCAACATTTCAAATTTCTAGGTGTTCAGATAGATAGTAAGCTGTCGTGGAAAGCCCTCATTCAGGATCTTAACGCTGTCATTTTTACTATTCGAACAGTATCTCAAGTGAGTGATCATTCGACACGAAAATTAGTCTTCCTTGCTTATTTTCATTCGCTTATGTCGTATGGTATTATATTTTGGGATAACTCTTCCCATTCTAAAAGGATATTTTTGGCTCAAAAACGGGCGGTTCGTGCAATAAGTGGTGTAAGTTCACGAACCTCTTGTCGACACCTGTTACGAGGCTGGGTATTTTGACATTGGCCTCTCAATATATATTTTCCTTGCTGTCATTGCTGTTTAACAATGATAGCTGATTCCCAAAAATAAGCAACTTTCACTAAGTTAATACTCGGCAGAAATCGAACCTGGATTTGGATCGGACTTCCTTAACTCTTGTGCAGAAAGGTGTGCAGTATATTGCTGCATCCATTTTCAATAAGCTACCGCTCGAATTAAAAAATCTTAGGCGTCATTCACGCGCTTTCAAATCGAAACTGAAGAGTTTCCTCATGGATCACTCCTTTTATTCTGTCGAGGAGTTCCTTGGAAAATTAAGCTGATTCTTGGTGCATTGTTGATGGCGTTTACTTAAATTTATGGACTGTCTTTTCTCGGGTTCATTAATGATTTATTTTTATCTGTTATTACTTTTATGTTGTAATTTCATGTACTGACATGTTCCATGACCTTGGAGATTTGCTCCTCAATTTGGTCCTTCAGGAACTTGATGTGTAAATAAATAAAAACAAAGCCAATAAAGAAAATACTGGCAGTACTTCTACTACTGCTGCTGCCAGTAATAATGATATTAATATTATTATTATTACTATTATTAACGACAATAATAACATTAATAATAAAGGTAGTAGCAAATATAAATAATGTAGTGTACAAAATAGAGTTTTCCGATATGGCGAGTTCTGGGTAACGGAAATTTGAGGAGACTGTATGAGCTGAGAAAATTGGGAAATCAGAAAGATCTGACTGGAAAGAAGAATGTAAAGGGGAACGAGTGTGTACAGGAACAATGGTAGTCATTATTGTTGCTTCAGTAGATGTGTCATAAACTGTCTTTTGAAACTACGAACGTTATTCAGTTCTCTGAAACAGTGAGGGAGGTTATTCCAGACTCGTGTTCTTGCCACTGAAGGGGACTTAGAGAAAGTCGAGCGATGAAGTGGGGCAGAAAGGATTCTGCACTGATGTGAACTGGTGTTTCTATCACGTTGTTCAGACAAGAGCTTTAAGGTCGAGAAGAGATATGAGGGACAGAGTACGATGATAAGACAACAGAGGCGACAGAGTGTATAGAAATCTCTGCGCCTGTCCACACACAGCAAGGATAGCCGTGAAAATGATGGTGAGATACGAACAAAGAGTCGAACTTCACAGAGATATTGAACACAGGAGTCGTCATCTTTTTAGAGAAAGTAAGTCCTTCCAGGAGAACATCGCTGTAATTAATAATTGGAAGCATTAATACTTGCAGAAGTTTGTTTTTTAGGTCAAGCGGGAAGAGCTCTTTATATCTTTTTAGGGCGTGGAGAGATGCTGATGCCGTCTGGCACATTGCAGTTATGTGCTCAGTCCAATATAGCTTTTCATGTATTGTTACTCCTGGACTCTTTTCTGAGGGAGAGGAGTTGATATTTATGCCATGGTGAAAGGAATTCCCAATATTTCGGGCTAATGAGCATGTAGTGACCAATCAGTACCGCTTCGCTTTGGATGGGTTAAGCTTTAACCCAACATTCTGTGCCTATCTCGGCAGTGATCAAAGGTCGGTATTGGGATTCTCAATAGCTGTCTTGGCAACTGACCAAGATAATCGCAGGTAAGTGAAACTTTAATTACATGGGAAGCTCATTCATCAACAGTAAGTTTAATAATTGTGAAGTGTAAATGAATATATCCATCTAATGTGAAATTTCTGTACAGTAATTAACATTGAAGAAAAGCTTCAGTTTAAAACCCAGAGTAAGTCATGGAATGTATCGTCAAATGTATTCACTATTTAGATGGTATTATTAAAACTCAAAGTAACTGCATTGAACAAGTAGTATAAAACCATACACTTAAAACTGAGAAATTAGGAAGCTGCTACAAACCACATTTTTTATTATGATCTAACATCAGCATCTTCTGCATCGCTAAATTGTATTTCAACGTTGTGCAATAACATATTGCAGGACATTAAATTATCAGACAAATGGAAAAGTTAGCCAGAGGTTTTTAACAACTGAAAGCATATTCTATTTAAAGTGGCACGCAAATGGTAGGCTATTATAACGACATATATTGAGAAAAAAATGGCCCATAGATTGCGAGCGTGAACGCTACTTACAGGCTGAAACTTTGCTGTAGAAGAAAAAACGACATGGTGGTAATGAGTCCCAAGAATCGGATTCCATTAACTAATGAAAAACTTACTGGGAACACGAAGGACGTTCTGTGTCTTGGACATGGTCACACTATGTCTCAGTTTAGTAGTATTTTCGTGAGCAGTAGATAATTCATGTGGTATGGGTACAGATACCGATATCAGTATGATGTATCGAATCTTACCCTTAACTATCTGGGCTGAAGATAAATTCATATATGGCTGGGAATGATTGTGGTAGTATCTGTGTGTTGCCAAACAGCGAGGTTTCAGCACAGTCAGGGAACACACAGGGACGACTCATGGAGTGAACAAATACAAGTCACAATGCAGAAATGCTGATGCAGATATGGGCACGAAGTTTGTATTTTGTGACTGGTATTGTGTGAAATGGAACAATATAATTTTCTTTATGGAGAGCGAAAAGAATTTGAAATAGCAGTGGCTAATTCAAGTGCAAATGTTAATAATGTGCGTTTATGTCTGCTCTGGGTGAACATTAGACTTATGTAAAGACCTTACCATAGTCTAAATGTATAAGAAATGTTGTGTTAATGATAATTTTCTTGAATGGCTTCAAAATGCCTAATTAGCTATTATTGCTGGGATAAAACCATAATTTCAATTTATACTGTTTACTTTCCGTCGTATACCCAGTCTCAAGTGGTTCCAGTGCATACCAAATGCGAGATACAACATAGTTGAAATGTTGAGGATAATGTAACTGTTCACGAAATTTATCATGGCCATAGACCCACTGCATCTAAAATATTGTTAGGCATAAACTGATCAGTTTGAAGATGCTTTTCCATTGTAAAATGTTCAGTGACTGAGAGAGAACAAGTCACACAGGCTCACGTTTTTGGAAGTTGTTAAGTGATAGCTGTTTCTCGAGAGTAATTTGTCTGGTAATGCTGTCTATGAATTGTGCAATGCCGGATCAGTGTGACAGCAAATAACAGTCCAAAATATTAATGAACCAATGAACATTTTATGAAATTGCCAAAAAAATGGACAGTTTAAACGCCCAAGAAAAAGTATGAAACTTGATGCCAATCACTGTGCTGAGTCCCTCGCAACAGGCTACCGAAAGCGGCTGCGCCTCAGACTTGCGGCGCACGCCACGCCCTCCTACACTGGACGAGGCCCCCCTGCCGTGGTCTGTGGTACCGGCCTTCTGCTCTATCCTGACGAGTGCAGCCTGCAGGTCGTGCAGCGGCTGCGCCACCTCCTGCAGCAGCGACCGCTGCTCCTCGTGGTCCACCACCCGCGCCACGACCCGCTGCTCCAGGGCCGCCAGGTTGCGCTGCAGCTGCGCCAGGGGCTCCGCCATCGACTCCACTATCTCCAGGCCGGCGCCGGCGGACTCCACCTGCTGTGCGTGCTTCACCTGCATCTGTCACCAGACACACGCAGACAGCTGACTTAGTCTAGGTGTCATATGAGAACTATGACAATCTCTCACTCTGCAGTGGTTAATGCGCAATTTAGAAACTTCCAGGTAGACGGAAACTGTGTGACAGGGCGGGACAGGTACACATAACCAGATCTTCCATGGACAATGCTCGAACAAACTGACCTATCCAGGCACAACTGAAGTCCCAGTCTAACACACAATTTTAAGCTGCCAGGAAGTTTCAAAGCGGTATACACTTAGCTCCAAAATTACCGATTCATGCAGGAAACAATACCCAAATTGCAACAAAGGCCGTTCTCCATAATATCGTTTCTTCCATGCGTGTGAGTCCAGAAAAGTACAGTGTTATTCATAAGTCTCTCCAGGGTTCCAGAACACAATTACACGAAAACTACAAGACTTCACAAAACAGACACATATCAGTGGAAAGAGCATCTCTTCTAATTTTTAATTTGCAACAGGTGCCTAGTACATGGCACCATTTGTGACATGGAAAACGTCAGTTAGTATATGTAATTGACTGATGTCACTGACAGGATTACACGAGAAGGTACGGCACCCCTCTTTGGAGATCTGTTCAAAAATGGTTCAAATGTGTATGAAATCTTACGAGACGTAACTTCTAAGGTCATCAGTCCCTAAGCTTACACACTACTTAACCTAAATTACCCTAAGGACAAACACACACACTATGCCCGAGGGAGGACTCGACCCTCCGCTGGGATCAGCTGCACAGTCCATGACTGCAGCGCCCTAGACCGCTCGGCTAATTCCGTGCGGCAGAACTGTTCATTGGGTTGCCTATCTCCAATTGCGAACTATCTCGATGTGACAGTGCGAGGTGGATGATCTCTGTACATGTTCTGATACGCCTCCCCCTAGTGAAGCTACACCATGGCGCGAACTACTAATCAAAGCTTGCTGACATGATCTATTCAGTGATATGCATCTTTTCCCTACATGTGTTGTAGTTTTTTCACAGTCGCCTTCTGTGAGCCCAGAAGTACTTAAGAGTAATCCTGCATGTATGAAAGCTTCGGTAAGTTTGGGAATTAGAAGAGACAAACTGGTCGAAGTGAAGCTATGAGGATGCACTAAAGTCACTAAAGGTATTCGGTCTGAAAGGCAAGGGGCTGTGTTTGAGACCCTGTTTCTCAAACATTTTTCTGCTCCCACAAAATGTTAAAACACTTTGCCCCTTTCAGAAGAACAAAAATTTCTCTTCATTGTGTCACCTAAATATTTTCAGCACTTATGTGCCATCGGCAGTGTATATTTACTTTGTAGGTGACCATCTTAAAAACATTTTCGAGAAATAACTCTGTGATTAAAAATTACTCCTTTCACTCTTCACTGTTACTATTGTAATGAATTATTTTTTCCTTAATTACTAATTTGGTTGATGCAAGACATTTTAGAACGTTTAGGACGAGTAGTCTAAGAGCTGTAAGAACACGACTGTTCAGGAAAATAGTCGAAATTAATGAAAACCTATGAGCTGAGCAAAGTTTTTTTTCCCACAAGTATTTGTGACTTTTGCCAATAATTTTGCAATGCACTGTTGAACCCCTCTGGGCAAGATAATGAGACATACAGTTATTTAAAACCATTATTGATGTACTGTCGTGATATGTGTTTGGTCGCATGCGAGAGGACTATTTAACTTTAGCTCGTGTGGAGGGAATTTGGTCCAAGATTGAATCATTCATGAAAGCAAGGTTCAACTAGAATCTTGCGGCATCACTTAATCATCATGATTCCACGAAAGCTGTAGACAAAGGAGCCAGACAAACGGAGATGCCATTTTGCGCAGTTCATGCCGCAATTGTAGGAGGACAGTGATAACTACGTTTGTCATTAGGATGATGGTATAGTACACTTCTATAACGATGTCCATGAGTCTTTGCATACTGAGCTACTACGACAGTGAATCGGTCGTGCATGAGATGACAGTCTCCAGTTGCTGGCGGGAACCCCATGATCTCCGGACTTGACTCTGTTAGATTTTTACCTGGGAGTTTACATAAAAGACACTGACTTCACACTCCAACTTCCCTACGACTTGCGCATTTACGAGGATGTATCAGGGTAGCTGCGACTGGCATCGACGTCGGCACTTCAGGGCGACTGACTAACGGTTCACACATTCAAGATTCGTGAAAATGGTACAAAAAAACTTTTTCAGTTGCTGTTTTCATATATATGTAATAATACAGTACCTAACAGCAATACTGACAACACTTACTGTCTAAAGCATTTTGAATGACATTGTATTTGAATATAAGTGGGAAGAACGTTTCTATGACTCCGTGAATAACAAAGGTGCAAAAAAAAGTGGCATTTAGAAAAATATGTTACCCATTTCTTTTGGAGTGACGTTTTGGTATGTGATTGGCAGTAAGACCTCTCCAGGACTATGAATGTTACAGCATGATGTAATCGAGGCATTTACATGTTTGATGATGCATGTTTGCTGCTTGCTTGTTATTGCATTCAGCATATTAATTTTAAGGTTGAAAGACATGCACTTCACTCACCATTCAGTGCTCGTATTTCAAATTTCCAATCCCAGCATTCTGGTATCCGGTAAAACAATAATTCAGGCAATATTAATAATTTCTATGGGTTGCCTGATTAATTTGATGATTTTTGCAGTTTGTCTCACACTGATCTGTCAGGGGAACTTGGCGCTAGAAATTTTCTTTATTTATGGGCGAGGGCAGCAGTCTTCCTAGCAGCCATGATGGCTTCCCGTTTCCCATCCCTTTTCCGATCGCCAGGGTAACACGTGGTGTCGTTTGAACATTCAGTAGTGGCCAAAGTTTCTCCTGTTCTCAGTTCCCCAACCTGCCTTACCAACCTTGTAACCGCTATTTCTGCTCAGGTCGCCTCCCTGTGAAATTCCGGCCCTATGATTGGCTAGTTCAGGTGCGCGCCCGTTTTTCGCGGGTAGCCGCCAATCGCTTTCCGCGGGTGGATAGTGGACAAAGGGGCAGTAGGGCAGTTCTAGTGTGACCGTGCCGGAGACCGGAGGTGCCGCTTCCAGGAGACGAAGTTCGGTAAGCATGAGCGCCGACGTGCCCTGCAGATTCGCGCCCTGTGGCCCAGAGGGAACCTTATAGGTCATTGTGAACAGTTTGGCGTCTCCCGGGTTTTATTCCTTTAGTACGGGAGGCTACCTAACGATTCACACACAGTAGCATCCTTCTTAGTCTTTGGCTGATTCCTGGTGATGGTCGTTGCATGCCTGCAACCCCTTCCTTTAGAAAATTGGACCCCGTCTGATAATACTGCGATCGTTACTAAAATTCCCTTTATCCTACTATCGTGGCTTGTTATGAACGTACGTTGGGGCAGGCTGCTGAACACGAATCTTTCTTCCCCACCCCCATTTGGATGTATTATTGTTCAATTTTCAACTGTTTAATAAATGAATCTTTTAATCTTACATTCTCCCTTTCATTACGTGAAATCACCCCTAGTGTCACAGAATAATGCAGCGCTATAACGGTTGCTATAAGGTCGTGCAGGTCTCGCATCATTAAGAATAGGATAAAGATTCAGTATCGCGGTCCTGGCACGACCATTGCACGCATGGCACTGATAACAGTATTAATCATAAGTTTCCTTTAATTTACGCCTATGGTCACAATCTTTTCTGTTTAACAGATTACCGGTTTCAGTCTTTAATGACCATCATCAGATCTGCCGGTCACGTTCCTCCAACTACTTCCCGCCTGTGCGGAATTCTAGAGTTAGCGCTAACAGAGGGCGCTGATCATGTGCACAACTATGTTTCCTTTCATTTGTGGCTCCTTTAGCGATTTGTTTTATGTTGTTTATATTACCCGGTGCAATATCAACGGTGTTTAATATTTATGTCATTGCCTAGAATACTGGCACTAGAGCATATGTCAACCACTGTTTTATAACTCTTCGTCTTTTTAACAATATTACTTTTGTCATGTTCTTCTTTTTATTGCTTTTCACTACTGTAACACTTTTTATACTTTGTAAGCTTATTACAGAGTTTAACTATTGTATCCCCCTTTTATTTTTGCTGACGTTAGCCACATCTGGTCAACTTACTACACAAACATCTTGTGGCTACTGTACGGCAGCTTGTTTTAAACAGTAGTTTTACTGACAACTTGACTCGTGCATGTGATGTGATTTATATGTATTTGACGATGCTGGTGCTGATTCCGCATTTAACAGTTGACTATGCCACTATGGCTGCAGTGCATTAGGACTTTGTTTTTATGAGACAGGTATGCCTCTTCACATTTAAAGCGCACAAATGTAAATTTTGTCAGTACTACTTTTCAATATGCTCTATGTATTGTTTTTAAGCTGTATACAGTTTGCGAGTGTATTTATATTTTTCCCATTTTTGCTGGAGGTCTGACGATGGTAATTAAAGACCGAAACCGGTAATCCGTTAAACAGAAATGATTGTGACCATAGACGTAAATTAAAGGAAACCTATTACATATACGGGTCACTGTGTTTTTTCGCGACGATGTCACAGCTTGTGAAACTAATAATCATGTCCAATTATTCCCCACTGATAAACTGGGAAGTGTTGCCGGCTCAGTGTGAGTACGTGAGGACTAAATCCACTTGATATGGTGGAAGTAGTGGACTCTGTTTTACCTTGCTGGTTTAGAGAAAATATCAAAAATCACAGCCCCTACAGCAAGGAATAGTAACCTGAAAACAACGAGCCACCGCTTTTAAGGTACATAATACTGGGTGGCAATATAGACAGGTTACATGTGTAATAATGGCAAGTAATGAAGTTTCTCTTTTCCCATCAACCTTGGTAATGGGCTGATTTTATCGCGAAACATGCCTTGTTAAACGAATCACACGTTTGGACAAGTGGCGCGCCCTGCTCCTCCCCCTCACCTCCTCTTGTATCTGGGTGAGGCTGCGCTGCAGCTCGTCCACCGGCGTGACGACGGCCTTGAGCGACTCGAGGCTCCTCTTCCTGACGGCCTCCGGCTCTCCGACGCTCTCCAGCAGGACGACGCTCTGCTCGAGGGCGGCGACGCTCTTCTGGACCTCCTGGACGGGCCGCGCGATGGCGGCGGCGACGCCGGAGAGGGCGGCCGGGCGCGCCTCCAGCGGCAGCGCCTCCAGCTGCTCCAGCGCCTCCAGCTGCTCCAGGCTGCGCTGCAGCTCGGCGGCGGGCCGCGCCAGCGCGCTCACCAGCTGCGCCTGCGCCTGCTCGTCGTGCGCCGTCGCCTCCAGCACCACCTGCTGCTCCACGGCGGCGACGCCCTTCTCCAGCTCAGACACCTGCCGTGACAGCGCGGCGAGCACCGCTCGCGACTCGCCGCTCATTTCCTCGGCCCGCTCTGCGGCCCGTTCCTCCACCTGCGCCAGAGCCTGGCGGATCTGCTGGAGGGGTTCGCTCAGCGCCTGCACCGCTGTAACGGACGCCTTCTCTAACTGTTGCTCGTGGGACTCGACGGCCACTGCCGACGGCGCCAGTGGAGACGTCGTTTCGGCTTCTTCCCAGGCTCCCGTAATCTTCGACTCAGCTGTAGCGAGGACGGCACTCGCTCCTTCTCGATTTACTTCAGACACCAATGCCTGCTGGGACGACGGAAGCGCTTCAGTGGTAGCGCTTCGGGCCTGAACCTGGTGCTCTATTCGCTCCAAACTTCGCTGTAACTCTTGCGCCGGCCCGGCAAGAGTTTGGAGAATGGCAGCTACTTTCGCTTCGATATCTGTCTCCAGCATCTTCTGCTCCTCGATTATAGCTACACCTTTCTGCAGTTCCTCCACTGGTGTCGCCAAGGCTTCCAATACTGACGAGCCAGCAGGAGCTGAACCGAGCTTCTCTTCCTCTGCTTCTTGCAGGACTTGCTCGTGTATCTGTGCGAGGTTCTCTTTCACCTGATTTAAGGTTTCCTTGGCAGCTGCTTCCGTCATTTCTTCGCCCGTTCTCTCTATAAGAGCGATGTCCTTCTTTATTTCGTCTACACGCGAACGCACGGCCTTGAGAGTCTCTGGCACTGGTACTTCTTTGACCGTAACCTTCTTGGCTACTTCCTCAGACAGGACCACTAATTTCTGCTGAAGCTCTCTCAATGGTCCTGCCATTTCTGCCAGAATACGTTTCTCCGGTGCTGTGCCCTCTTCAGAGGACTGACGCTGTAGTGTCGCTATTCCGTGCTGTACTTTTTCCAGAGATGCCGCCACTTCTTCCAGCGGCTGCTCCTGCTCTATGGCCAAAGCCAGTGTTTCCAGCGGCTGCGCTACACCTTGTAGTATGTCGACTGTCGCCCGATGTGGGAGCTCCTTTACACTGGACTCTACGAGCCGCTGTTCTGCCTGCTCGGCACTGGATTTGAGCTTCAGCAGTGGTTCAGCCAGTACTGCAAGTGCAGTGGCTTTAGCCTCCTCTCGGACGTCGGCTGCTCGAGCGAGGTCTTCAGCGGCATGGGAAATGCTTTCCAGGACTAGAATGCTGGCTTTATGGACGCTGGGCTCGATCTTGACGGCTCGCAGCATCTTTCGCTCTTCTACCGCTGCGAGCGCCTTCTGAAGACGGTGCAGAGGTGCCGTTAGAGGCGCGAGGACGGAGGACTTCTCCATTCCGGGTCCGACCCCCGATTCGAGCACAGCCTGCTGGTAAACTTTGGCTACGCCCTGCCGCAGTTCACTGACGGCACTCGCGAGAGCGGTTACCGCTGCACTCCGCTCAGCTTCTGCACTGTTTGGATCGGAGATGAGCCGCTGCACAGTTTGGACGGCGCTCTCGAAGGCCTCAAGTGGCTGCGATAAGCTCTCCAGCGACTGGACGGCGGCCTCTTCGGACACCGTCTCCTTAGGCGAGGTTATCTTGGCCTCGGCTGACTGAAGTTCGGTCAGAATTTCTTCGAGTGGTGCGCAGAGCGTGCCCAGCGCAGCCAGGCCCGACTTGCGCCTCAGTTTCGTTTTGGGTTCCGCCGACGCGCACTTTTCGAGCGCCTCCGCGCCATGGTGCACACGCCGCACTTGTTTGGCTACGTCGGAGATGACCTTCACGCGCTCTTTGACCTGTGTGGTCCTCGCCGCCGCTTCCCGGTGCTCTTCCACTGCGGCAAGACACTTCTCGAAGCTACGAATGGGCTCTGAGAGTATCTGCAGGGCAGAAATGCACGCCTTGCCGTACACTGGTTCCGCCTCCTGAGTCGCCAGTTGCTCCGCTGCCTCGAAAGTCCGCTGTAACTCTTGCACGGGAGCCGACAACTTCTGAAGCACAGAGATGGCAGCGGACTTTTCTTCTAATGTGGACTTATCTATAGATTTCAACTCTGCTTCCAGAGCCCTTATCGGTTCGATAAATCCTTCCAATACGGACAGATCCGCCACTTCAGACTGTATTCCCCTAGTCTCTGCTTCTTTTACAATCTGCTCCTCGATGGTCGCTACAGATTTGTGCATTTCCTCCAGAGGCTTCTTCAGTGCTTCTAGGACTGTCACAGTTCCGGTCTGGGCTTCGGGCTTCACTTCTGTCACTTTCACCTTCTGCAGAGTATCTATTTCGTTCTTCAGCGATTCTACAGATTGTGCTAGTTCCAGAATGACGGCAGAGCTCGACTTTTTCAGCTGGGTAGTCTCTTGTGTTCGAGCTTGGACAGTCACTAAGCTCTTCTGAAGTTTTTGCAGTGGCTGAAACAGACTCTCTAGGATGGACGGTCCTGTCAGGTCCTGCGCTACGCCAGACTCTAAGATGGCCTGCTGCTGAACAGCAGAAAGGCTTCGTTGCAGTTCTCTGATTGGACTCGCCAAGTTTTTAATGTCTGGCAAGTCCATTTTCTCACTAACTTCTTCTGTTCCATAATGAAGCCGCTGATCAATACTTTCTATTGCTTTCGTCATTTCTTTCAGTGGTTCCGCAAGCTTCTTCAAAGCTGAAATTGTTATAATTTCTGTAACAGTGTCTTTGCCAGAGCCTTCCAGACTACAGCGTTCCACCTCAGATAACTGTGTACGCAACTCCGTTAGTGGCTCCTGGAGGGTACTCAGCACCTCCAGCTTGCTCTTGCCTCGTGCATCTAGGAGAGCAGCGTGTTTCTCTATAGACTCTATTCCGGCGTGCAGCGCCTCTGCTGCGCTTACTACCTCGTCCAGCAATCTTATACCAGGCGACTCAGGTCTCTTTCTTTCTATTTCCTCCAGCTGCCTCTTCAGATTTTCGAAGGGCTGGACGAGGCTTTCGAGACATTCCAGATTTGTAGACTGGGGTTCGAGGATAGCTTGTCGTTTAATAGCTCTGATTCCTTTCTGCATTTCCTTAATGGGCTCTATTATAGCGGTGAGTTTCTTTTCGGGTGTGGGGTCGACAGACTGAGCAGCAGCAGTCAACTGCCTCTCCATCTTCTCGAGACCCTTCTGCAGTTGAACCAGCGGTTGTACGAGAGTAGCAATGGCAGGTATGTCTTCTGCAGAGAAGCTAGTCGCTTGGGCTATCTGAACCAGACCCTTCTTTAATTGCTTCATCGGCTGAGCCAGGCCTGTTAATTTGGACGCCGGTTCTGTTTCAGGCGTGAGTGACCCTACAACTGCAGCGTCTACGTCAGTTAGTTTTTTGGTCACCTCCTGTAGCGACAGTGTCAGTTTCTTGACGACACCGGAGGCCGGTATGAGCTCGGGAGACGTTTCGAACACGACCTGTTGCACCTGAGTGAGGCCCCTCCGCAGCTCCTGGAACGGCTGGCTCAGTTCCTCGTTGGGCTGGCCCACCTCGGCCTTCTGCAGCCCGTCGATGCCCTCCATGAGGTCGGCGACGGGGCCGGCCAGCGCCCGCAGCGCCGCGGCGATCTGGCCCTCGCGGATGGGCTCCTCCTCGGACTCGGCCGCCAGCTGCCGCTCGACCGCCAGCAGGCCCCTCCGGAAGTCGGCCAGCGGCTTGGCCAGCGCCCTGACGGCGACGGCGCCCCACGCGGCCGCCTGCTCGGCGGCGCCCTCCGCTCCGCCCCCGCCCTCCGGCGGCCGCGCCCGCAGCTCGTTCTGCGCCCGGATGACCTCCTTCTGCAGCTTGACGAGCGGCGGCGCCAGGTTGCCCAGCACGGCGAGGCCCTCGGTCTCCGAGACGGTCTTGCCGCGCAGCACGGCCAGCTTGGACACGGAGACGGCGCGGCGCGTCAGCTGGTCCACGGAGCGCTCCAGCGCCTCCAGCAGCGCCGCGGCGACGCCGGCGCCGCCCCCGGCCACCGCCGCCTCCACGCTGAAGCGCTCGCCGATCTCGACGACGGCGCGCTGCAGCTCGGCCACCGGCCCCGACAGCGTCTTGAGCACGGCGTAGCGCTTGACGTCGGGCTCGAAGCCGTCCTCCTCGGCCTCGGTGGCGGCCTGGCGCTGCACCTGCGCGATGCCGCTCTGCAGCTCGCGCAGCGGCGACAGCACCGCCTCCAGGATGGACGCGCCCAGCACGCCGGAGGACGGGCCCTCGCCGCCCACCTGCTCCTCCAGCGCCGCGATGCCCCGCTGCAGGTCCTGGAACGGTCTCTCCAGCGTCGAGAGGATGGACCGGCCGGCGTTCTCGAACAGCCGAGTGTCACCACTAGCCTCCAGCACGGCCTGCATCAGAAAAGTTCCATGTGTCATTTCTTCATATCACAGACAACGTCTGTAAATTACGGTGCCTCACATTTTCCAGTGTCACCGACCAGTTCCTGTTATACAGAAACCCTCGCTCTCTGAGGGTTCTGTACAAGCGTCATTATGTATGCAGACAATGATAATAATCAGTTTCCTTTAATTTACGTCTATGGTCACAAACTGTTTGATAACGGATTACCGGTTTCGGTCTATAATGACCATCATCAGATCCGTTTCATAAAAAGATGTGATGTTATTTATATGTATTTGACGATGCTGGTGCTGATTCCAAATTTAACATTTGACGATGCCACTATGGCTGCAGTACATTAGGACTTCGTTTTTATGAAACAGATCTGATGATGGCCATTATAGACCGAAACCGGTAATGTGACCATAGACGTAAATTAAAGGAATTTGATTACATATACAGGTCACTGTTTTTTCGCGACGATGTCGCAGCTTGTGAAATAATAATAATAATAATAATAATAACAATAATAATAATAATAATAATGAAACACTAACCCTTAACAGAAAACAATAGCTTGAAGACATCAAACAAGAAGAAAGATCATCAGGAAAATTCAAGGCAGAAGACATATACCCAAAACGGTTATAGGCTACAATCAATTAAAACAACAGATAAGTTTTCAAACGTCGAAATTGATGTTAGGAAAAGGCGAATGAAATTCTTCGGCCATCTTAGCCGACAACCAGAAAATCGATTGGCGAAGAGAATAATAGATTATGTAACCTCCACTTGAGAATTTCACACCTTGCGTAGATGAAATTCGAAAGGACCTAAATAATGCAAACGTAAGACCAGCCGACATTCTATAGACATCTTCAGACACAAAGTAGACAAATCAGAAGTTATACCAGAGCAACCAAAAGAAAAAAAATACAGAAAAAAGTGATCGGATGAGCGTAAACAAGCGTTTTCGGAAAGAATGAAAGCCTATTGGAAGAACAAGAAGAACTCAAACATAAACTGATCGAGTTATTTGCTTAACGACTTCCATTTCTGTTGTGAAGTACCGTGTGATGCAATGCCCACGTATTGTATTGTGTGTTGATTAGAATGAGCACAATCATTGTTAAACGTCCTCGGACAGACGGGGAATTATTGCTACATATAGTTCTACAGTATTAAGCAGACATTTGTCTACCAAGAAGAAGTGGTAGTGTTATTACAAGAGCCAGTGGGAAATCATTGTTTGCTGTCAAGGAGGCAGACATTATGTTGCAGCATTACCCACTGTACTGGCCAAATATTACGGTGGGAATTACAACTTGGAAGCCACTGTGTAAAAGCTGCTAAACCATCCATCAGTAGCAAAATCTTGTCAGCGGCTGCAATACGTTACTCAACATCACTAAGATATTCAATTTTGCATAGAGACGGACATATTGTAAAAGTCATGATTTGCCATCACCTTGTACAAGTTAATACAAGTTAAGTGTTTAAAAGCAACAAGCTTCATCACAGTGTTGTTTTCTCAATAGATATTTAGTGGGGCCGTATCACATACTGTGATATTTAATCAGCAATATTTTCAGATCATAAGCTGGATATCCCCTTTACGAACCATGAACCTTGCCGTTGGTGGGGAGGCTTGTGTGCCTCAGTGATACAGATAGCCGTATCATGGGTGCAACCACACCGAACAACTTCCATAAACGTGACTCTGTGTGACACGTCCCCTCTCAGTCACTGAACGTTTTACAATGAAAAAGTATCTTGGAATTGATTAGTTTATGCCTATCAATATTTTAGAAGCAGTGGCTTCATGGCCATGATAAATTTCGTGAACAGTTTCTTTATCTTCGACATTTTAACTATGTTATATCTCTCATTTTATATGCAGTGGACGGAAAGTAAACGGTATAAACTGAAATGATGGTTCAACCCAGCAATAATAGCAATAATAAAGTAAATGGTATAAACTGAAATGATGGTTCAACCCAGCAATAATAGCTAATTAGGCATGAACCATGGACCTTGCCGTTAGTGGGGAGGCTTGCATGCCTCAGCCATACAGAGAGCCGTACCGTAGGTGCAACCACAATGGAGGGGTGTCTGTTGAGAGGCCAGACAAACGTGTGGTTCCTGAAGAGGGCAGCAGCCTTTTCAGCAGTTGCAGGGGCAACAGTCTGGATGATTGACTGATCTGGCCTTGTAACAATAACCAAAACGCCCTTGCTGTGCTGGTACTGTGAATGGCTGAACGCAAGGGGAAACTACAGCCGTAATTTTTCCCGAGGGCATGCAGCTTTACTGTATGGTTAAATGGTGATGGTGTCCTCTTGGGTAAAATATTCCAGAGGTAAAATAGTCCCCCATTTGGATCTTCGGGCGGGGACTACTCAAGAGGACATTGTTATCAGGAGAAAGAAGCAGGGATGGATAGAGGACAAATGTAAGGATGTAGAGGCTTATATCACGAGGGGTAAGATAGATACTGCCTACAGGGAAATTAAAGAGACCTTTGGAGAAAAGTGAACCACTTGTATGAATATCAAGAGCTCAGATGGAAACCCAGTTTTAAGGAAAGAAGGGAAAGCAGAAAGGTGGAAGGAGTATATAGGCCCGGCCGAAGTGGCCGAGCGGTTCTAGGCGCTTCAGTCTGGAACCGCACGACCGCTGCGGTCGCAGGTTCGAACCCTGCCTCGGGCATGGATGTGTGTGATGTCCTTAGGTTAGTTAGGTTTAAGTAGTTCTAAGTTCTAGGGACTTATGACCTTAGCTGTTAAGTCCCATAGTGCTCAGAGCCATTTTTGGAATATATAGAGTGTCTATACAGGGGCCATGTTCTGGGGGACAATATTATGGAAATGGAAGAGAAGGTAGATGAAGATGAAATGGGAGATACGATACTGCGTGAAGAGTTTGACAGAGCACTGAAAGACCTGAGTCGAAACAAGGGCCCCGGAGTAGACAAAATTCCATTGGAACTACTAACGGCCTTGGGAGAGCCAGTCCTGATAAAACTCTACCATCAGGTGAACAAGATGTATGAGACAGGAGAAATTCCCTCAGACTTCAAGAAGGATATAATAATTCCAATCCCAAAGAAAGCAGGTGTTGACAGATGTGAAAATTACCGAACTATCAGTTTAATAAGTCACAGCTGCAAAATACTAACGCGAATTCTTTAGAGACGAATGGAAAAACTGGTAGAAGCCGACCTCGGGGAAGATCAGTTTGGATTCCGTAGAAATGTTGGAACACGTGAGGCAGTACTGACCCTACGACGTATCTTAGAAGAAAGATTAAGGAAAGGCAAACCTACGTTTCTAGCATTTGTAGACTTAGAGAAAGCTTTTGACAATGTTGACTGGAATACCGTATTTCAAATTCTGAAGGTGGCAGGGGTAAAATACAGCGAACGAAAGGCAGTTTACAAATTGTATAAAAAGGAGATGGCAGTTATAAGAGTTGAGGGACATGAAAGTGGAGCAGTGGTTGGGAAGGGAGTGAGATAGGGTTGTAACCTCTCGCCGATACTATTCAATCTGTACATTGAGCAAGCAGTAAAGGAAACAAAAGAAAAGTTCGGAATAGGCATTAAAATCCCTGTAGAAGAAATAAAAACTTTAAGGTTCGCCGATGACATTGTAATTCTGTCAGAGACAGCAAAGGACTTGGAAGAGCAGTTGAACGGAATGGACAGTGTCTTGAAATGTGGGTATAAGATGAACATTAACAAAAGCAAAACGAGGATAATGGAATGTAGTCAAATTAAGTCAGGTGATGCTGAGTGAATTAGATTAGGAAATGAGACAGTTAAAGAAGTGAAGGAGTTTTACTATTTGGGGAGCAAAATAACTGATGATGGTCGAAGTAGATAGGATATAAAATGTAGACTGGCAATGGCAAGGAAAGCGTTTCTGAAGAAGAGAAATTTGTTAACATCGAGTATAGATTTAAGTGTCAGGAAGTCGTTTCTGAAAGTATTTGTATGGAGTGTAGCCACATATGGAAGTGAAACATGGACGATAAATAGTTTAGACAAGAAGAGAATAGAAGCTTTCGAAATGTGGTGCTACAGAAGAATGCGATGATTAGATGGATAAATCACATAACTAATGAGGAGATATTGAATAGAATTTGGGAGAAGAGGAGTTTGTGGCACAGCTTGACTAGAAGAAGGGATAGGCTGGTAGGACACGTTCTGAGACATCAAGGAATCACCAATTTAGTACTGGAGGGCAGCGTGGAGGGTAAAAATCGTAGAGCGAGGCCAAGAGATGAATACAATAAGCAGATTCAGAAGGATGTAGGTTGCAGTAGGTACTGGGAGATGAAGAAGCTTGCACAGGATAGAGTAGCATGGAGAGCTGCATCAGACAAGTCTCAGGACTGAAGACCACAACAACAACAACAACAACATGCTGGATATATGTAGACATATATAAAGTGCTTAAAATTGTTATTGCCATATTAAGCAAAGCATCAGATTGTGTACAAGGTACCAGCTATTTTATTACATTGACAAGTATAATAAAAGCAGTTGCGGAAGAAGACAAGAAAAGGTACTCTGCACATTTTCATTACTACAAAAAACATTATTACTGTGGTATTCAGAACATACGATTTTGCTGAATCATGGAGTGTGACAAACTAAATTTATGTTTCAACAAATGTTTTTTTACGTTGCATTGAAGTCCTATCAGTTCACAAATTCTTCACGTTGAAAATTATCAGGGAACATCACTGTAAAAACCCATTTTCAGTCATTTTTTTACGTTGCATTGAAGTCCTATCAGTGCAAAAATTCTTCACGTTGAAAATTATCAGGGAACATCACTGTAAAAACTCATTTTCAGTCAGTGGTCAATTATGTATAACAATAATGTTAAAGTAGGATGTTTATTAACTGTAAAAGTTATAAATAACACCTAAACATTAACTAAGCATCTTCAATGATGTTTTCACTCAACATTTCAGTGTTATTTTACACAAAAGTGTCTCAAGTTTAAAACAGATTTATTCTACATAAAAGTTTAAAGTAGATTTATTTTATACTGATGAAAGTGTATTTTGCCACGGTAACGAAAGTAATGCATGTGTAGGATCCATATTGTCAATATGCACAGTATGTCCTTATTTCAAAGTGGTTATGACTTACATTGTGTGCTGTCCTTCCCCTTTTTTGCTTGTAAAATTACTATATCGACTACAATTATTCAAAATTAAAGAGTGTGTGGTAAGAGTTTAGCTCTCCAGTGCTTAGAACGATTAGTGACGTCAACACTGATGTCTTAATCCACGCCAAGTGTCCGCCCATTATAATTACGACTGCGATCGCCAAACACGGTCATTTATCCATATAAGGATAGAACTGGGTGGGCCATCGCAGGGCCTCTGTACTGGAAAAGAACGAGTCGAAAGTTATAGGCGAAAACAGTTCTCAAACGTCTGACTGTGGAACACTTTTACTGATACCGTTCTTGCTATGACTGTAGGGTAGGCAACCTTCAGAGGTTCAGTGGGCCAAAACAAGGAAAATATATCCAGTAGACAAGAGCTCTAAAATAAGTGATAATTAACTGAACCCCATTGATGACCATGCAACTTCTCTAGAATAAATGATAATTAATTGAAGCCCTCAGCTGCCAACAGGTGTTGTTGATATACCTCGATGAGGAGAGCTGAAAATGTGTGCCCCGACTGGGACTTGAACCCGGGATCGCCTGCTTACGTGACAGATGCTCTGTCCATTTTTTTTTTAATCTCTTTTTTTCTCTTTCGTTCGTTGTATCTGCTCGGGGCGGACGTCGTAAGACACCCGTTTTTTGGTTCGCTGTTGATCGGTGAACTCAGTTTTTTTATTACAGAGGGCAGCTAACCCTCTGACCGAACACGCTGTGCTACCGTGCCGACGTCCATCTGAGCCACCGAAGACACAGATGAATAGTGCGACTGCAGGGACTTATCCCTTGCACGCTTCCCGTATCTATTAGGTACATTACGTATTTAGATTGTGGACAGTTGGGAGTATGCGTCTCACGGGAAGTGTGCAAGGGATAAGTCCCTGCAGTCGCGATATTCATCTGTGTCGTCGGTGGCTTAGATGGATAGAGCGTCTGCCATGTAAGCAGGAGATCCCGGGTTCTGGTCGCTGGCGGGGCACACATTTTCAGCTGTCCCCATGGAGGTATATCAACAACACCTGTTGGCAGCTGAGGACTTCAATTAATTATCATTTATTCTAGAGAAGTTGCATGGTCATGGATGGTACCTGTTCTCTCGAGAACAGTTACTATCTTCATATCTAAGATAAGTACCAGCGAAGTTCTGAGCACTTTTTCATCTTCCTCTATTGAACAAGTGCTCATAGCTCTTGGGATATGCATTTTAGAGATCCGTTTTACTGGAAATTTTTCCTTGTTTTTGTCCATACTACCACGTGTGAATGTTGCCCTACCTACAATGTCAGCAACAACAGTACCGGAACATGAATTCCAGTGTCAGAGGTATAAAAACGGGTTCGGTTTATAGCTTTCGACTCGTTCGTTCCAGTAGAGAGACCCGACCTGAATCTGATACATTTATCCACGGTCTGCCCAAGATTCAACATAAAATCAGTACGTGGAGCAGGAACACCTGTTACATAGGAGTATGCGGTGACGGTCTTCCTGCAGTGTCACTCTGTTTACTCGTGTAGAGCCCATGTTTTTTGTTCCCGTACCTGCTGCTGCAGGAAGGTGAGGCCGCGCTGCAGTTCCAGCACAGGGCGGGCGATGCCGTGCAGCACAGCCGACGGCTCCGCCTCCTGCTGCTGTTGCTGCTGCAGCTGCTGCAGCTGCAGCTGCTCCGACACCTGCGAGAGGCGACGATCCGACACGGCGGCGCCCTGCGCCGGCTCTGCCGACTGCAGACACCACAAACTCGCTCTTAGCCATTCCATTCGTCTGCTCTACTGGCAATAACTGACAGGGAACAAACTGAGGCACAGCGAAACAACAACAATAACAATACTGGACGAGTTATTTATGTGGCGTTTCTACAGTGCCAAGAGGAAGTGCATACTCATTATCGGCTACCTGTTTCACTGACTTATTAAATCTTCTTACTAGTGTTTGTCTGGGCACGTATGGCATGGCTATATCGGCTGTCTCTCCTAAGAGGCGTCATGCGCAGTTTCTCTGGCGTTTCGACACATATCTGCACTCGATTTTGCAAGCTATAACTGACGTTGGCCTAAACAAATTCTGCCCATCACTACTTTCGTGCACCACCCATTGTCGAAGGAAAGCATCGGTTTGATTCTCATCACGAAGAAAGTTATTTTTAAAGTGGAATGTTGTGACCAATCTGAAATTAGCCTAGTGCGATGTTTGTTCAGACTATCGGTATTAATAGGGAGAGAAAAGTGATCAGTACTCCAGCACCAGCTGAGGAGAGCTGCTGCATGGTCACAGCAGCTAGCGTGGACAGGTCACTGCTGGAATACCTATCAGTTTTCGTGTTTTACTGTCCGTTTTAATACAGATCGTCCAAAATCATATCGACTACACTAATTTCGGTTCGCTCGTACATAAGATTCCACTTTTAAAATAAATTTGTTTGTAACAGGAAGTGAAGTGAAATGTCGTGAGGCACGGGCCTTCCGGCAGGTAGACCTGAATGTGTGCCGCAAGTCTTTTGAGGTGACATCACCTCGGTGACTTGCCTGTCGATGAGGACGATGACACGAACACCCAGTTCCTGAGCGAAGAAAATCTACAACCTAGTCAGGAATCGAACCTGAGTCCCCCAGTATGACGAGCTGGCGTACTGCCCACTCAGCTACGGTGGTGGACTACAGGTAATAAATGAACACTCTCCGTCGGCCTGGGCGTTGTATGAAAGATGTTATGAGCAGCACCTGTTTGGGTTGACTCCAGGTACACATTGCAAAAAATGGTTCAAATGGCTCTGAGCACTATGGGACTTAACATCTGTGGTCATTAGTCCCCTAGAACTTAGAACTACTTAAACCTAACTAACCTAAGGACATCACACACATCCATGCCCGAGGCAGGATTCGAACCTGCGACCAGAGCGGTCACGCGATTCCAGACTGAAGCGCCTAGACTGCACGGCCACACCGACCGGCGGTACACACTGCAAATATCTGCTGCAACCCCAGAGAAAATGCGCCTGCTGACTCTTAGGAAGGACATGTAGTATAGGATTATCGTTACTCAACATAGCAAACTATAATCCAAACTATAATCCTGTCCACACCGGAAACTATCTTGGTCTTGTCACTTGGTGCAGCCACATTTTATTTCAAAGACATGTGCAAGAAGGGTTGTGATTGGGGAAAATGTATTTCTGGTCAGCTATTAACATCATTAGATTTATTGATGAAGAGGAGGAGTAAAGTATAATTTTGGCAATGGAGAAGGTGACTGAACATGCTTCCCAAATGTTAAAGTTCGGTAAATCAGTGGTGTACAAACCATGGCTGGAGGGAATGGGAGTCAAGTACTTTCTTCAAAGAAGAAGAAGACGCAGAGGAAGAAGAAGAAGAAGAAGAAGAACGAACGCTCTCACGGTAAGTCTCTTAGGTGATATGCATATAGGTGCTATTAGGAAGAAATTTCTTTTATGGCTATAAGAGATATAAGAGCACACAAATTTTGAATGAACTTCACCGCTTCTTCTATAAAAAATAACTTCATTGTTAACAATTAAAGCCACGTGGGATAGCCGCGCGGTCTGAGGCGCCTTCACACGGTTCTCGCGACTACCCCCACCCATCGGAGGTTTGAGTCCTCCCTCGGGCATCGGTGTCTGTGCTGTCCTTAGTGTGAGTTAGTTTAAGTTAGTTTAAGTAGTGTGTAAGCCTAGGGACTGATGACCTCAGCAGTTTGGTCCCATAGGAACTTACCACAAATTTTCCAACAATTTAAGTATCGGAAGAAAACATTCTGTCCAGCGGATTCAGTTTTAAAAACTGACAAATTATGTAAGCGATTAAATGGCAACGACTATTCTTAGAAGCAAATAATACGATACATGTTAAACTTTGCATAAAAAGAAGCCTTGCAAATTGAAACTGCCAGTAATTTATTTTCACAAGTCTGAAAATGGACAAATACTGCATTGTCAAAAAGCGGTTTTAAGTTACATTGTATGAGAAGAATTTAAAAATGAAAGCGCCGATGAACACATAAATTCTTCACTAGACGTTTAGCACATCACACCTCCTCACTTGTATGAATTATCTTTGTAACGTTACTTTACAAAGTAGTAAAAGAGAAGGCGGGTTTGACTGAGCAACATGTGGCTCACAGGCTGCCGCAAACAAACTGGATCCAGTAGGTGAGCGAGAGCTGGAAGGTGGTCCCAGTAACAACTCAGAGAAATGTAAAATGCTGCCGCTATTTTGGAAACATACTCTCTATGTGTGTGCCGTCTGACGTCACGTTGCTGGGGTTCATGGCCCTTGGTGTCCTTATAAAGGGGTTGAATCGTCTCGGGGTATCAGCAGCATCAAAAGTTGTCAAGGCCGTTATCCTGCTGCTCATCAAACTGAACAGTCCTTCGCGATAGTGAAATGTTTGTAAATCAAAGCCCCAAGCAAAGGGGTGGTCTGACTGACATCCTCCATGACACGCCCTTAGGCCTTCAAGTGTCGTTTCTGAGCAGTGATGCGTCTGAAATGTTTTTGTCGGCTGCCTAAAAGAAACCGCGTGATTTCAACTTTGGGAGTCACAATTCTGACCTCCGGTGCAGGGACGTCAAAAGAAAGGGTGAAACGTTCGTAAGAGGGGGTGTGACAACCTTCCCATGGGGTGAAACGTCCATGGTGGCGTTGGCGCTGACATGACAGAATTGTGATGAAATTTAGCGTCAATGTGACATGGTTAACCTACCTTACACGTCACATGAGCGTCTGAGCTCTGGCCTTCTCTTTCACATGCGTCGCTAATTGAAGCATTGTCGTGTTAGAGGGTAATATTGCAAGATGCCATGCTTTTGCACCATTACAGACGAAGGTTGTAGGTACCTTTGAGCCAAGTTCAAAGTCTGGCGTAGCAGTGGGATACAATTATAAGATTTCGAAAAGTGATACTTTCATCGTGTTGCGCAACGTATTTTACATTGCAGATCAGGTTTTAGGTAGTTATTGTGAACCGATATATGCATAGGTCAGGGATAAGAAGTCAAAGAAGTATTGATTATGGCTGCTCTTATTCTGCTAGGCATCGAATACTCTAAATCGAATTAAATTCCGTCATCTGAGGAATTATGGAATACTTACTGTGTAATTAAGCAGCATGTGGTAAGTGTCTTGAGAATTCCCCAAGAGTACTTTTACTTTTAAAACGCAACAATGAGAAGTGGTAGCTGGAGGTTTTGCTTCACCCTCTTCACGGCAGTAAGTGAGTGTTCTAGAACTCCTTGGTAGCTGGAGAAACCTTCGAAAGATAAGCTCTCGAAATTTTTTACTGACGTTGAGTATGCTTCTGATACTTCACAACAAAATGGCCTAAAGAGATAAAGGCCCAGCAGATGCCAGCTCACAAGGTGAAGTTGAGAGCGTAATTTGCATGGATAGAATTAAGGGAGAACTGAGCAGTACTCAAATTTTCTGTCTCGATACGTATTCGATTAAAAACTTCGAGGTTCGCCGATGACACTGTAATTCTGTCAGAGACATCAAAGGACCTGGAAGAGCAGCTGAACGGAATGAACAGTGTCTTGAAAGGAGGATATAAGATGAATATTAACAAAAGCAAAAAAAAGGATAATGGAATGTAGTCGAATTAAGCCGGGTGATTCTGCGGGAATTAGATTAGGAAATGAGACGCTTAAAGTAGTAAATGAGTTTTGCTATTTGGGGAGCAAAATAACTGATGATGGTCGAAGTAGAGAGGATATAAAATGTATACTGGCAATGGCAAGGAAAGCGTTTCTGAAGAAGAGAAATTTGTTAACATCGAGTATAGAGTTAAGTGTCAGGAAGTCGTTTCTGAAAGTATTTGTATGGAGTGTAGCCATGTGCGGAAGTGAAACGTGCACGATAAATACTTTAGACAAGAAGAGAATGGAAGCTTTCTAAATGTGGTGCTTCAGAAGAATGCTGAAGATTAGATAGGTAGATCACGTAACTAACGAGGAGGTAGTGAATAGAATTGGAGAGAAGAGAAATTTGTGGCACAACTTGACTAGAAGAAAGGATAGGTTGGTAGGGCATATTCGGAGGCATCAAGGGATCACCAATTTAGAGCTGGAGGTCAGCGTGGAGGTTAAAAATCGTAGAGGGAGACCAAGAGATGAATACCCTAAACAGATTCAGAAGGATGTAGGTTGGAGTAGGTACTGGGGAATGAAGAGGCTTGCACAGGATAGAGTAGCATGGAGAGCTGCATCAAACCAGTCTCTGGACTGAAGAGCACAGCAACAATAACAAACGTATTCGATGCTACTGCAGTATGGCGATGAAACGGGGCTAGAATCTCTGAGTAAGTCTGAGTTGCAAGAGGTGAGGGGTAAGATAAATGATAACATCGATAAGGTAAACTCCAGCCTAAAAACTGATTTTAAAACAGAGAACAGATATTGAAAAAGTAAATTCCAGGGTAATGTTACACCTGACATTGGAAGTAAAGAATGACATTGAAAACCAGTTTGCCTGATATAGAGATCAACTCCAGCTGGAAGTTAAATCACAGTTGACAAAGATTGTTTGAAAGGCAGACAGGGATATAAGTAGAAAGCAGAAAGCAATTGGAGTTAAAGATGCTAAATTAAAGTAAATTAGATCTCTGGAGGGAATGCAACATGTTGCGACATAAAGCAGTTTGCTTACTGAGTTGAAATTTCCATTGCACAGACACTTCATAATTATACACTCCTGGAAATGGAAAAAAGAACACATTGACACCGGTGTGTCAGACCCACCATACTTGCTCCGGACACTGCGAGAGGGCTGTACAAGCAATGATCACACGCACGGCACAGCGGACACACCAGGAACCGCGGTGTTGGCCGTCGAATGGCGCTAGCTGCGCAGCATTTGTGCACCGCCGCCGTCAGTGTCAGCCAGTTTGCCGTGGCATACGGAGCTCCATCGCAGTCTTTAGCACTGCTAGCATGCCGCGACAGCGTGGACGTGAACCGTATGTGCAGTTGACGGACTTTGAGCGAGGGCGTATAGTGGGCATGCGGGAGGCCGGGTGGACGTACCGCCGAATTGCTCAACACGTGGGGCGTGAGGTGTCCACAGTACATCGATGTTGTCGCCAGTGGTCGGCGGAAGGTGCACGTGCCCGTCGACCTGGGACCGGACCGCAGCGACGCACGGATGCACGCCAAGACCGTAGGATCCTACGCAGTGCCGTAGGGGACCGCACCGGCACTTCCCAGCAAATTAGGGACACTGTTGCTCCTGGGGTATCGGCGAGGACCATTCGCAACCGTCTCCATGAAGCTGGGCTACGGTCCCGCACACCGTTAGGCCGTCTTCCGCTCACGCCCCCAGGAATGTGTCAATAAAGTTTCCCCTTCCTGGGACAATGAATTCACGGTGTTCTTATTTCAATTTCCAGGAGTGTATAATGAGTGTCTGAAATGTATTCGATTCTGTATGGGAGTGTTTGAAAAATACAACAGAACATAATCTGACAATAGCATGTATAGAAAAAGCAGTGAAAACTCTTTTATAAATTTCTCACTTTAGAATTTTGTGAAATATTTGGCTAATTATTTATAAAGGATTATCAGACTTGCAAGAACGTAGAATTTGCATTTGTGTTTGGTGTGATGGTTCCAGCTCCAGAGTTTGCAATAACAGCCCATTTCTTATACATAGTGCACTGAATTTTGTAATGGTATCAGGACAAGATTTTGTTACAGACACATGTATGTCTTCTCTTGTCTAATATTGTGTTGTTTTTGCTTTTAATTTCAGAACTACTATCTTTCTAACAACTTTTAAATTTAGCACTTTGGTATAGATATTTTTTTACCAATAACATATTTCCATCATTGTTTACATTAATATTATGGTGTATATGTTCATCGTACCTATGTACTCCTTCTCCTACAATGAGAATTTTTGCAGTCTGCATTTTACATTCGCAAAGGATACTCAAGAAACTCTTTCTCAATCACAACACTGTACAACACATTATAGTGCTTCACCAACTACACACCTTCTTGCTCCGCATCAGAGAGTGATTATGTTACAGGATTAACCAAAAGACATTTAAATGAATTAAAGGGATATATTGTAGTGACAAAAGGAGCTGTAAGAAAAGTGTTATTGGTACGTTTCTGATTGGTGAACTTACAGATAACAGCATACGTCCTCGAAGGTGGATCCCGTCCAGTGCCCAGCATAAAAAGAAAGATGCCCTTCACTACAGGAACGGGACGGCGGACAGAGAATGGCTCGGCTCGTGGGACGGTGCGTACCTGTTGCTGGAGCAGCTGGCTGAGCTGCCTGACGGGCTGCGCGACCGTCTCCAGGATGGAGGCGCTGGTGCGCTCGAGCAGCGAGTGGTCGTCCTCCTCGGCCATGACGGCGCGCTGCTGCTCCACCAGCTGCAGGCCGCGGCGCAGCTCCTGCACCGGCTGCGCCAGCTGCTCCACCGCCAGCTGCTCCGGCTGCTCCAGGCCGCGCCGCAGCTGCTCCACCGGCTGCGACAGCGTCTCCAGCACTGACAGGCTGGTGCGCGCCAGCTGCGGCTCCGACGCCGACTCGGTCCGCACCTGCTCCTCCACCGCGGCCAGGCCACGCTGGATCTCCTGCAGCGACCTGACACACACCCGCACCACTCGAAGTTACACTTCACGCTGTAGCTAGGTTCCTGTGCCGTACTTACAGCGTCAGTCCCAAATAATGTACTACATACGATCTCATACAGTGAATTACACACTCCGACATCACGAATCCCATCTCATAGCTAATTACATCCCACCTCTGCTAAGTCGTGTGATATCGCCTAACTTAGAGGTAGCCAGTGGATTTGTAGCTGCTATATCTGTGGGTAGCTGGATATAAGTGCGCATCTCAGAGTTCCAGAAGAAATTGAGAAATTGAGTAAACTGTCAGGTGGGAGAGCAGCCTGTGGAGGAGTGACCCAAATTAAGGGGCTCCGGAACGCCCTATACTTGCAATGTTAAAATAACGCTTATAAATTACATCTTTCCTCACAAAGTATTTGAGGTAGGAAGTTGAACTTTTTACAGATTATTTATTGGAATATGGGCTACAACTTAACACAGGGATTTTACAAAATTTTAGTTCAGTTATTAAAGATGATTTTTTTCAATTGTAATGAAAATTCACAACATTTTTTTGCAATTTTTTATTTATATATTCAAAAATATACAGGTTTTTGGAAAAAGGCTGTGTTAAATTATGCAGAAGGTACTGTGTAACATTTACTGAAAGTTTGAAACAAATATGTTTGGAAGATCCTTAGAAAACATGTAATTAGTATGAGAAAATAAAAGTTTTGGGAATCGAGCGACAAAGATTGGATTAACTTTTTAGTGCATTCCAGGTCCATAGGATGGATTATCTTCATCCTCTGCAAACTCCTCCTCCAGCTTCCTCTTGTTCCTCCTCCTGTTTACTCTTGCTTGTATTTCTAGACTCTTTACAGCCCTGTCTGCAGCCCGAAGGCGTTCCTTGTCTAAAGCAAGCATCGCTCGTACCATGTTAGAACCTATCTTCATTCCCATATTTCCCATATTTCTAAGTACCTTCCACCTTACAATGTTGCCATCATTGAAAGTCGCAACAGCATCATACACACCAAAGTGAAGTGTTTCTATTCCAACAAATACAGTCTTGGGGATTCTCGACCATATAACACTATTTACACTTTCATTGGGGTTTTGAGTTTTTCCGTGAATACACTTTTTCAACAGTTCAGGTGCTGCTAAGTCTCTGAAAATAGGTTTTATCACCTCCATTATTGCATGAGGCAGACTATGCTTATGAGTGTACACTTCACCAGTTAGCAATCCTTTGTTATATTTACACCAACTGCCTTCTTCTTTGGGACACAAGCTATGTTGGGGATTTTCATCGGTTGAAGAAGTAAGAAAAAAAAAAAGAGCCCAAACACTCTTCTTCATTTCGTCGACACTTTGTGTATTTTGCCTAATAGCCATTCCATAGTAGTTCTGTGTTTTGTCAAGAAACAGAATTAATTACTTCGAGATAACGACAGAGTAAATAAACATGAAACAATCACACCAGCGATATATATTGAACCATCACAGGTTAGCCACAACACATACTTTATCTCACATCACTAAAATGTACCTGATGAACACGGACGTTAATAATAACACCATTTGACAGCAGTTTAACAGCGCCACAGTGGGTCACGCCCATGTAGAACACATTTCAAAAAAAATTTAAAAATAGGTGTAGTCTTCGGAATTGAATAAATTATATATCTATTGAAAGGTAATAGTCTGCAGATTCAGAAAACGCAAAAAAGTGAAAATTGAACTTTTCATGATTTTGAGCCTTTCCGGAGCCCCTTAACTGTAGATAACCGAAATGCGACAGACTACAGGCAAGGCAACAGACCAGGACAAGGGCAAGCAACTTGGACAACAACGACATGCTACACAAAGCGGTCACCATGACAATGACAACAAGGCCAAGGGCAGTGCAGAGAGAAATCCGAGTCGCAACTGGAGAGAGTAACTGGTGACGAGCAAGGTAATTATCGAGCAGTACTGGTACAGCAAAATTGGATCGGAAATTGTCAAGCAACTCCACTGAACCGACTGACTGTGCACCGTGCAGCCACCGATGCACCACCTGGACAGAATGCTAGTGTCCGTCGCACACATGTGGCGTGAGACAGTGGCGCCCTCGCTATGCCGGCACAGCGCTGCGCAGCTGTGGTCCCCTGTAAGTCCATTTCTTTTGACAGCCATTCGAGCTCTGTGGCTCCTGATACCAGAGTACTCATGGTAGAAATTTCGTTGACAACACACTATGAGATCAAAAGTATTTGGACACACAAATGACTGCTTCACAAATGCTGCTTTATGACAGGTAGCATTGTCACGCTGATACAAAAGGTCGTCATCCTGGACTGTTGCTCTACTGTGTGCATTGCACAATGCCATACAATTTGTTAGTACCCTTCTGTATTTAGCGTTTCCTTAAGCACAGAAGGGAACTGCACCATAACAATATCTACACCGAAACGCTACCATCTCTGTACCTTGCTGGTGGCACAACACATGATCGCAGATAATGTTCCCCAGGCATTTGCACAAAGCAAAACACTTCCATCCGGTGTCCATGGGCTATAGCGTGATTCGTCACTCCATACCACTCGTTTCCAGTCATTCACTATTCAGTGTTGGTCTTTACACCAGCTAAAGCGTCGCTTATGGCTGACTACAGAAAGGCGTGTGTTCCTCCACCATTGCACCGCATTATTTTTAACTCCCTACACACTGTCATTGTGCTATCAGCTCTGCTTGTAGCACTTTGGCAGGCAAGTGATTCCCTCCTCTGATTTCATCCGATTTTGTACATCCATCCTGCGCAATGCTCGACGATCCCTGCCTGCCTGCTCTTGACCTAGCCTGGGTGTTCCTTCGCATTTCCGCTTCACAATCACATCAACACTTTTTGACCTGGGAGAAGGGTTGAAATGTACCTGACGATTTATTACCCAGATGACATCCATCCATCAGTCCACATTCGTCAACCAATTCTGCTGTTACTGCTGGCAGCACATTACTACCTGCCTTGTTTTATAATGCCGAGTCTGTTTCTCGCGTTGTCCAGCGGTCAATTCAGCATTATATACGGTGTCCTGATACTTTTGATCACATAATTTTACACCAACACCTGTCCTCCACTCACTGGCCAAATACTTGTTTGGTTTAGGCCAAGCCATCAGACTGCCAAATCGACAATTCCCCCGGATATACTTCTCTTCTAGCCGTTGGTTTTTCAACCGTCAGGTCCATTGCTTCAGATTTTGATTGTCTTTTTTTAATTTTATAAATAACAAATAAAAACTTTGCGTAATGTTTGTTTATTGTTGCTCAGTACAATAAATATTAACACGAATGCGATAAACTGATGTATCTCGTCGCATCAGTGTTGTAACCTTTAAACTAGACGAAAACGAAGCAGCGTCATCTTGGAAACAAATGCACATCTCTGTTGTCCAAGTGTCGAGTGCCCCCTTTCAGATGCGCTGCTACTTTTATTCCAGTGGCTTGTGACGTCATTCCTTTGGCTTAGAACACGCCCAACTTCAGAATTACGATGCCCATTAAGATTCAAATTAAGTTTCATGTCACTTCAAGTTATTCTGATGACCAGTTATACAGAGAATTCATTTCATCCAAATGGCACTGTGAGTCCATCCTAAACTGTCGCTATTATTCGAATGCAAATCGTGTTTATAACATATGGATTGATCTGGGATGACAACGTTTGAAACGGCTGAAACATAAAGATCGAAAATTACCACAAAAATACCAAAATTAACATCACGTACAATGTTATTGTGATGGTATCAAACGATTTTGTTTGATCAGAGGCTTTGATTAAGCAAATTACTATATGTATATTTATTGATATTTTAATTAGCTGATAGTGATTAAAACATATTCTTTTAAGTAAAATTAGTTATCACAATTCAAGTATGCTTCGACTTAAATAAATCAATTACTCCAAAAGGCTTTCCTAAAAAAATTTAAAAATGAATTGTGTCCTCATCTTACGCTTAGCAGGATTGGTTCATGGAAACCGTCCCCCGTTAACCTGTTACGTAACTATGAATAAGAGGTGCCTCTGACTTCCAATACAAGTTAGTGAAGTTGAGATTAATTTCTAAAAGGGAAACCAATGCTGATAAGTTCAACCCCATGAAAAAAGCTTAAATAGTAAATTATAAGCGAAATAGTTGTTACGGAAAGGGATGCGCAATTTCTAGCAATTTTATGTAATGGCAGAAACTGTCTGTTACGTTATTACGTTACATCACAAGCAACTTTTACTGCACAGAATTTTAGGTTACAGTTTACAAACCAGTTTTAATCTTGAAATAGTCGATTTCTAATAAATCTAATGGTTGCAGTCAATCCGGGACTTAATGAAAACAGGACGAATGTGGCACTAAACTTGGCGACACGGGCATTCACGGCAGTTTTTCCACGGGAGGGGGGAATCACAAGGTTCTAAAATTGTAATTATTTATATAAATTAGTTGGTCAGTCTCGAGGGACCGTCATGCTATAAGAACTACATTTTATAGGTGACACAAAAATTATATACCAGAAGTCTGGTGATTAACCGTTCAGTATACGAATAGAAGCTCTGTACTTCAGGTTCCAGTCTGGGGGTGGGGTGGCAAGTGCCCCCAGTTGCCCCTCCCCCTTTCGCGGTTGGGGACGCCTATGTGCACCCATCGCACGATAGAGAAACTTTAGAGCTTTTCTGATCACGTGACTTAGCAATTGAGTGGGGATCTAGCAGCCAACAAACATCTTTACTTCTACTGGCTGCGTACAGGACACCGACACAACGGCACTCACAATCTTTGTGGTACCCTAAAATTAGGAGACTGACGCCAAAAAATGCAATACAGGATTATAATTATTTCGAGAAATTACTAATAATAAAATTAGCGACTAAGAACCTACGGAAGACATACAGAATGGTGAAATCTAACACCTATATGTAAACAGGTGGAGAACACATTACTGTTCAACTATGCTATTAGGTATAAATTCAGGGAAAAAGTAACAAAATGGAACGACTAAGTAAAGTTAATCGTAGGAAAGGCAGACGCAACGCTGATATTGGTTGGAAGAATGTTAAGGTAACGTAATTCAACCACGAAAGATCTGGCTTGCGACACATTCGTTCTATCCATCCACTTTTGAAAGTTACTGTCCGGTACAGATATCTTCCTAGGTACATGTTTGTTTAGCAACTGCTAAAGCGTTAAGAAGATGGTAGTCAAAGTTCAGTGTGAGTACCTATAAGGAAGTCATTGTAGATCATGGCTAGGTTTGCTCTTAAAAAAGGAGAGCCTACTTTCTAGTTATAATCGGGCCAAATATTACTGCCTCCCTCATGCGTACCATGAAATCATCATGACGCGAAAAGGGAAGAAATTCAACCTCATACGTAAATGACAAAAGCTTATTCATCCGATGTACAATTAGCGAATGGTACATTTCGAGGCCTAAACAATTATTTTGAGACAACATGCTGGAGAATACGGCAGCAGAAAAATGTCTCACGAAACTATGGCCTACAGAGAAAAAAAGTGAGGAAGAAACAGTTCTGCGGACTCAACATATACCCTACGGTGATGTGTTCCTGAGGAGAGGGAAACGTCGCAAATCTAAAACTAAAATAAAGGCGGTAGAGACAAGAGCGGAGTTTAATACTTCGCCTAATTCGAAATCATCAATGACTAAAAGCTGGTTCAGTCAAAATACAGATGAGATGAAGAAAGTGAAGCAATGAAATAGGTCATGTAAATATGTAAGTCTGTAGGCTCTTGGGCCGTTTGTCTTTAATGAAAAAAATCTGAATTATTAGTTCACGCCATACTTCTAACTTCTAGAACGATGGCGTTTAAACTTTCGTGGGACGCATTTTCAGGATTCCTCTGGTGTCCCGAGGTGGCTGAAGAAGCTCCCAGCACGGGGACCGAAACCTGAAGTAATGCAAAAGCTGGAAGACGATTTCAGCACCAAGGGATGAGCCATTGCTGAAGGAAACGTAATGACATTTGTCTGGTATTATTGGCAGAAGTGATGAAATCACGGGTGGACAAGGTTTTGATTCTCGCTTTTTCCTAACACCAGTGCCTTTATCACTGCGCCACCAGCAGCTAGGAAAGGTGATCAGAGATATTATTCGCTCTATGATTTTAGGCTTTTGTGGCGCATGATATGTTTTACACGTTTTGTCGTATTCACTCTGGTAGTGGTGCGATGTTTCGGCACGTTGTCAACTTCAGGCGGCCGTGACGATTCATTTGTCTCCCGCTTGGCGCCGTCTTACAAACTTTATGATGAAAAGTATCCGGATACCTATTAACGGAGGCTAATATGCGGTGTATCCACCCTTCGCCTTTGTGAGAGCTTGAAGTCTGCTGACGAAAGTTTCAGTGAGGTGTGTGACTGTAAAGGTGTAGACGTTCTGACCCATCCCAAAGATGTTCCACTGGCTTCAGGTCGGGACTTTGGCAGGCCAGTCCATTTTAGGAATGTCGTTATCCACAGTCTATTGCCTCAGAGATGATGCTTTATGGCAGCGTGCCTTCTGACAGAAAGAATCATCATCTCCGAAATGTTTCTCTACTACAGACAGTAAATAATGGTGTAAAATGTGTTCAGATTTTTCTGAGTTTAGCGTCTGCTTGAGCGCAATGAGGGTACCGCAACACAAACGCGAAAAACACCCACATACCGTTACACCACCTCCTATGTGTTTCAGCCTAGACACTACATTTGATGGCAGATAACTTCTGCCAGACGTTCTTCATTGTCAAACCTTTCCGTCGTATTGCCACGGGTATAGCGTGATTCATAATCCAAAATCCCTCGTTTCCAGTCACGCTCGGCATAACCTGTTGTTGTTGTTGTGGTCTTCAGTCCTGAGACTGGTTTGATGCAGCTCTCATTGCTACTCTATCCTGTGCAAGCTTCTTCATCTCCCAGTACCTACTGCAACCTACATCCTTCAGAATCTGCTTAGTGTATTCATCTCTTGGTCTCCCCCTACGATTTTTACCCTCCACGCTGCCCTCCAATACTAAATTAGTGATTCCTTGATGCCTCAGAACATGTCCTACCAGCCGATCCCTTCTTCTGGTCAAGTTGTGCCACAAACTTGTCTTCTCCCCAATCCTATTCAATACTTCTTCATTAGTTATGTGATCTACCCATCTAATCTTCAGCATTCTTCTGTAGCACCACATTTCTCTTCTTGTCCAAACTATTTACCGTCCATGTTTCACTTCCATACATGGCTACACTCCATAAAAATACTTTCAGAAATGACTTCCTGACACTTAAATCTATACTCGATGTTAACAAATTTCTCTTCTTCAGAAACGCTTACCTTGCCATTACCAGTCTACATTTTATATCCTCTCTACTTCGACCATCATCAGTTATTTTGCTCCCCAAATAGCAAAACTCCTCTACTACTTTAAGTGTCTCATTTCCTAATCTAATACCCTCAACATCACCTGACTTAATTCGACTACATTCCATTATCCTCGTTTTCCTTTTGTTGATGTTCATCTTATATCCTCCCTTCAAGACACCATCCATTCCGTTCAACTGCTCTTCCAAGTCCTTTGCTGTCTCTGACAGAATTACAATGTCATCGGCGAACCTCAAAGTTTTTATTTCTTCTCCATGGATTTTAATACCTACTCCGAACTTTTCTTCTGTTTCCTTTACTGCTTGCTCAATATACAGATTGAATAACATCGGGGAGAGGCTACAACCCTGTCTTACTCCCTTCCCAACCGCTGCTTCCCTTTCATGTCCCTCGACTCTTATAACTGCCATCTGGTTTCTGTACAAATTGTAAATAGCCTTTCGCTCCCTGTATTTTACCCCTGCCACGTTTAGAATTTGAAAGAGAGTATTCCAGTCAACATTGTCAAAAGCTTTCTCCAAATCTACAAATGCTAGAAACGTAGGTTTGCCTTTCCTTAATCTTTCTTCTAAGATAAGTCGTAAGGTCAGTATTGCCTCACGTGTTCCAGTATTTCTACGGAATCCAAACTGATCTTCCACGAGGTCGGCTTCTACTAGTTTTTCCATTCGTCTGTAAAGAATTCGTGTTAGTATTTTGCAGCTGTGGCTTATTAAACTGATTGTTCGGTAATTTTTACATCTGTCAACACCTGCTTTCTTTGGGATTGGAATTATTATGTTCTTCTTGAAGTCTGAGGGTATTTCACCTGTTTCAAACATCTTGCTCACCAGATGGTAGAGTTTTGTCAGGACTGGCTCTCCCAAGGCCGTCAGTGGTTCCAATGGAATGTTGTCTACTCCGGGGGCCTTGTCCTTGTTTCGACTCAGGTCTTTCAGTGCTCTGTCAAACTCTTCACGCAGCATCGTATCTCCGATTTCATCTTCATCTACATCCTCTTCCATTTCCATAATATTGTCCTCAAGTGCATCGCCCTTGTATAGACCCTCTATATACTCCTTCCACATTTCTGCTTTCCCTTCTTTGCTTAGAACTGGGTTTCCATCTGAGCTCTTTATGTTCATACAAGTGGTTCTCTTTTCTCCAAAGGTCTCTTTAATTTTCCTGTAGGCAGCATCTATCTTACCCCTAGTGAGATAAGCCTCTACATCCTTACATTTGTCCTCTAGCCATCCCTGATTAGTAGTTTCTCTACTACAGACAGTAAATAATGGTGTATAATCTGTTCAGATTTTTCTGAATTTAGCGTCTGCTTGAGCGCAATGAGGGTACCGCAACACAAACGCGAAAAACACCCACATACCGTTACACCACCTCCTAAGTGTTCCAGCCTAGACACTACATTTGATGGCAGATAACTTCTGCCAGACGTTCTTCATTGTCAAACCTTTCCGTCGTATTGCCACGGGTACAGCGTGATTCACAATCCAAAATCCCTCGTTTCCACTCATGCTCGGCATAACCTGTCTGTCAGTATATGAGATCTGCCTGGCACGGTTTAGCTGTGGCTGTTCCTTCGCATTTCCACTTCACAGCCACATCACCACTACTCGAGTTGGGCAACTTCAGGAGTGTTGAAATGTCCCCAACGGATTTGTTACTCAGGTGATGTCCGATACCTAGACCAGATTCTAAGTCACCGGAATCTCCTAGCCAACCCATTCCACTGTTATAGTTTCACTACCGAGAACACAATACTTTCCGCCTCGTGTAATATTGGAGGGTGGGCCTCCCGTGACATCTAGCAGCCCATTTCGCCTCACACAGCAGAGTCCGGTGTTTAGATACTTCTGGTCAGACAGTGTAGTTCCCCTAACTCCGACTGTCGAACTCTGGTCCGCGATACCCGTGGACGGCTCCATTGCCAAGATGGAGACAGAAGAGCGACCCCTGTGATGCGAATCACAGTCCTCCGGCTCTGTGACGCAAGGGCAAGGGTGCGGCCACTGCTGATGCGTCGCACTTCCTGTACAATCTCGCCAGTAGAGCCGCCGACAGGGACTTGGTGAGACTGGGATAGCGGACGGTGCCCAGCAACAGAAAAATCAATCCGTCAGGGCAGCCTGGAGATGATACCAAGTCAGCTTGCTGAAATATCGCACAATTTGGACGAGGCCACCTGGTTGAATACCCGAGAACTTTTCAGAAACATTATTCTTATAATGATGATGTAGTAAGAGCATATGGACTACCAGACCAATTGTGTGATTGGATTGAGGAGTTCCTAGATAACAGGACGCAGCATGTCATTCTCAATGGAGAGAAGTCTTCCGAAGTAAGAGTGATTTCAGGTGTGCCGCAGGGGAGTGTCATAGGACCGTTGCTATTCACAATATACATAAATGACCTGATGGATGACATCAGAAGTTCACTGAGGCTTTTTGCAGATGATGCTGTGGTGTATCGAGAGGTTGTAACAATGGAAAATTGTAGTGAAATGCAGGAGGATCTGCAGCGAATTGACGCATGGTGCAGGAAATGGCAATTGAATCTCAATGTAGACAAGTGTAATGTGCTGCCAATACACAGAAAGATAGATCCTTTTTTAGCTACAAAATAGCAGGTCAGCAACTGGAAGCAGTTAATACCATACATTATCTGGGAGTACGCATTAGCAGTGATTTAAAATGGAATAAGCATAAAATGTTGATCGTCGATAAAGCAGATGCCAGACTGAGATTCATTGGAAGAATCCTAAGGAAATGCAATCCGAAAATAAAGGAAGTAGGTTACAGTACGCTTGTTCGCCCACTGCTTGAATACTGCTCACCAGTGTGGGATCCGTAACAGATAGGGTTGATAGAAGATATAGAGAAGATCCAACGGAGAGCAGCGCGCTTCGATACAGGATCATTTAGTAATCGCGAAAGTGTTAACGAGATTATAGATAAACTCCAGTGGAAGACTCTGCAGGAGAGACGCTCAGTAGCTCGGTACGGGCTTTTGTTAAAGTTTCGAGAACGTACCTTCACCGAAGAGTCAAGCAGTATATTGCTCCCTCCTACGTATATCTCCCGAAGAGACCATGAGGATAAAATCAGAGAGATTAGAGCCCACACAGAGGCATACAATCCTTCTTTCCACGAACAATACGAGACTGGAATAGAAGGGAGAACCGATAGAGGTACTCAAGGTACCCTCCGCCACACACCGTCGGGTGGCTTGCGGAGTACGGATGTAGATGTAGATGTAGATGTTTGGCTAGTGGGGCGCTCAACTGCGCGGTTATCAGCGCCCGTACGAATTCCCAGTTTCTACTCAACCCAATCTCGCCACTTTCATAAATGAAAAGGTCAACACAAACACCCAGTAATCTCGAGGCAGGTGAAAATCCCTGACCTCGCCGGGAATCGAACGCGGGAAACATTAATCTGTGCGGAGCAGGGCTGATATCGGCAGCCGGTGGGCGGCGCACCTGGTGAGCTGTTCCATGACGACCGGGTCGGAGACGGCGGCCGGGGGCGGCGCGCCTTCTGCGGGCGTGACTGGCGTGGGCGGCGGGGGCGGCGCGTGCAGCGTGGGCAGGTCGATGTCGAGGGCGCGCTGCTGCTGTTGCTGCTGCTGCTGCTGCTGCTGGCGGCTCTCGACCTCGGTCACGATGGTCGTGGGGATGAGCGGCTCCTCCTCGCGCACCGACTCCACGGACGGCGTCTTGGCGGAGCGGCGGCCGGCCGCGTCGCGCAGCAGCCGCGTCTTCAGCCCGTCGCCCTCCTCCGAGTACGAGTCGTCCTTGGGCGCCTCCATGTCCAGCGACAGCTGCCGCCGGCGCGGCAGCGGCGTCTCTCCGCCAGACACGTCCTGCGAGCACCGACGACTCGTGTTAGACATGGAGCACATTTCGGTAACACTGCTTAATGTTTCGTCAACTGTATCGGCCAAGTGAGAATTCTTGAGGGTGAAAGTTGTAAAGAGGGGAAAAAATTAGAGTGGAAGACCGAGAACTAAATTCTCACGGCAGAAAAGGTGTGAGACAAGCATATACGATGGTCACTCCAAAAGAAATGCACATTATTTTTTGTAAAAATACAGTTTTCATTCTGCATGTGTGGAAGTAGTACAAGTTTATATGCCAACTAGCTCTGCAGATGACGAAGAAATTGAAGAAATGTATGATGATATAAAAGAAATTATTCAGATAGTGAAGGGAGACGAAAATTTAATAGTCATGGGTGACTGGAATTCGAGTGTAGGAAAAGGGAGAGAAGGAAACGTAGTAGGTGAATATGGATTGGGGCTAAAAAATGAAAGAGGAAGCCGCCTGGTAGAATTTTGCACAGAGCACAACTTAATTATAGCTAACACTTGGTTTAAGAATCATGATTGAAGGTTGTATACATGGAAGAACCCTGGAGATACTAAAAGGTATCAGATAGATTATATAATGGTGAGACAGAGATTTCGGAACCAGGTTTTAAATTGTAAGACATTTCCAGGGGCAGATGTGGACTCTGACCACAATCTATTGGTTATGACTTGTACATTAAAAATGAAGAAACTGCAAAAAGGTGGGAATTTAAGCAGATGGGACCTGGATAAACTGAAAGAACCAGAGGTTGTACAGAGTTTTAGGGAGAGCATAAGAGAACAATTGACAAGAATGGGGGAAAGAAATACAGTAGAAGAAGAATGGGTAGCTTTGAGGGATGAAGTAGTGAAGGCAGCAGAGGATCAAGTAGGTAAAAAGACCAGGGCTAGTAGAAATCCTTGGGTAACTGAAGAAATATTGAATTTAATTGATGAAAGGAGAAAATATAAAAATGCAGTTAATGAAGCAGGCAAAAAGGAATACAAACGTCTCAAAAATGAGATCGACAGGAAGTTCAAAATGGCTAAGCAGAGATGGCTAGAGGACAAATGTAACGATGTAGAGGCTTATCTCACTAGGGGTAAGATAGATACTGCCTACAGGAAAATTAAAGAGACCTTTGGAGATAAGAGAACCACTTGTATGAACATCAAGAGCTCAGATGGAAACCCAGTTCTAAGCAAAGAAGGGAAAGCAGAAAGGTGGAAGGAGTATATAGAGGGTCTATACAAGGGCGATGAACTTGAGGACAATATTATGGAAATGGAAAAGGATGTAGATGAAGATGAAATGGGAGATACGATACTGCGTGAAGAGTTTGACAGAGCACTGAAAGACCTGAGTCGAAACAAGGCCCCCGGAGTAGACAATATTCCATTGGAACTACTGACGGCCTTGGGAGAGCCAGTCCTGACAAAACTCTACCATCTGGTGAGCAAGATGTACGAAACAGGCGAAATACCCTCAGACTTCAAGAAGAATATAATAATTCCAATCCCAAAGAAAGCAGGTGTTGACAGATGTGAAAATTACCGAACAATCAGTTTAATAAGCCACAGCTGCAAAATACTAACACGAATTCTTTACAGACGAATGGAAAAACTAGTAGAAGCCGACCTCGTGGAAGATCAGTTTGGATTCCGTAGAAATACTGGAACACGTGAGGCAATACTGACCTTACGACTTATCTTAGAAGAAAGATTAAGGAAAGGCATACCTACGTTTCTAGCATTTGTAGACTTAGAGAAAGCTTTTGACAATGTTGACTGGAATACACTCTTTCAAATTCTAAAGGTGGCAGGGGTAAAATACAGGGAGCGAAAGGCTATTTACAATTTGAACACGAACCAGATGGCAGTTATAAGAGTCGAGGGACATGAAAGGGAAGCAGTGGTTGGGAAGGGAGTGAGACAGGGTTGTAGCCTCTCCCCGATGTTATTCAATCTGTATATTGAGCAAGCAGTACAGGAAACAAAAGAAAAATTCGGAGTAGGTATTAAAATCTATGGAGAAGAAATAAAAACTTTGAGGTTTGCCGATGACATTGTAATTCTGTCAGAGACAGCAAAGGACCTGGAAGAGCAGCTGAACGGAATGGACAGTGTCTTGAAAGGAGGATATAAGATGAACATCAACAAAAGCAAAACGAGGATAATGGAATGTAGTCAAATTAAGTCGGGTGATGCTGCGGGAATTAGATTAGGAAATGAGACACTTAAAGTAGTAAATGAGTTTTGCTATTTGGGGAGCAAAATAACTGATGATGGTCGAAGTAGAGAGGATATAAAATGTAGGCTGGCAATGGCAAGGAAAGCGTTTCTGAAGAAGAGAAATTTGTTAACATCGAGTACAGATTTAAGTGTCAGGAAGTCATTTCTGAAAGTATTTGTATGGAGTGTAGCCATGTATGGAAGTGAAACATGGACGGTAAATAGTTTGGACAAGAAGAGAATAGAAGCTTTCGAAATGTGGTGCTACAGAAGAATGCTGAAGATTAGATGGATACATCACATAACTAATGAGGAAGTATTGAATAGGATTGGGGAGAAGACAAGTTTGTGGCACAACTTGACCAGAAGAAGGGATCGGTTGGTAGGACATGTTCTGAGGCATCAAGGGATCACCAATTTAATATTGGAGGGCAGCGTGGAGGGTAAAAATCGTAGGGGGAGACCAAGAGATGAATACACTAAGCAGATTCAGAAGGATGTAGGTTGCAGTAGGTACTGGGAGATGAAGAAGCTTGCACAGGATAGAGTAACATGGAGAGCTGCATCAAACCAGTCTCAGGACTGAAGACCACAACAACAACTACAACATGTGTGGAAGTTTTACAGTGTGTAGGTTACAGTACGTTTGTTCCCCACTGCTTGAATGCTGCTCACCAGTGTTGGATCCGTACCGGATACGGTTGATAGAAGAGATAGAGAAGATCCAACGGAGAGCAGCGCGCTTCGTTACAGCATCATTTAGTAATCGCGAAAGCGTTACGGAGATGATGGATAAACTCCAGTGGAAGAGTCTGCAAGAGAGACGCTCAGTAGCTCGGTACGGGCTTTTGTTGAAGTTTCGAGAACATACCTTCACCGAGGAGTCAGGCAGTATATTGCTCCCTCCTACGTATATATCGCGAAGAGACCATGAGGAGAAAATCAGGGAGATTAGAGCCCACACGGAGCCATACCGACAATCCTTCTTTCCACGAACAATACGAGACTCGAATAGAAGAGAGAACCGATAGAGGTACTCAAGGTACCCTCCGCCACACACCGTCAGGTGGCTTGCGAAGTATGGATATAGATGTAGATGCAGATCCTTCCCGCTTGTTTCCAAACTTATTTCAACCTGTTCCCGTGAGTGGCGCCCTCACACCATGTCTTCGAGATGGCTGCTACACTTGACGTTCGTCAGAAGCAACGTGCTGTCATAGAATTCCTGTGCTGTGAAAACGAGACAGTGGTAAACATCCACAAGAGGTTGAAAAAGGTGTATGAAGATGCTGCTGTCAATCGCAGTACAGTTAGTCGGTGGGCAAGCAGCTTACGTGATGAAAGCGGGCACGGCAATATTGAGGATTGTCCTCGCAGCGACAGGCCTCATACTGCACACACTCCAGACAATGTGCAGAAAGTTAACAAATTGGTGACTGCTGACAGACGCATCACAGTGAACGAACTGTCACGCTACGTTGTGATAGGGGAAAGAAGTGTTTTCAGAATACTGAAAGTGTTGGCATTAGGTTGGTTGTCTGGTCTCCTTGAGTGCAACTTCTACCCTCCAATGGAGACGTTCATACAGGGAGGAGATGCATGCAGAACTTAATGAAGGCCGTTAGAATAATAATGACTCAAAATATATTTAAATTGGGTTAAACTGAGTCGCAAATGACCTACTTGGAAACGAGTTTGATGTCAGCGCTGTTGACCCTAGTGACGTCATTAACGACTTAGAAAATCATAAATAAAACGCCTACTTCTTCCAAGTAGTGTACTGATGAAACTTCACACCTATGTGCGTTACAGATAAGTAAGCTCTACCATTGTAACAGAGAACAGTCATGGAACAGTGACCTCTTTTGGAATACCACAGGGTTTAGTTCTTCGTCCACTTTTTCTTTCTGCATGTCAACAGATTCCCTTAAAATGTTGTAACTACCATTTACAAACTAATTGCTTCTAACCATATGTAAGTTACTTCTCTTTCGTTAACTCTGGCCTTTAATATGACCCATCTTTGCAGTCAAAGTAGGCAGACTCAAAACGAATCACAGAGTATCGTAATTCGGTTAATACAGTATACGACTTTAAAATGTTTCGCCAGCTATCCAAGAGGTAATGCCTACCGTTTTATATATATATATATATATATATATACAGGGTGAGTCACCTAACGTTACCGCTGGATATATTTCGTAAACCACATCAAATACTGACGAACCGATTCCACAGACCGAACGTGAGGAGAGGGGCTAGTGTAATTGTTTAATACAAAACAAACAAAAATGCACGGAAGTACGTTTTTTAACACAAACCTACGTTTTTTTAAAAGGAACCCCGTCAGTTTCGTTAGCACATCTGAACATATAAACAAATACGTAATCAGTGCCGTTTGTTGCATTCTAAAATGTTAATTACATCCGGAGATATTGTAACCTAAAGTTGACGCTTGAGTACCACTCCACATTTGTATTGTTTGTATTAAACAATTACACTAGCCCCTTTCCTCACGTTCGGTCTGTGGAATCGGTTCGTCAGTATTTGATGTGGTTTACGAAATATATCCAGCGGTAACGTTAGGTGACTCACCCTGTATATATATATATATATATATATATATATATATATATATATATATATATATATATATATATATTCATGCTGCCCATGCATGTCTTCTAACGTTATTTACCATTATCTCTTAATCCAACACAGTTCCTCTTGGGTCGATCCACCATCTCTTAGCCTGTCCACTTGTCCTCCATTTAATTTTATTTACAGCCATATTTATGACATTCTCTTCAGTCTGTCCCTCAGCAATTTCTCTATTTCCCTTTCTCTGGTAGTAATTCCCACCATGTATTTCTCCACCTGTCACTAAAAGCACCTTCAGTTTCTTAATACTTCCTGCAGTAAACGTCCCTGTCTAATTGCCAAACGTCAAGACTGTTAACGGTCTTTCAAACACAGTGGAAATCTAGTTTTCAGTATCCTACTCAGGACATTCAAAACATTCCAATCCATTTTTACTCTTCCGTTTATTTCTTTCAATGTGCAACCATTCGCTGTCTTCAACTGCTCTAAATACAAAAACTCATCTCGTTCATTTGTTAGCTTGTAAAAGTTTACTTTTGATATGTTGATAGTACAATATGTTAATAATACATTATTTTAGACTTATTACACTTGATTTCGGACCTGATTTCAAGAATTCTCTATTAAGTTCTCCGTGATGTTGAAGTTCGTCTGTACTAGAGGCAATCATTACCATACTATAAAAGAGCAGGATTTCTTAGATTGTTCAGTAGTGATACATTCTATCTTGATTGCCCAGGTCTGTAAACATCCTACAGAGGGTGCACAAGATTCTGTCTCATGTGTAGTAGGAATACACCAACATTTTTCATTCGCTTCACAGTTGAAAAAGAATGTCCTCAAGCGACTAGTCCTTATACGCCTTTTCCACTGTAACATAAATGAGCATTGTTCAAAGTGTGAAACCTCCAGACGACCTGAGGTAGCCGTAAATCAATGTTTAAGACATGTCTTCAGTATCTGACTGATAACGTCAGTGCATCTTATGTCCAACTAGGGTACATTAGACCAAACCAACAACGTGACTTTCACACAGTGCTTTTTCTCAGTCATTGGTCCTTCTGTACTTTTGGTGACTCATCATACAAGGACTGTTACCATTTCACTGTGGTACAATATATGACATGTCCGGAGTTTTGGATGTATTGTTGAATAGTACGAAAGCGTACTGGAGCCGTATGTCTTAGTTACCACATTGTCGCTGTGATGTTAAGCCTCAATCTTCTTTTCTTCTGCACCATATGCTGTATTCATAGGTCACTGGACAGCCATATTGGTAATCTACATACCTCCACAGTCTGACACGTATCCACATGTATTATAAAAATGGATGTGTGTGTGTGTGTGTGTGTGTGTGTGTGTGTGTGTGCGCGTGTGTGTGTGTGTGTATGTGTGTGTGTGTGTGTGTGTGTGCGTTTGTATGTGTGTGTGTTTTCCACATCTCCTCGTAATCCAGTGGAGCGGTTTCAGTCAGACTTGGTGCACATACATCTTACAGTCAGGCAATAGTCGCTGTTGGGGTAACAACCACCTATTTATCAAAGGGGTGCGGGTGAAGAAGAAGCGTAACCCACGATGCTTGTTATTCCCATACTGTATTAATCCAGTATTTGACAATGATAGACTTAGCGACTTGCATCTAACTTTACAGATAATTTTAAACCTTTACTAAACTTTTTCTTGCTGAAAACCCTTACAAGATGATGAAAGGGGAAATGTTCATCGTTCACTACTTTTCCGCTGTTCTTCCAGTAAAAGCACCGCATGAAGCCTGACATTTATTACTTATTTACTACTAACTGTATCGTCGACAAATTTTACAGATAGCCGGCACATGTAGCACTGAATGTAAGTGCAAAATTATATCGTTGTACGAGACAGTGTTCAGCAGTTACGGCGTCATGAACTGTGAGGTACGTGAGGAACTGCCCCATGTGCATGACGTTTAAATTTATTGCTTCCCTGCTTCAAACTTCATTCGCAACACGTTTTGTACACAGTGTCCACATATGCCTCTGAATTTACCTACAAAATTATATCATTGTAGGAGAGTTAGTGCTAGAGATACGACGCCACAAACATTAAGCACAAGGGCAGACGCTACGTGGATGGGACGTGAACGCTCAGCTATAAATAAATGCCTTGACGGAGCTGGATTTCTCCTCTAGTGAATCACAAACTGAAAGTTGTATTCTGGTAGAGTGTAGTATATTTACAATTATCATAAGCTCTGGATATCTGAATAGTCTCGATATTGTCCAACAGGGCAGTGACTTTTCTATTGCACTTTTCTTTCACTCTCCTCCGCATTTTCCAACCTACATTTATTAATTAGTAATCCCTTTTATTGACCTGCTACACTTCTTTTTCTTAGTGTATCAATAATTATGTCTCGGTCCAATGTAGCTTCAAATGGCTCTAAGCACTATGGGACTTAACATGTGAGGTCATCAGTTCCCTAGACTTAGAAGTACTTAAACCTAACTAAGCTAAGGACATCACACACATCCATGCGCGAGGCAGGATTCGAACGTGCGACCGTAGCAGCCACGTGGTTCCGGACTGAAGCGCCTAGAGCCGCTCGGCCACCGCGGCCGGCTCGAATGTAGCTGGTAGTGTGTTACATCTACGAAACTGGTCTATAACACAATACCTAGTTTAGCGCCAATGAAGGTACTGTTGAATATAGGTTATGGGAAGAATGTGTTTGTACGAGGTGTGGCTAGAAAAAAACCGGACTAGTACTGGTGAAACAATAAAACGAATGCAATAAGGCTGAAAGTCGCGTGGCCTGTCACGTGACTCTCGCTCCGCCTACTGCTCGAGTTTCATCTGCCTCCTGCACTCAGTCTGCCCGTGGCGTCTGTTTTAAGTAGTTGACGTTTTGTCTGTGCGTCGGAAAATGTTGAGTGTACAGAAAGAACAGCGTGTTAACATCAAATTTTGTTTCAAACTAGGAAAATCTGCAAGTGAAACGTTTGTAATGTTACAAGTGTACGGCGATGATTTTTTATCGCGAACACAAGTGTTTGAGTGGTTTAAACGATTTAAAGGTGGCCGCGAAGACACCAGTGATGACACTCGCACTGGCAGACGATTGTCAGCAAAAACTGATGCAAACATTGAAAAAATCGGTAAACTTGTTCGGCAAGATCGCTGCTCTGCTCTGATTGTTAAACGGCGATCTTGTCGAACAAGTTTAACGATTCTTTCAATGTTTGCATCAGGTTTTGCTGACAATGGTCTGCCAGTGCGAGTGTCATCACTGGTGTCTTCGCGGCCATCTTTAAATCGTTTAAACCACTCAAACACTTGTGTTCGCGATAAAAAATCATCGCCGTACACTTGTAACATTACAAACGTTTCACTTGCACATTTTCCTAGTTTGAAACAAAATTTGATGTTAACACGCTGTTCTTTCTGTACACTCAACATTTTCCGACGCACAGACAAACCGTCAACTACTTAAAACAGACGCCACGGGCAGACTGAGTGCAGGAGGCAGATGAAACTCGAGCAGTAGGCGGAGCGAGAGTCACGTGACAGGCCACGCGACTTTCAGCCTTATTGCATTCGTTTTATTGTTTCACCAGTACTAGTCCGGTTTTTTTCTAGCCACACCTCGTATGTCTGTGTGCATTCTTTTTGTCTTTCTGTTAAAGACCAGGGGTGATTTGCGGCGCGCACCTCGGCGGAGGCGGCGGTGTCGATGGAGCGGCTGCGCTTGCGCAGGGTGCCCTTGCGCAGGATCTGGCCGGGCCGCGCCACCGACGCCTCGCTGGCGGACGACAGGTTCTCGAAGGACTCGCCCTGGCCGCTCTCGACGGAGCGCCGCTTGGGCCGCACCACACCCGCCTGGGTGGCGCGCTCCTCGGTGGGCGTGGCCGGCGCCGCCTCCCCAGCAGCCGCCCCCGCCTCCCCAGCAGCCGCCGCAGCCGCCGCCGCGGCCACGTCCACCGCCGGCTTGCCCGCGGCTGCCGCCGGGGGCGACACGCCGCCGCTGGCGGGCGAGTCGTAGCGCGTGTCGTCCGACAGGCTGTGGAACGTGTTGTCGGCGCTCGACTGCTGCTTGTTCGCCCTGCCGGCCGACACAGATCGCTCTGAGGTGGTGCCACACGTTGTGGAAAATTTCGTAACAACACACGTTATAAACTCAAAATCCCACATGTAACAGTACAGTTTCATAGAAAAACATGGTGATTATGACAAGAGCGAGGTAAATGACCAGCTACTGAAAAGAACTGAGAATGATTGCAAAGGCTGTCACAGCAACATTAATCTCTTGTTCATAACTCAGACTTTCTAATCAGGAAAAAAAATATATTGGTTGGACTTTTGTTATAAGTACATCGGCAACAGATTAGTCCACACCATCCCCCCCCCCCGCCCCCCCCCCGCCTCCCCCCCCCCACAAAAAAAAGTCTGGAGGATACGCGCCGCCTCTAGCAATCGTGTTGCTGATACTTACTGCTACATTGTGCCTGCTGTTCCTAATACCCTAACTTTCAAGTTCTTTTGAACAGGCAGGGTGACAATTATTAAACTGTCTTAAAAAAAACAACGTAAATTAGCTACAAACTACGGCGTTCACACACTTTATTCAACATATAAACGTCACTTCAGATATTCGGATATAGGTTATGACATGTTCGATATGCCTGTCATCATTGGTGATGATGTGGCGCAGACGAATAGCGAAATTCTGCAATCCTCGCTGAAGTGGCTGGCTCTGAGCACTATGGGACTTAACATCTATGGTCATCAGTTCCCTAGAACTTAGAACTACTTAAACCTAACTAACCTAAGGACATCACACAACACCCAGCCATCACGAGGCAGAGAAAATCCCTGACCCCGCCGGGAATCCAACCCGGGAACCCGGGCGTGGAAAGTGAGAACGCTATCGCACGACCACGAGATGCGGGCTCCTCGCTGAAGTGTTGGAACATCGATGCTGTCGATGACCTCTTGAACGGCTATTTGCAGGTCACCAACGACTTTGGGATTATTACAGTACACCTTTTCTTTAATATAGTACCACAGAAAAGAGTCGCATGTGTTCAGACCCGGAGAATATGGTGGCCAATCGAGGCCGATGCCAATAGCCTCTGGGTACCCTAGAGCCAGAATACGGTCCCCAGAGTGCTCCTCCAGGACATCAGACACTTTCCTGCTTCCATGAGGTCGAGCTCTGTCTTGCATGTACCACATCTTGTCGAAATCTGGGTGAATTTGATAATGGGGATGAAATCATCTTCCAAAACCTTCACGTACCGTTCGGTAGTCACTGTCCCATCAAGAAATACCGCACCGATTATTCCGTGACTGGACATTGCGCACGACAGAGCCACTCGCTGATGGTGAAGAGACTTCTTGATCTCGAAAAAATTTGGAAATTTCTACTAAGGTCTTATGGGACCAAACTACTTAGGTCATCGGTCTCTAAGCCTACACACTACTTTATCTAACTTAAGCTATGGACAACACACACACCCCACACCCATTCCCCAGGGAGGACTGGAACCTCCGACGGCGGGAGCCGCACGGACCATGACAAGGCGCCTAAGACCGCTCGGCTACCGCGCCTCCCGCGGCCTCGATCTCGAAATGCGGATTCTCAGCCCCCAAAATGGGCGACTTTTGCTTCTTAACAAACCTTCCAAATGAAAGTGGACTTCGTCGTTAAACCATACTAAGCATGCGCATACTATCTCCCATCATGCCCGGTTTTCTGTTACGTCGTGAGGAGCCACCAACGTGTCAGACATGTGGGACACAGCTGTCGATACGACATATTTTAACTGAGTGTGTTTTATATGTAGGTTTGAGGGAAGATTTAAATTTACCACCAGACCTGCCCTCTATTTTAACTAATAATGAGGCAAGTGTCGCTAGAGTTTTACGTTTTTGTGTGATGTCTGGCCTTCTTCCCAAAATATTGGGATTGAAGTCTTAATGTGCTGTCCCGTGGTTTGGTCACCCATTATTTGTAAGTGGGCACTCAGCCACCGTTAATTATTTTTACCTGTTTGTACTGCTATTTTATTTTTAGTTTTGTCTCCCTGATTCGATGTGCTGTGTCCAATCTCGCAATTTGAACAATACCCATTCTCTCACAATTCGGCTCTGAATTGAACTTTTGGGAACGGGCGCTGATAACCTCGCTGTTGTGCGCCCTAAAACACTAATAATCATCATCATCATCTTGGCCAACCGTGCAGTCCTAACGCAAACTGTTCAGAAGTATGACGATTTTATTTCACGTAGTTCAGTAATTGTCACCTTGTAACATTAATTATAATCCTCTTGTACAGTCCACAGTATAATTCTGACCAACAAGAAATTCATAGAGACATAATGATCTAAACTTTATAACTTGTCGCAAATTGAAATACCATGCAAGTACATTAGTCTTCTTTTTGCGACTTAAGTAAACGAAATACATCCTAATTATTATTTTCGAATATGTACATACTCATCACTAACTACATTATTTGCTAAACAAGTAAAAATACATTCATTTTTCTAAAAAAGCACTGACATACACTATAATCTGTTAATGCTTTGTTCCAATCCACGACAAATAAATTAATAAGAGATCAGCCTCTAATTAAAGGCCTTCCCACTGTGCAGACTAACAGGACAAAGAAGTAGCCCCAAAAAATCCCTTTCCGTCTGAAAAGTTAAAGAATTATTGTTATCTTATAATAATAGGTAACGTAAGAACTTGTGACAACATCAGTCGTCTGTAGCACTTTCATTTTCACAAGTACGTCTTGATCACATAGATTTCTTTACACTTTATGACCGGTTTCGGCTCATCGCCATCTTCAGATCGTTAAAATATTCTGATATAAATCATCGTCAAGTTAAACATGTGCGTCTGTAATCTGTGCCACAACCTACACTAATAAGCCAGAATATTATGACAGCTGCTCGCCGCGACGTTGGATGCATTCAAATGGTTCAAATGTCTCTGAGCACTATGGGACTTAACATCTGAGGTCATCAATCCCCTAGACTTAGAACTACCTAAACCAAACTAACCTAAGGACATCACGCACATCCATGCCCGAGGCAGGATTCGAACCTGCGACTGTACCAGCAGCGCGGTTCCGGACTGAAGCGCCTAGTACCGCTCGGCCACAGCGGTCGGCGTTGGATGCCGCCTGCTGGTGCTGCGAGCACGTGACGCAATAATAATACTACGTAAGTAGAGGAGACACGGATGCGGGACCATCGTAGGGAAGATGCGAGCTACAAATGGGAAATCCATTGAGATAAGCGACTTTGGCAAACGGCAGGATACTGTTACGCAGAGCCTGTGAACGAGTTTCTTTCCAGCGCTTGCACGGGACCTGTGGTAGTAATCGAAGACACGCTGACAGCTGCACACCACATGGATCCCTTCATGCTTGATTTCTTTCCAGAAGGCGATGTCATATTTCAGCAGTACAGTTGTCTGTGTCTCCGAGCCAGAACAGTGCTGCAGTGGTTTGAGGAGCATTATAATGAACTCACGTTGATGCCTCGCCGGCTAAATGGTTCAAATGGCTCTGAGCACTACGGGACTTAACATCTTTGGTCATCAGTCCCCTAGAACTTACAACTACTTAAACCTAACTAACCTAAGGATATCACACACATCCATGCCCGAAGCAGGATTCGAACCTGCGACCGTAGCAGTCGCGCGGCTCCAGACTGAGCGCCTAGAACCGCTAGACCACCGCGGCCGGCCCTTGGCGACTAAATTCGCCTATCGAACCAGTCTGGGTCGCTATCTGGGGCCATCACCGCGTACGCAAATAAGCTGCCGGTTATTTACGCGAATTACATGAGCGGTCCGTAGATATTTAACGCCACATATCACCACAACCATACCAACAAATCTTCGGCTCCCTGTTACGCAGAATCAGTGATGTATTTCGTTCCAAAGACGGACAGACAATCCATTAAGCACGTGGTCATAATGTTTTGGCTCATTAGCGTATAAATACAAGAGTAAAGTGAGATGGCTAAAACAACTAAGTTTCAATGTTAAGACAGTGCAGTTAAAATGACTACTGAAATGTTGTTTAAGTTACAACCTGTCTACCTCTATCTTTACACTCGTCCCAAATACATTGCAAATGGCTGTTGAACCAAACATATCTGTGTAAGCAACGAACAATTTTTTGTTTGTTTTTTAACCATACCTGATCACTGCTTTTATTATTTTTGATCCTCTTATTTTTTTATTATGATTAGAGAGCAACTTCGTAGTAGATATCTGCGGTTGAGGCGGAGGTATAATGGAATGTCTTTCAGAAATCGCTTTAGGAACGTAGATATTCTTACACTTACATGCCAATACATTTACCAAAAAAAATGGTCCAAATGGCTCTGAGCACTATGGGACTCAACTGCTGTGGTCATAAGTCCCCTAGAACTTAGAACTACTTAAACCTAACTAACCTAAGGACATCACACACATCCATGCCCGAGGCATGATTCGAACCTGCGACCGTAGCGGTCGTGCGGTTCCAGACTGTAGCGCCTTTAACCGCTCGGCCACTCCGGCCGGCCAATACACTTACCCCCTGATGCTATTCATGATGAATATTTCTGATGAATCGACGAATTCACAACGACAGTACTAGACGCACAAAATGCTTTCCATGTAGACCACGTCCCTACCTGAGGTTCAGAATTGAGAGCTATATATTGATCCAAATGCCTGTAGCAGGTAGGTGGTCGACCATAGGCAGAAAATTGAAACCCCAGATATTCAAACAGTGAAAGGGTACCCCACTTTATCAGAAAAATATTTGGACTCAAGAATGCAAATTCTACATATCTGTAATGTTTGTACTAAACAGATATTTTTGCGTTATGTAGACGGCTGATGATGGACTTCATAAGCTTATTTCCATTATTAGAGAAAAGAAGTAGTTGCGTGATGTAACAGGTGGAGCAGTGGCTTCTTTCTGAGAGCAGCTGTTTTCCTCCTAATGTACGTATATAGGGTGCCTCACAGAGTGGTTTACACTGTTCGAACTTTAATACATCGAACAAAAATATTAATAAAACTATGAATTTTGAAGTCACGTACATGGTCACAACATTACTTGTTATGTTTACCTGCTGAAGATGATCAAAATTTCCTCTATCCTTAGCAATACAGCGTCCGCAACGCACCGGATCCAATCGACACACATGTGTTATGACTGCCATTCAAACGGATTCAAAGATAGCCAGAATCGTCCCTGTAATGTCACCCAGTGCACGCGGCTTTGTGGCATAGACTGTGTCCTTCACATTTCCCCACAGCCAGAAAGATAATGGTGTTAGATTGGGAGCAAATTAAACACTTCTTCCTGAGCCTATCCACCTTTCAAATGTTTCCGCTAGTACAGTTTGTGAACAGCTGGTAAAGTTCGTCCCTGCAACGTGGTAAGATTATTTCCACCTGTCATGATGCCTTAAAAAAGGAATGGCCCTACAAGTCCTCTGATAGACATACCACATCACACTGATAACGCAGGAAGATTAAAAGCTCGTTCTCCCGTAACATGGGAATTGTCTCTTGCGCAGTACACACGGCTATGGTGACTGATGGTTCCATTCCGTTTAGCCGTCACCTCATCAGACCAAGCAACAACAATAGTCAGCTGTTCACTAACGCAAATGCCTTCACAAATTCGGGGCTGCTATTCGATATATCCTACGTTATATTATATATGTATACGATATATCCTGTAATAATGTAGTTAAGCGTATAATACTGTCCGTTGCCTTGAGTTTAGTTAACAATGTAAAAAAAAGACATGTGTCTACACAGCATAAATAAAAAGTAGTATCTCAGGAAAAAGGTCCCTTAACCTGTAGTGTTATGTAGTTTAATTATTTATTGTGCTTTACATTGTCCATCGCGTAAAGTGTAATTTCAGCATTAAGAAGCAAGTTTGATAAACAACACTCTATGTAACACCTAAGAACCAGCGTCCTTTCCACACGCTATTCAGTTGTTTCCTGAAGATGGCCTAATAAGGCGAAAATTAATTAGAAATAAACAAAAATCAGCAGAACAAAAACAGTGTATTTGTTATTCAACTTTAAGTATGAAATTGTTCTACCAAGGAGTAACGAAAGAATTCATAAATAAAATTTAGAAGTAACTCCCAGAAGTATCAGTGTGTGATGATAAGCAGCAGTCGTGTTTCAATGAAGTGGGTGGTTATAATCAAACTCTCCCTATTTAACACGTTATAACACGGAAAGTGATTACCGTACGAGTACCAAAATTGGTAGAATTAATGTCCAGATTATGGAGTGCATGATTTCCATGCGTCACAGCGCCACCGTGCAGTTCCAACCATGGCCACCAGGTGCCCTGATCATTCATCGTGATCCACAGTCTCACACAACTGACCGGCCGCAGTGCACTTGTCGACGTGTCAACAGGAGATTGGACAAAAGGAGCAGGGCGCTACTGGTTAAGCTCAGTTATAAAAACAACAGTAATGGTGCAGCTGCAATTCGAGCATATCGCCGGCTGAAAGGATTACCGAAGAGTCCTCTTTCTTCACCTGCTCTGCGGAGTATGATGAACAAGTTGGAATCAACTGGAGGACTGGGCGTCGCTCCGGGAAGAGGGCGGCGACCAGCTGTACCACAGTTGGTTGACGAACAGCTGTCGCTACGCCAGACAACGCTGCACGAATTACCGATCGTCAGGCAGTGCGCGTGCTGTGTCACGACAGTTGAACATCCCGTGTTCCACTATACGGAAGGTGCTTCGAACCACTCTCGAATGGTATCCGATCAAGTGGCTCCGACCACTATAGGACTTAACATCTGAGGTCATCAGTCCCCTAAAACTACTTGAACCTAACTAACCTAAGCACATCACACACATTCATGCCCGAACAGGATCCTAACCTGCGACCGTAGATGTCGCGCGGTTTCAGACTGTAGCCACCGCGGCCGGCAAATGGTATCCGTGCAAGATCCGTACAAGATCCATATCGCACAACAGCTTGCACCACAAGACGTACAACTGTTGTTTTCTGACAAAAGCAGTCTGCAAGATGAACTTTCCCACTTACAAAGAGTGTTTGAAGACAATGGGTACTCTCCGCAACAAATACAGAGGGCACTAAAACTGAAACCGAAAGAGGCCATAAAGAAAGCAGAAGAAGATGAAGAAACCTTTAAATCGATGGCCTTCCTGCCGTATGTGGGTAACCTCTCATCAAAAATAGGACGCATCCTTGGCAGACACAAAGTAAAAGTGAATTTTCGTCCTCCACCCAAGACAGCTGCACTCGTGGGCTCCGTGAAAGATCATTTGCTGCTCCGAAAATCTGGAGTTTTCAAAATTCCATGTGAATGTGGCCTTTCTTACATCGGACACACAACTCGTACTGTCCAAGAAAGATGTACAGAACACCGGAGATACACACGACTTTTACAACCAAATAAGTCGGCAGAGGCAGAGCACTGTATTGATAATGGTCACAGTATGTTGTATGACAACGTCGAAATTTTGGCAACTACATCATCTTTTTGGGACTCGATAGTGAAGGAGGCGATTGAAATTCGCTTGACGACGAATTTAATTAATAGAGATAGTGGTTTCAATCTTGATAAATCATAGAATCCGGCACTTGCTGTAATAAACTCACAAAGGCGTCGTCACAGTGCAGCTCACTATAATATATCGATATGCCAACAAAGATCAACTGCGGAGTCATAGATACAACTCGCGCATTATGCACGTCTCTGCCGCCGACCAACGTCTCTGGTGCATTTGCATCTGTGGCCGCATGCGCAGTCGCGCGGTACACGAGTATAAAGGGACGAAGCGAGCACTGGAGCGGCATCCGTCCCATCCTCTGTTATGCCAGTCCTGCCTGGATATCTGCCCCCCCCCCCCCCCCAAATTCTATAAGTCCCTCCAGATCCTTGAGCGTCATGCACTCCGCCTCGCCTTCCGTATACGCCTCCCGTCCCCCACGCAGATCCTCTATGATCTCATTTCTTTCCCCCATCTGCTCCTATTCCTCGAACATATCCGCATCCTCTACACCTCCCGCCGTCTTGAACCCCCTCACCCCCTGGTTGCTCCTCTCCTCTCCCATCCCCGCCCCCTGCCACGTCTTCACCGTTGTGTCCCCCCTACCCTCCATCTCTACACCCTACATCTCCTTTCCCAAGGTGGCTTCCATCAACTCCCCCTCCCGGACGATGCCCTCTCTCCCTCCATTTATCCTTCCTATCAACTCTGTTCCTCACTCCCCCTCCTTTCCTCTGTCCTTTCCCTGGGCTCCCTCTTCCTCCCCTTCTGTCCTGTTTTCTCCCCACTCAACCTCTCCCTACCTCCCTTCTCCCCCCCAAGTCCTTTTGTATTCTACTCCTCTGCCTACCCCACTCCCTGTCGCGTCTGCCCTCCACCCCTCTTCTGGGTCCTCATCCTCCATCAGCTCCTTTCCCGGTTTCACCCTTCGCTTTTACTCTCCTTTCCCCCTTTTTTGTTTTCCCATCTTCTGTCCAGTTTCCCCCCACCTGCTCTCGACTGTGGTATGTCACATTTGCCAACTTTTTAGTGCAGTGTTCCAGTGACTATTCAGTGTTGTTTGTCTTTCTCGTGTTGCGAACAGAACCCATGCTGTCGCTAGGTGTGAATTTTATGTCTTTTGCGAACAGAATCCAGACTGTCGCCGTGTTTTTTTAATTGACTGTCTATTGATTTACCTGTCTGCTTCGTATGTATTTTATTAGCATCATCATCCCTCTGTTCTTTAAGTTCCACGATTTCTTTTCGCCATGTTACTCTTTAAGTCACCGATTTTATCGCCTTTTTTTATTATTTATTCTCTTGATATTTCTCACAAAGTATGTAGGCTGAAGAGCGGCATACTAAGCTGCTGCCAGCCCGCCCCCCTTCGGGGGGAACTGAAATTCAATGAAGAAAAAAAAAAAAAACTGGAGCGGCAGTCTTGCGGCTCACTCTGAAGATGGCTGAACGTTATACAGCCGAAATATTAGAAGAAGAAGGAGATTTCTGGCGGCTGTACACCCGAAACTTAATGGAACAGTCTTTGCGCTGCCGAAACCTCAAGATGCACAACGATGTTTTAATTTCGCTCTCCACTTTCTCGCAAGGACTGAAATTGGCGAGGGCTAGCCCAGGACAGACAAAGCTTATTTTTCTCTGACGGGTGAGGTGAACACACAGAATTGCTGAGTGTGCGGATCTTCACCTCCAGTCACTGTGCATAAAGTTCCTTTGTGTGGTGAACGTGGCTTCACGGCTACGTTCATGATTGACCCACTCTTTTTTGAACAGGTTGGCGCTGAAGGACCAAAGACATCTGGTGTAACTGGCCAGCTTTACTGCGATATGCTTCGCCAGCGTGTCATACCCATCCTACAGGACAGAGACGCATTGAAGTCAACAGTTTTCGTGCAAGAAGGGGCCCCAACGCACATCGTTCGTGAAATTCAACTGCTTCCCCGAAACGCATTTGGAAACGATCGAATTATCACCCAATCGTTTCCAAATGCTGGCTGGCTCGATCACTTGATCTCACTGCCTGTGATTTCCGGTTGGGAAATTGTGGTCGTATGTAAAGTACACAAGCGGCAAGACGCAGTCAATACCTTCGCTGCGCAGTGCCGATGGTACTGTTACCGACGATTGTGCCGCTAAAGCGGAGTTATTGAACGCAGTTTTCCGAAATTCCTTCACCAGGGAAGACGAATGGAATATTCCAGAATTTGAAACACGAACAGCTGCTACATGAGTTTCTTAGAAGTAGATACCTTATGGGTTGCGAAGCAACTCAAATCGCTTGATACGGGCAAGTCTTCAGGTCCAGATTGTATACCGATTAGGTTCCTTTCAGATTACGCTGATGCAATAGCTCCCTACTTAGCAATCATATACAACCGCTCGCTCACCGACAGATCTGTACCTACAGATTGGAAAATTGCGCAGGTCGCACCAGTGTTTCAGAAGGGTAGTAGGAGTAATCCATCGAACTACAGACCTATATCATTGACGTCGGTTTGCAGTAGGGTTTTGGAGCATATACTGTATTCAAACATTATGAATCACCTCGAGGGGAACGATCTATTGATACGTAATCAGCATGCTTTCAGGAAACATCGTTCTTGTGCAACGCAGCTAGCTCTTTATTCGCACGAAGTAATGGCCGCTATCGTCTACCGTCTAGTAAGGACATCCGAAGACCAGTATCAGTTGCAAAGCGATTTAGAAAATATTGCTGTATGGTGTGGCAGGTGGCAGTTGACGCTAAGTAACGAAAAGTGTGAGGTGATCCACATGAGTTCCAAAAGAAATCCGTTGGAATTCGATTACTCGATAAATAGTACAATTCTCATGGCTGTCAATTCAGCTAAGTACCTGGGTGTAAAAATTACGAACAACTTCAGTTGGAAAGACCACATAGATAATATTGTGGGGAAGGCGAGCCAAAGGTTGCGTTTCATTGGCAGGACACTTAGAAGATGCAACAAGTCCACTAAAGAGACGGCTTATACTACACTCGTTCGTCCTCTGTTAGAATATCGCTGCGCGGTATGGGATCCTTACCAGCTGGGATTGACGGAGGACATCTAAAGGGTGCAAAAAAGGGCAGCTCGTTTTGTATTATCGCGTAATAGGGGAGAGAGTGTGGCAGATATGATACGCGAGTTGGGATGGCAGTCATTTTTCGTCGCGGCGAGATCTATTTACGAAATTTCAGTCACTAACTTTCTCTTCCGAATGCGAAAATATTTTGTTGAGCCCAACCTACACAGGTAGGAATGATCATCAAAATAAAATAAGAGAAATCAGAGCTCGAACAGAAACGTTTAGGTGTTCGTTTTTCCCACGCGCTGTTCGGGAGTGGAATGGTAGAGAGATAGTATGATTGTGGTTCGATGAACCCTCTGCCAAGCACTTAAATGTGAATTGCAGAGTAATCATGTAGATGTAGATGTAGATGTACGTTAAGGACAGGATTTATCAAGGGAACATTCACATATGTGCTGATATGAAGCGCAGTATATCAAGAGAGGCAGTCAGCATACCTACGGACATGATTCGTAGTGCTGTCCAGAATGCAATCCTGCGCTTTCAGACTCTTCAGACGCCGATGGGCGCGGTATTGAGCTCCTTTTGTAGCAGTAATGGTTGCGGTATGTAGCGGTATGACGTACCGTAGCAGCACATTAAAAATGTTTCAGTTGAACTGATTGTGCATTATTTCTCTTCCCCATGACCTTGACATTAATGGTACCAAGATTGGTACTCGTACAATGATTACCGTGTTGTTGTTGTTGTTGTTGTTGTGGTCTTCAGTCCTGAGACTGGTTTGATGCAGCTCTCCATGCTACTCTATCCTGTGCAAGCTTCTTCATCTCCCAGTACCTACTGCAACCTACTTCCTTCTTAATCTGTTTAGTGTATTCATCTCTTGGTCTCCCTCTACGAGTTTTACCCTCCACGCTGCCCTCCAATGCTAAATTTGTGATCCCTTGATGCCTCAAAACATGTCCTACCAACCGATCCCTTCTTCTAGTCAAGTTGTGCCACAAACTTCTCTTCTCCCCAATCCTATTCAATACCTCCTCATTAGTTACGTGATCTACCCACCTAATCTTCAACATTCTTCTGTAGCACCACATTTCAAAAGCTTCTATTCTCTTCTTGTCCAAACTATTTATTGTCCATGTTTCACTTCCAACATGGCTACACTCCATACAAATACTTTCAGAAACGACTTCCTGACACTTAAATCAATACTCGATGTTAACAAATTTCTCTTCTTCAGAAACGCTTTGCTTGCCATTGGCAGTCTACATTTTATATCCTCTCTACTTCGACCATCATGAGTTATTTTACTCCCTAAATAGCAAAACTCCTTTACTACTTTAAGTGTCTCATTTCCTAATCTAATCCCCTCAGCATCACCCGATTTAATTTGACTACATTCCATTATCCTCGTTTTGCTTTTGTTGATGTTCATCTTATATCCTCCTTTCAAGACACTGTCCATTCCGTTCAACTGCTCTTCCAAGTCCTTTGCTGTCTCTGACAGAATTACAATGTCATCGGCGAACCTCAAAATTTTTACTTCTTCTCCATGAATTTTAATACCTACTCTGAATTTTTCTTTGGTTTCCTTTACTGCTTGCTCAATATACAGATTGAATAACATCTGGGAGAGGCTACAACCCTGTCTCACTCCTTTCCCAACCACTGCTTCCCTTTCATGCCCCTCGAATCTTATAACTGCCATCTGGTTTCTGTACAAATTGTAAATAGTCTTTCGCTCCCTGTATTTTACCCCTGCCACCTTGAGAATTTGAAAGATAGTATTCGAGTTAACGTTGTCAAAAGCTTTCTCTAAGTCTACCGTGTTATAAAGTGTTAAACAGGGCTCCCTTCCACTGTGGGGCTTTGGAGGGCCTGAGCGAGCGGCCGCGGGCAGCCCACCTGGGAGGTCTGACGGGCGGCGACGCCTCGGCGGCCGTGTCGTCGTCCCGCGGCAGCTGCGGCTGCTGGCCGTTGTCGTCGGTGATGGACAGCTCCTCGAGGTCGGCGTCCGTGCGCAGGTCCTCGTCGGCCGTCGTGAAGTACTCCCCCGACACGTCGATCACCACCGCCTCCATCAGCAGGTTGCCCGACTGCGACGACTCCTTCGTGAACCGCATCGGCGGCAGGTCCACGACGTTGTGCTCTGCAGAAACCGCCGCGCCTCACCTCAGTGATTACAGTAGCAAGAGAAGTCAATCGTCATTTGTTGCGCGAGGAAAGGTCGGATGATTCTGACTTGCAAAAGGATTCACAGAACGATTTTCCAGAACATTATGTTTCCTAAGTGTCAACGACAATCAGTCTAGTCCCAAGATAATTACTGGGGGGCTGTGGAAGCACAGAATACCTACACCACATTTTAATACTCTATTCTAAGAACGTAAGTCATGCATCCCTCACTTCAAACTAAATCTCGCGCGTAAATGACTACCTACGATTATGATTCACTTAAAACTTCCGGGCTGATAGGCCGTGGTCGAAATATAAAACACTCTCCTGACGTTTCGTCTCCAACTGCGGGAGACATCCTCGGAGGTAAAGCGGCGAACTGCGAAGAGAACTCGACGCAGCGCTGATTATATAGGCAGTGCAGAGGGCGCCACAGTCGATCACGTGGCGTCGGCTATGAGATTGTTTCTGGTAATGCCAACATTCTCGATTGAAAGTAATCGATCGTTACGCTTGCGGTGCAACGCTGACATCCAAATTTTATCCAGTTTAACACCTTCGTCTTTCCTGTTAAAATTATTACGATGTTTATCAATCTCGATAGCCTCTCTATACAAGCGTGCATAATAATGCGATGTTTTTGATATGACGCTCGTCTCGCTGAATTTTATTTCATGATCACCTTCCTGGTAAACATGTTCCGCTACGGCCGATTTATCCGTGTGACCCAGGCGGCAATTCCTCTTATGTTCAACAAGACGGGTGTTCACACTTCTCTTTGTAGTACCGATGTAAACCTGTCCACAACTACAAGGAATTTTATATACCCCCGGTGTAGTTGTGGACAGGTTTACATCGGTACCACAAAGAGAAGTGTGAACACCCGTCTTGTTGAACATAAGAGGAATTGCCGCCTGGGTCACACGGATAAATCGGCCGTAGCGGAACATGTTTACCAGGAAGGTGATCATGAAATAAAATTCAGCGAGACGAGCGTCATATCAAAAACATCGCATTATTATGCACGCTTGTATAGAGAGGCTATCGAGATTGATAAACATCGTAATAATTTTAACAGGAAAGACGAAGGTGTTAAACTGGATAAAATTTGGATGTCAGCGTTGCACCGCAAGCGTGACGATCGATTACTTTCAATCGAGAATGATGGCATTACCAGAAACAATCTCATAGCCGACGCCACGTGATCGACTGTGGCGCCCTCTGCACTGCCTATATAATCAGCGCTGCGTCGAGTTCTCTTCGCAGTTCGCCGCTTTACCTCCGAGGATGTCTCCCGCAGTCGGAGACGAAACGTCAGGAGAGTGTTTTATATTTCGACCACGGCCTATCAGCCCGGAAGTTTTAAGTGAAGACAATACCGGCCGTGAAAGCTTACATTGTACGATTATGATTCATTTGGAAAAGTGCACTCTAACTGTGAGCGAAACCCCTTACAAGCCGCTACTGCGACCAGTCCCAGAATACTGCTCACGCGTCTGGGATGATTATCAAGTTGGCGTGGCGGCAGACAGCGAATGAATGCGCAGATGTGCTGTTAGGAGCGTAAAATGTCGGTATACTTTGTACAAAAGTGTAACGGAGATTCTCGAGGACCTCTGGATTTATTTGTGTATCTTACGCAGGGATATTGAGGATAAGATGAAACCGTTTAGAACGCGTGCAGAGGCGCGTAGGCAAACAACGGAACACAACAGGAAGTCAATATGATTAGTGCGAAGTACACACTGCTAAGCCTTGGTAATACCTTGTAGAGTATGTATAAGTTACGCATGCAGACATTCTCTAGCCAATATTTTTGTGGCCCCTGCACCAATATTTCGCGGTTTTCCTGCGTTAAATGTGGCACTGTTATCATGTAATTTACTTCCTGTAGTTCAGTTACTGACAATCTTACTGCCCACTTTTTCGATGAGGCTCGAAATACGATGCGACAAATGATTATTCAGGTGTGCCAGAGAGTCAAAAGTGTACTGGACTTCAGAAGCTCTAAATGGTTATAAAAAAAGCTATTACAAAAATTTTAATTAGTTATATTCGTCATTCAGTCAACCACCTGTCCTCCCTCACGAATGGTGTGATGTTAATGAAAGTATTTCATATAGAAGTAACTTATATATATATATATATATATATATATATATATATATATATGTGTGTGTGTGTGTGTGTTTGTGTGTGTCTTATATAATATAGAAGTCATATATATATATATATATATATATATATATATATATAAGTGTCTTCTATATGAAAGACTTTCGTTAAGATCACACCCTTCGTGAAAGAGGACAGGTAGTTGATTCTCCGAACCGAGCTGATGCTAAACTTTTTCTGATGTGTGTATTATATTATATTATATTACATTATATATATACATATATATATATATATATATATATATATATATATATATATATCCTGTAATAATGTAGTTATTGTGTATAATACTATCCATTGCCATGAGTTTAGTTTACAATGCAAAAAAAGAAAACGTATCTACACAGCATAAATGAAAAATACTCAGTTTAATAGTATCTTAGAGAAAAGGTCCATTAACCCGTAGTGTTGTGTAGTTTAATTATTTATTTTGCTTTTTATTGTCCATTGTGTAAAGTGTAATTTCAGCATAAGAAGCAGTTTTATATATATACATAATTTATTACAAACATAAATTGAAATAATATAAAGAGTATTCGGGTTGATGAACTTTCTACAGTGGTAAATCATTACCCAGTTTACGTGATAATCATAAATTATGTCGAATTTACTAAAAACCTCGTCCTAAATACGTCAAATCTTGTGTCAAATGAAATAAAATTACAGCGTCTAGGATATTTTGTAACACAATACTGATCGCCTGCGGTATTTATTTCACATTATTTTAATTAACTATACAACACCAGCAGCATTCCCTACGAAAATGAGCAATGCCAAAATCTTTTCCTCTAGAAAGAAATAGTTCGGTTTTAATGTGGCAAGGACCGTATACAGCTAATAAACAATATTTTTGGTGTATTTGTCCAGTCCGATCTTCCAGTCTTGCATTACATCTGTGTTTTATGCAGTGTAAAAATACAGTTAATGTTCCGTCAAATGCCTTCCCTTTCAATTGCGAATCGTTTGCTACTGGCGACTTTTGTCACCCCGCTTTTCATAGACAGATGTACGGCTCGGATTATTCTGTTCGACATGCAGCTACAAGCTACTTACTACAACAAAATGCGCAAAAGTTAACAATATGGTGTTTATGTACACTAGGCGTACTGCCTTCCGGAAACACAAACAGTGTTTTGTAAACTTTATTGTACAGCGTGAACCAGAACTCCATCGACAAACTTTGGGACGTTGATTAGGAATACCTTCTCAGTATTTTGGTTTAACGGAACCACGGTCTCCAGTAACTCCAAACACGGCCATTGCATCTCGTTTGCTTTACGTCCGTTTTCCACTCAAGATACCTGCACAACAGTGCAAATTCCGACAGCATGCGCTCAGTGTCTTGTCTACCATAGAAACCAATTTGTTCCATTCACTCACGGACCCGCTGTTGGCGACAGTAATGCCTAACTTATTTTTCGCCCTCAAACTTGCATCCAGTACTGCTCTGCTCTGTTGCACGCTTGTTTATCCAGCACTGCTTTTACGTTAACAGTGGTTCACAACAGTATGGACGGCTTGACTGATGAAGACTCTCGACCTTGGATTCACTGAACACTCCAGTAGAAGAACGATACAGCCATGCTGTGCTGAGCTGTTCCCACACCAACGGCAACCACATCGCAGTTCTTTTGCGGACAGGGGTGGTTGTATTACTCTGTGTTTTGTGTTGTACGTTTTGCTCATTGCATATTACAGGCTTCTTTGCTGTTGCGAGAGTATTTTCACAGATACAAGGATCAGTGCGGTAACAAAGCTAATAAATCGTAATTACATCACTACTCTGTAACGAGTCGCCGGAGACAGTGGGTCTCTCATACCAAAATGCACACAACGGATCCCTGAACAGCCTCTGAAAGTTTGTCGATGGAGTTCTGGTTCACCTTGCATATTTCTTAGGGTCTGGGACTGAAATATATAATTTAAAAGCTTATTTGTTGTAATAGTATTATTTGTCACAAAAATGATACTGAGTTAATGTACAGAAAGGTTCCAAGTTTAATTCATATCATTATCTCTCCAAGATTAAAATCAATAACATTCCTTTCAGAAAGCCTAAGTTAGCTGGAAAGAACCATCCAGACATGATGTCGCAAAACTGAAGATCAGTCAAGAAATGTTGAGGTATTCATTCGAAAGACTGGTTTGATGCAGCTCTCCATGCTGCTCTATGCTGTGCAAGCTTCTTCATCTCGTAGTACCTACTGCAACCTACATCCTTCTGAATCTGCATACTGTATTCATCTCATGGTCTCCCTCTACGATTTTTACCCCCGACGCTTCCCTCCAGAAATAAATTGGTGATCCCTTGATGCCTCAGAATGTGTCCTTTCAACCGTGCCCTTCTTCTAGCCAGGTTGTACCACAAACTTCTTGTTTCCCCAGTTCCATTCAGTACTTCCTCATTAGTCACGTGATCCATCCATCTAATCTTCAGCGTTCTTCTGTAGCACCATGTTTCGGAAGCTTCTATTCTCTTCTTGTGTGAACTATTTATCGCCCATGATTCATTCTATACATGGCTACACTCCATACAAATAGCTTCAGAAAAGATTTCCTAACACTTAGACGTATATTCTATGTTAACAAATTTCTCTCCTTCAGAAATGCTTTCCTTACCATTGCCAGTCTACATTTTATATCCTCTCTACTTCGACCATCATCAGTTATTTTGCTCCCCAAATAGCAAAACTCCTTTACTACTTTAAGCGTCTCATTTCCTAACCTAAGTCCTGCAGCATCACCCGATTTAATTCGACTACATTCCATTATCCTCATTTTGCTTTTATTGATGTTGATCTTATATCCTCCTTTCAAGACACTGTCCATTCCATTCAACTGTTCGTCCAAGTCCTTTGCTGTCTCTTACAGAATTACAATGTCATCGGCAAACCTCGAAGTTTTTATTTCTTTTCCATGAATTTTAATTCCTACTCCAAATTCTTCTTTTGTTTCCTTTACTGCTTGCTCAATATACAGATTGAATGACATTGGGGATAGTCTACAACCCTGTCTCACTCCCTTATCAACCACTGCTTTCCTTCCGTGCTCCTCGACTCTTATGCCATCTGGTTTCTGTACAAATTGTTAATGCCTTTCGTTCCCTGTATTTTACCTGTGCCACGTTTAGAATTTGAAAGAAAGTATTCCAGTCAGCATTGTCAAAAGCTTTCTCCAACTCTACCAATGCTATAACCGTAGGTGTATCTTTCCTTAACCTATATTTTATGAGAAGTTGTACGGTCAGTACTGCCTCAGGGGTTCCCACATTTCTCCAGAACCTAAATTGATCTTCCCCGAGGTCGGCTTCTATCAGTTTTCCCATTCTTCTATAAAGGATTGGTGTTAGTACTGTATTTCGCAACCGTGACTTATTAAATTGATAGTTCGGTAATTTTCACACCTGTCAGCACTTGCTTTCTCTGAAATTGGAATTGCTATATTCTTTTTCAAGTCTTAGAGTATTTCGCCTGTCTCATACATATTGCTCACCATGTGGGAGAGTTTTGTCATAGCCGGGTCTCCCAACGGAATGTTCCCTACTCCCAGGGCCTTATTTCGACTTAGGTCTTTCAATGCTCTGCAAAATTCTTCACGCAGTATCATATCTCTCATTTCATCCCCGTCCACGTCCTCTTCCATTTCCATAATACTGCCCTCAAATGCAACACCGTTTTATAAACCCTCTATATCCTCCTTTCACCTTTCTGCTTTCCCTTCTTTGGACTGTTTTTCCATCTGAGCTCTTCATATTCATACAGCTGCTTCTCTTTTCCCCAAAGACCCGTTTAATTTTCCTGTAGGCGGTATCTACCTTACCCCCTAGTGATATATGCTTCTGCATTCTTGCATAAGTCCTCTAGCCATTCCTGCTTAGCCATTTTGCACTTCCTGTCGATCTCATTTTTTAGACGTTTGTATTCCATTTCGACTGCCTCATTTATTGTATTCTTGTATTCTCTCCTTTCATCGATTAAATTCAGTATCTCTTGTTTTACCCATGAATTTCTACCAGCCCTCGTATTTTTACCTACTTGGTCATATGGTGCCTTCACTATTTCGCCTCTCAAAGCTACCCATTCTTCTTCTACTGTATTTCTTACCCCAGTTACTGTCAGTCGTTCCCTTATGCTCCCGATGAAACTTTTTACAACCTCTGGTTCTTCAGTTTACCCAGGTCCCATCTCCTTAAATTCCTGCCTTTACGCAGTTTCTTCAGTTTTTATCTGCAGTTCATAACCAATAAAATGTGGTCAGAATCCACATCTACCTCAGGAAATGTCTTACAATTCAAAATTTGGTTCCCAAAAATCTGTCTTACCATTATAAAATCAATCTGAAACCTTCCAGTGTCTCTAGGCCTCTTTCACGTATACACCCTCTTTCATCATTCTTAAAATCAGTGTTAGCTATGATGAAATTATCCTCTGTGCAAAATTCTACGAAGCGGCTTTCTCTTTCGTTCCCTTTCCTCAGTCCATATTCACTTACTACTTCTCTCTCGCTTCGTTTTCCTACTATCGAATACCAATACCCCATGACTATTAAATTTTCGTCTTCCTTAACTATCTGAATAACTTCTTTTATCTCATCATACATTTCCTCAATCTCCTGCTCATCTGCGGAGCTAGTTGGCATATAAATTTATACTACTGTGGTGGGTGTGTGATTCGTGTCTACCTTGGCTACAATAATGCGTTCACTATGGTGTTCATAGTTGCTTACTCGTGTTCCTATTTTGTCATTCATTATTAAAGCTACTCCTGCATTACACCTATTTGATTTTGTATCTATAACCCTTCATTTACCTGACCAGAAGTCCTGTTTCTCCTGCCACCGAACTTTAGCGGTTCCCACTATATCTAGCTTTAAGAACTGGACAAATACTGTTACCAAATTAGAACAAGCAGACAACGTTTCAGTCGTGAACGATTGGAAACGAGATTGTAGATGGTGGTACGAGACCTGCGACTATGGTGACACGTACTAATTGTTTTCTAAGGAACAGGAATGTGAAATATGTTACCATTATTAGGACAGTTGTAACAATCTATCACTATCGTTGTTTCTGTGTTATGCATTTGTGTTTGATCTGCTTTGTATTTGTCAATATTAAATACGGGAATGTCTTAGGAACACCAGGGCAAAGCACTCCGTCTTCAGGCCACAAGTGGCCCAGCTTGACCATCCGACCGCCGTGTCACCCTCAGCTGAGGATGCGAATAGAACGGGCGTGTGGTCAGCACACCGCTCTCACAAAACCAGCGAAGCTTATTATAAATTTAGTACTGTTAAATGTTTTCGAGGTTGTTGATTGGAAAGAGACGAAGAGAGATTCCTAGGTGGTGACTTACAAGTTTCATCTAAAATGAATGAGAGAAGATTTGTTAATGAACAAATAAAAATTGATTGATCTGTGCATCATCAAAAGTTAACAGCGCAGTTTATGTTACTATACATAAGCATTACATGTAGGCACTATGATTCTCTGTCAAGTGAAAATAAGAAATATGAACAGATAAAGTTATAGACTAATTTCTATGTAACAATAAAAGTAGTTTGCTTTATTAAAGGTATTTTCCTGAGAAAGGCAGCTCCCTCGTTCTTTGTTTCTAACATGGAGACGACACGGCAATCGGATTTTAGTATTTTTTTTATATTTATAGTCCATGATATCTAGAACTCGACGGCGTTAATGGCACCTCTCAAAAATTCTCGAGAAAATCGACTTCGAAGTCTTTCGAGCGTCTGTGACACCGTAAGGTAGAATTCGATTTTCTTGAATGGGCTTTGTGGTAGAGTGCTTGCTTGTCACGTGTATGGCGTGTGTTCGCATCCTAGCAGCGGCAAGTTTTTAAATAAAAGGAGCATGTTCTAGGAGCGTTTTCGTGAAGTATAAAATATGTCAAGATGAAACTGATTTGTAATGTTTTTTATTCATATGTTTATTAACAGCTTTTTATAAAAGGTCGCTCATTTAGAATTTAAAGTTGGAATGGAAACGATTTTTTCTGTTTGTGATATATAATTAGAAGCCGCGCATTTCTCGTGAAAATGAGAAATACGTGTTAATTAGCATATAGCTGATGAATTTTATATTTAAATTACGTAGATATTTGAACTGAGCGAAAAAAAAACGAAAATATAATGAATGAAACGAGAACCAAAACAACGATTACCACTCTCGAATGCTACCACATTGGTTTTTGCCAGGTTTCACAGAAATTCTCGTTGAACTTGCAGCATTGTTTAAAATTCTGCGTCAGCTGAGAACTCTAACTATTCTACCCACATAGCTGGCGAACACTCTACCACACAGCCACGGTGGCCGTTTAAGATTTGATCTGACGCTTATTTCGTGAGATATTTGGCCCGGTCACGATCAATGGACCACCCTGTATAAGGCCAATCTGCACGAGGAGAGGGTTTCTACTACTTGTCTTCATCCTTGCCAAACCTTAACTTGGTCAGCAAGGTTACCGGATCTCTCCCTAACTGAGAACGTTTGAGGCATTATGGGCAGGGCCCTCCAATGCTTCTTTAGGCTATTAAGTTCGCTTATAAAATTTTAAAGTCGATTTTTTCGAGAATTTCATCGAACTGCTATGGGTTATTGATATTTGAATTCTGAACTTCAGCTACATATACAGGGTGAGTCACCTAACGTTACCGCTGGATATATTTCGTAAACCACATCAAATACTGACGAACCGATTCCACAGACCGAACGTGAGGAGAGGAGCTAGTTAATTGTTTAATACAAACCATACAAAAATGCACGGAAGTATGTTTTTTAACACAAACCTACGTTTTTTTAAATGGAACCACGTTAGTTTTGTTAGCACATCTGAACATATAAACAAATACGTAATCAGTGCCGTTTGTTGCATTGTAAAATGTTAATTACATCCGGAGATATTGTAACCTAAAGTTGACGCTTGAAACCTCCGACGTTCCGTTGCGTGTAGTAACAAACACTTCTTTGCAGGGGCCCAAACAGCTGCAACATACATCACGTTTCTACAGAATGATCTGCCAACGTTGCTCGAAAATGTCCCACTGGAAACGCGTCGACGTATGTGGTATCAGCATGATGGTGCATCTGCACATTCCGCAATTAACACTAGGCTGACCCTTGGCAGGATGTTCGACGGGCGTTTCATAGGACGTGGAGGACGCATAAATTGGCCAGCCCGTTCTCCTGATTTTACACCTCTGGACTTCTTTCTGTAGGGTACGTTAAAGGAGAATGTGTACCGTGATGTGCCTACAACCCCAGGGGATATGAAACAACGTATTGTGGCAGCCTGCGGCGACATTACACCAGATGTACTGCGGCGTGTACGACATTCATTACGCCAGAGATTGCAATTGTCGGCAGCAAATGATGTCCACCACATTGAACATCTATTGGCCTGACATGTCGGGACACACTCTATTCCACTCCGTAATTGAAAACGGAAACCACGTGTGTACGTGTACCTCACCCCTCATGGTAATGTACATGTGCGTCAGTGAAAAAGACCAATAAAAAGGTGTTAGCATGTGGACGTAATGTGCTGTTCCAGTCTCTTCTGTACCTAAGGTCCATCACCGATACACACGATCGAACAGCGGCGGAGTGGTACTCAAGCGTCAACTTTAGGTTACAATATCTTCGGATGTAATTAACATTTTACAATGCAACAAACGGCACTGATTACGTATTTGTTTATATGTTCAGATGTGCTAACAAAATTAACGGGGTTCCATTTAAAAAAACGTAGGTTTGTGTTAATAACATACTTCCGTGCATTTTTTTATGGTTTGTATTAACCAACTGCACTAGCCCCTCTCCTCACGTTCGGTCTGTGGAATCGATTCGTCAGTATTTGGTGTGGTTTACGAAATATATCCAGCGGTAATGTTAGGTGACTCACCCTGTATATAAAAGGTTACAAAAATGCGATTGGCGTGTCGTCTCGTTGTATGGTGTGTAATCTACTTTGCCACCTAAATACAGGGACCTTTTAAGTTGGACAAAACTGTGTTCTGGATATCTTAGCAGACTTAAAATAAACTATGAATGAAATGATGGCAGAAGCCCACTGCTAGCTGTGTGTGTTTGCCCCTGTGCTGAAGACTGGTGTGAGGGGACGCAGACAGGTGAGCAGGTACGGACAGGTAGAGGTGGAGGCGGTACGCACCGGAGACGTGCTCGGACAGCTGCTCGGCGTACATCTCGACGACGGCGAGCGCCTGCTCCTCGGTGAGGTCTGGCGTCTCGTACAGCGAGACGGACACCTCGCGGCCGTCGAACGAGAAGCTGAGGTCGGGCCGCTCGCTGAGCACGTCGCACAGCTGCGACGTGCGCTCCTCCTGGATGGTCGACAGCGACGTGTTGCGCGCCAGCGGGTGCGCCGCCCCCGCCCCCGCCGCCACAGCCATAGCCGGCGCCTCCGCCTTCATCACGCGCTCTGCGCACACAGTACACACAGATACCGACTGGCGTGTCCTGCAGTCTGGAGCTGACTTCCCCGGACTCAGACAGCAAATAATGTGTGCTTCAGCATAAAATAGACCACTCTGGAAGCGGCACCACAAATGAACGCTTAGGAGGAGCGTTCATAAGGTTGTAACTGTCACCTCCAAATATATATATATATATATATATATATATATATATATATATGAACATCATCATCATCATCATTTAAGACTGATTATGCCTTTCAGCGTTCAGTCTGGAGCATAGCCCCCCTTATACAGTTCCTCCATGATCCCCTATTCAGTGCTAACTTTGGTGCCTCTTCTGATGTTAAACCTATTACTTCAAAATCATTCTTAACCGAATCCAGGTACCTTCTCCTCGGTCTGCCCCGACTCCTCCTACCCTCTACTGCTGAATCCATGAGTCTCTTGGGTAACCTTGCTTCTCCCATGCGTGTAACATGACCCCACCATCTAAGCCTGTTCGCCCTGACTGCTACATCTATAGAGTTCATTCCCAGTTTTTCTTTGATTTCCTCATTGTGGACACCCTCCTGCCATCGTTCCCATCTACTAGTACCTGCAATCATCCTAGCTACTTTCATATCCGTAGCCTCAACCTTGTTGATAAGGTAGCCTGAATCCACCCAGCTTTCGCTCCCATACAACAAAGTTGGTCGAAAGATTGAACGGTGCACAGATAACTTAGTCTTGGTACTGACTTCCTTCTTGCAGAAGAGAGTAGATCGTAGCTGAGCGCTCACTGCATTAGCTTTGCTACACCTCGCTTCCAATTCTTTCACTATGTTGCCATCCTGTGAGAATATGCATCCTAAGTACTTGAAACCGTCCACCTGTTCTAACTTTGTTCCTCCTATTTGGCACTCAATCCGTTTATATTTCTTTCCCACTGACATTACTTTCGTTTTGGAGATGCTAATCTTCATACCATAGTCCTTACATTTCTGATCTAGCTCTGACATATTACTTTGCAAACTTTCAATCGAATCTGCCATCACAACTAAGTCATCCGCATAAGCAAGACTGCTTATTTTGTGTTCACACACACACATATATATATATATATATATATATATATATATATATATATATATATATTGCTTCGTGGAGTTCCATCTTTGCAAGTAAATAACAGGCAGGTTTTTTGCCATTCTTTTACTTGTGAAGCATCTTCAGTGGCCTTATACGGTACTTGCAACTGTGTTGCTGTATTACGTTTTTTCTTCTTATTCTCTTTTTTTCGGGTTAGAAACAACTCTACATGCACAAGTTTCCTGAGGTTAAATTATCGCTTAGAGTTACGATTTTCGATGTTGTTAATACATGTGTGTCATCCTGCAGATGTACAATATTTATTCTGTCTGAGCGTATATGCCACAACACAAACAAAAGACTAAGGATAAACACACAGCCACAAGTAGCAACACTACACTTTGCAAACGCACACATTCAATACACGGTGAAAAGTAGAAGTGGAGTGTTGAAATAAATGTGGTTGGAAAAATGGTGAAAATGGGCCAATTGGAGTACGCAGACCGAGGAAATATATCTCGGCGACGACACACATTGATTAACAATTCGTAACACCAATCGACAATTTAATCTCACGAAACATTTTCTGCAAAAGTTGTTTGTAACCTGAAACACAAGACAATAACTAGAGAAAACGTAACATTCAAAATTACTCGTAGCTACTATATAACGTACTTAATATACACAGGAAAAAAACATGTATTACAGGCCATGGAAGATGCTTCACAAATAAAAGAAGCGAAACGCGTTTGGCAAAAAAACTGCTCTTCATTCAGTTGCAAAGACGGAATTTAACACTATGAAAATAAATGCGATTTATTTTGTGTCTTTGCACGTACATATTTGCAGTCTTGGTACACACTGCACCTCCTACGTCATAGTACCGAGTGTACCCCGACAGAGCAGCCGAAACAAAATAGTGGACCCTATTAGTAACGTGGAGATCGGTTGCGCCATTTACGTTTGACACATCTAGCGGCGTGCCTGTATACTGTGACGTGCGGAGTTCAAGGCGTACCATGACGGGCATAGATAACTGCACACAAACAAACAATTACTTTCGAACTTTATACTGACGAGGCGTACTTAAAAAACTTTATGACGACCTCTCGCATTGACGAATCTACAGAAATTACCTAATTAATTCATGTTCAATACAGACTACTCAATTATTAAAGTGTGTCATGGCCCACCATACGAATTTTCATTTGATCTTCTTTAGTAATAACGTCATTAGTAGTCCGAAAATTGCATCTTTCTTTTAAGTTTTCTTTCGCTGGTGATGTAGAAGTGATATGTTTTATGTTACTAAGGTGATGTTGTATTATAAACTACATCTTCTTCGATTATTACAAACTCTTGTGGAATATTCAGCGCAACTAACAGAATACAACATCTACTTCTCAGATCACTACCATACTTTTATATCACCGAAACGGATTTCCTATTTGTCAAAGAAATGCGTTTTATTGGTGATATAACTCAACGACTACCGATACTACGATCGTACAAAGCGATAAAATACAATGTCTATATTGTATGATGCATATTTACATTTCGCATCAGAGAATGCCCATTTACATTCCCCAGCTCTCCATCACTTTGATTCACACGTATTCGAAATCACGTCTTACAGAACTGACAAGAACTTGCGTCACCACTATACTTCGTAAAGTGCATCATGTGTTGTAGAACTGACACTACAGACACTTTCTCTCGCTATTGTATTTCAAGTCTTGAATGGTGCATTTAGGTCATTAGCTAACAATCTCTCATTTCAAATAATCCGAATGAAAATTAGTACTCACCATAAGCTCGTTGTTTCTTACAATCCATTAAACTGAACTATTTAAACGCTACGCGGATACTGTTTGAACAGTATTGTTATTGTGCAGAATGGCCCAAAAGTGGCTAAAAATCTCCAATAAACGTGGGTCCGCAAAGCAACCGTTGAAGTGTTATCGCATTAATTCGAGTTGGGAGTCAAATGTAAAGTCCCCTGGATACCGCGGTATTTACGTTGGTATCTCAAGTTTCGGAATAACTATCTGCTTGTTTATGCATGCACAACTAATTGCCTTTCCCCCTCCGTCACAGTGCCGTTGGGCCTTACAAACAGTTACGAACGTGAAGGTACCACGGACAGGAGGTTACACCAATGAAGAGTACGCTGACACGAACTTCATATAAGACAAAGCGAATGGCAGTGCCCTTGAGGCTGCACAATTTTATATCGTAGTAAGAGGCTTTTCCTCTCCCCAGTCAGCCCGACAGGCGTACATTTAGCCAGTTACATCAGCGCCTTAGAGAAACCGGGAGTTTCGCACACTATGTACGAGAAGGGCGACCCAAATCCATAACAGCCGATGTTGAGGAAAGGTGTTACTCATTACACACGAACGTCCGAGTGCTTCAACAACAACGATTGCTACCCAAGATCGAGTACTGAGTCATAGCAGTGTGTGGCGGATCTTGAATCGGCAAGTACTCTATCCGTATCACCTCCAGCGATTGCAAGTCCTCAATAATGCGGAATTCCCTCCTAGGGAGAATTTCTGCCAATGGGTGCAACAACAGTGTGAGCTGAATGCCCTTCTTGTAAGCAGTTTTCTGTTCGTGGATGAGGCTGGATTTACTCGTGACGGTATTTTTAACTACCATGACTGTCAGAGTTAGGCCGATGTCAGTCCTATTACAACACATGTATCACGACACCAGCAACGTTATTCGTTGAACGTCTGGGCAGGACTGCTCGGGGACCGCATAGATGGACCACACTTTCTGCCACAGATACTAACCGGACACCAGTAGATGCGGTTTCTGTGGACTGTACTCCCAGATGTACATGATGTCTCACTTAACAAACGCCTGAACATGTGGTTCACGCATGTCGGGGCCACAGCACACTTTCATTAACTCGGACGTATGGTTAACAGTGAATAGGTAGAGGAGGGCCCGTGCCATGGCCTCCAAGAGTTCCGGGTTTAAATATCATGGGTTTCTGTGTGCGGGGTCGTGTCAAAAGCCTAGTCTACGTTACCAAGGTCTACTCTCCTGAGGAATTACGCTAGCGGATTAAAGCAGCCTTCCAGAATTTACGGAGTTCCCCAGGACTGGCTGAGAGGATTCGGAATTTATTTCAGCGACGAGTTCAATGTTGCGTTCAGACGTATGGACAACATTTCGAACACCTGCTTTGACGTTTATAGAGGCCATGTGTTGCTAGACAATGATGAACTGCAACCGAAAATGTGTTGTATCTCGAGAACGGTTGATTTGTGGACCCATGTTTATTGGTGCTTTTTAGCTACTTTTGGGCTGTACTTCCCATGTGTCAGTTATGACCATCACTTCTGAAGCACGCATATATCACTTCTGAAGCACTCATATATATATATATACGAGGGCTGTTCAGAAAGTAAGCTCCGATTGATCGCGAAATGGAAACGACTATGATAATCCGATAAAGCTTTGCACAGATGTGTTGGGCAGTGTCTCTAGTATGACCCTAGATAGCATCACGTCACTCCTCTCATTTCTGAGCTCACAGTGATCGCGTAAAGTTGTCTAGAGAATAGTGTCTCCCGCCAAGTACGAGGACCTGGTGAGAAATTTCGCCTGAAGCTATACAGCCAACATTACATAACTGTCGTGCAGTTTCTTCTACAAGGCAATATTCTCAGCCGCATTCTGAAGGGGCAATGAAGATGCTCCTGCATCGTTTTCAATTGGAAATGTTTGACTACCCACAATACAGCCCGTAATTGACTCCCCCTGCGTTTCAGTTCTGCTCACATGAACCGCTGGCTATGAATACAACATTTTGGCACAGAAAACGAGCTGTAGGCCAGCGTAGAGAATTGGCGGAAAGCACTAGCGGCTGTCTTTTATGATGAGGGTATTGGAAAGTTGGTACAACGCTACGACAAATGTCTTAGTCAGAACGGCAACTACGTAGAGAAGTAGCTGGATGGTGTAGCTAACTGTTAAAAATAAAACATTTCTAATTTTCACTGTGGTTCCCATTTCGCGATCAATCGGAGCTTACTTTCTGAACAGCCCTCGTATATATATATATATATATATATATATATATATATATATATATATATATATATAAAAGTAATAGAGGAAATCTCGGCGAGGAGCAGTTTGGCTTTAGACGGAATACTGGCACCAGAGATGCAATAGGGCTCTTACGAATCTTGGGAGAAAGGTTTATTGAAAAAGGAAGAGACCTATATATGTGCTTCTTCGATTTAGAAAAGGCATTTGACAATGTGGTTTGGGACAAGCTGGCTACTATTATGAGGGAAAAGAGAGTGGACTGGAAAACCAGAACACTTATAAACTCATTATACCTTAATCAAAAAGTTTCAGTTAAAGTGAGAGGAGAAAGTACAAACTGGATCAGACTAGAGAAAGGAGTAAGACAAGGATGCTGTTTATCACCTACTCTTTTCAACCTGTACTTGGAAAATATGATTGACCAATGCTCATTAGATGACAAAGGAGTAGAAATTGGAGGAAGAAGAGTAGGGTGCTTGAGATTTGCTGATGACACGGTCCTTCTAGCCACAGGTAAAAAAGAACTACAGGATTTGGTGGACACCATTGCAACTAACGGAAAAAAATATGGAATGAAAATTAACACAAATAAAACAAAAGTATTGGCAATAGGAGGAAATAAGGAAATAAAAATTGTGCTGAATGGAGAAACACTAGAACAGGTGCAAAATTTTAAGTATCTTGGAAGCGCGATAGACACCGACTGGAAGTGCACCACAGAAATTAAAACAAGGATAGCAATGGCAAAAGAGGCGTTTTATAAGAAAAGGAGAATCTTCTGCAGCGGTCTGGACAGAGAACTCAGAAAGAGACTCATAAAATGTCTTGTATGGAGTGTTCTTCTATATGGCGCTGAAACATGGACTATGAGGAAAAAAGACAGAGAAAGGCTGGAGGCTTTTGAGATCTGGACATGGCGGAAGATGGAAAGAATAAGTTGGATGGACAGAGTAAAAAATGAAGAGGTACTGAGAAGAGTGGGAGAGAAAAGACAGTTACTAGATGTAATAAAGAGAAGAAAAAGAAATTGGATGGGGCATATATTAAGAAAGAATGACGGACTGATAAAAACAGTTTTAGAAGGTTATGTAGAAGGGAAAAGGAAGCGAGTAAGGAAGAGATTCCAGATACTGGATGACATGATGGACGGTACAACATACAGCAGCCTTAAGAAGGAAGCAATGGATCGCAGAAAATGGAGAGGCAAAGGACCTGCTAATATAGCAGATAACTGATATATATATATATACATATATATATATATATATATATATATATATATATATATATATATATATCCTCTCGACGCGTGGCATTTATGACGAAGTTCACCTTGCTCTGTGCAAGGGGCGTTGCGACCTCCCGCAAAACAGGCATGTTTGCAGGGTTGCCTGCTCGACAAACGCAAGCAGCGTAACCACAATATAGTAGCCTCACAACTTCGCAACGGCAGTGTCGTGCACTGAAGTAGTGCGTCACAGAATCCCTCCGACCGTCAGGCATCTAGGGGCTCGGACAGCTCTACGACAGCGAGTTGTCTTCGAGTTATCAGTGGATTGTGTACGAGTTGGGTACGAGTGTCACCGAGAGCTCTATAGCGGTCTAAAAGTGTTTGTTTCGTGGACGTTGCCCTTTGAGACAGTGCTCCTCGGTTGGACTTGGAGCCTGGGACGAGTTAACTGTTTTGGTTAGGACTTTGTGACCAAGTGCTCGTCAGTGCACTTGTGTATATTACGTTGATAGTCTTCATAAGAATTCGAACCCTATTTCCTGTACTTGTAATTAATGTGGTGGCTTTGTTTCAGTTCTCTCACTTTGTAGACGTACAGCCACCTCGATGAACTGAGACAATAACTTATGTGTACAAAACAGCACATAGTGACGACAGTCAAAGCATACCTACATTTCTCCTGGGTGTTAATACCTATCTCTTATATACGCGTCTCTTCCTTGTTGTATAACCCGTTATTTAAAAGCTGTTTACCCATTAATTTCATAGCATGCAGGAATGAATCAATCACTAAGTACAATATGTTCACTTTTCAGCCATTTTACTGACCTTCTTTGTGTACAAAAGCTTGTCACAGAACGCTGGTAGTCAGTAGCCGACAGTTCGATGTGTGCCGTTACGAATACGAAAGAAAATGGTTAATGTAGCACTTTTGTTTTCTTCACAAACTTTTTTTAGATCTTTCTTTTCTTACTAATGAGAATTCGGCGGGCTCTTGTAGAACGTCCCTGTTTTCAGTTAAACACCGCAGCGGAATCGAAGTGGGCAGAAAGGTTCTGAACTTGGGATAACTGAGAGGGTATTTGTAATCCCGTAATTCACCGTACGACCAAGGAAAACCTCCCAAAAACAATGATCTGAACAGGGGGAGTGGAGAGGTTGGGATTAATTTTAATTTATTTCTGGGTCAGTGTTGTTCATAGTCTCAGACATCCACTGGAAATTGATGACGACTATCATTCACTGTATGTTTGAAGCTCTAAATACGCCATGACAGCTAAGCGAGAGAACAAGTGCAATGTTCATACGGCGAATAACAATGAAAAATTATATGAAGTCGTCAGTTTCCCATTAAAGATTTCTATACCACGGAGAAAGTTGAGCAAGACATCGCAATGGTGAAAGGTATGGATATGAAGACTGTAGGTATTCTAATACTTCCCACGTCATCCCCATTCTGTTTAGTATTTTCCACAGATCGGTTGCACATTACTTCCGAGTGGTTTTTGGAAAGTGACGACCGTCTATCCCACCCTCTGTAGTCGACAAGCACACAGGGCAAGAAGTTAGTCAACCATCGGAAGACATCACGCTAATACAGTTTAACACTTCCTCTAACCATCAGAATGGAATCAATTCGGCTAGGGAGAGAGACCACCGCTTCGCAAGGTATCCGACATCCAGCTGAAGCCTGTCGCTGAGGACTAAACCTGTAGAGGTACCAAACTGCGGGGGAGTTGATTGCTGCATTTCTCCCGCTGTTCGCAACAGCCAAAGATTTTTGTTAGTTTAATACTGGATGATTTCGTGGGGCCAGTCGACGTGCAATAGGTTGCCCTCAAACCAGGATCGTATGCGTGTAGCCCTGAGAATACGGTTGCTGTCATCTTGGAAGACGGAAGTATCCGCAGCATTCTCATTACGAAGATTTAGAAGAAGGAGCACTATTTGGCCACCGAGATTACTGAAATAAACATCCTGGTTCGTGTTCAGGGTAACATATTTGAGTGGAACGCAAGTCAAGCACGCAAAACATTACTGAACCACATCCAGTCTGAACTAGAGGGGACAGACGAAAGTCTGGAAACACCAAACATAATACATTAACATGCTTAATACGGTGTAGGCTAAAATGGCTCTGAGCACCATCAGTCCGCTAGAACTTAGAACTACTTGAACCTAACTAACCTAAGGACATCACACACATCCATGCCCGAGGCAGGATTCGAACCTGCGACCGTAGCGGTCGCGCGGCTCCAGACTGTAGCGCCTAGAACCGCTTGGCCACGCCGGTCGGCCTACGGTGTAGAAAAACCGTTGAGATTCAAATCAGATTCCAATTAACTTGGAATGGAAACCTTCAGGTCCTGCACGGTTTTCAGCAGCACAGTGGCAAGTTCGGGTAACGATGACACAGGTGTCTAGCGATCATGCACTCTTCTCTCCAAAATTGACTTCAAAGGCCCAAAAACACTGAGATCTGCTGATTGTAGTGGTCAACGGAGAAGCATAATTATTCCTCGTGTTCGCAAAACAAGTCCTGGACGATTCGAGCTGTGTGAATAGGGTCGTGTCATCTTGGAATACAGCGTAGCCACTGTGGAACAAACATTGTACCATGGGATGGACCTGATCAGCCAAAATGGTCACACTGTCCCTGTCAGTAATTCGATCTTGTAAAGTACCCGAAGTGCCCGTGGAATACTAGGATATGGCTGCCCCAAACAACACAGCAGTCCCCGCCATGTTTCACTCTTGGGGCGTAAACTCGGCCAGAAGTTGGAAACAGTGAGCAACAAGATTCACCCGACCAAATGACTCACTTCCATTGCTCCACAGTCTATTTCTCATAGCTTCGGCACCACGTATGTTCTGTTACGGGCATTTGCATCACTGATAAGCAGTTTTGTAATTCCAGGTCGCCCTGGAATTCCCTGCTCCTGGAGCTCCCTTCCTGTTGTTTGAGTGCTGAGAAGGTTCGCAAGTGCGATAGTCAGTTATGAAGTAAATTTTTCAACTATCGTCTTCTTATTTTTCGTCACAATCCCCTTCAATGATCTCCCGTCACGTTCACTCGACACACGCTTTCGACCGCATTGTGACTTGGCGGATGGTGTTTTCCACTCTCCGTGTCAGCGGTATAAATCTTCGGCAAGGTTACGGAAGCGCCAACGTTATGAACACCAACAATTAGTCTACATTTGAATTCGCTTAGCTGCAACATAATGCTGTCAGACTTACACAGAACACTCTGACCATGACTGACACTCGGAATGTTTCGAGGACATCGCACAGATGTCGTTCGTGGCCAAATACGAGTATACCACCACACCTTGCAGGCTTGGATAGCATCTGTATTTGTGTTGAACAATGTAATTCTCGTGGTTTTTCCATATCTTTGTACAACTCCTGTACAGCCTCCACACGCTGCGAGAGGAAACGAGAAGGAAACCGTGGCATTCGTGCCAGACCCCACGCCTCCAGTCACCCAATGTCCAGTTTCTGCCTCGTTTATTCCTTTGAAGACGTACATCTTGGTGTGGCGCTTTCAGTAATAAGTCGACTACAAATATCTACTGTATGTAGTTCGCTTTCCAATGTTCGCTCGTAAATTATTTTAGATGGATATGCATCTCACTGTTAACAACAATTCCTGACAGGTTCGAAATCGACCGTCATTGACAAGGTGTGACTATTTTCTCCGGTCCCTGCCTATTACGATCTCTTTACGATCGCTGTACTTACGCCGTGTTGAGACCGCCGATGAATAGTACATCATTCCTTATAGATACGTCGGGAGCACCGCGTTAATACACCATCAAATCGGGCAACTTCATTCAGATCTGTACATTAAGGTATTACAATGCCTGTGTTATTCAGAAGAATGCACAGTTTCTTCGACAATGCATGCACGTCCGAAGGAACTTTGCATCGTACTTTTGAACAGGCACTGCAGTATCACATTCATTCGCCGACACCGGCAAGCAACGTTCAATTAAGAAATATCTCCCCCTTGCGGTAATATCCATAGTGAATGTACGAATGCAGGTTGTAGACACATGGTTGACGACATATGGAAGTTTAGGCGTGGCCGTGACTCGTGCCCGGATAAAAAAAAATGAAGTCCCATGCTTCTTTACAGAGCGTAGGGGAACGATGCCGGAAGCCTAACCATGAAGCGACCGCTCGTGATAAGCGGGAAATTCGGGTTCGACTCCCGGTCCGGCACAAGTTTCCACTGTCATAATTCCATTATAGAGCCAGTGGCGTCCATATTCGCGAATGTGAGCACATGTCATGTCATTCATGTGTTGTCACAGGTACGTTCACACACGATAGCTCCTTTCCGTCTTTCTGTCGCGTTTTCACGCCCGGTCTATCTTATTGCTTAACTACATACAATCGACTGGCAGGTTCACACTACTACACTGCCATAATTTGCGCCGGCGGTGGAGTATCATGTGACCGCGTGAAACCACTTCTATACCTCCTACAGCGCGCTAGAACAAACACTGGGCTCACTAACATGTTGCATGGTGAATGTCCGCCTGCTTAGCTGGGTGGTAACGTGTTTGCTTCCCATGCAAGCTGGCCCGGCTTCGATTCCCGGCCGGGGTGGATATTTTCTCCGCTCGGGGACTGGGTGTTGTGTTGTCCTCATCATCATTTGATCCTCATCACCGGTGCACAAGTCGCGCATTATGGCGTCGAGTGAAATAAGACTTGCACTAGGCGACCGAACTTCCCCTATTAGGGACCTCCCGGCCATCGCTGCCATACGCTCATTTCTATTTTTTTTTTTTTTTTTTTTTTTTGGTGAACTTGTCCATTTTGTCCACCTATAATTTTGCTCGATTCGCCCTGCTATCGACGAGAAGTTGAATTCTATAACCCAAGAGGAATAGGAGGTAGAATACACGTGCCATAGAAAACACGCTTGAATACGTATATAACGAAGTCCACTCTAAGATATAAAGCGAAGCACTACGAAGCAATTATCTGAATGGGATGGAAATCGGCAGATGTGATGCCCAAGTATTGAGAAAGAAATTATTAGATTCAGAAAAAATGGATGATTGGACCATGTCACTAACGCGCTGGTACATCTCTGGCCTTATGCAAGGTTATTGAAGGTCCTCCCGATGGATATTGTGTCGAACTCTGTCCAAATAGCGCGTCAAAATCCCGAGATGATTGGAGGACCATGCCCATAACGTTCTCAACTGGGGAGGCCTGGCCTGTCAATGACTGGAATAGAATTGTCTTCAGTGATGAGTCCTGCTTCGAACTGAGCCCCGATGACCAGCACGGCCGCACAGCAGTGGGATAGCAACCCAACTGTCGCCTCCCCTAAGGCTCGATAACCAGGAGTAATGGTCTGGGCCGCCACTTCTTTTCACAGCAGGGCTCCTTTGGCTGTCATCCGCGGCGTCCGTACAGCATATCGGGACGTCGTCGACATTCTACGTCCCGTTTTGTTGCCCTTGATGGCAAGCCCTCCTAGGCTTACATTTCAGGAAGATAATGCCCGCCCACATAGGCCGAGAGTTTCTACCTCTTGTCTCAGTGCTCACCAAACCCTGCGTTGACCAACAAGCTCGCCGGGTCTCTAAGAGGTTGAGAACGTTTGGAGTATTGTGGGTAGGGCGCTCCAGTCACTCGGGATTCTGACGACCTAACGCGTCATTTCTGCAGAATGTGGTAGGATATGCCTGAGGAGTATATCTGACAACATGTCAGGCACAGTCAAGCCGAATAACTGCTTGCATAAGGGTCAGAGATGGACTTGTTCTATTTGTGAAGCTACTTCTCTTGAATAAATTACCCAATTTTTCTGAAATTATAATCATTTCTTCGTTTCTACATGTGCATGATAACTACTGATTTCCGTCCCATTTAGGTAATTCCTTCACTGTGTGGCCTTCTTTTCTTAGAGTGTATAAGCAAGCACTGCCAACGTGTGTGAATAATCGTACCATTTTCTAAGTAGGCTATTTTGGCGTGTCTAATAATGAGGCTCCCTGTACTTAGAACAAAGGATCTTCGATCAGCTATCAAGGAAAACGGTACGTTGCTTCAGATATTAGATTGTTATCGAAAAGAGTACTTTCCGGTTTCTATTCAGCTATCCCAATTCAAGTTTTTCATGATGTTCTTGAATCACCTGAATAACTGAAGCTCCGGTGTCTGACGTAACTCGGATAGTGATTAGACGTTGCACTGTAAGTTCGTTTACTCTCTCCTAATGCGTATTCCCTCTGTTAACTTCTGATTGATCTTTTCGCAGTTAGTGCCTTGTATGTGGCAAGTTGATCAATGAAGGGTGCAGCTTCGTCCGTAATGAAGAAACGAATCAGCCATGGTCTCATGGAATTAACTGTTCTGATGCGTGGTTATGAAACCTAATCCAAATGATTTCGCTGGCAATCACACCAGAGTTGCGTCGCTTAGAAGTGGAGTGCGACACCTCAGGTCATTAAGCGAGGAAAGTCACAGAGATTTACGGTGCATGATGTCTTGGCTGTGGCGCTCCGAACATTTGGGGTTCAGCCAGGAGTTGTTGCACAAGCCACACGGTACGACCTCTAAGGCTGTCACTGCAAATTCGTCTCTAACCTCTGTTGCAAAATTCGCCTATCTACGGGTCACACGTGTGTGAAGCCAACTATACAACTGCAGTGTCCTGTTCTTTATAACTGACTATCAGCGACTTCTTTACATGTGACTATCAGCGAGTTACAGGAGTATGACTTTCCCATTAACGTAGGAATTTCAAAAGAAATGCCAGTTTTTGAAAGTTAATGGTACTGAATGTATGTGGTGAAACATTACGCAGTGTTTGTAGTGTCCGTAAGTATGTTTCTGTTAATCATGATAGCAGCGGAATGGGGTTCCAAGATTTTTAGACCAAAATACGTTTTTGAAGGAAACAGAATGTTGAATCTCAGACTGCTGGAAATTACAGGAAAGACAATTTACTTCAAAATTAAAAGCTGGTGGAGAGCAGAAAACTGGTACCGTTAAGTACAAATTGTCTGGTAATTTTTTTGATAAGTTGTGTCTTTTGGTTAAATTAAAAAATCTTGCTGGCTGTCTTTTATGAATAAAACTTTAGGAGTAGCTTTAATTTTGTAGTGTAAAGAAGATGTACACAAACTTTTTCATTTAAGCTGAGATTTTTATTTCGGATTTTTAGCCATACTCACTCGCTGCAACTACTACAAGATGTCAGTGAAGGCTGACATGGTCAGGGTCGACAGACGGCGGTCTTGATATATAATTTATTAAACAAAACACTTTTAAAAGTAAACACAACTAAAGTTCGATAGCTACTTTCCGTTGCTATCTGCAACCGTCTTCAAATCTGTAACACATGTAGGAATCATAGCCTAAGAAAATTACGTACAATCAAATGGAATACAAAGCTCTGTACAGCACCCGAGGAAAAATAATGGGAAGCAAATTCCAGATGTAAAAGTGGCCATATAACAGTGCAGTATAAACTACGTTAATGCCTATCAGGTACCATACAGTTCAAAATACGAGAAGGTGGTGACCAAGCATTGGAATACATCGCTGGCTGCAGTCATGCAAACAGTGTAGATTCGTTAAGTTCAAAAGCAATAACAGTACGTAGCTGAAAATGTCACTGCGAGCAAGCCAGGTTGCAGACCTGTCGAAAGAATTGTAGACCGGGAGTCTCGAAAAGCTTACTCACATCCAAATTGATTTTAAAGTATAAAGATAATCATGACACAAAATTAAAATTGCAAGACAGAGATGACAGCTGATGTTGGTTGGCTATTTCGGTTGGCCAGTAGGAGCCCTCGCATAATTCACTTCGTTTCGACGTGTCTTTCCAGATTGGCGGCTTGCAGCGTTCTAATATTATCCGTCAACTTGTAACTATTTCATAAAGATGACTGCGTTATGCGGCACTCAGGAACATTCTTGTGTAAATTAGGGGAATGGAATCTCCCTCTCATTTTATGACTGTTGATCACTTAGCTTTGTTACAAAAATTACCACGCCCTGTATGGCTTATATGTTTACAGGTACAGTACAGCTGACAGTTTTTGGAATCGTTGCGTATACTGCTTTCACGACGGTACCTGTTATCCTATTGCAAGTAATGAGTTTTTCATCCATCTTCTACTCACGCAACTGGAAAAGTTCCTATATGACCGCCAACCTGCGAAATTACCGAATATTATTCATATTTTTATCGCTACACTCTACTTCGATGTTTTTATCATTCGATCCTCACGTATGATTCGTCTTTTATCCTGTTATTCACATTTGTTAGTGCTACTGTGTATTTAGATGCTTTTATCGTCTGACTTTCACATATGATCTAACTTTTACATATGGCACGTTGCCTAGCTATTAAGGCAGCTTCCCTGTGTTGTAGTTTTTAACTTCATTTCCCTGTTACTTTTATGGTTTTAAAATTAGTTGTACTTAGACACAAGCTTTTTGGATTTTATTCATGTATTAGTGCCAGTTACATTGGCTCTGCTTCCTACAAACGGCATGCTGCCAGTTCAGGACGTAACTCTGCCTTGTAATCTTAACTTTATGCTATTATTATCTTCATATTTTAAATCCATTTGGATGTAATCTCTTTGTGATTCCCGGCCTACAATTCTTTTGACAGGTCTACAAACGGGCTTCCAACTACGTACTGATATTGCTTTGGTACTTACCAATGCATGTTGTTGCATGACTACAGCTAAGGACGCTTTTCAATGCTTGTTCACCGCCTTTTCATATTTTGAACGGTATGTTAGCTGAAAGGCATTAACATAGTTTATACTACACTGCTATATGGCCACTTTTATTTTTAGAATTGGGTACCCATTATTTTTTCTCAGATGTGTACAGTGTTTTTGTATTTTGCTTGATTGTACATAATTTTCTTTGGCTATATTTCCTACATGTATTACAGACCTGATAGATGGTTGCGCCTAGCAACCGAAATTAGTTATCGATCTTTAATTATGATAGTTAAACTGCCATCTAGACATTAAAAGTTTTTACTTTTAAAATTTTTTTTAGTAAACTATAAGATGTTACATTAGTAGCACGATTGTTACTATGGTTACTGCAAGACGAATTGTAGGTTCGGTTTTCATTGGTCTGAAGGTGTATTTCACTTGAAAATACTGGTTGATGGATTCATTTCTTTCCACTGTCAGACGACCCTGGTTCGGTTCGAAACTTTTAAGAGATTTAATGAGTAGTAGTAGTGGAAAAAGCGTCTTTTACCAGTCGGTGCATTGGCAGTCATGCCTGAAGGTACCTACTGCCACATCCACGCCCTGCCTCAGAAACTAGGAGCACAGTTAGCTACCGGGTAACAAACAGCCGAACCCATCCAACCTCAGATATGCGAACCAGTAATATGGTCGGCATGATCGCCGTCCTTATCTTGCTTTGATTAATACCTTTTATATATACGAGTTGGCCACCAAAACAATTTTTTTGTATGAGAAACTTATTTTCGGCGTAAGCTGTCAACGGTTAGCTAATTTCGACGTTTTGGTCATTCTCAAACAAACATAATTTATTAGACTACGTGTAACATTTGAGAATGGCCAAGGAGTAGAAATTATCTGAACGCAAAGAATGATTACAAATAAAATATAACCTATGCAGGAAACAGTTTTATCCTACAAGCCCTCTTGATTATTTTCGCCAAAGAGAAGTTGTGGGCGAGACATGCCACAGACACAAATTGAATTCCCGGTCTGGAAAGGTGTCAATGGCTACCAGTTGCTGAGATATATTGCAAAGCACCCTAATGGGGCGGATTTGGGAGACGGTTATCCTTACAGCGAGGCACCAATGAATTTGACTGCCTGATGCAATGAACCGAAAACAGGCAAATGTGTTCTTTTATAGTAAGATTTAAACAAAATATATATTTATTTCTTAAATATAGGAACTTATTTACTTCCAACTGACTTTATATTGCGGCCAACCAGGACCGTAGGAATGTACGAGTATTATTGTGATACAAATCCGCAGCAGGTGTTGAATAATCCTTTATTACTGATACAAGTTTCGCTATACTACAGTTGCATCATCAGGTACATATTCAAACCATTTACAACGAAACGTAGAGATTATTGGGCGCCCCGCACATTTTATTAAACATAACTGAGAGTGATGTGGCCGTGAAATAATGTCTAAGTTTCACTGTGAATGATTTGAATATGTACCTGATGATGTAACTTTAGGGTAGCGAAATCAGTTGTAGCAATAAATAATTACTCAACACCAGTTGCCATGTTGCTTAACAAGAATGTATTATTTAATTTGAAATGAAAAAAAAAATATTTTACTCAAAACTGTGGAAAATTTTCTTATCTCGACTGGAGCATTAAAAGAGTGAAATACAGGGTGATCAGACATAGTCTGAAAATCTTGTATAGCTGTTTCACTGTAGACTGTGCTCAGAAATAATGGTTAATAAAAAATCCGATTCGTTAAGCCGCCTCCGAGTTAATTAGCATTTAAGTTAGCCAGTCAAGTCGTTGCGCGCACAAATTCCAGCGGCCCGCCAGAGAGTGTCGCGAAACGTTTTCCTCGGTTGGTGTGCTAAAACCGAACAAGAGAGCGATACAAAAACTGTACGCGGGACGGTAGTAACTATCGAACAGGAGCCAAAGGCAGAGTAGTTTCGTGCGCTTCGAGAACACCTGACACTGATTGTATCTGGCGGGAAACTTGAATTTGCACGCGCAGCAGCCTGATTGGATAACTTCAATGCAAATTAACACAGAAACGGCATAACGTATAGAATTTTTTCGTAATACACTACTGACCATTAAAGTTGCTACATCAAGAAAAAAATGCAGATGATAAACGGATATTCATTAGACAAATATATTATACTAGAACTGACATGTGATTACATTTTCACGCAATTTGGGTGCATAGATCCTGAGAAATCAGTACCCAGAAGAACCACCTCTGGCCTTAATAACGGCCTTGATGCGCCTGGGCATTGAGTCAAACAGAGCTTGGATAGCGTGTACAAGTACAGCTGCCCATGCAGCTTCAACACGATACCACAGTTCATCAAGAGTAGTTCAAATGGCTCTGAGCAGTATGCGACTTAACATCTGTGCTCATCAGTCCCCCAGAACTTAGAACTACTTAAACCTAACTAACCTAAGGACATCACACACATACATGCCCGAGACAGGATTCGAACTTGCGACCGTAGTGGTCACGTGGTTCTAGACTGAAGCGCCTAGAACCGCACGGCCACTCCGCCCGGCATCAAGAGTAGTGACTGGCGTATCGTGACGAGTCACTTGCTCGGCCACCATTGGTCATACGTTTTCAGTTGGTGAGATAGATGGAAAATGTGCTGGCCAGGGCAGCAGTCCAACATTTTCTATATCCAGAAAGGTCCGTACAGGACCGGCAACATGCGGTCGTGCATTATCCTGCTGAAATGTAGGGTTTCGCAAGGATCGAGTGACGGGTAGAGCCACGGATCGTAACACATCTAAAATGTAGCGTTCACTGTTCAAAGTGCCGTCAATGCGAACAAGAGGTGACCGAGACGTGTAACCAACGGCACCCCATACCATCACGCCGGGTGAAACGCCAGTATGGCGATGACGAATACACGCTTCCAATGGGTGTTCACCAAGTTGACGCCAAACACGGATGCGACCATCATGATGCTGTAAACAGAACCTGGATTCATCCGAAAAAATGACGTTTTTCCATTCGTGCACCCAGGTTCGTCGTTGAGTACACCATCGCAGGCGCTCCTGTCTGTGATGCAGCGTCAAGGGTAACCGCAGCCACGGTCTCCGAGCTCATAGTCCATGCTGCTGCAAACCTCGTCGAACTGTTCGTGCAGATGGTTATTGTCTTGCAAACGACCCCATCTGTTGACTCAGGGATCTTGACGTGGCTGCACGATCCGTTACAGCCGTGCGGATAAGATGCTTGTCATCTCGACTGCTAGTGATACGAGGCCGTTGGGATCCAGCACGGCGTTTCGTATTACCTTCCTGAACCCACCGATTCCATATTCTGCTAACAATCATCGGATCTCGACCGACGCGAACAGCAATGTCGGGATACGATAAACCGCAATCCCGATAGGCTGCAATCCGACCTTTATCAAAGTCGGAAACGTGATGGTATGCATTTCTCCTCCTAACACGAGACATCACAACAACATTTCACCTGGCAACGCCGGTCAACTGCTGTTTGTGTATGAGAAATCGGTTGGAAACGTTCCTGATGTCAGCACGTTGTAGGTGCCGCCACCGCCGCCAACCTTGTGTGAATGCTCTGAATACCTTATCATTTGCATATCACAGCATGTTCTTCGTGTCGGTTAAATTTCGCGTTGTAGCACGTCATCTTCGTGGTGTAGCAATTTTAATGGCCAGTAGTGTAGTTATTTCAGGAAACAACCTACCCTCAACATCCTGATGAGCTTTTCAGTTGTTTCTGACCTCCCTGTGTTTTGTCCAGGCAGTCCCCCACATTTTGCAAGCGTTTGTGAAAGACTCTGCTTTCTGAACCGTCCAGGGCCCTGATGAACTAATCTTTATTAACAATGGCTTTCGATAGTACGGTCATCATGAGGTGTTATCCCTATATGGCAACATTCTCACTGTCGCGTCAAATAATGTAAAATAAAAGTCATCCTGCGTCACAGTCGTTAATAGTAAAAGCTGCTCAGTCAACAGTAAAACGCACAGATATACGTCATTTATCTTCGTATGGTATTGTAATAGGCAAAGGTCTAATACTGTAGGGACAGGAAAAGAAGACGCTCTCGTTATGACTCCATGCTTCTGTCTAAAATAACAACGTCGCCAAATAGGCTGTTGTAAATGTTTTCATTTTACCTAAAGATGGTCAAATGGTCGAAACCGGTAGTTAGTTAAGAATAATCTCTTCAGAAGCTCATGGAAGATCCGAAAGATGATTATTTTAATTAAAAGACAATTTCTAATCTTATTCCTTGTGGTACAAAACTTGTTTCTTTCTTCAAGCGTTGTTCAACATGTCATTGTCAAGAAGATTTTTTAATGAAATTCTCGAACCTGTTAAACACACGAAAAACTGTCTAATTTTGACAGCCCTATTAATTGGTGATTATTTTTTATTGTTGCTGTCAATTTCCAGCAGATTCCTTGTAATGTCATAATGACCACTCAGGTTTTCATAAGCTGACTTATGCAGCACGGTTCGGTACGGCACCGAGCTGCCTCGGTAGGTACAGAGGCCTCTGGAGAGACTCACCCTCGAAGCCGAGCAGCGAGGCGGAGGAGGCGACGGTGCCCATGCAGTTGTGCGCCTCGCACGTGTAGGTGCCCAGGCAGCAGGTGCCGTCCTGGCCCGAGATGATGCGGTGGATGTCCCCCGGCTTCAGCTCGGCGCCGTCCTTGTACCACTTCAGCACCGGCTGCGGCACGCCGATCACCTGCGACAGCAACAGAGTTACAAGGTACGGCCTCACAGGCGACACGAGGTAGCGACTGTTTATCCAGGTTGTCACTCCAGCCGTAAATGAAAATTAATTCTGGGTTCATATCGTACTTCCAACCAGGCCTTACACATAGTTAATACTACAACACAGAAATACGCCATGGCAGTAATGATCGGCATTGCCGGGGCATTCTATAATCTCTGGTGGCCCGAAATGTTTAAGAGGTTAAGACATCTGGAGGTACTGCAATCACTGTACAACAGTTTTCTAGACTACTGTAAAGAGCGATTAGTCGAATGGGAGATGGACAGCCGAAAGTAATTAAAAGAATTACCGAAGGCTGTCCTCAATGGTCGATCTGCTGCCTCATCTCCTGGGACATAACAATCGAACAACTCCTACAACTTCTGCATAGGCATGACAGGTCAGACGGAATTGACGCCTACGCAGATGACTTATTAGTTTTAGTCACTACAGACGACAGAGTCCAGTTAGAACAGAAAGCCAGTGGAATACTACAGACAATGACACAATCGTGTCACAACAATAAACTCATGATAGCCGAAAACAAAACAACAGACGGATTACTGAAAGGATCACTCCAAAGGAATCCGTCTGTTAAAATTAGGGACACAAACATCAAACGAGCACACGTTACGCCTTACCTTGGGGTACACTTAGATGAAAAATTGAATATCCACGAACACATTAACAACAGAGGAAGCACAAAAAATACTACACAAACTATTGAGGTTAAACTCAAAACAGTACAGACTAGCAGCCATACGGACATACCACTGTGCGCTCTTCGAATCAGTACTTAGATTCGCAGCTGGCACCTGGACACACAGACTGAACCTGGTCACCAACAAAGAATCCGTCAGACGAGGGCAGAGAACTGTCCTACTTAGGCTACCTGGAGCCTTCGTTACCATCTCAGTGGATGCACTGTGTGTGGTGCTCGGAATATGCCCCATAGATATCACGATCACATACAGAGCTGCTAGGTGCTGGTTAATAATGGGGAGACTAGATAAGGTACACACAATAACTGGTGAACCGATGGAGACGATACGTCACCTTGAAAGTTGGCGTTTGGATACATGGCAAGGTCAGTGGGGTGTAAGCGATAACGGACGTAGACTCCACGACTTCTTCCCTGACATAAAAGAGCGGTTGAGAATGAAACATTCGATCTCAGCCGCGGTATGGTACATTTCTTAACCGGACACGGACCTTATCCTACACACTTAAACCGCGTGAGTCTGAGGCAGACACCTACAGGCACATGAGGGGGAATAAGCTTCCCCAGAACACACTGTCTTTTTCTGCGGGCAATACGCGAACAATAGACACACACTACACTTAAACTACACAGAAACAGACATATAGATATATACACAGCAATAAGAGACGAAGAACAATGGGCAGAAGTGAGCGTATTTTGACAAACAGTATTTCAAAAACAACACATGAAAAGCACCTGCGGACATGGCATAACAGACATGCCTATGTGCAACATAGCAACAATCGCCAGAGGGTGGACAGCGATGCCCACAGTGACAGCCAAAACAGTGACAATCAGAAGGGGGATGACGAGATCTCACAGTAAATAAGCATAAGGTACTGGCGATCTAGCCAAGAAATCACCAAGTGCGGTAACACTGATGGGCACCTAAAGTTAATACATAGGATTAGTAATAAATAGGATTAGCAATACTATTTGTCTAGTAATAGCCATTTGTGTGTGTATGGGTGTGGGTGTGGGTGTGTGTGTGTGTGTGTGTGTGAGAGAGAGAGAGAGAGAGAGAGAGAGAGAGTGGCTGGCAGTCAACAGCTCGAAGAAACCATTGCGAGGTATTCACCGTCAGTCACAATCGGTGATGCTACGAACAAATCTCCCCTCTATCCTGTCATCTTTTTATATTCTTCTTAAGAAAATTTACTTATATTTCAACATTAAATTATTCTTATTTTGGAAGGCATTATTCTTTATAAATGTTGTACATAAAACAAAAGAAAAGAAAACTGCAAAAAAAATGAAACACGGTTCTTCATATTTTGCATCTGATACTATCTACTAGAACTCAGTTCATTTTCTTACCTGTATCATAGTTCTTTGATAGTATGTGTTCTCCTGAGTTTGTTATTTGTTGTTTAATATAAAGTGCGTGAGTGATTGCAGCCATACATTTTCATGTAAGTTACAAAATCAGAAATTTGTTGTTCTACTGCGAAATGCAACAAAGATATTTCGAGAGCAAACTGTTGTGATCAGCCAGCACCAATTAACTCCTGTGTAAATTTAAGTTTAGCTTTCTTTTAGTAAATGATGAAGTCACATTTATCAAGTAAATTTACCAGCAGCTTCCACTTCCAAAGTCCCACGCTTTCTGCCGTTTCAGCGCTGCGTGTCAAGAAAAGTGAAGCTCCCATAAGGGGCGGAGGAAACGAAATTATACTCATTGTACTATACTCATGATGGTATGGGATGTTATTTCAGTGACACAAAAACGAGTAATTTGGCAGCACGAGCCGCCTTATCAGGATGGCGCCCTGCCCCATCTGCCTCAATGCATGCACTGATTTGTGTGGGAAGAGTGCCACAAAGGCGTTGTATCCTTTCCTGAGGCAAGTTGCCCGCAACAGGTCCTCGATATCATATATAGTGTCACTGTAACGGGGGTGACATCAGAGCTGGTCCCAAACACCTCCTATCGGGGAAAGATCTGGGGGCCTCGATGGCCACGGAAGTGCCTCAACATGACAGAGACAAGTGCCATGTGTGGACGAGCATTATCCACTTGAAAATTATTACGATGATACTGCCACACGAGACGTGACGTAGCAGGACACAAGATGTCCACGATATACCGTTGTGCCCGCAGAGTTCCATTAGTCACTATGAACCACAACCTGAAGTCATGCCCTACGGCTGTCGCACCACGAGCTAATCGGCCAGTATTAACACCACTGTGCCAGTCGAAAACACTGGAAGAGTGGGGCCTTCGCTCATGTCGCTACTACACTTTCCGGCGATGGTCATCCAGAGTACTGCAGAGCCTCCCTTCGTCACTGAACACAATGTGACGTCACTCGTCAGTGGTCCACGCTTCGCGGTCGCGGCACCGCTCCAGACACAGCTGTTTGTCGTACTGTGTGTGAGCGGCAGCCTTCGCTTGGGGCGCTCATTCCCTAGTTCCATTACTGCCACTCTCCAGTGAACGGTGCAGGATGACACAGTGGAACCTGTTACCTGTTCTCGAATGCTACTCGCAGATATGAAGGAATTTCGATGTGTTTGGTGCACAGTAAGCTGGTCCCCCGTTGTGATGGACAGATGAGCTCGACCGGAACCTTGAAAACGAGAACACCTGCCGTCACTTCTCAAGCAGTCCAACATCTTTCCTCTTTTACTTAGAAATGCCCAAGAAATCTGCATATCGCACGACTGGACCAGCTGGCCAAATTGAGATCCACAACGACCTCCCTTTCAAACTGTGTCAAGTGCTGATAATGCTGCTTCATACAAACATGAGGCACCCCTGTGTCATTTACAAGGGTCACTTAACATCTGAAGCCGTTCACACCTCTTACGTACCCTGCCACACCCGGTAACAACACTATTCTCTTAGACAGTATTCTATTAGAATACTGCTGCGCGGTGTGGGATCCTTACCAGATAGGACTGACGGAGAACATCGAAAAAGCTCAAAGAAGGCAGCACGTTTCGTATTATCGCGAAATATAGGAGACAGTGTGTCACTGAAATGATACAGGATTTGGGCTGGACATCATCAAAAGAAAGGCGTTTTTCGTTGCGACGGCATCTTCTTACGAAATTCCAGTCACCAACTTTCTCCTCCGAATGCGAAAATATTTTGTTGACACCGACCTACATAGGGAGAAACGATCACCACGATAAAATAATGAAAATCAGAGCTCGTACGGAAAGGTCTTCGTTCTTTCTGCCCGCTATACGTCATTGCAATAATACAGAATTGTGAAGGTGGTTCGATGAACCCTCTGCCAGGCACTTAAATGTGATTTGCAGAGTATCCCTGTAGATGTAGACGTAGATGAAAACGCGAACAACACTAATGCACTGTTGTGCCGTTCTACCTGCCACAGACATTTGCACCTCTGATTGTTTACATGCCCACTGATGTTGTGTCCGTGTACGAAATTATCCGACCATATCTTCTGGATGCTTCACTTTTTTTGTCAGACAGTGTATTTATTGTGGATCTTTTCTTTTGATGTAAGACGCTTACGTGCCCAACGATATTACCCTTTGTCACAACGACTGTAACTCACTGAAACAGAGATCCTTTGAACTTACAGCAACGACGTTGTTCCACAGAATCACATCCAGCTTTTAATTGTGTAGATTGACAGCACATCTGTGATACGGGAAAAGGTCCTTAGCGAAATAAATTTCATAGTTACGGTTGTGCCCAGCAACCGTGGGAGGACCCATTTACAGAATGATTATTAATGCTGTGACGATTTCATAAGACTATATTTTACCAGCATTAAACGCAAAGTAAATAGACGATGCTACCGTCTCCTCAGAGGCCAAAGTTTCAAGATTCAGTGTTGGTACTTCATGTGTAATATGAATCGAAATGTGTAGGCTGTTGAAAAGCACGACAATGTTAAGAAATTCATCGTAAAATATGACTGCTTGAAAACGAGCGAAGCGACATCACTCCTATCATTAAAATTTATTTTCATCCATTCGTTAAGTCATTCATTGCATTCCACAGAGCCCATGAAGAAAGCGAACCTGTAGAACGCGTAACGAGTGAAGATATATACGAGGACTACTTTTACCGAGATATCATTTTTCGCGAAATTAAAAACACAGTGGAATCCAAAACGGTTTTATTAGCAACATCTAGGTACACCTTGCAGATATGTCTCTACACAGTCGCGTCTCTGATTTAGATATTTGTCGTAGCCTTCTACCAACTTTCCAATACCGCTGTCAATTCTCTGCGCTGGTTTGCACCTTGTTGTCTGTGCCTTAATGCTGTCCTCATAGCCAGTGGTTCGTGCGAGCAAAGGCATGACAATCACAGGGAGCCAGGTCTTGGCTGTATGGCGGATATGAAACACTACCCATCGAAATCGCACAGACTGTGTCGCCTGGCCACCAAGAGCTGTTCCATAACAATTTCATTCACAGTTCCAGTTGTATGGCTCCCTCCGTGTATAGCGATTATACGACTATGACATATGGGGCCTGAAGATGGCATCAGTGTAATGCCGAAACTCGTACCATATAAGAAGTTCATAAAATAAATTCCTACAATACATACGGCTGTTGGTAAATTATTGCATCAAGGAATACATGCCAGTCGTTGTCCCACGGTCCTTAATGGATCAAAAAAATGGTTCAAATGGCTCTGAGCACTATGGGACTCAACTGCTGAGGTCATTAGTCCCCTAGAACTTAGAACTAGTTAAACCTAACTAACCTAAAGACATCACAAACATCCATGCCCGAGGCAGGATTCGAACCGGCGACCGTAGCGGTCTTGCGGTTCCAGACTGCAGCGCCTTTAAGCGCACGGCCACTTCGGCCGGCTTAATGGATCAACGAAGATTTTTAAGTTGTAGTTGCCTTTACAGAGCAGAAACCAAAAGATAGATATAATATTATACTTCTCGGCCCTCACCTTGCATTCCAGATTGACGGCGCCCTCTTCGGATAATATGGCCCTCAGACATTCGAGGAAGCGCGGCTTCTTGTAGTGTTTCGGAATTACCAGCTTCAGGAAACAGGACGTCACGCTGTGCCCGAAGTCGTTCGATGCGACGCACTTCCACTCAGCCTGGAACAGGAAAGAAGTTTGAAAGAGACAGCACACTCAAGTCTCTAAATTTCGATCAACAGTTCACAGTTACGTCCTGCAGCTCTATGAATACACCTACGATATGTTAAGAGCTATATGCCTGTCCACTGAGTTAATAAGCAACTGTCACCTGAGTCAATATTGTTCAAAAATGGCTCTGAGCACTATGGGACTTAACTTCTGAGATCATCAGTCTCCTAGAACTTAGAACTACTTAAACCTAAGTAACCTAAGGATATCACACACATCCATGCCCGAGGCAGGATTCGAACTGCTGTAGCGCCTGGAACCGCTCGGCCATATCGGCCGGCTCCATATTGTTGCTCAGCTGTTCACGGCATTCAGGTTGAGTATCATACATTCACAGATTGATTTGGTGAGGGGTCTAGACAGCGAGGTCATCGGTCCCACCTGATTAGGGAAGGACGTGCAAGGAAGTCGACCGTGCCCTTTCAAAGGAACCATCCCGGCATTTGACTGAAGCGATTTAGGGAAATCATGGAAAACCCAAATCAGGGTGGACCGACGCGGGTTTGAACCGTCGTCCTCCCGGACGTGAGTCCAGTGTGCTAGCCATTGCGCCACCTCGATCCGTACATTCGCTAAGACTGTTTCAAAGATACTGCCTTTGTAAGACAAAAGATCAAAATTTCAATGCGTAGTTAAGTCATAGGTGACAGTAGGCCTATTTGAATTTATTTAAGATTATCTTTTCCCTTATAGCGAATTTAAAAGACTCGCTGAGTTAACTATAACTTTTATTTACTTCTTTTTCTTGCATCAAAAACCATTCTTAAAAAAATAAACAGAATACTTTTAGGAAATGCACTGCCAAATTAAAGTGAAAAGTGAACGAAAAATATCAATAACGGCATAAGGGATGTGTAGATCTACAGCATAGTTTAGAGAAAGAGTATTTTGAGTTTACATTGTAGAATCTTTGTACAACAGCTCTTCATATCAAAAAAGTGACAAATTTGTAAAATGTTGTTCGGTGGAGTGAAAAGATAGATGATAAACTCAACGGGCGTCTAAACAGCGCCTGACATAATACCGTGGCTTGAGACACGATGATACATACATTGAAGGAACTGATGAAGACTGATGCTGGCGTTTCATAAGAAGCAGCTTCTGACATCTCGTTGATCTTTACCTGACTTAGAGTAATAGGCAAACTTAATTTGTATACCTACCCCCATACCTTTGATCTTGAAAATAGGGACCGAAGCGGGCAATGAGAGCGTGTATGAACTAGCTCAGCAATAGTCTAAGAAGGCCTCCGCTTTTAAGATAAGAATGAAGACCGAAGGATGGAACAGAGGTACGTAAGGAAAGAAGTCTACAGTTCCAAGCAAATACAAAAAATTATATACTAGTAATATAATCTGCAGACGTCTGGCATGGGAAAGTTTTGAACGCTCGGTTCCGCAAGGTCCTTGACATACAATAAGAAAAAAAATTGTAGAGGGGCGACTTTGCGGTTTTACCTTTTAGACTATGGACACGCTTAACTCTAGAAAAATTCTGAAAACAACTTATAACATTGTTATAAGTGATTAGAATGCATGAAGACTATGTTGATGGAAAGTAGGAAGGAGACATACGCAACAGAAAGTTTCGAAGATATCAGCAAACAGAACAGCGTCACATAGAACTTATAAAGTGATCACAAAAGATCCTACAACGCTTCAGAGATCCGATGCTTACACGACACGACATGTGTCAGGAGCCCAAGACTCTGCTTAAATGTCATTACGAAAGATGCAGCAACACTAAAGTGACTCGTTTGCCAAACCAGCCTTCTTCTAGGTTTTGAACGTTTTCTGTTTATGCTCACACCAGTCTACATACACTTGGTTTACAGCAGATGTCCGAAGCTATACTAAAATAGAAACGAATCTACTCCTAAAATATGTGGACATTCTTCAGCTGCGGCGTGTTCTTATTCTTTTATCACCGACATCACCATCAGAAGCATGTAACTGCCGTGTGGAACATTTCAACATGGCGCAGGGTGAATTCCATTTACATACGCTGTTGTATGACAGTACGGAGATTAATCCTTTTATATCGTAAGGAGAGAGGCCAGTAAATCGTTGGTGAAAACCATGACATGTTTTTCCATGTCTCGTTTCGTTGTCGTTCTCCAACCCCTGTCAGCCCGTCCAGTTTGGCAATGGACGGTGACGGGTGGAAACGGATTGCATTGTCCGCAACACTGTATCTACTCAGCACTAGAGCGACTGGAAGGCTGCTCCTTTATTAAGATTTTTGCCTCCATCAGTTAACTCTTTGCAGGTGGGCATCGTTACAGCCTACCAAATATGTAGACGCTCTGAGAGGACGGTGGTCACTGTGGCTAACCACACATTTTTTCTCAGTTTACCGCTGAGAGGCGATAGTTCTCTCAACTAAGCAACTAATTACGGTTGACTAAAGTTTCAGTAGATACGAGGGCAGTTCAATAAGTAATGCAACACATTTTTTTTCTGAAACAGGGGTTGTTTTATTCAGCATTGAAATACACTAGGTTATTCCCCAATCTTTTAGCTACACAACACTATTTTTCAACGTAATCTCCATTCAATGCTACGGCCTTACGCCACCTTGAAGTGAGGGCCTGTATGCCTGCACGGTACAATTCCACTGGTCGATGTCGGAGCTAACGTCGTACTGCATCAATAACTTTTTCATCATCCGCGTAGTGCCTCCCACGGATTGCGTCCTTCATTGGGCCAAACATATGGAAATCCGACGGTGTGAGATCGGGGCTGTAAGGTGCATGAGGAAGAACAGTCCACTGAAGTTTTGTGAGCTCCTCTCGGGTGCGAAGACTTGTGTGAGGTCTTGCGTTGTCATGAAGAAGGAGAAGTTCATTCAGATTTTTGTGCCTACGAACACGCTGAAGTCGTTTCTTCAATTTCTGAAGAGTAGCACGAGTGTGTTCGCACTCTCCACCATTGCAGGAGTCACAGCTGTGCACGGCCGGCCCGCACGCGGGAGATCAGACAGTCTTGCTTGACCTTGCGGCGATGATGACACACGCTTTGGCCAACGACTCACCGTGCTTTTGTCCATTGCCAAATCACCGTAGACATTCTGCAAGCGCCTATGAATATCTGAGATGCCCTGGTTTTCCGCCAAAAGAAACTCGATCACTGCCCGTTGTTTGCAACGCACATCCGTTACAGACGCCATTTTAACAGCTCCGTACAGCGCTGCCACCTGTCGTAAGTCAATGAAACTATACGAGACGAAGCGGGAATGTTTGAAAATATTCCACAAGAAATTTCCGGTTTTTTCAACCAAAATAGGCCGAGAAAAAAAATGTGTTGCATTACTTATTGAACTGCCCTCGTAGCAGGAGAATCACAGTGCAGCACTTCTGCCGCGTAATTGCGACACGAGTAGATATTTCACGGATTGTTGGTCTTGTTTGTGGAAGTGTATTGCATTTGTGCCTGTAGCTCTTCCTTATACGCCTATTTTTGGTAAGTAATTGTTTATATTTATGTGCTGACCTTCCATAAGTTTACAAGTAATATTACTTTTTATTCGAATAGAATTTTCCATGCTTCACAGACGAATTTCTGTGTGATTAGTGGCGCTAACCACTCCCCTTCTTCTCCATCCAGTAAGTCTCACCAAAAAAGAATGACAGAGGAAATCGAATATTAGTTTATGAAGTTACTTCTAGTGACGACAGTGTTGACAGCGATGAAAGTGATGACAATGACCCGACATTCTCTGCAGACTGTGAAAGTCCTAAACTTGTTCAGAGCTGTGTGTGTCGAGCATTAGTGACTCTGAGGATAACACTGAACGTGATGAAACGAGTGAAAACAGTGCGGTGACACTGGCAAGTCCATCAACAAGTCGCTGGAGCCGACAAACAAATCTTGCCCAAGTTCCATTATCTACATCTACATCTACATCCATACTCCGCAAGCCACCTGACGGTGTGTGGCGGAGGGTACCTTCAGTACCTCTATCGGTTTTCCCTTCTATTCCAGTCTCGTATTGTTCGTGGAAAGAAGGATTGTCGGTATGCCTCTGTGTGGGCTCTAATCTCTCTGATTTTATCCTCATGGTCTCTTCGCGAGATATACGTAGGAGGGAGCAATATACTGCTTGACTCTTCGGTGAAGGTATGTTCTCGAAACTTTGACAAAAGCCTGTACCGAGCTACTGAGCGTCTCTCCTGCAGAGTCTTCCACTGGAGTCTATCTATCATCTCCGTAACGCTTTCGCGATTACTAAATGATCCTGTAACGAAGCGCGCTGCTCTCCGTTGGATCTTCTCTATGTCTTGTATCAACCCTATCTGGTACGGATCCCACACTGCTGAGCAGTATTCAAGCAGTGGGCGAACAAGCGTACTGTAACCTACTTCCTTTGTTTTCGGATTGCATTTCCTTAGGATTCTTCCAATGAATCTCAGTCTGGCATCTGCTTTACCGACGATCAACATTATATGATCATTCCATTTTAAATCACTCCTAATGCGTACTCCCAGATAATTTATGGTATTAACTGCTTCCAGTTGCTGACCTGCTATTTTGTAGCTAAATGATAAAGGATCTATCTTTCTGTGTATTCGCAGCACATTACACTTGTCTACATTGAGATTCAGTTGCCATTCCCTGCACCATGCGTCAATTCGCTGCAGATCCTCCTGCATTTCAGTACAACTTTCCATTGTTACAACCTCTCGATACACCACAGCATCATCTGCAAAAAGCCTCAGTGAACTTCCGATGTCATCCACCAGGTCATTTATGTATATTGTGAATAGCAACGGTCCTATGACACTCCCCTGCGGCACACCTGAAATCACTCTTACTTCGGAAGACTTCTCTCCATTGAGAATAACATGCTGCGTCCTGTTATCTAGGAACTCCTCAATCCAATCACACAATTGGTCTGATAGTCCATATGCTCTTACTTTGTTCATTAAACGACTGTGGGGAACTGTATCGAACGCCTTGCGGAAGTCAAGAAACACGGCATCTACCTGTGAACCCATGTCTATGGCCCTCTGAGTCTCGTGGACGAATAGCGCGAGCTGGGTTTCACATGACCGTCTTTTTCGAAACCCATGCTGATTCCTACAGAGTAGATTTCTAGTCTCCAGAAAAGTCATTATACTCGAACACAATACGTGTTCCAAAATTCTACAACTGATCGAGAAGATGGAGAAGATGGCGTGAACAAACTGAACCTAAAGCCAGTTGCATTATGTTCCGAGGTTTTGTTGAAACACTTGTAAACCAAGTAGTGTTTCAAACCAGTTTGTATGCAACACAGACAGGCAAATCTTTCGTCCGCAGCAACGAATATGAAATATTAACTTTTATCGGAGTAAATCTTTACATGGGAATCACTAAAGAAACCTAGCTGCAGAGATAACGGCAGCACTGATACAAACATTGGTGGAAATTATATATCGAAGATAACGCCTGTAAACAGACAGAAAGAGTCAAATTATGACGAACTATACAAACTACGTGCGTTACTAGAACATTTGAACACGAAATTTCGAAACTGCTATACAAAACTTCACAATCTAACTATTGACGAAGCAATAGTTAAATTGAAAGGCAGATCATCTCGCGAACAGTACGTGAGAGACAAACGTATAAAGAGAGGGTAAAAAGTGTGGATGTCATGTGATGAATCATCGTACAACTAGAAATTTTGTATTTATACAGGAAAAGTTTCACAGTCTCCTGTAGTAGGTTTAGGACTGAATGTGGTTTTAAATTGAACCAGTGACCTACATGGAAAGAATCATTGTTTATACGGAAAATTATTTTATATCGTATGATCTGTTCAAGAAACTAAAGTCCAATGATCTGTACGCTTGTGAAACAATAAACCCCAGAAGGAAAAACATGCCGAAACTCAGGGAGGAAAAGGAACTTGAGAGAAGGGAATTCAGTTACAGAATAAGCAATAATGGAGTATATATCTGTAGACAGAAGGATAACAGGATAGTCAATGTGATTTCTATATGTCATGTACCATGAGAGGTGTCCACAGTAAGTCGAAGGATGAATGATGGAACAATAACGAATATCACTTGCCCTCTCGTGTCGAATGATTACAATTCCCGGATGAAGTATGTGGATATTTTTGATCGACTGAAGTCAGACTGTGCTACAGACAGGAGAAGCGAGAAATGTTAGCTGAGATTGCCCTTTCACTTAGTGGACTGCTGAGTAACAAATGCATTCATTATGCCCAAGGAGACGGAAATGGAACAGTTCTCCAATAAAGACTTTCGTCGAGAGGTGTACAACAGTTCGTTGGCTTCAAAAATAGTTCCACAGGCTGCTGCTTCATCCTCTGTACATAACAATAAGTTGTCTCAGACCAAGGCTAGCAAGCCATACGCAGACGAAAGTATTTGCCACAAAAGTAGTAAACCTCAGTCCACTCGCAGATCATCTAGAAGATGTGCAATACGCAGTTCAAGAAAAACCCTGGTCGGAACGGTGTGGATCTGTTCAGAGTGCAAAGTGGCTTTGTGCCTCACAGCGGCAAGAACTGTTTCCAGAGATGCCACGAAAATTAAAAGAAAGGTACACCAGAGTTGAACCACCAACTATCGAACTTGTATTTGTAATGGGCTGATGGTTAGCTGCGGTGACCACATTTAATGCTAATATTTCGTTGTTGTTAAGGTGAACATTTACAAACCTATTGTAGAAACCATATCACCATAATAAAACTGAAGTGTTCCAAGTGGATCAAATCTGAAATATGTAAATTACTGCTCATGGCCCTTTCGGGTAAATTCTCACGGCATTTCGCTGGCGCTCAAACAGTTAAGACTAGCTGTAGCCCAGTGATGAACTGCTGGCAGAAATGAAGGTGTTAGTGCGGGTCCTGAGTCGAGCTTGGGTAGCACAGTCGGTAGAGCACGTGACACCGGAAAGTGAAGGTCCCGAGTTCGAGTTTCTTTCCGGCACACAGTTTTAATCTGACAGTAAGTTTCATAAGAATATAATGATTGAAAATATCGTTTTTTTATAAACGTTTACTCGTGGCATGCTGTGCAGGCGTAACTAAATGTTAAAAAAGCTTTGGCGTTTCTCGAGACTGCCTCCGAATTGTCGGAGGAAGCTGCCATACCTGGTCGACGATCTCGAGTCGCTTGATATCGAGGTTGACGGTGCCCAGCGTCTCCGTGATGATCTCGTATCGGTCGGAATCCGCCACCAGTTCGTCGTCGCGGTACCACGTGACCACCGGCTCCGGGGATACAGTGACTGCAACAAAACAAACGTCAATGTAACTTTCAAGTTTCTTGCAGCCTCCACACTTACTTGTCAGTGTTGTCTAGGCATCATTAATATAGTTTCCGAGCTTGTGTTAGTGAAAACTATGACACATGAAACAAGCAGGGGTATACGCATTCAAAATCGTTAGACTTAGCGAGCTACGTTTAAGTTCTTCGGCTGAGTAGCAACATCTGTACAGACATGTTGAACGTGGGTGTTGCAAAGGACGACAGAGAAGGATTTGACGAATTATACGCTAGCATACTGTAAGTGCTGCAAGAAAGATATATAGCTCTTGTTGATTCGAAGATCAAAGGAATACACTGAAAAAGCCTTCTACACTGAAAAAGTATATAGATTCATAAACAACGGTTATATGCTGACAAATTCTTCGTTCTAAAGGTAGAGTAAATGGAATATGTGACATTGGGACAACCCAAGGGGGAAAGATAGAAACCGCAAATAACTATTGTTACTAAAAACACAGAAGTTCTATCGACAATGAATGAAGCGTTTCTAAGGAAACCTGCCATAATCAAGATTATAAGGCTACGGGAAATGCCCTTCCCTCAACAACGGATGATGGGAAGGACAGTTTCATCCAGTCGTTGTTACTGCGGGTGATCAGGTGAGCCACAAAAGAGTGTAATGTGTCTGCACATTCATTCGCAAACACATCACGCAATTATATTTTGTCAGTGTATGGAGATCGTGTTCAGAAGAAGTTACAAGTATAGACAAATTGGAATTTTCGCCACTCACTTGACAGCAAGGTCAATATAGTCGACACAGTTCCGCAGGCACATCAGCGCTCCAATAAACGTCATTAGAGGGTGGGGAGGTGAAGCTACTGCAATCAGTAGAGCTGATGGCAAATATTGATTTGGGGACTAAATAACCTGACAGTCTGCGGAGTAAATAAACTTTCAACTGATGCAACTGTATCTTCTAAAAATGATTTCTCGCTATCTCCCCAAAAGTGGCAAAATTTCCAGATCGAAACCAACACCAAAAACAGACCCCATCAATAAAATTAAAGACAGCCTACTACCTTTATCAAATTATTAATAATGAAGAAAGTAATAAGGATAAATATCTGCTCTTCGACCATGTTGTAGTGTTCAGTCTGAAGGCTGTTTTGATACAACTTTACACCGTAGTCTACCCTGTGTAAGCCTTTTCTTCTCTGCATGAGTGCTGAAACCTAAATCTGTTTGAAACTACATGCTGTGGTCAAACCTTGGTCTCCGTCTATAATTTTAACCTCCCCCCCCCCCAAATTAATTTCTAGCCCGATTCGATTCAGTGCTGCCTCATTAGTTATCCGATCTACGCATCTGATCTTCAGGATTATTTTGCAGCCCCACATTCCTTTGTTACTTAGTTAGTTACATGTTCCACAGATAAGTTGAACTATTTCGTTATCATAATTATGTATAACGAGTCAATTTACAGGATATTTATACACTGTTTGAAACACAGTTTTACTATTAATGAATGCGTTACTTTACTCACGCAACTACATTTAAAAACAAGTCTTATTTCAGGCTGCCAGTTTCTAAACAGAAATTCGTCCATGGAATACAAACACTTGCCGAGGAGAAATGATTTTACGTTAGATTTAAAACTTACGTTGCTACCTACTGTCAGATATTTTATGGTATTGTGAAATTCGGCAAAAACCTCTAGTTGTAAAGTATTGAACTCATTTCTAAGCCACTCGCAGCATTAATAATGGATAATAAAGGTCATTTTTTCCTCTACTTCTGTAGGTATGGACATCATTGTTCTTCTTAAATTGTGATGGCTTATTTATGACGAACTTCACTAGCGAATAACCTGTATTGTGATCGTGTCTCCATGACGACCGCAGCTGAACATCACATATTATTGTTATTGTTCGCTTTTGTGCAACCACTGCTATCTTTCTAATTAGTGGTTATCCCAAAAAATTATTCCTTAAGATATTATTGACTATAAATATGCTAAATATGTCAGGAGGCTGAACTTAATTCTTTGGCAAGCTCAATAATTTGCTTCTTCCAGTTCAATTATGTGTCAATATTTATATCCAAAAATTGGAGCATTCTACTATAATTACTGACTTCTGTTCACGTGCTACATCCGTTGTTGGTATAACTCTTTTTGTCGTACAGAACTAAATATAGTGTGTTTTCTCAAAATTTAGGGCGAGGCCATTTTCAGAGACCACTTAATCATTCTTTGAATAATATCATTAACAATCCCTTCTGCAAATTTCTCTCTAATGGGCTTTGTTATAACACTAATATCGTCCAAAAACGTGCCAATCTGATTGTTGAATGTTAAGTGTAAGGTTATTCACATATATAAGGAATAGGACTGTTTCCCAGTCTCTAAAATTTTCTAACCTTCCAGCATTTTTTAACTATTTGGCACAAGTTTTTGTATCCTGTTTGTTATGATTCAAACTAGTTGTGTGTAAAACCATCAGTTCCATAAAACTTGAATTTTTCTAAGTGTGTAACATGATTTGCACAATCAAAGGCCCTAGAAGAATCACAAAGATGCCAAATTTATATATTTTATTATTTTAGGCTTGTAATATTTTATGAGTGAATGTATAAGTAAAATATCAACATCCCTTCTAGAATCCAGACAGAGATTCTGAGTAAATTGTTTCTAAGTAAATGTGAGAATACTCTTGAATTTATTAATTTTTGAAATATTTAGGAAAAAGATGTCTGTAAGGAAAATTGACGATATTTATTTAAGCCTTTCTTATCAACTTTGTTTCGAAAAGGCTTAAAAACTGTGTATATTAATCTCTCTGGAAAAATTCCCTGTGTCTATGATGATTAACATGTGGGACATTACCTGTTAAGTTATAACAACTTTTCCATCAACACCATATTAGCCTCTCTTCTTTTACAATTTTCATAATTATAGTAATTTTAGTGAAGGATGTTGGTGGTACTTCTGTTTGAGTAAAGTCTTGTGGAATGCAATTTTTTAATATATTCTCTTGCTACTTCAAATGAGCCATATGACCTACTTGTACTGCTGCTACATATCTTAACTTATAATGGCATTTATACAATTTTTTCTCATCTTCTTACACGAGATTGTAATTTCCTTGATTATGCATGGCTTAATTTTTTAATGGATTTCTGGCTAACGTTTTAGGAAAGATACTTTCAAATATTGACACAAATTTACGATGGAATAATTTGAATTTGACATTAGTATATCTTTCTACGTATACCTGATCCCATACCACTTCTTTTACTTGCTCGAGGGCTGGAAAGTGCTATATTGTGTATTTCCATCTATTATGGAAGAATATCCGATAGTCTGTTAAGAAATGGATACATTTTAATTTTTTCAGTCTGACCACTGCCTATAAAAATGTTATCAATCCATGTCCTACTACGTATCTTGCTGCACACGAATTGCAAAACTGATTACTGAAATTAGATTGAAGGGCGGAAATAAACTTGTGTGCAACGTTTATCATCTACGTGTCACTTTCGTTACAAGTCTACACTTCAGACAAATGCCTTTAGGAAAGACTTACTAGATCTTAAATTTATATGAGACGATAACAAATTTCTTTTATTCAGAAAGGCTCAAATGTTCAAACGTTCGAATGTGTGTGAATTCGCAAGGGACCAAACTGCTGAGGTCATCGGTCCCTAGAGTTATGCACAACTTAATTTACCTTTTGCCAAGAACAACACACACACCCATGCCCAAGGGGGGAATCGAACGTCCTGTGGGAGGGGCCGCGCAATCCGTGACATGGCGCGTCAGAAAGGCTATTTTTGCTGTTACAAGTCTGCGTTTTATATACTCTCTACTTCCTGCGTCGACAGTCATTTTAGTTCTCTAACTGCAAAACTCATCTACTACTACTATTATCTCATTTTCCAACCCAATTACCTGAGCATCTACTAAATTAATTCGATTAAATTTCATTGCCCTTGTTTTACTTTTGTTGATACTTATCTTCAGGTGATTAATACAATAAATTGATAAATGAAAACATTAAAAGATGCTAAATGATTTCTTAAGGATAAGACCAGTGTTGATAATGTTGTTGTGCTGCAGAAGATGTTGATATAGGAGCTGTGATCAATTATTCAAAATGACTGTCACAATCGCATTATTTATTTTGTCGGCAACTGGTTTCAACCCGCGATGGAGCCATAGTTACCAACCGTGGACAGGCAGGGTGACGACTCCAGCGAGCGACCAAATGGTGTAAATTGCCCTGAAGATTACCCCATCGCGGGTTGAAACCGGTTGACGACGAAATAAATAATGCGACTGTCACTGTAATTTTGAATAATTGATTGTAAGTAAACCAATCGCTGTTATGTCCACACAACTATGTTGTCTAAAAAAAAAAGGAGCTGTGGTTCTAATGGAGATAGTCTCTATCTGGGACTAGATGGCCAGCTCCAAGAAGGAGTGGCGATGGAGCCAGACTTTGTGGAGGCAATTGGAAATGGTATTTTAGTTGGAAACAGATGAAGGGGTGCGGACTGAAAAAAATTTACGTGTCATTATTGCGAGATTAAGGTTAGTGGAAAAGGATTAGACAATGTTTTTAGTACGATATGGAGATGCTGCGTGGGAATAGACAGGAGTGAAATGAAACAAAGGTATTTATATGGGATGAAGTAGACTGGGAGTTGTTCTGGGAGCATTCAGATGGAGTGCGGGACAGGCAGCCAGTGCGGTCGGTCAGGGGACAGTTTCAGAGGGGTGCGCGGCGGCGGTCACCTTGGACGGTGAAGCGGAAGGGCTCGTCGATGCGCGCGTCGCAGCTCTTGAGGCCTCGGATGAAGCGCGGCGCCTGGTTGTGCGACAGCAGCGCCAGCCGCTCCTCGTCGCTCAGCTGGCTCTGGATGTCCTCCACCGTCAGCTCGGCCGTGCTCGTCGCCTCGCCCATGCAGTTGCGCGCGATGCAGGAGTAGGAGCCTGCAGCAGGCAGGGAACAGGCGTGAGGCTCTGGTAGACAGCGGCATTCGTCTCTAAAGTAAACCTACAAATGAGATTCTCTTGCTCCTAGCATAAACTTTTTTCTGTATAAGTTGCACAGCTACGATTTTATCCTAATACTTTATTTGCACCTCACTCTTTTCGGCTAGTATGGGGGTCGCCCCCGATTCTCAAGCGCTCCTAGTATGGCACATTTATTGTTACAGCGTAAAGCCAACGCCGGCACGCCTGTCTGGAATGACAGAGAAGAGAAGGCTGTGAGAAGAGGTCAGCCAATCGCACGCTGACCACCTGCCTCCATGACGACAACGGGACAGCAGTGGCCCCTAGTTGAAGACAATATAAGCGCCGCTCGCAACTGGTGGCAGCCCCCCGCCCATCTCCCCCCTCTCTTCCCCTCCCTGCCTTCTTCCGTTCACCCTCATCTCCTTCTGCCTGGCAGATCCTCCGTTTTGATCATCGTCAGTGTGCCACGTCAGTGCTTAGTGCTGTTTCTCCTGTGCGTCGAGAGGTGTGATTTTAATTCTGTACTGGCCTTATACCTTCTGGTTCTGTCGGTGTTTGTTATGTGCTACGCCATCCGTCGATACTTTTATGCTCCAGTCATACTGTGCCTTGTGTTCTTTAATTGTCCCAGTATGTGGTTTTTTGTGTGTGTTACTTTTTTATCTCCATTTTACAGTCGCCCCTTTTTTGTCTATTGTCTTCCATGATGTTCCCCCTTTTTTATGTCTATATTCACCATGTTTCCTCCTTTGTTATTTTTAAATGTCTTCTATTGTTTGTTCTATGTCTTTCGGCTGAAGAGCAGCACATATGCTGCTGCCAGCCCGCCCCGATGGGGAATTGAAATACAATAAAGGAAAAAAAAAACTGGTGGCAGCCCACTTCGACAGCAGCCTCAACGTTAGCCACTTCGTTAGCCGACGCATCGTAGCCTCTTCACTAGCAATCTCTCCGTAGCTGAGTTAGAGATCAGCAGTCACTGCAGTTCAGTTGACAGACTTTTGTTAGAAGCGGTCGCTAGGACCAGAACTGTTACTCGTGTACTCGTGTTTGTCTATTCTGAAGGAAACTGATTATTCTGTATGTCGCCGTTTGCTTGGGACACATCTGTGTAATTGCTCTTGTGGATGATCATGTATAAAGGATTACAAGAATTCTCAGATCAAAGTCATGTATTTGTGCTTGTCTTGTTGTAATAAAACTCATTAATACGAGTTGTTTGATTGTTTGTCTAGCGAACCGAGTATTCAGGATTCCTAGACACATCATTTATAATAATTTTGTCCATTATTTCCGAAGGCCAAATTTATTTACAGATCTGTAGCTGATAAAATATTTATTTTCTATTTGCCAGTACGAGTTTCACAACTACAAGTTATTATTTTATGTAATACAAATAAACAAATATTTTGTCAGATACGGGCACGTAAGTAAAATTCTCCTTCGAAAATAATGGGTAAGATGATCAAAAATGTGCCACAACAGAAGTGCCTGAGGATAGGGCTGCCACCCCAAAAATACTCGCCAAGAATGAAACAGAAACAAATAAAATAAAAGCTCTTAATTGGAATTGCTATTAAAGAAAGAAAACCGCTTTCATTGGCTATGCATCCTCAAATATATTTTTCCGTTGTAATTAATGAAGGAGATGGCGACAGATGTAAACTGCATTTTAAGCAGGTAAAATACGAGAGGAAGACTACTGCTCTCCACGACGCAGCATCAGTGCAAACAAAAGATAATAAAACCTGCACTCTCTTACGTATTCTTTTCGGACCGTCTCACGTAAAACAAAAACTAAGTTCTCAAAAATAAAAATTTCTCCTTTGATACAAATAACTCAGTTACACTCTCCTCTTGGTAAACTAATTTTATGTGTGGTCTCCAGATTTGTATATTAAGGAGTTCTTTCCAAAACGCTATGTGACACGTTATTTTCGTGGTAGTTAATACCTCCTGGGCTCATAGTTAGTAATACAGAAGACAGTAATTCCATCGCAAGGTGTTATACTTTAGGCAACTTTTGTACTATCTCCAGTATACAGTCACGATTTTGCTGAGTGCCGCTCAGGACATTGCACCTATGTGTCTAGATCTTGTGTTTCTTCAGACTGACTTCATTTCCAACCATTAATTTGTACAACACCTTTTCTGCTTCACGCTTAGTCTGTTAGTGCATTACAGGTACCACGTCTACAAATTCTGTTTGCGTTAACTAGTTTACAACATCTCTCAGATTGTACACCGTTGTCCCTCAAGTGAACCATGTGGAACACACATTTCTGAAATATCGACTTGTTCCTGTTTCCAGAGCAGATGTTTACTCTTTCAAGTATCATGTCGACGTTTGTTGACTCTCCATGTCTGATATAGTATGTAGCACGCTAAAAAGTTTCATAAACAAATGTAATTTTAGTTTCTAGACTGTGCAGCGCCGTGCCTCTTTCGTCATTCTCTCTCGTCAATACATACAACTTTTATTTTTTATCGGTGCTCTAAATCGAACAAGGTTGCCTTCTTAGCACAAGTACTGGTATATTCTTAAATTATGACTTAAATTATATTCAGGTTATTGTTGACGTGTTTCTGTTCATAGATGTAAACGTATGACGTAAAGATATGCTTCTTAATGAGTTACAAGTGATATTATGCATCCATCCTTATTTATGCTCATAGCATCACCATATGAAGGGCTTATTTCAATAGTGGTACAAGTCCATTACCTCCACTTTTCTGTCTATAATGCTTCTGACAGTAATGGTCCAAACAAACAGAAAGAAAGGTTTATCTGTAGCAAGAAGCCATATGCTTGAATATTTCTGGTATGTCAACTGCAGATTTTTCAGCGCTCTTTTAACTTCAGGTCTCTGTATCTCAGAATGAACAAAAGTGGACTTCTACCACTATTGAAATAAGCCCTTCATATATACTCCACAAGCGACTGTACAGCGCATAGCGGAGAGCATTTCGTACCAATATAACTGATTTTCTTTCCTATCCCATTCGCATACCGACGGACACAAAGATAATTGTGTGTTTGGCTCTGTACATGCACCAGGCTTTCTTATCGCATTCTCATGATCCCTACATAGTCCGTAAACTTACCCAGCAGTGTTTCGCAAGAATAATATCGTCTTTGTTCCAAAGAATCCAATGTAAGTTCCCTGAGCATTTCTGTTAAATTTTCGTGTGGGCTCTACCGACTTATATCAACGCCTCTCTGAATTCGTTCACTGTCTACTGTGATGCCTACTTGATGAGGTCTACAAACACTGGAACATTACCCTAGGTTTGCTCACACTAGCGTCTTCTATGTGATTTGCTTTACAGCTGCATTTCATTTTCCCTTAACCCTCCAATAAATCTAAGCAGATCCTGCTCAGGAAGTATTAATCAATCAAATTTTTCTCTACGCCTTTGATTCACCATTTTCAATACTACTCTAAATCAGTGTTTTTTTATTTGGGCTACGAGTATTTCGAGGTGAGTGTACATCTACATCTACATCTACATTTATACTCCGCAAGCCACCCAATGGTGTGTGGCGGAGGGCACTTAACGTGGCACTGTCATTACCACCCTTTCCTGTTCCAGTCGCGTATGGTTCGCCGGAAGAACGACTGCCGGAAAGCCTCCGTGCACGCTCGAATCTCTCTAATTTTACATTCGTGATCTCCTCGGGAGGTATAAGTAGGGGGAAGCAATATATTCGATACCTCATCCAGAAACGCACCCTCTCGAAACCTCGACAGCAAGCTACACCGCGATGCAGAGCACCTCTCTTGCAGAGTCTGCCACTTGAGTTTGTTAAACATCTCCGTAACGCTGTCACGGTTACCAAATAACCCTGTGACGAAACGCGCCGCTCTTCTTTGGATCTTCTCTATCTCCTCCGTCAACCCAACCTGGTACGGATCCCACACTGATGAGCAATACTCAAGTATAGGTCGAACGAGTTTTTTGTAAGCCACCTCCTTTGTTGATGGACTACATTTTCTAAGGACTCTCCCAATGAATCTGAACCTGGTACACGCCTTACCAACAATTAATTTTATATGATCATTCCACTTCAAATCGTTCCGCACGCATACTGCCAGATATTTTACAGAAGTAACTGCTAGCAGTGTTTGTTCCGCTATCATGCAATCATACAATAAAGGATCCTTCTTTCTATGTATTCGCAATACATTACATTTTTCTGTGTTAAGGGTCAGTTGTAGTTGTTAATACTACTCGTGAATTAATAAGATACGAACTCCGATTGCATAAATGGACTGCGTTAGAAACGTAACTTGTACCTACAGATTCATGAGGCTAGTGATATGTGGTGATACGTTGTCACTAATGGTTTGCATCCAGATTATAATTGCGTAACCTCCAGCTGAACTAAAGACGTAAAAGGATTAAGCCTGTGATCCGCACTTCTATCGACTGTTGGAGTCGACTCTGCAAACTGCTGCTTCCACATCGCCAGCACACGTCGCCTACAGACCTAGCGAGTTGGTGCCGGTGAGCTGGTAGACGTCGCCCGGCCGCAGCTCCTGGCCGTCCTTGAACCAGCGCAGCTGCGGCGTGGGGAAGCCCACCACTTTGCACTCGAACGACACCAGGCCCTCCTCTGTCAGCACCGCCTTCAGGCTCTCCAGGAACCGCGGCTTCCGGTAGTTCTTCGGGTCTGTCACAAACAGGCAAACATTGTAACAGGTCCTCCTGTGAATAATAAACATGACATTATCTGCTACCATTACGTTATATCCATGGAATGTATTTAGCTGTGAACAAGTTTCTCATAGGTAGATATTGACATATAATCGCTTCTGCGGGATGTCAGGCTCAAAATGGTACAGAGAAGGCAACTTCTCGTGTGTCTCTATGCAGCTTCCTATAACTAGTGTGGTGCAAGAAATGAAGTGCACTAGACTGTAAGTTATTTAGGGTGAAAATAGTAAACTTATCGCATAAGGCCGCGTCAGTATCCTTTTCAAACAACCATTCTCAAATTTAACTTCAGCAATTTATGGAAACGAGCAAAAGACTCAGTACAAATGCCAGGACTGAGGTTCTAACCGCTGTCGTACCGAATGCGAGGGTCCCACCATGCTCGGTACTGCCGATGGCCGTAGTGTAGTGTTGCGGAATAGTAAAGAGTTGGAAACGTGGAATATTGTCAAAGTTTCGTTGCCTATGCTGAGAGCCAGAGTCAGTAGCTTAGCCAAGAGGTAAGAGGATTGCACGTGTATGGAATGAGTCGTCACGCAGGGGCAATGGCCTGGTTACACACAACAGGCGAGAGAGAATTGCTTAGCACGCAGGATTGTGTTAGACGGAGACTTTCGTAGAGTGCAAGACAGAGGTATAGCGTCAGCTGTACTGCATTTCACAACTTCGCACAAGTCTGCCGTAACAACACGTAACTCTGTCGCAAGAACACGTAAGGGGCGAGTACGACAGATGAATCAGCAGTATAAGTGGAACGAATGCGTTCATTACAAACGAGCATGACGTCTGGACGTCGCTCGTGCTTCCTTTAAATACGCCAGCTTTGATAGCAACAAGGCACTCGCAGTTAGACTTGCAGTTAGATGTGTACTGGGTCGCTGCGTAGCGCTCAGCTCAGTGATCGACATGTTAATCTTTACTAAGGAGATGTTGCAGTCAGGGCGGCCCATCCAGCAGCAGACGTGAGGGGACAGTACCAGCTCTGGTCCTCTCTGCTGCCGCTGTCAATCACCAACCCAGGATTAGCAGACATCATGGCAGACTCGCTCGCCGCCAATGCTGACCACATCGGTGAGCCGTCGTCTAGATCGTGCGGGGCCTAGGCCCTGTGCATCCGCCGTCACAACCGGGTGAGCCGCTGGGGGACTGCAGCCCGTTCCGCCCGTCCAACGCGGACGAGCCACCAGGAGTAGCAGGGAAGAAGACGGGGTGGGATAGAGTACACTCTGCACTACGAGAACGCCTCTCGTGCCGACAGCGCTGGGACTCCAACCCGGAGCCTCCTGTTGTCCACCGCCGAGCCAGCCGGCCAGCCGGGCGCCGCTAGCCACGCGCGGCCGAAGTACGAAGTAAGGACATTCCACCCCTACGTCACAGCACGCGGCGCTGCGCTAGCAAGACTGGTGCGGTCCGGAGCTGGTGTCATCGCTACGAGTCAGCGAGGACTCGGGAAGGTCATTGATATCACCGAGCTCAGCCAGCCTGTGTTACGCGGGGCACATTGTACTCAGCGGGAATAAAGGTGTTATGAATCAATAACGTTTATTTGGCGTTTCTTGAAGCGTCCACAGTCATTTCCTAGCATCCTGACAACTGGAGAGGTCACCACTCGGCCTCCAGTCCACCGTAGGCGACCGGGACCACCGGGGCGCCTACGGTAGCAAGGAAGGTACGACAAATGCAGGGAGGAGCTGAGGAAACGCATGTTTCTTTGAACCACTAGTACGCGGCGACGAGAGGAGGTACTGACCTTGAATGAATGTCGGCAGACTGCCCACACAATGCAGTTTCGGTCGCTATGGAGCGTTGGAGCGTAGAGCATCGTGTGTTCGTTGTCGAGCAGTACTTTAGAAACAGTGATTCCGTTGTCACAGTGGAACGTTTTTTTCTGTCAGAATTTTGGAGTTGGATGTCGTGCAGTGTTGATGGAAATACTGTACTCCGATGGGCTGCAGCGTTCAGAAGTACTGGATCTGTGATGAAAAAGAAACCACCTGGTCTTCCCCGTTCAGTTCGTACTTCGGAAAATGTAGACAGAGTGAGAACGGCAGTTCTTGCTAGTCCGAAACGATCGTCCAGACGACAGGCTGTAGCGCTGGGTATGTCACGTCATTCGCTTCACTGCATCTTACATGATGATCTTAAGTTTCACCCGCACAAGATAATGATCGTCCAGCAACTTAGTGAAGGGGATTTTGTGCAGCGCAGAGAGTTTTGTCACGTAATGGACGAAATTTTTACGGAAGATGCTGATGGGACAGTCTTCATGAGTGATAAAACACATTTTCATGTAGACGGTTACGTCAATGTTCAAAATTGTCGGTATTGGGCGCCGGAGAACCCACATGAATTACACCGAAGGCCTCTCCACAGTTTAAAAGTAACAGTGTGGTGCTGCATTTCAAAGATGGGAACTGTTGTACCCTATTTTTTTGAAGAGGAAGGAACTGCAGTTACCGTGGCATCAGCGCGGTACGTTAAAATGGTAAACAACTTTCTTCGTCCAGGACTTGATAGGCGTCAAGTGAACGTGAGAGAAATATGGTTTCAGCAGGACGGTGCCACAGCTCACACGGCGAGGGCATTCATGGAAGTGGCCCCCTCGCTTACCCGATTTGTCGATATGCGGCTTCTTTTGTGGGGATATTTAAAATCAAAAGTCTACATGAACAAGCCTCGCACAATCGATGACCTGAAGAATTCCATTCGTCAGGAAATTAAAGCCATGCCGAATGAAATGTTGGAAAGAGTCATGCGTAATTTTCGGGAGAGGATCCAAATTTGTATCCAGCAAGAAGGACGTCATCACCGAGACATTATTTTTCGAACCTAATTGAAGTATGTATATTTCAAAACTGCATAAAAAAGTCTATCACTTAATGCTTGTTTTTATTATTTTCATCAAACCGTGTCCCAGTCATTCAATAGTGAAAAACATGCGTTTCCTCTCCTCCACCCTGAATATCACACAACCAAAGAAAGCTTTCCTTAACACAAGAGATCCGCTGGGATCAAACATTGCTACGAAAATGAGGATGGAGTTGCTAAAGATGTACGTCTGGAGCTCAGCAGTGCGTAGCAGTGGGATGTGCACCATCTTAACACCTACATGACGCACTTCTGTGGAGTGACGTAGTTGACAGAATGGTGTCGATCGCACCCCAGCGACAAAAGCCGTTATATCAAATAATCTATTATATATTTTTTACTTCAAAAATTTTTATAACTTCTCAAAAACTTGCTTTTTGAAATTATATGGGTCATACAACCACACAATAAGATTAAAAAAATCGAAGTATCGGAAAAATGAAAAACATTACGTTTTTAAATCATAACTTTTTCATATTTTCATACAACTGACCAAGAATTTAACTGCATTTCCTCAACATGTAGTACTACAAGAAAAAATATATTACTGAACTATATACAGAATATACATTTTCTGGAAATTAAAATGGAGGAATATCGTAGGAAAATGGAAATTCTGTTATTATCAGTATAACAAAAGTTTTTATTGTTCAGACGTAATATTCATAAGATTTTGGTTAGAAAATTGAAGAAATATGTTCATAATAACGAAATGTAAGAATTTCAGTGAAATTAACATATATGTCCAGTTCGCATGTTATACGCCATTTAATTATTAGAATAAAATATTTTCTATAGCACAAAAAAGTTAGACACTTAGAGACTTCACTCTTCACTCTGATGCCAAAATACACAAGTTCTTGAAGTAAAATGCATTTAAATTTCATAGACCGACCTTACTTGACACATTGGGATGAATGCAGCCCCAGTCGACGGTGGACGGCTGCCGCAGACCGATTGACGCTTCCACTGTGACGCCACTAGCTTTGGGGGTAGTGGTACTATCGAACTCATAACACATGGCGCCAAAGAACCGATTTTCTCACGTTTACTTAGTCAAAATTAATAAAAAGTGAGCTTGAGGTGCACTACACCACAGTGTGTCAAACAAGGTTAAATGCAGTGTGGAAAAATTTGCAATTAATTTGAACTGTAATGCAACAGAACTATATTAGAAATTAAATGGTCAGTTAAGCTGTGAAATGAAGAAATACCTAAAAGAGTAAGTAAGGGAAACAATTCTGTAGAACACCTTTAGTGGAAGACGGGACAGGACTACTATGGGATTTAGCAATAGTTCATTCATTCATTCATTCGTCGTGTTCCATGGACCCCATAAAGAAGGGGAACCTTCAGGGATGTCGAATGAGTGAAACTATTAAGACTTTATAGAAAGGTTTGCAAAAACAGACATAATGTCTTATGGGATAACAGCAATCAGTGATTTTATAATGTTACTTGAAATCCGTCTTGATTGCAAATTTTTTTATTCATATGACCGGTTTCGGTTCATTCAGAACCATCTTCAGATCTGTAAAAATAATTATACTAATGCACTATTTCACGGAAGCAAATCTTTTTCATCCTATCTAATCAACATCAAATGTACCAGAACGTACCGGATATTTCAGTTACAGGAGTAACCCGTTCAAATCCAGCAACTTTCATATGCTACGTCACATAAAATTGGTTGGCAGAGTTCACGTCATTTATATTAATTATAACACTATTACCGACAGGTGGCGTCTGGTACATTTGTTACTTTCCATTTGTACATACTGTATTCAGTAGATCTTTTTTATATTAAAAATACTTAATTAAAATATGTAGATGTCAAGGTTAAAATCTGTACTTGTCAAAATTAAAAAACAGTAAAATTATCATTTTTATACGATCTAAAAAGCATAGGGCGATTTATATATCTATGGTGCTGGTGTGAACTTGTTTTCCTCTACGGTCTGCTTCCGTGGTTCCCGCTATTTCGGTGTCGTGCAGCGGTCCGCTCAGTCGTCTGATGTCCATCGCCGCGGGCAAGAGGGCCGCACAGGAGGGCTCCGTCAACGACGCCAGGCGCTGCACGCGTCTTCCGGCTTCTCCACCGCGCACCATCTCTCATCCCTCGGCCTGGATCTCCATACGCAACAGTTGTCATCTTAGTAGGTCGTCATAAATGCTAAAATAGGCGTTATAATTGAATTCGCTTTGCTCGTTGAGGATTAAATCCGGATCGTTATTTTTGTGGGTGTATATTTGGATCTCTTCCAAAATGTTAAGAAACCGTCCCTTATGAGCTCTATGCAGGATGTCTAAATTGTGTTCAATGTTCGTGACTGAGTGCTTTGTCGCAGCCATATGCGCCCCAAAAGCTCTTTTGTTTTGAGAATAGGTGTGCTCCCTGAATCTGGTTTCAAAGTTCCTACCAGTCTGCCCTATATATTGTTTACAGCAGTCATTACATTTGATCTTATATACACCTGCATCCTGAAATTTATTCTATGGCAGAGCTTCAATTTTAACGTGTTATTTGTTCGGAACCCTATTTTAACGTCGGATTTACGAAAGCATCTTTCAATTTTGTCTGTAATTCTTCCATTGTAAGTGAGAGAGCTATATATTTTTTCTTGTTGTTCCTCTTAACTGCTACTTGACTTCCTTCTATTTGTTCCATTTGCCTCTTCTTTATCTTCCTATAAATATTCATCACCTGCTTACACGTATATCCGTTCGCTACGGCCACTTGTTTTAAAATACTTAACTCCTTTTCTACTTCCTGTTGACTTAGTGGCAATCTTAGTAGCCTCTATACCATCGAAGGAAAATATGCCCATTTGTATCGCGGTGGGTGACAAGAGCACTCATTGATAACTAGATCTGCACACGTAGGTTTTCTGAATATGCTAAATTCATGCTTCCCATCTTTCTTTATTAGTGTTAAATCTAGGTAATCTATACGGTTGTTTTCTTCAAATTCCATGGTGAATCTAATTTTCGGGTGTTGAGAGCTCATTTTTTGTGCTAAGTTTTCGATATCATTTTTATCTCCTTTGTATAATGAAATGGAGTCGTCAACATATCTACTGTAATATACAATTTTCTCAGCGATATTAGGATTTTCACTAAGTGATTTACAAAAATGTCAGCCAGCGTCCCAGCTAAACTGTTCCCCATTGCCAGCCCGTCTTCCTGTTGATAAATTTTACCATTGAGAGTAAAGTAATTGAACGACAAGACTTGTTCCAACATTTCCACTAGTTCAATCACTTCCCCCAGTGCCAATGTACCATGAGTGGGGAGATTGTTCTTAATGATCTCAATCGTTTCTTTTACGGGAATGTTTGTGTACAGATTGGTGAATTCCAATGAAGCTAGTGACGCATTCTGAGGTATAAGTACGTCTTTAATTTGCTCGGCAAATTCGTAGCTGTTGCTAATGTTGAAAGTCCGAGGATATGTATATGCCGCCTTCAATCTGTTATTTAGCTCTTTATTTAATTTATAACTTGGGCTGCTGGTGTTATTAACGATTGGGCGAATCGATTTTTCAACTTTATGGAGCTTTATTTGTGACCGTAATTCGGGGATTCGCGGATTCATTACTTTCAGTTTAAACTTTTCCTCCTCTGTGAATAGCAACACACTGTTACCTATTTGTTTCCTTATTTCCGTTTGAAATTTCTTGGTTGGATCTTTCTTGACTTCTGCTATTCCGTTTTCCATAAAGAACTTTTCAGTTTTCTCTGTATAGCCTGTATAATGTATTAAAACCATAGTGCCGCCCTTATCTGCTTTTGTGACGATAGCCTTACGTGATTCTAACTTCTTATTCAAGCCCTTAAGAGTTAGTATTTCGTTTCCGTTCTTGTGAGCAAAGTGCATTTCATCTATAATCGACTTCTTTACTTTAACTGCCGTGTTTGTCTGTTCGTATCTATTCATATTTGCGATATCACATGCAATTTTTACTTCTGCGACAGTCTTTTTTATTGTATTTGAGTTAATTTCGGGATTTAGGTTATATTGCAACCCTTCATTTAAAAGGTTCTGCTCATCCTTTGTTAATTCTATCTCAGTTAAGTTCACGACCCTCTCACAAAAAGTATGCAACTTTTTATACGCCGTTTCGTTATCAATATTAAAATCTACACCTAGGTTAAAAAGCTTCTTCTGATGTCTGTTTAGAGTTAATTCTCGCTCCCTGTCAATTCTATTTTCAATCTCTCTGCTTACGTATGTGAACTGTAATGGGGATAAAATGTCACCTAAAATCAAGTGAAAATTAAAAGCTTCTGTATTTAACTTGTCTTTGATTTTATATGCTTCTCGAATTTGTGTTTTAACCCATAATACTTCACTTTTACGTTTTACTATTTCTGCTATGTTTGACATATTCCGGATTTTTACTTTTGCGTAATTAGGAGTAATCCCTGCGTCTAAGCATGTTTTGTTAAATTTTATTTTCAAGTTTTCTTTCATTATCTTTGTCCTAATACACTCCTGGAAATTGAAATAAGAACACCGTGAATTCATGGTCCCAGGAAGGGGAAACTTTATTGACACATTCCTGGGGTCAGATACATCACATGATCACACTGACAGAACCACAGGCACATAGACACAGGCAACAGAGCATGCACAATGTCGGCACTAGTACAGTGTATATCCACCTTTCGCAGCAATGCAGGCTGCTATTCTCCCATGGAGACGATCGTAGAGATGCTGGATGTAGTCCTGTGGAACGGCTTGCCATGCCATTTCCACCTGGCGCCTCAGTTGGACCAGCGTTCGTGCTGGACGTGCAGACCGCGTGAGACGACGCTTCATCCAGTCACAAACATGCTCAATGGGGGACAGATCCGGAGATCTTGCTGGCCAGGGTAGTTGACTTACACCTTCTAGAGCACGTTGGGTGGCACGGGATACATGCGGACGTGCATTGTCCTGTTGGAACAGCAAGTTCCCTTGCCGGTCTAGGAATGGTAGAACGATCGGTTCGATGACGGTTTGGATGTACCGTGCACTATTCAGTGTCCCCTCGACGATCACCAGTGGTGTACGGCCAGTGTAGGAGATCGCTCCCCACACCACGATGCCGGGTGTTGGCCCTGTGTGCCTCGGTCGTATGCAGTCCTGATTGTGGCGCTCACCTGCACGGCGCCAAACACGCATACGACCATCATTGGCACCAAGGCAGAAGCGACTCTCATCGCTGAAGACGACACGTCTCCATTCGTCCCTCCATTCACGCCTGTCGCGACACCACTGGAGGCGGGCTGCACGATGTTGGGGCGTGAGCGGAAGACGGCCTAACGGTGTGCGGGACCGTAGCCCAGCTTCATGGAGACGGTTGCGAATGGTCCTCGCCGATACCCCAGGAGCAACAGTGTCCCTAATTTGCTGGGAAGTGGCGGTGCGGTCCCCTACGGCACTGCGTAGGATCCTACGGTCTTGGCGTGCATCCGTGCGTCGCTGCTGTCCGGTCCCAGGTCGACGGGCACGTGCACCTTCCGCCGACCACTGGCGACAACATCGATGTACTGTGGAGACCTCACGCCCCACGTGTTGAGCAATTCGGCGGTACGTCCACCCGGCCTCCCGCATGCCCACTATACGGCCTCGCTCAAAGTCCGTCAACTGCACATATGGTTCACGTCCACGCTGTCGCGGCATGCTACCAGTGTTAAAGACTGCGATGGAGCTCCGTATGCCATGGCAAACTGGCTGACACTGACGGCGGCGGTGCACAAATGCTGCGCAGCTAGCGCCATTCGACGGCCAACACCACGGTTCCTGGTGTGTCTGCTGTGCCGTGCGTGTGATCATTGCTTGTACAGCCCTCTCGCAGTGTCCGGAGCAAGTATGGTGGGTCTGACACACCGGTGTCAATGTGTTCTTTTTTCCATTTCCAGGAGTGTACAAAAGAACTTCGTAATATATCACGAAGCCTGACGTGGCATATTTTACTTCGATGGTATACAGGCTACTATGATTGCCACTTAGCCAACAGGAAGTAGAAAAGGTTTAAAGTATTTTAAAACAAGTGGCTGTAGCGAACGGATATACGTGTAAGCCGGTGATGAATATTTATAGGAAGATAAAGAAGAGGCAAATGGGACAAATAGAAGGAAGTCAAGTAGCAGTTAAGAGGAACAACAAGAAAAAATATGTAGCTCTCACTTACAATGGAAGAATTACAGACAAAATTGAAAGATGCTTTCGTAAATCCGACGTTAAAATAGGGTTCCGAACAAATAACACGTTAAAATTGAAGTTCTGGCATAGAATAAATTTCAGGATGCAGGTGTATATAAGATCAAATGTAATGACTGCTGTAAACAATATATAGGGCAGACTGGTAGGAACTTTGAAACCAGATTCAGGGAGGACACCTACTCTCGAAACAAAACAGCTTTTGGGGCGCATATGGCTGCGACAAAGCTCTCAGTCACGAACATTGAACACAATCTAGACATCCTGCATAGAGCTCATAAGGGACGGTTTCTTAACATTTTGGAAGAGATCCAAATATACACCCACAAAAATAAAGATCCGGATTTAGTCCTCAACGAGCAAAGCGAATTCAATCATAACGCCTATTTTAGCATTTATGACGACCTACTAAGATGACAACTGTTGCGTATGGAGATCCAGGCCGAGGGATGAGAGATGGTGCGCGGTGGAGAAGCCGCAAGACGCGTGCAGCGCCTGGCGTCGTTGACGGAGCCCTCCTGTGCGGCCCTCTTGCCCGCGGCGATGGACATCAGACGACTGAGCGGACCGCTGCACGACACCGAAATGGCGGGAACCACGGAAGCAGACCGTAGAGGAAAACAAGTTCACACCAGCACCATAGATATATAAATCGCCCTATGCTTTTTAGATCGTATAAAAATGATAATTTTACTGTTTTTTAATTTTGACAAGTACAGATTTTAACCTTGACATCTACATATTTTAATTAAGTATTTTTAATATAAAAAAAGATCTACTGAATACACTATGTGCAAATGGAATGTAACAAATGTACCAGACGCCACCTGTCGGTAATAGAGTTATAATTAATATAAATGACGTGAACTCTGCCAACCAATTTTATGTGACGTAGCATGTGAAAGTTGCTGGATTTGAACGGGTTACTCCTGTAACTGAAATATCCGATACGTTCTGGTATATTTGATGGTGATTAGATAGGATGAAAAAGATTTGCTTCCGTGAAATAGTAAATTAGTATCATTATTTTTACAGATCTGAAGATGGTTCTGAATGAACCGAAACCGGTCATATGAATAAAAAAATTTGCAATGAAGACGGATTTCAAGTAACGTTATAGAAAGGTAATATTTGTATTGTATTAACAACAAACTCCTAGGAACAATCAAGAAGCAACCAGCCGCAGACTGCAAAATGAACACCGCTGAAGGGATCGTGATGCTGTTATCTACGGGAGAAGGTGTGCTATATACAAGAGCGCTGAGGCACCAAGTCGCCGCTAGAGTGGCATGCGTGCACACCCATCTGAAGACGGAGGGAGCAGGTGAATGCCCACTGCACTCAGTCGTGCTGAAAACATAGAACTGGAGGTTTCAAAAGAAGCGCAAAGAGACGTAGTACGTTTCCTAACACGGTCGGGGTGCGGTGAACGGAAATTCACGGTATGTGGCAGGTCTCCAGTAATGAGGGCATCCATCCGCTGGACATTGATATCGGTAATGCGGTGTGGTTCTCCAGGTCCTTTCTTCGAACCGCTTGTGGCACGCCTTGACCCTTCTAAGAGAGATGCAGTGCTTTTCGTACAGTTGTGCTGTTATTTGACGAGTTTTCGCGCTTCACAGTCCTTCCATATACATGCATACGCAGTATAGTAAGACGTAAATACAGAAGCGCACAATATAGATAAGAAGCGCACTTTGGTAGCCGAGCCACCTCCCGAGGTTCCTCTCCCGCTTACTGCGCGGTTAGATGGAGCAAACAAGTGCAGTAACAAAAAGTACTGTCATACGTTGTAAACAAATCACGTAAAGTTAATATCACAACGTTCATACGTATGGTAGTAGGTACAGTAAATAGAATATGCTAATTCAGGTGAGACTGGCTCGAACTGTTTACCGAGGTCCTCCCACTTGAAATAGCTAGGTAAAAGGACCTCTTTTCGCTATCTAAATCTTTAATTTCGTGCATTATTTTCTTCTTAAGAATATAGCAATATTAGTATCTATTTTCCTTCCTTTCCCAAATTGTACTTAATGTATCCTCTGGTATTTTGTTTTTTTTTTCTTTTTTGATTAACAATTTAGTTATATAACAAACAAGAAAAGTACTAAAATTCTGAAAATTGGCTACTTTGTAATAGTAAACGACGCACTGTAGTTACCAAAGTGGTGGTTATAAATAACTCCTTCCGCTTCGAGAAACGCACTACATCCCTTTCCTGTTCTTCTGAAGCCTCCATTTCTGTGTTTTCAACATGACTTAGTGCAGTGTCCGAGCTACGTGTGCACGTGTTCACTCTGTTGGCACGTGGGTTTGCGCCCACGTCACTCTAGCGGCGACTGTGTGCCTCAGCACACCTTCTTCCGTGGTAGGCAGTCAGAGGTATTCATTTTATAGTCACCAGCGCGTTCGATTTTGAATGTCGCTAACATCTTTATACTGCTTACTGCTATTCAGGCTTATGCCATCTAAATTTAATCGAGTAAAGTATTACGAAGATTGCAGGTTGCTCAGTTTTATGCAGGTTGCTCAATTTTACTGTTCAGATGCTCTTTATCTGGTGCCAGTAGCTTAATATTTGCTATTTTACAATAGCAGTTTTAAAAGAAAATATTTTTACATCTGTCAACACTGAGTGCAACAAGAGTGCATTACTACTTGTCATGCAGCGTTATTAATAAACTTGGCTACTTGCTAATTAGCTAACAGAACTTCTCAATCCTTCAGTCTTCATATTTAGACAATCTTTAGAGAGTGGCTGATGAGGTACATTCATAATTTTCTTATCAGCTGGTAGGGGTTCCCACTGCCTTGGTATGTGTTAAATGGAAAATCGTCAATTCTGAACCCTGAACAAGCAGGCGAAGCCTATACGAAAATAAATTTTGCGTCTTCTATTGTGACTGTCTATATCACAGTACAGTTGAAATTAATTTTTATTATCAGCAACGAAAACTGTTAAGGAATACACGCATAGAGGAGTGAGTGTAATAATTCGAGAATTCTTATAAACGCCTCTGCAAGATGTACGGTTATCTAGGTCCACGAGAAAGACAGGCCGCGGCACTTACGTCACGAAGGTAGGCCTGAGCGAGCGAGCGAGACCAACCCAGCAGACAAAATGCCTTTTTAAACCTGTTAACTCGCAACTGGACGTGTACGTACTGACGAGAACTGCATTTTCTACTGGAATCTGTTATTATGATGTCTTACTGATGACTAGACGTACAACCAAATTTAAGACCAATTCTCGACATAAATGCTATAACGGATTGTTTACAGCATTTAGTCTCTTCTGTTTAACATTCCTCATCTACATCTACATCTACATCCATACTCCGCAAGCCACCTGACGGTGTGTGGCGGAGGGTACTTTGAGTACCTCTATTGGTTCTCCATTCTATTCCAGTCTCGTATTGTTCGTGGAAAGAAAGACTGTCCGTATGCCTCTGTGTGGGCTCTATTCTCTTTGATTTTATCCTCACGGTCTGTTCGCGAGATATACTTAGGACGGAGTAATATACTGCTTGACTCCTCGGTGAAGGTAAGTTCTCGAAACTTCAACAAAAGCCCGTACCGAGCTACTGAGCGTCTCTCCTGCAGAGTCTTCCATTCGAGTTTATCTATCATCTCATGTCGTACAAGATGTAGTGCTTTAAGCAACTGATAATCGTTTCGGCCTGATTTTAATTTTATTGTAACCGAAACAGGCGTCATAAATTATCAGTATGCTTGTGACCTTCCTATCACTGTACGACTAATAACAGTGAGACTCCATAACAGCGGCTTCCAGTAGAAGATGCTATTCTCGTTTGTACATACACACCCAGTTACAAGTTAACAGGTATAGAAACGCAGCTGGTCTGCTGATTTGAGCGATCTCGGCCTACCTTCGTGACGTAGACGCAGAGTCCTTTCTCCTGGGCCTCGTACGGTTATCTACAGGAGGTAGGCAAAATAATGTGAACACCTGTACTTATTTGAGAATGGTTGATTTGTAAATGTTGGATCCCCATTTGCCGGTGATGCAGGTGCGATTCTTCTTGGAATACTGGCATACAATGATTGTATAGTCTCCAGTGGAATGTTATGCCACTCTTCGACCAGAACCTCTTCTAACTCTTGTAGTGACGAGGGAGGCGGAAATCTGCTCCGGAGTCTGGGCCCAAATACCGCCCACAAAGAGTTCGATAATTCTCAAGTCCGGGGACTGTGCTGGCAATGGAAGACGCAGCAGTTCAGCTGAATGCTCCTCATCCACGATTGAAGTGTCCTGGCTGTGTGAATGGGTGCATTATCGCCTTGAAATAAGTCATCATTGTTGAGGAACAACATTTGAGTGATGTGGGCACCTGATCATCTAAAATGGTCACATAATCGCAGGCCGTAACACGGCCTTTCAGAGTAATGATTGGACCAGCAGAATACCATGATATGGCTACCCGCACCATCGCACTTCCACCTCCATGCTTAACCGTTGGAATCAAGCAATCGGGATTGAAGACTTCTTTTGGCGTTATCCAGATGTAAGCGCGGCCCGGTGTTGGAAATAACAAAAACGTTGACTCGTCGGACCATATGACGTGTTTCCTCTGATCAGCCGTCCAGGATTTATGTTCCTGACACCATGTTTTACGCTTCTTCGCGTCGGTTGTCGTCACTAACGGTTTCGGTAGAGCAGCTCGTCTGTCAATATTCGCTTTAGGGAGTTCTTGGAGGACGTTGTCAATAGATACGGGATCTCGAAGATAGTTATTGAGCTGTGCAGTTGCTTTAGCTGCCTTAGTTTTGCGCTGTTTTGACACAAATCGTGTTAGCGTACGACGATCTCTGTCACTCACAAGCGGATCCTCCATACTGTAAATCACGGATTTTGATGCGCTTCACATATGTTGTAGAGGCGCTTACTCCGAGTACCTGGCTATCCGGGTTTTTAGCAACGGTCTTTGGTTTTAGATCAAATCGATTTTGGAGTTCATTGCGCGGTTTGTATACCTGTAACATTACACCTACTCTGACCAAGTCAGTGTAGCGCAGTGGCAAAGGTTCACGGCTACCGCGCTGGAGGTACAGTGTTCGAATCCTGCTCCCTTTTTTCTTTTTATTTATGCAAGAACCGTCCGGAAAATTTGGTCCTAACGTTCAAAAACGAGTAGACGAATTAACTCGGAAATACAGAAGTGTAGTCGTGTCCTGAACGAAATCCGGGAAGTTCACGAAACTGGTGTATGAAGAATTTTTGCGTTCCGTAATTCTTCCGTATGTGGGATAGAAAAAATTTTGGTACATTATCGATTTGTCGGGAGGGCAAACCGATTAAGCTCTATACGATCATCTATTCACTGATGAGAGGAAAGCGAGCACCTGCACCCTAAAAGTGGTCCCACCAAAGCGCGCTCCTTATTGCCAGCCCTGCGATGTTTATTTTTACCGACAGGTGAAAATCTTCACGAAAATTATTCTGAATGCTCCCGACTTGATGAAAGACAATAGAGAGATCGCTTCTAGGGAAGATTCGATAAAATTACATTCGCTAATCCTACATCAATTCATCGCATCTAATTTTGAAAGCACGATTAGATACGCATGGTTCGCATCGAAATTAGCGGATGAAAGACAAATTTTTTTAATGCTAAAGAATTGTGTTTCCCGGTATCACTCATGAAGAAACCGTGCTCCTGCAAGACGGTTGCTTTCATAAGATGCGCGTGGTGCTGCGAAAATTTGTGCTTCGGTTGTTTCTAATCACCCACAATATTGTTGTGCTACATCAAGCAACGTGGACGATGAAAAATAAATTTTGCAATATTGTATGACAGAAAAAATTAATAACTGAATATATCTTTATAATTTCGCACACCTTACATTGTGTTGATATTCTTTGAAATAAAATTGAAAATTTTGGCCGAATTTTCAAAAAAAAAAAAAAGTGCGCAAGCAGGATTAGAACACTGTACCTCCAGCGCTGTAGACGTGAACATTTCCACTTTTTTTTCTCATTTTGTTCGTTGTTGATCGTTGTGTTTGGTTGTTGCGGACGTCACAATGACATCCGCTCAAGTTTGTTTGTTGATCCTTCCACTCAGTTTTTTTTTTGTGTGTGTGGGTTTTTTTATTTTTTATTTTAATTTTTTTTATTAGAGAGGCCAACCGGCTCTCTGACCGAACACGCTGAGCTACCGTGCCGGCATCCACTGCGCTACGCTGACTTGCTCGGAATACGTCTAATGTTACGCATATACAAATCTCGCAATGAACTTCAGAATAGAATTTCTCAAAAACCAAGGCCCGTCGCTAAAAAACCGGATAGCCAGGTACTAAGGTTCAAAATGGTTCAAATGGCTCTGAGCACTATGGGACTTAACATCTGAGGTCATAAGTCGCCTAGAACTTAGAACTACTTAAACCTAACTAACCTAAGGACATGACACACATCCATGCCCGAGGCAGGATTCGAACCTGCGACCGTAGCAGTCGCGCGCTTTCAGACTGTAGCGCCTAGAATCGCTCGGCCACACCGGCCGGCGCCAGGTACTAAGGGTAAGTGCCTCTACAACATATGTGAAGCGCATGAAAATCCGTGATTTACTGCACGGAGGGTCCCCTCGTCAGTTTTGATTTGCGTCCACTTTCCATGTTTTGTGTAGACTGTGATGACTATTGAAACAGTTGCTCTTGAAACGTTCAGTAAGTTGGCTGCCTTGATTACTGGGGCTCCAGCTAACCGGGCCCCCACAATCTGCCCCCTTTGGAACTCTGTTAGGTCTTTCATTCCACGTCAACCTCGGCCTCTGAATGCAAATAGAAAGTGTGCACTACGTATAAACAACCTTCACTGATGCCTAAAACATACTGAATACGCATAGTCCAGCGCGACACGTGCCTTACCTGTGTTTTTGACCGTCGAAAACGACTATCCGATTACTTCAAGATTTTAAACATGGCTGAAACAGCAACTGTTGAAATTCTTCACGGTAAATGATGACAGCCAAAACAGTTGCAGGATAAATATTTATCAAAATTCTTGACCACGGTTTCGGTATATCTAAACATACCTTCATCAGAAGTACACTACTGGACATTAAAATTGCTACACCGCGAAGATGACATGCTAAAGACGCGAAATTTAACCCACAGGAAGAAGATGCTGTGATATGCAAATGATTAGCTTTTCAGAGCATTCACACAAGGTTGGCGCCGGTGGTGACACCTAAAACGTGCTCACATGAGGAAAGTTTGCAACCAATTTCTCATACGAAAACACCAGTTGACCAGCGTTGCGTAGTGAAACGTTGTTGTGATGCCTCGTGTAAGGAGGAGAAATGCGTACCATCACGTTTCCGACTTTGATAAAGGTCTGATTGTAGCCTATCGCAATTGTGGTTTATCGCATCGCGACATTGCTGCTCGCGTTGGTCGAGATCCGATGACTGTTAGCAGAATATGGAATCGGTGGCTTCAGGAGGCTAATACGGAACGCCGTGCTGGATCCCAACGGCCTCTTATCACTAGCAGTCGTTATGACAAGCATGTTATCCTCATGGCTGTAACGGATCGTGCAGCCACGTCGCGATCCCTGAGTCAACAGATGGGGACGTTTGCAAGACAACAACCATCTGCACGAACAGTCCGACGACGTTTGCAGCAGCATGGACTATCAGCTCGGAGACCATGGCTGCGGTTACCCTTGACGCTGCATCACAGACAGGAGCGCCTGTGATAGTGTACTCAACCACGAACCTGGGTGCACGAATGGCAAAACGTCATTATTTCGTATGAATCCAGGTTCTGTTTACAGCATCATGATGGTCGCATCCGTGTTTGGCGACATCGCGGTGAACGCACACTGGAAGCGTGTATTCGTCATCGCCATACTGGCGTATCACCCGCATGATGGTGTGGGGTGCCATTGGTTACACGTCTCGGTCACCTCTTCTTCGCATTGACGGCATTTTGAACAGTGGCCGTTACATTTCAGATGTGTTACGACCCGTGGCTCTACCCTTCATTCGATCCCTGCGAAACCCTACATTTCAGCAGGATAATGCACGACCACATGTTGCAGGTCCTGTACAGGCGTTTCTGGATACAGAAAATGTTCGATTGCTGCCCTGGCCAGCACATTCTCCAGATCTCTCACCAATTGAAAACGTCTGGTCAATGGTGGCCGAGCAACTGGCTCGTCACAATAGGCCAGTCACTACTCTTGATGAATTGTGGTATCGTGTTGCAGTTGCATGGGCAGCTGTACCTGTACACGCTATCCAAGCTCTGTTTGACTCAATGGTCAGGCTTATCAAGGCCGTTATTACGGCCAGAGGTGGTTGTTCTGGGTACTGATTTCTCAGGATCTATGCACCCAAACTGCGTGAAAATGTAATCACATGTCAGTTCAAGTATAATATATTTGTCCAATGAATACCCGTTTATCATCTGCATTTAGTCTTGGTGTAGCAATTTTAATGGCCAGTAGTGTAAAATACACTAAAATAACATCCTGCAATGGAGATTCATAAAACAAATGTGCCAAAGGCGTTATCAGTAATTAAAACATCATCCCCACGTATACAACATGATTGTGGACAGAGCTAGTTCATAGGCGAAGTACTGATGCTAAGCTGTGTTCGCATCGACCCTCTGTCTACTTTATACAAAGACAGTGCAGAAGGCGACATATAAGCAGATTTACCAAAGTCTTTGTTTGCAAGTTCTGCCAGATGGTAGGTACGGTAGGCAATAATGTCTCTATCAACAAAACTTTCCAGTCCAGGTACGTTAGGAACTCCCGTACCTCCACGTACAATGGCTACTACTGTGAGCCAACCATTGCCATGATCAAAATTATCATTAATATCAATACTAAAATTAAGTCTACAACCACAGAAAACACAGGGTCCGTCGACAAGTGCAGTAGCAGCAACACTATTAACTGGTATGCGGTTCTTCTTGTCCCCAGCTGTTGTGGCGAACTCGATGTTCTCGATGGTTTTATAAACTGTCTCTCTAGAACGGCTAGTTTATAGGCGAAGTACTGATGCTAAGCTGTGTTCGCAACGACCCTCTGTCCAAAACCGTGTTGTATAAGTGGAGGTGATGTTTTAACTACTGACGACGCCTTTGGCACGATTGTTTTATGAATCTCCATTGCGGGATGTTATTTTAGTGTATTTTACTTCTGATGAAGGTATATTTAGATATACCGAAACCGTGGTCAAGAATTTTAATAAATCTTTATCGTGCAACTGATTTGGCTGTCATCACTTACCGTGAAGTGTCTCATTAGCACCACTGTTTACATTATTTTGCCTACCCCCTGTACATTGATACGTTGTTACCACTCGTTCATGCTGAACAAACACTTTAACGTGACACCGGAAGGAGCAGCGGAGGCTAAACGTGCCAGGGGCAGAGGAAGGTGAGGTTACAGAGGACTGCTGGTGCAGCAGCTGCATGCGAGATAAAAGACGAGTATCAGAAAGGAGAGGAGGGAGGAGGCGGTGGGGGCGGAGCGCAGCCGCAGTCGAGACGCACAGTGGACGGCGACGGCGGCCCTGGAGAAGGCGGCGGCGCCCAGGTCGCTGGTGGCGACGCACTTCCAGTCGCCGTCGTCGGCCGCCTCGACGGCCACCACGTGCACCGAGAAGCCGCCCAGGCCGTCCTCGCGCACCAGGTAGCGCTCGCCCGGCTCCACGCGGCCCGCGCTGTTGTACCACGTGACGGTCCGCGGCCACGGCGGCACCGCCACTGCGCACAAACAAGACGCTCACAACCCTGACATCGACGTGGCACGGCGACGCGGAGCGCCAGGGCGCTCACAGCCGTAGCTTCCACTCTCAACGCTGCCCACTGCACAGACGCGCATAACGCCAGGCCTATACAGCCTGGTCCATTGATCGTGACCGGGACAAATATCTCACCAAATAAGCGTCAAACGAAAAAACTGCAAAGAACGAAACTTGTCTAGCTCGAAGGGGGAAACCAGATGGCGCTATGTTTGGCCCGCTAGATAGCGCTGCCATAGGTCGGAAATGTGTGAAATCTTATGGGACTTAACTGATAAGGTCATCAGTCCCCAAGCTTACAGACTACTTAACCTAAATCATCCTAAGGACAAACAGACACACCTATGCCCGAGGGAGGACTCGAACCTCCGCCGAGACCAGCCGCACAGTCCATGACTGCAGTGCCTTAGACCGCTCAGCTAATCCCGTACGGCTGCCATAGGTCAAATGGATATCAACTGCGTTTTTTTTTAAATAGAATCCCCATTTTTTATCACCTATTCGTCTACTACGAAAAGAAATATGAATGTTTTAGTTAGACCACTTTTTTCGCATTGTGATAGATGGCGCTGTAATAGTCACAAACGTAAGGCTGATAATTTTAGACGAACAGTTGGTAACAGGTAACTTTTTTAAATTAAAATACAGAACGTAGGTACGTTTGAACATTTTATTTCGGTTGTTCCAATGTGATACATGTACCTTTGTAAACTTATCATTTCTGAGAACACATGCTGTTACAGCGTGATTACCTGTAAATACCACATTAATGCAATAAATGAAATGATGGTTCAAATGGCTCTGAGCACTATGCGACTTAACTTCTGAGGTCATCAGTCCGCTAGAACTTAGAACTAATTAAACCTAACTAACCTAAGGACATCACACACATCCATGCCCGAGGCAGCATTCGAACCTGCGACCGTAGCGGTCGCCCGGCTCCAGACAGTAGCGCCTAGAACCGCACGGCCACAACGGCCGGCTCAAAATGACGTCCGTCAACCTCAATGCATTTGGCAATACCTGTAATGACATTCCTCTCAACAGCGAGTAGTTTGCCCTCCCTAATGTTCGCACATGCATTGACAATGCACTGACGCATGTTGTCAGGCTTTGTCGGTCGATCACGATAGCAAATATCCTTCATCTTTCCCACAGAAAGAAATCCGGGGACGCCAGATCCGGTGAACGTGCGGGCCATGGTATGGTGCTTCGACGAACAATCCACCTGTCACGAAATATGCTATTCAATACCGCTTCAGCCGCACGCGAGCTATGCGCCGGACATCCATCATGTTGGAAGTACATCGCTATTCTGTCATGCAGTGAAACATCTTATAGTAACATCGGTAGAACATTACGTAGGAAATCAGCATACATTGCACCACTGAGATTGCCATCGATAAAATGGGAGCCAATTATCCTCCTCCGAACCGCCCGGCTGCTACGGTCGCAGGTTCGAGTCCTGCCTCGGGCATGGAAGTGTGTGATGTCCTTAGGTTAGTTAGGTTTAAGTAGTTCTAAGTTCTAGGGGACTGATGCCCTCAGACGTTAAGTCCCATAGTGCTCAGAGCCATTTATCCTACCTCCCATAATGCCGCAGCATACATTAACCCGCCAAGGTCGCTGACGTTCCACTTGTTGCAACCATCGTGGATTTTCCGTTGCCCAATGTGTGGATTAGCCGCGACAGCAGCTAAAACACCTACTTGGCCATCATCATTTGTTGCAGGTCGTGGTTGACGTTTCACATGTGGCTGAACACTTCCTGTTTCCTTAAATAACGTAACTATCCGGCGATCGGTCCGGACATTTGGATGATGTCGTCCAGGATACCGAGCAGCATACATAGCACACGGCCGTTGGGCATTTTGACCACAATAGCCATACATCAACACTATATCGACCTTTTGCTCGATTGGTAAGCGGTACATTTTAACACGGGTAATGTATCACGAAGCAAATACCGTCCGCACTGGCGGAATATTACGTAATACCACGTTTGTCACTATTACAGCGCCATCTATCACAAAGCGAAAAAAATTGTCCAACTAAAACATTCATATTTCTTTATGTACTACACTAACATCTAATAAAAAATGGGGATTAGTATTTATGAAAACGCAGTTGATATCCTTTTGACCTATGGCAGCGCCATCTAGCGGACCAACCATAGCACCATCTGGTTTCCCCCTTCAAGCTAATGATATTTGGCCCAGTCGCGATCAATGGACCACCCTGTATACGTACTGTACAATTAGTTGACACATTTCACGGACGAACTGTCACTCTAGTATGCACTGACTTGAAACTTCCTCCAGAAACCTAAACCTTGAACGCGGAACCTTTGTCTTTCGTGTGCAAATGCTCTACCAGCAAGGCACCACTCACTATTAGACGTTACAGCTTCACTCCTTCCAGTACGTCACTCCTACCTTCCAAATTTCATAGAAGCTCACACCTTGTGGGACCAGGTCTCCTGGAAGGCAGGATACTGCGTGGAAGTGTAAAATTATAGGAGAGAGGTACTAGCGGAAATGAAGTTTGAGGGAGAGGAGTGGGGGAGGGGATTTGGCAGGGGATGAGTCACGCCTGGATAGCTCAGACGGTAGAGCATTTCCTCGTGAACGTCGAAGATTCCGGTTTGTGTCACTGACCACCGATTCTGCAAGTAACTATGGTTTTCAAAAAACCTATTATCTTTAAAAATTAATAACTTCTGAACGCCGTAGGCGATCTTAAAGAACAAATTGTCAACATATAGCGCTTGAATAGCACTATCCGAGGAACGGGTTTAGAATTTCTGTTAAAGCAATATAGTTTGAGTAATAAACTTGAGTGTAAGTTTGGTTGGTTGGTTGGTTGGTTTTGGGGAAGGAGACCAGACAGCGAGGTCATCGGTCTCATCGGATTATGGAAGGAAATCGGCCGTGCCCTTTCAAAGGAACCATCCCGGCATTTGCCTGGAGCGATTTAGGGAAATCACGGAAAACCTAAATCAAAATGGCCGGACGCGGGATGTAAGTTTGGAAGGTAGGAGACGAGGTACTGGCAGAAGTAAGGCTGTGAGGACGGGGCGTGAGTCGTGCTTGGGTAGCTCGGATGGTAGAGCACTTGCCCGCGTAAGGCAAAGGTCCCGATTTCGAGTCTCGCTCCGGCAAACGGTTTTAATCTGCCTGGAAGTTTCATTTCAGTGCACACTCCGCTGCAGAGTGAAACTCTCATTCTGATTATACACTCCTGGAAATTGAAATAAGAACACCGTGAATTCATTGTCCCAGGAAGGGGAAACTTTATTGACACATTCCTGGGGTCAGATACATCACATGATCACACTGACAGAATCACAGGCACATAGACACAGGCAACAGAGCATGCACAATGTCGGCACTAGTACAGTGTATATCCACCTTTCGCAGCAATGCAGGCTGCTATTCTCCCATGGAGACGATCGTAGAGATGCTGGATGTAGTCCTGTGGAACGGCTTTCCATGTCATTTGGACCAGCGTTCGTGCTGGACGTGCAGACCGCGTGAGACGACACTTCATCCAGTCCCAAACATGCTCAATGGGGGACAGATCCGGAGATCTTGCTGGCCAGGGTAGTTGACTTACACCTTCTAGAGCACGTTGGGCGGCACGGGATACATGCGGACGTGCATTGTCCTGTTGGAACAGCAAGTTCCCTTGCCGGTCTAGGAATGGTAGAACGATGGGTTCGATGACGGTTTGGATGTACCGTGCACTATTCAGTGTCCCCTCGACGATCACCAGTGGTGTACGGCCAGTGTAGGAGATCGCTCCCCACACCATGATGCCGGGTGTTGGCCCTGTGTGCCTCGGTCGTATGCAGTCCTGATTGTGGAGCTCACCTGCACGGCGCCAAACACGCATACGACCATCATTGGCACCAAGGCAGAAGCGACTCTCATCGCTGAAGACGACACGTCTCCATTCGTCCCTCCATTCACGCCTGTCGCGACACCACTGGAGGCGGGCTGCACGATGTTGGGGCGTGAGCGGAAGACGGCCTAACGGTGTGCGGGACCGTAGCCCAGCTTCATGGAGACGGTTGCGAATGGTCCTCGCCGATACCCCAGGAGCAACAGTGTCCCTAATTTGCTGGGAAGTGGCGGTGCGGTCCCCTACGGCACTGCGTACGATCCTACGGTCTTGGCGTGCATCCGTGCGTCGCTGCCGTTCGGTCCCAGGTCGACGGGCACGTGCACCTTCCGCCGACCACTGGCGACAACATCGATGTACTGTGGAGACCTCACGCCCCACGTGTTGAGCAATTCGGCGGTACGTCCACCCGGCCTCCCGCATGCCCACTATACGCCCTCGCTCAAAGTCCGTCAACTGCACATACGGTTCACGTCCACGCTGTCGCGGCATGCTACCAGTGTTAAAGACTGCGATGGAGCTCCGTATGCCACGGCAAACTGGCTGACACTGACGGCGGCGGTGCACAAATGCTGCGCAACTAGCGCCATTCGACGGCCAACACCGCGGTTCCTGGTGTGTCCGCTGTGCCGTGCGTGTGATCATTGCTTGTACAGCCCTCTCGCAGTGTCCGGAGCAAGTATGGTGGGTCTGACACCCCGGTGTGAATGTGTTCTTTTTTCCATTTCTAGGAGTGTACAATTATCAACTAACCCACGTAGCGATAAATATGCCTCTAGTAAATAATTATTACGTGATTCTGCATAGAAAATCATTTTCCTACAACTACACCAATTACAATGAGGTGACAAAAGTCATGGGATAGCGAGATGCAGATATACAGAGGGCAGTAGTATCGCGTACGCAAGGTACAAAAGGGCAATGCATCGGCGGAGAAGTCGTTTGCAATCAGGTGATTCGTGTCAAAACGTCTCCGACATTATTATAGGCCCACGACGGGAATGAACAGACTTTGAACGCGGAATGGTAGTAGGAGATGGAAGAGCGTGGAATTCCATTTCGGAAATCGTTAGCGAATTCAGTAGTCCGAGACCCACAGTATCAAGAGTGTGCCGAGAACACAAAATTTCAGGCATTACGTCGCACCGCGGACAACACAGTCGCCGACGGCCTTCACTTAACGACCGAGAGGAGCTGCGTTTGCGTAGAGCTGTCAGTGCTAACAGACCAGCAACACTGCGCGAAATAGCCACAGAAGTCAATGTGGAACGTACAACGAACGTATCCGTTGGCACAGTACGGAGAAATTTTGCGTTAATGAGCTATGGCAGAGGGCTACCGTTGCGAGTGCCTTTGCCAACAGCACGGCATCGCCTGCAGCGCCTCTCCTGCCTCGTGACGATATCGGTTGGACCCTAGACGACTGCAAAACCTTGGCCAGGTCAGATGAATCCCGATTTCATTTGGTAAGAGCCAATGGTAGTGTTTGAGTGTCTTGCAGACCACACGAAGCCGGGGTCCCAAGTTGTCAACAAGGCACAGTGCAAGCTGGTGATGGTTCAATAATGGTGTGTGCTGTTTTTACGTGGAATGGACTGGGTCCTCCAGTCCAGCTGAACCGACCACTGACTGGAGACCATTTCCGGCCGTTCACGGATCTAATGTTCCCAAACAATGATGGGACTTTTATGGACGACAATGCGCCATGTCACTGGACTGCAAGTGTTCGCGATCGGTTTTAAGAACATTCTGGCCAGTTCGAGTGAATGATTTGGCCACTCAGATCGCCCGGCATGAATCTCATCGAAAAATTACGGGACAAAATCGAGGGGTCATTTCGTGCACAAATTCCTGCACCGGAAACACTTTCGCAATTACGGACAGCTGTAGAGGCAGCATGGCTCAATATTTCTGTACCGCACTGCCAATGACTTTGAAACGTCCCCTTAGAACAAATTATACATGACTGTGCTTAAACTGACACACAATATTTTTTAGCGCAACGCAATCTGACTTTCAATAATCCCTACAAAGGAGTGGCCCTGACTAACATTAACCTGTACCTTTCACAAATCACTTACCTCACAAAAATCTTCGTTACTCAAGCTACAGCAATACAGCGAGCGCCACTACTGCCAGCTAAATAACAGATTCAAACTACGGAAGGCACTAACTACTAGTAGGCATAGTTAGCAAATGAAAGATTTTAATAGAGAACAAACAATGTATTTACCTTAATAGTCATAATATATATATAGCAGTTCAGACATCCATTCTGTACTCAAAAATCCGCCATCTCATTTCCCACATCCACCACTGCTGGCAGCTCACCTCCAACTGCGCAACGCTACGCGCTGTTCACATCCAGCTGCCGCTGCCAAACACTACAATGGCAGACAACAATGCAAACTAGCCACAGACTGCACACAGCACAGCCAGTGATTTTCATACAGAGCGCTACGTGGCGGCGGCGTTACCAGTATAAGAACCTAAACAGCCTACTTACATAGTGCACCTGCACAGTCGCAGCAGATGGCTTCTGGCCATCTCTACAAGGACTACAGTGGGTCTGCACCTCTGGTGGCCCACCAATACCACAATCTCTACCAGGACTACAGTGGGTCTGCACCTCTGGTGGCCCACCAATACCACAATCTCTACCAGGACTACAGTGGGTCTGCACCTCTGGTGGCCCACCAATACCACAATCTCTACTGGGACTACAGTGGGTCTGCTCTGTGATGACCTACCTACCAATCTTCTTCAAAACTTTGAATGACTCTGCCGTGGGTTTGCCCTGTTGTAGACCATTACCTGTCAGCATGTCAAGAGTCAGCATTGTCTTTCAGTTGGAAGGACAACACTACTTCTTCAAGACTGCATGGAAATCCACTATTTCCGTGTGCATTGTCTTTTACTGCTCAGACTTTGAAAAAAAAAAAAAAAAAACACTGAAATTTTACTGTGATGAACAATTTGGACTGTCTTTATGGACTGTGATAAAATTTTAGCTTTTGACCAACATTGTATCAATAAGTGTGTGCATTTGATTTCTTTGTTATTGTAATTACGATTATGAAAAATTTTAACAACTATGTATTGCCCAGTGCCCAAAACAATTTGTAAAATTTTTTGTGGGGAGCATGCGGGCTATGTAAGTAGGCTGTTTAGGTTCTTATATTGGTAACGCCGCCGCCACGTAGCGCTCTGTATGAAAATCACTGGCTGTGCTGTGTGCAGTCTGTGGCTAGTTTGCATTGTTGTGTGGCATTGTAGTGTTTGGCAGCGGCAGCTGGAGGTGAACAGCGCGTAGCGTTGCGCAGTTGGAGGTGAGCCGCCAGCAGTGGTGGATGTGGGAAATGAGATGGCGGATTTTTGAATACAGAATGGATGTCTGAACTGCTATATATATATTATGACTATTAAGGTAAATACATTGTTTGTTCTCTATTAAAATCTTTCATTTGCTAACTATGTCTACTAGTAGTTAGTGCCTTCCGTAGTTTGAATCTGTTATTTAGCTGGCAGTAGTGGCGCTCGCTGTATTGCTGTAGCTTGAGTAACGAAGATTTTTGTGAGGTAAGTGATTTGTGAAAGGTACAGGTTAATGTTAGTCAGGGCCATTCCTTTGTAGGGATTTCTGAAAGTCAGATTGCGTTGCGCTAAAAAATATTGTGTGTCAGTTTAAGCACAGTCTTGAATAATTGTTGAAAGGGGAAGTTTCAACTTGTTGAGTCCATACTGCGTCGAGAGCTCCTCTACGCCGAGCAAAGGAAGATCCGACACGATGTTAGGAGGTATCCGACGACTTTTGTCACCCCAGTGAACGTAACACCAGCTGCCTCCCGGAATTAATCTATATGGTTGGTGACAATCACGGATAAGTTCACACTGTTTTTGGGTCATCCTAAAAATTACGCTAAAACGCACTTACCTTGGCAGGAAAGCGTCAAAGGATCTCCAATGCGACATTTGGCGGGCTGCAGTTCTTTGACGAACACAGGAGGCGGCCCAGCTGCGCGAAAGCTACAACAGTAAGTCACAAGCTGCAGTTCGTTCGAACACAGTTTCGACAGCAAATTCATGTACAGGGCTACTACAAATGATTGAAGCGATTTCATAAATTCACTGTAGCTCCATTCATTGACATATGGTCACGACACACTACAGACACGTAGAAAAACTCATAAAGTTTTGTTCAGCTGAAGCCGCACTTCAGGTTTCTGCCGTCAGAGCGCTTGAGAGCGCAGTGAGACAAAATTTCGACAGGAGCCGAGAAAGCGTATGTCGTGCTTGAAATGCACTCACATCAGTCAGTCATAACAGTGCAACGACACTTCAGGACGAAGTTCAACAAAGATCCACCAACTGCTAACTCCATTCGGCGATGGTATGCGCAGTTTAAAGCTTCTGGATGCCTCTGTAAGGAGAAATCAACGGCTCGCCCTGCAGTGAGCGAAGAAACGGTTGAACGCGTGCGGGCAAGTTTCACGCGTAGCCCGCGGAAAATTGGCTCATGCCACAACTGGGGACCGACAGCGCCGACTTCATCTTTCAAGAGGATGGTGCTCCACCGCACTTCCATCATGATTTTCGGCATTTGTTAAACAGGAGATTGGAAAACCGATGGATCGGTCGTGGTGGAGATCATGATCAGCAATTCATGTCATGGCCTCCACGCTCTCCCGACTTAACCCCGTGCGATTTCTTTCTGTGGGGTTATGTGAAAGATTCAGTGTTTAAACCTCCTCTAACAAGAAACATGCCAGAACTGCGAGCTCGCATCAACGATGCTTACGAACTCATTGAGGGGGACATGCTGCGCCGAGTGTGGGAGGAACTTGATTATCGGCTTGATGTCTGCCGAATCACTAAAGGTGCACATATCGAACATTTGTGAATGCCTAAAAAATCTTTTTGAGTTTTTGTATGTGTGTGCAAAGCATTGTGAAAATATCTCAAATAATAAAGTTATTGTAGAGCTGTGAAATCGCTTCAATCATTTGTAATAACCCTGTAGTAAGAAGCTTCTTTGAAAGCAGATGTACGTTGTGTGTAGCGCTGTGTTGTACTGAAAGTGCTCCCTGAGAAGCTTTGGTGCCCCTAACAGGTTTCACTGACTCCAAAGATGATTCGCCTGTGTGGCGGCGTCATTCTCTTAAAATGCTGACTGGAGAGGGGGTCCATTCGCACTGGTCTTTTTTGATAGAAGACACACCAAATTGTGACACTAAAGGTGCGTTTACACGTGTGCACGATGCGCCTAGTCGCCGTGCTTGCCGCACACAAGCAAGTAGAGGCAGGATGCATGCCCCTTCCTCGATGTGTGTCGAGTGGTTCACACCTGTGTTTACGCTGGGCGCCTCAACTTCCGGGTGGAGCAGCCTAAAGACGCCCGGCGACTACGTGCAAAGCGCGCTGTTGTAAACGCACTTAAGGGTACCATAGCTTTGACAGAAGTGTTCTTTCATTCCCAAAGCCTTAACATTTCAACTTACTGCAGGAAAATAAAATGTTTTTCTTTTTTTTTCAATTCAGGGGCTCCGGAAACTCTCAAAATCATGAAAAGTTCAATTTTTACTTTATTGCGATTTCTGAATCTGAATCTGAATCTTTTAATAGATATATAATTTATTCAATTCCGAAGACTACAACTATTTTTAAATTTTTTTTGAAATGTGTTCTACATGGGCGTGACCCACTGTGGCGCTGTTAAACTGCTGTCAAATGGTGTTATTATTAACGTCCGTGTTCATCAGGTCTGCCTCATGCAATAATGGAGGTGATAAAACCTATTTTCAGAGACTTAGCAGCACCTGAACTGTTGAAAAAGTGTATTCACGGAAAAACTCAAAACCCCAATGAAAGTGTAAATAGTGTTATATGGTCGAGAATCCCCAAGACTGTATTTGTTGGAATAGAAACAGTTCACTTTGGTGTGTATGATGCTGTTGCGACTTTCAATGATGGCAACATTGTAAGGTGCAAGGTATTTAGAAATATGGGAATGAAGATAGGTTCTAACATGGTACGAGCGATGCTTGCTTTAGACAAGGAACGCCTTCGGGCTGCAGACATGGCTGTAAAGAGTCTAGAAATACAAGCAAGAGTAAACAGGAGGAGGAACAAGAGGAAGCTGGAGGAGGAGTTTGCAGAGGATGAAGATAATCCATCCTATGGACCTGGAATGCACTAAAAAGTTAATCCAATCTTTGTCGCTCGATTCCCAAAACTTTTATTTTCTCATACTAATTACATGTTTTCTAAGGATCTTCCAAACATATTTGTTTCAAACTTTCAGTAAATGTTACACAGTACCTTCTGCATAATTTAACACAGCCTTTTTTCCAAAAATACTGTATATTTTTGAATATATAAATAAAAAATTGCAAAAAAATGTTGTGAATTTTCATTACAATTGAAAAAAGATCATCTTTAATAACTGAACTAAAATTTTGTAAAACCCCTGTGTTAAGTTGTAGCCCATATTCCAATAAATAATCTGTAAAAAGTTCAACTTCCTACCTCAAATACTTTGTGAGGAAAGATGTAATTTATAACCGTTATTTTAACATTGCAAGTATAGGGCGTTCCGGAGCCCCTTAACACAGACTTGATTGGTTTACTGTATTTATCGTACAGCGAAATCATTTGCCTAGATTATAAAATGTGCCATACTGTGAGTACAATAAATGATGCTTTTACTCTCCATTAATGCAAAATTTCTGATCATAATACTTTATCGATATTAGATTAATATTGCACTATCATTATTCAACTGCCACCCAGGATTCATTCAATTAATTTTATTTAGTGTACCATGACACAGTCCCTGTTCTGAATGCCTCTGTACGTTAAAAGGTGTAACAAACCGATACAGACAAATTTCGACGGTCAACACCTGGCGTTAGGTGACCACTCCGGTAGCAAACGTCACCCCGTACAGTGTGATAGCTGTCAGCCACGTTCCCTGCTCTCCAACGGCATAGGCTGCCACCTTGCGGTAACTGCCGGAGGGGTAGCCTAGCGGCAGGCGCCAGCCCCCTGCCACTTCGACGCCCTGTAGCGTCGCTGCGTTATGTCTCCGGATGTAGGTTACTTTCCTCAATTTGTTCCTCAAAACACGCTGCACAACCCCTAAAAGGTTTATATCATTGATCCTTCAACTCCATAACTTTTTATCTTCCATTACATTCATTGGCTAACAATATCTTTAAGATTCTTCCAACAATATTTTGCAACCATCCAGCGTCAAGGTTGATCGGGCGCTAATGACCGTAGCAGTTTTGCGCCCTAAAACCATACCAAAAAAATGTCAATGGTTGATACTAAAGAGGACCACATTACCTTTTTCGACTAGATGACAATACCCGACAGATGTGGATGTTATCCCTGCTACACGTACAAACTCCAGGAAATAAACACTAAACCAACCATCGTGCATTTATAAATTACACAAATGACAGTTCATCAGTCGTTAGTACCTATAACGTGTGAAACACATCCACAGATATTAGGGCACGTGAGGCTATACGTTCCGAAATTCACGAGGGAAGTTGAAAGGTTGCTAGCTTTGTTTTTTACAGTTACAATTCAAAACTGAATTTGGTACCACAGTAAAACTCGATATCTTTATATCCAAGTGCAGAATGTCTACTTTTCCAGGTATTAAAACTGTTCTCATATTCACTTAGAACGTGGGATGTGAGATGTACAAAAAAGTTTCGCGACTGGGGAGTTAAAGGACGCCACGAAGTTTTTGTTTTCCCGAGTAAAATATTGAAAGCGCATTCCACCGTTGCTGGTAAACACTGCAACGCACTACTTGCAGCACCTACAGACCCAGCAAAAGCAATGCAGTCGTTACGTTAACTGCTGGGGACGTGCGAATATCCACCAAAAAGACACCGGAGATAATGGTCAAGCTCTGAAAGCGTTTATGTTTCTTTATTAATAATATCCTAGTCATGTGATAGCTCGCAGCGAAGTAGGTAGCGAAGTACTTGAAAAGGGAACAGAAAAAGTTGAGATATCTAGAGCTGTTTTCTCCCGTTTTGACGCAAGGCCGCAAGGCATGACTTTTTGGCTACATCAATGACTAATAATGACAGGGCTGCACATTTGTAATTCGAAGAGTAGGTAACACTGAAGGGAATGGTGTCTATCGGGTCCCTGCGACCGAAGAGGTTAGGCATAAGTCATAGTATCTGTATTTTAGGACAAAGACAGTACTTTGTTGCTGGACTCCCTACTTCAGGGCTGTATTATAATCATAGAGTATTCATTTTGACGCAAGGCCGCAAGGCATGACTTTTTGGCTATATCAATAATGACACAGGGCTGCACATTTGTAATGCGAAGAGTAGGTAACACTGAAGGGAATGGTGTCTATCGGGTCCCTGCGACCGAAGAGGTTAGGCATAAGTCATAGTATCTGTATTTTAGGACAAAGACAGTACTTAGTTGCTGGACTCCCTACTTTAGGCCTGTAATATAATCATAGAGTATTACTGCAGTCAGCTCTAGCAACTAAAGGAGTTAATTAAGACGAACCGTTGCGGAAATTTGATCAAAGGGATCCTACACAGCAGGACACTACGCCACCGCACATTACCTGTTCACTCTCAGACCACTCTCGGTGCGGTGGCTGAGGGTGATAGCTAAAGCTGACTAAGCTGACTACTTTAAGAGAGATGTGAGTACCCACCAAACCATTCGATATCTATGGAAACAATTACTGGCACCATCCACCGCGGCGAGAGTTTTCTTAGAGCGAATGGTTAGTACGTCCGAAGTTTTGACAGCGAAACTGAAGGTTATTCGTTTCCAGTTGGTCAACCTCTCCCTCAGTTCAACTGACTTGGCCCCTTCAGACCACCAAATTTTTTTCTAACCGGAAGAAACACACGAATGGCCGTCAGTTTTACGACACTGAAGATGCCGCTGAGAGTTGGTCTGACTGTCTTCCACGTGATTTCTTTTTGGATGTACTGGAAAAGGTGCAACAACTGTGTGACAAGTACATCACACCGTTGTGTCAGTGTCAAAATTACATACCAGAGTACTGCGACATGAGATTCTGACACAGACACGACGGGTTGCTGATGCAACTAGATGGCTCTGAAGATGATCCAGAGAGATCGAAACGCAACATGTATACAACTGAAGCTGAAGAATAAATGAGAATTCTTTTAAATCGTGCCTCCCGCGGAACATTAGACCATTCGCCACTAGAACGTGCCGGGGGGGGGGGGGGGGGGAGGAGGGGGGCGGAGAATATGTGATAATGGTACCTTAACTATCCTCCGTCACAAGACATAAGGTGGCTTGCGTAAATACAACCGTAAGCTGCAGATGTAAGGGCTCGGTTCGGCTGGGAATGTGTCCCGTTTAGACACCGCCCTGTGTCGGACAGTGAAAATCACGTTCTACACCCAGACTGGTAAATGTTTGGAATAGGGAACTTAACTTGCGGTTCGGTACAAGGACTAGTGAGTAGCAGTGGGCCAGCAGGGAGGGTACCTGTCGGCGGCGGCGCCCTCGACGATGACGCGCGAGGAGGAGGTGGCGCGGCCCATGCAGTTGCTGGCCTCGCAGGTGTAGGTGCCGAGCGACGCGGGGTCCGCGGTGAGCGCCAGCACGTCCCCGGCGCGGATCTCCTGGCCGTCCTTGAGCCAGCGCAGCGCCGGCGTCGGCACGCCCACCACCTTGCACTCCAGCGACACCGTGCCCGCCGCCGACAGCAGCGCCCGCAGAGGCTCCACGAACTCCGGCGGCTTGTACGCCTTGGGAACTGCGGAAACACGTCACGTCTGGAGACTGACAGGCAAGCAGCGTCGATGGTGACTGTCCGTCTCACTGTTCCTCTCTCTCTCTCTCTCTCTCTCTCTCTCTCTCTCTCACACACACACACACACATACTACAAAGTACTACCACTTTCACAAAGTAGGAATGTCTGTGGAATAACCATAGTGTACTACACGACCACGATATTACTGCACTTGGCCTCCCGTGGCCATTATCGGAAACACGCGATGACGTTACAGTTGATGATTAAGGAAAACGCATCGCATTGTGAATTCTTTCAGTAGGGTCGTGCATATACTATCGAGAGGTTCAGTCTGCCCTCGTGAAATATCACGATTTTTATTTTTTATTTTGGCGTATGGCGCTACTCACATGGTTTACACTTATTACATTATGAAATTATATGATAAAATGCACTATAAAATACATAAGTTTAGGATGCATATTCAGATAAAATACAGGGTGATTCAAAAAGAATACCACAACTTTAAAAATGTGTATTTAATGAAAGAAGCATAATATAACCTTCTGTTATACATCATTACAAAGAGTATTTAAAAAGGTTTTTTTTCACTCAAAAACAAGTTCAGAGATGTTCAATATGGCCCCCTCCAGACACTCGAGCAATATCAACCCGATACTCCAACTCGTTCCACACTCTCTGTAGCATATCAGGCGTAACAGTTTGGATAGCTGCTGTTATTTCTCGTTTCAAATCATCAATGGTGGCTGGGAGAGGTGGCCGAAACACCATATCCTTAACATACCCCCATAAGAAAAAATCGCAGGGGGTAAGATCAGGGCTTCTACATTTTCATCACTCGTTCTCGGCCGTCCAGAACTTTTCCCTTTGCACAAACACCCATTCTCTGTAAACTGTTTATACCAACGTTTAATACACCACCTATCAGGAGGTTTAACACCATACTTCGTTCGAAATGCACGCTGAATAACTGTCGTCGATTCACTTCTGCCGTACTCAATAACACAAAAAGCTTTCTGTTGAGCGGTCGCCATCTTAGCATCAACTGACGCTGACGCCTAGTCAACAGTGCCTCAAGCGAACAAATGTACAACTAAATGAAACTTTATAGCTCCCTTAATTCGCCGACAGATACTGCTTAGCTCTGCCTTTTGTCGTTGCAGAGTTTTAAATTACTAAAGTTGTGGTATTCTTTTTGAATCACCCTGTATAATACATAAACACAATAAAAAGTAACATCATAGCAGATATTTTGCGTTACACAAGTCTTCAAATCCTGACGTCCAAATTGGCGATCCATTCGAGGCAGGGCGGTGTGGCGTTGAAGAAGTCAGCCCGACTACCCTGGTAGGCTCTTAATTCACAATCCTGGGCGATGTTCAAAAATGGTTCAAATGGCTCTGAGCACTATGGGACTTAACTGCTGTGGTCATCAGTCCCCTAGAACTTAGAACTACTTAAACCTAACTAACCTAACGACATCACACACATCCATGCCCGAGGCAGGATTCGAACCTGCGACCGTAGCGGTCACGCGGTTCCAGACTGTAGCGCCTAGAACCGCACGGCCACTCCGGCCGGCCCTGAGCGATGTGCTGTATTGTTTGATTAGGTGCCCCACAGTCACAGCTAGGCCTCGAGAAGCTTTCCCCACTTGTGTAGATTGTGTGCATATAGTCCATGTCCTGTTCGGATTCTGTTTAGGCTTTTCCATAGCCGTCGTGGAAGTTCGTAGCCCTTAGATTTCTCTGATGGGCAGATAAGTTCACGGTTGTCAGGGAAGGCACTACCACTCCAGCTCTCGTGCCACTTAGTATCCATGCTGAAGTTTGCAGCTGACAGTTGTTGGGCCAGTCTTAAAGGGGGATTTCTGGAGCGGAGTCGTGTTCTTTCCAAAGTTGGGACATCTTCGTGGATAGGTAGTAGGGGGTTATTCATTATTTTTGTGTACTCCTTCATAAGATGGTTGGTTCAATTGGCTCTGAGCACTATGGGACTGCCGGCCGAAGTGGCCGTGCGGTTCTAGGCGCTGCAGTCTGAACATGACCGCTACGGTCGCAGGTTCGAATCCTGCCTCGGGCATGGATGTGTGTCATGTCCTTAGGTTAGTTAGGTTTAACTAGTTCTAAGTTCTAGGGGACTAATGACCTCAGAAGTTGAGTCCCATAGTGCTCAGAGCCATTTGAACCACTATGGGACTCAACTGCTGAGGTCATCAGTCCCCTAGAACTTAGAACTACTTAAACCTAACTAATCTAAGGACATCACAAACACCCATGCCCGAGGCAGGATTCGAGCCTGCGACCGTAGCGGTCGCGTGGTGCCAGACTGTAGCGTCTAGAACCGCTCGGCCACTCCAGCCGGCCCTTCATAAAAACTTCCTGTCTTTGCAGGGACGGTGGAGCTATATGACTAGGTGTTGGAAGCCAATATAGAGGGGTGGTCTTTATGTATCCAATTATGGTTCTCATAGCAGCCTTGAGCTGGGTGTCCACCTTTTTTACATGCTTGCTGGTTAACCACGCTGGTGCACAGTACTTGGCTGCAGAGTACACTAAGGCGAGTGCAGAGGTTCGTAGTGTGTCTGCTGCTGCTCCCCAGTTAGTGCTGCAGAGCCTCTGAATGAGACTGTGCCGTGAGCTTAATTTTATTGGATACATTTTCCAGGTGTCTTTTGAAGGATAATCCTATCTAGAGTGACCCCCAGGTACTTTGGCTGTGGCTGATATCGCAGTTAACTGTTATTCATATGAACCTTCAGCTCTTATCCCGCCATTCTGTTGTTCAAATGAAAACAGCTGACTTCAGTCTTGGTGGGATTTGGTATTAGCCTCCATTTGGTGAAATACTCATGCATTTTGTTTAGGTCAGTTGTGAGGATGTTTTCAGTGTCTTCAAACTGCTTGCTTTGGATAGCTAGGGCCATATCATCAGCATAGCTGAATTTCCTGAGGTGGTTTCAAGCAGGTCAGAGGTGTAAAGATTAAAGAGCATTGGTGCTAAAACTGATCATTGAGGCAGTCCATTGTTCAGTTTCCTCTGTTCGCTTATCTCATTACCCTCTATCACTTGGAAGTATCTATCCGAAAGCATGTTGTTGATAAAAACTCTCCATAAGCCAACCGAATCGTCCTCACTCCCAGGCGCAATAATATTGCGGTCGACTAACACCGTACATGTATCGAACGTCAAATTATTTTTATTATTCGAACAGTATCTGAAGTATGTTCAACACGAAAAGTAGTCTTCTTTGGTTGTTTTCATTCGCTTACGACGTGTGCTATTATATTTTGATGTAACTCTTCCCATTCTCAGATGATATTTTTGGCCCAGAAACGAGGAGTTCCGGCAATCGGTGGCGCAATTTCGCGAACCACTTTTCGAGCTATGTTCATTAGTCTGGGCATTCTATTGGCCTCTCAATACTTATATTCTTTACTGTTGTTTCTTATTAACAATATCAGATTATTCCCAAGAATTATCAGCTATCACTTAGTTAGTAGTAGGCGGAAATCCAATCTGCATTTGGATCCCACTTCCTTCACTCTTGTGCAGAAAGGTGTGGAGTATACTGCTGGATCCATTTTCAATAAACTACTACAAGAATTCAAAAATCTTGGCGGTAATCCACGCGCTTTCAAATCGAAGAGTTTCCTCATGGGCCACTCCTTCTATTCTATCAAGGAGTTCCTTGAAAAATTAAGACGATTCCTGTGTTCTATTGTTGAATGCTTTTACGTAAACTTTTGGCTTCTCTTTTTTTGGTTCATAAACTTTTTATTTCATCTGTTATCACTTTTCTGTCGTAATTTCATGTACTGACACGTTCCACGACCTTGGAGATTTGCTCCTCAATTTGGTACTACGGAACAAGACGCGTAAAATAAAAAAAAGTAAATAAATAAATAATTGGGTGACCTCGTATCACCCCGTTCCTAGTAGCCAGCAGCAGACGGCAGCTTGTAGAGGGCCTGGCCTACAGGGCAGGTAACAATAACATGTCGCCGGGATTTAAATTAGCATCTTGCCCAGTCTCCACCGTGGAACCCATCGGCTCATTACCTACATGCTGGGGTTTCTGTTTAATTGGCACACTTAAGGGAGTGAACAGGGATTACAACTCGAATTAAAAACTAGTTAATCGTTAACAATGTGATAAATTTTGAGACTAGAGTTACAAACATGATCCAAGAGCAGCATTCACTGAAAATAAACAAATACCAAACAAAACCGGGTACATCGATACAGATATGAACCAGGTATAAATAGTATCTATATAAAAAACATACCATGAAGGAATAAAACAAACCGACACTAATATTGAGCCCGCGAGAGAGTGTATAAATAGTTTCCATCACCCTGGAGGCAGTGCGCTGAAAGCATGTGATCATCATCAATGGGACGTAGCGGGTGCTTGTGGTGACTTGTTACCACATTCCCAGAGCTGTCAGTGTTCAGCAGAGGCGCGACGTAGACTCGGTCGCCGTGTAAAAACGGTGACGTGAGTGTGCGAATGACGCTGTGACGTTCTGCTCAAAATAATGAGCAGCCAAACTGTGACTGGCTGCAAGGCGGCGTCGGACAATGTGGATGCAGCGTAGCGAATGAGAGACTGACTACGCTTCGGACTTTTACGGCCTCGGAGACGCTGAACTTGAGAGAGATTCAGACCCCAAAGAAATAGGGCCTCTGAAATTCACGGGAAACATCGGAGGCTAATGACCACCTGTCGTGATACGGCAAACTGACATCATGTTTTTTTTTCCCCAAATTTGTGGTAAGTTCATATGGGACCAAACTGCTGTGGTCATCGGTCCCTAGGCTTACACACTACTTAATCTAACTTAAACTAACTTACGCTAAGGACAACACACACATCCATGCCCGAGGGAGGACTCTAACCTCCGACGGGGAGAACCACGCGAACCGTGGCAAGGCGCCTGAGACCGCACGGCTACACCGAGCGGCGAACTGACTTCACATTTCGCAGATATCAGTTTATGATTCTGCTTCAGTTGCAGCCGTGGAAAGTGGCTTACCCTATATACTTGCGCTCCCACAAAGTGAAAATGAAGCGCTATGGAACTTTGTTCTTTATAACAGTTACCGCCATTTTGAAAAAGTTATCAACTTTTTCTGAATGACCGGAACTGAAATCCAATTTCACTTCCTCAGCACTGTTTATTCTGGTCTTCTTTCTTTTCTTTTTTTTTACTAACGATTCAATAGGCAGTTGAAATATTATGAAGCTCAAAATAAAATTAATAGTTCCAAATGAATTCACCCCTATCTTGGTCACTGGGAAAGGTTCAGGATTTGTTATTAGCTGGTTATGTTAGTAATTCCTATTTGTCTCTCTCTTTGTTAGAAGCTTTCCACGTCCCGACACGTGGCGAACCTGGAAAGGGTACTTTGTGCTACGTGTAACGCTGTTTATTTACATATTGAGCTCTGACTGAAACGCTAACACGGCATTTAGTTACCCCGTTTTTACAGATTTGTTTATTACTAGCAGCAATAACAGGTAATTGTTGCTCATAGGGATGCAAATCGTTGTACGTCAGAGCAGGAGAAGTTGCTTTTCAAAGGTAAGTACCAAATATTTATCGTACCAGAAAGAGCAGCCTTAGGTACTGATTAAAATAGAGACAATTCAATAAAGAGTTAATGCCGTAGTGCTAATTTATGTGAGGTCATGCCCATATCTTTACGAGAAGAGAGGTAGATAAATCCGGTAGTCTGGGATTGCGTTGCCAATCAATCAAGCCTAAAAAGAGCGACAGCCGTCTCTGCTTTCTTATAACGAGAAAAGTCAGCATCTGGGCTGTGACACGTGTTTCAAACAAACGGAATGCCCTTATATTTATCTCCTGAAAATTTTAAACCAAACCGGGTGAGGTGGCGCAGTGGTTAGCACACTGGCTTCGCATGGGGAGCACGACGGTTCGATCCCGCATCCGGCCATCCTGATTTAGGTTTTCCGTGATTTCCCTAAATCGCTTCAGGCAACTGCCGGGATGGTTCCTTTGAAAAGGCACGGCCCATTCCATTCCCCATTCTTCCCTAATCCGATGGGACCGATGACCTCGTTGTTTGGTCTCGCCTCCCCTCCCCCCCCCCCCCCCCACCCCAAGCCAACCAACCAACCTTTAAACCCAGGCTATTCCAAGTATTCAATTATTAAGATGCCTGTGAAACGCGTGTACAAAGTACATGATAGTTTTGAGCAGGCCTATCAGTACTAACGATGTAATGATATTTAAAAGCTGCAGATTGCTTGTAGGCACATCTCTCGCCGACCCATATTCTTGTGACTGCTGGAGTCGACGCATCATGGAGACCAAAATTCCGGTTGGCGCATCTGAATGCTCACTCCATAGATGTTCCTACTCTAAGTTCAGAACACATTTGAAATACCACCCTAGCCGCAGAAAAAAGTGCGTGGAACTGATGAAAGTATAGTAAACACTGCAACAGTGTGCGTTGTCAACACACTTTAAGAAGCTACGACTGTGTGAACACCAACAACAAAACTAAGCTACAGTAACAAATACGCTTCCTCACATTTTCAGCTTTATGTATTTCATCAGAAATAACGCTTTTCTTCTTGAACAGACATGCACATTATTTCGTGAACACAGTGGTCAGGTCCAGAGGGGCAGGGGATGTTGAGTAGCCGCCATCTCATCCTCTCCCTTTACTTACGTGTGCTTTCATCCAACACTGATATGTGTCCTCAAAAGAGCCTTATAAAACCCACTGATGATGATGTTGTTGTTGTTGTTGTGGTCTTCAGTCCTGAGACTGGTTTGATGCAGCTCTCCATGCTACTCTATCCTGTGCAAGCTTCTTCATCTCCCAGTACCTACTGCAGCCTACATCCTTCTGAACCTGCTTAGTGTATTCATCTCTTGGTCTCCCTCTACGATTTTTACCCTCCACGCTGTCCTCCAACACTAAATTGGTGATCCCTTGAAGCCTCAGAATGTGTTCTACCAACCGATCCCTTCTTCTGGTCAAGTTGTGCCACAAACTTCTCTTCTCCCCAATCCTATTCAATACTTCCTCATTAGTTATGTGATCTACCCATCTAATCTTCATCATTCTTCTGTAGCACCACATTTCAAAAGCTTCTATTCTCTTCTTGTCCAAACTATTTACCGTCCATGTTTCACTTCCATACATGGCTACACTCCATACAAATACTTTCAGAAATGACTTCCTGACACTTAAATCTATACTCGATGTTAACAAATTTCTCTTCTTCAGAAGCGCTTTCCTTGCCATTGCCAGTCTACATTTTATATCCTCTCTACTTCGACCATCATCAGTTATTTTGCTCCCCAAATAGCAAAACTCCTTTACTACTTTAAGTGTCTCATTTCCTAATCTAATACCTCAACATCACCCGACTTAATTCGACTACATTCCATTATCCTCGTTTTGCATTTGTTGATGTTCATCTTATATCCTCCCTTCAAGACACCATCCATTCCGTTCAACTGCTCTTCCAGGTCCTTTGCTGTCTCTGACAGAATTACAATGTCATCGGCGAACCTCAAGGTTTTTATTTCTTCTCCATGGATTTTAATACCTACTCCGAATTTTTCTTTTGTTTCCTTTACTGCTTGCTCAATATACAGATTGAACAACATCGGGGAGAGGCTACAACCCTGTCTTACTCCCTTCCCAACCACTGATCTACCCATCTAATCTTCAGCATTCTTCTGTAGCACCACGTTTCGAAAGCTTCTATTCTCTTTATGATTTAATTACAGAAATTGCAGGATTCCATGATTTGACCAAGCTGAAGCCGCTATCGCTATTAATTAAATTCGTCGCCAAGCGAATTTCAATTGCTTCTTTCACTACTGAGTCCCAGAAAGATGTAGCCGAGGCTAAAATATAGACATTATCGTACACCATAGAGTGCCCAGTGTCAATACAGTGCTCGGCCACCGCAGATTTATTACGTTGTAAGAGACGGGTGTACCTGCGGTGCTCTGTGCTTCTCTCCTGGACTGTGCGTGTCGTCTGTCCGATGTATGAACGGCCGCACTCACCGGGAATCTTACAAACCGCAGGCTTCCGAAGCAGCAAATCAACTTTAACGGAACCCAGGAGTGCTGCAGTCTTTCGTGGAGAGCGAAAAATCACTTTTACTCTGTGTTTACTGAGGATCCGTCCTATTTTTGAGGAAAGGCTTCCCACGTATGGCAGGAAAGCCATGGATTAAAAACCTTCCGTGTCTTCTTCCGCTTTTCTTGTGTACACTCTATATTTCATTTGTAGTGCCTTACGTATCTGCTGTGGAGAGTACCCTTTGGCTCCAAAAACTCTTCTCAGGTGTAGCAGCTCGTCCTCCAGACTGCTCTCGTCAGCAATGACGTGTGCTCTGTGTACCAGAGTTCTTAGTACGCTCATTGTCTGCGAAGGATGGTGGCAGCTATTTGCACGTAAATATAAATCCGTATGGGTCGGTTTTAGATACTCTGCATGTCCCAAAGTGCCATCATCTTTGCGCCGTACCAACATATCTAGAAATGGAAGCACCCATCTTTTTCGATTTCCATCGTGACTTGAACTTATCTGTGGATAGAATTCAGATGATTTAAAAATTCTTTTAGCTTGTCTTCACCATGGTCCACACTACAAACGTGTCATCAACATACCTCCAAAACAATGTGGGTTTCAAGCTAGCAGATTCCAGCGCTTTCTCCTCGAATTCCTCCATAAAATGTTGGCCACCAAGGGCGACAAAGGACTACCCATGGCGACACCGTCAGTCTGTTAATAAAATTCGTTATGGAATAAAAAATATGTTGACGTCAAAACACGTTCAAATAAAGAAGAAATCTTTTTATCGAAAGTCTTTCCAATGAGAGACAATGATTCCGGAAGAGGAACCTTTGTGAACAACGACACAACTTCGAAACTGACTAACCTATCAGAATTGTTCAGTTTGAGTGATTTCAGTTTGTCAATGAAGTCCACAAGGTCACGTACATGATGAGCGCATTTTCCCACCAGAGGTCTAAATAATAACGCTAAGTGTTTGGCACAATCATAGGTCGGAGAGCCGATGTTACTATCGGACGTACAGGAACACCATCTTGTGGATCTTTGGAAGTCCATAAAGCCTTGGAGGAACGGCACCAATTGGTTTCAATCTTGTTGTTCCCAAGAGATAATCCTCAAAAGGTATTTAACATTCCGCATAAAAGGTTGACCGGAAGTTGCCGTGCATAAACTAAAGGCGACCTGGTATACTGGCCAGTCCTGATATGGGTTTTAGGTAGTTTTCATTTAATAAAATTTGAGCCTTTGGCCATAATACTAATGCAGATGCACTAAAAAAATGGTTAAAATTCGAATTGACAACTTCGAATAGGAGGAAGTGTGCGACAAGTTAAAACTGTGTGCCTGACTGGGACTTATACCCAGGACCCTGTCTATAACACGCGCCGTGCGCTATTAACTGCGGTATTCGAGAATGTCTTACAGGCCTCTCAGAGCGCAACTCTCCACCGTTGCCTCCCCTGATCTCCGAAACACGACAGAAGCTCCGCAACAACGATGTGTCTGCAGTTCTCTGGGATTTATTCGTCATCACCTTAGTTCACAGATGGGACGTCCTTATCTCAGTATATTACATGGAGTTTGAACATAAATATCGAGGATTTTGCCTCCAAAAAAATCGGTTGACTATCGGATCAGCTGATCTCAGTCCAACTCGCTCTAGTGCCACGGGAGTCATTCCCTGATATCTTAATAGATGCCCTACCATCCTGTCCCTTCTCCTTGTCAGTGTTTTCCACTTATTCCTTTCCTCTCGGATTCTGCGCAGAACCTCCTCATTCCCTACCCTATCAGTCCACCGATTTTTCTACATTCTTCTGTAGCACCACATCTCAAATATTTCGATTCCCTTCTGTTCCGGTCTCCCACAGCCCATGCTTCACTACCATACAATGCTGTCCTCCAAATGTACATTCTCATAAATTTCTTCCTCAAATTCAGGCCTATTTTTGATAGTAGTAGTATTTTTCTATTGGCCAGAATACCCTTTTCGCTGGTGCCTAGTCTGCTTTTGATATTCTCCTCGCTCCGTCTGTCATAGGTTATTCTGCTGCGTAGATAGCAGAATTCCTTAACTTCATGTCCTTCGAGACCATCAATCCAGATATTAAGTTTCTCGCTGTTCGCATTTCTGCTACTTCTCATTACTTTCGTCTTTCTTCGATTTACTCTCAATCCATATTCTGCACTCACTAGATTGTTCAATCCATTCAGCAAATCCTGTAATTCTTCTTCCCTTTCTCTAAGGATAGCAATATCATCAGCGAATCGTATCATTGATTAAAATTCCACTCCTGAATCTTTCTTTTATTTCCATCATTGTTTTTTCGATGTACATATTGAGAAGGAGGGGAGAAAGAGTACATCCCTGTCTTACACCAATTTTAATCCAAGCATTTCGTTCTTGGTCGCCCACTTTTATTATTTCCTCTTAGGTCTTGCACATAGTGTATATTACCCGTCTTTCCGTACAGCTTACCCCTATTTTCCTCAGAATTTCGAACATCTTGCACCATTTTACAGTGTCAAACGCTTTCTGCAGGTCGACAAATCCTTTGAACGTGTCTTGATTTTTTTCTTTAATCTTGCTTTCATTATTAACTGCAACGTCAGAATTGCCTCTCTTGTGCCTTTACTTTCCCTGATGCAAAACTGATCGTCATCTAACAGATACTAATTTTTCTTTTCCATTCTTCTGTGTATTATTCTTGTTAGCAAATAGGATGCATGAGCTGTTGAGCTGATCGTGCGATAATTCTCGCACTTGTCAGCTCTTGCAGTCTTTGAAATTGTGTAGATGATATTTTCCCGAAATTCAGATGGTACGTCGCCAACTCATACGTTCTACACACCAACGTGAATAGTCGTTCTGATGCCACATCCTCCAAAGATTTTAGAAAATCTGACGGAATCTTATCTATCCCTTCTTCCGTATTTGATCTTAAGTTCTCCAAAGCTCTTTCAAGTTCTGATCTATTACTGGATCCATTATCTCTTCTAAATCGACTCCTGTTTCTTCTTCTATCACATCATACAAACACTCCCCCTCAAACAGGCGTCCAAAGTACACTTTCCACCTATCCGGTCTCTCCTCTGCATTTAACAGTGGAATTCCCATTGCACTCTTAATGTTACCACAATTTCGGTTTTTTTTTTTTTTAATTTCAACGAACGTCGTTTTCACTTTCCTACATGCAGAGCCAGTTCTTCATTTTCTCATTCAGCCACTTCGTCTTATATTCTCTGCACATACTATTTATTTCGTTCCTCAGCGGCTTGTATTTCTGTATGCCTGAATTTCCCTGAACATTATTGTACTTCCTTCTTTCATCGATCAGCTGAAGATATACCCATGGTTTCTTCGTATTTACCTTCTTTGTACCTATGTTTTTCCTTCAAACTTCTGTGATTGCCCCTTTTAGAGATATCCGTTCTTCTTCAAGTGCACTGCCTACTGAGGTATTCCCAATTGCTGTATGCACGGCCTTAGAGAACTTCAAGCATATCTCGTCATTCATTAGTACTTCCGTATCCCACTTCTTTGCATGTTAATTCTTACTGACTAATCTCATAAACTTTGGCCTACTCTTCATCACTACTACATTATGATTTGAGTTCATACCGGCTTCTGGGTACGCCTTACAATCCGATATCTGATTTCTGAATCTCTGTCTGACCATGATGTAATCTAACGGAAATCTTCTCGTATCCCCCGGCCTTTTCGAAGTATACCTCCTCCTCTTGTGATTCTTGGACAGAGCATTCGCTATTACGAGCTGAAATTTATTACAGAACTCAATTAGTCTTTCTCCTCTCTCATTCCTTGTGACAAGCTCATATTCTCTTCTCTTGCAACATTTTCTTCTGCTCCTTGCCCTACCACTGCATTCCAATCCTCCATGTCTATTAGATTTTCATCTCCATTTGTGTACTGTAATTCCCTTTCAATATCTTCATCCACTTTCTCTATCTCTTCATCTTCAGCTTGAGACATCAGCATGTATACCTGAACTATCATTGTCGGTGTTGGTTTGCTGTCGATTCTGATAAAACAACCCTGTCACTGAACTGTTGACCGTAACACACTCTCTCTCCTACGTTGCTTTTCATAAAGAATCCTACTCTCGTTATACCATTTTCTGCTGCTGTTGATATTACCCTATACTCATATGACCAGAAATTCTTGTCTTCTTTCCACTTCACTTCACTGACCCTTACTATATCTAGACTGAGCCTTTGCATTTCCCTTTTCAGATTTTCTAGTTTCCCTACCGCGTTCAAGCTTCTGATATTCCACGACCCCACTCGTAGAACGTTATCCTTTCGTTGATTATTCAATCTTTTTACGTGGTGACCTCCCCCTTGGCAGTCCCCTCCCGGAGATCCGAATGGGGGACTATTGCGGAATTTTTTTTGCCAATGGATAGATCATCATGACACTTTTTCAGTAACAGGCTACACATCCTGTGGATTCACGTTGTGTATCAATGCAGTTGCTTCCATTGCCTCGTGCATCCTCAGGCCGTTGATCATTGTTCATTGTCCGCCCCTGGTAGTTGAGTGATCAGCGCGACGGAATGTCACGCCTAACGACCCGGGTTCGATTCCCGGCTGGGTCGGCGGTTTCCTCCGCTCAGGGACTGGGTGTTGTGTTGCCCTTCTCATCATCATTTCATCCCCATCGACTCGCAAGTCGCCGAAGTGGCGTCAACTCGAAAGACTTGCACCAGGCGAACGGTCTACCCGACGGGAGGCCCTAGCCACACGGCATTTCCATTTCCATTGCTCATTCTTCCGACTTTAGCGGTAGTTTCCAAGGACCAGAGAGTGCCCTGAACCTTCGTCCGCTCCTCCGCCCTCTTTGACAAGGCCGTTGGCAGAATGAGGCTGACTTCATATGCCAAGAAGTCTTTGGGCGCCAGTGCTAACTATTAATCAAAATGTAAGCGGTCGCGGGTCTCGAACCAGGGGCCGAGGAGGTTTTGATTACTAATCAAAATCGCTCCCCTTTTTAAATTTTATTTTCCTTTAAACACGTTACCACTTTTTTTCCATAGACGTCTTCATCTTGAGGCGTTGACCTCTATCACCCATACTACCCCCAAAAACCTATCTAACCTAAAAACAAAAACAAAGCTAGTGCCAACGTCACTTCCACGCTAAAAGCTAAGTAGGACAGCTGTGTGCCACAACTTCAGACTCTGCCCACGAACCAAAATTAAAAAGGCATCTGATCTTGTTGTTAAAAACAGGAACGGATAAAGGAAAGGGTAAAATAGTTTTATTCTATTTTATTTGTTTCATTTTTTGATATTATACCCCTAGATCAAGGGTACCATCCACGTGGTATTACGGACGCAATTTCTGTTGTTGGAAGCATAAGTGTATAAAACAGTGTTAACACCTGACGGTAGCTCCTCCTGAACGACCGTTCAGGTTTTGCGATACCCCAACATTTCGCTATCGAGCTCATAGGAAACTTTGGCGCGGAGCTTTAACTGAAGTACTGCCAAGAGCACAAACATTTCGTGTAGTTGTTGACGATGGGAAAGATTAAGGGAGGCAGCGAGACCACACTGCATAACATGGTCTATGACCTGCTGGAAAATATCGGCGAGGCTGGCAAGAGTTAAGGTCGTCACTTGAAATATGAAGCACCATAAAGAACATTCAGCACTCGTTTCTTGTTTCAGAGAGGCTACACTCGTACTATGTCGCCAATAAATACAGAAAAAATACACAGGCTTGAGAACACTGTTTACAAACACTTTCTGTCACACTTATTGTGAAGAAGTTCACGCCGTAGCCATCTATTCGCCATAATTTTTGACACGGTCTCCTACTGTTTTCGTTGTTGTTGTTGCTGCTGCTGCTGTCGGTTTTAAGGTCTCCACGCCGAAGACTTGTCTGATGCTGCTCTCCATGCTACTCTATCATGAGTGTCACATCCTATCCGAGTAATTACTGCAGTTTACATCTATTTGAATCGGTTTTCTCTATTGGTCTCTTGGCCTCCCTCAACAATTTTTCCCCCAAGCTTCCCTCCAACATTAAACAATGATTCCTTCTTGTCTCTTATTTATGCAACTAATTTCTTTTCTCCCCAATTCTATGTAATCTGCAGCACTCTTCTGCAGCACTACGTCGCAAAACCTTCTATTCTCTGAACTGCTTACCGCCCATCTTTCAGTTCCGTACAAGGCTACCTTCGGTACTTACTTTCAGAAAACACTTCTTAATACTTACATTTACGTCCGATGTTAACGAATTTTAGTTCTTCAGAAACACTTTTTTGCCATTACCAATCTACATTTTATATCCTCTCTATTTCGCTCATCATCAGTTATTTTACTGTCTAAATGGCAAAATTCGTCTAGCACTTTTATTGTCTAACTTCCTAATCTAATTCCATCAGCATTGCCGGATTTAATTCGACTTCTGCCATTACCCTTGTTTTGCTTTTGAAAACTGCCGCCTCGCTTCTCTCCTAGTTGTGTGTAACTATTCGTTCCCTGTGTTACACCTCCACTACTTTCAGAATTCCTAACGACCCGCCAGGTTAGCCGAGAGTGCTAATGCGCTGCTTCCTGGACTCGGGTAGGCGCGCTGGCCCTGGATCGAATCCGCCCAGAGGGTTAACGACGAAGGCCGGTGTGCCAGCCAGACCGGATGTAGTTTTTAGGCGGTTTTCCACATCCCACTAGGTGAATACCGGCCTAGTCCCCACGTCCCGCCACAGTTAGACGGCTCGCAGGCATCTGAACACGTCCGTACTATTTCACGGATTACACTAGTTGCAGACAGTTGACGTACACTAATTCTGTCCCGGGGAGTACACGGTGGCGGCAGGAAGGGCATCCCGCCACCCCCTAAACTAACCTTCTCAAATTCGATTAACCATTCTGACACTGCGTAACTGCAGGAATAAGGCACACTCAAAAGACTTTCAGAATTCCAAAGAGTGAATTCCTGTCAACACGATCAAAAGCTTCCTCTAGGCCTAAAATGCTATAAAAGTACGTTTACCTTTCTTTAATCTATCTTCTAAGATAATTCGTAACGTCTGTAATGCCTCGTGTTCCTACATTTCTCTGGAACTGAATCTGATCTTCCCTCAGGTCGACGTCTACCAGTTTTACACTCTTCTTTAAATAATTCACGTCAGTATTTTGTAACCATGATTTATTAATCTGATAAGTCGATGATATTCACATATGTCAGCATCATCTTTCTTTAGAATAGGAATTATTACTTTCTTCTTTAACTCTGAGGGTATCTCCTCTGTGTAACACCTCTTGCGCAGGTTTGTCATGGCTGGCTCCCTAAAAAACGCCAGTAGTTCTTTAGGCGCGTTTGCACCAGTGCGCTTTGTGGCTAGTCGCCTTGCGGCTGTAGCTTGCCCTACACGGAAGAAGAGGCGGTCAGTGTGAACACAAGTGTGAATGGAATCACTCGCACGCACATGTTGAGGGAGCGGCACGCACCTACATGCGCGACTCTGCTATCGGTGGTCCAAGCACAATCGGACAACGATTAGCCGCAAGGCGAACAGGTGTAAACGCGATTTTAGGGAATCTCGTCTACTCCAGGAGCCGTGTCACGACTTACATATTTACTGCTCTGTCAAAAATGCTTCAAATGGCTCTGAGCACTATGGGACATAACATCTGAGGTCTTCAGTCCCCTAGAACTTAGAACTACTTAAACCTAAGTAACCTAAGAACATCACACACATCCATGCCCGAGGCAGGATTCGAACCTGCGACCGTAGCGGTCGCGCGGTTCCAGACCCACACCGGCCGGCACTGCTCTGTCAAATTCTTCTTGCAATATCATATTTCTCATCTCATCTTCTTCTACCTCCTCTTCCCTTCCTATCATACGGCCTTCATTTTCCTTGTATCGCCCCTGTATATATTCGTTCCATTTTTCGGCTTTGTTTTCGTTGCTTAGTACAGGTTTCCCATCTGAGTACTGGCTTTCTTGTCCTGAAAGGCCTCTTTATTTTTCCTATAGGCGGTATTTATCTTTTCCCTTGTTATGCATGATTCTACAGACGCACATTTGTCCCGTAGCCGTTCCAGCTTGGCCTTGAAACACTTTCTGTCAGTCTCATTTTTTAGACGTCGGTATTTCCTTCCGCCTGCTTCATTTGCTGCATTTTTATACTTTCTCTTTTCATCAGTTAAACTTAATATCTCCTGTGATATCCAACGGTTTCTAGGAGGGCTTATTTTTCTTTTAGCTGTTTGGTCCTCTCCTGTCTTCACTATGTCTTCACTCGAAGCTGCGCTCTCGCCTTCTAACGTTTTGCTTTCCCCCGTTTCCTTCAATCGCTGTCATGTGCTCCTCTTAACAAAATTAGGTGCTTTCAACTTCCTACCTTTTTGCTATGTCTTCAATTCTGATCTACGCTTCATAGCAAATAAATTATTATCGGAGCGCACATCTGTCCCTGGAAACGTCTTAGTTTGTAATCTGGTTCTAAAATCTCAGTTTTGTCACTATATAATAAGTCTGAAAACTTCCGGTGTTTCCAGGCCGCTTGAACGTATACAACCTTCTTTCACAATTCTTAAACCAAGTGTTAACGATGATTAAATTATCTCTACGCAAAATTATTCTACTAGGCTGCTTCCTCTTTCATTCCTTTCCCCCAGACCACATTCTCCTACAATTTTCCTTTCTCTTCCTTTTCCTACTATCGAATTCCAGTCCTGCATCACAATTAAATTTTCCTCTTTCTTAATTATCTCGTCGTACATTCTTTCAATCTCTTTATCATCTATGGATCTAGTTGGAAATAATACTGTGGTAGGTATTCGCTTTGTGTACATCTTTATTGAGACAGTGTGTTCACTAAGCTGTTCATAGTAACTTACGCGCATTCCTATTTTCTTATTCACTACTAGACCTACGCTAGTATTACACCTATTTCATTTTTTATTTACAATCCTGTACTCACCTGACCGATATTCCTGTTCGTCCGTTACCGAACTTCACTAATTGCCACTATATTTAATTTCAACCCATTCATTTATCTTTTTAAATTCTCTAACCTATCTATCCGGTTAAGGGACCTAACATTCCGCGCTCCGACCCGGAAATGTCAAATTTCAGTTTCCTGATGACGAGAACTACCTGAGTGTCTCCGCCTGAATATCCGCATTGGAGACTGTTTTATCTTCAGAATGTTTAATCCAATAGGATGCTATCATCATTTAAGCACACAGCAGAGCTGCATGCCCTCGGGAAGTTCCCCTTGCTTTCAGCCGTTCAGACTGCCAGTACAGCAAGACCACATTGGCTAATGTTACAAGGTCAGATCAGCCATTCATGCAGACAGTTGCCCCTGCAACTACTGAAAAGGCTGCTGCCTCTCTTTAGGAACCTCATGTCTGTCTGGGCTCTCAACAGGCACCATCCTATCTACTATACATCTGCATCACTGAGGCACGAAAGCCACACGATCCCGGCAAGGTCCGTGGTTCTAAATACGACGTAATAACCTGAGTGTTTAGTAAACTGACTGACAAGTGGAAACCGGGAACGGTGTACGAGATGTCCACGACAGCGGAGCATTTACTGGTCTCACAGTTACAGTATGACACCAAAAACTGTACAACTAACTACCGCCGATTACAGCCACGAAGAGTCCTGGTGCTGTTAGCAGCCAGTGAACACCTGCAGAGCTAGCCGCGCGTTATGGGGCGGACAGAAGTATGTGCTCTTTTTTCGCGGCATCTAAATTAGACGCTGACTCGTCTTGGCACCGCAGCACCACTGGCTCGCCGACGATGTGCGATTGTGTGCCGTTTATCTCTGAGCGGATAGCCAAGTCTCCGGACTCCGACAATATGGCTGGGAAAAGAATCACCAGCGAACTGATCTGAAGGGAAGGATGAATAAATTATGCACAAAGTTGAAGAAATGTTGCCACACTAGGCGCTGGAATGAATTGTGTAAGTGAGTGTGCAAGAAAGAGGACCTGGTAGATATCCTTAATTCATATTATCTGATGCAGACTGTATTCTTTCCAACGCGAGTGCAAGGGAACAGTTGCACGACCACAGACAACAGTTTTGTTTATTCTTCATTACTAGAGGGGAATCCTGTTACCAAAAAGGTGAATGGCTTTTCGGACTCTCTCTCTCTCTCTCTCTCTCTCTCTCTCTCTCTCTCTCTCTCTCTATTCGTTTAGTCGGTTCCGACTCTTCGTGACCCCATGAACCAAATCACGCCACTTTTTCCTGTCTTACACTTTCTCCCGTAGACCTTCCAGGTTGGAACACATTGCTTCTGTGATGCCATCGATCCATCTCATCCTCTGACGTCCTCTTCTTCTAGTTCCTTCAATCTTCCCCAGCATTAATGTCTTTCCAGCGAGGCATGCCTTCGCATTGTGTGTCCAAAGTAGGTCAGCTTTTGTTTTAACATTAGACCTTCCAGGGAGAAATCTGGTTTAATTTGCTCCAATATTGATCTTTTCGGACTACGATGCACAAATTTTAACACTAAAAGGTTTTTGTCCTCAACCACATGTTAAGTGACCTTTTTGAACCGCACTACAGAACAAGAGTGGCAGGATGTTTATAACGCTTTCCTCAACACATTTCTCATGATCTTTGAAAGTTGCTTTCCATTAGAATGTTCAAAACAGAGCAAAAAGTACGCGAGACTCAAACAAAACACCTAATTCTCAGGATAAAATTAAAACCATGTGGTAAGTTGTGGAAGAAGTGTCTGGTCATCGGCACCAGGTCGAGGATATAAAGTCAGTAAATAGAAGAAATGGCTCAGGTACTGATGAGTCAGATATATGTACAGTATTTCATAATCACTTTCTGAATATAGTAGGTGAACTAAGTAGAAATCTAGTTCCCACATGGAGTCATATAACTCTCATAGAAAATCGCTTTCCGAGACTGTTACCTGAAGAAATCTACCAAGATACTGACAAGGGGAAATTGTGTCAATAATCAAATCACTAAAGACTAATGACTCTCTTGAATACGACGTGGTATCTAGCAAAATACTAAAGCACTGTTCTGCATACGTTAGCCCAGTATTTAGGCATATCTGTAACTTTTCCTTACGGAAACTGACCAGTTTCCTGACCGTTTAAAGTACTCAGTAGCGAAATAACTTTATAAAAAAGGAGAAAGGGATAATGTAGGCAATTTTGGGTCTATTTCTATGCCATCGATGTTTCATGAAGTTACTGAAACGGCTGCATATACAAGGTTAATAGATCATTTCAATCCACACAATTTGCTGTCTGCTGTACCGTTTGGTTTCAGAAGTTGTTTAACTACTATGAGGCTCTGGATGGATTAAATAAAAAGTTACCAATGATAGGCGTCTTCTTTGGATTAATTAAGACGTTTGATCGTGTTGATCAGAAAATATTACTGAAAAAACGGATCATTATGGAATAAGATGAGCAGCTCACAATTGGTTCACCTTTTAGTTTAAAAGTAGACAAGAGAAGGTCTTTCTCCGCACGGCTACGACGTGCAATCCCAATGGGGCACAGTTAAGAGTGGGGGGAGTCCCAGGGGACGGTGTTGGGACCGTTACTGTTTCTTATTTATATAAATGATTTGCTTTCTAGTATTACAGATCATTCTAGAATATTTATGATTGCTGATGGCACCAGCTTGCGAATAAAGGATGTTGTGTACAGTTTTGACACAGTATGAAATAATGCATTACAACACATAGGGTCATGGCACGTAGAAAATAAATTTAAGTTAAATCACAGTAAGACTCAGATTTTACAGTTATAATACAACAAAACTGATATTTTGATTCCATAGAATGGGCATATGATTAGTGAGACTGAGCAGTTGAAATTCCTGGGCATTCAGATAGACAGTAAGCTGTCGAAGAAAGCCCACGTTCAGGATCAAAAACTAAATGCTTTATTTACCAATACAACACTATCTGAAATAAGAATAGTTCAACGCGAAAAATACTCTACTTTGCTTATTTTCATTCGACTATGTTGTATCGTATTATTTTTTGAGGTACTTCTTCTGATTCAAGAAATGTATTTTTGACTCAGAAACGGGCGGTTCGAGCACTACGTGGTATAAGTTCGCGAATCTCTTGTCGACCCCTGTTCAGTAGTGTGGGAATTCTGGCACTGACTTCTGAATAAATATTTTCTTTGATGTCGTTTGTTGTTAACAGTATCTGCTTATTCCCAAGACAGCACTTTTCACTCAGTTAATACCAGACAAAAATCGAATCTGCGCTTGGAAAGCACCTTCTTCACTTTTGTGCAGAAAGATGTGCAGTATTCCGCTGCAGTCATTTTCAATAAGCTGCCACATGAACTTAAAGATCTGGACAGTAATCCACGCGCTTTCAAGTCTTAACTGAAGAGTTTCCTCATAGCTCACTCCTGCTATTCTGTCGAGGAACTCCAGGAAAAATTAAAAAAAATTAAGCTAATTCCTGTGTTAAGTTGCTGATTATGTTTATTTAACCGTATGGCTTGTCGTCTGCATAGAATTCATACACGTTTCATTTTATCTATTATTACTGCTCTGTTACAATTTCATGTACTAACTCGTTACAAGACCATGGAGATTTGCTCCTCCCCTTGGTCTTACAGAACATGACACATGAAATTTAAAAAAATAAAAATAAATAAGCAAAGTTGTCCACAACACGAAGATAGGTCTGAACACCACTCTGATTAAGCCGGCACGGTTCTATCGAAGAAGGTGCGTCTTTTACCCTCCTTCGATTTTACAAACGTCTGGCCCAGCCATTTACAGAGGAACCTAAACTTCAATGAACAATCTCAATCAAGTACAACTCGTTTTGTTGATATCTACAATAAACATCACAAATTGACGTTACCTTTACGCAAGAAAAAATTTGAATTTAGGAAACTTAAAGTGGAAAATCCTCTTGGGGACTTGTCAGCTTAGTACTATTCCCCATCAAAAGTATCAGCATAGCCATAATTTCAGAAGGGGAATCGAGCTACGTTTTCCAGCGAGTTACTATGATTCAAATTAATACATACCTGCGTAATCGGGTAATAATGAGCAAAGAATTGTAAGATCGATGCACTGTCAAATTATGTGCAACAATCTTCGCTGCATGTTTCTAACAATGTAAAAACACCACATATATTTGGCATCAGGGCAACAATATGCACAGAACATCTGAAGAAATACGTGCGTTGATGCTGTTGGTACGTAGCGGCTTCATAAAGTAAGTTATACATGTCGTTCTACGCAAATACTGCTGTGCAACTAGAGTGGGGCTTTATCAGGAGAGCGAACATGTTTCAGGTATTCCGCAGAAAGAGTGCAGCTACGACATGGATAACAAATGCGTCATAGGGTGCGAATGAAATGGCGCCACACTGGATGCGCACAACAATTTTGAAGTATGTTGCACAGTACAATTCCTGTGGGCAAACAGTTAAAACTGCCGACGGATTCACGCCGAAATTCTCGCCGTTTATGGACCAAATGCAATGTCGCTTCCAGCCGTAATAAAATCGTGCCAACAATATGACAAAGGCCGCACAGAAGTGGGTGGTCCTGATTGGGAAGTCCAGATTTTATATGCACCATTAACATCTCTCTGGCAAGCTGATAAATCACCTGGAGGGGAGAGGGAGGGGGAAGAGATTTTCCAACAATGAGGACGCTAACGTAGTGGTTCTTGTATGGCTCGAGGAACTAAATGATTGGTAGAACGTTCCGACCGTTGTCAACAGAGGCTGGCATAATACTGTGTAACTTAAAGTTTCGAACCCTCCCCACCTCGCCCCGGTAGTACAATGAAACAAGTTGAAATATTTAAAAAACTACATTTGTAGTTGCTCTGATTCACAACGCGGATTTAGAAAACATCGTTCTTGTGAGACAGAGCTAGCACTATATACACAGTAAGTCATGAGTGCTATTGACAAGGGTTTTCAAGTTGATTCTGTACTTCTTCATTTCCAAAAGGCCTCTGACACTGCACCACACAAGCGGCTTGTAGTGAAATTCCGTGCTCACAAATGCTCACATATGTTACTGGATTCGTGGTTTCCTGTCAGAGGGGTCACAGTTCATAGTAACTGACGGAAAGTCGCCGAGTAAAACAGAAGTGATTTCTGGCGTTCCCCAAGGTAGTGTTATAGGCCCTTTACTGTTCCTTATCTATATAAACGATTTGGGGAACAATCTGAGCAGCCGTCTTAGGTTGTTTGCAGATGACGCTATCGTTTATCGACTAGTCAAGTCATGAGAACATCACAAGAAATTGCAAAACGATTTAGAATAGGGATTTGAATGGTGCGGAAATTGGCAATTGACCCTAAATAATGAAAGGTATGAGGTCATCAACATGAGTTGGAAAAGAAATCCGTTAAACTTCGGTTGCATGATAAATCTGTCAAATAAGAGGCCGTAAATTCAAGTAAATACCTAGGAATTACAATTACAAACAACTAAAATTGGAAAGAACACGTAGAAAATGTTGCGGGAAGGCAAACCAAAGAGTGTCTTTTATTGGCAGGACACACAGGAAATGCAACAGATCTACTAAAGAGACAGCCTGCACTACGCCTGTCCGTCCTCTTTTAGAGTACTGCTGACTGTGGGGGATCCTTGCCAGACAGTATTGACGGAGTACATCGAGAAAGTTCAAAGAAGGGCAGCACGTTTTGTATTAACGCGAAGCAATGAGGTGAGTTTTTTGCTGAACGCGTTCGGCAACGGCTGTATAGATCGGTTACTGCTGTTGCAATGGCAGGTTAACAAGATTTAAGTGAGTTTGAACGTGGTGTTACAGTCGGCGCACGAGCGATGGGAGACGGAATCTTCGAGATAGCGAAGAAGTGGGTATTTTCCAGTGCGACCATTTCACGAGTGTACTGTGAACATCAGGAATCCAGTAAAACATCAAATCTCCGACATCGCTGCGGCCGGAAAAAGATCCTGCAACAACGGAACCAACAACGAGTGAAGAGAATCGTTCAACGTGACAGAAATGCAACCATTCCGCTTATTGCTGCAGATTTCAATGTTGGGCCATCATCAAGTGTCAGCCAGCGAACCGTTCAACGAAACATCATCGATATTGGCTTCCGGAGCCGAAGGCCACTCGTGTACCCTTGATGACTGCACGAGACAAAGCTTCACGCCTCGCATGAGCCTGCCAACGCCGATATTGGACTGCTGGTGTGTTTCCTCGTCTGACGAGTCTCGTTTCAAATTGTATCGAGCGGATGGACGTGCACGGGTATGAAGACAACCTCATAGATCTATGAACCCTGCATGTCAGCAGAGGACTGTTCAAGCTGGTGCAGGCTCTCTAATATTTTTATTTATTTATTTATTTATTTATTGTTCCGTGGGACCAAATTAAGGAGAAGTCTCCATGGTCATGGAACGAGTCAATACATGAAATTATAACACGATATTAGAAACAGATAAAATGAAATATAAAAAAAACATATTCAGGTGACAAGTCGTAAGTTTAAATGAAGACAATCAACAATGTAACACTGGAATTTGCTTAATTTTTTAGCTCTTCCAGGAGCTCCTCGACAGAATAGAAGGAGTGAGCCACGAGGAAACTCTTCAGTTTAGACTTAAAAGAGTTTGGGCTACTGCTAAGATTTTTGAGTTCTTGTGGTAGCTTATTGAAAATGGATGCAGCAGAATACTGCACTCCTTTCTGCACAAGAGTCAAGGAAGTGCATTCTACATGCAGAATTGATTTCTGCCTAGTATTAACTGAGTGAAAGCTGCTAACTCTTGGGAATAGGCTAATATTGCTAACAACAAACGACATTAAAGAAAATAAATACCGTGAGGGCAATGTCAGAATTCCCAGATTTTTGAACAGAGGTCGACAAGAGGTTCTCGAACTTACACCACATATAGCTCGAACAGCCCGTTTTTGAGCCAAAAATACCCTTTTTGAATCAGAAGAATTACCCCAAAAAATAATACGACATAAGCGTATGAAAATATGCGAAGTAGACTACTTTTCGTGTTCAAGTGTCACTTATTTCAGATACTGTTCTAATGGTAAATAAAGCAGCATTTAGCTTCTGAACAAGATCCTGGACATGGGCTTTCCACAACAGCTTACTATCTATCCGAACGCCTAGGAATTTGAACTGTTCCGTCTCGCTTATAATATGCCCATTCTGTCTGATCAAAATATCGGTTCTTGTTGAATTGTGAGCTAGAAACTGTAAAAACTGAGTCTTACTGTGATTTAGCATCAAATTATTTTCCACAAGCCACGAACTTATTTCATGAACTACATTATTTGTTACTGTTTCAATATTACACACAAGATCCTTCACTATCAAGCTGGTGTCATCAGCAAACAGAAATATTCTTGAATCACCTGTAATACTAGAAGGCATATCATTTATATAAATAAGAAACAGCAGTGGCCCCAGCACCGGCCCTTGGGGAACGCCCCACTTAGCAGTGCCCCATTGGGACTGAACATCACTACCACTCTCCATATTGCGGAGAATTACCCTATGCTTTCTGTTCTTAAAGTAAGAGGCGAACCAATTGTAAGCTACTCCCCTTACTCCATAATGGTCCAACTTCTGCAGTAATATTTTGTGGTCAACACAGTCAAAAGCCTTCGTTAAATCAAAGAAAACACCTAGCGTTTGCAACCTTTTATTTAATCCATCCAAAACCTCGCAGAGAAAAGAGAATATAGCATTTTCAGTTGTTAAACCATTTCTTTCTAAAACCAAACTGAACATTTGACAGCAAATTATGTGAATTTAAATGCTCCAGTAACCTTGCATATACAACCTTCTCGACAACTTTAGCAAACACCGATGGCATAGAAATAGGTCTATAAATGTCAATATTATCCCTGTCTCCCTTTTTTATAAAGTGGCTTCACTACCGAGTACTTTAATCGGTCAGGAAACCGACCACTCCTAAAGGAAAAGTTACATATGTGGCTAAATACTGGGCTAACATACATAGAACAATACTTCAGTATTCTGCTAGATACCCCGTCATATCCATGAGAGTTCTTGGTCTTTAGTGACTTAATTATTAACTCAATCTCCCTCTTGTCAGTATCATGGAGGAGCATTTCAGGTAACAGTCTCGGAACACTTTTTTCTAAGAGCGCTATATGATTCCCTGTTGGGACTAGGTTTCTATTTAGTTCACCTGCTATATTCAGAAAGTGATTATTAAATACTGTACATATATGCGACATATCAGTAACACGGAGATTCCCACTACGCACTGATTCTATGTCCTCGACCTGTGTGGGACGTGTTCAGTTGGAGTGATATGGGATCCCTGATACGTCTTGACACGATTCTGATAGGTGAGACGTACGTAACCATTCTGTCTGATCACCTGCATCGATTCATGTCCATTGTGCGTTACGACGTACTTGGGAAATTCCAGTAGGACAATGCGACACCGCACATGTCCAGAATTGCTACAGAGTGGCTCCAACAACACTCTTCGCAGTTTAAACACTTCCGCTGGCCACCAAACTCCCCAGACATGAACATTATTGAGCATCTGAGATGGCTAGCAACGTGCTGTTCAGGAGAGATCTCCACCCCCTCTCACTCTTACGGGTTTGTGGACAGCCCTGCAGGATCCATGTTGTCAGTTCCCTCAAGCGTTACTCAGACATTAGTCGAGTCCATTGCCACGTCGTGTTGCGGCACTTCTGCGTGCTCGTGAGGCTCCCAGACGATATTAAGCAGCTGTACCAGTTTCTTTGGCTCTTCAGTCTATAAAAACTAAAAAAATCCGACTGACACTTGTAAGTCGTTTATAATATACAGTGGAAAGTAATGGACCTGTAAGCCCCCCTAGAAGCGCCCAGCGGCAGTTGGCCAGGTTGGGACTGCTGGCAGTGTGGTGTACTACAGTGGCTGCGGCCGGCTCACTCACCGAGCACGTTGAGCGTGCAGGAGCAGCAGGAGCGGCCGACTGCGTTCTCCGCGAGGCAGGTCCAGCGGCCCGAGTCGTGCACGGTGACGGGCGCCACGTCCACGCAGAAGAAGCCGCCCTCGCGCACCAGCTGGAAGCGGTCGTCCTGCGGCAGCGGCCGGTCCTCGTGCAGCCATGTCACCTGCGCGCACACACTGCCGCTACACCACTCTGCCTTATGCACGACTACATTAACCGTACACTGAAAACGTGGGGTAGGATGAAATACATTTCATAGCCAAGACTGGCGCTCAGCAAAAGCCCACTGTAGTCGCACCAGTGCATATGGCTACAGCCTCCCAAGGTGATGAATAGAAAAAAAAATGGTTCAAATGGCTCTGAGCACTATGGGACTTAACATCTATGGTAATTAGTCCCCTAGAACTTAGAACTACTTAAAGCTAACTAACCTAAGGACATCACACAACACCCAGTCATCACGAGGCAGAGAAAATCCCTGACCTTGCCGGGAATCGAACCCGGGAACCCGGGCATGGGAAGCGAGAACGCGACCGCACGACTACGAGCTGCGGACTGATCAATAGATATTAAGTGTGACGACATAAAAGAAATTATGCCAAAAACTAAAAAAAGGTATAAAATATTTTTCTGAAAAGAGAAATAACTCATATAACAGTAAGTGTTACGAAGTCCCTTCTGAAACTATTTGTGTAGAATGTAGCGGAACGTACAAGTGAAGCTACAAAGAGAACAGAAATTTTGAAATGTAGTGTTATGGAAGAATGTCGAGAATTAGATAGGTAGATCAGCTCACTAATGAAGCTCGAGATCTTCATTTCCATACATAATCCGCAAGCCATCGTACGGTGCGTGGTGGAGGGTACCTGTACGACTGTTAGTCATCGCCCCCCCCCCCTCCCCCGTTCCAAATAGAGCGAGGGAAAGCGACTGTCTGTACGCCTCCGTATGAACCCTATTATGTCGTATCTTCGTGATCCTTACTCGCGGTGTATGTTGGCGGCAGTAGAATCGTTCGGGAATCAGCTCAAGATGCCAATTCTCTACAATTTCTCAATAGTGTTTCTCAAAAGGAACGTCGCCTTTTCTCCAGAGATTCTCCTTTGAGTTCCCGAAGCATCTCTGTAATGCTTGTTGTTCGAACCTACCGGTAACAAAAAATGGTTCAAATGGTTCTGAGAACTATGGGACTTAACATCTGAGGTCATCAGTCCCCTAGAACTTAGAACTAGTTAAAGCTAACTAATCTAAGGACATCACACACATACATGCCCGAGGCAGGTTTCGAACCTGCGACAGTAGCAGTCGGGCGGTTCCGGACTGAAGCGCCTAGAACCGCTCGGCCACCGCGGCCGGCTACCGGTAACAAATCTAGCCGCCCGCTTCTCAATTGATTCGATGTCTTCCTTCAATCCGACTTGGTATGGTTCCAGTACTCGAGCAGTACTCAAGAATAGGTCACAACAGAGTCCTATATGCGGTCTCCTTTCCAGGTGAACCACTCTTTCCTAAAATTTTCCCAATAATCCGAAGTCGACCACTTGCCTTCCCTACCACAGTTTTCACATGCTGAATCCACCTAATATCTATCGCTGTGCAACATTACGCCCAGGTGCTTAAACGAGTTCACTGTGTCAACTAGAGATGGGGGATCCGCTCTTGAACTAATTCATAGAGTTCAATCTTTCAAAGGAGTGAACAATCAGTGATTCAGAAAAAAAGAACAGTAGCACCAAATGTTTCCCATGGCAGAGAGAGAGAGAGAGACGGAGCATATCAGCAGCGCCTCTGCTGGTCAGAGCACAGTGCACGCCACACAACACAGCCAGCGCCGGCCTCTGCCCTGCTTCTACCTTGGCTGCCTGCATTGTGCACTGCCCCATTGGATTTTGTGTTTCACATATGCCGTGCCGTCTCTGTGCGTCGTCTGCCGTGTGCACTGTGCAGTGTCTGGCGCAGCTTAACTTCGCATCGCACTCTGTCGGCGATCGTTTCAGTCGCACGTCCTGCCCTCTGGGCAGTTGATGTGAGCAACAGGACAGAGAGCCACCTAGCGGATAACATAGGAACTACTTGCAAAAACCTGCTCGCAAGGGAACAGACGATTTGTCTCGGAGCGGGTGAGTTCGCCGCTCCCCCCACCCTCGGAACTCGCCCGCTCAACGCTCACCCCACCGTCTCAACTCTAGCCAGAGCGTCGAGCAAAGTGACTCAGGTGTCACTCTAGTCTCTGCGGTCTCAGCTCACGCAGTAATACAGCTCGCGGCTCGACCTGCTCGACTCAGCGCCTCTGCATCGGAGTTCGTCCCCACTGGATATTGTTCTTCATAGTAATACCGCTATGTATATTACATTATTATGTTATGTATACATCAATTGTTTTTATTTTATTTTTATTAGTTTAAACTGATTAGATTAGGTTCCTGATGACTCCTCTTACTATAGGATTTTTATTATGGACACTCGAATTTACGCTTTAATTACGAGCGAACCGATAAACGTATCGCAAAATGTGATACACCAATATTTTCCTTGTTTTATTCTGCGTAAGGCTATATGCAGCACTTTCGTTTTACAGTCAAATTTATATATTTTTTTCTTATTCTGGTACGGATTTTGCGATTTTAGGCGTCTTCGAAAGGAAACGTTCACTTTAAAAATATATGCCATATGATGTATTTGTATGAGGTTAATGAAATTTTAATACATTATAGCCAAATATATTGTTAATGTAAATCTCAAGTTACAACATTTTCCGATCACCCAAAAAAACCACGATAGTGCAAAATAAATCAATAATCAAAAACTTTGTCATATCGTGGAAATTTCAATAAACAATACAAAATTCTTACTCATTATCTGTGTTACTTCAAAATAGGATCAAATAAGATCAAAATACAGGTATAGTACTGGAATAAACCAAGTTTAAAGGGCAATGTGCCTTCCATTTATTTTCTATTGTAAATGAGTGGTGAGTCATGAAAAAGAGCTAATTCATTTCAGGGAGTGAACAGTTCTGATCCAATCTCTGAAAAGAACAGTTTTGCCCATCTCTAGTGTCAACCAGGATACAAGTAACACTGTCCCCAAACGTTACAGCTTTATTCTTCCCACTCATCTGCATTAATTTACATTTAGGGCTAGCAGCCATTCATCACACCAACTCGAAATTTTGTCTAAGTCGTCTTGTATCTTCTTACAGCCACTTAACGTCGACACGTTACCGTACAACACAACATCATCAGCAAACAACCACAGATTGCTGCCCAGCCTGCCCGCCAAATGATTTATATATACAGAGAACAGTGGCGGTCATATCACACTTCCTTGTGGCACTCCGGACGATACCCTTGTCTCTGGTTAACAATCTCCGTCGAGGACAACATACTGGGTTTTGTTATTCAGATGGGTTCTGCTATACAAATGTACTGAATCGCATTTGGGAGAAAAAAGTTTATAGAAAAACTTGGCTAAAAGGAGCCATCAGTTAATTTGACAGATCCTGAGGGATCCAGGAATATATAATTCGATAATGGTGGCATGTTTATGGAACGAAAATTGTACAGTATGACCAAGGCCTTACTACAGTAAGCAGCTTCATGTGGATGTAAACTGCAGTATTCGTACAGAGAAGAAGAGACTTGATGTATATGCACTAGAGCAGATACATTTATCAAACCAATTTTCTGGGTGAAGAACACAACAGCAACACTGATTCTAAGGAAAGGAGTAATCACGCGGTGAAACACGAATAAGTTCAAATTTCAGTGGATGCGACAAATTTGATAATGTTATTGTACCGTCTGTATGCAACTAAATAAAGGTAATATTTTTGTTGCCAGACGTGTTTCACCTCAGTTTACTGCATCATAGTCAGTGGTCTGAAAGCATATATATATTCTTTTGTATGGAGCACTTTCACTTTACATATTCAGATGTTGTACATGTAAGCTAGAAACGATTCTGCCTAGGCACCTATTGCTCAGTATCCAGAATGTTAGGGATATCAGTGGAGATATTTTTATCGGTGACCGAGGACAGTGTGCTGAACGACATCAAATCAGTATTTACGTCATTTGCGCATTAATAATTATAGCTATTAGAAGTCGTATGTTTTTAGTACATGCGGGACGAGCAAGCCATTAATGCTTACTTTCACCTGCGCAGCAGGGCAGGTGTTGAAGTGTTAATGCATGGACGCAAAACGGTCAGCCTATACTAACAGGTGTTGTCCACTTGTAGTGTAGTTGCAACTGTACTGAAAACATCAGGTAGTAAATTACGTGACGAGCATGCGGGAAGAGAGTTAGACGCAGAGAAAAAAACGACTAACGCACTGAAGTGGCTACATATTAAGGTACCAAAGATCACACTGTTTGCACTTATAGTCCTCACACCCTGAATGTTTCATTACTTACTCTGTGTGTCGATGTTACTCTACAAGTGCTCTTGCTGTATGGTTGGTGAAGCTGTAGTTCTGCCAGTAGCACTAAATACAATTTTCAGAACAGAACGTAAACTGCACACGCACTATTCCACCATGTTAACCCATTTAGTGTTACGTAGTGTCGCCAACTGTTCTATGTATATTGCAATGTCTGTGGTCAAAGATCATATTTGTGTGTGAGTTTCAGCTCTTTGGCCAGATTTAGTTGTAATTTGTTGTTTATAAGGGTTTGGACATTTATCAGTTTCTTGCACTCTGACATGGATGTTTGAATCTGATAGTCCTCTTATATTGGGATGAGATATTTATTCCGATTATTTATTCTGATACTTTTCGTGTCTTGCTCCATATTTGTGGGCCGATGGCCATATTGTTTTAAGTCAATCGCAAAACATGGACTGATTAGTGTCATATTTCACACATCTGGTATTTTCTTTTCGTCTTGTGCTAAAATTCCTGGTTGTAATTTCATCATACACTCCGTAGTAAGTCTAGAATTTTATTTCGTATATCGCTGATCCTTGAAACTCGCGTCTATTGGGTGCTGATCAATTAGAACAATGTCAACACACAGTAAGTAATAAGACATATACTGATCAAAAGATGCCTCAGTAAGAACTGTTTGTAACTTTGAAGCACAATATGTAAGCAGAATATTCTGCATGCTAATGAACGTATCTACTTTCTGTATTTCAGACTGTCGATGATGCATTAAGATACTGAGGTGGAACGCATCTCACAAAAGAAATATTGCTTTTATTCAGTTGCATATAGAAGATATCCACCAAAAAGTCATTAATATAATATTATTGGCAACTGAAGATTGTGAGATCAACATTGAAGATGATGATGGTGATGCTGATGCATTCGAATTGATGTGAGTTGTGTGTGATGTCCTTAGGTTAATTAGGTTTAAGTAGTTCTAAGTTCTAGCGGACTGATGACCTCAGATGTTAAGTCCCATAGTGCTCAGAGCCATTTGAACCACTTGACGTGGGTTCACTTTGATTTTGCTGTTGTTATGTTGTTACAAATTAAGCACAAACGAAATAAATGTGTCACTAAGATATGTCGAATACTGTTGTTCGTATCTGTCTGGGTATTAGTCTCTGTAGCGGTTTTTATAATCATTAGTTTTTTCTGTAGTATTTTACTTGCTACAGTGAATTAAATTAGCACGGTGTGGAGAGACATAAGCTGTCAGAATTCTAACGTTTCCACGAACACAAGAGGCTAACCTTACAACACTGCTGTGTTGTTGGAACGTGAAAGCTATCATCAAGCTGTAACACTTGCTACACGAGCAGGACATGGAGTTTTGTGAACATAAATTCCAAGACATTACTTAACTTAAATTCGCTTGCACGTATGAGTATATTTTTATTTGCTTTATCTTTCTTGCCCCCTAATTTCAGCAAGGTGTCCATACCAACAGCGGCAGCTGTCGACAACAGCAATGAGCACCTCTGACGTAGTCATCGTCAAAAATACGTCAGATGCTGTCGAAAGTTGTGAAGAATGATTTCACCTTAGCCTTATTATACAGTTTTGTTGGGAATATTTTTCATTAATCACAAACGAAGTACACAGAAAGTTCCACATTTGTTCCTTACTGATCAGTGGCTTTCGGGCCAAAGGGGGAAAGCATTTCCGAAACGGCTAAGTCTGTGTTCACGTTAAACAATGGTTGAAATGGTTTAAATGGCTCTGAGCACTATGGAACTTAACAGCTGAGGTCATCAATCTCCTAGAAATGAGAACTACTTACACCTAACTAACCTAAGGACATCACACACATCCATGCCCTAAGCAGGATTCGAGCCTGGGACGGTAGCAGCCGCGTGGTTCCGGACTGAAGCGCCTAGAACCGCTCGGCCACCGCGGCCGGCCGTTCGAAGTAACGCTAATGAGTTAATGCTGTTGTAAGAAATAAGTAAGATAGTCAAGAGTAAGAGATAACGCCTCCTCCCCTCACTAAATTATAACTCTTTTTTTTTATAAATGTTAAATGACAACGTGAAGGTACTGTAGCCATCCCCCCTGCCAACACTAAAAGGCAGTTCTCAAGAGAACACGATGTACAATGGTTAATTCACGGCGTGACACATTTTTGGGGGTCTATGGTAAGTAGTGCATAGGACACAGAACGAACTAAATCGCAGCAGACGTTATGTGGAGAAGCTATGTAGCCCCACATCATGTAGCGTCTGCCTGAGACCTCGTCACCATAAGGCTGCACGATAATGCTCGTCAACAAGTAGGATTAGATTAGATTAGATTTACTTTCATTCCAATTGATCCGTAGTGAGGAGGTCCTCCAGGATGTGGAACATGTCAGAAAAACAACAATACATGACAAATATTTACAACTAAAACAAATAAGCTAATGTACCATTCCACAGGTCCCAAGTGGAATGATCGTCATTTTTTAATGAACACTAAGACTCATTTTACAAATACTAATGCACTGAATTTTAAATAAAAAGGTTTTTTATTTATTTATAAGGTAATAAACATGTAATACAACTACTGTAATACTTATTTACAATGAACACATTACTGCACTGAAATGGTGCAGAAGTTAGATTATACTTACACACACACACACACACACACACACACACACACACACACACACACACAGACACACAAATTTTCAATGAACACATTACTGCACTGAAATTGTGCAGACGTTATGTTGTACTTATATACAAATCACCTGGGAGAGCTAAGAAAATTTCTGTTCCATCGTCAGTCACTGCTGTGAGGCCTGAAGGATTCATACAGGTAACTGCATGAAAAACACTGTCATATGCACTAGCAAACATTTCGATACTTGCGTAATGGGCCGCCTTGTCGAACAAGTGGCACCACATCCATGAGAGCAGGACTCAATTTGTACTGAATTCACGATTTGTACTTGAGCCGTGCACGGCTCGCTTTTATCCCATTTACTGTTTGTCATGTTCTATTACGGTACTGCTGCCTCGTTTTCTTACTCCATTTACTGGCGTCACTAACTTCCTGCCTTACTTGCCCGTGAGCGGCAGCAGCAGCGCGTATCGATAAGTGCATTGTCGAACCATCTCTGGAGCGACCGACAGTATTCCCCGGTCGTCGTGTGTCTGGCAGTGAGTTGGAGACGGACCAGCAGTGAAGTCGGGGACGACCGCTGGCGACACGTATGAGCTGTTTGACAGACTCAGGTTGGAGCGGGATGACCCTTAGTTGGTCGTTCGGTTGGTCATGTCATCGGCCGACGCATATTTGCTCGTTTCACCGTTTCCGGGCCTGGGCAGTTGGTCGGTTGGCATGGAGCAGCGAGGAAACCTCCATGGCGCATAGTTTGGCCGGGCCTGCTGGCGGCCTCTATGCAGTGCCGGAGTGTGTGGTGCCGTTCCCACTGCTACGAGGTTCGTCGCTCACCGTTACTGGACATGAAAGTTGAGTTTTGACTTAACGTACCAGCCAGTCACGACTGTTCACATTGTGTTGTCTGGAGTTCGATGTCGGCTCTTGGGATATTCACGCGAGCAACAACGTGTGTTTTCAAGTTGGCAAATTTTATCCACCCTCCAGTGGAGTTTAACTGTACTTGGTTATTTGAATTGAAGTGAACCAGCGGAATCTTCTGCCTTGTGGCCGTCAACGTTCCGGTTACCTGCCCTGGCCGTTGACGCAAATTCAGGCAGTGTATTTTCCTCATCGTGTTGTAGCTGTCCAGCACAGTGTTTACTTTGAGAGATCAATGTATAATTGGTTGTGGGCGCCAATACCTTCTAGGTTGTTCCATTGAACTCCATGTTGTGTACTGGTCGGGTGAAGTGGAGGTTATCTTGTCGGTGGGTCCGTTGACTGTCTGTCGGTTGGGTTGTCGTCGGATCGACAATGGTTGGGCAGACTGCCTGTCTCACCTAAGCAAGTGTTAATGTTTGAATTCCAGGCCGACCCTCGGAACATTGAGTGTACTGCCTTTTCTTGTTTGTTCTTATTGTTTGTACTTATATGGCTTCTGACCGATTTTTAGATTAAGGTTGTTTTTCCCTTAAGGTGTCAGATGGTTTGGGCCTTGAGCCTAATTTAAGAACTGTTTTACGTAAAGTCTTTTGCATTTTTAAAATAAATGTTATTGAGTCTTAAGTGTTGGGCCTTCAGCCGATTTTGAATTTAAGTTGTTTTGCTCTTAAACTGTCAGATTCTTGCAGCCTTCAGCCGATTTTGAATTGAAGTTGTTCTGCGCTTAAGCTCTGAGATGGTTTGGGCCTTCAGCCTAATTGAAGAACGGTTGTACGTAAGGCCTTTGTCATTTTTAAAATTAATGTTGTTGAGTCTTAAGTGTTGGGCCCTCAGCCGATTTGAATTTAAGTTTTTTCTCTTAAAGTGTCAGATTCTTGGGGCCTATAGCCGATTTTGAATTAAAATTGTTCTGCTCTTAAGCTGTCAGATTGTTTGGGCCTTCAGTCTAATTAAGGAACTGTTTTAAGATGAGGCATTGCCTTTTAAATTTCTTATTTTGGTTGAGATTTAAGTTATTGGCTTTCAGCCGTTTTTTAATTAAAGTGGTCTTGCCCTTAAGGCATGATATTGTACAGCGCATTCAGCCACTAATTAAGTTCCAAAACTAAAGCTGTGTTTTAAAAAAAAATTCTTGGCTCTTGTAAAGTTTGCTCAAATAAAAGGTTGTATGTTCGAGTGTAACTAACAGCCGCTTATTTTGGCCCATTTCCAGAACTTAAACTACCTGTCCTGTGCTGCAGGTTTAGCAGGGCGTCTCAGTACTGAATGTATTTCAGTAGCAGCAATGTCACGGTCACATTTCATTCGTTACTTATGATGATGATGATGATGATGATGATGATGTCCCATACTCCGAGGAGCGTAGGGGACGATGCAGGAGACTCGCACCACCGACTAGCCAAGGTCCTAGTGGAGGTGGTTTGCCATTGACTTCCTCCGACCGTAATGGGGATGAATGATGATGATGATGAAGACGACACAACAACACCCAGTCATCTCAAGACAGGAAAAATCCCTGACCCCGCCGGGAATCGAACCCGGGACCCCGTGCGCGGGAAGCGAGAACGCTACCGCAAGGCCACGAGCTGCGGACTCGTTGCTTATACTTGACCGTTTGTGTTACGAGTGTCACCTTTCAACGTACACAGAACCACAAGACGTTCCCACTGAGTCCTGACATTAGTACTGTTAGTCTTCTTTCGAAATTTTTCTCTGTTATTGTTAACGTAATAACCCAGAAATAGGTTGACTGTACGCAAACGCCGCTGCTGTCGGTCGTTAAGTGAAGGCAGTCGGCGACTGTGTTCTCCGTGGGTAGAGGTAATACCTGGAATACCTCGTCACTGTGGATCTCAGGGTCCTGAATTGCCAAACGATTTCCGAAACGGAATGTCGCATGCGTCCAACTCCAACTATCATTCTGCGTTCAAAGACTGTTAATTCCCATCTTGCGGCCATAATGACGTTGGCAGCCTCTTCACATTAATCACCTGAGTAGCCTATACATGACAGCTCCGGCAATCCATCGCCCTTTAATACCTCGTACGCGGGATGCTACCGCCATCTGTATATGTGCACATCGCAATCCCATTACTTCTCTCCCCTCAGTGTAGTTTCACTGAATAGTCTTTTTACACGTTTTTATATCTACATCTACATCTACATTTATACTCCGCAAGCCACCCAACGGTGTGTGGCGGAGGGCACTTTGCGTGCCACTGTCATTACCTCCCTTTCCTGTTCCAGTCGCGTATGGTTCGCGGGAAGAACGACTGTCTGAAAGCCTCCGTGCGCGCTCTAATCTCTCTAATTTTACATTCGTGATCTCCTCGGGAGATATAAGTAGGGGGAAGCAATATATTCGATACCTCATCCAGAAACGCACCCTCTCGAAACCTGGCGAGCAAGCTACACCGCGATGCAGAGCGCCTCTCTTGCAGAGTCTGCCGCTTGAGTTTGTTAAACATCTCCGTAACGCTATCACGCTTACCAAATAACCCTGTGACGAATCGCGCCGCTCTTCTTTGGATCTTCTCTATCTCCTCCGTCAACCCGATCTGGTACGGATCCCACACTGATGAGCAATACTCAAGTATAGGTCGAACGAGTGTTTTGTAAGCCACCTCCTTTGTTGATGGACTACATTTTCTAAGGACTCTCCCAATGAATCTCAACCTGGTACCCGCCTTACCAACAATTAATTTTATATGATCATTCCACTTCAAATCGTTCCGCACGCATACTCCCAGATATTTTACAGAAGTAACTGCTACCAGTGTTTGTTCCGCTATCATATAATCATACAATAAAGGATCCTTCTTTCTATGTATTCGCAATACATTACATTTGTCTATGTTAAGGGTCAGTTGCCACTCCCTGCACCAAGTGCCTATCCGCTGCAGATCTTCCTGCATTTCGCTACAATTTTCTAATGCTGCAACTTCTCTGTATACTACAGCATCATCCGCGAAAAGCCGCATGGAACTTCCGACACTATCTACTAGGTCATTTATATATATCGTGAAAAGCAATGGTCCCATAACACTCCCCTGTGGCACGCCAGAGGTTACTTTAACGTCTGTAGACGTCTCTCCATTGATAACAACATGCTGTGTTCTGTTTGCTAAAAACTCTTCAATCCAGCCACACAGCTGGTCTGATATTCCGTAGGCTCTTAGTTTGTTTATCAGGCGACAGTGCGGAACTGTATCGAACGCCTTCCGGAAGTCAAGAAAAGTAGCATCTACCTGGGAGCCTGTATCTAATGTTTTCTGGGTCTCATGAACAAATAAAGCGAGTTGGGCCTCACACGATCGCTGTTTCCGGAATCCATGTTGATTCCTACATAGTAGATTCTGGGTTTCCAAAAACGACATGATACTCGAGCAAAGAACATGTTCTAAAATTCTGCAACAGATCGACGTCAGAGATATAGGTCTATAGTTTTGCGCATCTGCTCGACGACCCTTCTTGAAGACTGTGACTACCTGTGCTCTTTTCCAATCATTTGGAACCTTCCGTTCCTCTAGAGACTTGCGGTACACGGCTGTTAGAAGGGGGGAAAGTTCTATCGCGTACTCTGTGTAGAATCGAATTGGTTTTCCGTCAGGTCCAGTGGACTTTCCTCTGTTGAATGATTCCAGTTGCTTTTCTATGCCTTGGACACTTATTTCGATGTCAGCCATTTTTTCGTTTGTGCGAGGATTTAGAAAAGGAACTGCAGTGCGTCTTCCTCTGTGAAACAGCTTTGGAAAAAGGTGTTTAGTATTTCAGCTTTACGCTTGTCATCCTCTGTTTCAATGCCATCATCATCCCGGAGTGTCTGGATATGCTGTTTCGAGCCACTTACTGATTTAACGTAAGACCAGAACTTCCTAGGATTTTCTGTCAAGTCGGTACATAGAATTTTACTTTCGCATTCACTGAACGCTTCACACATAGCCCTCCTTACGCTAACTTTGACATCGTTTAGCTTCTGTTTGTATGAGATTTTAAAGGATTCAACTAAATTTTCGGAGAACACTCGGATATATTCAATATGTAAGAAATGTTTAATGATCGCCTACGTCTTACAGGTTTTATTCAAAGCATCGTGTATTTCATTTTTATGTGTAAACAGTCACTATTTGATTCAGAAATCGTTCGTCTTTTGAAATGGCCACCGTATGGACTTATTTGACTACTTTTCCATTTTCCAAATTAATATCCGGTTTTAGTGATTGTGCTACTTAATTTAAATTTCTACTTTTCAGAATATGAAAGACGGTAAATATTCAAACAGTGACTATTTGTACAGGTGTACAGCCATAGATGAAACTTGTGTTAAAATTGTAGAGGCAGACCAAGCATTGATTACAGTAAGCAGGCTAAAGTGGACGAAGGTTATAGTAGTTGTACAGAGATGAAGACGCTTACACGGGGTAGAATAGCGGGGAAAGTCGTATCAAACCAGTCTTCAGATTCATGACCACAACAACAACTTGATCATGGTTCTTAATGAAACAATAGTAAATTATGAATGAGCTCTTCATTTTCGGGCCTTCCAAAGATGGGACAACCCCAAGAAAGAACGTCCTAAACAGAACTTGATTCATTCCACATCACTTTACCGTTCTTCGATTTTCCCGAAACATGTTGATGGTGATGTGAAGGTCGATGGCAGCATGTCATTACCTTAAAACAAAAGCAGGATGCTTTTCGATCCCCTGGGATTTGAAGTGGGATGATAGAGGCTAGGACGAGTAGGGTGGTTGTAGGAATCTGGGACATTCTATAATAATTCAAAAATGGTTCAAATGGCTCTGAGCACTATGGGACTCAACTTCTGAGGTCATTAGTCCCCTAGAACTTAGAACTAGTTAAACCTAACTAACCTAAGGACATCACAAACATCCATGCCCGAGGCAGGATTCGAACCTGCGACCGTAGCGGTCTTGCGGTTCCAGACTGCAGCGCCTTTAACCGCACGGCCACTTCGGCCGGCTATAATAATTAGTACTGGAATACTTTAGTAAATAACTTTTACTTAACTTTGTCCTGCTACTGCACTCCAGGAACGTCACTAATAACAACTATCTTTCTTGAATACAAATGACTCATTAACAAACGTTAACTGGATTATACAACAAGCAAGATAACACAATTCTGGTATTACGTGCGTAATTGATTTAAAATAGAATCACCATATAAAATTAATCGTCGATGCCAAACTGATATTCATTGGAAGAATTCTAAGGAAATGCAGTCCGAAAACAAAGGAAGTAGGTTACAGTATACTTGTTCGCCCACTGCTTGAATACTGCTTACCGGTGTGGGATCCGTACCAGACAGGGTTGATAGAAGAGATAGAGAAGATAAAACGCGCTTCGTTAGAGGATCATTTAGTAATCACGAAAGTGTTAACGAGATGATAGATAAACTCCAGTGGAAGACTCTGCAGGAGAGACGCTCAGTAGCTCGGTACGGGCTTTTGCTGAAGTTTCTAGAACATACTTTCACCGAGGAGTCAAGCAATATATTTCTCCCTCCTACGTATATCTCGCGAAGAGACCATGAGGATAAAATCAGAGAGATTAGAGCCCACACAGTGGCATACCGACAGTCTTTCTTTCCACGAACAATACGAGACTGGAATAGAGGTTGAGAACCGATAAAGGTACTCAAGGTACCCTCCGCTACACACCGTCAGGTGGCTTGCTGAATATGGATGTAGATGTACATGCATGAACGAACTACAGGCTGCGAACCTAACGAGCTGAAGGCTATTCTAATATGACTTCGCTCACGACCTGTAGTTGATTCGGCCGGTGCGATATGCAAGTCTCTGACCGTGCCATACGGCGGCGCTGCAAGCGCCAGCGAGTCCAGAGAGGTTGCAAGTGCTGGAACGCTATCGATTATGGCAACCTCTAGCGTGGTGTCTAACGTTGACACCACAGATGGGCAACCACGATCTTCCCATATGGTGTTGCACGTGAATATTTCTGCGATTAACTGACGTAACCGACGGCGTTTCCGACGTCTCGCTCGGCACCTGCAATACCTTCGGAAGTGGTCACGTACAAGCTTGCAGCCAAAGTGTTGTGTGCAGCGGATGCGCCTCCCCCCTCCCCTCGTCCGCCCCCCCCCCCCACACCGCCCCACCGAGGCGGATGTCGGCGTTGCAGCAGGGCTCGGCGGCGAAGTCTTCAGCTGTCAGCGCGTTTTCGCTCGGCCTATTTTCGATTTCGCGGACACATGGCTGGCGTGGAAATAGCGGCTCTGACATCACGAGGCAGCACCGCGGCGTCTTTCGCTGAAGAGAGCGCCGCGCGCGGGCTTAGTTAGCACCTCCAGGAAGAGACGCAGGAACGGCGGCTAAACCACTCCAGCACTTCAGTTACCTCTCTGTCACGGCAAGACTGGGACCGTGAGGCTGTCTCTTACCTTTAATGAGGCATTTTTCGTATTTCACATTACACACATCACGATACAGATATGACACCAGGTCTTACATCTGATATGGAACCCGATAACTAGAAATAGTTATAAAAGAACAGAAATAGCTGTAGCAGGTGATAAAATTGGACAGTTGCCAGTAGGATTCGTGTTCTGAGGCTTTCGTGTTACGTAATACAGGCAGTTCATCCATTCTGAGAATCGAGAGTCTCAAAAATTTCTGCCTGTCATTGATAATGGCAAGATATCGGTCACGGGAATTCCAAGACTTCCGAGAATGTTTTGATTTTATGTTTGAACTCGGATAACAAATGACAAATGATTTTTTTTCGTGATAAAAAACTGCAAATCAACATTTTCCCGATTTTTTCCTTTACTTTTATTGTTAAATGACGCTTCTTGCGAAATTTTTATAATTCTAGGCCAAAGGGAAGTACCCTATAGGTTTTTATGGGTGAGTTTGCGTGTCCAAAATATGTAACATAAATGGCCGTACCTTTTGACTGCATTCGTTCAGCAGCTTACATTTATTACACCGTCAAGGGACCTTAGATCTTAGTAATGACATAAATTTCAACTCGATACATGTAAACATTGCTCAGAAAAGGGGCCTTAACAGAGCGACGGACAGTCAGTCAGATAACAAATGACTAAAAAAATTATTTTCGCGTGATATAGTTACAGATTTAAAATTTTACGATTTTTTCATTTAGTTTCACTGTGAAAACAGCTTCATTGCGAATTTCATGATTCTAGGTCAACGGGAAGTACCCTATATGGTTTGATAAGTGACTCTTCGAATATCAAAATATGTTACATAAATTGTCATATCTTTTGATTCCATTGTCTCAGAAGCTTCAATTTTGTATACTGGCAAGGAACTGTACATCTTAGTATGTGGCACGAATTACAACTTGATATATCAACTAGTTCCTGAGAAAAACTGTTTTTAACATTCAGACAGATGAATAGAGCGAGAGAAAGACGGACGAACAGTAAAGTGATCCTATACTGGTTCCGTTCTTACCGATTGCGGCAAGGAACCCTAAAAAGCGTTTATACCGTTTGTGGAACTTGGAACAACAAAGATAAACTTCTGACAAGAGAATTTTAACTGTGACCTCTGCCAGAAGTGAACGCGCGACGAGGAACTGAGAGAAAGGAATGCCATGGCAGAAGATGCGTGTCAATGACTGACAAACTGTCTGTAGTGCCCGAAAAGAGGACTACGGCCCTCATGTTTCTTCTGCTTCAGTAACACTTGATAATCACACTAATTAATATGAATTCTATATTTTTTATCTCCGCAAAGGGTAAAAACACACACACACGTATCCATTAAAAAAATCGCCCTCTCAAAGAAGAATGACACAATTACACAGGAAATACACACACACACACACACACACACACACACACACACACATACTCAATAAATGAAAATGTCAAACCACGCACACAACACAAACAAAAGACGACGGATAAACACACAACAACAGTTGGCAACACTACACACCGAAAACACACACATGTTGGTCACAAAATCGAAAGTGCAAATGATACATGGCACGTGACAAACGTGGATGAAAGAACGCCAGAAATCGGCCAGCTGGAGCATGTAAACTAACGAATACATATCCAGGACCACACGCATGAGTTAACAGCGCTGGAAATCGTAACTAACACCGAACGATAGTTTCACATTATGAAATTTGTGCTACAAAAGTTGATTCCATCCTAAAAAATAAAAGCAAAACACGAGAAAATCTAACATAGCAACATATTGTATCTACCACATAATACGTTTATTATATGTGTAAAAATAAATATGTATTACAGACCACTGAAGATGCTTCCCAAATAAAAGAAGCGAAACGTGTATGGCAATAAAGAAACTACCTTCAGTTAGTTGCATAGACGGAACATACCTCCACGGACTTAGCTCTCAGTTAAGTATTCCATTAACTGTGGTAACAAAGCACAGAAATTCTCGAGCGTCACCAGCTTACACTGCACAATACTTACTGTAATCGGCTTCTTTCCCACTCAGCGCTGAGGTATATACACTCCTGGAAATTGAAATAAGAACACCGTGAATTCATTGTCCCAGGAAGGGGAAACTTTATTGACACATTCCTGGGGTCAGATAAATCACATGATCACACTGACAGAACCACAGGCACATAGACACAGGCAACAGAGCATGCACAATGTCGGCACTAGTACAGTGTATATCCACCTTTCGCAGCAATGCAGGCTGCTATTCTCCCATGGAGACGATCGTAGAGATGCTGGATGTAGTCCTGCGGAACGGCTTGCCATGCCATTTCCACCTGGCGCCTCAGTTGGACCAGCGTTCGTGCTGGACGTGCACACCGCGTGAGACGACGCTTCATCCAGTCCCAAACACGCTCAATGGGGGACAGATCCGAAGATCTTGCTGGCCAGGGTAGTTGACTTACACCTTCTAGAGCACGTTGGGTGGCACGGGATACATGCGGACGTGCATTGTCCTGTTGGAACAGCAAGTTCCCTTGCCGGTCTAGGAATGGTAGAACGATGGGTTCGATGACGGTTTGGATGTACCGTGCACTATTCAGTGTCCCCTCGACGATCACCAGTGGTGTATGGCCAGTGTAGGAGATCGCTCCCCACACCATGATGCCGGGTGTTGGCCCTGTGTGCCCCGGTCGTATGCAGTCCTGATTGTGGCGCTCACCTGCACGGCCCCAAACACGCATACGACCATCATTGGCACCAAGGCAGAAGCGACTCTCATCGCTGAAGACGACACGTCTCCATTCGTCCCTCCATTCACGCCTGTCGCAACACCACTGGAGGCGGGCTGCACGATGTTGGGGCGTGAGCGGAAGACGGCCTAACGGTGTGTGGGACCGTAGCCCAGCTTCATGGAGACGGTTGCGAATGGTCCTCGCCGATACCCCAGGAGCAACAGTGTCCCTAATTTGCTGGGAAGTGGCGGTGCGGTCCCCTACGGCACTGCGTAGGATCCTACGGTCTTGGCGTGCATCCGTGCGTCGTTGCGGTCCGGTCCCAGGTCGACGGGCACGTGCACCTTCCGCCGACCACTGGCGACAACATCGATGTACTGTGGAGACCTCACGCCCCACGTGTTGAGCAATTCGGCGGTACGTCCATCCGGCCTCCCGCATGCCCACTATACGCCCTCGCTCAATGTCCGTCAACTGCACATACGGTTCACGTCCACGCTGTCGCGGCATGCTACCAGTGTTAAACACTGCGATGGTGCTCCGTATGCCACGGCAAACTGGCTGACACTGACGGCGGCGGTGCACAAATGCTGCGCAGCTAGCGCCGTTCGACGGCCAACACCGCGGTTCCTGGTGTGTCCGCTGTGCCGTGCGTGTGATCATTGCTTGTACAGCCCTCTCGCAGTGTCCGGAGCAAGTATGGTGGGTCTGACACACCGGTGTCAATGTGTTCTTTTTTCCATTTCCAGGAGTGTACATAACTGGAAAGCTGAGAACTTGCACTACCTGCTGGATACTTAACTCACGAAGCCTAACACCGTGGTAGGCTGCTGTACCAAGTACCTCAGTATTAGTGGTATGATGGTATTAGATTCCTTACCCTACCTAGCACAACACGCCACATGTTGACATCCATTGTACTCTACAATTATACAGGTAGGTACTAGAAGAGATGTGATTACATTTTCACGCAATTTGGGTTCATAGATCCTGACAAATCAGTACCCGGAACAACCACTTCTGGCCTAATAACGGCCTTCATACGCCTGGGCATTGAGTCAAACAAAGCTTGGATGGCGTGTGCAGGTACAGCTGCTCATGCAGCTTCAACACGATACCACAGTTCATAACGAGTAGTGACTGGCGTATTGTGACGAGCCAGTCGCTCGGCCACCATTGACCAGACGTTTTCAATTGGTGAGAGATCTGGAGAATGTGCTCGCCAGGGCAGCAGTCGAACATTTTCTGTATCCAGAAAGGCCCGTACAGGACCTGCAACATGCGGTCGTGTATTATCCTGCTGAAATGAAGGGTAGAACCATGGGTCGTAACACATCTGAAATGTAACGTCCACTGTTCAAAGTGCCGTCAATGCGAACAACAGGTGACCGAGACGTGTAACCAATGGTACCTCATACCATCACGCCAGATGATACGCCAGTATGGCGATGACGAATACACGCTTCCAATGGGCGTTCACCGCGATGACGCCAAACACGGATGCGACCATCATGATGCTGTAAACAGAACCTGGATTCATCCGAAAAAAATGACGTTTTGCCATTCGTGCACCCAGGTTCGTTGCTGAGTACACCATTGCAGGCGCTCCTGTCTGTGATGCAGCGTCAAGGGTAACCGCAGCCATGGTCTCCGAGCTGATAGTCCATGCTGCTGCAAACGTCGTTGAACTGTTCGTGCAGATGGTTGTTGTCTTGCAGACGTCCCCATCTGTTGACTCAGGGATCGAGACGTGGCTGCACGATCCGTTACAGACATGCAGATAAGACGCCTGTCATCTCGACTGCTAGTGATACGAGGCCGTTGGGATCCAGCACTGCGTTCCGTATTACCCTACTGAACCCACCGATTTCATATTCTGCTAACAGTCATTGAATCTCGACCAGCGAGAGCAGCAATGTCGCGATACGATAAACCGCAATCACGATAGGCTACAATCCGAACTTTATCAAAGTCGGAAACGTGATGGTAAGCATTTCTCCTCCTTACACGAGGCATCACAACAACGTTTCACCAGGCAAAGCCGGTCAACTGCTGTTTGTGTATGAGAAATCGGTTGGAAACATTCTTCATGTCAGCACGTTGTACGTGTCGCCGCCGGCGCCAATCTTGTGTGAATGCTCTGAAAAGCTAATCATTTGGATATCACAGCATCTTCTTCCTGTCGGTTAAATTTCGCGTCTGTAGCACGTCATCTTCGTGGTGTAGCAATTTTAATGGCCAGTAGTGTATTTTACACGAAGAATTCCTATAAGGTGATGTCTTAATGCATTTCGCTCAGTGGTCTCAAGGATAAAGAAGTGGGTTATCGAGATCTCAGAAAGGTAAGGGCGTTGCAGCTAGTGTGGGAGGGACAGAAGGTTAGAGAGGAGAAGGCTGCGTGTGTTGCGTGTACTGTGTTGACGTTTTGCATCCGCCGAGGTCGTCCCAGACGGAAGTTACAGCCCAGCTATGCAAGACAGGAGTGCCATCCTCCAAGACAATTAGTGCTGGCCATCTGAGAAACCACAAGTTCGCAGTTCCGATATGTTCTCGAGAACTGATACCGAGTATTCGAATGCCACCTCAGAGAACAAGACCTCAAGGTTCACGTTGAGGATGGAATCGTATCGGTAGTACGCGGGACCAAACATAGAACAGTAGTTGGTTGCTTTCGTAAAAGATGTATTCGTTTCCTTTTATTCACAGGAATTCGGTCACTTGTTCACTTGATACAAAAATCAGAATGCTATGTTGGAAAACGTATTTCATTAAGCAATATTGGATCATGAATACTTTATGTTCACATCGACATGACTCTTTAGAATTTCACTAACAATTGTTCCAATAATTTTCAGATGTGATTATGAACGACAAGCAAAAATATTTGAAAAACAAATTACGATGACCTAAAGCTGTTTCATTTCTTATGTACTTCTACAATTAAGGCCTTTTCTTAAAAACCTTACTTTGAACAGAAAAAATAATTACATGGTTGCTATCTCTACATAAAAACGCGGATAAAATTATATATGTGTAATTAATACTAACTGTAAATATACAACGTCTGTAAATTGGGTGGGGCGTGTGTAAATCATGACTTGACGGCAAGTGATGATCGAAGGGATCACCGTGTCAAAAATCTACGGATGCTAGTCATTGAATGGTGGCCCCTGTTTTGACTGGACCAGAGGTGGAAATCTTTCTACATGTCGATCAGAGGGCCTGAAGATGGCGTAATATATCACCGAAACTGGTTGCTCAATAAAATAACAATTGTAGAGAAGGAAAGTTGCTACTCACCATATAGCGTAGATGTTGAGTCGCGATAGGCACAACAAAAAGATACACACAATTATAGCTTTCGGCCATTAAAGTGTGGTTTCAGTTGTCTGAGACTGCAGACATTTGAGCAAGTCGCGTTTGCGTGAGTGTGTGTGTGTGCCTATGTGTATTTGTGTCTATTGCTGACAAAGGCCTTGCGCCTATTGCGACTCAGCATCTCCGCTATATAGTGAGTAGCAACCTTGCTTCTCTAATATTGTTACATTCCATCCCGGATTTTCCATTGTTTGGTTAAAATAACAATTGGAAATGTAGGCATCTGGAAGCTGTTTTGATTGGACATTCTTAACAGTAAATCTCGCAATCATAGTCTTTACTCCGTGGGCAGGAACCATTCCTTAGGAAACAAGGTAGGTTGGCAGGTAACAGGACCCGCTCTTCCCGAACTAGCCTGCAAGTAATACTCCAGAGACCTCCCACCAATACGCGGTGGTCAAAAGACTGGTTAGGGCTGGTTAATGGACGTTATACGTCAGTGGTCTTTTTCTCTTCATTAAACGACAAGAAAACTTCGTCGCACCAGTAGGTCTTCAAAACTGTTGTCGATAAACGTACTGATCTAGATCTGAAATTTTCACCATCAACGATGTCTTCAGACTTTGAACACAGCATAATGAAAGCTGGAAGCGAAGTTTGGATTGATAAGAGTCCAAGGACGCAAATTTCATTTAACCAAGAGATGGTGGCGAAAAATTCAAACATTCGAACTTGCACATGACTACTAAGCAAGAAATAAAATTGGTAGTTTTTCGTGTTATATACACTTCTGGAAATTGAAATAAGAACACCGTGAATTCATTGTCCCAGGAAGGGGAAACTTTATTGACACATTCCTGGGGTCCGATACATCACATGATCACACTGACAGAACCACAGGCACATAGACACAGGCAACAGAGCATGCACAATGTCGGCACTAGTACAGTGTATATCCACCTTTCGCAGCAATGCAGGCTGCTATTCTCCCATGGAGACGATCGTAGAGATGCTGGATGTAGTCCTGTGGAACGGCTTGCCATGCCATTTCCACCTGGCGCCTCAGTTGGACCAGCGATCGTGCTGGACGTGCACACCGCGTGAGACGACGCTTCATCCAGTCCCAAACATGCTCAATGGGGGACAGATCCGGAGATCTTGCTGGCCAGGGTAGTTGACGTACACCTTCTAGAGCACGTTGGGTGTCACGGGATACATGCGGACGTGCATTGTCCTGTTGGAACAGCAAGTTCCCTTGCCGGTCTAGGAATGGTAGAACGATGCGTTCGATGACGGTTTGGATGTACCGTGCACTATTCAGTGTCCCCTCGACGATCACCAGTGGTGTACGGCCAGTGTAGGAGATCGCTCCCCACACCATGATGCCGGGTGTTGGCCCTGTGTGCCTCGGTCGTATGCAGTCCTGATTGTGGCGCTCACCTGCACGGCGCCAAACACGCATACGACCATCATTGGCACCAAGGCAGAAGCGACTCTCATCGCTGAAGACGACACGTCTCCATTCGTCCCTCCATTCACGCCTGTCGCGACACCACTGGAGGCGGGCTGCACGATGTTGGGGCGTGAGCGGAACACGGCCTAACGGTGTGCGGGACCGTAGCCCAGCTTCATGGAGACGGTTGCGAATGGTCCTCGCCGATACCCCAGGAGCAACAGTGTCCCTAATTTGCTGAGAAGTGGCGGTGCGGTCCCCTACGGCACTGCGTAGGATCCTACGGTCTTGGCGTGCATCCGTGCGTCGCTGCGGCCCGGTCCCAGGTCGACGGGCACGTGCACCTTCCGCCGACCACTGGCGACAACATCGATGTACTGTGGAGACCTCACGCCCCACGTGTTGAGCAATTCGGCGGTACGTCCACCCGGCCTCCCGCATGTCCACTATACGCCCTCGCTCAAAGTCCGTCAACTGCACATACGGTTCACGTCCACGCTGTCGCGGCATGCTACCAGTGTTAGAGACTGCGATGGAGCTCCGTATGCCACGGCAAACTGGCTGACACTGACGGCGGCGGTGCACAAATGCTGCGCAGCTATCGCCATTCGACGGCCAACACCGCGGTTCCTGGTGTGTCCGCTGTGCCGTGCGTGTGATCATTGCTTGTACAGCCCTCTCGCAGTGTCCGGAGCAAGTATGGTGGGTCTGACACACCGGTGTCAATGTGTTCTTTTTTCCATTTCCAGGAGTGTATTTGGTTTGCCGATGCTGGATCCTGATATGGTTGCTCACTATTTGTTGGGGACTTAATGTCAGCGATACCTGTGTCGGAAAAACTGCAAACGTTTTGTGATTACTCAGTTGAAACCTATACAGAAGAATATGCGCTCTTTCCTCCATATATGAGGGCAGAAGTGAGTTGTAATAGACAGCGAATCACCAATGCTTGTGAAAGTTTCCACACCAAATATGATAGTCAGCCATACTCCTGCAATCTAGACATTTATAAATTTCTGGAGATGATGAAGCAAATTCAGCTTGACTAAAATCGCAATAAATTCGTGAGATACCAAGAAAAAGGAAAGGAAATGTCCCGATCTGAAATTCCTGGTGCAGCAAGTGGCAAATTTCAAAACTGGACAAATTTCCAAATTCCAGTATGTGAAGTTGATTTCCTACGAAATCAAACCAGGAATTATACATGCTAAACGAATTGGTATGCTCAACATGCATTCTATTTAATGATGTTCGTTTGTAACAACATGAGCTTATTTTCAAAAATTAGGAGCGTTCATTGAATCAGTGCTAGACAGAAACTGAATGTGCATGTGCATGTGGATCACACCTCACTGACTCTAGTGCAGAAAGGTGTGTAGTTTTCTCCTGTATCCCTTTTCAGTAACCTGCCACGAGATGTCAAAGATCTTAGCACTATTCCACGCTCTTTCCCATCCAAATTGAAAAATATCCTAAGGCACATTCCTTTTATTATGTCTATCAGTCCCTAGGAAAAATTTCAGCCAATTGGTGTGTTTTCCTGCTGTTGTGCTAGTTTGTATCCACCCCGTTTACGGAGACTTTACGGTCGAACGGAACTTGACGAGTAAAAAATGAAATACGCATTTCATTTTAACCATATTCAAGATATACCTGAAAGAGTCTTACTGTTTCTACTAGTAGTACATAGCGTAAGGTGGGGTAATTCCGACATAGTAATTTCTCGTGGCTATAAAACGCTTATCCGAGGTTGGATCATAACGTTATATTCGTTGAATTATATGTAATATAAAGGAGCAACTATTTGTAAAATATTTAGGTTATACGATCAATAGTTTCTGAAATATCCATATTTTAAGAAACGTCCATTTTTGCCATTTGCAAAAATGGTAGAGTAAATCCGACCCCCTATTTGTTTGGCTGATTTTGCACAGAAATAGTTCTAAATGAACGGTTTTTTTGGGAAATAATTATAAGCAATTATCTTTTTTACGTAAATAAACAAAATGTATTTAAAAAATAACAATGTTTAGAGTATTAAATGTACTGAAAGTTAAATGAATGTAAATTTTAATTGAAAAAAGATGATTGCTTTGCACGACGGTGCAACAGCAATGTCGGTCATGTTAAAATCACGAGCGACAGCTCGTAAAGACATTCCCAATTACATTACAGCAAATGCTCGGCGAATATCGTTTTGATTGCGTTTTGTCGTTTTTCGTTTGTAATTTTATACCATGTTCGTAAAATACACAAAAATTCACTTTGTTTCCATAAATAAATATTTACATACACACAAACGATAAAAAATATGATGTCGAATTTACCCCACCATATAGCGATCGGATTTACCCGACCATGACATTTTTCATTTAACACACATAGAAACAAGTTACACGAAATTTCCAACAGAAACGATACATACACTGAATAGGTCACTAAATGCACTACAAAATCACTTACCGTTTGTTTTGCGATCGTTTTATTTTTCATAAAGTAAATCGAGTGATGCAATTTGCACAAAAATTAAATTGAATCAACCGAAAATATACTTGTTTTCTTTTGAGTGTCTAAATGTCACCGAGCGAGGTGGCGCAGTGGTTAGACACTGGACTCGCATTCGGGAGGACGACGGTTCAATCCCGCGTCCGGCCATCCTGATTTAGGTTTTCCGTGATTTCCCTAAATCGCTCCAGGCAAATGCCGGGATGGTTCCTTTCAAAGGGCACGGCCGACTTCCTTCCCCGTCCTTCCCTAATCTGATGAGACCGATGACCTCGCTGTCTGGTCTCCTTCCCCGAACCAACCAACCAACCAACCATCTAAATGTCAAATGCGGCAAAGCTGTCATGGTGACTTTTCGTCATTTAGAATGCTCTATATGGTAACGCTAATGCGAAATCGCTACGCTTTGTCGTTTCTCACAGCTACATCTACATCTACATCCATACTCCGCAAGCCACCTGACGGTGTGTGGCGGAGGGTACCTTCAGTACCTCTATCGGTCCTCCCTTCTATTCCAGTCTCGTATTGTTCGTGGAAAGAAGGATTGTCGGTATGCCTCTGTGTGGGCTCTAATCTCTCTGATTTTATCCTCATGGTCTCTTCGCGAGATATACGTAGGAGGGAGCAATATACTGCTTGACTCTTCGGTGAAGTTATGTTCTCGAAACTTTGACAAAAGCCCGTACCGAGCTACTGAGCGTCTTTCCTGCAGAGTCTTCCACTGGAGTTTATCTATCATCTCCGTAACGCTTTCGCGATTACTAAATGATCCTGTAACGAAGCGCGCTGCTCTCCGTTGGATCTTCTCTATGTCTTGTATCAACCCTATCTGGTACGGATCCCACACTGCTGAGCAGTATTCAAGCAGTGGACGAACAAGCGTACTGTAACCTACTTCCTTTGTTTTCGGATTGCATTTCCTTAGGATTCTTCCAATGAATCTCAGTCTGGCATCTCTTTACCGACAATCAACATTATATGATCATTCCATTTTAAATCACTCCTAATGCGTACTCCCAGATAATTTATGGTATTAACTGCTTCCAGTTGCTGACCTGCTATTTTGTAGCTAAATGATAAAGGATCTATCTTTCTGTGTATTCGCAGCACATTACACTTGTCTACATTGAGATTCAGTTGCCATTCCCTGCACCATGCGTCAATTCGCTGCAGATCCTCCTGCATTTCAGTACAATTTTCCATTGTTACAACCTCTCGATACACCACAGCATCATCTGCAAAAAGCCTCAGTGAACTTCCAATGTCATCCACCAGGTCATTTATGTATATTGTGAATAGCAACGGTCCTATGACACTCCCCTGCGGCACACCTGAAATTACTCTTACTTCGGAAGTCTTCTCTCCATTGAGAATAACATGCTGCGTCCTGTTATCTAGGAACTCCTCAATCCAATCACACAATTGGTCTGATAGTCCATATGCTCTTACTTTGTTCAATAAACGACTGTGGGGAACTGTATCGAACGCCTTGCGGAAGTCAAGAAACACGGCATCTACCTGTGAACCCGTGTCTATGGCCCTCTGAGTCTCGTGGACGAATAGCGCGAGCTGGGTTTCACATGACCGTCGTTTTCGAAACCCATGCTGATTCCTACAGAGTAGATTTCTAGTCTCCAGAAAAGTCATTATACTCGAACACAATACGTGTTCCAAAATTCTACAACTGATCGACGTTAGAGATATAGGTCTATAGTTCTGCACATCTGTTCGACGTCCCTTCTTGAAAACGGGGATGACCTGTGCCCTTTTCCAATCCTTTGGAATGCTACGCTCTTCTAGAGACCTACGGTACACCTCTGCAAGAAGGGGGGCAAGTTCCTTCGCGTACTCTGTGTAAAATTGAACTGGTATCCCATCAGGTCCAGAAGCCTTTCCTCTTTTGAGCGATTTTAATTGTTTCTCTATCCCTCTGTCGTCACAAATAGAGGGCGGTCGGGTTTACCCACCAGATTGGATTTGCCCCACTTTACCCTATGCTAGGGAGCTTCACTTGCCTGGAGTATTCACAAAGTGTAGAGTGAAGAATGGGCCGGGATGTGCGCCGTTTTCTGGGCGGAACAAGTCCGCGGGAGAACGCTAAGGGTTCCGCGGGCTGGCTGCGCACCCCGACTGTCACCAGCTACGAAAGATACAGGGTGACAATTACTGAACGATACGAAATAAAATCTTCGTAACTTCTGAACGGTTTGCTTTTGAACCTTCAAACAGCACGGCTGACAGCGGAGCATGATGGGAATTGGTATGCGCGTGGATGGTTTGGTTTAGCGACGGAGCCCACTCAGTTGGACGGGGCCGTCAATAAGCAAAACTGGCGCATTTCGCGATCCAGAAGGCTCTTCACCCTCAACGGGTGACTGTGTGGTGCGCAATGTCAAGTCGCGGAATAATCGTTGCGATATTCCTCGATGGCACGGTGACTACCGAACGGTAGGTGAAGGTTTTGGAAGATTTCATCTCCATTATCCAAAGTGACCCTGATTTCGACAATACGTGGTTGATGCAGGACGGAGCTCGACCCCATCGGATCAGGAGAGTGTTCGATGTCCTGGAGGAACACTTTGGGGACCGCATTCTGGCTCTGATTTATCCAGAGTCCACAGGCATGGGCCTCGACTGGCCGCCATATTTTGCGGGTCTGAACACATCCGACACGTTTCTGTGGGGCTATATTAAAGCCAAGGCGTACAGCAGTAACCCCAAAACGATTGCTGAGCTGACAACAGCCATTGAGGAGGTCATCGACAGCATCGATGTTCCGACACTTCAAAGGGTCATGCAGAGTTTCGCTATTCGTCTGCACCACATCATCGCCAATGATCGCAGGCATATCGGACAAGTCGTAACGTAAATTCTAATATCTGTAGTGACGTTTACATGTTCAATAAAGTGTGCACGCCGTAGTTTGTAACTAATTTACGTTTTTCTCATATAGTTCAATAATTGTCGCCCTGCTTAAAACGGCAGGAATGAGTCCCATCGTTTTCCGAACCCTTGCGGGCTCGGGTGAAACGGGTCCCATTTTCCTGACAGTGGCATCTGTTTGGCGCCTGGCGCCTTTTACACTAGCCTGGTTGAGAGTCCGTATGCTGAAGCTGCTACCACTGTCCTATCGCCGCGACTTTCTCCTCATCAGGTACGCATGTCGTTTGTCTCCCATGCGTGACCACGCATCTTATGCCTCCTTCTTCGATGATTCCTTTGACCGCCACTATGGGGTGCGTCCCTCTTCTCTGTTACCTCCTGCAGCCCGCTTTCGGCACTTGCTCCGGCGCCTTACCTTCACACTGCCCGCAATTTTCCCGGTGGGTGTGAACCCTTCACCAACTTAGCTTCGTGAAACGGCCCGGAGATAACCTTGGCCTTCATTCGTTTCCTAAGGACACTACTCCACCCTAGATATATCGCCAACAGTTTCACGACTTGCGGATGGAACTTCGCGATAGTACCTTCATGTACACTGATGGCTCTGGGACGGACCGTGGTGTCGGGTGTACCTTCGTCATTGACGCCCACGTCTTTCGATATCGACTTCCGACACACTGCTCCGTATTTACAGCCGAGCTCTTCGCCCTGTATCAGGCCACGGAGTACATTCGGCGACACGGACTTTTCATTTGTGTCCTCTGCTCAGACACTCTCAGCGCCCTTCAAAGTCTATGTGCGCTCTACACTGCCCATCCCTTAGTGCAACGGGTCCAGGAATTCACTTGCTCACTCTTGATGTTTCTGTGGGTTCCTGGTCATGTCGGTACGCCAGGAAACGAGGCTGCTAACGCTGCTGTCAACGATGCAGTCGTCTTACCTCAGCCCACTAGTTCCTATACTCGCTTCAGTGACGTGTGTGTCGCCGTCTGTCAGCAGGTGATGTCCCTTTGCCATCGCCATTGGTCCTCCCCTCACGAGAATAATCTCCGGATCATCAAGTCCCTCCCAGCGGGTTGGACGACCTCCTCTGGCCCCTAAAGCCGAGAGGAGGTCATTTTAACTAGGCTGCGCAGCGGGCAGTGCCTTTCTAGCCATCGTCATTTGATAAGTGGCGCTCGCCCACCACTTTGTACACATCAAGCCCAAGTTTTAACTGCCCGCCAATTCCTCAAGGAATGCCCATTTTTTTAACCGTTTACGTTCCCGCTTGCGTTTGTCGTCTGAGTTATCGGCCGTTTTAGCAAACGACGCGCGGGCTTGTAACGCCGGAAATGCATATCCTCCTATTTCCATCTATTGTACTATAATTTTTTTCCTTATTTTTGTTACCTGAATGTATGACGTTTCTCTGTCCTTACATATTGTAATTGTTTTACTATTTGTATATATATATATATTTATGCGTTTATGTCGATGTATAATTGGTTTCTTTCGTAAATATTATTTGTATTTTTACGCTGGGTCTTGCCTAGGGAAAACTGCTATCGAACGATTACATCGATAGGTCGTGTGAAGAATCAAAGTGTGTAGGATCTTTGGTAGTGTTAACTCTGCCGCGTGGAGCGCGGGCTGAGCAGAGGGAGTCTGGCTGGAGTAGCGAGTGGAGCAGGTGTGTTGTGTGACGCTCCCGCGAGTTGCCGCGCTTTCGGGGTTTGGCAGCATGTAATTGCGCTCGACTTGCGATGATAGTTTCTGACACGGTGTCGCGGACGGGAAGCATTAGCTGGCGCACATCAAGAGCCCGTTTCGTCTGGTGACCGTGTCGAGAAGAAGGCGCGCCAACATCCAGCTTCTGCAACAGCGACGGCCGACAATGAGTGACTGTCGCCACCTCCTCGATCGACGGCTTCAAACCTTCAATCAACCAACAAGGAAGACTGGAAGCACGTTAAGTTTTAGAACTGTATGGCAGACCTCAGGTTTTCAAACTGTTCCATTTTCATAGCTAAATTACAGCAACGTAGCATGAACCTTTGTTGCTCATTGTCCCAATTGCATTACCAAGCAGGGTCCCTTCCTTTTCCGGAATGAACCCGAGTGTCGTTGAAGTTGAAACGCCAGCTTCATTCCATTTCACTACTTTAATTTCAAAGTTCAGTTAAAGTATTCATAGCTGGCTATAATACTTAGATTACACAAGCACAAATTAAGAGTGCGAGTTTTGTTACCATATTTTAGGTTGCCTGTGACTGCAGCTCAGCTTGGTACGTACTAAATTTTACTATTGTTAATTGTTCAGAATCATTTAATTCAAGTTCAAAGTTAAATCTCTTATTTCTAAATTGCGTAGATTCAAGTAGCTTTTGAAATGATTGTTGAGGTAGTCCAAGACTAACCGAATTTTACTGAATTTCGATGTGCTTCAGAAAGAAAGCTCACTATTAACTTCAGTCACTAAATTAACTTTCGATTTTCCTGTTTTATTAATTCTTTTGCTAAATGAAGTCAGAGTGTAGCGAAATTTATTACTTCTGACAAACTTTCAGTTTTCACACTACACGTGTCAACCTTCAGTTGCCCCACTCCTAGTGCTAATTATATGTGTAATAACCTTTCTTTTTCAGTTACTATAGTAATTGTCCTTATGACTGGCGACCGTAATTTTCCCCAAATCTGAAATATCTAATTACCGCTAGTTAACTGTTAACGTAACGGCCGCACATTTTCTTTCTTTATTAACTTTACCCCTTTTCAAAATTAATTTCCACCAGTTTCATTGGCATTTTTCCTTTCATTTAGATGTAACCCTTTCCTCCCTCTTTACCGACAAATTAACCTCGGTGACGATTGCTTTTCCCAAATTTCCATTAGGTACACGCGGTTTAATTTTTCACTGTCATTAAGGTCGATAAGTGAGGGGGAGGTTACAGGCTGTTGACCGAGTTTTACTGCTCATCCGTCAAAGCAATATGGCGAAGGCCGTTTAATTTCTAGTTTTGAGCCTCCGTTTCTGCCTGGTGTCTTTTTTAGCCTTTTCTCCACGTCCCCATTTTTAGTTGCCTTCTCTTTCGTCAATTGGGATTGACGTACAGTCCTGTCTGTCTTAGTGTTCTGTAGTTTTGACTTGGGCGAGTATGACCCCAGTTGTTTTTGCACCCTAAAAACAAAACAAATAAACAAACTGCACCCGTTGGAGTTTGATGAATGTGTCCGTGACGCTTTGGCATTTACCATACGAAGTCGTGACGAATCGAGCTATTTTTTTATCTTTCCTCATGTATTACTCCCACTAGGCAAATGTGCCAGATTGATCAGCAGTGGTCGGGAACCGCCAGAACGAATTAAGTTGTGAGCTACGCTCTGCAGATCTGTTTCGGAGTAGAGAGGAAAAATATAGTAACTCCGCCATCAGGTCTGCAGGATCACGATGCCTACCGACCGTTCTCAGCTCGTTAGACCTTGCAGCCGCTGCTTGTCATTGAAGTGGCTCCTGCATTGGCCACCCCGTCCCAGTCCTCACATCAAGTAAACCCCCTGGCAGTACAAGGAAGTGAACCTGCCGCACAGCAATCGAAAACGCTCACCGCTCAGCTACAGGGGTAGACTGTATGTAGGAGATGAGCAGATAAATGAGTGGAAAGTGCATCAGCACCACAGACGATGCCAGACGCCCTCGCCCTGCTAATTCCGGGCGACAGCAGGCGGTTTCCGGCAGGAAGCGGGCGGGCGTCGCGAAGCCGGCGCGCCGCGTCGTCGTCTATTTAGGGCGCTGATGCTTTGTGGGGCAGTCCGGCGAGCGGCGAACGGCGGCCGAGGCGCCTTCCTGCTCCTCTCCCGGAACGCCAGATGCGTGCCGCGCCCAGCGGGTAAATACCGCACCCCTCCAATTCCTGTGCCAACACAGCACAGTGTGGCGTCTGCATATCGAAGCAGGAAGTGAGAACGAGGCACTGATTGTTTTCCCTACAGGAGAAAACAACTTTGTCGAAGACATAAATAACAGCAGTAAGGGAATCCGTGCCATACGCAGTTATTAGACTGGGCATCAATATGCGAGATGAAATGCCGGGCCGGGGCGGAAGGTCTTTTTTTCGGGAGACGGACAATAAGAGGCGTGTTTTTTTATGTAACTAACGTTTTGAAATTAAATAAAGACGTGCTAAGATATCTCAATAATTTTATTTTTACACGAAAGCCTATACCTTAATCTACGCACCGACGCCATTACAGTCTGATTCTTCCTTGTTTACGTTGTGTAAAAAATGGTTCAAATGGCTCTGAGCACTATGGGACTTAACATCTGTGGTCATCAGTCCCCTAGAACTTAGAACTACTTAAACCTAACTAACCTAAGGACATCACACACATCCATGCCCGAGGCAGGATTCGAACCTGCGACCGTAGCAGTCGCGCGGTTCCGGACTGAGCGCCTAGAACCGCGAGACCACCGCGGCCGGCTTACGTTGTGTACTGAGTGTTTAAGATGCGTCCGATAGTCCCGCCGTCTGTGAAGTACGGGCTATTATAAGATTTCTTAGTGCTAAAGGCCTAAAAGCGATCTATATTCATCGTGAGATCTATGCAGTTTACAGAGAAAGCACTATGAGTGATGGAATGCTAAGAAAGTGGTTGAGAGCATTTAAAGATGGCCACACAAAAGTGCATGATCAACAACGGAGTGGACGTCCTTCGGTCGTTAATGAAAGTTTGGTGCAGGAAGTGGACAATAAGGTGAGAGAAAACAGGCGCTTTGCGATTTCCTCCTTGCGGAATGACTTTCCTAATGTTTCTCGTAGTGTTTTGTATGGCATTGTGACCGAGCACTTGAATTACCGAAAATTGTGCGCACGTTGGGTACCGAAAATGTTGACGGATGTGCACAAAACCAAACGTTTAGACAGTGTTTTGACTTTCCTTGAGCGATACCACAACAACGGTGATGATTTCTTAAGCCAAATTGTTACGGGCGGTGAAACATGGGTCGCCTACATCACACCAGAATCAAAGCAACAGTCCATGGAAGCTGAGCCAGAGCATCGTTTTGCTGCAAGACAATGCCCGTCCGCATGTGGGGAATCAGACCAAAGATCTCATCACTTCGATGGGAAGCTCTAGATCATCCTCCGTACAGCCCCGATCTTGCGCCCAGTGACTACTATATGTTCCTGCACTTGAAAAAACACCTGGGCGGTCAGTGTCTTCAAGACGATGACAGAGTCAAAACAGTGGTGATACAGTGGTTAACAACTCAGGCGGCAGACTTCTATGAGGACGGTATTCAAAAACTGGTACAACGTTATGACACGTGCCTCAATATTGACGGAAATAATGTAGAAAAGTAGATTAAGGTAGAGGCTCTCATGTAAAAATAAAATTATTGAGATATCTTAGCACGTCTTTTTTAATTTCAAAACGGTACTTACTTAAAAAACACGCCTCGTACATAAAAATTGAATCATGCATTACGTATCACGTCTCACCGTTCAGGTGGATCTTATTTGTGCATTCATAAGGTGAGGAGATACACTCCAATACGAAAAGAAGGCGCACTAAGAAGGAATTAGCTGAATGGGACGGAAATATGATGATGATGATGTTTGGTTTGTGGGGCGCTCAATTGCGTGGTTATCAGCGCCCATACAATTACCCAATCTTTTGCTCAGTCCAATTTCGCCACTTTCCTGGATGATGATGAAATGATGAGGACAACACAAACACCCAGTCATCTCGAGGCAGGTGAAAATCCCTGACCCCGCCGGGAATCGAACCCGGGACCCCGTGCTCGGGAAGAGAGAACGCTACCGCGAGACCACGAGCGGCGGACAGGGACGGAAATAGGTAGATGTGTTGTATATGTACAGACAATCAAACTGTTACAATTTCAGAGAAAGTGGATAATTTATTCAGAAGAAAGAGATTCACATATTGAGCAAGTGAATAACGCGTTGGTCCAACTCTGGCCCTTATCCATGCAGTTACTCGGCTCATTGTTAGAGTAGTTGGATTTCTTCCTCCGGGATGACGTGCCCTGGTGGGTTAGTCAAAAGCCCGACACGGTTGGAGGACCCTGCTCGTAATCCTACGAACGTTCTCATTGCGGTGAGATCCGGCGACCTTACTGACCAAGGTAGGGTTTGGCAAGCACGTGGACAAGCAATAGAAACTCTCGCCGTGTGCGGGCGGGCGGGCATTATCTTGCTGAAATGTAAGCCCAAGACGGCTTCCTACGAGGGGAGAAAAACGTATCGCTGTGCCATAAGGGCGCCGCGGATGTCAACCAAACGGATCCTGGTGTGAGAAGAAATAACACCCTAGACTGTCACTCCTGGTTTTTGGGCCGTATGGCGGGCGAGAATCAGGTTGGTATCCAACCGCTGTCTGCGTACACGTATGTTGCCTGGAATCTTATTGACTCGAGGAGAAATGCCTTCAGTGATAAGTCCAGCTTCGAACTGAGTCCCAACTTCAAGCAAAGACGTTTGTGGTTGGTTTTGTTGCCGTTCATGGCAGGCCATTCTGGCCTTACATCCGGCGACCTTACTGACCAAGATAGGGTGCCCAACAGCACATGCCGAGAGTTACTACTGCATGTTTTCATGCCTACCAAACTCAGCCTTGACCAGTCAGGTTGCCAGATCTCTCCCCAGTTGAGCACATTTGGATCATTATGGACAGGGCCCTCCAACCATCTCGCGATTTTGACGAACTATCGTGCCAGTTCGGCAGAATTTAGCTCGCCACTCCTGAAAAGGGCATCCAACGAGTCTATTAATCAGTACCAAGGCGAATAAATGCTTGCATAAGGGCCAGAGGTAGACCAACGCGTTATTGACTAACTCAATTTGTGAAGCTCTTTCTCTTGAATACATCATCCAATTTTTCTCTAATTGTAATCATTTGTTTCTCTGTACACGTTCATCATCTCTACTCATTTTCACCCCATTCGGATAACTCCTTCCTGATTCATCTTTTTTTGCCTAAGAGTGTACATTTGCTTTATTTATAATAGACAGTGTGAGGTAACTGGCGAGTTGTGGCGCCCTGGAAATATTATATACAGGGCTCTCGTCAAAGCCGTGGCCCGGCAGCAAACACGTGATGCCGAACGTTAGCTGAGCAAGAGGGGTGGCCGGAGCCCGTGGTCCAGCGGCCGCGTGGCTGCGAATTCCATGTTGACGCTCTGACGAGGACGGTGCTTTGTGTCGATGAAGGAGATGTCTATACCGGGAGTGCCAAAGATGGCGGACTTTGTGAAACCTTAATGGCAGACATTTCACAGTTCGTTAGAAATTAATAGTAGCCAGATGAATCATGATACCTCAAAAAGAAACATGTACATTACTATTCTGTGGACGACGATTCTGATGGTTTAAACAGATTTTCAATATATTTCTTAGTTTAAACGTTAGTATCTGACGATAAATTATAAATTTCCCAAATCTAAACGGTTCATCCGATTTCGTCGAACTACGTGTCTTTAGAAAGCTATTTGTGTAAACCTAAATTGGTATAAATTACGGTCATGTAACTTGAATAGTACATCAGTTATTAGAGGTCGAAGTGGCCGATTATTATCGATCGCGTCAGGCCATGAGTACTCCACAGTTACACGAAAAAACGGTAGCAGCATGCTTATAAATACATTAATTCGTCTATGTCTTTGTTTATATCCGATGTATACTATTCATGAAGAAATTGGTTAAATATTTACTGTGCTTAGAAAACACAGAGACATTAGGCTACTGGCCTACCTTTTGTTGCTGTTCCTTTGATATATATGTATTTGATTTCTTTATGCATTTAATAATGGGTCTTAGAGCGCGTTTATGGTCCAGCCGTAGGAATCTTTATTTAATTTAGACTTATTTAAATGTAAATCCAGTATTTCGTATGAGCTTAAACGTTTGTGAGTGTACGTTCACTTGGAGACATGGAGGGAGCGCTCTAACCAATCACAGCGCTCGTTAATGGTGAGACTGTATGAAAATGGGGGAGGGGGATCGTTTCGAGAGGACACGAGGCAGTTTGGGAGAAGGGTAGTTTTGGAAGTGCGGCAGTGCTGGACAGACGCACAGCACACGAGAAGTGCTGGACGTGACGGCGCGACGGACGCCGAGTCGCGGGAAGGACTTGGAGTGGAGCAGTTTGCGCGTCATCGCGAGGGATAGAAATACTTCAGAGTGCCGACTTGTGCACTTGTGAGATTTCCGTGGCTTCTACAGTGAACACGTAGTGCGCGTTTAGAAATGAATATCTCGCGAGCTATGTTGTTGCTCATGACTAATTACGTGCAGTAGTAATCTATTGTTTCCCTGGTATTCAACTTATATTTTACTTAATTGCTGGACCATCGACACCAATACGTCTTTTGCAGAAATATACCGCATTTTCAAAAGTACTTCTACTATCGTACTCATCACAAATAAAGCCGTTAAGATAGTAGCTGCAGATTTTATTTAATTGCAATCTTTCATTTACAAAATTCGCAACTTACAAAATTCGATTCATGTGCGTATTCTTATCGTACACTGTAGACAGCGGTATTTGGCCTGTAATGCAGCAACTACGTATCCCAGCCCATAGACAACGAGACCAGCGAAATCTTTTAATATTGCAACTCTGAGTCGGTGGGTGGGTAGTTATTTTTGAAAGCCCGCACTGAAAAGCGCATACAATGAGTCTGTTAATCAGTGCCAAGCGGAATAAATGCTTGCATATGGGCCAGATATAGACCAACGTGTTATTGACTACCTGAATTTGTGGAGCTCTTTCTCTTTTTCTCTAATTGTAATCACTTGTTTGTCTCTACCCGTACATCATCTCTACCGATTTTCATCCCATTTGGATAATTCCTTCCTCATTCATCTGTTCTTGCCTAAGAGCGTATATTTCCTTTATTTATGATAGACAGAATAAAAGGGGATGTGCAGTCACACTGTGCCATACATTTCTCTTCAAAATCGCCCATTCACTAAGGGCTTAGTACTGGTAACTAAAGTAGTGTTTTTATTCGTTACTTAGCAAGTTCCGTATAGCAGACAACAATTTGAGCTCATTCATGGCGATGAGAAAAAAAAACGATGCGAACACTGCTAATATAACTTGCTTTTTAAGAAACCTACAAACACAGCATGTGAAAACTATTCAGCTACTGCAACTATGTGTGTTTTTCATCGGAATATTTATCAGCCATTTGACTGTCACCGTTTTCGCTTTGTGCCTTCATATTTTCTAATATCTTCTAACCAGCGTCCATTACCACGTGTCTTGCTCTTCCCTTATCACTTATAATCCACTACAGAACACTTACCAACCACTCATCTGTCTATTTGTCCCGCCAGTCTGCATTTCGTTTTCATTAAGTCAAACTTACGCCAGTCAGTTCCTTGGTCTGTTTCCTTATTTTCCTTGTTTCTGCTGGTAATTCCCAACATGCATCTCTCCACTGCACATCGATCAACACTTCAGTATTTGAACGGTATTCGCAGTAAAAATCTACAAGTGTGTCTCATCGCTTTGTGAATGCAATCTATCCATTACAGGTATAAGGGAAGCTTAGTTTTGAAAACTATATTCAGTTTACAAAGAGCACCCCATAATTTTACATTTCCGTTTATTTATTTTATTATCTGTCCAGTCGGTGTCCTCAACCGCCGTCAGTAAAAAAGTCTGTACTTCGCATTAAATGATGGCCAGCTTTTAAATTTTCCAACGGTTTTGCAGCTGTGGTAACACCAGTTGCCGTCAGATCACCAATGTTAAGCGCTGGCGGGCTGGACTAGTACTTGGATGGGTGACCATCCAGTCTGCCGAGCGCTGCTGGCAAGCGAGGTGTACTCAGCCCTTGTGAGGCAAACTGAGGAGCTACTTGATTGAGAGGTAGCGGCTCCTGTGTCGTAAGCTGATCTACGGCCGGGAGAGCGGTGTGCTGACCACATGCCCCTCCATATCCGCATCCAGTGACGTCAGTGGGCTGAGGATGACACGGTGGCCGGTCGGTAACGTTGGGCCTTCATGGCCTGTTCGGGCAGAGTTTAGCTTTTTTTTAGTTCCTAAATTTACGGCTCGTGATAGCCAAAAAAAGTTACGTTGAACTGTATTTACACAGTGGTTACGCTGAACTGTACGAGGTGCATTCAAGTTCTACGGCCTCCGATTTTTTTTCTAATTAACTACTCACCCGAAATCGATGAAACTGGCGTTACTTCTCGACGTAATCGCCCTGCAGACGTACACATTTTTCACAACGCTGACGCCATGATTCCATGTCAGCGGCGATGGCTTCTTTAGGAGTCTGTTTTGACCACTGGAAAATCGCTGAAGCAATAGCAGCACGGCTGGTGAATGTGCGGCCACGGAGAGTGTCTTTCATTGTTGGAAAGAGCCAAAAGTCACTAGGAGCCAGGTCAGGTGAGTAGGGAGCATGAGGAATCACTTCAAAGTTGTTATCACGAAGAAACTGTTGCGTAACGTTAGCTCGGTGTGCGGGTGCGTTGTCTTGGTGAAACAGCACATGTGCAGCCCTTCCCGGACGTTTTTGTTGCAGTGCAGGAAGGAATTTGTTCTTCAAAACATTTTCGTAGGATGCACCTGTTACCGTAGTGCCCTCTGGAACGCAATGGGTAAGGATTACGCCCTCGCTGTCCCAGAACATGGACACCATCATTTTTTCAGCACTGGCGGTTACCCGAAATTTTTTTGGTGGCGGTGAATCTGTGTGCTTCCATTGAGCTGACTGGCGCTTTGTTTCTGGATTGAAAAATGACATCCACGTCTCATCCATTGTCACAAACGACGAAAAGAAAGTCCGATTCGTGCTGTCATTGCGCGTCAACATTGCTTGGCAACATGCCACATGGGCAGCCATGTGGTCGTACGTCAGCATTCGTGGCACCCACCTGGATGACACTTTTCGCATTTTCAGGTCGTCATGCAGGACTGTGTGCACAGAACCCACAGAAATGCCAACTCTGGAGGCGATCTGTTCAACAGTCATTCGGCGATCCCCCAAAACAATTCTCTCCACTTTCTCGATCATGTCGTCAGACCGGCTTGTGCGAGCCCGAGGTTGTTTCGGTTTGTTGTCACACGATGTTCTGCCTTCATTAAACTGTAGCACCCACGAACGCACTTTCGACACATCCATAACTCCATCACCACATGTCTCCTTCAACTGTCGATGAATTTCAATTGGTTTCACACCACGCAAATTCAGAAAACGAATGATTGCACGCTGTTCAAGTAAGGAAAACGTCGCCATTTTAAGTATTTAAAACAGTTCTCATTCTCGCCGCTGGCGGTAAAATTCCATCTGATGTACGGTGCTGCCATCTCTGGGACGTATTGACAATGAACGCGGCCTCATTTTAAAACAATGCGCATGTTTCTATCTCTTTCCAGTCCGGAGAAAAAAAATCGGAGGCCTTAGAACTTGAATGCACCTCGTATTTACAGAGTGGATTTTTTACGATATAACGGAAAGATTAACAGTAGTTTTTTAAATATTATTCAATAATCTGTACGCTACCTAATAGTTGCAGAGTTACATGGACAGAGAGACAAGGCGTGGCCCTAAGACCAGTTGTGTTCTCTTCTGTGAGATCAGAAACACCAATGTTGCGCCGAGCCTTTTCGTTAACAAACTGTCGAGCAAAATACGAGTGATATTTTCTTCGAGATCCGATCGGTTACCAAATGAAAACTACAATGAAAATCCGAGAGTGCTTTACGCTGATATGCTGCGCAGTTTCTCTAGCATGCCCGTTTCTCGCGTCACGTCGCATTTTTCACTTCTGAGCGCACAGTGAGCTGAGCACCTAAAGATGTGTGGAGCAACAGTCTCTCCCACCATGTGTGAACTGCATACTGAGCTCTAATGACCTCGATGTCGACGGGCCTTTAAACCCTGCGTGCTGACGGGTTCGGCCTAACTGCATGCGACCTGCAGAATGTAACTCACACGCACGTCCGCCTTCGTGACAATGCTCAGTCGCACACTGCAGCTGCAGCAAACACGCTCCTGTAGAGTTTTCGATGGGAAGTGTTCGGTCGCCGACCACACAGCCCCGACTTCACTCCCGTTGATTTTCATCACTTCGGTCGCATGAACCGCTGGCTATGACAACATTTTGACGCAGACAACGAGCTGCATATTAGCGTAGGGGATTGGCTGAAAGCACAGACGGTTGCCTTTTGTGACCTAGGGTATTGGAAAGTTGCTACCACGCTATGTCAGAAGTCTAAGCCGGAGCAGCGACTGTGTGAAGTAGATGGAAGGTGTAGTTAACGGTTACAAAAAAAAAAAAATTTTTTTTGTTTTCAGAGCGGTTTCCATTTCGCAACCGATCAGCCCTTGAAAACAAATAGCCATCGTAATAGTGAAACAGCAAATGTCGAAGTACGCCTCGTTGACATCAGATGGTTTAATATCAGTTCATGTGTCAGTCTGGGTAGGGAATAATGATAGATTTCCGGGACGTGGTTTCGTCGTGCCGTGTCATCGATGATTCGACATCTTCACTCTACATCAACATTAACTGTAGGCAAGCAAGAAATGAGTCAGTTTCAATTGTCTAGGAAGTACAAACGCTTCGGGTGAGAAATAGCACGTCAATGAAGACGATGGTGTACTGAGTCTGATAGGCAAAATGTTAGATTTTCGGTCAAGTCACGCTTGGACTTGATTTAGAGTGCGGATGAGTATGATTTGGACACCACCGACATCACAAAATTCTGGCAGCCTACAATGATGGGCGTTGTAGTGGTCAAATGACAACTACACTCCTGGAAATTGAAATAAGAACACCGTGAATTCATTGTCCCAGGAAGGGGAAACTTTATTGACACATTCCTGGGGTCAGATACATCACATGATCACACTGACAGAACCACAGGCACATAGACACAGGCAACAGAGCATGCACAATGTCGGCACTAGTACAGTGTATATCCACCTTTCGCAGCAATGCAGGCTGCTATTCTCCCATGGAGACGATCGTAGAGATGCTGGATGTAGTCCTGTGGAACGGCTTGCCATTCCATTTCCACCTGGCGCCTCAGTTGAACCAACGTTCGTGCTGGACGTGCAGACCGCGTGAGATGACGCTTCATCCAGTCCCAAACATGCTCAATGGGGGACAGATCCGGAGATCTTGCTGGCCAGGGTAGTTGACTTACAACTTCTAGAGCACGTTGGGTGGCACGGGATACATGCGGACGTGCATTGTCCTGTTGGAACAGCAAGTTCCCTTGCCGGTCTAGGAATGGTAGAACGATGGGTTCGATGACGGTTTGGATGTACCGTGCACTATTCAGTGTCCCCTCGACGATCACCAGTGGTGTACGGCCAGTGTAGGAGATCGCTCCCCACACCATGATGCCGGGTGTTGGCCCTGTGTGCCTCGGTCGTATGCAGTCCTGATTGTGGCGCTCACCTGCACGGCGCCAAACACGCATACGACCATCATTGGCACCAAGGCAGAAGCGACTCTCATCGCTGAAGACGACACATCTCCATTCGTCCCTCCATTCACGCCTGTCGCGACACCACTGGAGGCGGGCTGCACGATGTTGGGGCGTGAGCGGAAGACGGCCTAACGGTGTGCGGGACCATAGCCCAGCTTCATGGAGACGGTTGCGAATGGTCCTCGCCGATACACCAGGAGCAACAGTGTCCCTAATTTGCTGGGAAGTGGCGGTGCGGTCCCCTACGGCACTGCGTAGGATCCTACGGTCTTGGCGTGCATCCGTGCGTCGCTGCGGTCCGGTCCCAGGTCGACGGGCACGTGCACCTTCCGCCGACCACTGGCGACAACATCGATGTACTGTGGAGACCTCACGCCCCACGTGTTGAGCAATTCGGCGGTACGTCCACCCGGCCTCCCGCATGCCCACTATACGCCCTCGCTCAAAGTCCGTCAACTGCACATACGGTTCACATCCACGCTGTCGCGGCATGCTACCAGTGTTAAAGACTGCGATGGAGCTCCGTATGCCACGGAAAACTGGCTGACACTGACGGCGGCGGTGCACAAATGCTGCGCAGCTAGCGCCATTCGACGGCCAACACCGCGGTTCCTGGTGTGTCCGCTGTGCCGTGCGTGTGATCATTGCTTGTACAGCCCTCTCGCAGTGTCCGGAGCAAGTATGGTGGGTCTGACACACCGGTGTCAATGTGTTCTTATTTCCATTTCCAGGAGTGTATTATTGGAATAAACATGTGACATCAACCCCTACAGACTGAGATAATTTGGAATCCCTACTTCAGGATGGTATTAGAACGCTAGGTAAAATCCACAAACACTATTTTAACAGCAAAATTTGCAGATAGTAGCAGGTACTGAGTTCACACTGTTAGAGAGCCTTTGCAATTATCTTATTCTAATTCTTTGCATACTGTCATACAGCTAATCTGTGATATAATGTTCATTTTACTCACATGTATTAGTCGTACCGTTACAGTTTTCAGAAACAATAGTGTGTGTTGAGATTAGTGCTACGATAGCTGCACTATCGACGGCGTCTTCATGAATCGATATTTTCCGAATCCCTGCTGGTTGGTATGCAGGAGGCCACTCTGTATGTGTGTCTTGTATTAAACATCAGTATGGTAGAAGACAGTGGGAAATTACATCGACGTAGCACGATGCTACCAAGCCTCGCCACTTACTAGTGACTCATGTGATTCTGTCAGCATTCAAGACTACTTGTTTCTGTCAAGAGAATTACTCTCCTTGTATATAAATATAGGGCGGAGAAAAATTGTGTCACGAAATTTTAATCCTGGATAGCTGATACCAGTAGAAACCAAAATTGCTACTGTTGTGTAGGTCGACAGCGCACAATTTTCAAACGTCACTGCCACAACGTGATACGCACACGTGAGCAACAGCGAGTGTTCGAGTTGGCGAAAGTTTGTCCACCATCCGGTGGAGTTTAACTGTATTTTCGTTATTTCAAGTCCAAGTGCACTCGCGGAATTTTCTGCCTTTTAACCGTTAGCGTTCCGGTTACCAGCCCTGGCCGCTGACGTAAAGTTCAGGCAGTGTCCTTTTGCTCACCGTGTTGTCGCTGTCCAACACGTGCGTGTAGTTTTGACAGCTTATGCATACTTGGTTGTGGACTGCTACGCCTTTTACGTTTCGGCTTTGGAGGTGCAAAGCAAGTCGTCTTCTCGATGGGTCAGTTGACTGTCTCTTGGTTGGGTTGCCGGAATATCGGATATAGTTGGGCCGACTACCTGTCTCCCCCAAGCGAACGTTAATATTTCAAGTGCAGACCGACCCCCGGAAACTTCTGAGTTCCGCTGGCTGTACTGCCTTTTGTTGTTGGTGTTTGATTGTGTATTTTAATGGCTCATAGCCGATGGTAAGAATTTGTATGCTTTTAGTTGGGTTTTAAATAATGGGCCGTCAGCCGTTTTAAAATTGAAACTTTCTTCCTTGTCAAGTCGAAGATTGTTTGGGCCTTCTGCCTCCCTTTTTAAAAATTATTTAAGGATAAAGCTTGGGCTTTCTCCGTCGGCAGGCCACGAGCGGCGTTCCGGGACCATCTGACCGCCGTGTCATCCTCAGTGGAGGATGTGGATAGGAAGAGCGTTGGGTCAGGACACCGCTCTCCCGGTCGTTATGATGGGATTCCTGACCGATGCCGCTGCTGTTCGGTCGAGTAGCTCCTCAATTGGCATCACGAGGCTGAGTGCACCCCGAAAAACGGCAACAGCGCATGGCGGCTGCATGGTCAGTCATCCAAGTGCCGACCACGCCCGACAGCGCTTAACTTCGGTGATCTCACGGGAACCGGTGGATCCACTGTGGCAAGGCTGTTGCGTAGAAAGCTTGGGCCTTCTGCGTTTGAAAATTTCTTGTAGTTCGGTTGTAACTCATGGGTCTTCAGCCACTTTAAAATTAAAATTCCTTACTTGTCAAGTCTTACATTCTTTGGACCTTCAGCCTCATTTGAAGTATTATTTAAGGATAAAACCTTGCACTTTCTGGCTTTTGAAAATTTATTGTAGTTGTGTTTTAAATCATGGGCCATCAGCGGTTTTAAAAATTAAAGAGGTTGTGCCATTAAGCCATAAGATTGTGTGATATATTCTGTCGATAGTTAAGCTCGGAAATTTTGAAAGGTGGCTACACTGAGTCACAGCGCCAGAGATTGCACCAAAGAGTATTATTCAGCCGCCTCCACTGGCAGTAGTTGTTCAGAAACGGTGGTAGGCAGTGCTTGTCGTGAAGTCGTAGTGGAGGGTAGTTGTTCAGAAGCGGTGGTAGGCAAAGTGCTTGTCGAGAAGCGGTGGTAGAGAGTGCTTGTGGAGATGTTGCAGTAGCGTGTCATTGTTGAGAATATCCCATGGAGAGTGCTTGTTCAGATGTTGTCATATTGTTTTGATGGGCTAGACACCAGATGTTGTTGGATTAGGGATGCTGTAATGTGCTTTTCGTCAATATATATGAAGGTAAAAAATTTCTTTTTTTTATTATTTCAATGTCTTAAACAATAATGCCTCTTGGTGACAGGTTCAGTCAAGAAAGCATCTGGCTCGTGTTCATGTATTAGACTGTAATTCGGCTTTCTATGTGCAATTATAGTATTTCAGTTTTATTTAATTAATTGAGTCTATATGATATCTAAAATATCTTGTCTTATTGAGGAAGTACCGTGCCAGATGTGTACGTTGAATCACACTTCCACACACAGAACAGTTACATTTGTGTTTTGTTGTTTTGTAGGTTTTATAGTTGCTGGGGACTTAATTAATTAATTGTGTTAACGGAAGTTTTCTTTCATTCTTTGTTGTTATTCTATGCAGTCAGATTGCGTACAAATACAGGGTTATTACAAATGATTAAAGCGATTTCACAGCTCTACAATAACTTTATTATTTGAGTTATTTTCACAATTCTTTGCACACACATACAAAAACTCAAAAAGTTTTTTTAGGCATTCACAAATGTTCGATATGTGCCCCTTTAGTGATTCGGCAGACATCAAGCCGATAATCAAGTTCCTCCCACACTCGGCGCAGCATGTCCCCATCAATGAGTTCGAAAGCATCGTTGATGCGAGCTCGCAGTTCTGGCACGTTTCTTGGTAGAGGAGGTTTAAACACTGAATCTTTCACATAACCCCACAGAAAGAAATCGCATGGGGTTAAGTCGGGAGAGCGTGGAGGCCATGACATGAATTGCTGATCATGATCTCCACCACGACCGATCCATCGGCTTTCCAATCTCCTGTTTAAGAAATGCCGAACATCATGATGGAAGGGCGGTGGAGCACCATCCTGTTGAAAGATGAAGTCGGCGCTGTCGGTCTCCAGTTCTGGCATCAGCCAATTTTCCGCGGGCTACGCGTGAAACTTGCCCGCACTCGTTCAACCGTTTCTTCGCTCACTGCAGGCCGACCCGTTGATTTCCCCTTACAGAGGCATCCAGAAGCTATAAACTGCGCATACCATCGCCGAATGGAGTTAGCAGTTGGTGGATCTTTGTTGAACTTCGTCCTGAAGTGTCGTTGCACTGTTATGACTGACTGATGTGAGTGCATTTCAAGCACGACATACGCTTTCTCGGCTCCTGTCGCCATTTTGTCTCACTGCGCTCTCGAGCGCTCTGGCGGCAGAAACCTGAAGTGCGGCTTCAGCCGAACAAAACTTTACGAGTTTTTCTACGTATCTGTAGTGTGTCGTGACCATATGTCAGTGAATGGAGCTACAGTGAATTTATGAAATCGCTTCAATCATTTCTAACAGCCCTGTATTATTTAAGGATAAAACCTTGCACTTTCTGGCTTTTGAAAATTTATTGTAGTTGTGTTTTAAATCATGGGCTTTCAGCGGTTTTAAAAATTGAAGAGGTTGTGGCATTAAGCTCGGAAATTAGCGCTGTGATGTTTGGGCAACTAAATAATGTTATATGTGTTCGAGTGTGACAGCCGCTCATTTTGGGCCCCTTTCCACAATTCCAGCTACCTGTTATGTCCTGCGGATTTAACCAGGAGTTTCAGTACCGTCTCGAACCTCGCTGACTCCCTTCTTGCACGTCTCGCGCTGGAAGAAGTGGTTATGTGTGCTTTTGACAGGTGGTCACATTAGTGGGAGTGGACAGTAGCAGCAGAGCCGGGCGCTTACCTTGACGTCGTGCGGCGCCTTCAGCTCGACGAGGAAGCGCGTGCGCGTGCCGACCTTGACGGCCAGGTCGGAGAGGCGGCGCAGGAAGCAGGGCGCGTCGCGGCCGACGCGCAGCTCCAGCGCGGCGCGCGCCTCGCCGGCCGCGTTCTTGGCCAGCAGCGAGTAGCGGCCCGCGTCCGCCGCCGACACGCCCTCCACCGACAGCAGCACCGTGTTGTTGTTCTCCGAGACGCGGAACCGCCCGCCGCTCGACAGCTCCTCGTCCCCGCGCGTCCTGCAACGCAGCGCAGCGCGCTACTCAGCCACAGCACACACGTTACACGAGACTTGGTCCATACAGTCTAGAACACAACAATTGCAGATAATCGTGCAATAGCCAGATTTGTGTCGCATTCAGGTAGTCGCTCGGTGAAGGGCTGCTAGGGAATCTGGGGGAAGGCGTACTCGTCGTCAAAAAGTTCCGGTCGACGACATCTGACCAGTACAACGGAGGACCGCCCTACTCTGCACGAACCATGTCATGAACACTTCACATCTATGCCCGCCATCCGAGAACAAGTAATGAAAGTAGGCAATTATCGTCCCATGCGTAGGCTGCTGTTAACTCCAGAACACAAAATAGTCCAAAAATGGCTCTGAGCACTATGGAATTTAACATCTGAGGTCATCAGTCCCGTAGAACTTAGAACTACTTAAGGGGCTCCGTAAAGGCTCAAAATCATGAAAAGTTCAATTTTTACTTTTTTGCGTTTTCTGAATCTGGAGACTATTACCTTTTAATAGATATATAATTTATTCAATTCCGAAGACTACAACTATTTTTAAATTTTTTTTGAAATGTGTTCTACATGGGCGTGACCCACTGTGGCGCTGTTAAACTGCTGTCAAATGGTGTTATTATTAACGTCCGTGTTCATCAGGTACATTTTAGTGATGTGAGATAAAGTATGTGTTGTGGCTAACCTGTGATGGTTCAATATATATCGCTGTTGAAAAAGTGTATTCACGGAAAAACTCAAAACCCCAATGAAAGTGTAAATAGTGTTATATGGCCGAGAATCCCCAAGACTGTATTTGTTGGAATAGAAACATTTCACTTTGGTGTGTATGATGCTGTTGCGACTTTCAATGATGGCAACATTGTAAGGTGCAAGGTATTTAGAAATAGGGGAATGAAGATAGGTTCTAACATGGTACGAGCGATGCTTGCTTTAGACAAGGAACGCCTTCGGGCTGCAGACAGGGCTGTAAAGAGTCCAGAAATACAAGCAAGAGTAAACAGGAGGAGGAACAAGAGGAAGCTGGAGGAGGAGTTTGCAGAGGATGAAGATAATCCATCCTATGGACCTGGAATGCACTAAAAAGTTAATCCAATCTTTGTCGCTCGATTCCCAAAACTTTTATTTTCTCATGCTAATTACATGTTTTCCAAGGATCTTCCAAACATATTTGTTTCCAACTTTCAGTAAATGTTACACAGTACCTTCTACATAATTTAACACAGCCTTTTTCCAAAAAACTGTATATTTTTGAATATATAAATAAAAAATTGAAAAAAAAATGTTGTCAATTTTCATTACAATTGAAAAAAATCATCTTCAATAACTGAACTAAAATTTTGTAAAATCCCTGTGTTAAGTTTTAGCCCATATTTCAATAAATAATCTGTAAAAAATTCAACTTCCTACCTCAAATACTTTGTGAGGAAAGATGTAATTTATAAGCGTTATTTTAACATTGCAAGTATAGGGCGTTCCAGAGCCCCTTAAACCTAACTAACCTAAGGACATCACACACATCCATGCTCGAGGCAGGATTCGAACCTGCGACCGTAGCGGTCGCGCGGCTCCGGACTGAAGCGCCTACAACTGGTTGGCCACCCCGGCCGGCCCAAATGGTGCATTTGGAACGGTGCCGTTATACGGAAACATCGACTACGGATGACATCACATTGTGTTCCGCGTTGGATCACGCTTCTGTATTACCCCTGATGACAATCGTGAGCCAGTATGACTGCAAATTGTGGGGAGTTTCCATTCTTTGAATGCTTTGGAGACTCACAGCGGTGTTACTCCTGCAGCTAGGTAGCCATCGACTGAATAAGGCAACTCTGAGGACGCAGTAGTACACCACGGACATCTTTAGTCCTCACATGTTCCCCACACAGTAGTGTGGTGCCATTCTTCACCAGGACAATGCATGTGTCTGCTTGGTGGTGAGCAGCTCACGTGATCAACAACATCTGTGCTCGACAGAACATGCGTGGTCGTCGAGTCTGTCCCAGAACCATCATCCAGTTACAACAGTTGTGGCCCAGGTTTCCTGGGAGAGAATTGAACGGCTGTATGACAGCCTCCCCTCCCACACCAACTCACTGGATGCATCCGGGGTGTAGCGACAAAACGGCAAGTGGGCTCATACAGCCAAGATGTTCGTAAATTTGTGCAGACTTTGAGAGGTGGCATGAGCCCCCTCTCATATTTCTATCTTACGATTTTCCTCTCTAACTGCTTGCAGTGAAAAGTCGCTATTCCTTCACACGCGGACTTCCCACGCAGCGTCTCTCGTCACCCGGGTGGTCCGGTGACAGGCGGGCTCTACTGATCTGGAAAGCGTTAAAGTCGACGGGTGTGAGGAAGTCGAGTGAATGCTTTGCAGACGCCGACATTGTCAAAAGACACGCCCGGAGGGGTCTGAAGTAGCGGCTGGGCTAGAGGTTCCGTTACTTCGCAGAAACTTAGCGAAAACACTTTCTGGCGGCCTACCAGCGAGGCGTGGCAATGTCTTGTGTACCCAGGCAGTTGTGGCGGGAAAATTCCCGCGCTTTCTGCAAAATAGTAACTGTGATTGGCTTGCTCAGGGCATAGCTCCGTGACGTAGCAAAATCAGCGCAGAAATTGGCGCCAAGAATCTCCATTGGTGGAATGGTAGTGCTCCGGCAATAGAGTGGAATTTTCCGCCGGTTTTCGAGTTGCTGATTGGAACCATTTAACCACGGCCACTGTCGTGGGGGCGGGAATGTTGTGTGTTCGGCCTGTACGGGTGCTCTAGGTAGTCGGCTCTCGCCTTTCGGTCGAGGACGTCGAAGCAACCAGACATCGCCTCCGGTACGCCAGATCGTGTTCTGGCAGTCAGGAAGACAGTTTGGTAAGGTATGTCCGCAGCACCGGCAGATAGGGATTTTCCTAGGTGATAATCAGAGTTCAGCAGAGCGCGCCTGTTCGTCTTTTTCTAACTTTGTTCTGTCTTGAGTAGCAGCAATTAATGTTGGGTTAGCTGTGTGTCTCTCTTAAGATTTGAGTGGCAAGGAATTGGTTCCACATACCACTTCGTCTTAAACCTCACAATCTAGTTTAGGGACAACTTCACCTTCATAACGTTTGTTTGAGTATCCAATTTGAGCCAATTTGATGTATTATAAATGTTTCATGTGTTTTTGTTTATTATTTTGTGTTTAGTCTTAATAAATCATATTGTTATTTTGGACAGAACTTTCATTCTTTTAATCGGTAGAGCAACCCCATCATTCCTCACTATGTTAATGAAACCTTAGTTTATTTAGCTTATTTATCAAATTAAATTATTGCAGGTGCCAAACTCTCTTCTACTCCACTGGCAGGGTTGATTAGAGTCAGTTCACGTATTTTTTTTATCCTTGTGCAACAGCAAAAGTTGGAGTTAGAATAGGGGGGGCTTAGAGCATCATGTACATATGTAGATTCTAGAAGAATTGAGTGTTAAATACACTGCTAGCCCCGGCACCTCGTAACTTTATGATCACTGAAATAACATCACGTACTAACTCAAACTGTGAAGTGTCCCTTGTAGGTGGTTCATCTTTTTGCTAGCAGTATATTTTGAGGTTGGATTTTTTTAAAAATCTTCTTTATTATGAATGTCTCCATCAATGTACTCGTATTTTGTATTTCTCATTGCATTGTCGTATACTGCTGTGAGATATTTTCAATGAAACCACTTTAGACATTTCACCTACTGAGGCTTTGTAGAATTTCGGGTGTCTCCCCAATGTCACGTCGTAAGGAGAACGTGCATGACCCGGGTGGACACCTGATGATTTTACAAATTAGAAATACGCCTGAAATTCTTCAGCTCGGATACTCAATATTTGTTCATGTAGCTTAATACACAATCTGTTCCTTACTTGTCGGTTGTCTTCATTTGCACCATCATGCGAGAGGCTAACGACGTTGTTTGCATGTTGCTTACATAGTTTTTCTGCAAGATAATTTCGTTTACAGAAGTACTAGCTAATTACTCGCCGCAGTTAGAGTATCTAAACGAATTTCTCGCAGATTTTTTTGACAATAAGTACGTATTTACACTGAGGAACAGATAACAATCTACCCATACTGGGACACTTTTTTTTTTTTTTTTTTTTTGTGTGACTAGGGACTCCCGATCTTTCGATTTGACGCCATTTCGGCGACTTCCGCGTCGATGGGGATGAAATTATGATGATTAGGACAACACAAGACCCAATCCCTGAGAGGAGAAAATCTCCGACCCAGCCAGGAATAGAAACCGGGCCCTTAGGATTGACATTCTGTCGCGCCGACCACTCAGCTACCGGGGGCGGACACTGGGTACACTGCCTTGTAGACAGTTCTTTTATACAATATTTTTCATCATACCCTCACGGAAATGGTATTGCTGCCGATTTCAACTTCTTTGCAAGTCACCATCACATGGACTTTTCAAAAAGAAAAAAACAAGGTGATGGTAAAATACTAAATAACAAAGGTGAACGAATTCCTGTAGACAACTAATTTCTGTAGACAAGCAACACTACGTTGGTTGGTTGATACGGTGGAGGGGACCAAACAGAGAAGTCATCAGGTCCCATCGGATTAGGGAAGTATGGCAGGCGTGTCCTTTCAAAGGAACCACCCCGGCATTTCCCTAAAGCGATTTACGGAAATCACGGAAAACCTAAATCAGGATGGCCGGACGCGGGTTTGAGCCGCCGTCCTCCCGAATGCGAGTCCAGTGTGCTAACCATTGTGTCACCTCGCTGGGTTCCGGTAAGTTACACAGTAACTCGTCATAGTAGGCTAGCAGAGGCACTCAGTGTAAAGATAGCCGTGCTTTGATTGTTGGAACTGAAGGTCGCAGGTAACTAGTTGTTAAGGTCAGTAGCAATCAAATCGCAAATATACGTTTAAGAGGCACGGCAATACAAAATTTATTGGGGAATATACCTTTCTCAAAGCGAAACCCGATAAAAAAAAATCCTTGTGTAGGTAAGCTAGACGTTCTCTACATGTTGGTTAAACCACGTCCGTATACAGACGTGACAGGCAAGTAGTCAACTGCTCTACGACGTTGGCAAGTGTATACTAAACAACTAGCGTGAAACAACTGTTAAATTACTGTTAGACAACAGAGAGGCAGACGGCAGAAAAAGGAATCCCAACAAAGGAAAAACGCAAGACAGAGCGACGAGAGACATTATAACAAATCAGAAAATAATTAAAAATTACTCGTTACGCCACAGAACGGAGACGTATGAAGTAAGTAAGCTGAAAGGCGCGGCTAGCGCTGGCTGTTCGGCGGCCGTAGTTGCCGACGGGCGAGTCGGCAGGCGATCGAAAAAACGGCGGGGGCCACGGCTGTGGAGGCGGCTGTGGAGGCGGCGGCGGCGGCGGTGGCGGCGAGGCGTGACGTCGGCGGTTCCGCCGCGTGTCTTATTTTTACGCCTGAGCCGTGGATGCAGCATCTGTTTGTTATCATTCGTCTCTGTGTTTGAGGCATGCGAGCCTGCTGTAGCTGCGTCCATTTTCCTTGGTACAGTACAAGACGATGGCCGCGCCAAAGATTTCAACGAAGCGTCTCGCATGTTGCTATCGAACTCGGGAAATACAATTCGGGCATTATCTATTACTGAATTCTGAGTGGAATTCTGATTGTCGGTGGTTTCCATTAATGAACGACGTACGCTGACGAGAAACAATATTGGTCACTATATATGACGGTAGTATCCGTTCCCGAAAGAACAGTTACCGTGGATGACCATGCAGCTTTGCTAGAAAAGAAATGATAATTAAATGGACACCCTAGCTGCAAACAGGCGTTGTTGTACTTCGTTGGGGACATGTTGAAAATGTGTGCCCCGACCGGGACTCGAACCCCGGGATCTCCTGCTTACATGGCAGACGCTCTAGCCATCTGAGCCACCGCGGGCACAGAGGATAGTGTGTCTGCAGGGACTTATCCCTTGCACGCTCCCCGTGAGATCCACATTCCCAACATGTCCACACCACTACATTCGTAGTGCGCATAATAGATGTTTGCCCATCATACTCATTACTCGTGGCAGATTAATCTACCAAGTCCCGTACGAGTTCGGGCATAGCGTGTGCGTTCGCACAAGAACGTCAATGGCCGGGAAGCCATATTTTAACTATATATGATGGTAGTCTAGCAAAGCTGCATGGTCATCCACGGACAGATACCGACACCCACCTGATGTGAGAGCCAATGCTTCTCAGTGACGATCGGTTTCAAATGAATGCTGTCAGTAAATGCAGGTCTATCTAAATCAGTTTCCGAGAGAATAGTGCCGAAATGCGTGTAACAAGATTGCTGCTCATAGTAGCTCATAAGGCTGCCAGTCTCCAATGGCAGAACAATACGGAAACTGGACGAAACCGGGCTTGAGGTGTGTAGTGTGATCCGATAAGTCGCGATTTTGCCTCTTTTCAAACCTACGTCTACATTTTATCAGCATATAAACTCCACAGCGCGCAGAGAATGCTTTTTGTAGTGAAAACACAACTGTAATCTGAACCAATGGTAGTGATTGAACCCCTGTACATCAAAGTGACACCAGAGACATAAGCCTCTAATTATGAGAATACATAAAAACAAAAGTGTACTTAAAAAGATTAAAACATGGTAAGCAGCATGGCGAATAATATAGAAGGCCCGATCTTCATAGTTAAAACTGTGACGTCCGCAGGCCGGATAGTTATTGTATAAAAACGTGATGTTTACCCTCGCCCAACTTTTCATACACTAACTATCCGGCCCACGGACATTATGGTTTTAACTATAAAGGTTACGACTTCTATACTGTTCGAACAGCGTGACCGCTACGGTCGCAGGTTCGAATCCTGCCTCGGGCATGGATGTGTGTGATATTCTTAGGTTAGATAGGTTTAAGTAGTTCTAAGTTCTAGGGGACTGATGACCTCAGAAGTTAAGTCCAATAGTGCTCAGAGCCATTTGAAGCCATTTCTATACCTTTCGCCATGCTGTTTACCGTGTTTTAATGGTTCAAATGGCACTGAGCACTATGGGACTTAACTTCTGAGGTCATCAGTCCCCTAGAACTTAGAACTACTCAAACCTAACTAGCCTAATGACATTACACACATCCATGCCCGAGGCAGGATTCGAACCTGCGACCGTAGCGCCTACAACCGCTTGGCCACCCCAGCCGGCCATGTTTTAATCTTCGTAAGTACATTTGTGCATTTGTCTGTTCTCATAATTATGTTCTTACGGCTCTAGTGTTATGTTTATGTACAGGGGTTGAATCACTGTCATTGTTCGTTTCTTCTTGTTTATATAGACAACAACATGATGTTGCTGTAAGACACGAAGCCTGTACCGCCTCGATAAAACTGGTTCAGAATACAACTGTCTGCGGAGTTGTCGTTACAAAATCTACTGCGACAGCTCCGGATGCCTCGACCACTGAGTCGTTTCCATAGAATATGGTACATCGTTCCTAGATTATCTATTTACTCCCCACTGCCTTCGCGAATTGGGGGGGGGGGGGGGGGCGGATAGACCTTGTACACGTCTGTGTACTCGTACGTGCCTACATCTCTCTTGCTTTATTCTCATCACACATACACGAGATATTCGATGGTAGCAGCGTGCATGTGCAATGACCACACAGTCTTCTTGGTATTCAGGTTACGTAAATTTACTCAATAGGATTCCACGATAGCGACGTCGGCTTTCTTCCGTGCATTCCTAGTAAGGTTCGTCAGCATTACTGTTACACATTTTTAAGGGCTATACCAAGCTATCGCGTTCGTACCAGCGCGCCCCTGAATATGTTCTTGTGGCGGAAAGTCCCACTCGCGTTGCATGCGGTTGAGCTTTCGTGGCCCACCACTGCTATGGCGCAAAGGGGTCAAATATCTTGGCGTCAAGTTCCTCTCTAGTCTGACGGGGCGCCAACAGGCCGAGAACGTCCTGTGCAGAGCACCCAGCCCCTTGCTCCAGCTACACGCGGTTCTGCACCCTTGGACAAGGCTGTCTGCAAGGCGTTTCTACCTACTCGGCGAATGTCAGTGCAGTGATGGGACAAAGACACAGAAAATCGCTTTGCGTGACTGTATAGAGTTTAGAACCAGAGCCTGAAGCTCGCTGGTACTTCATCTGCCACTAAACTGTCTTGCGAATCTGTTACATCAGGTATTCCACGCATTAAAAAAAAATCGGGACATGCACCTAAAGTGCAGTATGTGAGTGCTGGGGAACAAAGTGTACTAGCAACCCGGTAAATACCGGCTTGCACTGCGAAATTTTTTGCGCCATTAGACAGAAGTAAGTAACATGAGAAAACAGAGACGGCGCTCGAAATAACGGAAAAATAATAGAACGTAAAGAATCGACTGAATTAACAATCAATGGTCTTAAACTCCATCGTACCACTGAAATGAAGCAATCTAATCAGCAATGGCTCCAATGTTCTTCAATTCCTAAATAATGTTATGGCCAGTGTCTGTCTAACTATATGAAATCGCCTCATCTTCATCGACAGTGTATTAATTTGTTTTCGCTTCAGTAAATATTAGTGAGTTTCCAGTTGAAAGGAGCGTCTGACTATATAGGCCTCCACCGATGTTACACGGGCTGATTCTACTGCCCCTGCTGCTGGGTGTTATGCAACCCACAACGCCTTCAGATACCATGCACAAGTCTATCACATCCTCTCACTCGCCACACACAGACTGTCAGCCATACAGAAAAAATGAACCGGATCTTTCTGTAGGAAATTTAATGTAGTTAAATTTTGTACTGGGATGCGTTTTCTCAAGAAGCCATAGTTTCCGAATTTTTCCAGCGTACAAAAGTGACCTCCAAACGCGTTGTTCCTGAATAACTCGAAAACCGTGACTCTACAGCAAAAATTTATCCTGTTACAAAATTTAACAACATTAACTTTCCTGCAAAAAAGTTCCCATTCACTTTGTCTGTAGGCCTAACATTTTGCACATAGCAAGCGAGAGAATAGGAAGATCCTGCGAGTGGTATTTGAAAACGACAGGGACTGCAAAAAGCCGTGTGCTAGGGGCATCTGAATGAGCCTGCATAGTTGTACTCCATTCTCGTTCAACAAGTAGTGCCCCGTCTCTAATGATTGACTATCTATGGACGTACAGCTCGTAACTAATGTACAATGGAAGTGATATATACATCAGTATTTACGACAGACGATCTACATCACGTTATTAAATACGTTGCAGCATACTTGCATAAAAACATTGATGTTACCACTTCATGAATATATAAGTTCGTACATATAAAATTTTACAATAGTTTTAAGTAATATTTGATTATATTTAGACTAAATATTACATGGAACCTAACTGATGTACCAAAATGTTCTCTTAACGTAGGCTCTTGTAAAGTTTCATAAACCGTTTAACACATCGACACAAGACTTCTGGCGGAGAATAATGAGCAAAGTGGTGAGTAATTAACAACATAGCTAATTTTTCTTTCAGCGATATGTGGAAGCTACTAATTTTGTTAATGTCCATCTTGTAATCTCTTTACATAACATTATCCATTTCGTTCAGCTAATCTTTTAGATCCTTTCCCATCTACGAGAGAATTACAATGTCATAGAAAAACTTCAACGTTTTAATTTCTTCTGCATGAATATTAATCCCCCTCCCTTTGTTTCCTTTACTTTGTGTTCAATGTGCAGACCGAATGATAGCCTGAAACCCTGTGTCACTCCCATCTCAGTCATTGACTTCATTTCGTGTTTTTTGTCTCTTGTTACTGGCCTGGTTTCTGTACAGATTGTAGGCAACTATTCGATCCTTGTATTTTATCCCAACTATCTTCACAATTTCGTAGAGTGTATTCCAGTCGTGGTTATCAAACGCTTCCTTTAAATCTAAAAATGCTGTGAACGTACATTTGCTTAAAAGGTAAGTCGTGTGGCTAGCATTGCCTTGCGTTTCCACAATAGTATAGAAGCTTCAGACAATAACTGCTATTGGCAAGGAGCAATGTAGAATAATCGTGTAGCCAGTGTTTTACAATGCTTTCGATACCAGCAGGGGTTTGCGAAGAAAGGAAAGGCCAAACAGTCTTGCAGTCTAGACTGTCGAGTTCCTACAAAAGGAAAGGAGAAGGGTTTGGAATGTGTGTGGGTCCGAGAGATGTTTTGAGCGAGCATATCATATTCTACTACTGTTACTAGAGAGCAGCTTAGCTTCTGCAGCTATGTAAGCAATGAACGAAACGAATTACTAAAGTAGTATGAACAAATACAACGAGAAAAATTCTGTGTTCCTAGACGATGTCTACGATAAAAGCAACCTGAAACGCGTGGTCGATAGATAGTAATACGGCCATCAGTGCAGATCAGTTAGTCCGATTAACTACCCCATACATAACTCAGCTACTGCGGTTGAAGTTGACGGTACACAAGTAATTACTGTTTCTCTTCTACTTCGCAGTCGTTCATGGCTCAGTCTGTGGAGGACTGATTGGCAAATTGTACTGATACAAATACAAGCTTTAAGAAAGACTATAAGTGGTCCAACACCTCCTTAGTCAATAAATACCTAACATTTTCAAGCATTTGTTGATATAAATCTACACACAAACATCGGCGCATGGCGGAGGTTATCTTGTACTTCCGCCAGTCATTCCCTTTCTTTCTCCACTCGCAAATGGAGCGAGGAGGAGAAGCGACTGTCTGTATGCTACCTACGAGTCCTGAGTTATTTTTCCGTGTCTTCGCAGTCCTTTCGCGAGATGTATGTTGATGGCAATAGGTGTAAAATGCAGGTTTTCGTGTTTTGCGAAAAGAACCTCTTCTTCGCTCCGCGGATCCACATTTGAGTTCACGTAGCATTTTCGTAATACATAGGTGTTGATCGCACGTATCAGAAACAAATCTAGCAGCCTGCCTCTGAACTGCTTCGATATCGTCGTTTAATACGACCTGTAGGGGATCACAAACACTGGAGTAATCCTCAAGAATGCGTCGCACCAATGTCCTATATTCTGTCTTCTTTACAGATGAGCTGCACTCCTCTCAATAAACAGAAGTGAACCTTTTTCCTTGCTTACATTTCATTTCGCTTTCCAACGTTACACTTCGATACTGAGTGCTACGTCAAGCAAGATACTACTGATACTGTACTCAAACATTCTAGGACTGCTTTCGCTACCCATCTCTCCACCATAACATCTACGTTCTGCACAATCTCCGTCGTAATAGGAGTGCAGAGCCGTGTATACGGCATCGCCTTGCCGCTAGCCACGGGGGCTGACCTGCTGAATGTCGGGCTGCGTGACGTTTACGGCACATCTAGGTCGTTACACCACACTCAGGACCACACACACGTTCTCTGCAAACACGTAAGCCACGTCTAGATGCTCACGACCTAACACTTACCTCTCACATTGCCAAGCACGTTATGCTCCGCTAGGGCCGTACCAGATATACAAGCAAAGTCACGCTGTAATGCTTGCAGAGCAATCACATTCATAAATTCTGTCTGGAGAGAACATTAAGTGTGAGTCTTGTCAGCTTGTTTTTCTTACTCGGAAACTTCTTTCTTAATCCTGTGAGGAAAGTGAAAGGAAACCCGCATTGTCAGTCCAGTTCAGAAGACCACGCCACCTCTCCAATCGGCGAAGGGTAGGTGCTCTTTGTGTACGCTTTTCCGTTCGTCAACATCCCCCAAAGCGTCATTTACAGCCGGGAGGTATGCACATTGTTACTTACGGTAAGAAAGATTTCCGCCCGCGAAACTGACGTACGCCACGGCAACGTTTTCGAATGTTCAGCAACACTTCTGTGAGACACGAAACGTTGAAGATGTGCCCAACAGTCAGAGCCATACCGAAGTGATCCTGTAGCCCCGGCAGAACTGCCAAAGCTCCGATCCACCTCCTCACTCCCCTTTCCCACCCACAATCCCCCCATCCCCCCTCAGTCTCGTAACAGCGAAACCGACTGTCCTGTGAGATTTGATACGAGAACTGCATTGGTTAAACGTTTAGCACAGGATCAGCAAAGATGTTTCGATGCTTTAGCGTGTGTCGGAATTTCATTCGTGTTGGAATAACAACAAAATATATTACACATTCGTAAGGCCTACTTTCAGTGGTTTTACGACACGGGATGCTTGAGCAATGCAGCCGACGAGCAACGAACACTCGTCTTGTTTACTCGAGGGTTCAGTTTATATGAACAAGGTATTGCTGTCTATAGGCACTACGATGAACAATTCCTGTAACATTACTAATCAAGCACAGAAGACTTATTCTTGAATTATTTTTATATACACAACAGATCGTAACAATTGAAAATTGGCAGCAGAAGGGTACCAACTGGAGGTGCAAGTAAATTATTCGTATACAGGGTGTGCCATTTATCTTGACCGCCCTAAATAACTGTTTGTCCAGATGCAAATTACAAAATGTTTCAAGCAAATGTTCTTTAGCCGTCAGGGGGACATCAAATGGTAACCTGTATTTTTTATTCAGTAATTCATTTCCTCTCCTAAAGACCTATTCAAAAATGTATCACAGTGTACCATTCACTCAAACACAACCTTATTAATTACATAATACAACAATGACGTTGACGCTCCCAGAGTTTACTGCAGGTACTCGGGGTAATGGAACACATCCACGTGCCTACGTCGACAGAGGACAAATGCAAACATAAGCAGAATGTATGTATGGAGATGGTATCTTTTCTTTCGGACATGTCCGAAAGAACAGATACCATCGTTGACCGTGCAGCTCGTTAGAATGAAATTACAATGAAATGAATACCCCTAGCTGCATACAGGCGTTGATATCAGTCAACGGGGACAGTTGAAAATGTGTGCATATTCGCAGCTTATTGTCCCGAATTATATTCATAGAGCCCCTGCCCATTATACTCATTACTCGCGGCTTTACTGCCGAATCCCGTAAGAGTTCGGGCACTGTTTGTACATCCACACAGAAGAAGATGGGCAAATGGCCGGTGAGCCTTAACTATACATATATGAAGATGGTATCTGTTCTTTCGGACGGGCAAGGAGCCGGTTGTGGCTTCTGAAGAAATAATAGTATATTTCTACTGAAGAAACCTAAAAACACAAGAGAAAACCTGTATAAGGAAGAGTAGCATTTAAACACGAATCCCCTATCGTCGCATCTAGAGCATCTTGCATTCCACGTCTCACTACACTACACTACGTTACAACTGGCAATACACAATCCTCAGAAACTTTCGGTTATAAGTACACTCAAAATTTATAGTTGAATATGGCACTCAATTCCCCAAGTGAACGGTAAGCCATATTCAGTCTATATTTAATTTCGGACTCCATCCTCTCAACAACACTTCGCAAGACAAAATGTTATGTAGTTCTTATGAATTGAGATAACTCGTCACGTTATCGGATCTAAAGATCGTTCTGTGTGCCCTTCAGGTACTGGAAGATTTTCTGCTTCGATGTTAGTCGATATTTCGGTGATGCATATCGCCTGAGAGACTACAAAACTAGTTGTCATGGCACCAAGGCCTAAGGATGTCCAGTGAGTCCATGGTACGTGGGTCAACTAAGGAATGTATGCTCCGTGCCGGCCTTAGTGGCCGAGCGGTTCTAGGCGCTACAGTCTGGAACCGCGCGACCGCTACGGTCGCAGGTTCGAATCCTGCCTCGGGCATGTATATGTGTGATGTCCTTAGGTTAGTTAGGTTTATGTAGTTCTAACTTCTAGGGGACTGATGACATCAGAAGTTAAGTCCCATAGTGCTCAGAGCCATTTGAACCATTTGTATGCTCCCTGGTGTACTACGAAATGGTCTTCGTTGTGTATTTTTAAAATTGCTCCAAGCGTGTGCTGAAGAAAAAAATATTAATAATCTCATGAGAAGATTACTTTCAGAAATACACACAATCTATATGACTCGTGATCATATTAGATAATGTTTGGTACACTGTACTCTCACGACTGGTATTTGTCTAGCATAAAAAAAAAAACATACTGGAACGTTATCGCAAACTCTGACATTTCGTGCAACAATAGCAACATGAACACACTAACATGACTCACTTATCTTTGGTTCGTAGCAGCCACATAAGCATTACCAGACTGTAGTGATCCTATACACACTGCAGGTCCTTAAACCACATAATTGAACAGTTACGATGAAGCAATGCACTCTGAATGGCGTTAGCAACATCGGCTGCAGCAAGTGACAGTATTCCAACAGCGACTGTGGAGATTTCTAAGGTGCGGCTCCATGACCATTAACAACGTCCTTCGAGTGTTTCAAAAGAATAATGCTCAATTTTTCCTGTCCGGAATGTCAACGCTTTTTCTAGCTACACAGTCAGTGTAGTTTCTTCGTTGGTTTGAGAGACGCATACACACGTCGTCAACTTGGAAAGTGTCTCTGAAATCTTAAACTTTTGGCCAAAAAGTGTCCTTGCTCTTTATCAATGAAAGGGAAGTGCGAGATCTGGAAGAATGAGCGTGGCAGATGAGACGTACAAAAGATAAACTCCGAATAAACATGTTAATACTAAAAATGTGTTACTGAATCTTGGCGTGGTACCAATAAATATCACTCACTCGGCGGTACTGTGGTTTCATTACTATAATTCAACTGTATGTTTATCTCACCAAATGTAGTGTAAGACAAAATGTTAACGCATTTCTCTTGATTTCGGCATAGTGCTCCATATTTTCGGTTCAACATCGCCTCAAAGCTTCTTCGATCCCCTAGGAGGCAGCGAAATGTATCGCAGTCACGGCTGACTCTCTTTCTTAATTGTCTCCAGTTCGCCTGTCCAGCTCAAGGATAGCCTTCGCAAGTAAAGCACATGTAAACTGAATGCATAAGATACTGTGTCAGATACTGTGTCACTACCTACCTCTGATTTACGAAAATATCTTTTCGTTTGCTTTTTATTGAGGCACCAAGTAGAAAGCAACCCATTGTTCGACATAGAGGCTTCAAGAGAAGATTCGAAAACTACACGTGGAGATTTACATGCTCTACAGTGCCTGTGAAACACTACAATGCAAATTCCAGGCGTATTTTGACGTAGTAACTCGCTAGAAATGAAGGCAAAGTAGTGAATATTGGGAACAGTGTTGGTGCAACGTATGTAGTGTTTAAATGTTACGTTCCGACAAACAGTAGGTGAACGCTTTTCGTTTCTTCAATTTCAGTCTCCTCCACATTTTATTCATTTACCTTAATTGTGTCTTCTGGTGGTAATTTCACATTAAAGTTAGCAGCAGGAGTATCATTTCGGTTCAGGAAAAGAGACTTCAATCTTCCCACTGACTTAAGCTCAAATCTTTCGCAAAACAAAGCCATATCTCAATCAATGGCGAGCATGGTGTAAATAACTAGCAATATATCTAAATTCTACTGCTTTGCGCGTAACATGTCCAGGAAAAAAATTTAAAGATGTGTATCTGTCTCAAGGCGTTTGCACCTGTATAATGCAAAATAGCAGGAATGAACATCATGTGCAGACGCTTGTATGAACATGATTAATAGCTATATACAACAATGATGTAATGTGTCTAATCCATAGCAGAATAATGCAACACATCGTAAAGAGGACCGTGTTTAAATGTTCTCCTGAGAGGCGATAAGACAACAAAACAGTGGTCCCGGGCGTTGACCGACGGCCAAGAGGAACGGAGGCGCTAGGTCGCGATGTCAGCTATTCTGGTCTAACATTTCACGTTGCCAAAGGCTGCGCGATCCCCGTCCCCACCTTGTCTCACTGGTTCTTCGTCCACGTCTCCAAGCACAGGCGGAGCTGTTCAATCATCGTATGCTATACTCTGGAGTAATGGCAACCACAACAAACGAATTATATAGGGAAAGAAATTAACAACAGTCTCGCGAATTTTATTCCGTGATTGATTTTGGACGTTACAGACGTTTGTTTCACTATATTTGTAACTTTTGAAGACTCAGAGACGTGCAGTAATAAAACTTGACCAATCTTCGTATTTGTTGGTATTCGAAAGATGCAACACAAATGAACAATCGACATAATACTAACACTTGGCGTTTCCGTATACTCAAATATTTCTTCTGATAGCTTGAAAGCCGGAGGGAAATCATGTGTCTGATAGTAATACAAAGTAGAATCGCCTATAAATGGTGTTTAAATATGCATTCCAACCTCTCTGTCAAACCTGCGTTTTACCGATCGCGAAACCGTATTGTCAAACAGAATGCAAATCTGAACAGCATCTACGGGTGGTGCCTTGTCTCTGCTTCTACGTCTTCTTATTTAGGATAGACCTACCAGGTACAGCGTTTGTTTAACCTTGAGGCATTGACATAGCACTGCTCCTGCCTGATTTCGGCCAGAAGGTGCATTTTCATCTTCATTAGTCATTTCTGAAGATATTATTTGGGGCCTGGCGCACAGTCTGTCAACTACAATGGATTTAAACCCTTTTATGATACCCTAAGTCATCTGGCATGGAACTTTTATTCTGGCCGTAAAAGCGCAGACGGTTGGTGTATCAATTAGGGTGCAATATTTTACATGAATGTCATATTTTTACATGACCATAACCGACCTTTTCGCTCAAAATCGGATAGTTTCTTTGTGTGGGAACAGACCTCTGAATTACAACGTCAGTGAAACCTCCATATTCCATTAAGGAATAACATCTTTCTAAGGATTCGCCTCTCTCTTACGTCTGCTGTTCCAATCAATCATTTTTCTGTGTAATGTCAGAACTCCGTGGCATATATGGCTGCAAGATGGAAGGTAATTGTAGAGTGCTTGAGCTTCACATTAAGTGATGGAACATCTTTATGTATATATTCTCCTCCAGTCAGTTGGTTGATTACACTTACCAACTCTCGGAGAGACGTCTGCTTTTCTGAGTTGTTGGGTTGAGTCGTCCACAGAGACATTTAAATTTCACCGTTCCTTGGAACTAGTGATATAACATTATCAGCTTATTTGAAGTTCTTATAGTATAGGATCACCTCGAGCGTCATTTTGAGACCCGACTTAGCTATTTAGTTGTTTGCATACAAACGAAAATTACTACAACTTCGTTTCTAAAACAAACCTAATCACTGCCCTTCTCGTATCTTCTGACCGACATCGATCCTACACTGAACATACAAACTGGTTAGTTCCCTACGATATCTAGTGGATTCCAGTGGAAAATGTCGAGAATAAGCCTGATGTTTGCATCACATAACACGTAACATAAAGCCTTTGCTTCCTGAGGCAGATCCCGCACAATTAGTTTTGCGACAGTAAAGACACCAGAGACAGTAAGAGAAACAAAACACAGACACTGGAAGGATTTATATATGGCGTCGTTAATAAACAATCGTGTCAAGATTTTCTGAAATGCAAATGGTAATAGAATTACAGGTGAAAGTTATTAGCGCTGTCATCCGGATGTTGTCGGGCGTGCTGTTCTAGTGATAAAGCATGTATCTAGAAACAGAAAGGTGACGGGATCGAATCCTAGCCGGACCACCGAATATTTCAGTCTGCTTTTAACATAGCCTTCCGCTCTCAGTGATGAAGGGACTCACAAGAAACATGTGGTTCGCACTCCCCGTAAAAATGGAGGTCCTCTTTCTCCGGTAGGTTTACTGCAGCAAATTAGGGGCAAGATAGTCGTCAAAGTGGCGTCCATTTGAGACTTACACCAGTCCTCTGAGCCACACTTTATTATTATTATTATTATTATTATTATCGATTATTCCACCATCACACATATCAGCTTACCAACAATGCTGTACTTCCGGTATATTTTGCATCAATGCTAGGTTATAGTCTTAATTTATTTCATATCTACGTTTATGATCTAAATCTATATCGATACTGCGACGCGGACTTCTGGGTAACTTATCAAAGTTAATATTCAGTATGCCAACAATCCCGAGGACCGATCTTCCAGCCGAAGATGCCGTGTAATTTGTAACTTTGGTGGTAGCAGGCAGAAGACTCTGACAGGAAACATAATAATGTTTTATGGAAGTTATTGAAGTTTTAATCGAATAACATTTCACTGCAGTAAAAAGAATCAATGTTTGGTGAAACTGTCATGTCTTAAAATGAAAGAGTCTACAGGTGAGTGCAGAAAGGAGTGAGTGCAAACAGGCGTTAGATAGTTTCCTGACGTATTGATTCCCAGGATAATTAGACATTAAAATGCTGGTAATTAGTATTTATGAACTGTTGAGAAATACTGATACGCTAGATAACTAACGTCCTCGAATCTACATGTACAGGCTGAAACATGCTACGCAGAATACTCGAAAAAATCTGAAAACTGTATACTTGGGCCTTATCAGGTTGGTCTGCGCTTCTGGGAGTAAAAATAAAGGAAGAAACGAAGGAATTTTAAAAAGTCACATCTCTTCGACGAGGAGGTAGTTGAGGATGGATCAGTAGCAAGTATCTGACAAATTAGTAGAACTACAGGGTTATTACAAATGATTGAAGCGATTTCACAGCTCTACAATAACTTTATTATTTGAGATATTTTCACAATGCTTTGCACACACATACAAAAACTCAAAAAGTTTTTTTTAGGCATTCACAAATGTTCTATATGTGCCCCTTTAGTGATTCGGTAGACATCAAGCCGATAATCAAGTTCCTCCCACACTCGGCGCAGCATGTCCCCATCAATGAGTTCGAAAGCATCGTTGATGAGAGCTCGCAGTTCTGGCACGTTTCTTGGTAGAGGAGGTTGAAACACTGAATCTTTCACATAACCCCACAGAAAGAAATCGCATGGGGTTAAGTCGGGAGAGCGTGGAGGCCATGACATGAATTGCTGATCATGATCTCCACCACGACCGATCCATCGGTTTTCCAATCTCCTGTTAAAGAAATTCAGAACATCATGATGGAAGTGCAGTGGAGCACCATTCTGTTGAAAGATGAAGTCGGCGCTGTCGGTCTCCAGTTGTAGCATGAGCCAATTTTCCAGCATGTCCAGATACACGTGTTCAACCTTTTCTTCGCTCACTGCAGGCCGACCCGTTGATTTCCCCTTACAGAGGCCTCCAGAAGCTTTAAACTGCGCATACCATCGCCGAATGGAGTTAGCAGTTGGTGGATCTTTGTTGAACTTCGTCCTGAAGTGTCGTTGCACTGTTATGACTGACTGATATGAGTGCATTTCAAGCACGACATACGCTTTCTCGGCTCCTGTCGCCATTTTCTCACACTGCGCTCTCGAGCACTCTGGCGGCAGAAACCTGAAGTGCGGCTTCAGCCGAACAAAACTTTATGAGTTTTTCTACGTATCTGTAGTGTGTCGTGGCCATATGTCAATGAATGGAGCTACAGTGAATTTATGAAATCGCTTCAATCATTTGTAATAGCCCTGTATGTGTGTGTTTGGCGTTGAGGAGGGAAAAGGGGGGGTGTAAGTAGGAATCGGCCACTTTTGTTTGCGAAACCACTCGTCATTCGTCTGTAGTAACAAACGAGGCAACTCGTTCTGTTGTTCTAAAAAAACATACGCTTTTTCTCCTATCCACAATAAGCAGTACTTTTGTTTCCACGATAACACCCGCTCTCCCGCCCCTCACAAGCATAGTGTCATTAGTTTATATCCTGTGTGAGAACCATAATTATTGACGGGTAATGAATCTGAAATGTTAAACACAGGAGACTCTTTTGAGCGTGACGGATACAGCCGATGGTGTTCGGACGACGTTTCACGCTTTGGCGTAATCTTACTGATGCCGGCCGGGGTGGCCAAGCGGTTAAAGGCGCTACAGTCTGGAACCGCGCGACCGCTACGATCGCAGGTTCGAATCCTGCCTCGGGCATGGATGTGTGTGATGTCCTTAGGTTGGTTAGGTTTAAGTAGTTCTAAGTTCTAGGGGACTGATGACCTTAGAAGTTAAGTCCCATAGTGCTCAGAGCCATTTGAACCATTGAATCTTACTGATCTTCAGCATAAATTACGCTTTCACACACCGTGGTTGACGATTTCGGATATGGAGATTTAGCAGCGTTATACTATATCAACAGAGGCAAGGATGCTGCACTTGGCTGCGGAAACTCTAATGCGACCATTTTGTTTCAAGGTCATCCTGGTTACCGTAAATCTTTTCATAAGACTGTGGGAACCATTCAAGGAACAGACCACTTGGTGTCCCACTCTTATGCAGCAGAACATAACTCCTTCTTTAGTGCCCTTCTCGTACGTTTGCAATTAAATAGCTACATATAATGTTTTCCTTGCGATGAAGAAGCCGCCCTCACTGAACACTATATTGCTTCTGCTCTCACTTGTTGGTCTGACAAGTCTTAAGATTTAAAACATATGGATGCCACTAAGCGACGAGCCCATTAGCGCTTTCGTGAATTCAGTACTTTTAAATCAGATAGACTCCAAGATTTAGAACATTTCAAACGTCTCGCTAATCTGATACTTCATCGCAATGAAATTATTGTTCAGCTGTCGAGATATTTATTTCTTCCCAGAACTTCTTTTTTACTCTTTTTGATAGTATACTGCCGAATTTAAAATTCAAACAGCAATCGGAACTGCATATAAAATAATTTTTTCAGCTTCAGTTTCTTTTCTTTTCCAGTCCTTACTGGCACGACGCATTTCGGCAACATAACATCATCAGGTGCTTTACAGTTAGTTACATGTGTACTAATTTTTAATTTAAGATTCCTTTGGAAGGTGATGAGATCTATTTTATGGATGCGCCTATGAGGTTATCCACCGAAATTTTTTCATATTTGCCGAATACGTTCTTCTCTAACACACATTCCAAACTAAAAGTAAACAACTGTATGGGAAAGTGTGAAGTGATGAGCCCCGCGGGATTAGCCGAGCGGTTTAAGGCGCTGCAGTCATGGACTGTGCGGCTGGTCCCGGCGGAGGTTCGAGTCCTCCCTCGTGTATGGGTGTGTGTGTTTGTCCTTAGGATAATTTAGGTTAAGTAGTGTGTAAGCTTAGGGACTGATGACCTTAGCAGTTAAGTCGCATAAGATTTCACACACATTTGAGCATTTTTTGAAGTGATGATGCTATATTTATTCTTGTGCTCTGCGTGGCAGACAAAGACGTATTGAGCAAAAATGGGCAAATGTTGATCGTGACATGTTTGCAGAGGGCATTTTAAGTCCCAACTGTTCCGCTGTTACTTGTTACCTAGCGTTGTCCAGTTACTCATTAATTCCAATCGCGTATTACACGAAAAGGAATCAAAATCCACCGTTAGTGTAAGAAAATAATTCATTTTAGATGTTTTTAAAAGTGTAAGTTACAAATTCGCGGGAACCGAACCGGTGGCCCATACGGCGCCAGTCATCCGCTGCAAACGCTACGCACAGCACCTGACAATATCAGTTTAACCCAAAACTTGATCATACACAACATTTTTTAGTTGCCTCTCCGGGACACGTGCTATTAGACATCTTTGGTGAACCCACCCATGAGCGAGCAACACTCAGTTGTCCGTGGTAAAAAAAGGAAAAAAGACTGTCCCAAATCAACTATACAATATATAATAGACTTACTACGTAATTTCATAGCAATTATCACCAACCAACCAGGTGACTATGAAAACATATATCGGTGTTTCTTCATTATTATACAGGGTGTTTCAAAAATGACCGGTATATTTGAAACGGCAATAAAAACTAAACGAGCAGCGATAGAAACACACCGTTTGTTGCAATATGCTTGGGACAACAGTACATTTTCAGGCAGACAAACTTTCGAAATTACAGTAGTTACAATTTTCAACAACAGATGGCGCTGCGGTCTGGGAAACCCTATAGTACGATATTTTCCACATATCCACCATGCGTAGCAATAAGATGGCGTAGTCTCTGAATGAAATTACCCGAAACCTTTGACAACGTGTCTGGCGCAATGGCTTCACATGCAGATGAGATGTACTGCTTCAGCTGTTCAATTGTTTCTGGATTCTGGCGGTACACCTGGTCTTTCAAGTGTCCCAACAGAAATAAGTCACAGGGGTTCATGTCTGGCGAATAGGGAGGCCAATCCACGCCGCCTCCTGTATGTTTCGGATAGCCCAAAGCAATCACACGATCATCGAAATATTCATTCAGGAAATTAAAGACGTCGGCCGTGCGATGTGGCCGGGCACCATCTTGCTTAAACCACGAGGTGTTCGCAGTGTCGTCTAAGGCAGTTTGTACCGCCACAAATTCACGAAGAATGTCCAGATAGCGTGATGCAGTAATCGTTTCGGATCTGAAAAATGGGCCAATGATTCCTTTGGAAGAAATGGCGGCCCAGACCAGTACTTTTTGAGGATGCAGGGACGATGGGACTGCAACATGGGGCTTTTCGGTTCCCCATATGCGCCAGTTCTGTTTATTGACGAAGCCGTCCAGGTAAAAATAAGCTTCGTCAGTAAACCAAATGCTGCCCACATGCATATCGCCGTCATCAATCCTGTGCACTATATCGTTAGCGAATGTCTCTCGTGCAGCAATGGTAGCGGCGCCGAGAGGTTGCCGCATTTGAATTTTGTATGGACAGAAGTGTAAACTCTGGCGCATGAGACGATACGTGGACGTTGGCGTCATTTGGACCGCAGCTGCAACACGGCGAACGGAAACCCGAGGCCGCTGTCGGATCACCTGCTGCACTAGCTGCACGTTGTCCTCTGTGGTTGCCGTACGCGGTCGCCCTACCTTTCCAGCACGTTCATCCGTCACGTTCCCAGTCCGTTGAAATTTTTCAAACAGATCCTTTATTGTATCGCTTTTCGGTCCTTTGGTTACATTAAACCTCCGTTGAAAACTTCGTCTTGTTGCAACAACAGAAAAATCCTCTGTTATAAGGAATAAACCATGTTGTCTACAGCACACTTGCACGTTGTGAACAGCACACGCTTACAGCAGAAAGACGACGTACAGAATGGCGCACCCACAGACTGCGTTGTCTTCTATATCTTTCACATCACTTGCAGCGCCATCTGTTGTTGAAAATTGTAACTACTGTAATTTCGAAAGTTTGTCCGCCTGAAAATGTACTGTTGTCCCAAGCATATTGCAACAAACGGTGTATTTCTATCGCTGCTCGTTTAGTTTTTATTGCCGTTTCAAATATACCGGTCATTTTTGAAACACCCTGTAAGTATCACTCCAGTCCTTCCGCAACACCTACCATTTGGGGTGTTGGGGGAGCCCTACCCCCACTGTATTTTGTTTCATTTTTCTTCCATTTATAAAGTCGTACCCGTACCGAGTGAGTTGAGATTGCGCTATGAGTTGCATAGTTTCCACACTCGCATCAATCCTGTGGGGTGGTAGAAGTGCCTTACCCCCAACGGCATGTTTTCCAGGTAGTAAGTCGTTTGGATAAATATTACTCGGCTTCCTTCGGTGGCAAGAAAATCGAGACACAACGATCAAAGAATGTCGCCGCGAAAACGATGTTCTTTAGTATGTCATTTGTTACTAAGAGTAGTTAAGACGCTCCTCAAGTGGCGGAGTTTACAGTCCCATGCTCGGCAGTGGATTTGCTAAGGGTGTATTAATCACAAAGCATTTTTCTCCACAGTCGAGGTCATATACGAGTACCAAGTTTGGTCGCAGTAGTTGCAAGCGTTATACAGTTGACTACCCCACGTCAACCTTTTTGGGTAATAAAGGTGTCTGGCTCCCACAAGACCATACTACTGTTATCCTGATGGTGGGCCACACGAGTGTCGAGCTTGACAAATTGTTGCATGTGTTGTAGAATTGATTGGAGTAGTACACGTCATGCCCGTGGCACGTCACCCAATCCTTAGCAGATTTGGTGGTTTCTTGTTACCACGGTATTTTCAAATAAGATAGCAAACCATACGTGTAACAACTTTGGTTGAAATTAATCCACACAAATATAGAGGATAGTTATAATTAAATTGTTGCTACTTCAATGGTCCACGGTGAAAAACATGTGATCGTAGGACAGTGAAATACAACATATGGGACATGTGGAAGAGAAAAAATGAATAAATCATTGAAAGAAACACATTTTAGTTTCCGCGTGAGAGGGCAACATTTGTTAATTTCGTATCACGTTTACGTTGCGGTTTCCAAACGTGGTTCAATGTGACAACCACTTGCATTCACGACATCTTGGAACCGCACTACAGATTGCTTTACTGCTGCTTGAAACATGTCAGGTGGGGTGTTGACAACCTCTTTCTTTAAGCTTATCTTCGATCTTCAATGTGTGTTAGTGTCCCGTTAACAAAACCTGTCATTCACCTAACCCCACAGCCAGAAATCACACAGGTTCGAATCTGGTTTTGTGGGTGGCCATGGAGCTTAAAACGATCATCCAATGTTTCGGTTTTCCCAAATGTATTAGAAAGTAACGAAGTGACCTCAAGAACAATGTGAGGTGCAGCTCCATCCCGTATCAAAATGGTTGAGTCCCAAGCACCTCTCTCTCCCATAGAAGCAGTGGTCACATGTTGGCGAAGCAGATCACAGTAACGGGAGCCGTTCACATTCCATGGTTCCTGGGTGTCCGAGTTGCTCAAAGAAAAATGAATTATTACGAACTGTACCGCGAAGTCACACCACATAGTGACGCGTTCACTACGCAGGGGAATTTCATGAACGTTCGTTGGCGGCGACATACCCCAGTTTCAACAATTGTGACTGTTACCCCAGTGTGCGTGAAACGTGTTTCGTCACTCCACAAAATGTCCCAAAACAACATGTCGTCAACTTCAGCTCCTGCGAGAAACGTAAGAGCTAGTTCTACTCGAATGTGTGCTTCACCTGGCGAAAATTGGTGAGTACTATGAAGTTTGTACGGACACCACTTCACAACTGTTCGCAGCACTTTTTGAACGGTGGGGCACGCAACGTTGAGTCGTGAGACAGCTCGCGCGCTACTTGAAGAGAGCACATCGCGTCCAGCATTCGCTACCATGGCACCAGTAATTTCTTGAACAGTATTTGTGGCGCAGCTGACCGTCGGCCTCTCCCTGGAGCAAGTCCCAGATCGCCAGTTATTCGAACTTCCGAATCATGTTCATCGACTACTGTGCGGAAAGAGGACTTCTCCGTATTCCCTTAATGGATCGACACTCGCGACGAGAAGCAGCACTATTATTGTTGTTTGGATAAAACAGCTTTACGAGTAAAGCCCTGCTCGCCTTGTGCAGACCGTGTTGACTGTCTGCAACTGTTCTGATTGTGTTTTAACCCTAAGTCGTCGTACCAGTACCGGCGCCTAACTGCAAGTCATGACACACTAACACTACCAACAATGCGAATGCTGCAGCGCATAGTCTATAGTTTTCCATCTATAATGGTTCAAAAAACGGAGGTTTAATTGAAACCATCCTGTATAATAAAATAAAATTTAAAATTTCTGTTTTTAGTGGAAATTATTTCTGAATATTCACGTACGTTCCGAACACAGCGACAACATATACAGGGTGGTCTATTGATCGTGACCGGGCCCAATATCTCACGAAATAAGCGTCAGACCAAAAAACTACAAAGAACGAAACTCGTCTAGCTTGAAGGGGGAAACCAGATGGCGCTATGGTTGGCCCGCTAGATGGCGCTGCCATAGGTCAAACGGATATCAACTACGTTTTTTTAAATAAGAACCCCCATTTTTATTACATATTCGTGTAGAACGTAAAGAAATATGAATGTTTTTGTTGGACCACTTTTTTCGCTTTGTGACAGATAGCGCAGTAATAGTCACAAACATATAAGTACGTGGTATCACGTAACATTCCGCCAATGCGGATGGTATTTGCTTCGTGATACATTACCCGTGTTAAAATGGACCGTTTACCAATTGCGGAAAAGGTCGATATCGTGTTGATGTATGGCTATTGTGATCAAAATGCCCAACGGGCGTGTGCTATGTATGCTGCTCGGTATCCTGGACGACATCATCCAAGTGTCCGGACCGTTCGCCGGATGTTTACGTTATTTAAGGAAACAGGAAGCGTTCAGCCACATGTGAAACGTCAACCACGACCTGCAACAAATGATGATGCCCAAGTAGGTGTTTTAGCTGCTGTCGCGGCTAATCCGCACATCAGTAGCAGACAAATTGCGCGAGAATCGGGAATCTCTAAAACGTCGGTGTTGCGAATGCTACATCAACATCGATTGCAAAAAATGGTTCAAATGGCTCTGAGCACTATGGGACTTAACATCTATGGTCATCAGTCCCCTGGAACTTAAAACTACTTAAACCTAACTAACCTATGGACATCACACAACACCCAGCCATCACGAGGCAGAGAAAATCCGTAACTCCGCATCGATTGCACCCGCACGATATTTCTACGCACCAGGAATTGCATGGCGACGACTTTGAACGTCGTGTACAGTTCTGCCACTGGGCACAAGAGAAATTACGGGACGATGACAGATTTTTTTTGCAAGCGTTATATTTAGCGACGAAGCGTCATTCACCAACAGCGGTAACGTCAACCGGCATGATATGCCCAATTGGGCAACGGAAAATCCACGATCGATGCGACAAGTGCAACATCAGCCACCTTGTCGGGTTAATGTATGGTGTGGCATTATGGGAGGAAGGGTAATTCGCCCCCATTTTATCGATGGCAATCTAAATGGTGCAATGCATTCTGATTTCCTACGTAATGTTCTACCGATGTTACTACAAGATGTTTCCCTGCATGACAGAATGGCGATGTATTTCAAACATGATGGATGTCCGGCACATAGCTCGCGTGCGGTTGAAGCGGTATTGAATAGCGTATTTCACGACAGGTGGATTGGTCGTCGAAGCACCATACCATAGCCCGCACGTTCACCGGATCTGACGTTCTCGGATTTCTTTCTGTGGGGAAAGTTGAAGGATATTTGATATCATGATCCAACGACAACGCCTGGCAACATGCGTCAGCGCATTGTTAATGCATGTGCGAACATTACGGAAGGCCAACTACTCGCAGTTGAGAGGAATGTCATTACACGTATTGTCAAATGCATTAGGTTGACGGACATCATTTTGAGCATTTATTGCATTAATGTGGTATTTACAGGTAATCACGCTGTAACAGCGTGTATTCTCAGAAATGATAAGTTCACAAAGGTACATGTATCACGTTGGAACAACCGAAATAAAAGGTTCAAACGTACCTACGTTCTGCATTTTAATTTAAAAACCTGATACCAACTGTTCTTCTAAAATTGTGAGCCATATGTTTGTGACTATTACAGCGCCATCTATCACAAAGCGAAAAAAGTGGTCCAACTAAAACATTCATCTTCCTTTACGTACTACACGAATATGTAATAAAAATGGGGGTTCCTGTTTAAAAAAAAACGCTGTTGATATCCGTTTGACCTGTGGCAGCCCCATCTAGCAGGCCAACCACAGCGCCATCTGGTTTCCCCCTTCAAGCTAGACGAGTTTCGTTCTTTGTAGTTTTTTGGTTTGACGCTTATTTCGTGAGATATTTGGCCCGGTCACGATCAATGGATTGCCCTGTATATGAACTTCCGAACGATAATACCATAAATCATTATAATATTTTTTGCTTCTCGTGTAACATACTACACGCTCAGAACAAATTAACGTCGCAGCTGTCAATTTCCATGGACCGCGACTTGCCCACTCCACTGAATGGGGTTTCTGTGGCGCCGCTGGCTGAAGTCGTATTTTTAGCTGGTGAGGGGACCCTGGCGTGCGCGCGCCTGCGCCATCCCACTTTAACGGCCCCACAACCAGGACAACCGCTGCTGCCGGCCAGGCGGCCCGTGAGACACAGGACCAGCTGGCGGTCAACCGCACCGCCGGTGGCTCACGTGAGATAGCCAGTAGAACACGCCAAGTGTCTTGCTGTGGAGGCGATGGTGCGCTGATAAAGAACCTAGAATGTTATTTTCATGGACCCTCGTACTGTTTCCGTATTTGTCATTACTATCCCCACAGGTCTCTACCAGACAGGGCGATCTAGAAAACGTTAGACACTCTGTCCTGCATAATTTGCTCACTTTTAGCAGTTAATCATTGTCAATGACAGGCTCACCAACAAAATATTAGCAGCCCCCCCGAACGAGCACGCCGGTCAGCAAGAGCGCTGTTAGTGCCGTCGTACTGCGATCGGGCAGTAGCGTTGCCCTGCGTCACTGGCCTAAGTCGTGAAGGGGAAATAGTGTACGCTCCGACATGTTGTATGGAATCAGAGCAGTATCGTGGGTCGACCTGATGGAATAACAGCAACGATTATCGTGTCCATAAACAAGAGGGATTAAAGTTGCCCTATTTGGTAGTTTATCAACGCTGTCCGTGATACGTGTCCACAAGAAAGTACGGCTGGCAACCAGTTAACGCGGCATATCAAGAGTGGTCCTAACAAAATCCTACCCGGCAAGCAACGGTGATAAAAGTCAGGAATTGTCAATGAAATTCGGTTTCACATCCAACAGGAACTATTGCTACCAGATTATGTGTAAGTACTTCTCAACTAGTTTCCGAAGGAGAGATGTGAAGGGAACTACACTCATGCTCATAAATTAAGGATAATTGCAGAATGTGGTGCCACACAACGTGGCACTACATAAAACTGGCGCTAATAGCATAGGCACACGGGGAACACACACAACACAGATCTGTAAGTCCACGGTATTGGTGATAAGTTGAGAAAACCGTCTCGAAACACATGTGCTACAAAACGCCACTGTTTCCAGCGCATGTACCCCGACATCAATACGGGATATGATCACCATGCGCACGTACACAGGCCGCACAACGGGTTGGCATACTCTGGATCGGGTGGTCGAGCAGCTGCTGGAGTACAGCCTCCCATTCTTGCACCAGTGCCTGTCGGAGCTCCTGAAGCGTCCTGTAAAGACGTGCAGCGATACGTCGACCGAGAGCATTCCAGATGTGATCGGTGGGGTTTATGTCTGGAGAAAAGGCATGCCACTCCATTCGCCTGATATCTTCTATTTCAAGGTACTCCTCCATGATGGCAGCTCGGTGGGGCCGTGCGTTATCATCCATCAGGAGCAAGGTGGGACCCCCTGAACCCCTGAAAAGGCGGACATACTGGTGCAAAATGACATCCCGATACACCTGACCTGTTACAGTTCCTCTGTCAAAGACATGCAGGGGTGTACGTTCACCAGTCATAATCCCACTTCACACCATCAAACCACGACCTCCATACATGTCCCTTTCAGAGACATTAAGGGGTTGGTATCTGGTTCCTGGTTCACGCCAAATGAGAACCCGGCGATAATCACCGTTCAGACTGTACCTGGACTCGTCCGTGAACATAACCTGGGACCACAGTTCCAATGACCATGTACTGTGTTCTTGACACCAGGCTTCACGGGCTCTCCAGTGAGCAGGGGTCAGTGGGATGCACCTTGCAGGTCTCTGGGCGAATAAACCATCTCTGTTCAGTCGTCCGTAGACTGTGTGTCTGGAGACAACTGTTCCAGTGGCTGCGGTAAGGTCCCGAGCAAGGCTACCTGCAGTACTCCGTGGCCGTGTGCGGGCACTGATGGTGAGATATCGGTCTTCTTGTGGTGTTGTACGCTGTGGACGTCCCATACTGTAGGGCCTGGACACGTTTCCTTTCTGCTGGAATCGTTGCCATAATCGTGAGATCACACTTTGTGGCACACGGAGGGCCCGTGCTACGACCTGCTGTGTTTGACCAGCCTCCAGTCGCCCTAGTATTCTACTCCTCATAACGTCATCAATATGCGTTCTTTGAGCCATTTTCAACACACAGTCACCATTATCACTTCTGAAAACGTCTGCACACTTACTCGCTGCACCGTACTCTGAAATGCACCAAACACACCTCTGCGTATGTGGACTGCTGTCAGCGCCACCGTGCGACGACCGCAGATCAAATGCACCGCATGGTCATACCCCGAGGTGATCTGAACCCGCATACCGCCCACCAGAGCGTTGTTTCACCATGTGTCATCATTATCCTTAATTTATGAGCATGAGTGTATATTCAGTTAATGTTCAAAGAAGGGTGCCTCGCTAACGGTCATAGCTCAACGTGGTACATGAAGCTGCACGTCTCCGGTGGGCTGAACAACACATAAACTGGACAGTTTCTGATTGGGGGCGTGCAGTGTGTCAGACGAGCCGCGATTTCGCCTCCCATAAGTGAGGGAAGGCAGTAACAACACCTACGGCCCAATAAAGTGTTTAACCCACAGCATGTAGGTGGTTTAGTTGGGGCTGAAGATGGTTTGTGGTATTCTGGAGCGCGTTTCTCGCACTGCGGCTTGGTTCCACGCATTGACTTTACTGTGGACAGGAAACAGAATGATTATTTCAATATTTTCGGTAACCTATTGCCCTTTCTTTCACATCTTTATAATGTGTATGTTGACTTCCAAGATAACGGCCTTGTTCACGGATCCGCACGCATATCTACGGTCAAGCGTCCTAACGCTCCCCAACTGGTCAGTTAAATGACACGATCTTAATCCCATAAAAAATTCTGGGACTATTTGGAACGGACGGCGATACATACCAATAAACCTCCCCGAAATCTGATAGTTCTAAGGGATCTTATCACCAGTGAGTGGTTTCAGAAGAACACTGCCTCACTAGCAGAGGCTGGGACCACATACCAGTGCAGTGACACTCGACTCCGGGGTAGGCTGGTTCGCACCCTGGTACTGGATGAAATTTTCATTGCCAGCATTTGGCCAGCAGGAGGAAGAGAGGTGTTGGCGTAAAGTTTCTGACCACCACTCTTTGTTCCACTATCCGTGATCAAATTCCAAACTTCTCTGCAGCATGTCATGAACTGAGGGCAAATGACACTGTTGATGATGATCAGTGCATGACATTGGATGGTTAAGTGCGACGGCTTCCTTGGCGCTATTCGAGATAAGCAGGCTGTGTGCCGACACCTCGTCTCACCCAGTCCCTTCTTCCACCATTCTCACAAGCCAGCAAGAAAAGGGGCCGTGTGTGCTGAAGAAGAACACCCTTTCTGACAGGTATCTGAATTGACTCTGTTGTATACGCCAGCCAACAACGTTGTACGACATTTCATTTCTGTCAGGTGAATATGACTTAGCTGAAAGAGTCTGTGGACTCTTTTCCTCGCTGATTCTGGACCCATTGTCCAGCCTAGTGACTGTGTAGCGCGTTATTAGTGTGAGTAAGTTTTTGTCCAGTGTGCATTTTAAACCATGTAATTGTTAAAAATCGGTCACATTGTATTGGAAAACGGCTAACACGTTTACCGAAAGTCTCATTTTTGGGTAGATTAGTCTACAGTATCTCCCTGAATATTTATGTGGACCGGTGAGTACAAACTCCGGCAAACTCTCCCGCTTGCGTTGAAGCTCCACTCAGAATAACAGTCACCGAGTTAGGTGGCGCAGTGTTTAATGCACCTGACTGGCTATTCCGGAGGACGAGAGTTCAGATTCCACTCCCAGCACATTGAGATATACCTTTTTGTGGTTTTCTTAAACAGCTTAACGTAAATGGTGAAGCGGATCCTTTGAAAATGACGTGGACAATTCGCTTCTTCCTAATGTGACCTTATGCTCTGCCTCAAATAAGCTCATTGCGAATGGAACTTCAAATTTCAACCTAAAAAAAGGGCTCATACGTTACAGTGTTTTAAGGAGAGAAAGCTACATTGAGAACACTGATCTGCTCCTTCTCCGAATAATGTTTTTATGTTCTGGACATTCTCTACCTTATGCGAGGGCGAGAGGTTAGTTTTATGGTATAACAGTAACAATTTGACATGCGATGACAAGACTAGGAACACAGTAGCTTGTGGTAAACAACTGTTCAGTAAGCTGTTAGCGCCTCTAAGTGAAACGACTCTACGTTAAGAAGTTAAGGGGCTCCGGAAAGGCTCAAAATCATGAAAAGTTCAATTTTTACTTTTTTGCGTTTTCTGAATCTGCAGACTATTACCTTTTAATAGATATATAATTTATTCAATTCCGAAGACTACAACTATTTTTAAATTTTTTTTGAAATGTGTTCTACATGGGCGTGACCCACTGTGGCGCTGTTAAACTGCTGTCAAATGGTGTTATTATTAACGTCCGTGTTCATCAGGTACATTTTAGTGTTGTGAGATAAAGTATGTGTTGTGGCTAACCTGTGATGGTTCAATATATATCGCTGGTGTGATTGTCGATTGTTTCATGTTTATTTACTCTGTCGTTATCTCGAAAATATTCGTAATTAATTCTGTTTCTTGAGTCTCTGTTTTGTTGAAGTATAATAATGAGTAAAAGTAAAGTTATTAGAAATACACAAAGTGTCGACGAAATGAAGAAGGCTGTTTGGGCTCCTTTTTTTCATACTTCTTCAACCAATGAAAATCCCCAACATAGCTTGTGTCCCAAAGAAGAAGACAGTTGGTGTAAATATAACAAAGGATTGCTAACTGGTGAAGTGTACACTCATAAGCATAGTCTACCTCATGCAATAATGGAGGTGATAAAACCTATTTTCAGAGACTTAGCAGCACCTGAACAGTTGAAAAAGTGTATTCACGGAAAAACTCAAAACCCCAATGAAAGTGTAAATAGTGTTATATGGTCGAGAATCCCCAAGACTGTATTTGTTGGAATAGAAACACTTCACTTTGGTGTGTATGATGCTGTTGCGACTTTCAATGGTGGCAACATTGTAAGGTGCAAGGTATTTAGAAATATGGGAATGAAGATAGGTTCTAACATGGTACGAGCGATGCTTGCTTTAGACAAGGAACGCCTTCGGGCTGCAGACAGGGCTGTAAAAAGTCTAGAAATACAAGCGAGAGTAAACAGGAGGAGGAACAAGAGGAAGCTGGAGGAGGAGTTTGCAGAGGATGAAGATAATCCATCCTATGGACCTGGAATGCACTAAAAAGTTAATCCAATCTTTGTCGCTCGATTCCCAAAACTTTTATTTTCTCATACTAATTACACGTTTTCTAAGGATCTTCCAAACATATTTGTTTCAAACTTTCAGTAAATGTTACACAGTACCTTCTGCATAATTTAACACAGCCTTTTTCCAAAAAACTGTACATTTTTGAATATATAAATAAAAAATTGCAAAAAAATGTTGTGAAATTTCATTACAATTGAAAAAAAATCATCTTTAATAACTGAACTAAAATTTTGTAAAATACCTGTGTTAAGTTGTAGCCCATATTCCAATAAATAATCCGTAAAAAGTTCAACTTCCTACCTCAAATACTTTGTGAGGAAAGATGTAATTTATAAGCGTTATTTTAACATTGCAAGTATAGGGCGTTCCGGAGCCCCTTAAACATTCATACTGAACATATACTCGTTCATTAGATACGGAATCTACTGGAAATAATTTTGCTTCTACTTTTAAGGAAAAACTGGTAATAAACAGTGTGAGATGTCATAGTAAGTTCATGCCCCGCAAACAATGGAATGAACGCTAATATGAAACTTCCTGGCAGATTAAATCTGTGTGCCGGACCGAGACTCGAACTCGGGACCTTTGCCTTTCGCTGGCAAGTGCTCTGCCATCTGAGCTACCCAAGCACGACTTACGACCGGTCCCCACAGGTTTACTTCTGCCAGTACCTCGTCTCCTACCTTCCAAACTTCACAGAAGCTCTCCTGCGATCCTTGCAGAACTAGCACTCCTGAAAGAAAGGATATTGCGGAGACATGGCTTAGCCACAGCCTTGAGGATGTTTCCAGAATGAGGTTTTCACTCTGCAGAGTAGTGGGTGCCTATATGAAACTTTCTGGCAGATTAAAAGTCCCTAGTTCGAGTCTCCGTCCGGCACACAGTTTTAATCTGCCAGGAAGTTTCGTATAGGTGCACACTCCGCTTCAGAGTAAAAATCTCATTCTGAATGAAAGCTAACTTTGTCGGCGTTGAGGATGAATAATGTTTTCGCTGGTACGTTGTCGGAAATATTGTTCCAAGAAGACACAATAATACAGCAGAATACCCCAGACAACAATACACACGAAACTGCAACTCAGGAACCACGAATCGGGGTTTTTTCTTAAAATTGTGTTTCTTTATGCTGATCTCCACTGCAAGTTTCGGATGGCGTCCGAACAGGAAACCGCAGCTTTCGCTGGCAACACAGTGGTATTAGTACGGAGAAAATATGTCGTGGGTGTGTAATGAACTTTTTCTGTTTCTTACGAAAAAGTCAAAAGCATGTATGACTACAGTAGCAATCTTCTCCCTTCTCTGAAATTGGCGCTGACCTATTATTTACCTATAATCTTAGACCGTCCTCTTTTTTTATGAGTTAACGACTAGATTTTGTGTCATGTGAGCTTTGTACTTGTTGCATTTATACTCAGATACTCGGCTAGCGTCAGCAACATGTGCATATTGCGCGATGTTGCACAAAGATCCGGCCAGTTTCACGAGACTATATCCAGTATACAAATGAATATTAAGTCATTCATCGGATATAAGATTTTATCCTGGCGCCAGCTGGAAGTTACTGGCTCACCAGGTTCCCTCTAGTGATCTTCCTGGTACGGCGAGCTCGCTCGTTCATTACCCAGTGCGTAACAAGTACTCATGGTCTTGTTAGAGCAACAAAAGGAGTTCTGCGTTTCCGTTTCAGCAGGACGGACCACATGACACTGGAACCTCTTTGCAGCCGCATTTCTTAACCATTAGCAGCATCAGCAATAAGGAATAGCGCAGTAGGCAGTACAGTTGAAGAGGAATGGACATCTCTAAAAAGGGCCATCCCAGAAGTTGGGAAGGAAAACATAGGTACAAAGAAGGTAGCTGCGAAGAAACCATGGGTAACAGAAGAAATACTTCAGTTGATTGATGAAAGGAGGAAGTACAAACATGTTCCGGAAAAATCAGGAATACAGAAATACAAGTCGCTGAGGAATGAAATAAATAGGAAGTGCAGGGAAGCTAAGACGAAATGGCTGCAGGAAAAATGTGAAGACATCGAAAAAGATATGATTGTCGGAAGAACAGACTCAGCATACAGGAAAGTCAAAACAACCTTTGGTGACATTAAAAGCAACGGTGGTAACATTAAGAGTGCAACGGGAATCCCACTGTTAAATGCAGAGGAGAGAGCAGATAGGTGCAAAGAATACATTGAAAGCCTCTATGAGGGTGAAGATTTGTCTGATGTGATAGAAGAAGAAACAGGAGTCGATTTAGAAGAGATAGGGGATCCAGTATTAGAATCGGAATTTAAAAGAGCTTTGGAGGACTTACGGTCAAATAAGGCAGAAGGGATAGATAACATTCCATCATAGGATTTGTCGACCTGGAAAAAGTGTTCGACAATATAAAATGGTGCAAGCTGTTCGAGATTCTGAAAAAAGTAGGGGTAAGCTATAGGGAGAGACGGGTCATATACAATATGTACAACAACCAAGAGGAAATAATAAGAGTGGACGATCAAGAACGAAGTGCTCGTATTAAGAAGGGTGTAACACAAGGCTGTAGCCTTTCGCCCCTACTCTTCAATCTGTACATCGAGGAAGCAATGATGGAAATAAAAGAAAGATTCAGGAGTGGAATTAAAATACAAGGTGAAAGCATATCAATGATACGATTCGCTGATGACATTGCTATCCTGAGTGAAAGTGAAGAAGAATTAAATGATCTGCTGAACGGAATGAACAGTCTAATGAGTACACAATATGGTTTGAGAGTAAATCGGAGAAAGACGAAGGTAATGAGAAGTAGTAGAAGTGAGAACAGCGAGAAACTTAACATCAGGATTGATGGTCACGAAGTCAATGAAGTTAAGGAATTCTGCTACCTAGGCAGTAAAATAACCAATGACGGACGGAGCAAATAGGACATCAAAAGCAGACTCGCTATGGTAAAAAAGGCATTTCTGGCCAAGCGAAGTCTACTGATATCAAGTACCGGCCTTAATTTGAGGAAGAAATTTCTGAGGATGTACGTCTGGAGTACAGCATTGTATGGTAGTGAAACATGGACTGTGGGAAAACCGGAACAGAAGAGAATCGAAGCATTTGAGATGTGGTGCTATAGACGAATGTTGAAAATTAGGTGGACTGATAAGGTAAGGAATGAGGAGGTTCTACGCAGAATCGGAGAGGAAAGGAATATGTGGAAAATACTGATAAGGAGAAGCGACAAGATGATAGGACATCTGCTGAGACATGAGGGAATGACTTCCATGGTACTAGAGGGAGCTGTAGAGGGCAAAAACTGTAGAGGAAGACAGAGATTGGAATACGTCAAGCAAATAATTGAGGAGGTAGGTTGCAAGTGCTACTCTGAGATGAAGAGAGGTTAGCACAGGAAAGGAATTCGTGACGGGCCGCATCAAACCAGTCAACTGGCTGATGACCAAAAAACAAAAAAAAAGCAGCATAAACATAGAGCGCGTGCGGACGTTGCGTTGCACCATCATTCTCCTATGTCACTTTGATCTCAAGGTCTTTTTTGGGTTGGGGGGGGGGGTGAAATTCTGCATTTACATGGTGACAGTTATTGTCTATATGAAAAAAATATAAATTAGTTACAAATTACGGGGTGCACACACTTCATTCAACATGTAAACATCACTACAGATATTCGGATTTAGGTTATGACATGTTCGATATGCCTGCAATCATTTGCGATGATGTGCCGCAGACGAATAGCGAAATTCTGCGTGACTCGCTGAAGTGTCGGAACGTCGATGACCTCCTGAATGGCTGTTTTCAGCTCAGCAATGGTTTTGGGGTTATTGCTGTACACCTTGTCATTAATATAGCCCCACGAAAAGGAGTCGCATGTGTTCACATCCAGAGAATATGGCGACCAATCAAGGCCCTTGCCTATGGCCGAGGGTACCCCAAAGTCAGAATGTGGTCCCCAAACTGCTGCTAAAGAATATTAAACACTCTGCTGCATCGATGTGGCCGAGGTTCGTCTTGCATGAACCACATCTTGTCGAAATCAGGATCACTTTGGATAATGGGGATGATCTTCCAAAACCGTCAAGTACCGTTTGGTAATCGTCGCGCCATCAAGGAATATCGCACCGATTATTCAGCAACTGGATTTTGCACTCCACACAGTCACCCGTTGAGGCTGAAGAGACTTCTTAATCGCGAAATGCGGATTTTGAGTCCCCCAGATCCGCCAATTTTGCTTATTGACAAACCCATCCAAATGGAAGTGGGATTCGTCGCTAAACCAAATCATATTCACGTACAAATTCCCATAATGTCCCGCGGCCAACTTTCAGTTTGAACATCCTAACGCAAACCGCTCAGAAGTTGCAGCGATTGTATTTCACGTAGTTTAGTAATTGTCACTTTGTATGTGTCTCCGCTTCCAAGAGTTTTGAGTGAATTACAAAGGCGCATAGCATCAGCAGCGAGCGCAGTAGCTCTAGATAAACCCCCAAAAGTATAGGTCCAGCTTGACTATCATGAGGTTGTGTGTTGTGTGCAGATGAATAGCAGCTGCAAATTTTTATCTTAAATATAATTGTACAAGTATCTTGAGGTCGCATAAACAAGTCTGTTGTAAAACCGGGCGATTCTTTGGGAAGCAAATACTTTGTAGTCAAATGCTTTTTTATTCCAGTCTCTGATCACAATATCAATTCTTTAGACGATGACCGGTTTCAGTCCGTAATTACCATCCTCAGATCTCAAATATATAAATATATACATCTAGTGAGCAGTGTGTCTTTTAACATAAAACAGCAATATGTATCACAATATACTGTCACACTGCTCACTAGATGTATATATTTATATATTTTAGATCTGAGGATGGTCGTTACAGATTGAAACCGGTCATCGTCTAAAGAATTCATATTGTGATCAGAGACTGGAATAAAAAAGCATTTTACAGCATTGGATCACTGTTTGTATACGCGATTATGTCGCAGTTGCTGAAAATTTGTAGTCATATCTTTAATATTGTTGATCTGTCAATTGCTATTAATTTAAATATTAATGATTTTTTGGCTAGGATCGTAAATAAGCTACTAAATTAAGACAATATTTGTTTTGTCACACGCGTTTTGCGTCAGTTTATTAAGGTTTAAGTTAATTTTAGTCAAGTTTCTATCTTCATTCTTCTAGAAACATTATTACACTCCTGGAAATTGAAATAAGAACACCGTGAATTCATTGTCCCAGGAAGGGGAAACTTTATTGACACATTCCTGGGGTCAGATACATCACATGATCACACTGACAGAACCACAGGCACATAGACACAGGTAACAGAGCATGCACAATGTCGGCACTAGTACAGTGTATATACACCTTTCGCAGCAATGCAGGCTGCTATTCTCCCATGGAGACGATCGTAGAGATGCTGGATGTAGTCCTGTGGAACGGCTTGCCATGCCATTTCCACCTGGCGCCTCAGTTGGACCAGCGTTCGTGCTGGACGTGCAGACCGCGTGAGACGACGCTTCATCCAGTCCCAAACATGCTCAATGGGGGACAGATCTGGAGATCTTGCTGGCCAGGGTAGTTGACTTACACCTTCTAGAGCACGTTGGGTGGCACGGGATACATGCGGACGTGCATTGTCCTGTTGGAACAGCAAGTTCCCTTGCCGGTCTAGGAATAGTAGAACGATGGGTTCGATGACGGTTTGGATGTACCGTGCACTATTCAGAGTCCCCTCGACGATCACCAGTGGTGTACGGCCAGTGTAGGAGATCGCTCCCCACACCATGATGCCGGGTGTTGGCCCTGTGTGCCTCGGTCGTATGCAGTCCTGATTGTGGCGCTCACCTGCACGGCGCCAAACACGCATACGACCATCATTGGCACCAAGGCAGAAGCGACTCTCATCGCCGAAGACGACACGTCTCCATTCGTCCCTCCATTCACGCCTGTCGCGACACCACTGGAGGCGGGCTGCACGATGTTGGGGCGTGAGCGGAAGACGGCCTAACGGTGTACGGGACCGTAGCCCAGCTTCATGGAGACGGTTGCGAATGGTCCTCGCCGATACCCCAGGAGCAACAGTGTCCCTAATTTGCTGGGAAGTGGCGGTGCGGTCCCCTACGGCACTGCGTAGGATCCTACGGTCTTGGCGTGCATCCGTGCGTCGCTGCGGTCCGGTCCCAGGTCGACGGGCACGTGCACCTTTCGCCGACCACTGGCGACAACATCGATGTACTGTGGAGACCTCACGCCCCACGTGTTGAGCAATTCGGCGGTACGTCCACCCGGCCTCCCGCATGCCCACTATACGCCCTCGCTCAAAGTCCGTCAACTGCACATACGGTTCACGTCCACGCTGTCGCGGCATGCTACCAGTGTTAAAGACTGCGATGGAGCTCCGTATGCCACGGCAAACTGGCTGACACTGACGGCGGCGGTGCACAAATGCTGCGCAGCTAGCGCCATTCGACGGCCAACACCGCGGTTCCTGGTGTGTCCGGTGTGCCTTGCGTGTGATCATTGCTTGTACAGCCCTCTCGCAGTGTCCGGAGCAAGTATGGTGGGTCTGACACACCGGTGTCAATGTGTTCTTTTTTCCATTTCCAGAAGTGTAGATCAGATGAGTTGTCTTGAACCACTGTGCATTGTTTTTTCAAACAAGTCATTTTCAGACAGAACACACAAATTTTGGGGCGCGTCACGTAGATACCCGTAGTTCACACTTAGCAGGTGAAACAAACGAATTACAAAGATTTCTTCTATTCTGTTCGCGGAAAGTTTATAGTGATGTTATATTTGGATAGACAGCGGCTGTCGCAGTGCACCGCTGAGTTTCCTGCCGATCCCAATGTCTGGGACTCGTGCAGACCAGCCGTCCTCCTATTTCAGAGAGCTGTCAGCAGCACAGAACAGCCGAGTGCCGTTAGGACCGCGTGGCAGATGCGAGGGAGAAGGGCTCTCTGGAGCCATTCCGCTCGCGGGCCGAGTGTCCCGCTGACAGCGCCGCTACGCGGTTATCACTCCAGCATCCAAAGCAGGCGTCACGGCGGCATCTCAGCGTTCTCTGCTGGAGTCTGCCTAGCGCCGACATCATAATCGAACGACTGTGATGCGAAAAACTGCGACGTTACGTAAAATCGAACCTTTCCGAATGCTCTTCACCTGAATCTGAGCCCACACTGACACACTTCTAGTGTAGGCAGTCCCCTCGCTTTGCTTCCGTTGTGAAAATAATCAGACAGCGTTTGCCCCTTCTCGTAGGAAACGTATATGTGATTGTCGTCTGTGCATAATGTATCATATATTGCTTCCTACAAACCTGCCCTCCTGTGTGTCTAAAGCAGGTCGCACAGTACATTCAGTACATGGAATGCAACTTAAAAATAAGTCCTTTTAAAATCCCGGACTATTAGGATGAATCTGAAATGAAAATAGCTAGTGAAACAAAAAACAAAAATGAATGTATTAAGTTGTCTATAATGTTTTCAGTTAACGTGGATTCCTTTTGTTGACCATCGGTCTGCGTTTACTTCGGTATGTCTTCGAGTTTTGCCTTCACCGTTTCTGCAAACATCACCTCTATAAAAGCTACGTGTGGTGTGTACTATAAAGAGCCTCCGCTTAGTGTGTGTCTCGAGACAGCACTCCTCGGTACGAGGTTAATTCATAATCAATGCGACGCTAATTTTCTAACAACAATTATTTGTAGATGATACCCTACTATCAGTCACTGAAGCACCCACGTGAAATTGCACTCCAATTACATATGCCATGCAACAGACGCAACACCTCACTGACCCCACAGTGTTTCTACGATACTTGTCGAGGTACATTCATGCATTTGTTCGTGGTTTATGTTGCTTACGTTTCGCAACAAGGCGCTCATTTCCTCACCGTCGTCGTTACTGACGTCTACTCGCACCTCCTCTACCTTCCCTCTCACTCATACCCGTTTCTCTGTGAATATTTCCCTGACCTCTGTTTCTGTCTATAATATCTACTCTGCCCTTGTTTAATTTGTTCTTAGACATATTTGTAACAATGTTCAGTAAAGAAATGTCTCAGTATTTATTATTAAGTATTGCGTTTCGCCCCAAGTGGCTTCATGTCTCATAGTTTTCACTTGGCGAAGGCGTGTGAACATTACATGCTCGGGGGTTCCTAAATCACCACAATCGTACGATGGTAAGTCAATTATTATCCTCAAAGGAGTTATAAAATTTTATAGTAATCAAATAGGAAACTTACAAGAACATAATTTTTTGACATAGTCTACATGAGTTTCAACGCACTTGGTCCATCGTTGTACAAGCTTCCTGATGCCCTCATAGATGCCCTCTCGATTGAGCAGCGAGCCAGGAATGCGCCGCTTCTTTCACTGCTTCGTCCGAGGCAAACCGACGGCCCTTTAATGCCTGTTTGAGTGGACCAAACAAGTGATAATCAGAAGGGTCGAGATCGGGACTATATGGAGGATGATCCAGTACTTCAAATTTGAGTTTCTGGAGCGTTTCAGCAGTGTGGGCAGCAGTATGCGGACGGGCATTGTCGTGCAACAACACAACACCTTTTGACAGCAATCCTCGGCGTTTGCTTGCCTGGCAGTAAGCATCTCACTGTAACGTACACTGTTTATTGTTGTGCCCCTTTCCCCATAATGTTTCAGTACTGGACCTTACGCGCCCCAAAATACCGTAAGCATCAGTTTTCCTGTGGACGGTTAAGTCTTGAACTTTTTCTTGCACGGCGAATTTGGATGTTTCCATTCCATACTCTGCCGTTAACTCTCTGGCTCGTAATGATGGATCCATGTTTCGTCAGCAGTAATGATCCTGTATAAGAAGTCGTCTCCTTCGTTACCATAGCGATCCAAATGTTTTTTGCAGATGTCCAAGCGCGTTTGTTTATGCAACTATGTGCGTTGTTTTGGGACCCATCTTGCACAAACTTCATGAAACCCAAGTCTGTTGTGGATGATTTCGTACGCAGAACAGTGACTATTTTGCAGACGATGTGCCACTTCGTCAATAGTTAATCGTCAGTCAAAGAGAATCATTTCACGTGAACGCTCAATTGCTTCTTCATTTGTGGTGGTAAACAGTGGTCCGGCTCTTCCATCGTGCGTTACACTTGTGCGTCCATTTCGGAATTTTTCAATCCATTCGTAGACATTCAGCTGTCGCAAAACACTGTTCCAGCACTGTACCGAAAGTCTTCGATGAATTTCGGCCCTGATACGTCTTCCGACCACAAAAAACTGATCACTGAACGTTGCTCTTCTTTGGTGCAAATAGACAGCGGAGCAGTCATGATTAACTGCACGGCAGCGAGAACGAAACTAACCTAGCAGCTTGAAAATTGCAAAGATATAACGACACATAAACAGAGTATGAGTCATCAACTTAAAACGACAGTACTACCGAAATAAACAAAAATATAACTAAATTGCGGATAATAATTGACTTACCCTCGTATAAAATGCTGATGGTCTCTTTCCTGTTGTATGTAAGTTTTGGGGACGGAGTGTGCCCTGTCATAAAATGAACCACACCTCTCCTAGGGATGACTAGTTCAGAAGTCCGCCATTCCCACTATCCAGATACCGCAGATGTTCGTCAAGTGTCCACATCTGACTTATTATTCGCTGTGGAATCTCCCTTCTAATTTAAATTATCTGTTTTCAAACAATAGATTGCGACAAGGTCTCAAACTGCGATCTCAGCGGGATATATTCTCGGAATGCCAAGAACCGCTTCTGCTGCTGCAGTACTCAATGTTCCCGTCATCCATGGCAGAAGCTCTCCCTGTGTATAGGTTAGCGTGTCCCTGGGTCGTGCCAGACGGAGGCAGTCAGCCCAGGTACTTGTTGCAAAGTCACGATGGCACCGTAATATATTTCACAGCCTCCAAGATCAAGTTGTATCCGGCGTTTCCGGTGTTGACAGTGTTGTCCACGATATTGGTCGCCTTTAGACTGTGTACATGTATTGTCAAAAAACTGTTCTATCACTGAGAACACTCTTAATGACCTTCATACAGTGCTACGCATAATTAGGCTGCTTTCTAGCTTAAGGACTGGATTTCGGTTTAGAGAGTTTGCCTTTAAGCAACATATATGTAGTTTTATTAGCAGTTATTCTTGTTTTGTTGTTACTGCACCACTGCTGCATATCGTTTTCAGGACATGGAATGCATTTTATTTTTAGCTTCTGTCTTGATTTCCTAGAGATCATTACCAAGATGTCATTAGAGTAAGCCACAACTCTATCTTTCCGATCCAAGAATCCCAGCAGCAGGTGAGTTCTGAGGGCCCAGAATACTGGCTCACATATCGAGCCTGTGGACAGCGCTTGGTAATGTTTTTTCAATCCAGCATGTTATTCGACTGTGCGGTCCTTGCAGTAATTCATGAAACTAAGGCTTTTTGGGTCCTTGAGACTTTTTAAGCTATTCTGGCACACTATCATAGTCCAACTCAGACCTTAAACTAGTAACTATCTCCTCCCCTTCAAACCTGTATGGAGAACTGTCGCTAGACAACAAAGAGAAAAGTGAATGAAGGGAGGATAGTGAGAGTATTGTATCTTGTCTGTGTCGAAGTTATTCGATTTAGAGCACCAACTCAGCTGAAGATGGATGATCCAAAATAGCGATCAAGATTTATTTACGGAATTATCTACAGTGAGACGCAGCAGAGAGGTAGGGTAGAAACTTTATCTTCTGCGACCGTAGAAATGGTACATGTCTTTGAGTTACTATAAATCTCACAGAATCCTTCTCCGCAGCATTTTTAATGTTGGAGTAGTAGAGGGGATGACCACCTTAGTCTGAAATTCAAGTTTACAAGAGAATATTTTACTAGGACTCTGCACAGAAATTGAGAAACAAAACTGCTTAATTACACGTTTAGTTGCTGATCAGTGTTGCTAAAAGTGGAAAACGTCTATTGTACAATGCACGAGTCCAGTCTACTCGCAGTGTAGTGATTTTTCTCCCTCTCCTCATCAGCAAAATGATTGTGGTATATATGTAGGCTCTTAAAACATTGTTTACCCCATGTGGGATTTTATGAAGAAATTTGTGGGCGACCAACTTTATCAACAGTGATACATGGTACTGACAACAGACGATAAGTAAACCTCGTAAAAAGTTGCTTATGCAGCTATTTTTCACTAGCATTCGCCTGCAGCGGCCTAAGGAAAGTCCAGATAATCCAAATTCAGATAGTTTCAACCAAAGCATTGTTTCGACTATTCCCGAATACCGAGTCCAGATCCCTCGGCGCAGTGTCTTGTTTAAAGGTAAAGCTCTCGTGAACCCGAAGGTTGCCTTGAATAACACAGTGTTTAATTAGGCATGACCCTATTGGAGGTGGTACCCCGTTGGCTTCCTCCGCTGCACTCCTTTGAACACGATCAGTTCCTGCTGATAATTCTGTGTGGTTTGGATCCCACACACTTGAGCATTTGTTTATATGGCGTGGAGAAGTCTTCATGTGAACTGTCTCCTTCACAGACTGACTGCATTTTGTCGGTAGCCTGCCAATGAACCAAACCCAGCCGTCTCTCTGTTAATGCTCACAAAGAACAATGACCGTCGTACAAGCGTCTGCTGCACGCACAGCTGTAACCTCTGATAGACGCCTTCAGTACTGAATATACCGCTAGCTGCAACATATTTCGTCGGCAAAAGGATGTAGTTTAGATGTCCTACATGCTTTTTTTTTCTCCCGCGTGTGCTAACATTTTGTTAACAGGAATGCCTCTGTTTGGTTGTAAGAGGAAAAGAAACAATGTGACCAATGGAAGTCCCCCATCGATAATCGAACTTGCTATGCCATCTCGACTGAAAAAATACAGCCAGTGGGAGGCAGGAACCAAATTCGTAAGTCTCTCTAGCATGGAGCCCTAAACAGTTAAGATGTATCATTTCAGCGAAAAAACAAGCAGTTTACTTCTAAGCACGACCATGTTGCTATAGTTTTGCTTTCATGGTAATTTCCTGCAGTATTAGATGAGAGGAATTAGGGAATAATAGAATGTAAGGAGTTGATAGAGGCAGTTCCACGCGTGCGGTTGGTCTGTGAGGTGTGCTGAAATGCCTCAGTTCCAACATCTCCGCTTTCGAAAGGTGGAGGGTGCCTGCAGCCCACAGTTTAGAATGTTGACTTACCTATAAGTCCACGCTCAGCTCAAGAAAATTTCCCTTTTGTCTTTTGTAGGGTAAAAGCAGAACCAATATAGGATCATTTTGTTTTCCGTCTGTCTGTCTGTTCGTCTGTCCAACTGTTAAGACCCCTTTATCTCAGGAACGGTTGGAGATATGAAATTGAAATTTCTGTCATATACGTAGGTCTACAGTGCTTTATTGGTGTAAGAAATTTAAACTTCTAGGTCAATGCAGCCAGAAGATACGGTCATTTTTGACCTAGAATCATCATATTGGACAAGAAGCAAAGTTCGCAACACAAGTAACGGAAAAAATGAGAAAATTGTTAATTCTTAATTATATCACATGATTTTTTGTTCACTACTAACTTATATTGAACTCTTAAATTATCAAAAATCTAAGAAACTACTTTAGGGATTCTGATCTCGTTTTCAGTAATAGCTAGAGTTATTCGTGAGGAAAATCGACGAATGCAATTTACAAATATTGCGCGCTATCTGACCTACGATGAAGTGAATTGCCCTGCCAATGTGAAAACGACGCCTTCCCCATCTAGCGGTGGCAGTCATTTGGCTGCCCGACTAACGTGTCAAGCTTGTGTTAGAATCATAGGTTCTTTTCCAACTGATTACTCTACATACAAACATTTCCTGTCAGTGTATGGATATGAGACGTACAGCACCTACTTCGAAGCAAAGTAATACTGGCAATGAGGAAGGACTGCACTTTCATTGTTTTGGATGAGGCTTCTATGTCCTATAAAATATGCGTTGAAGCATTCCACAGAACCGTTTGACATTTTACGTAAGAACAATAGCCCTATGGCTGAATGTACCGTTTTTTACTCTTGAGACATCCGCCAGATCTTTCCAGAAATTCCAACAGGGACGATAGCAGACGAGGCCAAGGCATCTGCAATTGCCCATTAGTATAGCTTGTTAATGTAACTCCAAAATTAGTAAAACAAATGCAAAATTACAATAGCAAATGCAGAAGTACACAAAAAAGTCTTGAAATTCCCGTGACCTATATCTTGCCAGTATTGATATTGATAACGCTGTCTCACTTCCGCCCTCGTCACGCTATGAACTGGTGTCAGCTGTCGCTCCAGCCGTCCATTTTCTCATCAAGTTATTCACCGTCGACTGCACTCTGGTTTCAGGCCTCGTAAAGCCCCGACGACGCCTTACAAAGATCAGCTAAGATGCATCATATAGGGGATCCACCTCATCCCAGAGGTCTAGGAGGAACTTGCGGGAAATCGTAAATGTTAGCGCCAAACAGTCTCTTCGACAGTTGCTGTCTTTGAAGAGAAAAGTCGCAAACATTAAAACATAGAGCAGCAGACGGAAATTTCTCCAAATTCAATCACTGTCATCTCCAACAGTCGCTTAAACATCACGCAGAAATTGGTCAATACAGTCACCGAAGAGATATAAACAATCGGACCCATCGGTCTGTCGAAACGCTGTGGATCACAATTAAGTCTTGTTATCTGTGTACCCTTTCATAGCAAGCACATACTCTGAGAGATTTTTTTCGTCAGTTTGAGAAAGAAAGCAATTTTTACGTCTGTTTATTGTAAATAAACGCAGAAAAGGTACAAACAAGTATTTAACGAAATGGTTCAAGTAGCTCCGAGCACTATGGGACTTAACATCTGAGGTCATCAGTCCACTAGAACTTAGACCTACTTAAACCTAACTAACCTAAGGACATCACACACATTCATGCCCGAGGCAGGATTCGAACCTGCGACCGTAGCGGTCGCGCGGTTCCAAACTGAAGCGCCTAGAACCGCTCAGCCGCACCGGCCGGCTAAGTATTTAACAGCTGGCACACAAATCAAGACGGCAAATCTTGAGCACGTGCGCAGCACAATTGTGGTAAACTGTATAGCAGAAGTATCGAAGGCCGCAGAATTTGCAGAGCTTGAAGTATAGGGACCTGTAGTGTTACAAAGAGCAGATGGATCTTGATTAAATTACACCAAACTCATGTCGCGCTGTGGTTTGAACTCATAATCCTATAAGGCGTGGTGAGCGCCTGGAAGACTTTTAAGATCAGTATTGGCAGTAGCCAGTATCGGCAGTGAGTCCTTGTTTCTTATTCGATGGGATTTTTGTTCCGAAAATCAGGCGGTCCAGATCAGTAGATGTGGCCGAGCGCTGGTCGCCAAAACTCTGGTGTTAGGCTCCTTATCCTCGCCAAACCAAGGGGTTGGTGCCACGGGATTCGGCCACGTGGTATTACAGTTGGCTCTGACAACTTGTAGAAGTTGCTCTCGTTTTATTATCGATATAAAGTAGCGTTTTAATTAGAATTTCACCGGCAGATGTAAAAAGGGAAAAAGAGGATTTAGCAGTATTCGCTTATGCAGCATTTATCTTACTGTAAAAAACTGATCATCAGAAAGAGAAGACGCTGGTGGACTCTCTTTTAAAGTAGGGAGCAGTATGTTGGGACAAAATTTATGTCTGGCCTTAAAGCTAAAGTGGAATACGGATTACTTCATAACTTTTTCCGAATGAAAATTACGAATTTAGAATGTTTTTTTTTTAAGTGTACAGGCCCTAAAATTTCCAAAAATAACACCTGTTTTAGACACCACCCCGCATCATACCCAATTTTTTTTCGTTCAGGGCGAAAAGATGTCAATAAAAACTCCATTTTCTTTTTCACATCATATGCACGACTCATGTTGTCAGTGGCTACTGACAACATGACTCGTTCATATGATATTATTTATATATATATTTGACGATGCTGGTGCTGATTCTGAATTTAACATTTGACGATGCTACTATGGCTGCAGTACATTAGGATTTTGTTTCTATAAAACAGATCTGATGATGGTCATTATCGGACGAAACCGCTAATCTGTTAACAAAAAGTCTGTGACCATAGACGTACATTAAAGGAAACTTATTGTGAATCAGATTGTCTGTACGCTCGTCGCCACAGAATAACGCTGCGTTTCATTGTGCATTCACAGATGTTTTTCTGGCGACTGCCCCTCCCATAGCAGAGCGGAACTCCGGGAATGTAGGAGTATTTATACACTCCTGGAAATTGAAATAAGAACACCGTGAATTCATTGTCCCAGGAAGGGGAAATTTTATTGACACATTCCTGGGGTCAGATACATCACATGATCACACTGACAGAACCACAGGCACATAGACACAGGCAACAGAGCATGCACAATGTCGGCACTAGTACAGTGTATATCCACCTTTCGCAGCAATGCAGGCTGCTATTCTCCCATGGAGACGATCGTAGAGATGCTGGATGTAGTCCTGTGGAACGGCTTGCCATGCCATTTCCACCTGGCGCCTCAGTTGGACCAGCGTTCGTGCTGGACGTGCAGACCGCGTGAGACGACGCTTCATCCAGTCCCAAACATGCTCAATGGGGGACAGATCCGGTGATCTTGCTGGCCAGGGTAGTTGACTTACACCTTCTAGAGCACGTTGGGTGGCACGGGATACATGCGGACGTGCATTGTCCTGTTGGAACAGCAAGTTCCCTTGCCGGTCTAGGAATGGTAGAACGATGGGTTCGATGACGGTTTGGATGTACCGTGCACTATTCAGTGTACCCTCGACGATCACCAGTGGTGTACGGCCAGTGTAGGAGATCGCTCCCCACACCATGATGCCGGGTGTTGGCCCTGTGTGCCTCGGTCGTATGCAGTCCTGATTGTGGCGCTCACCTGCACGGCGCCAAACACGCATACGACCATCATTGGCACCTAGGCAGAAGCGACTCTCATCGCTGAAGACGACACGTCTCCATTCGTCCCTCCATTCACGCCTGTCGCGACACCACTGGAGGCGGGCTGCACGATGTTGGGGCGTGAGCGGAAGACGGCCTAACGGTGTGCGGGACCGTAGCCCAGCTTCATGGAGACGGTTGCGAATGGTCTTCGCCGATACCCCAGGAGCAACAGTGTCCCTAATTTGCTGGGAAGTGGCGGTGCGGTCCCCTACGGCACTGCGTAGGATCCTACGGTCTTGGCGTGCATCCGTGCGTCGCTGCGGTCCGGTCCCAGGTCGACGGGCGCGTGCACCTTCCGCCGACCACTGGCGACAACATCGATGTACTGTGGAGACCTCACGCCCCACGTGTTGAGCAATTCGGCGGTACGTCCACCCGGCCTCCCGCATGCCCACTATACGCCCTCGCTCAAAGTCCGTCAACTGCACATACGGTTCACGTCCACGCTGTCGCGGCATGCTACCAGTGTTAAAGACTGCGATGGAGCTCCGTATGCCACGGCAAACTGGCTGACACTGACGGCGGCGGTGCACAAATGCTGCGCAGCTAGCGCCATTCGACGGCCAACACCGCGGTTCCTGGTGTGTCCGCTGTGCCGTGCGTGTGATCATTGCTTGTACAGCCCTCTCGCAGTGTCCGGAGCAAGTATGGTGGGTCTGACACACCGGTGTCAATGTGTTCTTTTTTCCATTTCCAGGAGTGTATTTCACCCGACGTCCAGCTCTCGTGTGTACTGAAGGCACTGCTTGAACTTCTACAGCCTCCGGTGCTGGCAGTGACGGTGCTACTTCCTCTTCTGGCGCTGTGGCAGTGTCATCCGTGTCCAGTAGTGTGGGAAGGTGACACGTCGTGTTCAGCGTGTACATCCTCTTCGGTCGGTAACATATGTGCAGGTTTGACGCGTTCAAACGACACCACTTGTGTCTTGCCATTTTGACCTATATGCATGGTATGTTCATCCCGGGAGAGAACTCTGTAGGGCGCATAAAATGGGGGCTGCAGCGGTGACTTAACAGCGTCTTTACTTAGCATCACGTGTTTACATGACTGTAGACCTTTGTGCACGAACGTAGTTACCTCCCCATGTCTCGAGACAGCGGATGGACGAAGACTGGACATGTGCTCGCGCACTATTTGCATTACATAAGGCAATTCGGTCTGTCGTGCCCCGGTTTGATCGGTGAAGAATTCTGCAGGCAGGCTTAAGGGTTCACTGTAAACCAGTTCTGGAGTGGATGCTCCTAAATCTGCTTTTAATGCTGTACGAAGGCCCAACAAAACCAGTGGCAAAGCTGACGACCAATAAATTGGTTCAAATGACTCTAAGCACTATGGGACTTAATTTATGAGGTCATCAGTCCCCTAGAACTTAAAACTACTTAAATCTAACTAACCTGAGGACATCACACACACCCATGCCCGAGGCGGGATTAGAACCTGCGAACGTAGCGGTGGCGCGGTTCCAGACTGAAGCGCCTAGCCACAGCGGCCGGCTGACGACCAAGACTACGAGTGGAACATTAAAGCGGCTTTTAACGCTCTATGCCAGCGCTCCACCATTCCATTGCTTGTTGGGTGGTAAGCCGTGGTATGATGATCGTGGAAACCGCGGAGGTTGGCCAGTTCTGAGAACAGCGTCGATTCGAATTGACGCCCCTGGTCTGTGGCGACATGTAAAGGGCAGCTGAAACGTACGATCCGTGACGAAAGAAGTTTCCGTGCCACCGTTTCCGCTGAAATGTACGATAATGGAACCCCCTCCGCCCATCTGGTGAAGCGGTCCACTGCAGGGAGGAGGTAACGGTATCCTTCCGCCGGCAATAGAGGTCCCACCACGTCCAAGTGCACATGTGTGAAACATTGCGTCACAAGTGGGAAGTCTCCTACCAATACGTGGACGTGTCGTCTAACCTTGGCTCTCTGACAATTGAAGCACGTTTTTGGGTGCTTTATATTGGGCCACACGAATCTGTCCGTCATCAGTTTGAAGCTGGTGTTTATTCCCAGATGATCCAGCCCATGGCTGCTGTCAAATAATTGCCGTCGCAATTTTTTGGGTACAAAAGGTCTCGGTTTTCCCTGTGATACATCGCACCAAATTCACAAACGTTCACAAGCAGGTTGTATTTGCTGCAGACGTAACCCGGATGTACTGTCGCAACGAAATTCGGCGAGTTGCCGGTCTGTCTCTTGCGCACCAGCTAGCTCCTCGTAGTCGATAACCCGAGAGATTGATTCCAACCGAGGCAGAAATTCTGCCACGACATTGTCAGCACCTTTTATATGCCGCAAGTCTGTCGTGAATTGGCCATCGTGAATGGGGCGATGAATTCAAGTTGTCTAAATTCTCATTGTGAGCAGCCATCCTTGTCCCTACTGAAGGCGAAAGTAATCCGCTTGTGACCAGAATGAGATTTTCACTCTGCAGCGGAGTGTGCGCTGATATGAAACTTCCTAGCACACTAAAATTGTGTGCCGGACCGAGATTCGAACTCGGGACGAGGTACTGGTGAAAGTAAAGCAGTGGGGACGGGAGACGGTTGCGAATGGTCTTCGCCGATACCCCAGGAGCAACAGTGTCCCTAATTTGCTGGGAAGTGGCGGTGCGGTCCCCTACGGCACTGCGTAGGATCCTACGGTCTTGGCGTGCATCCGTGCGTCGCTGCGGTCCGGTCCCAGGTCGACGGGCGCGTGCACCTTCCGCCGACCACTGGCGACAACATCGATGTACTGTGGAGACCTCACGCCCCACGTGTTGAGCAATTCGGCGGTACGTCCACCCGGCCTCCCGCATGCCCACTATACGCCCTCGCTCAAAGTCCGTCAACTGCACATACGGTTCACGTCCACGCTGTCGCGGCATGCTACCAGTGTTAAAGACTGCGATGGAGCTCCGTATGCCACGGCAAACTGGCTGACACTGACGGCGGCGGTGCACAAATGCTGCGCAGCTAGCGCCATTCGACGGCCAACACCGCGGTTCCTGGTGTGTCCGCTGTGCCGTGCGTGTGATCATTGCTTGTACAGCCCTCTCGCAGTGTCCGGAGCAAGTATGGTGGGTCTGACACACCGGTGTCAATGTGTTCTTTTTTCCATTTCCAGGAGTGTATTTCACCCGACGTCCAGCTCTCGTGTGTACTGAAGGCACTGCTTGAACTTCTACAGCCTCCGGTGCTGGCAGTGACGGTGCTACTTCCTCTTCTGGCGCTGTGGCAGTGTCATCCGTGTCCAGTAGTGTGGGAAGGTGACACGTCGTGTTCAGCGTGTACATCCTCTTCGGTCGGTAACATATGTGCAGGTTTGACGCGTTCAAATGACACCACTTGTGTCTTGCCATTTTGACCTATATGCATGGTATGTTCATCCCGGGAGAGAACTCTGTAGGGCGCATAAAATGGGGGCTGCAGCGGTGACTTAACAGCGTCTTTACTTAGCATCACGTGTTTACATGACTGTAGACCTTTGTGCACGAACGTAGTTACCTCCCCATGTCTCGAGACAGCGGATGGACGAAGACTGGACATGTGCTCGCGCACTATTTGCATTACATAAGGCAATTCGGTCTGTCGTGCCCCGGTTTGATCGGTGAAGAATTCTGCAGGCAGGCTTAAGGGTTCACTGTAAACCAGTTCTGGAGTGGATGCTCCTAAATCTGCTTTTAATGCTGTACGAAGGCCCAACAAAACCAGTGGCAAAGCTGACGACCAATAAATTGGTTCAAATGACTCTAAGCACTATGGGACTTAATTTATGAGGTCATCAGTCCCCTAGAACTTAAAACTACTTAAATCTAACTAACCTGAGGACATCACACACACCCATGCCCGAGGCGGGATTAGAACCTGCGAACGTAGCGGTGGCGCGGTTCCAGACTGAAGCGCCTAGCCACAGCGGCCGGCTGACGACCAAGACTACGAGTGGAACATTAAAGCGGCTTTTAACGCTCTATGCCAGCGCTCCACCATTCCATTGCTTGTTGGGTGGTAAGCCGTGGTATGATGATCGTGGAAACCGCGGAGGTTGGCCAGTTCTGAGAACAGCGTCGATTCGAATTGACGCCCCTGGTCTGTGGCGACATGTAAAGGGCAGCTGAAACGTACGATCCGTGACGAAAGAAGTTTCCGTGCCACCGTTTCCGCTGAAATGTACGATAATGGAACCCCCTCCGCCCATCTGGTGAAGCGGTCCACTGCAGGGAGGAGGTAACGGTATCCTTCCGCCGGCAATAGAGGTCCCACCACGTCCAAGTGCACATGTGTGAAACATTGCGTCACAAGTGGGAAGTCTCCTACCAATACGTGGACGTGTCGTCTAACCTTGGCTCTCTGACAATTGAAGCACGTTTTTGGGTGCTTTATATTGGGCCACACGAATCTGTCCGTCATCAGTTTGAAGCTGGTGTTTATTCCCAGATGATCCAGCCCATGGCTGCTGTCAAATAATTGCCGTCGCAATTTTTTGGGTACAAAAGGTCTCGGTTTTCCCTGTGATACATCGCACCAAATTCACAAACGTTCACAAGCAGGTTGTATTTGCTGCAGACGTAACCCGGATGTACTGTCGCAACGAAATTCGGCGAGTTGCCGGTCTGTCTCTTGCGCACCAGCTAGCTCCTCGTAGTCGATAACCCGAGAGATTGATTCCAACCGAGGCAGAAATTCTGCCACGACATTGTCAGCACCTTTTATATGCCGCAAGTCTGTCGTGAATTGGCCATCGTGAATGGGGCGATGAATTCAAGTTGTCTAAATTCTCATTGTGAGCAGCCATCCTTGTCCCTACTGAAGGCGAAAGTAATCCGCTTGTGACCAGAATGAGATTTTCACTCTGCAGCGGAGTGTGCGCTGATATGAAACTTCCTAGCACACTAAAATTGTGTGCCGGACCGAGATTCGAACTCGGGACGAGGTACTGGTGAAAGTAAAGCAGTGGGGACGGGACGTGAGTCGTGCTTGGATAGCTCAGTTGGTAGAGCACTTGCCCGCGAAAGGCAAAGTTCCCGAGAAGGAGTCTCGGTCCGGTACACAGTTTTAATCTGCCAGGAAGTTTCAATCCGCTTGTGGTCTGCGAGAACCGAAAATAGGCTGGCTTGCACTCGTGGCCGGAAATGTCTGACAGCGTCATAAATTGCCAGCAAATTCCCTATCGTAAGCGCTCCATTTCACTTGTGACGACGTAAGCTTACGGGAGAAGCAGCCCAGGGGCGCCAAGTGCCATTCGACGAGCGGGTGTGGAGTTCCGCCAATGACTTGCTGGCTAGCATCCACAACAATTGCCAGTCGCGACTGAGGAACTGGGTGTGTCGACATCATTGCCTGACGTAGACATGCCTTGGTCTTATCGAATGCCATCAACGTCTCTGGTGTCCACTGCAAAAGTCGTTTGCCCGCTACGTCCTTGGCGACTAGTGCTGACGTCGAAGGTGCCTGGCATTATGCAAATGTTGTCTGTAGAAATTAACTGCTCCAAGGAACCGGCGTAGTCGGTGATAATCGACGGGGCGAGCCATCTCTTCGATAATGACAAGTTTATCTGGCAGCGGGCTGATGACGACTGCTGTCACTGACGTCGCCGAAGAAAACACTTTGATTCATCGACTGAAATGCCATATGCATCAATGCGTTGGTAAACAATCTTTAGATGCAGTTCGTGCAATTTCTCGGACGCCGAAAAGACCAGGATATCACCGAGGTATGCGAAGCAGTACGGTAAACCTCTTAGTACTTCGTCTTCAAACCGTTGCCAAGTTTGCGCCGCATTTTTCAAACTAAACGGCATACGGAGGTATTCGAATAAGCGGAATGGTGTGACAGCAGTCTTCGGTGTATCAGCAGACGCTACCGGTATCTGGTGATATGCTTTCTGGCAATCAGTGACACTAAAAATGGTAGCGCCTGCCAGCGTGTGCGTGAAATCCTTAATATGTGGCATCGGATAGCGGTCGGGAATAGTATGGGTACTGAGTGGTCGGTAGTCTCCGCATGGTCTCCAGGTCCCGTCTTTCTTCTTTACTAGATGAAGTGGTGGTGACCACGGCCTGTCGGATCTACGGACGACTCCCGAGTGCAAGAGTTCGAACTCTGCCTTCGCTGCAGCGGAACGATCAGGAGCTAACCGGCGGGGGCGCCGTATACTGTAATATTTCTGGCTTAGCCATCATATTAGGCTCCAAGAAGCTGTTCCCAGAGTAGTGAAGATGCAAGAAGTATATAGCTGACGAAATGTGGTGTGAGGTACCTGTGACTACTAATTGACCGGGTGTAGTCCTGATGTGATGGACCGTGTTGTGCTAACTGTCTGCGCACACGGCACGGATTCGCAGTTTCGCTTTCTCTCTGTCATCGAAGTTAGGCGGGGAACCTCATCCTAAGGTGTCTCTAATGCTCTGCTTACCCCGGCGGATGCTCGATGAGCCAATATCTGCTACAACTGCATAATGAAACAAGAAATACGCTCCCAGTTTTGCTTCTGACACATCGGCGATTGCGAAAGTCCGTCGTAAACGATCTTGGAAACCGAGGTCTACATCTATCTGGCATGTTCAAAATGTTCAAATGCGTGTGAATTCCTAAGGGACCAAACTGCTGAGGTCATCGGTCCCTAGACTTACACACTACTTAATCTAACTTAACGCTTAGGACAACAAACACTCCCATGCCCGAGGGCGGGAGGGGCCGAACGATTAGTGACATGGCGCCTCTAACCGCGCGGCCACTCCGAGCGGCTATCTGGCATTTTCCATAAGTCATTATTGAAATCTGATTTGCTGCTGTGAGCTTTGATTGAGATGGAGGAAACTTCACATGGCAACTTCTAAAAGGCAATGCGCTGATATCCGAGCCTGAGTCGATTAGATAAGCGCGGTCGGATTTAGCATCTGGGCCGGCCGAAGTGGCCGTGCGATTAAAGGCGCTGCAGTCTGCAACCGCAAGACCGCTACGTCGCAGGTTCGAATTCTGCCTCGGGCATGGATGTTTATGTTGTCCTTAGGTTAGTTAGGTTTAAGTAGTTCTAAGTTCTAGGGGACTAATGACCTCTGCAGTTGAGTCCCATAGTGCTCAGAGCCATTTGAACCATTTTTTAGCATCTGTGACAAAAAGGGGGTGGGACAGCGAGGGTAGTAATTGTTTAAAACACGTATACTTCTGCGTGGCGGGCGGGCGGTGTATTATACTGCGCGGATCGTTCCTGTTTTAATGCCGAGCCACTAACAGCGATCATAAATTTGGTATCTTCGTTTACAATGCCGTGGTGCTGGAAAGTCAGATTCAGCATGGCAAGCCGTAATTCCGGTTTATCAGGAATGAAGTGCGGTGGGCGTATCTCGATCTTGCTTGTATTATCTGCCGAACGGCCGTTCCTTGACGCAATAGAAAAGTTCAGAGCAGCGTTCTCCTGGTTTTCAATGTCGCGTCGTAAATCTTCGATGTATTTCAGTGTTTCAAAAAAGCGTCGCGCCGATCCGTAGTACTCTGTGTGTCGTGCGGATGCGCCGAATCTGCGGTAGAGGATACCGAACGGTGCTGCATTTGCTCGTCTAAAACGGAATTCAGTATACAGGGTCACCAGTTTGGCCAACTACTGCTTATCTCCGGCTGCTGAAGAGATACAACGTATTAGTCAGGCAATAACTTTTTATTTTCTAAAGCTCGAACACCAGTCAACTGAAAAACCTGAGTCACTACAAACAATATTAATAAACTTCCTGGCAGATTAAAACTGTGTGCCCGACCGAGACTCGAACTCGGGACCTTTGCCTTTCGCGGGCAAGTGCTCTACCATCTGAGCTACCGAAGCACGACACACGCCCGGTACTCACAGCTTTACTTCTGCCAGTATCTCGTCTCTTACCTTCCAAACTTTACTGAAGCTCTCCTGCGAACCTTGCAGAACTAGCACTCCTGAAAGAAAGGATATAGCGGAGACATGGCTTAGCCACAGCCTGGGGGATGTTCCCAGAATGAGATTTTCACTCCGCAGCGGAGTGTGCGCTGATATGAAAGTTCCTGGCAGATTAAAACTGTGTGCCCGACCGAGACTCGAACTCGGGACCGAGTTCGACTCTCGGTCGGGCACACAGTTTTAATCTGCAAGGAACTTTCATATCAGCGCACACTCCGCTGCAGAGTGAAAATCTCATTCTGGAAATATTAATAAAAATCAAAGAGTAAAGCAGATTGTCTGTGCGCTCGTCGCCACAGAATAATGCTTCGTTTCATTGTGCATTCACAGATGTTCTTCTAGCGACTCCGACTCAGCTTTTTGTTCAAAAAAATGTTGACATGTGTGTGAAATCTTATAAGACTTAGCTGCTAACGTCATCAGTCCCTAAGCTTACACACTACTTAACCTAAATTATCCTAAGGACAAACACACACACCCATGCCCGAGGGAGGACTCGAACCTCCGCCGGTACCAGCAAAATGGTTCAAATGGCTCTGAGCACTATGCGACTTAACTTCTGAGGTCATCAGTCGCCTAGAACTCAGAACCAATTAAACCTAACTAACGTAAGGACATCACACACATCCATGCCCGAGGCAGGATTCGAACCTGCGACCGTAGCGGTCGCTTGGTTCCAGACTGTAGCGCCCAGAACCGCACGGCCACTCCGGCCGGCACCGGTACCAGCCGCACAGTCTATGACTGCAGCGCCCTACACCGCTCGGCTAATCCCGCGCGGCCCAGCTTTTTGTATTTAGCGCCATTTAGATATCATCAAAAAACTCTTCCTGGCGCCACGGCACACTATTCAGTTGAAGCTACTGACAGCTGCTCACTCTACATAATGTAACTCACGTCTAACGAGAGCTGCTTCAGCAGCACGAATTTTAAAGGTTTCCGTGGTGATCTTAATTTGTGTACATTATTTGTTCAGTAACGGCAGAGTCTAAAGAAGAGACATTCTACTCGTATGTACTTGCCGCACTCAAAGAATGTCGCCAGAGAATTACCTGCCAGCAGAGCAGAAACTTGCAGGGAAATATCAGTATATTTCATGCCGGTCAGTATATTTCTTCCTGGCTCAAATCAAATAGCTCTGAGCACTATGGGACTTAACATCTGAGGTCATCAGTCCCATAGAACTTAGAACTACTTAAACCTAATGCCATCACACACATCCATGTTCGAGGCAGGATTCGAACCTGGGACGGTAGTAGTCGCACGGTTCCGGACTGAAGCGCCTGGAAACGCTCGTCCACAGCGGCCGGATTTCCCTTGCGTAGGAATGGCAAATTAGCAATAGTGGCCAGGCGAATCAACCTACAATCCTAGCAAACAAATGAAGAGGCGTGTTAGAGAAGACACAAGTGCAGATATTCTTACTGCAATAAATATCGACCTACACATTTCTACACGACGGTTAGCATCGTCTTCTACGATGATTAGAAGTTTGGAGAATTCTATAGGATAGTCTGTGACGGGGTTATCTGACCTATGTTATGGTACATCTACTACTACTAATCGTTTACGGTTCTGTAAAAATCTTAATGAAGTTTGTATGTATCAATTTTTCATTCTGTAATTTTTTCTTTTTCTGTTTAAGTTGCTTATCTTGTATTGAATGACTTTGTGTGTACAGATGTTATGCAATGTGCTGCGCCAAATCTGTACTGTTGTTTACTGTGTAATATTATTTCCACGTATTTGTGTAATTTCGTTGTAATTTTAGAAGTTTCGGGCCGTTAGGAAAATTAATATCTGTGATTGATGTTACGAAGGGAGAGACAATTGAAGAGCGATGGTGAAACTTTCATAGTACTTGCAGCGGATCCTGAAGCAGTTTGGAATTCCTGTTTGATGGTCTGGATAGATGTCTGCCTGTTACACACTACGACCCTCTTCGACAGTCGGCGCTCTCTGTCAGTCAACAGACGAGGTCGGCCTGTACGATTTTGTGCTGTACGTGTCCCTTCACGTTTCCATTTCACTATCACACCGGAAACAGTGGACCTATGGATGTTTAGGAGTGTGGAAATCTCGCGTACAGACGTATGACACAAGTGACACCCAATCACCTGACCACATTCGAAGTCCGTGAGTTCCGCGGAGCGCCCCATTCTGCTCTCTCATGATGTCTAATGACTACTGAGGTCGCTGATATGGAATGCCTGGCAGTAGGTGCCAGCACAATGCACCTAATATGAAAAACGTATGGTTTTGGGGGTGTCCGGATACTTTTGAGCACATAATGTATACAGGGTTATTACAAATGATTGAAGCAATTTCACAGCTCTACAATAACTTTATTATTTGAGATATTTTCACAATGCTTTGCACACACATACAAAAACTCAAAAAGTTTTTTTAGGCATTCACAAATGTTCGATATGTGCCCCTTTAGTGATTCGGCAGACATCAAGCCGATAATCAAGTTCCTCCCACACTCGGCGCAGCATGTCCCCATCAATGAGTTCGAAAGCATCGTTGATGCGAGCTCGCAGTTCTGGCACGTTTCTTGGTAGAGGAGGTTTAAACACTGAATCTTTCACATAACCCCACCGAAAGAAATTGCATGAGGTTAAATCGGGAGAGCGTGGAGGCCATGACATGAATTGCTGATCGTGATCTCCACCACGAAAGATCCATCGGTTTTCCAATCTCCTGTTTAAGAAATGCCGAACATCATGATGGAAGTGCGATGGAGCACCATCCTGTGGTACGTTTAGCTCCCTGCTTGCTTTATTCGTCGACTTCCGTGGGCTATGCGTGAAACTTGCCCGCACGCATTCAACCGTTTCTTCGCTCACTGTTGGCCGACCCGTTGATTTCCCCTTACAGCGGCATCCAGAAGCTTTAAACTGCGCTTACCATCGCCGAATGGAGTTAGCAGTTGGTGGATCTTTGTTGAACTTCGTCCTGAAGTGTCGTTGCACTGTTATGACTCACTGATGTGAGTGCATTTCATGCACGACATACGCTTTCTCGGCTCCTGTCGCCATTTTGTCTCACTGCGCTCTCGAGCGCTCTGGCGGCAGAAACCTGAAGTGCGGCTTCAGCCGAACAAAACTTTATCAGTTTTTCTACGTATCTGTAGCGTGTCGTGACCATATGTCAATGAATGGAGCTACAGTGAATTTATGAAATCGCTTCAATCATTTGTAACAGCCCTGTATACTTGTAGGACACTTTGGAAATCATTGTAGTACACTTTGCCGAATGACAGTCCGTTTAACTTTTCATAAAACAGTCTTAATCAAACGGAAATGGTATCGGAATCAGTGTAAAGACGAAGAATAAGTAGAAGAAGTTAGGACTGTTTTAAGTCGCTTACTTCTTGACGCGTACCGCGTAGAGTGGCGGTGTAAGTTTAGGCAGGCTATGATCGAACTGGAACGGCAAGCACATTGGCCAGAGAGAGTGCGGTTTTCCACGCCCGTTGAGGAAAATGTTGGGCTTATCTTAGCTTACTGCTTCAGAAAGCACTACGGACAAACAGTTAAAATACGACGACACGCAGAACACAGTTCACACTAATCACAGACAGTGACGCACGCGACTTCCCTCTCTTCGGAAAATGGCGGCAAAGACAAATAAATATAAAACTGACAAAACTCGAGTACACTGGAGCCTCTTCTAGACGGAGTAAGAAACGCTAGCGGAAAGAACTCGCTCACATTCCATATGTGTGTTCCTTCTAGTTTGTTAATCAAGGTCTGTATTTGTACTACTGTGTACTATGGGATGATGAAGCCACTACCAAATATAATGGAGAGCTAAATGTCCACAATGCTGATTACAGGTGAGAAGAAACCCCTCACTGCCTACGTCATTAGGACAACGAGCATATGTAGAGCATGAATATCTAATGGGGACTAATTTATGACAAAGTAATCGGACATTACTTTTTGGTGAGTAGGTTTGGTTAATTCGGGGGGAGGGGTCCGATGTGATTAGGGAAGGATGGGGAAGGACGTCGGCCGTGCGCTTTCAAAGAAACCATCCCGGCATTTGCCTGAAGTGATTTAGCGAAGTCATGGAAAACCTAATTCACGATGGCCGGACGCGCGTTTGAACCGTCGTCCTTCCGAATGCGAGTCCAGTGCGCTATCGACTGCTCCACCTCGCTCGGTCATTATTTTTTGTGGACAGTTAAATTATAAGAGATTTCCAGTCTTTCCTACACGTACTGTCAGAGTTACACTAGCAACACGGTTACTAATGCGGCTGCAGTAAGATGAGTCTAGCACATTTTAACTCCGTATCCAGGCGTGCTTGAAATTAAGTTTTTCTGGTCTGTGGGTTGGTAGGAAAGGGCCCGTGGCCTACTCACCTCGGTCGAGAGATTTAGCTCCCCTCGGTCATTTCTTTTGGAGGTCCACTGAAGATACTGTGTACCATCAGAGTCCTACAACACGGGATTATACGAAAGAGTTTGCGAAGCACAGAGGCCGGCCGCTCCCAGTTGCACCAATGCTTCGGGGAAGTCAGAGCGTACACAGGCAGGAGTGGCTGAGTTCATGTTGTTGATGTGGTCTTCAGTCTTCAGACTGGTTTGATGCAGCTCTCCATGCTACTTTATCCTGTGCAAGCTTCTTCATATCCCAGTAACTACTGCAGCCTACATCCTTCTGAATCTGCTTAGTGTATTAATCTCTTGGTCTCCCTCTACGATTTTTACCCTCCACTCTGCCCTCCAATACTAAATTGGTGATCCCTTGATACCTCAGAACATGTCCTACCAAACGATCCGTTCTTCTAGTCAAGCTGTGCGACAAATTTCTCTTCTCCCCAATTCTATTCAGTACCTCCTCATTAGTTACGTGGTATACCCATTTAATCGTCAGCTTTCTTCTGTAGTACCACATTTCGAAAGCTTCTATTCTCTTCTTGTCCAAACTATTTATCGTCCATGTTTCACTTCCATACATGGCTACACTCCATACAAATACTTTCAGAAACGAATTCCTGACTCTTAAATCTATATTCGATGTTAACAAATTTCTCTTCTTCAGAAACGCTTTCCTTGCCACTGCTAGTCTACATTTTATATCCTCTCTACTTCGACCATCATCACTTATTTTGCTCCCCAAATAGCAAAACTCCTTTACTACTTTAAGTGTCTCATTCCTTAATCTAATACCCTCAGCATCACCGAATTTAATTCGACTACATTCCATTATCCTCGTTTTTCTTTTGTTGATGTTCCCCTTATATCCTCCTTTCAAAACACTATCCATTCCAATCAACTGCTCTTCCAAGTCCTTTGTTGAGTTCATAACAAGAGGGAATTCATTCTGAACTGCCGTTACCGTAAAACTACACAGAATAATGTGATACTTTATAATAATCTTTTATGTGTTAAAATTGCAGATAAAGTTTATTCAAAGCTCAAAATGTGTGAAAAAGTTTTTCCCTCATTGCAACATCAACAAGCACACACATAATTGTATAGACTTTCTCTTTCTTTGCTCACCTTTTGAACAAATCGTCAGCTCCCGGAAGAGATTTGCTTGATATCACTAAAGCTGTGCGAAATAAAAAATGGCGCTGTTTTTTTCAAAGCTACTATTTTTTTTTTATAATGATCGTATTTCGAACGCTGAAGATGCACGTTTTCTCCATTCCCATCAGCTTTCATGCAGTGCAGGTTTCAACATTCCGTTGGACCTCACCGGTTTGCCCAAAACGCATTTCACCCGAAAATGACCAGACGCGCCGATTCCGAGAGAAAGTGCCCGTACAGCAGGTCTCAACCACCCTCTGTAGGGGCAACAGTGGTCTACCTAACAGCAAAAACCCAGTGTTGAGAGAATTATTCTGCATAAACCTTTTAAAAATTCCTTGCAAATTTTTCAGCCTTTAATACTTTAGCGAAGTGGCTTTCTACAACCGTCAGGTACTTAAAGATCTTCATGTTTGACCATCGGCTGTACAAATAAACCTTTATACTCTACCGGTTTCGGTCTCTCAGACCATTATCACAGGAAGAAAAGACAAAAATATCAGATGGAAAAGCGCTTCATCAAATATCACGACATTAAACAGCTTGAAGTTGGTCTTACAATAATACACCACCAAATGTAAAGGAATTATTATGAACAACGATCTCAGTTGACAAGAGAACAACACAGATGACATGTTGGATAATAACATCAAGGAATAGAGGGCATTCTTTCGAGCCCCTACTGAACACGTGATCTGTGTTTTTGTCTTGTCAGTTTGAATCGTTCATGATAATTCCTTTACATTTGGTCATGTAACACCGATTCAATGCTTTTTAAGGTCGTTATATGTGATAGACAGTTTTTGCCTTTCCTTCCTGTGATGATGATCTGAGAGACTGAAACAGGTGGAGATTAAAGGTTTGTTTGTACAACTGGTGGTCAAAATGCAGTTCTTTAAGTTTTCAGCCTTTATCCACTTCATATTTACGAGAACGTAGATTCGCACAGTATCAAAATTCCTGTGCAGTTATTCATTCCTCAACACATATTTGCCGTTAATTTTCGAAAGCTGAAGTAGCTGCTTTGTTGTAGAAACTGCTTCAATGGATTTTCAGACAGCATTTCTGAGAAGGAGATGGTCTTCAGCAATCACACTGACACATTAGGCAGCGAAAAATGGTTCTCCGTTTCTTATAATATCTTATCGCCGGTGACGGTGTCCTGGCAATACTTGACAAATGCTTGAGCGATGACAGGGGAGAGGCTCCCCTTAGGTGTGCCTGGTCCATCCCCGGCCAAGTTTCGTAACCTGTTTACGACACAGCTGGCTGGGGCGCGCTTCGCGAAGACAATGCCGTCCGCGGGCGCCCTGGCCAAGTCGCTGCCTCACACATGCGTAACTGTGCGTCAGTCTAGAAGACTCTCGTCACTTCGGAGTCGGGGAGAAAGCAGACTGCAGAGCTGACAAGTAGTCATTACATCCACTAATAACACAGGTCTTTGCATAAAATTCAGAGGATTTCGTTGCTCACAGACGATTAATGAAAAGGCGCACCATGGTTGGACGACAAATACAGGGTTATTACAAATGATTGAAGCGATTTCACAGCTCCACAGTAACTTTATTATTTGAGATATTTTCACAATGCTTTGCACACACATACAAAAACTCAAAAAGTTTTTTTAGGCATTCACAAATGTTCGATATGTGCCCCTTTAGTGATTCGGCAGATATCAAGCCGATAATCAAGTTCCTCCCACACTCTGCGCAGCATGTCCCCATCAATGAGTTCGAAAGCATCGTTGATGCGAGCTCGCAGTTCTGGCACGTTTCTTGGTAGAGGAGGTTTAAATACTGAATCTTTCACATAACGCCACAGAAAGAAATCGCATGGGGTTAAGTCGGGAGAGCGTGGAGGCCATGACATGAATTGCTGATCATGATCTCCACCACGACCGATCCATCGGTTTTCCAATCTCCTGTTTAAGAAATGCCGAACATCATGATGGAAGTGCGCTGGAGCACCATCCTGTTGAAAGATGAAGTCGGCGCTGTCGGTCTCCAGTTCTGGCATGAGCCAATTTTCCGCGGGCTACGCGTGAAACTTGCCCGCACGCGTTCAACCGTTTCTTCGCTCACTGCAGGCCGACCCGTTGATTTCCCCTCACAGAGGCATCCAGAAGCTTTAAGCTGCGCATACCATCGCCGAATGGAGTTAGCAGTTGGTGGATCTTCGTTGAACTTCGTCCTGAAGTGTCGTTGCACTGTTATGACTGACTGATGTGAGTGCATTTCAAGCACGACATACGCTTTCTCGGCTCCTGTCGCCATTTTCTCTCACCGCGCTGTCGAGCGCTTTGGCGGCAGAAACCTGAAGTGCGGCTTCAGCCGAACAAAACTTTATGAGTTTTTCTACGTATCTGTAGTGTGTCGTGACCATATGTCAATGAATGGAGCTACAGTGAATTTATGAAATCGCTTCAGTCATTTGTAATAGCCCTGTAGTATGTTATTCAAGCTACTTTTGTATAGGTGTGCAGGCTGAGTTGTACACCGTTGAACCTCAAACAAGACATGACTGTGCAAAAGCTGTATAAAACTGGTGCACACAGTACTCATGCTGACAATCCATGGTGCGCCAGACGCCGTCGCGCGGTCTGAATGTGTACCCATCGTACAACAACCAATTTACTCATTTCTTGATTCAACGTAGATGCCGTGGCTGAATGGATTGGCTAATAATACGTCTGTCCTCTCCGGCGCTAGCCGCATGGGGCTGTTGAGATCCTGCATGGCGTTGAGAGTGGCCCTCCCGAACCCGTGGATTCCATATAAGCATGACAGTCGTGGTACCACGGCCAATGCGAGCAACGAATGACCATTAACTGGAGTCTTGATGGTCCATGATGACACCGCTGTCGAATTCGGACACGTTTTCGTAGACTGTTATCTTTCTTCCATGAGAAATAATCTTCTCACAAACAAACAACATTCGTATTCGATTAAATGAATGATAAACCTGCTGCACAATACTTCCTTACATACAGAATGTAGGTCGCGTTATTGCTAATGGCGTTACTGCTATATGCTTCGTGCGGTTGCACGAAAACGCTAATCTTCTGCACATCAAAGCGTGTCAGTTTGTTGGTTGATTGGTTGATTTGGGGGAGGGCATCAAACAGCGAGTCATCGGTCCCATCGGATTAGGGAAGGAAGGGGGAGAAAATCGGCCGTGCCCTATCAAGGGAACCATCCCGGCAATTGCCTGAAGCGATATAGGGAAGTTACAGAAGACCTTAAATCAGGAGGCCTGACGCGAGTTTGAACCGTCGTCCTTCCAATGCGAGTGCAGTGTGCTAGCTACTGCGCCACCTCGATCGACAATCTGGCGTTTGTTCGGTGCCGCCTTTAGGGTGTGGCAGTTTTATTTAGTATTCATCCTGCAACAGATTATGAATGGATGAAAAGCTCTCAACGTACGTGGTACCTATGGTAAGAAACCATGTTGCATCCATGAATGTCATACTTAGGTCTTCTGGCAAAAATGATGAGCGTGACACTCGTCGAAACGCTACCGCATCTCGTCACGGCCACCTAGCCGGGAAGCCGAGAGCTTTTAATCACCACAATACGTGGGATAGCCGGTCGGAGTAACCGAGCGGTTCTAGGCGCTACAGTCTGGAAGCGCGCGGCCGCTACGGTCGCAGGTTCGAATCCTGTCTCGGGCATGGATGTGTGTGATGTCCTTAGGTTAGTTAGGTTTAAGTAGTTCTAAGTTCTAGGGGACTGATGACCTCAGAAGTTAAGTCTCATAGTGCCCAGAGCCATTTGAACCATTTTTTTATGTGTGGGATACTCGACATTCATATGTAGTTCGTAAACATTTCTCCTAGCTGTCAAATATTGATTTGACAGTTATGAAAAGACTTTAGGACTAAGGTGTCAGGCCTGAGAGCACGAACGAAACTTTGGATTTCAATAACTATTTCCTTTTGGTATTTAAAAAATTCATGTAAAAATTCAAGTAAGCAACTATCTTTCAGTAACAAATAGAGGCATCAGTAGCTAGTCTACAAATTCTACATTGATTAATTTTTGGGTTCAGTAAACTTAGACACTTCGCAGTTGGTTCAAATGGCTCTGAGCACTATGGGACTTAACAGCTGTGGTCATCAGTCCCCTAGAAGTTAGAACTACTTAAAACTAACTAACCTAAGGACATCACACACATCCATGCCCGAGGCAGGATTCGAACCTGCGACCGTAGCAGTCGCGCGGTTCCGGACTGCGCGCCTAGAACCGCGAGACCACCGCGACCGGCCTTCGCAGTTGCTTATGAGCACAAGTGGCTAGGAATTCTTTTAGAGTCAGAGAAGGGATGGCGTGACCGACACAATACTTATGCGACCTAGATTCCTATTCTTACTACTTATTGTCTATTAAAGAAATAGCACCCTTCTTCAGGAATCAATACAAAATTAAACTGGAGTAGTTTAGTCATCAGTATCTGTTACTTTTTCATGGGAAATCATTCAGTAATGAGTATAGTGAATTACGGTTAGCTCCTTCAGGTAATTGCTTCTACAATTCCACTGGAGCAAATACAACTTGCAAGACGATTGTAGGGGAGAAAGTAATATCGTTAGCTAGGTCAATGGCCTTTTTCCGGTATCTCGAAAGCCTCTTCTAGTCACAGAATTAATGAATTTTATTAGACTGATAAAATTCAGATAAAAACGATTAATAATCGAAGGGTAAGTAGGCACGTGATCACGAATACACGCACGCACTGTAACTCCGTTGGTACGAACAAAAGAACTGAAGTTACAAAAAGTTTTTTCGGAATCTATCACACTGTCGGCTTATCTGTTCAAAGTCCTTTCAAATCGTATTTACTAAGAGTCAGTTTGGTCGTACTTATCTGGTTATTCTCCACACAATTGAGGTGAAAAATCCGCGAAGAAGGTTAGAAAACACTCAACTCCGTCAGTGTCTTGATTGTCACAGTTAAAAGGGACAGTGTTTCATTGTTCCCTAAGGTTCGAAGTTGCGCCACACGATAGCAAAGTTGTGGATATTCCCTTTAGAGCAGACGTGAACGATATCTGGTACACTCATCTTACGGCCACTTCAATCATTACTGTGAAACGCTTTTCATCTGTAGTGACGTTCAATAAATTATTTCGTCTCCATGAATCGCAGCGTAAGAAATTGTTGGGAATCGTTTTCAGTAAGTATCTGGCGCAGCATTTTTAGCGACCAGTAGCTGCCGACATTGAAGGTAATGCTGCCTTGACTGTAAACGTTGTCTCCTCTACGTGCTTCAACTTACGCTCTCAATTACGTTATCAGTACTTTGTTGAGACAACAAGAAAAAGAGATTTGTCTACTAATGGACACTACAGTATAGTAACAAATATCATAAACAAGGAACTACACCAGTGAATAATAGCCTTTTTCTTTGCCGTATTTATTACCTGTTCAATGAGACGATAAAACTACACTATGCACTAAATTTTGCATTGTGTACAGACTCATTGTGTAATTATATTTGTCATATATTATTTAAATTTAGTGATATCTCTGAACCGTTGCATGAAAGCTCAGTTTGCTCCTAGCTGCCGGACAGTGGGACTGTCTTCTACGTGTGCTGCTGTTTCCATGAATAAAAACTGCTAATACTTTACCTGAAACAAATGCGAGTGTCACTCCTGCTAACTACACTCCTGGAAATGGAAAAAAGAACACATTGACACCGGTGTGTCAGACCCACCATACTTGCTCCGGACACTGCGATAGGGCTGTACAAGCAATGATCACACACACGGCACAGCGGACACACCAGGAACCGCGGTGTTGGCCGTCGAATGGCGCTAGCTGCGCAGCATTTGTGCACCGCCGCCGTCAGTGTTAGCCAGTTTGCCGTGGCATACGGAGCTCCATCGCAGTCTTTAACACTGGTAGCATGCCGCGACAGCGTGGACGTGAACCGTATGTGCAGTTGACGGACTTTGAGCGAGGGCGCATAGTGGGCATGCGGGAGGCCGGGTGGACGTACCGCCGAATTGCTCAACACGTGGGGCGTGAGGTCTCCACAGTACATCGATGTTGTCGCCAGTGGTCGGCGGAAGGTGCACGTGCCCGTCGACCTGGGACCGGACCGCAGCGACGCACGGATGCACGCCAAGACCGTAGGATCCTACGCAGTGCCGTAGGGGACTGCACCGCCACTTCCCAGCAAATTAGGGACACTGTTGCTCCTGGGGTATCGGCGAGTACCATTCGCAACCGTCTCCATGAAGCTGGGCTACGGTCCCGCACACCGTGAGGCCGTCTTCCGCTCACGCCCCAACATCGTGCAGCCCGCCTCCAGTGGTGTCGCGACAGGCGTGAATGGAGGGACGAATGGAGACGTGTCGTCTTCAGCGATGAGAGTCGCTTTTACCTTGGTGCCAATGATGGTCGTATGCGTGTTTGGCGCCGTGCAGGTGAGCGCCACAATCAGGACTGCATACGACCGAGGCACACAGGGCCAACACCCGGCATCATGGTGTGGGGAGCGATCTCCTACACTGGCCGTACACCACTGGTGATCGTCTAGGGGACACTGAATAGTGCACGGTACATCCAAACCGTCATCGAACCCATCGTTCTACCATTCCTAGACCGGCAAGGGAACTTGCTGTTCCAACAGGACAATGCACGTCCGCATGTATCCCGTGCCACCCAACGTGCTCTAGAAGGTGTAAGTCAATTACCCTGGCCAGCAAGATCTCCGGATCTGTCCCCCATTGAGCATGTTTGGGACTGGATGAAGCGTCGTCTCACGCGGTCTGCACGTCCAGCACGAACGCTGGTCCAACTGAGGCACCAGGTGGAAATGGCATGGCAAGCCGTTCCACAGGACTACATCCAGCATCTCTACGATCGTCTCCATGGGAGAATAGCAGCCTGCATTGCTGCGAAAGGTGGATATACACTGTACTAGTGCCGACATTGTGCATGCTCTGTTGCCTGTGTCTATGTGCCTGTGGTTCTGTCAGTGTGATCATGTGATGTATCTGACCCCAGGAATGTGTCAATAAAGTTTCCCCTTCCTGGGACAATGAATTCACGGTGTTCTTATTTCAATTTCCAGGAGTGTAGTTACCTACCTAGAACGCACACATTATTTATCAACATCCCACATCATCTGGTGTATGGTACAAGCGGTACTAAGGGATTGCCCTGGACATTTCACAGCTTGTAGTGTTATACGTGTTCATTATATTGGACAGAAAAATGCAGATGGGTAAGTCAGCCGCTGCAAATTACATCTTGAGAATTCTTTCAAATGTGCAGTTTGCCGTTCAGAATGCATCTCGACCACAGCTAGTTCATTAATGACGGAAAACTGACGTTGTCGCACGAAAATGAGTGAATGACTCAAATAAAAAAACACCATCCCGCCGCATTCGCCTTAACGGATCAAGAAACCCACGTAAGATCTTGATATTGGTGACCGAAAAGTAGTTTAAAGCTTGCTCCTTCCAACTGATAGCTGACTCCGTCAATCATTATACACACCGCTAGAGGCAGAAACACACACAGCACTAGAAGTGGAAATAAAGAAAGAAGGAAATGATTGCATCTCTTCACGAAACAATACTAGTTATCATGTAACACAGATAATACAATTTACAAGCACAGCGATTACCAACAGGCAGGTAACGTAATTTTAGCATTTATTCGTAAAATTATGAAGCCGAACCAACTTGCAATGTTTAATTGCATTATTTTACTCAATGTATCACGAAAAACGTTGTAGTTCGCGTTATTACTTACTACAAATATGCAAGGACAATAGCTAAAAATGTCTGTAATGCTACCATCTTCCTGCATGGTGTAACCTCCCCACAATAATCATAATAAAAATGAAAATGAACCATGAACCAGGTGTAACCTCCCCTCGGAAATAAGAATTAAATGAATTTTAAATAAAGTAACCTCGGAACAAAATTGGCTCCCATTTATAATCTCTGTGCAGAAATGCATTCACATTTAATGTTCCCACAAAATTCTTTTCTCATTTAATGTTAAGTTCGAAACAGAAACATTCCTAAACCCAAAAAAAAAAATTAAAAAAAGGAAATTTCAGTAACCTGGTAAATTTTATGACGACAGCAGCGCTGCGCCACGGCCCTGTATTCTGAATAAAAAAAAAGCAAAAATTCTTACCTCAATAAAAACTGCGAATATATCTGCTCTTACCTAAAAAAATTTCGGCACAGCTCCGTGCAATGCTGGCCTATGCTTTGTGACTCGTGAAAGGAATTAATTATTCATTGGATAAAATCTTTAAACTGAAATGAATGCTTTTTTTAAAAAAAATTACTTTATATTATAAAAATTATTATTGGGGCATTTTTTGAAAGAAATTGGATGACAGTTAACATACATTACTAGATATGCGCAAGGCTGCTTCTTTACCTTCTCCAATAATACCCATCCTCCAGAGTCCCGACCAGAGCAGACTGCCGACACGCGCAGACACGCACCGACTACTGTCGACTCACTCAGACTACTCAAGACTAATGCCGACTAGCGACAAGCAACAACTAACTACATACTGCTCTCTGGTCAGAGACTCTCCTAAGTCTTAACTGTTGCAGGCAGCGCATACATCGCATACCTCTTACAATGGCAGTTGTTAAATGTTTGCACATAGCTGAAACTTCAGACCGTCCAATGCTAACTGCTGCGTTTGTTCCTCAGTAACATATGGATTATAAGTTAATCATCTAACATTAAATCTAGAACTTAATGTCAGAAATAGTAAACCTTCCTAAAGGTTGTATAAAAAAAACTATGTAGAATATACAGGACTCTAAACTGTCTCAACATTTAACTTGTTGACTACGGAAAGGCCTGTCCTCTTTAAGAATGTTGACACTGAGACCGGTTTAAGGAATCGTACTGCAGTTATGTCTACAATTAGCGGCTTGGCACAGGGGCTGCAAAGAATGGCAACAACGTCTAAATGTCCGGTAGTCGTGCGGCATATAAAGGGCGGTGAAAAAGTTCCCGGTCGAAAGCCATGAAGTGTAGAGCCTGTATGCCAATCAAGCAAAATTGCCGTGTGTATCGACGCAGTCTTCCATCGACGCACGAAGTTGAACATACCCGTTTAGTAAAACGCAGTGTCCTGCTGCGTGGATAAGTCCGCACCTGCATGCCACATGTCCTCGTCCGACATGAATCGTCGACTCTTCAAGGCCTTTTTCAGGAACCGAAGGTATACAACCGCATGGTGAGTGATCGGGACTATGCGGCGGGTCCTCGAGTGTCTGCCACTTGATTTTGACTCTCAGACAGACCGGCGTCTTGAGTCGAATCGCGATTATCACGAAACTTGGCGCACCATTCCACAACAGTGATTTTTAATTGACATGCTGCCCCATACACATACTTCATTTTCCGATGGATGTCCAACGGCGTTTGTCCTTCGGCACGTTGATCCTGATTGGACGCATTTGGCAATAACGTTTTAACAGTTCACGTTTCCACGTAGCGCACACACGTCGGAAAGACGCCACTGCCACACTAACCCGAATTTGTGACGTTAGTGGCCTCCAGTGGAAAAAACACTCGCTTTTGGTGTCACCACTTAATATGAAGATAGTTACCATTTGAAACTAGACTGCCGTGGGTAAGCAGGCCAATGACGAGCGCTTTCTGGGTCACGCTGGTGTTGCACCGAAACGCGAGGGGCCTGGGGTGGCCGAGAGGTTCTAGGCACTACAGTCTGGAACCGCGCGACCGCTACGGTCGCAGGTTCGAAGCCTGCCTCGGGTATGGATGTGTGTGATGTCCTTAGGTTAGTTAGGTTTAAGTAGTTCTAAGTTCTAGGGGACTGATGACCTCAGCAGTTAAGTCCCATAGTGCTCAGAGCCTTTTGAACCAATTTTTGAAACGCGAGGAGCGCAACAATCTTAACGGTAACGATGTGCAGCAATCTCACTGGACCAAAATGACGTTGTGTTTGCTAGGTAGTCGTTTACAGGACTTCTATCACAGCAACAATGAATGGTAGAATATATTTGGTCGCACTACCTGTTGTGTTCACTGTCATAATATCTCTCAGCTACTTTAGGTCTCAGTTACTGCAGTTAAAGCTTCGTATTTACAGACATTTGTCTTCGGCCAGTTACAAATTGTACTAGGCGGCAGTAACTTAACTTTTGTGATTCATTTTCGTTGGAGCATTACACCATCACGTCTAAAGCCAGTTGTGAAACTGGACTAGAAAATAATTAGGTTATTAGGGATTCGTAGGGCAAACTTAGTACGACGCTTTAACTGGGAGCGTGTAAATATACACAGTACTGAGTCGAACAGCTGTTGGTGCCGCAGCCACACAGCATGTGCGACGTAATGACGAACGATGTCACTGTATATGCTTAAGTATGAACCTGTATTTTTGCCAATAGTGTGTAGCAACCTACAAACCCGATTTTACGTTTCTTCCGAAACTCAGTTTCGATTTAAGAGGGTTTATTGTAAATAAATTATTAAGATATGAAATTAAGCCTTGAAGTCTCATACGCTATCTTTGACCGTTTAGGTCCGAGTAGTTAATGTGACTCCCGCGCTGTACTTCACGAATAAATGTTCGTGATTCATTATGGGCCAGATATTCATGCGTCTCGTAGTTTCTGTACAGCGTAGTGGCTGTAGGATCACGACGACCTGAGACAGTGCTTAATTTCTTTAATCAGTTTCCTTATGGTAACTGGCAGAGGCACTCCATCACTACACTGCGAATGCCAGTTTTTGCAAATGAAATGTTTAGGCGTAACGATCACTGGAATTTGAAACTGCAGGAGCTATAATTTCCGTTACGAACAGGTTAAATTACTCACCTTCAACTTCACACTAACAGTTGACCTAACTTTGTATTATCATTCCCCCTTTGCAGGGCCATCATTGAACACGAACTGCATAAAAAGCTGAGGGGATATTGCATATGCTGCGCAACAGTTACCACCCCTCTGTATTGGCTCGGTTATTTCGCTCTTCCAAAATAACTTTCACTACATTGAAGGGATCTCAAGCCGTCCTAAACATCATCAAACCATTTCCCAACTATCTTCCAGCAACTGCTTCCATTTATCTTCCGACGCCCCTGGAATGTATTCATGTGCAAAAACGTTAGAAGCAAATTTTTGACTGGAGAAGTGATATGAGCATAAATATCTTTCATAAGCTTCAAAGTTTACTGAAAGTAAACACTTTGACTGATATGGTGCTCATAATGAAAAATCGTCAGACAATGAAAGGGATATTTTGAAGTTCTGGTTAGACAGTTAATTTATGGCAAAGAAAACTGCCAGCTGTCACTTTTCGACTGTAGCGTTTTTCGAAAAAATTGGAAATTTGTGGAAAGGTTCAAAAATGGTTCAAATGGCTCTGAGCACTATGGGACTCAACTTATGAGGTCGTCAGTCCCCTAGAACTTAGAACTATTTAAGCCTAACTAACCTAAGGACATCACACACATCCATGCCCGAGACAGGATTCGAACCTACGACCGTAGCGCTCGCTCGGTTCCACACTGTAGCGCCTAGAACTGCTCGGTCACATCGGCCGGCTTTGTGGTAAGGACTTATGGGACCAAACTGCTAAGGCTATCGGTCCCTAAGCTTACACACTACTTAGTGTGACTGAAACTAACATACGCTAAGGATAACACACACACACACACACACACACACACACACACACACACACACACACACACACACACCTATGCCTGAGGGAGGACTGGAACCTCCGACGAGGGGAGCTGCGAGGACCATGACAAGACACCTTAGACCAGTGCTGGCCAGAAATTCTGCACGCGTGCGGTGCTCCTGCACCGGGTCACAGCGTGCACGCCGCAGCCGTCAGTGTTCAGGTAGTGCATGTTTCTACGCACAGATGTCGCTCTATCCACTTGCTGGGATACTCTGTACCGGCGCATTCTAGTGCTCTTTCCACAGCTTGCAAGCCAACCATGGGAAGGTATTTCGCGTATTAAACATTTAAAATGCTGTCGCAGTCTACTCATTGAGACGTCTACATTTATGTTAACAGTTTAACCCAGTAAGACTTGTAATACAGTTAACAACCGTGGGTTTTTATTAAGGCAGCTTGACTGACGGCACGTAAATACGCGTAATGTTTTTGATCTACACTCCTGGAAATTGAAATAAGAACACCGTGAATTCATTGTCCCAGGAAGGGGAAACTTTATTGACACATTCCTGGGGTCAGATACATCACATGATCACACTGACAGAACCACAGGCACATAGACACAGGCAACAGAGCATGCACAATGTCGGCACTAGTACAGTGTATATCCACCTTTCGCAGCAATGCAGGCTGCTATTCTCCCATGGAGACGATCGTAGAGATGCTGGATGTAGTCCTGTGGAACGGCTTGCCATGCCATTTCCACCTGGCGCCTCAGTTGGACCAGCGTTCGTGCTGGACGTGCAGGCCGCGTGAGACGACGCTTCATCCAGTCCCAAACATGCTCAATGGGGGACAGATCCGGAGATCTTGCTGGCCAGGGTAGTTGACTTACACCTTCTAGAGCACGTTGGGTGGCACGGGATACATTCGGACGTGCATTGTCCTGTTGGAACAGCAAGTTCCCTTGCCGGTCTAGGAATGGTAGAACGATGGGTTCGATGACGGTTTAGATGTACCGTGCACTATTCAGTGTCCCCTCGACGATCACCAGTGGTGTACGGCCAGTGTAGGAGATCGCTCCCCACACCATGATGCCGGGTGTTGGCCCTGTGTGCCTCGGTCGTATGCAGTCCTGATTGTGGCGCTCACCTGCACGGCGCCAAACACGCATACGACCATCATTGGCACCAAGGCAGAAGCGACTCTCATCGCTGAAGACGACACGTCTCCATTCGTCCCTCCATTCACGCCTGTCGTGACACCACTGGAGGCGGGCTGCACGATGTTGGGGCGTGAGCGGAAGACGGCCTAACGGTGTGCGGGACCGTAGCCCAGCTTCATGGAGACGGTTGCGAATGGTCCTCGCCGATACCCCAGGAGCAACAGTGTCCCTAATTTGCTGGGAAGTGGCGGTGCGGTCCCCTACGGCACTGCGTAGGATCCTACGGTCTTGGCGTGCATCCGTGCGTCGCTGCGGTCCGGTCCCCGGTCGACGGGCACGTGCACCTTCCGCCGACCACTGGTGACAACATCGATGTACTGTGGAGACCTCACGCCCCACGTGTTGAGCAATTCAGCGGTACGTCCACCCGGCCTCCCGCATGCCCACTCTACGCCCTCGCTCAAAGTCCGTCAACTGCACATACGGTTCACGTCCACGCTGTCGCGGCATGCTACCAGTGTTAAAGACTGCGATGGAGCTCCGTGTGCCACGGCAAACTGGCTGACACTGACGGCGGCGGTGCACAAATGCTGCGCAGCTAGCGCCGTTCGACGGCCAACACCGCGGTTCCTGGTGTGTCCGCTGTGCCGTGCGTGTGATCATTGCTTGTACAGCCCTCTCGCAGTGTCCGGAGCAAGTATGGTGGGTCTGACACACCGGTGTCAATGTGTTCTTTTTTCCATTTCCAGGAGTGTAGTATTTAAGAAAGAGAGCACTTAGCGACTTCCAACGAACCTAGGCATGATTTCAAATAACATTAAACCAATGCAAGATTTCCTATAACTAATTCTCGGTGGCCTCAGTCACACCCACACAATTTCTGTCTCGCTGACCTCTGAACAGAATGACAACCGCAGACCTCTGGATGATCACCTGTACCATTATTGCTGTACCTTTCATCATTTCCGTCTGAAATCTGCGTAATAACCGACAATTAGATGAATGTTATGTTTTATCGACTTCAACTGAGCGTAACCCTTCACACATTTAAAAAAAAAAACAAAATGTAAGTATACAACAATCGGTTTAATGACCAATTTTCCTGATAATAATGTAACATGGAGCAGAATGAAGCAATAATGCACAGTTAGTAAACACTAATTTTTAATTATGAAAGGAATAAATCCAAACACGTTTATCACTGGTCACGCGAAATGAAATAGTTAATATCGGGCACAAAAGCACGGCTCATTGACAAACGCAAGCAATTGCGGGAGATTTTCATCACTGACGCTTGATCGAAACGACCGAGAACATAGATCTGCCGTCCTTTGCTTTTTCACAGTACCTGCCATTTCTCAGTACTTCCCTGTTAAGGGTACGGTCACCAGGAGTAAACGAGACTGGGTATGTTGCTCTCTTGCTTGTACCACAGGGAAGAGGAGCCACCGTCGTTCATTTAGGACACATGCCTACTAACAGATGTCGCTGTCGCACACGTGCGAACATGAGCAGCACTTGCGCAGTCTGCACACTGAGCAGCGTTTGGCCGGCCCTACCTTAGACCGCGCCGCTACCCCGCGCGGCTAGCGCTTTTCGAAAATTGAGCAGTTTTCCCATAATATTTGAATATTAATCAAAGTACCTTCCTGTACGTTAGTTATTCACGTAGCAAGATGCATTATTTTCGAAGTGATCTTTTGCTTCTTTGGGATATGACACACATATTCTGTTTACCAACAGCAGTGGCGTGTGAATAAGTGCCAGTTCCAGCTACTCGTTCTGGAGAAATATCAGGAAAACAGAAACACAAAACAACCTTCGGTATGCAATTCGCATAATCTACGTGTGAAAATTAAGAGTCGTGCATATAAGCAACAGCTTTACTGTGTTGACTCTTGTCTTTCGAAAGGGTTTTTATTCAGTGCCACGGCGACACCTATTAAAGATGAGTCCATGCGGCCAGTCAGACGTGCGACAGGGCGCTATATGCCTGCACATAGGTGTCATTACTGTAGTGATTTATGGAAACACAATAGCGCCACCATTTTCATTAGAACCATTTTGTACAACGCGGAAGACAACTTTTTGAAGAAGACATTCCGCTGTATTACTTTTGTATGTTAAATGAAAATGTACCTTCCCCGTCGAAATACATCGGCTGAATACTAAAACGTTCCAGTTCAAGAGAAATCTTCTGTAGTCTTTGGTCCTACAATGACACAATTTTTCAACTGCAATTTTTCATTGGTTTATACGGCAGTTTTGATTTTTAAACTGGCTGTTACGTTTATCACTGAGGAAAAACGGAGGGAGATAGAACGCGGAAAAATTACACGTCGGGGATGTTTTGCGAAGCTCTTACATCTATTGCTAGAGATAAAACAGTAACAGGCGTAAGGGTTTCAAAGAATGTTGGCTTCAGAATGTTGAAGCGTTAGAGGACGCGATATTTCTCTAGTAGCTTCAGAGAGTGTTGACAGAAGTGTTCTGCCAACGTCTGAGTACGTAGAGCCGCGAGTCACACTACTGGTACAAGAGAGAGTCGTATGTCATTGTTGGTTGGCAGATACTGAAGGGTAAGTTCAGCGGTCTAAGCGTAAAACATTGTTTTAGTCCTCGCACAATGGTCCCTTTGCACGTGGTATGTGGTCAGTATCTGTTGAGAATGTGTGTTGTTGTCTTCAGTCGCCGGCCGGGTGGCCGAGCGCTTCTAGGCGCTACAGTCTAGAACCGCGCGACTGCTACGGTCGCAGGTTCGAATCCTGTCTCGGGCATGGATGTGTGATGTCCTTAGGTTAGTTAGGTTCTAAGTTCTAGGGGACTGGTGACATCAGAAGTTAAGTCCCATGGTGCTCAGAGCCATTTGAACCATTTTGTCTTCAGTCCTGAGACTGGTTTGATGCAGCTCACCATGCTACTCTATCCTGTGCAAGCTTCTTCATCTCCCAGTACCTACTGCAGCCTACATCCTTCTGAATCTTTTTAGTGTATTCATCTCTTGGTGTCCCTCTACGATTTTTACCCTCCACGCTGCCCTCCAATACTACATTTGTGATCCCTTGATGCCTCAGAACATGTCCTACCAACCGGTCCCTTCTTCTTGTCAAGTTGTGCCACAAACTCCTTTTCTCCCCAATTCTATTCAATATCTCCTCATTAGTTATGTGATCTACTCATTTATTCTTCAGCATTCTTCAGTAGCACCACATTTCGAAAGCTTCTATTCTCTTCTTGTCCAAACTACTTATCGTCCATGATCCACTTCTATACATGGCTACACTCCATACAAATACTTTCAGAAATGACTTCCTGACACTTGAATCTATACTGGATGTTAACAAATTTCTCTTCTTCAGAGACGCTTTCCTTGCCATTGCCATTCTACATTTCATATCCTCTCAACTTCGACCATCATCAGTTATTTTGCTCCCCAAATAGCAAAACTCCTTTACTACTTTAAGTGTCTCATTTCCTAATCTAATTCCCTCAGCATTACCCGCCTTAAGTTGACTACATTCCATTATCCTCGTTTTGCTTTTGTTGATGTTCATCTTATATCCTCCTTTCAAGACACTGTCCATTCCGTTCAACTGCTCTTTCAAGTCCTTTGCTGTCTCTGACAGAATTACAATGTCATCGGCAAACCTTAAAGTTTTTATTTCTTCTCCATGGATTTTAATACCTACTCCGAATTTTTCTTTTGTTTCCTTTACTGCCTGCTCAATATACAGATTCAATAACGTCGGGGAAAGGCTACAACCCTGTCTCACTCCCTTCTCAACCGCTGCTTCTCTTTCATACCCCTTGACACCTATAACTGCCATCTGCTTTCTGTACAAATTGTAAATAGCCTTTCGCTCCCTTTTTTTTCCCCTGCCACCTTCATTATTTGAAAGAGAGTATTCCAATCAACATTGTCAAAAGCTATCTCTAAGTCTACAAATGCTAGAAACGTAGCCTTTCCTTAATCTATTTTCTAAGATAAGTCGTAGGGTCAGTATTGCCTCACGTGTTCCAACATTTCTGCGGAATCCAAACTGATCTTCGCCGAGGTCGTCTTCTACCAGTTTTTCCATTCGTCTATAAAGAATTCGCGTTAGTATTTTGCGGCTGTGGCTTATTAAACTGATTGTTCGTTAATTTTAACATCTGTCAACAACTGCTTTCGTTGGGTTAAAAAATGGTTCAAATGGCTCTGAGCACTATGGGACACAACATCTTAGGTCATAAGTCCCCTAGAACTTAGAACTACTTAAACCTAACTAACCTAAGGACATCACACACACCCATGCCCGAAGCAGGATTCGAACCTGCGATCGTAGCAGTCCCGCGGTTCCGGACTGCAGCGCCAGAACCGCTAGACCACCGCGGCCGGCCCCTTTCTTTGGGATTGGGATTATTATAGTCTTCTTGAAGTCTGAGGGTATTTCGCCTGTCTCATACATCTTGCTCACCAGATGGTAGAGTTTTGTCAGGACTGGCTTTCCAAAGGCCGTCAGTAGTTCCAATGGAATGTTGCCTACTCCGGGGGCCTTGTTTCGACTCAGGTCTTTCAGTGCTCTGTCAAACTCTTCACGCAGTATCGTATCTCGCATTTCCTCTTCATCTACATCCTCTTCCATTTCCATAATATTGTCCTCAAGTACATCGCCCTTGTATAGACCCTCTATATACTCCTTCCACCTTTCTGCTTTCCCTTCTTTGCTTAGAACTGGCTTTCCATCTGAGCTCTTGATATTCATACAAGTGACTCTCTTTGCTCCAAAGGTCTCCTTAATTTTCCTGTAGGCAGTATCTATCTAACCCCTAGTGAGATAAGCCTCTACATCCTTACATTTGTCCTCTAGCCATCCCTGCTTAGCCATTTTGCGCTTCCCGTCGATCTCATTTTTGAGACGTTTGTATTCCTTTTTACCTGCTTCATTTACTGCATTTTTATATTTGCTCCTTTCATCAATTAAATTCAATATTTCTTCTGTTACCCAAGGATTTCTACTAGCCCTCGTCTTTTTACCTACTTGATCCTCTGCTCCCTTCACTACTTCATCCCTCAGAGCTACCCATTCTTCTTCTACTGTATTTCTTTCCCCCATTCCTGTCAATTGTTCCCTTATGCTCTCCCTGAAACTCTGTACAACCTCTGATTTAGTCAGTTTATCGAGGTCCCATCTCCTTAAATTCCCACCTTTTTGCAGTTTCTTCAGTTTTAATCTACAGTTCATAACCAATAGATTGTGGTCAGAGTCCACATCTGCCCCTGAAAATGTCTTACAATTTAAAACCTGGTTCCTAAATCTCTGTCTTATTATTATATAATTTATGTTATACCTTCTAGTATCTCCAGGAGTCTTCCATGCATACAACCTTTTTTTATGATTCTTGAACCAATTTATGCTCTGTGCAAAATTCTACCAGACGGCTTCCTCTTTCATTTCTCTCCCCCAATCCATATTCCCCCACTATGTTTCCTTCTCTCCCTTTTCCCACTCTCGAATTCCAGTCACCCATGACTATTACATTTTCGTCTCCCTGCACTACCTGAATAATTTCTTTTATCTCGTCATACAGTTCATCAATTTCTTCATCATCTGCAGAGCTAGTTGACATATAAACTTGTACTACCGTAGTAGACATGGGCTTCGTGTCTATCTTGGCCACAATAATGCGTTCACCTTGCTGTTGGTGGTAGCTTACCCGCACTCCTATTTTTTTGTTGAGAATAGTTGACCTTAATGCAGGGCTTCCAAAACTATGTTTCCCGGAAAACTATTAATAACATGGCTTTTTTTGCCTTTCTGATGGTTTTTATTTTTCAGAATTTTATTGTGATTTCTGTGTGACCATCTGTCAAAAGCGTTAATGACCGCCGTTTGCAACGCGGACCACTGAGAGACGCGTAGAAACAGTCAGTGAGGTTCTGGACAGCGACGTGGAGCTCTGACCACTCCATGTCGAGATTCGACCACCAACGGGAATGCCACGAAAACATTCCCCAGACCATAACGCTTTTTCCTGCGCCTGGGCCCTTCCGAGAAATGTTGCAGGACGTTTGCTTTCACTATTGTTTTTCTTTCCCCCATTTGTGACAATTGTTCCCTTATGTTCTCCCTGAAACTCTGTACAACCTCTGGTTTAATCAGACGTATAGTTCCGGGATTGGCGTGCAAATTCCAGCTTTCCTCGCCGATGAATAGAAGTCAGCATAGGGGCATGAACCAGACGCTGTGGACTGAAATACACTCCTGGAAATGGAAAAAAGAACACATTGACACCGGTGTGTCAGACCCACCATACTTGCTCCGGACACTGCGAGAGGGCTGTACAAGCAATGATCACACGCACGGCACAGCGGACACACCAGGAACCGCGGTGTTGGCCGTCGAATGGCGCTAGCTGCGCAGCATTTGTGCACCGCCGCCGTCAGTGTCAGGCAGTTTGCCGTGGCATACGGAGCTCCATCGCAGTCTTTAACACTGGTAGCATGCCGCGACAGCGTGGACGTGAACCGTATGTGCAGTTGACGGACTTTGAGCGAGGGCGTATAGTGGGCATGCGGGAGGCCGGGTGGACGTACCGCCGAATTGCTCAACACGTGGGACGTGAGGTCTCCACAGTACATCGATGTTGTCGCCAGTGGTCGGCGGAAGGTGCACGTGCCCGTCGACCTGGGACCGGACCGCAGCGACGCACGGATGCACGCCAAGACCGTAGGATCCTACGCAGTGCCGTAGGGGACCGCACCGCCACTTCCCAGCAAATTAGGGACACTGTTGCTCCTGGGGTATCGGCGAGGACCATTCGCAACCGTCTCCATGAAGCTGGGCTACGGTCCCGCACACCGTTAGGCCGTCTTCCGCTCACGCCCCAACATCGTGCAGCCCGCCTCCAGTGGTGTCGCGACAGGCGTGAATGGAGGGACGAATGGAGACGTGTCGTCTTCAGCGATGAGAGTCGCTTCTGCGTTGGTGCCAATGGTGGTCGTATGCGTGTTTGGCGCCGTGCAGGTGAGCGCCACAATCAGGACTGCATACGACCGAGGCACACAGGGCCAACACCCGGCATCATGGTGTGGGGAGCGATCTTCTACACTTGCCGTACACCACTGGTGATCGTCGAGGGGACACTGAATAGTGCACGGTACATCCAAACCGTCATCGAACCCATCGTTCTACCATTCCTAGACCGGCAAGGGAACTTGCTGTTCCAACAGGACAATGCACGTCCGCATGTATCCCGTTGCACCCAACGTGCTCTAGAAGGTGTAAGTCAACTACCCTGGCCAGCAAGATCTCCGGATCTGTCCCCCATTGAGCATGTTTGGGACTGGATGAAGCGTCGTCTCACGCGGTCTGCACGTCCAGCACGAACGCTGGTCCAAGTGAGGCGCCAGGTGGAAATGGCATGGCAAGCCGTTCCACAGGACTACATCCAGCATCTCTACGATCGTCTCCATGGGAGAATAGCAGCCTGCATTGCTGCGAAAGGTGGATATACACTGTACTAGTGCCGACATTGTGCATGCTCTGTTGCCTGTGTCTATGTGCCTGTGGTTCTGTCAGTGTGATCATGCGATGTATCTGACCCCAGGAATGTGTCAATAAAGTTTCCCCTTCCTGGGACAATGAATTCACGGTGTTCTTATTTCAATTTCCAGGAGTGTATTACCGTGTAAAACAAAAAGTGTTTTACTTCAGCGATGGCACACACGCAGTTACGTTCGGTGAACGATCGTTCAGGAGACACTACTGGTAGCCCCTTGGATCACGTATGCGGTCAGTTGCTCAACAGCTGTCCGTACACATCCCGGTAACCGTAGTTCACGTACGTCATCTACGGCCCGTGATGCAACATAATTGCCTCGACACATTTTTCTACGCACAGTGTACTTTGAACACGACTGCACGCGAATATTTCACAGGCTTAGCCGTTTCGTAAATGCTTCCACCCTTAGCCAGAAAGCCAGTGATTGTACAAGTTCCGACGTCAGATAAATCGTTTCGTTTCCGCATTACGTCTGCACTGTTTTCCACGTCCCCGCGACATGCTTCGTATACCTTCCATTGCTACTGCTGCCACCTGCTGTTTGTGAGTGGTTTATGCACGTCGACGTCGAACATGGTCGGTGGTCACGGTTATGTGACTGAACCGCGTATTAAGCTGCTTACTAAGAGCAGGTAAAAAGCAACTATACAGGAGCCAGAAGCTTTTTCGAAGTAGCAACTTTCTGACTACCTTACTCGGTTGAATTTACGTAGTACCAGGCTGAATAATGTTAAGCAGTATATCAATAGGTTACTGTCAATACAATTTACAGTTTAAGTTTCTATGTTCTCTTTTTCTTACGTTAATGTATAGCTTGAATTGTTCCACTCAGCCGGCCGGAGTGGCCGAGCGGTTCTGGGCGCTACAGTCTGGAACTGCGCGGCCGCTACGGTCGCAGGTTCGAATCCTGCCTCGGGCATGGATGTGTGTGATGTCCTTAGGTTAGTTAGGTTTAAGTAGTTCTAAGTTCTAAGGGAGTGATGACCTCAGAAGTTGAGTACCATAGTGCTCAGAGCCATTTCAACCATTTGTCCCACACACCTGAAGGTTTTCCTATTGATGGGATCTACCGAACACGATTAATGATTGAATCTATGAATGATTGAATTTGAAAGACTCTAAAAGAATGCAAAGTTTATAAAACGAGCTTCCGCGACATTGTTGCAGGCTACTGCTAACTGTTACTTCCTAGTAGAATGTACTAATGGTTCAAATGGCTCTGAGCACTATAGGACTTAACTTCTGAGGTCATCAGTCCCCTAGAACTTAGAACTACTTAAACTTAACTAACCTAAGGTCAGCACACATATCCATGCCCGAGGCAGGATTCGAACCTGCGACAGTAGCGGTCGCTCTGTTCCAGACTGAAGCGCCTAGAACCGCTCGGCCACACCGGCCGGCAGTAGCCACTTTTGAACTTGATGTCCTGCAATCACTTGAAAATGACTTAAAAGGCCGAATCCTGTGTCGTAATTAAATAAACTAGAATCAGATGGTGGAGTGTTCATTGAAAAACTATTCTATGAGTGTTGCTCAGTAACAAAATAATATATAATTGGAGTTAATTTCCGTTACTGGTTATTACTGGTCTGTTCTTTAATTACATCGTCAATTTACGAGGAGTTCCACTTGCAGTAAACGAAGGAGGTCGATGTCGTCATGGACAGGAGAATATGAGGTGGATGAAGCTTCCTCGCTGATAGTGACACAGTGACAGGCAATACATTGAAACTTCCTGGCAGATTCAAACTGTGTGCAGGACCGAGACTCGAACTTGGGACCTTTGCCTTTCGCGGGCAGGAGACCTTCTGTGAAGTTTGGAAAGTAGGAGACGAGGTACTGGCAGAACTGATCTGTGAGGACAGGTCGTGAGTCATGCTTGGGTAGCTTAGTTAGTAGAGCACTTGCCTGCGAAAAGCAAAGGTCCCGAGTTCGAGTCTCGGTCCTGCACACAGTTTTAACCTTCTAGCAAGTTTCATACCAGCGTACACTCCGCTGCAGAGTGAAAATCTTATTCAGGCAATACATTGTCAGTTTCTGTCCACTGCAGCAACAGATGTCACGACATGCCTGCTCGAGTCGCTACAGGTATGCAGTTGTTACCCACTGATGGCGCATAGGATGTACTAACGTAGAGAGAGCTACCTGTAACCAGTCTCCAGATCGAACACTGCAACAACAACAACAACAACAACACGCTAGAAAGAGAGAGAAAGGGGTCAAAAACTGCAAGTAACCCATGCAATGTTTGGTGAATCTCAGTCTTGAGCTGGGTCTCTAGCAAAAGGCACAACAGCCTGTCAGTAACGATCCATAAAGAGAAACAAAAGTACGAGCAACAAGCTAGTGAGGCAGAAGCTATAGCAACCACGGAGCAGCGGGCGCGACGTCTGTGAGACAGGCTTCGGTGTAAACATGTTCGCCCGTTTACTCGCAGCAATGCCACACACAGCGCAACAGACTAAACTCTGTCCATGGGCACAGTTAACGACTGCAGTCGCTATTTCTGGTCATTTCCTGTTTGACTGCTGCGTCAGATCTGAGGGGCTGCACCTCATGATAGACGGGCGCAGAACAACGGGGGGCCACATATCTTTGTCGGCGGGATCTGTTTCGTTGTTCGAAACAGCTGCCGACTGAGGCAAACTGATAAGTCGATAGCAGGTGCAGCATTTGTTCGTACTTACGAACACTGTATCTCACCAGTGCGTAATCTACAGAATACTCGGGAAATTTATGGGTAACATCGTTTAACAGTAAACAGTTGCAGACACGGTGAGACTCTCGTCCTGTAATCGTGAGACGGCTAAAAACGCATTCACATGAAGCATCACTGTACGTCTGCTCTATTGAAGAGGCACGTGGGGAAACGAACTGGCGGATGTGGCTGCCAAAGATGCATGTTCCCTCCCTCACGTTGTTGAATGTGCCGTCCCCCTCCATGCTGTTACCTCCCTTTTGCGTTTTCGTGTTATGCGTCAGTGGGAAGAGGAGTGGCTGGCAGTCGGTGAAAATAAGCTGCGTCTGGTCAAGGCCACCACGCGGCCATGGCGTACGTCCTACCAGTCATGCAGGCGGGATGAGGTTCTCCTCACTCGCCTCCGCATCGGGCACAGTCCCTTCACGCACGGTTTTTTACTCCGGCGGGAGGACCCCCCAATCTGCAGTGCTTGTGGCGTCCAGATTACTGTCCGCCACATTTTACTTGACTGTCCTTTATTCTCTGACCAGAGGGCGGTGGTTTCCTTGCCACCGGATTTGCCCTCTATTTTGCAAGACGACGCAACGACTGTGGTTAAGGTCTTACGGTTTTGTGTCCTGTCCAGTTTGTTGCCTCGGATTTTAGGGAGAGGATTTTAATGTGCTGCTGGGTGACTGGCTCAGGCTTTAGGTAAGAGGTCCGCCAGTCACGATTACCTACTTGTTTCACTTCGATTTCTGTTCTCTTTTCCTTGTGTTTCCTTTCCTCTTTTAGTGCGTTTCTTCTCCTCTTGTTTTGTCTCTGTATGTGAGGATTTGGAACTGCGTCAGGTCTGTGTCTTTTAGCCGTTCTCCTTGTTCGGTGTCCGTCTTCGTCCCTTCACTGCATGTGTTCCTGTTTCTATGCGTTTGGGCGCTGATGACCACGCTGTTTAGCGCCCGAAAACCTCAAACCACACACACACACACACAGGAACTTTCAGGGAACTGATTACTGTTTACAGAGGGGATGTAATTTGCCGAAACAATTATAACTCATCACAAATGACGTGGAGCATCGTCCAGAACAAATCTCTTTAGGCCATAACAGTTCACGACACTTCAGAATAGCACTAATAATGGACAAAACTGATTGGAATATCTTTCACTTTCTCCTTGGAGCTCGATTTTTGCTCCAAGTGTACCCATACACTTAAGGACGCATCGGGAGGTAGAAGGTTCACTGCAGGCGAAGATGGTGCAAACTTGACGTTAAGTGCTGCTGAAAACAAAAATTTCGTTGGGTATGAAGACGCTGTTGACGGATGCAATATATACATCCAGCAATGAAATATCTGTAAACGCGACACGTTCATTGATTTCGGTAGTTAGAATTTGGAAATTTGTGGTAAGATCTTATGGGAACAAACTGCTGAGGTCATCGATCCCTAGGCTTACACACTACTTAACATAATTTAAACTAACTTACGCTGTGGAACTACACACCCACCAATGACCGAGAGAGAACTCGAACCTCCGACGGGGGGAGCCGCCCGGACAGTAGCAACGCGCCTTGGACCGCTCGGCTACCCCGTGCGGCAGTAGTTAAAATTTCATGTAGGAATTTGCTGTTAAAAAGCCTTGGAATTTTTATTTTTAATGACATTCTCGGTTTCTAAGACCTAATGATGAATAATGTTGTCACATTAATGTATAAACATCAGGATCGGGTTTAGTGCTCGGTATGAAGCACAATCAAGACATACAGCGAACTTATTCTTGATTCGTCTCCGTTAGTCGCAATGGCACAGATGGAGATATGTGACATTCTATCCTAGGATTTTTGTTATTGATTATGTACTGCCTTTGCACCAATCCCTCTCATTCTTAGACTCTTAAATAGTGACGAACGCCTTTTCACATTTCTAAGGTGTAATACTATAACATACGGCTGTAATTGCCGATTGTTCAGTATCGAACTGCGTCCTTTCCCAACATTTCCATCTTTGGCTGCAGTTGCAGTAGCTCCTTCACGTGAATCGTCATGAACATTAGGACGCCCGCATTCGAATTGGTTCAAATGGCTCTGAGCACTATGGGACTCAACTTCTGAGGTCATTAGTCCCCTAGGAGTTAGAACTAGTTAAACCTAACTAACCTAAGGACATCACACACACTCATGCCCGAGGCAGGATTCGAACCTGCGACCGTAGTGGTCTCGCGGTTCCAGACTGCAGCGCCTAGAGCCGCACGGCCACTTCCGCATTCGAATTCTGCCACCTATTTTGTAGCTGTTGAAACACAGTCACAACTTCGGATGAATTTCTATCCGTCTGTAATAAGAATGTAAAGCGCTATTACGTCAACAACTCGTCCATACAAAGTAATACGCAAACACTGTAATTGCTTTACTGCGCAACATGTGCCAGTGTAACACATATCAATAGGAGTTTGGTGTCGAGGCCACCTGTCTGCCATTTTCTCTTGCTCATCGCATCAGGGAGAAAACTTAAGCTTAAAATGCGCACTTGTGCCAGTTAGTACGCCTACACATTGTCATGTTTCCTCGCCTTTATTAAGATACACTACTGGCCATTAAAATTGCTACACCACGAAGATGACGTGCTACAGACGCGAAATTTAACCGACAGGAAGAACATGGTGTGATATGCAAATGATTAGTTTTTCAGAGCATTCACACAAGGTTGGCGCCGATGGCGACACGTATAACGTGCTGACATGAGGAAAGTTTCCAAGCGATTTCTCATACACAAACAGCAGTTGACCGGCGTTGCCTGGTGAAACGTTGTGATGCCTCGTGTAAGGAGGAGAAATGCGTACCATCGCGTTTCCAACTTTGATAAAGGTCGGATTGTAGCCTATCGCGATTGCTGTTTATCGTATCGCGACATTGCTGCTCGCGTTGCTCGAGATCCAATAACTGTTTGCAGAATATGGAATCGGTGGATTCAGGAGGGTAATACGGAACGCCGTACTGGATCCCAACGGCCTTGTATCACTAGCAATCGAGATGACAGGCATCTTATCCGCATGGCTGTAACGGGTCGTGCAGCCACGTCTCGATCCCTGAGTCAACAGATGGGGACGTTTGCAAGACAACAACCATTTGCAAGAACAGTTCGACGACGTTTGTAGCAGCATGGGCTATCAGCTCGGAGACCATGGCTGCAGTTACCCTTGGCGCTACATCACAGACAGGAGCGCCTGCGATGGTGTACTCAACGACGAACCTGAGTGCACGAATGGCAAAACGCCATTTTTTCGGATGAATCCAGGTTCTGTTTACAGCATCACGATGGTCGCATCGGTGTTTGGCGACATCGCGGTGAACGCACATTGGAAGCGTGTATTCGTCATCGCAATACTGCCGTATCACCCGGCTTGATGGTACGGGGTGCCATTGGTTACACGTCTCTGTCACCTCTTGTTCGTATTGACGGCACTTTGAACAGTGGACGCTACATTTCAGATGTTTTACCACCCGTGGCTCTACCCTTCATTCGATCTCGGCGAAACCCTACATTTCAGCAGGATAATGCACGACCGCATGTTGCAGGCCCTGTAAGGGCCTTCCTGGATACAGAAAATGTTCGACTGCTGCCCTGGCCAGCACATTCTCCAGATCTCTCATTAATTGAAAACGTCTGGTGAATGGTGGCCGAGCAACTGGCTCGTCACAATACACCAGTCACTACTCTTGATGAACTGTGGTATCTTGTTGAAGCTGCATGGGCAGCTGTACCTGTACACGCCATGCAAGCTCTGTTTGACTCAATGCCCAGGCGTATCAAGGCCGTTATTAGGGCCAGAGGTCGTTGTTCTGGGTACTGATTTCTGAGGATCTATGCACCCAAATTGCGTGAAAATATAATCAGATGTCAGTTCTATCATAATATATTTGTCCAATGAATGCCCGTTTATCATCTGCATTTCTTCCTGGTGTAGCAATTTTAATGGCCAGTAGTGTACATGCTTACGGATCACGCTTTCGCACTTGGATGGATGCAGCACTGAACTTCTGAGCCGCATTATTCTACAAAACAAAGTGGTAAACGCAGTTTGAAAGTGAATGTGGACTTCGGTATGCTGTGCGTCTTTAAATCTAAGTAAAGGTCGTTAAGTCCTCCGCATATACACTCCTGGAAATTGGAATAAGAACACCGTGAATTCATTGTCCCAGGAAGGGGAAACTTTATTGGCACATTCCTGGGGTCAGATACATCACATGATCACACTGACAGAACCACAGGCACATAGACACAGGCAACAGAGCATGCACAATGTCGGCACTAGTACAGTGTATATCCACCTTTCGCAGCAATGCAGGCTGCTATTCTCCCATGGAGACGATCGTAGAGATGCTGGATGTAGTCCTGTGGAAAGGCTTGCCTTGCCATTTCCACCTGGCGCCTCAGTTGGACCAGCGTTCGTGCTGGACGTGCAGACCGCGTGAGACGACGCTTCATCCAGTCCCAAACAAGCTCAATGGGGGACAGATCCGGAGATCTTGCTGGCCAGGGTAGTTGACTTACACCTTCTAGAGCACGTTGGGTGGCACGGGATACATGCGGACGTGCATTGTCCTGTTGGAACAGCAAGTTCCCTTGCCGGTCTAGGAATGGTAGAACGATGGGTTCGATGACGGTTTGGATGTACCGTGCACTATTCAGTGTCCCCTCGACGATCACCAGTGGTGTACGGCCAGTGTAGGAGATCGCTCCCCACACCATGATGCCGGGTGTTGGCCCTGTGTGCCACGGTCGTATGCAGTCCTGATTGTGGCGCTCACCTGCACGGCGCCAAACACGCATACGACCATCATTGGCACCAAGGCGGAAGCGACTTTCATCGCTGAAGACGACACGTCTCCATTCGTCCCTCCATTCACGCCTGTCGCGACACAACTGGAGGCGGGCTGCACGATGTTGGGGCGTGAGCGGAAGACGGCCTAACGGTGTGCGGGTCCGTAGCCCAGCTTCATGGAGACGGTTGCGAATGGTCCTCGCCGATACCCCAGGAGCAACAGTGTCCCTAATTTGCTGGGAAGTGGCGGTGCGGTCCCCTACGGCACTGCGTAGGATCCTACGGTCTTGGCGTGCATCCGTGCGTCGCTGCGGTCCGGTCCCAGGTCGACGGGCACGTGCACCTTCCGCCGACCACTGGCGACAACATCGATGTACTGTGGAGACCTCACGCCCCACGTGTTGAGCAATTCGGCGGTACGTCCACCCGGCCTCCCGCATGCCCACTATACGCCCTCGCTCAAAGTCCGTCAACTGCACATACGGTTCACGTCCACGCTGTCGCGGCATGCTACCAGTGTTAAAGACTGCGGTGGAGCTCCGTATGTCACGGCAAACTGGCTGACACTGACGGCGGCGGTGCACAAATGCTGCGCAGCTAGCGCCATTCGACGGCCAACACCGCGGTTCCTGGTGTGTCCGCTGTGCCGTGCGTGTGATCATTGCTTGTACAGCCCTCTCGCAGTGTCCGGAGCAAGTATGGTGGGTCTGACACACCGGTGTCAATGTGTTCTTTTTTCCATTTCCAGGAGTGTATATCCAATATTCAATTTTTTCATTTAAAAAAGAGTGCTGTGTTGGTGAGACAGAGTTTGCTCTTTTAACCTGCGTGTCAGTTGCACCAAAAGTGCGTCGTAAAGCAGCCTTCTTCAGTTTGTGACGCACGCTAAAGCGAACTGTTGCAGGCAAACACCGCGGCTCTCGGGCCAAGAGATTCCCCGCTCGGCTGGGTTCGGTGGAGGGGCGCATTATAAATGCGCGCCTCGCGGGTAAATTTAGGGCGCAGCGCGGTGACGCTCTCAGGTGTGCGAACACGTGACCGGTGACTGCCACGAGACGAAATATGCGACACTTCAAAGCAAAACGTAAAACGCCCTACTAGCAGGCAACTGATTAAACAGAATCTTAGAGTTAGGTCCAATTATCTGAAATGTACAATTAAGCTTGAAATTCAATTTCTTTATCACTCTTCCGCGCTGTAAGGTCTGAAATGCTCGTTCGACTTCATTTTTTTTTATCTAATGAAGTTCCGTCGAGAGTAGAATAGCCACTAGTGTAAGAGTGGAAGATCGAGGCAGTATGGAGGAAGCATCTTGCTGGCTCTTTCAGTGCCTCACGGTGCTACAGCACCGCTTATGCAACTATAATTGTCGTTTTTTTTCCGCTGTGACTGAAACCGTCAGAGTTATTCGAAACAAATGTCAGTATTTACGATTACATCCGCGGAAATACTTCGTAGCACACGGCGCCTTCCTTATTCCCGCTGACACATAGTTCTACGTTTCGCTGCAGAACAGAAATCTGTGTACGGGAGTTCCCTTTTTCTGTTACTAGTCTAAAATTTCCTTCCGTCATTCTGGAAGCCGTGGCTGTTAATCAGCATAGCTGTCTAAACGCACCAGAAGACGCCACACGGGTGAACAAGGGAGGTCCAACCCATGTGCATGACTTCCCTGTTTATTCGCCTCATCTTGCGTGGATAACTGCGCTAGCTGGTTTATCCAACTGGCCTTGTCGTTTGTTAACCATATAAGCTCAAAGGCCCAATGTTATAAAAACTAGCAGACAGTGACTCAGATTGAAACCAGGGTGAGGAAGTAGCGAGAAACAAAGCGACGGTGGTTAAGGTACTACACTCATATTCGGGACTATCAGATCTTAAACCGCCTTGACTTATGTTCTCCGTGGATTACGTAATTCAGACGAAATACAGTCATACTCCACCAACAAGCCCAGGGTCGATATCATTTTCCGACTCTTCCTAGTGAACCAGTGCTACGTCTCTAACGAATTTGGTATCGATGTGACAATGGACTCGAGCTTGCTTTATTTGTAAATAGCAGCAAATTCATGAATGACTATTTGCCGCGAAGGATTATGCCGGCACGGTAGCTCAGCGTGTACGGTCAGAGGGCTAGCTGCCCTCTGTAATAAAAAAAACTGAGTTAATGGATCAACAACGAACTGAAACGGGTGTCTTTCGACGTCCGCCCAGAGCAGATACAACGAACGAAAACGAACAAAGTGAGATTAAAAAAAAAAAAAGAGCGGTCTAAGGCGCTGCAGTCATGGACTGTGTGGCCGGTCGCGGCGGAGGTTCGAGTCCTCCCTCGGGCGTGGGTGTGTGTGTGTTTGTCCTTACGATAATTTAGTTAAGTAGTGTGTAAGCTTAGGGACTGATGACTTTAGCAGTTAAGTCCTATAAGACTTCACACACATTTGAACATTTTTTAATGACTAGTTTGGTCTTTTACGAGTTGTTCCTCGAAATTAGGGTATGGAAATTTTTATGATGACGACGTAGGATGGAGACTCTAGAAGACTCAAGGCACACCCGATGCTGGTCAAGAGTTGTAGACCATTTGTTAGTACTGCTTCAAATCTTCTTCTTTCCTTTCATTTCCAGACTAACCGAATACAACACAAACGTGGTAGTTCACTTTCTAATCTCTCATTAAATGCACACTCAAGGTACAGATTTATCTCTTATAATCCACACACCAACGTCGATAGAAACCATTGGCAAGTTGCCTACTCAAGTATGCTTTTTTGAGTACATGTACATTCAATCGACCTAAATAAAAGATTAGAGGGAGAACAACATTCGCTTTCTATGTTGAATAGAGAAACATCGAGCACAGTTTATACCACTTTCAGGACCTACACTCGTGCTACCTATCATACATCTTCAAACTAAGACCTACTGCATGGTCAAAAACAGCATCAAGGAAATAAGCTCATAATCTGATTATACACTTGCAAAGTTTTCTAATTTTAGTGAATTAAAATGACTCTTTTAAACAAGCGACAGTCAAAATCTGCCACCAGTTTCGCTTGCATTAAAGTCTCCACTGACTTACCTGTTTAAGTGGCGTCGCTTACTAAACCACATTGAAATTTCAATTTGAACGAATGAGAAGAGGAAACGTTTAGATCCTCACTTTCCTTTTATTACTGGAAAAGCAAGAGACAAAGCTACAAGTGAACGTCATAAATCCATTGTTTCAGTAAGTCCCTCTCTATCACCTGTTGCACTAAAGCAGGACAGTAAATATACCGATATTTTCACAGCACGAGAAACACAAAGTCGATGTTCTAATTCCGGCATAACACCCACATCCATTTCAAGTTATATGACTTTGCATTCCTGTCATAAACGCTTTTGTTGATGTGTCATTCAAGGAAGAATCTCGAATTTCCAGTAAACTGAATAGATGTCATAACTGTCATCATAGTATGAAGGTCATGTGGAAACTATAGATACAAAGCGCAGAAAATATTTCAAGTTATAACTCTGTTTCCCTGCCGTACAATGAGGTATCCACATTCTTTCACGTATGACACTGCACTACATTAAACTGTCTTGTTTTTTTCGAAGGACAGGAGGCACTGTCTTGTGTATTTCTGAGCCTTCATTCAGTGCTACCTGCTCAAAACACTTGCCGTGTTGCCAGCCAGTATATCGGTAGCTCTTTACGGCAATAAGTTGCCGACAGTTCGAAGCACTGTTTATTAACCGCATTGACGGTTTACCACCTGTCGATCCTCAAGTTTCTTAGCCACTTAATTTGTAGCTACAGATGTCCTCTCCCGCCTCTTTTCGTTGCATCGTTTCTCCATCTTGAAATTTATTGCACTATTTTCCCATTCATTGCTTTTGTAGTTGAAACAGAAAGAAATTGGTAGTAATTGAAACAGCTACTTAGCATCCCGCGTGCAGGAAACGAATTACATAACGAATTTCGCATATTGCATGCAGGCTACTGAATCGTCAATGGCAGTAGAAGTTACGCGTCGAACATCAGAGTTGCGGTACGTAATAAAAACAACAGAATAAAGAGTAGTGACAAGAAATAGGAAAAAAGAAATGGTCCCGTCATTACGGAAACTGAACTTTTACTTTCCGAATAGGCATCATGACTCGTGTACATCTACACCTACGAACGTGTATATACTCCCCACAGTACTGCAAACTACACTGCGGAGGATACACTCCACCACTTACAGATTTTCTTTCCTTTTCCATTGGCGCACTGACAAGGAGACCACACGGCAATCGGATGGTTGTACTTTTTCTTTTTTTATGGTGCGTCAAGCTCAGAACTCAAATATGAGTAGCCAAAAGCCGTTCGATACATCTCTAAAAATTTCGGCAACAATTGACTTCAAAGTTTTCCAAGCTTCTTTCATACCCCAAAGCAAGGTGGTTTACTGGACTGGAGGCACAGCTCTGTGCTAGAAAGAACGCTCATCCGCCTCGTGGAGGGCGGCGGTTCGATTCCTGACCGTGGTAAATTTTTAAAACAAAAGTGAGTGTACCATGGGTATTTTCGAGAAGCGCAAAACGGGATGAAACAATTAAGTTTTTAGTTTTCTTTAAAACATCTTTATTAACAATCTTTTTCCAAATATCGGTAATTCAGAATTTATATTTGCAACGAAAATTTTATTTGTGTGCGATACATAATCAAGAATAAGAATACGTGCGTTAGTCATAAAAATGTCACTTATAAATGTTAATTAGCAGATATTTCATTAATTTTATATTTAAATGACATATGTATTCGAACTGAACAGAAAAAACGAAAAAATGACTGAAACGAGACTCGAACCAACGATCCAGCCAATACCAGTCTCAAGCGCTACCGATTTTTTTTCACCTACACGTATTTTACAAGTCATGGACATGCTCGTAGAACATGTATTGTTTTTAAAAATGTCGTCGGCCGGGAATTAAAGCCAGGCCACCCACGGGGCGGGTGAATGTCCTACCACAGAGCCACACTGGATGTCGACATTTGGACCCTACCCTAAGGTATTAAAGACGCTCAAAAAACTTCAAAGTCGTTTTTGCTCGAGAATTTTTGAGAATTGCATCCGTCTTGGCATTTGAGTTCTAAAATTCACATATAAAAAATATAAAAAAAATTACATAAATCCGACTGCTGTGTTGTCTCCTCGTGAGCGAGGAAAAATCTCTCTATAAGCGCCCGCTTCTCTCTCATCTTATACTCGCGATCCCTACGTCAGATGTACGTCGGTGACAGCATCACAGTTGCACTGTCTTCTTCAAATACACGTGCGCCAAGTTTACCCAACTGGGTGCACTACGTCTAGTTTCTTCGAAGGGTTCCCAACTCTGCCGCACTTCCCGATGGGCTACACCAACCTGTTGCGACTCTGGAAGTGCTTTTCTGAATTCGCTAACACAGCAGTCACCAGAAGAGGAACAGTGTTAAGAGACCGCCGGATGGCGCGGCGGCTCGCTCACCCGATGGACGCCTGCGAGGAGGCGGCGCCGGCGGCGTGCTTGTCCGCCTTGCAGCACTGGCTCCCCATGGCGGCGCGACGCGTCCAGCCGCGCTGCCGCCCCGCGCACCACTGCCGCCGCCGACGCCGCCGCCGACGCCGCCGCGTCACGCCCCAGCGTCCGATATAGCCGCGCGTGACGTCGCCGAATGTCGGCGCCCGCCTTGCCCCAGGCGGCGGCGCCGCAACCCGCCACTGCGTGCCAACTGCGGGGGCCGTGCGATCCCTCGATTCCACGGGGCCCACACGAACCTGAGTGACCGCCGTCTGAAGAGCTGACGTGGACGGCTTTCACTTCTCCAGTCTCGAAACGTCGGGGTCAGAGAGTGCGCGCAATGTAACCCCGGCGTAAAGTCTTACCCGCGACATTCTGGCAAGCCCAATCGGGGTCGTAATCCTCCACGCCTTATGCAATATGTTGTATCCGATACTGCCTACACTGAATTCAGAGGGGGAGAGAAGGAGAAGTTGAAGGTGAGGCGCCGGCCGCGGTGGTCTAGTGGTTCTGGCGCTGCAGTCCGGAACCGCGGGACTGCTACGGTAGCAGGTTCGAATCCTGCCTCGGGCATGGGATATGTGATGTCCTTAGGTTATTTAGGTTTAAGTAGTTCTAACAAGGGAACCTCCCCATCGCACCCCCCTCAGATTTAGTTATAAGTTGGCACAGTGGATAGGCTTTGAAAAACTGAACACAGATCAATCGAGAAAACAGGAAGAAGTTGTATGGAACTATGAAAAAAAAAGCAAAATGTATAAACTGAGTAGTCCATGTGTAACATAAGCAATAGAAGGGTGACGCTAGATTGAGAGTGCCGTGGTCCCGTGGTTAGCGTGAACAGCTGCGGAACGAGAGGTCCTTGGTTCAAGTCTTCCCTTGGGTGAATATTTTACTTTCTTTATTTTCGCAAAGTTATGATCTGTCCGTTCGTTAATTGACGTCTCTGTTCACTGTAATAAGTTTAGTGTCTGTGTTTTGCGACCGCACCGCAAAACCGTGCGATTAGTAGACGAAAGGACGTGCCTCTCTAATGGGAACCGAAAACATTTGATCGCAAGGTCATAGGTCAACCGATTCCCCCACAGGAAAACACGTCTAATATATTCTATACGACAATGGTGACTGCATGTGCGTCACATGGCAGAAATATGTTGCCGACCCACCTAACTTGTACACTTGGCGAATGGGTAAAAAGATTCTTCTACCTTGCCCGATTTAGGTTTTCTTGTCGATGTGATAATCACTCCCAAAAAAGTGATCGCATCGGACGGACGGACGGACAGATAATAATTTTCTGAAAATAAAAAAATTAAAACTTTTCACTCGAGGGAAGACTTGAACTAAAGGCCTTTCGTTCCGCAGCTACTCACGCTAACCACGGGACCACGGCGCTCCTGAGCTTACATTACCCTTGATGTTGCCTATCTTGTCATGGACTACTCAGTTTGTATATTTTGCTTATTTTTTTCGTATTTCCATACAACTTCTTCCTGTTTTCTCGATTGATCTGTGTTCAGTTTTTCAAGGCCTATCCACTGTGCCAACTTATAACTAAATCTGAGGGGGGTGCGATGAGGAGGTTCCCTTGTAAGTTCTAAGGGACTTATGACCTAAGATGTTGAGTCCCATAGTGCTCAGAGCCATTTGAACCATTTTTTTTGAAGGTGAGGCGCTGAATGGCAGTCCTCTAAGACCTTGTATGACCATCATCAGTCAGTTCGGTCACTTGTTCACATGGCTCTCTTCAGCCAGCGTGCGACATCGGATCCTTAAAGGTTCATCCGTCTCCACCGACTTTGAGCTTCCGGTTGCCAGTTCAACCACACTGCCTTTCTTAAGTCTCTGTCCCACCTGTCCGGCGGCCTTCTCCTTGGCATCTTTTGGTAAACTGGACTTCAGTCTAGTGTTTGTTTGATGACCTGCATTTTTTTTGTAGCCAACTGACGAGCTCACTGCCATTTCAAGGTATTCATTACGTCAGTGACCTTTGTTGTCTGTCTAATACCAACTGCTTTCTTTCTCTCTTTCTTTGTGCAACCCAATCATGATCTTTCCATTCCTGTTTCAGTTACTATTAGTTTTCTAACAATGAAATCGTTTAACATCCATGTGTCACGGCCGTAAGTCATTACTGACAGTTCACACCGGTCAAAACCTGTTTTCTTCAGCTCGTCCGAAATCTTCGACTTCAAAACTCATGTCTATATTCCACAACCTTCCGGCCTAATTCAATACGTCGAAATATTTCTGGTTTTAGCTCTTAAAAAATGGTTCAATGGCTCTGAGCACTATGCGACTTAACTTCTGAGGTCATCAGTCGCCTAGAGCTTAGAACTAATTAAACCTAACTAACCTAAGGACATCACACACATCGATACCCGAGGCAGGATTCGAACCTGCGACCGTATCGGTCGCGCGGTTCCAGCCTGAAGCACCTAGAACGGCTCGGCCACTGCGGCCGGCTGGTTTCAGCTCTCCTTTCTCATCGACAAGCTGATCCAGAGAGATATGTTCTGTGACCCTTTGCAGATCCGTACTTCCAATAGAAATATTTCCATCTGGTGTCCATTCATTCATCACGATCTTGGTTTTATCATAGTTCATTTTCAGAACAACTTCAGAGCAGACTAACACATGTTCGCTAAAAAATATTTCAAGTTCTTCTATACTTGCAAATAGAAAAGTATCGTCAACAAACCTCGGGTTATTTACTCTCTTTCCCAGAATTTGGATTCTCTTTATTTTCCAATCCTATTTGGAGATTGCTTTTTCTAGGACTCTAGAAAATAATTTTGTTTCACAACCTTTTACAAGGGAGAATCATTGGTTTCTTCAACTACATTCACAAACTCTGGGGCGGTTTTGAATGTGTCGCATAAGACTTTAATACAGGCCTGTTCTGTTCCTTGGTTTCTTAGAGCCTCAAACACAGCTGGGTGACTGATCGAATCAAATGCCTTTTCAGAATCTATTAAGGCAAGGCAACGAGGTATGTGGTACTGATTTGTGTGTCCTAATAGTACTGTGTAGGATATGGTCATTTGTGCTAAACACTGAGTGGAACACTGCTTGCTCAGTGGGTTGAGCCAGGTGAAGTGTAGTGTTCAATCTAACAGTCAAAATTCTAGTAAAAACTTTGTACATTACGGACATAGGCGACAGGGCGGTAGTTCTTTATATCTCGAGTACTACGAGGGTTGCTCCGAAAGTAATGCACCGCAATTTTTTTCTTCAACAATTGTTTATTGGACATAATGAGAATTACACACACGAAAGAATGGTGTTTTATCCACATGTAGTCTCCATCCCGTTTTATGGCCTTCCTCCAGCGCGAAACAAGAGCGTGTATTCTCTGTCGGTACCAATCTTTGTCATGGTGAAGGAGCTAGTGCTTCACTGTGCGAATCACATCCTCATCGTCCTCAAAATGTCTTCCACGAATGGCATCCTTTAATGGCCCAAACAAGTGGAAGCTCAAGTTTGTTTGTGTGGGCATCCTCTGCAGCAAGCATATAAATACTTGTTTTGCAAATCAAACTGCCTTTTCCTGCTACTAGTTACTTTATTCATCCCATATGCATTTCGCCTTCTCCTGTTCTAAGGCATCATCAGTGGGATCTATAACGACACAGTTTTGTTAGTCATAGATTATCAAACAGTCCACTTCGCTGCAAATCGTGGAGCTCCGCCGAACCGCCTTCCGATGACCTCACCCTCCGTTCTCAGCGCCTGACTGTACAGGGTTATTACAAATGATTGAAGCAATTTCACAGCTCTACAATAACTTTATTATTTGAGATATTTTCACAATGTTTTGCACACACATACAAAAACTCAAAAAGTTTTCTTAGGCATTCACAAATGTTCAATATGTGCCCATTTAGTGATTCGGCAGACATCAAGCCGATAATCAAGTTCCTCCCACACTCGGCGCAGCATGTCCCCATCAATGAGTTCGAAAGCATCGTTGATGCCAGCTCGCAGTTCTGGCACGTTTCTTGGTAGAGGAGGTTTAAACACTGAATCTTTCACATAACCCCACAGAAAGAAATCGCATGGGGTTAAGTCGGGAGAGCGTGGAGGCCATGACATGAATTGCTGATCATGATCTCCACCACGACCGATCCATCGGTTTTCCAATCTCCTGTTTAAGAAATGCCGAACATCATGATGAAAGTGCGGTGGAGCACCATCCTGTTGAAAGATGAAGTCGGCGCTGTCGGTCTTCAGTTCTGGCATGAGCCAATTTTCCGCGGGCTACGCGTGAAACTTGCCCGCACGCGTTCAACCGTTTCTTCGCTCACTGCAGGCCGACCCGTTGATTTCCCCTTACAGAGGCATCCAGAAGATTTAAACTGCGCATACCATCGCCGAATGGAGTTGGCAGTTGGTGGATCTTTGTTGAACTTCGTCCTGAAGTGTCGTTGCACTGTTATGACTGACTGACGTGAGTGCATTTCAAGCACGACATACGCTTTCTCGGCTCCTGTCGCCATTTTGTCTCACTGCGCTCTCGAGCGCTCTGGCGGCAGAAACCTGAAGTGCGGCTTCAGCCGAACAAAACTTTATGAGTTTTTCTACGTATCTGTAGTGTATCGTGACCATATGTCAATGAATGGAGCTACAGTGAATTTATGAAATCGCTTCAATCATTTGTAATAGCTCTGTACTTCTGTCGACAGCAGATGCTCCATAGACTTTGCACAATCGTTTGTAAATATTCCACACAGTTTCTTTCTCTGCAGCGAGAGATTCCATGATGGCACGTTGCTTGTAACCTTCGTCACCTACAGACGCCATTTGGAACAGTCCTGCAGCTACGCTATCTGTCGTAAGTGACTGAAACTTGGCGCGCTCACTCAGGAGAGCTCAAATAATACATACGTAACGTTCCGCATTCGTAGCATTGTTTTCGGCTGACAAAAAAAAAAAAAAATGCGGTGCATTACTTTCTATGGCAATCCTCGTACTTTCTTATATATCAGGATTATTTTGGCTTTATTACAATCCTTTGGTAATTTTACGCTGTGTAAATAACTTGAAAATATTTTAGCTAAATGCTTTATAGATTGTATTTTAGTAGGTTGTTGTCAGAGTTGCCACCAAACTGCTTCATACTACGACAGCTGCACAGTAAAGATTTGAAAGATAATAACTATCTGTTTATGGTGCTACTCTGGAAGACAAGCCGGGCAGCTCATAAAACCAATGCGAGTCCAAGTCATGCGCAGAGGCACGTCATCTATGACACGCCGGAGACAGCTGCATCGCAGAGCAAACAAGCACTTATCTCTGCAGGAGCGTGGCAGCGCCAGCAGTTGCAAGCACAAACAGACGCAGCGGAATTGACCCACGCAGTCGCTGCCCTAGGAGACCCAGCAAATCATGGAGGACGTAGGTTGCAAGTGCTACTCTGAGATGAAGAGGTTAGCACAGAAGAGAAATTCGTGGCGGGCCGCATCAAACCAGTTAGAAGAGTGATGACCAAAAAAACTTATACCTGAATTTGTAGGCCTCCTCTAAACTTTAAAAATATGTTTTCCATTCGATCTACTAATTGACAAATCGAGAAAATTAATGCTATTATCTCTTTCATGGTCAACAGTGAATTTAATTCTTCTGTGCATTTGGTTGAGTTTGTCTGTTACTCCATTTAAATATTGCTTGGTTCCTTTAAGTAGCAGTATACTGTGGTCAGCGTACCCGTCATAATACAGTATTTTCTGCTTTATATCGGGCAATTTACCAAAAAATCTAATCTGCAGATCGTTAAGAAAAGTTTCTGATGAGAAGCTGGACAAACAATTATCCATCGCTAGATCGCCTCCCATGCAACGCATTTTTCCATTAAAGATGAAGTTCCTGAATTCAAGGCTAAATTGCAAAATGTCTAACTAGTCTACAACTCAACTACTGTCATAATTTTATGCTGTAGTAAATTATGTTTAATTATTTCTAATGTTTCGTCAGTTGGTGCGTACATGAACTTATCAATAACAACCCAAGTGATAAGTAGAGCTGAATATGCTGCACATAAATGTAGCGCTATTCACTGTAAGAAACTTTATAACTTGTCACAATTCGCTACGGATGGTCTCATAAATGACACAGAAACACAAATTAAATTCTGTGATAAGCAAGTCAATTTAACAAATATACAGCTAAACAAGAGTGAGACAGACTAATTAGAGAAAAGACTTCAGCATATCTTGAAGCACAATTTATCAAAGAAAGGCATTAAAGAAACAATTTCTGAGGTAAAAGTAGCCTGTATTTCTGACAAATTAAACAAAAATGAATGAAGTAGGTTTATAAACGAGGAAAGCATTACATAACGCTAATAGAATACGTGCAAGCACTTTTAATATACCAGACCCTACTACAATAAATACTTTAAATAAAAATTTCTAGATGCAGGAACTTTAGTGATAAAATCTGATAAGGGCGATACGGCAGTGTTATCTTACGAAGAAGATTACGTTGATATGACATAAACGAAATTAGTAAAGAACCGCTCAGTAAGTTCCAAACCGAACTAAAAGGAAAAATTGATGGCTCTCAATTTCTATTTGACCCATTGGAAAAACGTAAATTGAAGTTAGTGAATCCAAGGATTCCTACTGCAAGAGCTGAGATTAAAATACAGAAACCTGAGAAATAAATTCGAGTAATTATGGCCAAACTGGAAGTTATGTGGTCATGGAATTATCACATGTACGAAACTATATATGACGGTAGTATCTGTTCCCGAAAGAACAGGTACCGTCGATGACCATGCAGCTTTGCTAGAAATGAAATGATAATTAAATTGACACCCTAGCTGCAAGCAGGCGTTGATACACTTCATTGGGGACATGTTGGAAATGTGTTCCCCGACCGGGACTCGAACCCGGGACCTCCTGCTTACATGGCAGACGCTCAGATGGATAGAGCGTCTGCCATGTAAGCAGGAGGTCCCGGGTTCGAGTCCCGGTCGGGGCACACATTTTCAACATGTCCCCAATGAAGTGTATCAACGCCTGCTTGCAGCTAGGGTGTCAATTTAATTATCATTACATGTACGAAAATTATCCATACTGCAGATAAAGGTCCACTGTTAAATGTTTTGGAAGAACCGGAAATTTTCACAGGAAAGAAAAAACACCCGCAAAATTTATTAAAAGAACAAAACGAATTTAATATACACGGGTTCTTCGAGTTATTTGATGAAATACTGTAGATTAGCAGCACTTTATTGAGAAGTGGCTTCTCCAGTCTCGTACACTGACATACGACCGGGAGAGCGGCGTGCTGACACACGCGCCTCCATATCCGCATCCAGTGACGCCCTGGGGGTGACGACGACACGGTGGCCGGTCGGTGCCGTTGGTCCTTCAAGGCCTGCTCGGGCGAAGTTAAGTTTTTTTTTTTTTTTTTTACATAAGCGACCGAAATATAATACATTCCGTATCATTCTAACAGAAATATTTTTAAAAACGGTAGTTTTGAATGCATTCTTGTATAGACATTTCTAAATATGTATTTTTTTATAATATATTTTGAGAAATATTTTAATTTTTACAGATGTGCTCGTATTCTTAAAGACGAACAGGCATGTACTGATCTGAGATGTCTATACACATACACCCGCAAAAGACGAGATTACTGTAACTTTCGCTATCTGCAGTTGTAAATTACCTTCGGACGTTACAAGTAGTGTTGGACCGTCAGTTTCATCTTTGGCCCTGTCAATGTCACCATTTACACTGTACTTTAAACGTAAGTTTACGCACTATAGCACAGCCAGATTAATCTTTGGAGCTATCAGCCAACATTAAAGGCAATCTTTAATGCTGCGAGCCAACTTTAAACGTAAGTCACCACACTGGAAGCAGAATGTGTACTGCACGTAATGCCAATGTTAAGTTTTCCGTTTCGTCTCAGTTTGTACCTTTTACAGTGTATATTCTGACGATGCTCTTGTTCATTTGTAGAGCGAAACCGGTCAGTAGTAAATTCTGTAAGTAGGCTGTTTATGTTTTCTTATTGGCAACGTTACGTAGCGCTCTGTATGAAAATCACTGGCTGTGCTGTGTGCAGTCTGTGGCTAGTTTGCATTGTTGTCTGCCATTGTAGTGTTGGGCAGCTGGATGTGAACAGCGCGTAGCGTTGCGCAGTTGGAGGTGAGCCGCCAGCAGTGGTGGATGTGGGGAGAGAGACGGCGGAGTTTTGAAATTTGTAACACTGGATGTCATGAACTAAAATATATATTATGACTGTTAAGGTAAATACATTGTTTCTTCTCTATTAACATCTTTCAATTGTTAACTATACCTATCAGTAGTTAGTGCCTTCCGTAGTTTGAATCTTTTATTTAGCTGGCAGTAGTGGCGCTCGCTGTATTGCAGTAGTTCGAGTAACCAAGATTTTTGTGAGGTAAGCGATTTGTGAAAGGTATAGGTTAATGTTAGTCAGGGCCATTCTTTTGTAGGGAATTTTTGAAAGTCAGATTGCGTTGTGCTAAAAATATTGTGTGTTAGTTTAAGCACAGTCATGTATAATTGTTGAAAGGGGACGTTTCAATTCCAAGTTCTACTTGTGGCTGTTTTCGAAAACTTAGAGGTCGTTCCATTTTTGATTACTATTAACTATTCTTCGATTATGAAATAGTGATATATTTTCCACTTTTTCCTTGGGTACTGCCAGCTCTTATTTTGAAAATGGGGCACAGATGATTGCAGTTGTCAAGCCGTCCTTCTAATAATGTACAGTTGATTCATTATGAGTATTCGGTAATGAGCTGGACAGTTAGCCGAGTCTTGGTGAGTCATCGGGACAAGCGACGATCTGGTAGCCAGAGGGAGGTGGTCCCAAGGGTCAACTCAACTCGAGGCCAAAGAGTCGTGCCACGTGCACAGTGAGGCCGGTCCACGCTCGGCGGCTATTCTGCCTCTCTACCTTCCTCAGTGTTCCACTCAACCAAAATGGCGTTGCACGGTGCGAGTTGGGCTCAGGTCGGACGCCAGTCATAAAAGAACAGAGTGGGTGCTGCGAAGTTCGTGGGTGTGCTAAACTCGTGGACTGCTGGGTGCGCTTTGAAAAAGCTGGTGCACGACATTTTGGCACCAGGCCACGGAGTTTGTTGACCCAATTACTGAAGAAAAGAGCGAGCCACACGATGATTGGACGGTACCCAAAAAAGTAGACAGTGTGGGAGTTCAGGTGCCGTTTGCCGAGAGACGTAAATGCAGGTTTTGCTCCTATTGGTCTGGGCTGCAACTTTAATTGAGAATGGGGTTTGCCACCAAATTGTTAAGACTTTTATTTAACCTGACAATTAGGAGATTGGCTAACGGTTAAATAAACTTATCGGGTCAGAGACAGGTATGTTTTGTTATGTGTATTCCTATTGTGAGTGTGACTAACGAACGTGGCGATTAGGAGACAAGTTTTCGGCGGCTTCTGCGTGGAGAACTGGGAGGAGAGCGGTTTGGAGATAGGCAGATTTTGGATTGAAGATGAGAGACATAGATTCCGACTAGAGGACGTTGTATTTCGCCTTAGGATGGGCAACCCTTGTTTTGCAGACTTCGCATGTGGCCTCCGCTCTGGAGATGTCGGCTTTCGCTTTCGTTTCTCCGGGCTGTGGATATAGTCTACTTCCTCGTGATAATAAATTATGGTAAGATCACGCTGCCATGGCAAATAGGGGATGAGAGTGGCGAGAAAGACGAAGGAGCGTTTCTTTCTGAAGTTAATGGGGTCTTGTTTTCGAATTACGCTATGTGCTTCGGGAACTCAAATGGGGAATCCCTGGAGGGTAGGCGACGTTATTTTCGAGGAACTCTATTGAGAAAATTCAGAGAACCCGAATTTGAAGCTGACTGGCGAACGATTCTACTGCTACCAACATAACTACGCGTAAGGACCGCGAAGATAGCATACGAAAAATTAGGGCTCATACGGAGGCATATAGACAGTCGCTTTTCCCGCGTTATATTTGCGAGTGGAACAGGGGAAATGATGGCTAGTAATGGTACACAGTACCCTACGCTAAGCATCTTACGATGTTTTCCGACGTATCTCTGTAGATGGCCGCGCGGGATTACCCGAGCGGTCTGAGGCGGTGCAGTCATGGACTGTGCGGCTGGTCCCGGCGGAGGTTCGAGTTCTCCCTTGGGCATGGGTGTGTGTGTTTGTCCTTAGGATAATTTAGGTTAAGTAGTGTGTAAGTTTAGGGACTGATGACCTTAGCAATTAAGTCCCATAAGATTTCACACACATTTGAACATTTTTTTTCTGTAGATGTAGAAGTGCTTGGTAGCTCGCTCCAGATTCGCTGGAGTCTAAGATTTCGCAGTACAAAGTGTCCCTCTACAAAGCTAGCTGTCAATATAGTCGAAACACTGCAGAGTTTGTGGTGTGTTTCTGTTGGTCTACAGACTGATACACTAGCGAGTGAGGTTTTGACACTGAATTCGCCTTCAGAGGAACGGGGTTCAAATCCCCGTCGACTGTTCCGATTCGGGTTTTCTATGGTTTCCGTAAACAGCTTAACGTAAAAGCCAGTATGATTCCTTTGAAAAGGAAACGGCCGATTTTATTTCGTATTCTTCCCTAATCTCTAAGGACGTCTTCGTCGATGGGACGTTACAGGCTAATCTTCCATACGTTCGTTGCACTATGCAAGCTTCCCTATGTACGCCAGTTTTTTTATGTACGTGTTAACAGTTGAAACTCTGTGTACAGTTTAACAAGTCTCTGTCAGAATGCTGTTCAGATAACGCCCCCGTAGGTAATTGTGTTGATAACTAATTTAGTTATCGGTATATTCAGTGTTTGTTTACAAAATGTTGACATATACAATGTGAAACTATACACCTGTAATAATCTAATAATTCTACGCCATTTTTTCGGAAAGTTACCACAACGACGCAAAATTTGTGAAATGATAACATATTCCATCCCCCACTGTAACTGTTATAGAGTTTCCCGTAGCGGGCAATGTGGGCTGTTCTGTCGTTTTGAAGCGGTAGTTGACGTGCATTAGGACAGGTTACCAAGCTGTTCAGCAACCATCAAATATAAAACATACAAGTGTCACACGTATAATCAGTATAAAAACACTCTCAAAGTAAAATTGTGTGCCGCAGTAGTAATCGAGCCCGCAATCGCTGCTGAGTGACCACTCATTCTGGAAACTCCCCCCTATCTGTGTGTAAGACAGAAGTACTAATACCGCAGTGTCTGCAAGAGAACTGTAGCACAGTAGAAGAGATTTACTGGCAGAGGTGAAGCTATGAGGGAGAATCGAATGTCCTATCTTAATAGCTAAATCGGCAGAATAATTTTCTGCGAAAGGTCCTAGGTTCGGATCCCAGTCCGGCACATGTCTGTAACCTGTCAGGAAACTTCAATCTTCTCAATTCGCTGCAGAATGAAAATTCATTAAGTGAATTTTAAAATTTGTGTCTGAAACTGTAACGTCGCACAACTACTACATTTAATGTGTTTTAAACCGATTGTACGCATTATTACTTGTCGTACGTTTTATGTTTGCGCGCCATATGCTGGTGGATGGATTCTTTGGTGCCTAGTGCTCATGCAAGCCAGCTATCGCTTAAAAATGGAGTAACAGTCGAACTTGATGAATAGTGGTATGTAAACAGCGAATACATTCGAAGGAGGAAAATTTCAACATTTTCAAACTCGGTAATAGTTGTTGGTTTATTATTGCTACTATTATCAATTCTAGAACACAAATACAATAAAGAACGAAAGTTTAAATATACTAGGGAATAAGTAATCAGACTTGACTTCTGTAATGTCCATACGTATGCCTCATCTCTGTGACCCTAACAGCACATGTAAGATAAGTCTGTCACAATATTTGCTCATTCTGAGTATGGTGGAATATCGAGTTAAATGGCGAAAGAGACTACTTAGCTCTTAAAGTAATAGTAGATACACCGTCACTGTGTCAGTCTGGAAGTTCAACAGTTCATATATCCAGGCCGTAAGATAGATCGTTTCAGAATAAAACATAGTAACTGTGTGTGCTTGTTACAAAATTCACTGACTTGGTAGACCCTATGTGTTTCTAATTTCACAGCTCTCGTAAAATCTGTTCCCGCTGACCGTCTAAGTTCTCAGCTAATTGAGAGGGACAAACCTTGGACTGTGATTTAAAAATACGACTGTTTCGAAATCTACGTAGCTGTTGAGTGAAGTGCTGCTATCTAGCGTGCGGAACAGAAATTGTTTGAATCTCCCGCAGCAAAGCTGCTTTGAGAAATGTGCTGCCATCTTCCTGCACCTTCTGAATGAACAAAGCAGTACAAGTAAGCGTGTAATCTCTATTTCAAACATTGATCTTAAAACTTATTTAACTCTGATAGTATAATTGCGGAACTTGGTTGTCAGTCAAACAGACACTAACTTTTATCTACGAAAGAAGTTATCGATCAAAAAACAACAGTGCGTGTACGGTGCTAATCTGCGTATTTCCTGCAAAGTATGGAAAAATAAAGTTTCGAAATGTTTGTCGTAATTTGCGCATAATAAGGCAGCTACTTACGAAGCAAACTGTAGCAGATGGCCACCAGATTGACCTGTGATGTATAATGGTAGTAACTGGCACCCAACTTTGAAAGGTGACGCAATTGATAAAGATTCATACTAGGTGAATTCTCTATCTGTCCTGAATATTTAAAACACACTTGTGTTTTTGTTTTACACCGTTTGTCACAAACAGACGAATAATAGGTACACAAAGTAATAGATCTTTGACTAATTTGGGTACTGATATTCTAAATATTTGTCGTTATTCTGTCTGCACGAACTACCGAAATAGCGCGTTGATAACTTCGGTGTTCTCAGACGTAATGTAATGTACCCTAGACAAGAAAGGCGCAAAATAAGTAGTTGCTGTAATATAGCCTTACTGGGTAGATATGGTGAAAACGACCAAGATTGCACGTCACAGTAGAGCAAAGCGCCACCATAAATAAAGATATGAGTTACTTAATATCTATATTCACTAAGCAACCGCGCTAAAGCCGGCCGTGTTGGCCGAGCGGTTCTAGGCGCTACAGTCCGGAACCGCGCTGCTGCTACGGTCGCAGGTTCGAATCCTGCCTCGGGTATGGATGTGTGTGATGTGCTTTAGGTTAGTTAGGTTTAAGTAGTTCTAAGTCTAGAGGACAGATGACCTCAGATATTAAGTCCCATATGCTTAGAGCCATTTGAACCAACCGCGCTAATATGCATTCGACGAACAAACCAATTGCTGTCTTTTTTTAAATATACATTTTTCATCGTTAACGCACACAGTTTAACAGAAAGGGAAAAGTGGTGCGTGAAACCTATTTTAATGAAGTAAATCAGACTGAATTGCCCGACCAATCGTTTGTACAAGGGCCATATAACTAGTGCTGTCGATTACAGTGTTGTGCGGGAATAATTTCACTGTAGACGTACAGATAGGGATTCCAGTGCTGCCTCCTTACCAATTGTGGTCTGTGATGAGACGTTCTGTTTATCTATATTACTTGTTGTTTTGTGCTTTGTATTGCAATTGTATTTGCTATCAATGAATTCTGCGGATTTGAAGTTCATATTGAATGTAACGGTCATGCTTTAGGACATCACAAGCTTAAAAGATTTGACTGTAACTGTTTATCTATATTACTAGTTGTTTTGTGCTTTTTATTGCAATTGTATTTGCTATCAATGAATTCTGCGGATTTGAAGTTCATATTGAATGTAACGGTCATGCTTTAGGACATCACAAGCTTAAAAGATTTGACTGTAACTGTTATGCCTTAGGATACAACAAGCTCAAAAATGCGTATTCACAGCGGATACGGTAAGGTAGGAAATTTAGGTAACTTCCCTCGAATAAATGTAATCTGCGTTTTTCGAAACTACTTGACCGCTAAAACTGAGAGGCGTGCTTCACATCCATTAAAGAATAAATGCAAGGGAACAAGTCACTAGTAGAAAGAGAAAAATTAACATTATACAACGGCCCTCCATAGAAGAACTTTTCTTTACATGTTTTATAGATGCTGCAGCAGTGCTACACAAAAACTGTTTATCACAGATTTAAGTACACTTGTTTCACACACAGCGCAAACTCTTCTGTTTAAATCTCTGGCCGGCCGAAGTGGCCGAGCAGTTCTAGGCGCTACAGTCTGGAATTGCGCGACCGCTACGGTCGCAGGTTCGAATCCTGCCTCGGGCATGGATGAGTGTGATGTCCTTAGGTTAGTTAGGTTTAAATAGTTCTAAGTTCTAGGGGAATGATGACCTCAAAAGTTAAGTCCCATAGTGCTCAGAGCCATTTGAACCATTTTTTTAAATCTCTCCCATGCTTCTGATCGATTGTAAAATATTTGTTTCTTGATTAATTCCAGCGCTGGTCTCAATAATAATTTGATGTGGTTCGTATTGTGTCCAATATCCTTAGTGCTGCAACAGGATGCCGACTTTTTTCCAGTGCTGTCTCGCTTCAGATTACTCAAGAAGAATACGCTAAATGCAATAATTCTGCTTGTGTGGAGTTTTATTCACCTACTGCATGTTGTAGGTTATATTTGGTCATAAAAACAGAGCCACAAACATAAACTCTAGTTGTCTTGTGCAATGACAATAGCGTATCATACAGTCGTTTTCAGTTCAAATGGTTCAAATGCCTCTGAGCACTATGGGACTTTAACATCTGTGGTCATCAGTCCCCTATAACTTAGAACTACTTAAACCTAACTAACCTAAGGACGTCACACAACACCCAGTCATCACGCATTTTCAGTTACAATACGTACACACCGAAGTCTCAGATTTAATCCTGGTTAGAGTGCGAGAGATTATTTCGTCCTTCTGCAGCTGTTTTCACTAGTGTTCAAGGGGTTGCTGGTAATGTAAATCGAACTGGTACCATTCAATAATCTCCCAAATATGCCGCATAGGGAACTGATTCAGTGTTTTCGCCCCAGTGTTTTGTCGAATATCTTGAGAAGGAAAATCGTGTAACAACAAGGGAATTACAGTGATGTGGCTAAATTCCTGACGTGTAAGAGCAGCAACATTTGGGGTGATGATGTTCTCAGATTGTTCCTCATTCCTGCACTACTCAGGTTCTGAAACGTACCGACAGAATAGTGGAGCCATAACTATTCCAGTGCTGTGGCTGACTGCACCAGGTTTCTCGGTTGAGGATTCACGGCACGTACAACCCAGTCGAGGTGATCACGCAGATTCTCGGTTGCGTTCAAATCCGAGGAGTCTGATGGTCAGGTGAGTACGGTGAACTCATCCTGGTGTTCTTCGAACCACGCACATGCACTGCGAGCTGTGTGAAACGTTCAGCTGTCCTGCCATCGTGCCGAGGAGAAGCAGACTGCATGTGAGGGTGGACTTAGTCCCCAACGATATATTAATACATGTGTTGATCTACTGTGCCTTTCAAAATGACGAGATCAACCGGGAATACAACGAAAGCAATCCCCAGATGATAACGCTCCTTCCTCTGGCCTAGGCCATACACACCAATGGAGCATAAAACTTGAGTCACCTGAAAAAGGCCACTTCTCGCCATTTAATCGACGTCCAGTTGCAGTACTGGAGTGCAAATTCCAGACTTCGTTGCCAATAAACGGCAGGCAGCAAGGATGCATGAACCAGGAGCCTGCTGCGGAGACCCAAAATGCAGCGACGTTCGCTGAAAGGTAGTTGAGGAAACACTGTCTGTAGTAGTGGTGGGCAGGAAATCGCGTTATCTGTTAGAAATCACAGTGATTGAAAAGTCACAGATATCACAATAACAACTTTACAAAATCTAACTGCGGTTTCAGTCACAGTTAGCAGTCGCAAGTAGCATTTCACATGCAACGCCGTGAGTCATCTGGGCCGAATTCCGTACTGCTTTCTGCGATTTCAGTGACAAATCGCAGCTACAAGTCGCAAGTAGCAACTAAAAAAGCGCAGTTAACAGTGCCATCTGTTGGCCAAAGTTCGTACTACGCTCATCTCTGCGACACGCTATCGAGTCTAACTGCGATTTCCGTGACAAGTCGCAACTGAGAGTCGCAAGTAGCAACTAAAAAGCGCAGTTAGCAGTGCCATCTGTTGAGGAAAGTTCATACTACGCTATTCGCTACCGAATCAAACTGCGATTTGTGTGACAAATCGCAACTAAGAGTCGCAGGTAGCAACTAAAAAGCGCAGTTAACATTCTTTTCCTAGTGCCATCTGTTGACCAACGTATGTAATTCGTTACGAGAGCCTTGTGCCTCACGAGATCGACGTGCTGTGTGTGACTGTGTGCATATGAAGCGCTTATTTCAATAGTGGTACAAGTCCACTTTTGCTCATTTTGAGATACAGAGTCGTAAAGTTAAATCAGTGCTGAAAAATCTGCAGTTGAGATACCAGAAATATTCAAGCATATGGCTTCTTGCTAGAGATGAACTTATATTTAGGGAGGTAATGGACTTGTACCACTATTGAAATAAGTCCTTCATATTATATGACGACATGCACATTCAGCATCAGTTATGGTTGGTCAAACACAGCTGTGACTCTGAATGTATTATATTAATAAGAAGCAACATTGCGTTTTTCTCCTGAAAATATCAAGTAACGTAACAAATGTGTTTGATTATGCTTCCAATATGACAGTTTTGGTTAATACTCCACATGCCTACAGGACTTTGCAATGTTAACACAGCAGAACTCAGACACCTGTGTAAGTGTAGTGAAATAAAAACAGTATTATTGTGTCATATGAATGCCTCACTTTTGTTCCGAAACAGTTCAAGACTCGGGAGAAAAGTTTTACACCTGGTGTTCTACATGGCAACTTCACACACAAGAACTTTTTGCCGACACTACTACCACCTACATAAGTAAGCTTTCCCCGTGTTACTTTCAAGTAATGCACTTAAGCTATTCCTGATTTAACTGTAAGATCTGTACTTCCCACTTTCGTATCAACAGCCTCAAAATGCATATTGTAGACTTCGGGATATGTTACAGGTCAGTGTCACACCAAGATTGTGGAGAAAGAGGGGGGGCGGCATGTCACTCTCCAACAAGTGTTTACCAATAAATATGTGGCGGAAAATTACGGGTATAGGACGGCTTAACATGTGGAAAATGAGATTTTCATTATTCACTCACTGTATTTAACATTTATTATTCCTTTAAAATCGCACAACAACTTCAATAAAACACAGTTTAATCACTCTTCTGCACACTTATTTCGCAATAATGTCACTTTTAAACTGCAAATCCTCTAAGAGCTCTCTTGAATCTTCACGAGTCTCTCCCAACAGCCTTGTTGTGGATAGATACGTACAGCAACCAGAACTGTGTCTGCAAAATCACAAGGATTATTAAACAATTTTTGCTATCACTAATTACAAGCAATATAATTGACAGAGTAGATTACTAATATTTGCTGTAATGAAAGCCACTCAATGGGGTATATTTCACATTTGCAAGAACGATCTCACTTAAGTAATTAAGTCCATCGAAACACTTAGAAACTAACCTCTCGTCTGACGAAAACGGTCTAAAGATGCAGTGGCAATTTCTCCAGATCTGCTGACAATGATATTTTGAGTTATCACTTAACTGAGTGACTGAAATGTAGTTCGGGTACCTGAGAACATAACAATATGTTAGAATTCATTTTCTAAACACAAACTATTACGGTACTATATGGCTACTTACATATTAATTACACTATTAATATTTTCACAGTTGTTTCTTTAATACAAAATTAAAGCCAACGGAAGAACAAACGTAAAACATACTTACCAATGACAGGTTTGTTAAGATACAATTTTCTGTGTGGACAGATGTAGCTTTTTCATACGGTGGTAAGTCGCAGAAATCGCAGGAGTCACAGAAATCGCAGAAGTAGCAGAAGTCACAGAAATCGCAGAAATAGCAGAAGTCACAGAAGTCGCAGAAATCGCGGAAGTAGCAGAAATCGCAGAAATAGCAGTGGCGGAGGGATACGCGACCTAGGTTCCTTAACTGCGGCAAATCACAGTTAAGAATAACAGATACTGAAAAGTAGCATTCACAGAAATCACTGATATCGGAAAATCGCAGTTTAGCCCATCACTAGTCTGTAGAATGTACGCCGAATAACGTGACCGGCAGATGCGTAGGCGGCAGGGCACACGTGGGGAAAACGGTAGTGGTGGGGTTTGTGGGCCGGCGCTGTAGGGGAAACGCCGAGAACTGGGAGGGAAGTGTCAATCTATGCTAAACCCTACTGTCACATTTTTTGTAAATATGAGTGGGACCTCTCCATGCCCACACTTGCACAGTGACCATTCAAAAATATCTACTGTCACCTCTGCTTTGGTTAATATTTAGGAAAAATTCCGCTGAAAATGCAACAAAGTCAGTGATTTAATTTCGAATGGCTTTTTAACAATTTTTAACTTTCAGAACATCATGAGTGGAGAATTTTGATTCAAACCTACATTTCTCTTGTTATCATGTTAAAATTTGCTTGTTTTGACAAAACACAGTGGAGGTTACATAGTGTCACCCCATTAGTATGTTGTGCAGACGCAGTTACCAGAGAATTCTGAAACTGTGGTTTTAGCGAGGAACTGAGGAAAAGTAAGGCCAATAGCTTTCGAAAAAGCAAATTCTCAGTACAAAAATAAATGTGTAATATCTTCACTTATGCTGTTCTAAAGCTCACAGCACTTCTTGTTTAGCCAGCTATCGATAGGCCTCAAAAATTACATTTTTTAATCTACGAAATCTGTCGTTAGTGGAATAACTCGCTAGATGATGAAGTTGTGGATAATTACCTAATGGCAAAACACTCTCCTGTTTGCATCCTATCATTTGCCAAAATCTCTTTTCGGTATCTCAAACCGTTTATGGAATATGAGAAATATTCCAAATATTTCATTCTGGCTTTGTCACTGGCGCGCGACATCGCCAATGAGCGTGCTACATCAGATCAATTTTCTTGAGACTGGTGACAGTAGACACATCCACCCAAGTCTAAAGAAAATGTTAACATCATAGCTAAATATCGTATGCACCTAATGTTATGTAATATGCATCAAACGCAAAATTATAGCGGCCCCTGTTTTTCGATGCAAACATTTTCGAATTTCATACAGTATCTTGCTTAAATGCAAATATTACAATAACTATGAGCATTAACGAAATGATGGGCACGTCATCATGCAACTTACATGCAAAGCAGTAACTAACGTAAAAATGAAATTTTTCTACTGAATAGTTCCAGTAAAATAATATGAGAAAAATTGCAGGGCATGTGCTTCGATTCTGTTGTGTGTAGGAATCCTGCATACTCGGTTCACTAGACAAACAGTCAAACAACTCACATTAATGAGTTTTGCTACAACTTGACAAATACAATTACTTAACTTTGACAGATGTGCCGTATGCAAAGGTCGACATACAAAAAAATCAGTCATCTTCAGAATAGACAAACTCAAGTCTGCTACATAGAGAGGCTAATGATATGCTACGATGCATCCGCTGACGAAGTGGCTAACCTTGAAGCTGCTATTGAAGTGGGCTGCCACCTGTCGGGCGCGGCGCCCATGTCTTCGTCACCGAGGGGCCGCTACTGTCGTGTTGTTGTCCTGGAGTGATGTCGGTTAGCGTGTGATTGGCTGATCTCTTCTCACAGCCTTCTCTTCTCTGTCGTTCCCGACTGGCGTGCCGCCGCTGACTTTATGCCGTAACAGATTCTACCGTCGCAACACGTCGTCGACCAGCTGAGCCGGCCGCGGTGGTCTCGCGGTTCTAGGCGCTCAGTCCGGAACCGTGCGACTGCTACGGTCGCAGGTTCGAATCCTGCCTCGGGCATGGATGTGTGTGATGTCCTTAGGTTAGTTAGGTTTAAGTAGTTCTAAGTTCTAGGGGACTGATGACCTAAGATGTTAAGTCTCATAGTGCTCAGAACCATTTGAACCATTTTTGAATCGACCAGCTGAAAGGCGGCAAACAATGTTGGGCACCCCTTCCAAACAAATGAATGAGCTCGCCCACTTGTTTGGACGAAACTAGTCACTACGTATCGGCCACTGTACCCTGCACAGACTGTAGACCTCTGGTTCTTCCGAGCAGTCAGTTGCTCAAGAGTTGCACGTCTACTCTGCCGCACACATCTTCGCAACCGTGGATGACCCTCGTCATCTATGGCAGCGGTGCATCACAGTTACCTCGGCGCCGGTTTGGATCAGGAACAAAAAAATGGCTCTGAGCACTATGGGACTCAACCGCTGTGGTCATCAGTCCCCTAGAACTTAGAACTACTTAAACCTAACTAACCGAAGGACATCACACACATCCATGCCCGAGGCAGGATTCGAACCTGCGGCCGTAGCGGTTTTGCGGTTCCAGACTGTAGCGCCTTTAACCGCTTGGCCACTCCGGCCGGCGGATCAGGAACAATAGAGGGCCTGTAACACTACTGTGGGGGGGGGGGGGGGACGCCAGATATTACTTCTGTTTTACTCGATGACTTTCCGTCTACTTCTACGAACTGTGACGTTTCAGACAGAAAATCACGAATCCAGTCGCATAACTGAGGCGACATTCGGTAGGCAAGCAGTTTGGCTACAAGGCGCTTCAGAGGAACGGTGTCGAAAGCCTTCTGGAAATCTAAAAATATGTAACAGTTTGATATCCACTGTCGATAGCACTCATTACTTCACGAGTATAAAGAGCTAGTTGCGTTTCACAAGAACGATAGTTTCTGAATCCGTGCTAACTATGTGTAAACAATTCGTTTTCTTCGAGGTGCTTCATAATTTTCGAACACAGTATGTGTTACAAAACCCTACTGCAAATCGACGTTAGTGATATGGGCCCGTAATTCAGCGGATTACTCCTATTTCCCTTTTTGGGTATTGGTGTGACATGAGCAATTTTCCAGTCTTTAGGTACTGATCTTTCTGTGAGCGAACGGTTGTATATAATTTGCTAAATATGGAACTATTGTATCAGCATACTCTGAAAGGAACCTGACTTGTATACATCTGGACCGGAGACTTTGGTTTTATTAAGTGATTTAAGCTGCTTTGCTACACCGAAGATATCTACTTCTATGTTTCTCATCTTGGCAGTTGTTCTTCACTGGAATTCAGAAATATTTACTTCGTTTTCCTTGGTGAAGGAGTTTCGGAAAACCGTGTTTAATAACTCTACTTTAGTGGCACTTTCATCAGTGCAATGAAGATATTGACTGCGTCTTGCCACTGGTGTGCTTTATGTACGACCAGAACCTCTTTGGGTTTTCTGCCAGATTCCGAGATATATTTTCGTTGTACGAATTATCAAAAGCGTCTCGCATTGAAGTAGGCGCTATATTTCGAACAAAATTTTGCCAGTCTTGAGGATTTAGCGTTTTTTTAAATTTAGCATGCTTTTTTCCGTTGCTTCTGCAACAGCCATCTGACCCGTTTGAGGGTTCGATGCCGTCCCCAAGAATAGACGCATGCTTGTGTTAATCCATTGCGCCTTCCAGAATGTAGAGATCACCCAGGGAATGCCACAAAAACATTACCCACACCATAACGCTCTCACTTCGGGCCTGGTCCTTTTCGACGATTGTTGCAGCATGTTTGCTTTCTGACATATCACGCTGTACACGTCAATTGCCACCTCCCATCTGAAAAGGCCATCGTCGCCACTCAATGCGGTATTGGCTGTACTCCAGCCTTTGTCACCGATGAACAGTAGTCAGCACGGGTGCGTGAAGCAGGTGTCTGCTGCGGAGGCACACACGAAGCAGCGTCGCCGAACGGTGACTGAGGAGTCACCTGTGGTGGGCCCGTGGTTCATCTGGGCAGCCACTTGCTCAACAATTGCACGTCCATTCGCCCGTACACATCCCCGCAGCCATCGTTCACCGTTGTCATTTATGGCCCGTTGTACACCACAATTCCCTCGGCTCCAGTTTCGAACAGCGCCACTTTGCTATCCACAGTATACTGTAATCACGGCGAAACACGAACAGTTCCCACGCTTAGCCGTTCCGGAAATGCTTTCGCCCTTAGACCGAAAACCAATGATCACGCCCTTTCTGACGTCAGATAAATCGCTCCGTTTCCGCATTACGAGATTGGCTCTACATTTTCACGCATCCCCCCGACGTGCTTTAAACACTACTGGCCATTAAAATTGCCACACCACGAATATGACGTGCTACAGACGCGAAATTTAAACGACAGGAAAAAGATGCTGTGATAAGCAAATTATTAACTTTTCAGAGCATTCACACAAGGTTCGAGCCGGTGGCGACACCTACAACGTGCTGACAAGAGGGAAGTTTCCAACCGATTTCGTCCGCAGCTCGTGGTCGTGCGGTAGCGTTCTCGCTTCCCACGCCCGGGTTCCCGGGTTCGATTCCCGGCGGGGTCAGGCATTTTCTCTGCCTCGTGATGACTGGGTATTGTGTGATGTCCTTAGGTTAGTTAGGTTTAAGTACTTCTAAGTTCTAGGGGACTGATGACCATAGATGTTAAGTCCCATAGTGCTCAGAGCCATGTTCCAACCGATTTATCATACACAAACAGCAGTTGACCGGCGTTGCCTCGTGAAACGCTGTTGTGATGTCTCGTGTAAAGAGGAGAAATAAATACCATCACGTTTCCGACTTTGATAAAGGTCGGATTGTAGCCTATCGCGACTGCGGTTTATCGTATCGCGACATTGCTGCTCGCGTTGCCCGAGATCGAATGGCTGTTAGCAGAAAAAAATGGTTCAAATGGCTCTGAGCACTATGGGACTTAACTGCTACGGTCATCAGTCCCCTAGAACTTAGAACTACTTAAACCTAACTAACCTAAGGACAGCACACAACACCCAGCCATCACGAGGCAGAGAAAATCCCTGACCCCGCCGGGAATCGAACCCGGGAACCCGGGCGTGGGAAGCGAGAACGCTACCGCACGACCACGAGATGCGGGCGGCTGTTAGCAGAATATGGAATCGGTGGATTCAGGAGGGTAATACGGAACGCCATGCTGGATCCCAACGGCCTCGTATCAGTAGCAGTCGAGATGACAGGTATCTTATCCGCATGGCTGTAACGGATCGTGCACCCACGTCTCCATCCCTGAGTCAAGAGACGGGGACGTTTGCAAGACAACAACCGTCTGCACGAACAGTTCGACGACGTTTTCAGCAGCATGGGCTATCAGCTCGGAGACCATGGCTGCGGTTACCCTTGACGCTGCATCACAAGCAGGAGCGCCTGCGATGGTGTACTCAACGACGAACCTGGCTGCACGAATGGCAAAACGTCATTTTTTCGGACAAATCCAGGTTCTGTTTACAGCATCATGATGGTCGTATCCGTGTTTTGCGACATTGTGGTGAACGCACATTGGAAGCGTGTATTCGTCATCGCCGTACTGGCGTATCTCCCGGCGTGATGCTATGGGGTGCCATTGGTTACAAGTCTCGGTCACCTCTTGTTCGCATTGACGCCACTTTGAACAGTGGACGTTACATTTCAGATGTGTTACGACCCGTGGCTCTACCCTACATTCGATCCCTGTTACTGGTAGGTTTGATCATCACGCGAGTGTTACGGAAATGCTTCAGGAACTCGGGTGGGAGTCTCTAGAGGAAAGGAGGCGTTCTTTTCGTGAATCGCTACTGAGGAAATTTAGAGAACCAGCATTTGAGGCTGACTGTAGTACAATTTTACTGCCGCCAACTTACATTTCGCGGAAAGACCACAAAGATAAGATAAGAGACATTAGTTCTCGTACAGCAGCATATAGGCAGTCATTTTTCCCTCGTTCTGTTTGGGAGTGGAACAGGGAGAGAAGATGCTAGTTGTGGTACGAGGTACCCACCGCCACGCACCGTATGGTGGATTGCGGAGTATGTATGTAAATGTAGATGTAGATGTAGATGAAACCCTACATTTCGTCAGGGTAATGCACGACCGCATGTTGCAGGTCCTGTACGGGCCTTTCTGGATACAGAAAATGTTCGACTGCTGCCCTGGCCAGCACATTCTCCAGATCTCTCACCAACTGAAAACGTCTGGTAAATGGTGGCCGAGCAACGTGCTCGTGACAATACGCCAGTCACTACTCTTGATGAAGTGTGGTATCGTGTTGAAGCTGCATGGGCAGCTGTACCTGTACACGCCATCCAAGCTCTGTTTGACTCAATGCCCAGGCGTATCAACGCTATTATTACAGCCAGAGGTGGTTGTTCTGGGTACTGATTTCTCAGGATCTACGCACGCAAATTGCGTGAAAATGTAATCACATGTCAATTCTAGTATAATATATTTGTCCAATGAATACCCGTTTATCATCTGCATTTCTTCTTGGTGTAGCAATTTTAATGGCCAGTAGTGTACATCCACCACTTCTAGTGCTGCTACCTCTCGTCCGTGATTGGTTATTGCACAATGAAGTAGAACATAGATGATGTTGACATTAATGTTACTCGACGTTGTATATGTATTTATTTTCCTTTTTGTTTGACTTAAATTTTCTAGTTTTCACTAGTTTACAAATCTCACAGGGTAATTCATAAATCAGTTACGGTCTTCATGTATTCAGTGCATCTATACACGAAAATTATTACTCTCTAATACTTTTTGTATCTAACTACATAGTTGCTCATCAAATGCAAATGTACATATTGTTTTTTTACACTTACTAACACTATTTACGGCGTAATCTTTTCAACTTTCTCACGTGAATTGCAGAGAATAAAGTCCTTAGTTTAATGCAAACTTACAAATAAAATGAATAAATAAGGGTACTTGTTTGTATCTCTACAAAAAATGGACACGATAGTATTACGGTACTTCGTTTTGAGTATCACGGATGCAGTGATGCCTCTTAAGACGAAACTAATGAAATTGCTTCTCTCTTCATGTTCTTTGATGTTCGAAAAATTTCAGTGCACAGTCATTCACTTCTAGCTAAATCGTAAAGATCATACACAATTGAGTTTATGACACTCTGTTAACCAGTTGTCAGTGCATAGCTAAGGGACTTCTGATTGTTCTTTCGAATGATTTTTCACTTGTTGCAGTTGTCCTAAGCCGTTCGTGATGTGCGTTCAACATAGAGAAACTTTTGTGCTCACACTAGTTGGCAGAAGTGTGACGATTTTTATTTTTCTTGTATTGTGCTCCACGAATATGACAGGTCCGCCAAAGATGTGACAACAATTCTCACTGTTATTTTCTGGATACTATCCAAATTTAAGGTACTGTATCCTCAGCTTTACAATTTAGCATTAGTTCTCTCATATATTAAGAGGTGTTACACTTATTAGTTATTCATCATGAAAGATTCGTGCAAACAATTTAATACAAAATTGTTAAGGCTTTCGTGGCCACTTGTTGACAAACTGCCTATTGGCTTCTGTCTCGGGTTCTTCGGCCGACGTTCATCTAATGATTTTTCTGACGTTTCGCCAGCACGAGTGGCTGGCCTTGTCAAAGCTTCACACTCCATTGCCGGTGGTGAACTGGAGGCGAGCTCGCGGCCGCAGGCTATATGTACCTGGCGCGCCAACGTCCGAGGGCTTCTCCGCGGTCATTTCCGGTGCGTTTCTCCTCTTGCTACCTGCGACGGTCTTTCGCTGCAGTACGGGAAGCCAGGATCCGTTTACCTTAAGGCTTTCCTCTTTCTTGTTGAAACTATTCGCGTGTTTTTGGATTTCTACAGCTTCTCTGAACAAGCGCGTGTGATAGTGCTTCTCTACAGACAGAACTTCCGTGTCGGCGAATTTTATTACGTGGTCGGTCTCATTCAGTGCGTGCTCTGCCACGGCCGATTTCTCCACCTGCCCCAACCTGCAATGTCGCTTATGCTCTTTGATCCTGGTGTTAATGGATCGTCCAGTCATTCCGACATAAACTTTTCCGCACGTGCAAGGTATACGGTATATTCCCGACATTGCAAGTGGGTCTCTTTTCTCCTTCGCCGATCTAAGACACTCTTTGATCTTCCTTGTCGGTTTGAAAATCGTCTCAGGAACAGCTCGGTGAATTCCTGAGACACTTGAACAGCCTCCATGCCAACATAACATTTACCATGGAAGTAGAAAAGGACAAGAAACTGCCATTTCTAGATGTGCTGGTCACAAGGGACGGCGTAAACCTGGGACACAGCGTGTATCGAAAACCGACACACACAGACCGATACCTGCACAAACTGTCAAACCACCACCCGAGCCAGAAAAGAGGCATGATTAGTACGCTCGTAACGAGAGCAGGACGAATATGTGAGCCTCAACACCTCAAACGAGAAATGCAACACCTGGAAACTGTTCTGAGGAGCAATGGGTACTCCACAAATTACATTAGAAGTGTAACAGAGCCAAACACTCGGTGAAGTAAGGAACCAGAAAAAGAAATGTCGGATACGGCCTTTCTGCCATACATTCCCAGAGTGACGGACAGAATCGGCCGTATATTGCGCAAACATGGCGTAAAGACGATTTTCAAACCGACAAGGAAGATCAAAGAGTGTCTTAGATCGGCGAAGGAGAAAAGAGACCCACTTGCAATGTCGGGAATATACCGTATACCTTGCACGTGCGGAAAAGTTTATGTCGGAATGACTGGACGATCCATTAACACCAGGATCAAAGAGCATAAGCGACATTGCAGGTTGGGGCAGGTGGAGAAATCGGCCGTGGCAGAGCACGCACTGAATGAGACCGACCACGTAATAAAATTCGCCGACACGGAAGTTCTGTCTGTAGAGAAGCACTATCACACGCGCTTGTTCAGAGAAGCTGTAGAAATCCAAAAACACGCGAATAGTTTCAACAAGAAAGAGGAAAGCCTTAAGGTAAACGGATCCTGGCTTCCCGTACTGCAGCGAAAGACCGTCGCAGGTAGCAAGAGGAGAAACGCACCGGAAATGACCGCGGAGAAGCCCTCGGACGTTGGCGCGCCAGGTACATATAGCCTGCGGCCGCGAGCTCGCCTCCAGTTCACCACCGGCAATGGAGGGTGAAGCTTTGACAAGGCCAGCCACTCGTGCTGGCGAAACGTCAGAAAAATCATTAGATGAACGTCGGCCGAAGAACCCGAGACAGAAGCCAATAGGCAGTTTGTAAACAATTTAATGTTTACTGTTATTTGTACGGAGATCTTTTATTCAACTGTTATGTACTCGTACATCTCCCGTGCCCCGCTCCCCTAGGAAGGGGAAAATATTTATGTATACTCGTGCGCCAAAGACATAATTGTGACCCCGCCGCTGTGACCGAGCGGTTCTAGGCGCTTCAGTCCGGAACCGCGCTGCTGCTACGGTCACAGGTTCGAATCCTGCATCGCGCATGCATGTGTGATGCTCTTAGGTTAGTTAGGTTTAAGCAGTTCTAAGTCTAGGGGACTGATGACCTCAGATGTTAAGTTCCGTAATGCTCAGAGCCATTCGAACCATGTTTGAACCATTTTTTGATTTGACAGAATTCGCTGCTGACTGTTTGCTAGGGCCGACGAGTCTAACGTAGAGCCTTACTGCATCAATGAAAGGCGGTTCTTTGTGTCACAGACCGAAAATCAGCGGAGTGCATTTGTACATATGGCTGAAGAAGAGTAGGCTGAGTAGAACCATCGACAACATGCTGTAAATTTCACGATGAAGTAATTTTGAAGAACTAAGTGCTTCTGAAAAAATGAAGTTAATTTGTGCAGTGGACGATTGTGTCTTTCTTCTGCCGACAATGAGGCAGTGGAGGAGCTAGAGAACAAAACGTTTTCTATGGTGTTGAACCACAGTCATGAAATACGTTTTTGAAAGAGTCTTTGACAGTTACATCTCAAAGACGTGTTAGTCTTGTTTACCCGCTTTGGATTGCCTTAACTGATGTGACGTGTTAATGGTCTCATACCTTTTAGCGCTGCACATGATATTGGCATAAAAGCAGAAATCTAGATAGCAGAAAAGATAAATACAGTTAAACACTCAAATGGCGATTCACTTTTTAAAAAACACTGGGAACAATTTTTAGATATGTAGTTGAACATTCATCCCTTCATAACAGTTATATTGGTACGTAAAAAAAGCACTGACAGAAAACATTAGCGCGACCGCTGTAAGCGTCGATAAAGATATATTTTGCTACGCCGGAAGGCGAATAACAAATAATAAAAAAAACTCCTTTCAATTTTTTTTGTCAATCCTTATTGATACTCTATCTTTAGTTCTCGTGTCGAGAAGACGTTTTTCTTGTGAATCAATGTGTTGTCTGAATAATAATGCTATGAAAATACTGTTGTTGTTGTGGTCTTCAGTCCTGAGACTGGTTTGATGCAGCTCTCCATGCTACTCTATCCTGTGCAAGCTTCTTCATCTCCCAGTACCTACTGCAACCTACATCCTTCTGAATCTGTTTAGTGTATTCATCTCTTGGTCTCCCTCTACGATTTTTACCCTCCACGCTGCCCTCCAATACTAAATTGGTGATCCCTTGATGCCTCAGAATATGTCCTACCAACCGATCCCTTCTTCTAGTCAAGTTGTGCCACAAACTTCTTCCCAATCCTATTCAATACATCCTCATTAGTTATGTGATCTACCCATCTAATCTTCAGCATTCTTCTGTAGCACCACATTTCGAAAGCTTCTATTCTCTTCTTGTCCAAACTAGTTATCGTCCATGTTTCACTCCCATATATGGCTACGCTCCATACAAATACTTTCAGAAACGACTTCCTGACACTTAAGTCTACACTCGATGCTAACAAATTTTTCTTCTTCAGAAACGCTTTCCTTGCCATTGCCAATCTACATTTGATATCCTCTCTACTTCGAGCATCATCAGTTATTTTACTCCCCAAATAGCAAAACTCCTTTACTACTTTAAGTGTCTCATTTCCTAATCTAAGTCCCTCAGCATCATCCGAATTAATTCGACTACATACCATTATCCTCGTTTTGCTTTTGTTGATGTTCATCTTATATCCTCCTTTCAAGACGCTGTCCATTCCGTTCAACTGCCCTTCCAAGTCCTTTGCTGTCTCTGACAGAATTACAATGGTCTCGGTGAACCTCAAAGTTTGTATTTCTTCTCCATGGATTTTAATACCTACTCCGAATTTTTCTTTTGTTTCCTTTACTGCTTGCTCAATATACAGATTGAATAAATCGGGGGAAGGCTACAACCCTGTCTCACTCCCTTCCCAACCACTGCTTCCCTTTCATGCCCCTCGACTCTTATAACTGCCATCTGGTTTCTGTACAAATTGTAAATAGCCTTTCGCTCCCTCTATTTTACCCCTGCCACCTTTAGAATTTGAAAGAGAGTATTCCAGTCAACATTGTCAAAAGCTTTCTCTAAGTCTACAAATGCTAGAAATGTAATTTTGCTTTTCTTAATCTAGCTTCTAAAATAAGTCGTAGGGTCAGTATTGCCTCACGTGTTCGCATATTTCTACGGAATCCAAATTTATCTTCGCCGAGGTCGACTTCGACCAGTTTTTCCAATCGTCTCTAAAGAATTCGCGTTAGTATTTTGCAGCCGTGACTTATTAAACTGATAGTTCGGTAATTTTCACATCTGTCAACGCCTGCTTTCTTTGGGATTGGAATTAATATATTCTTCTTGAAGTCTGAGGGTATTTCGCCTGTCTCATACATTTTGCTCACCAGATGGTAGAGTTTTGTCAGGACTGGCTCTTCCAAGGCTGTCAGTAGTTCTAATGGAATGTTGTCTACTTCCGGAGCCTTGTTTCGACTCAGGTCTTTCAATGCTCTATCAGACTCTTCACGCAGTATCATATCTCCCATTTCATCTTCATCTACATCCTCTTCCATTTCTATAACATTGCCCTCAAGTACATCGCCCTTGGATAGATCCTCTATATACTCCTTCCACCTTTATGCTTTCCCTTCTTTGCTTAGAACTGGGTTTTCATCTGAGCTCTTGATATTCATACAAGTGGTTCTCTTTTCTCCAAAGGTCTCTCTAATTTTCCTGTAGGCAGTATCTAGCTTACCCCTAGTGAGATAAGCCTCTACGTCCTTACATTTGTCCTCTAGCCATGCCTGCTTAGCCATTTTGCACTTCCTGTCGATCTCATTTACTAAGTCTGAAAATTAGTTTTTTGTGCAAAACCGCGAAAGTTTTCTTTTCTTCCGCTCATCATCTCTATGTCAGGTCAACAAGCGGCCTGCATAGGAAGAAAAAGCCCGATTACGAACTGTTATACACACGGTCAAGAGGTAAATACTTATGGCGGACGAAGAAGAATATAACCAAGGACACCAGACGTAAGTAAGTTCACGACACCACTGGCTCACAAATTACAAAATTTTTGAACTTAAAGAAAAGACAATTTATTCGCTGCAAAAAAAATAAAACAAAATCAAATATGCCAATAGTACCATCAATTTGTTTAATTATGTATATGCACACACTACAAGCAATAATTAATGAAATAACCAATCAGTCTTTTTGAGACTAGAGATTTTGTTTTGCGAAATACAGTACCGGCTGGCAATAATCTTTAGATCTTTCAATGCTACAAAGATCCTACTAATGTTCGACAATAGTAACTACAGGTTGAATTAAATACATGCATTATTTCACAACTAAATCGAAACAGTATATTCTTTGTAAGTTAATTACACAAATTTTGATCATACCGAACAACTGCATGCTACTGGACAACGTAACAATGTTTCGTAATTAGAGAAAAGGCACATACACATCAATACGGTCAAGGAAGACTGGCGTATTCATATTGTGAGTGGCTCTCTGCTACTGGGGTATAGGAAGTCTTGCGTGCAGATTAATTAAAATTATCAATTAACTTTTTGTCGCAACTGAAGGTGTTCCTGGATTTTTCTAAAGTAATTTTTAATTCTTGTAGTACTTTTGGAAACACATAAGTGCTAATTAATCATTTCACAATAGGAAAAGGCATTTACAATTTTCGTAGGCCTATTTTACTGACATTATATTCGTTTTATATGCTTACAAGACAGCGAAAGCAAGAATTACGAGAATTTTGATTTCACTGACCGAATATTCCTACTTATTTTCATTATATTGACGCACCGCGTTATGTCATTTGAAGCTTTAATATGTGTGTGCGGGCGTTTCATTATCTTAGTTCCTGGTACAATATACAGTTTAGTTGGTCCCTAACAACTGCAGTGGGCTGGGCGCAGCAACTTCACACGCCAAGGTCAACCACTAACATGACACGATTTTGTAAACGTCTCTATGGCAACGCCCCAGTGTTGTCACAGCTCTGTAGACGGCTGCAGTCGTCAGTGCTTTGCAGCTGAAAGCTGGCAACAGCACTGAGAGCTGTCATGTATCTTCTACGGCGACTCAACTATAATGGACATTTTACATTACGAAATATTGTTCTATTTATAACGTTTCGTATTAGTTCCATTTATAACGAGTATCCCCCATTACAGTATCTGATATATTATCGCAACTCATCGTAGAATCTGTTTGAATTACTACAAGGAGCCACAAGGCAATCTGATTTTTGTAGTATTCTTTTATATTTATGGTATTTATGAAATTCGCAGTATAGAACTAAAATATCAATCAGCAAAACCAGTTCCATCGAAATTTCAAAAATTCTCGAGTAAATAGACTTCGAAGTTTTCCGACCGACGTTAATGTGTCAAACCAAGGTCAGTTTCTCATGACAGGACACGTGACGGTGTGATAGTATGTTCGTCTCCCACGTGTCTGGCGCACGCTCTATTCGTAGCCCTGGCAAAATTATTCAATGAAGATTTCCCTGCAGCGTAAAATTAAAAAAAAATACATGATTTATAATGTCTTTTGATTCAAACAAACTTTCATAGAAGATAAGTAATTAAGGACTCGCATTTGCAATAAAAACTGGATTTTTGTGTAACATGTAATTAGAAATAAAAAGACGTGCATTTTCATAAAAAGAGTTACAGGACATTTGTTAATTAGCATATGTTATATTTAAATGACGTAGTTCGAACTGAACGCAAATATTAAAAAAATAATGATCGAAACGAGATTCGAACCAGCGATTACCAGTTGCGAGCACTACTTACTTTTTTCTATGTTTATGTATTTTAAACTTCATTCAACTGCTAGTAGAACACACACCTTTATTTAAAAATTTGCATCAACCAGGATTCGAACCTAAAATCCCCATGTGACAGGCGATCATTCTTCCACACAGGCGCACGATGAATCGAGAAAATCCGACCTAGCTTTAGTGTATTAAAGACGGTTGGAAAACTTTAACATTAATTTCTCGAGAATTTTTTAGAGTTGCATCGAACTGTTTTAAAGGATTAAAATTTGGGTTCTCAGCTTCACGCCTCCTTGCAAAGGATGCTCACACAATAACTTAATCTGCGTGAGCACACAGCCCAGAAGGGGACGGGACAACGGTAGTGACGGTGGGAGAGGGGGCGGTGGTTCAGTTGTGAACAAACAGCGTGCAGTGGGGGAGGTGGAGCTCGACAGATAAGGGCTATGCACAAACACACGTCTCGCACAACTTGTGAGCTACAGCTAGCAAGTCGACAAACGATATTATTAACAAGTCAATACGACCAATAATTCGGCAAATACAGACGTTCGGAATCGATAGCTTTTCACAGAGAGTATCGAAAAATAAACAATCGCGCAAGCACAGTACCAACCAAACCAAAACAAATCTGGCCACGTGCCGTCAGAAGGAAGTTTCCTAAACCTAAAGAGCGCTTAAATTTTGATACACTATACACTGACAAAGTAAAATAAAGAACATGTGTCTTGTGAAAATAAAGGGTGTCCCACATAAGACCGGTACGCCTCACGTAAAGATTTATCACCTCTAGTCTAACTGCTTGTAAAGTGGCAATGCTGTCTCGAAAGTTGGCTACATTGCATTTTATCGGACAGCTGATTGCAGCTGTGTGGTCGTGCGTCAGTTGTTGAGAGAAGTTCGCATTATCGAGTTGTTACAGAAAAGGGGCAGTTTGCATTAAACAGGGAACTGATATTGTGGAATGTTATATAAAGACAGGCTCCGGCAAGGAATGAAAAGAAATCTTTCAAACGAAGTATCCTGGTAGGAAACGCCCCACGATCGGCGCTATTCAAGATGTGTACAAGAAATGGAGGCCTGTAGCATCCGTTCAGGATGTGCAGAGCAACAGGCGACCGACTGTGAAAACTCCTGGAACTGTCGACAGAATTCGCACAGACACTACGAGAAGTCTCCGCAAGTGGTACGGAGGTTGTCGCAGCAGCTTAGCGAACCTGGTACATCGTGTCATCGTGTTCTGAAACATATGAAATGAAAAGGGTATCGTGTGAATGTGATGCAAGAGTGGGTATCTGAGGATCAGGAAAAAGGAGTTCATTATTGTAACTGGCTGTTAACGTCAACTGCTAACGGTTACTTGGATCCCTTGCTGTACTTCATATCAGATGTGGTCTGATTGCATTTGTCAGATTATGTAAACTCCCAGAATTGCAGATACCGCTCGCAGGACAGTCCACATACTCTCTACGAAGAACCTCTCCACTCAATGAAGACTGTGAGCCGTGCTGACCCCGGCTTATGCGTTGGTTCAAACCTTGACTGTTAATTTGCGTTTGGTTTCCTGCGGTTTTTGCGGCTATGCCGTGGTTATTCCTCTTTCTACGTGTGGCAGCAGCGGTGTGTATCGATATTCGACACCTTGTACTACCTTTGGTCTGGTGCTTGCAGTTTCCGACTAGCCGGTGTGCGGCAGTCGGTCGGTTGGTGTGGATCAGCCAGGAAATCTCCGCACGGCGCAGTGGACCGAGTCCGTTGGTGGTCTCTACGCAGTGTCTGAGTGTGTGGGAGCTGTTCCGATTGCTACGAGGTTCGTGGCTCACCGATTCAGGACATCAAAGTTGAGTGGTGTTTCAATTACCGAAGCCAGTCTGTTCACACTGTGCCGTTGGTTTACATGGTTGGCTTTTGGGGGTATTCCCGTGAGCAACAGCGAGTGTTCGAGTTGGCGATAGTTTGGCCACCATCCGGTGGATTTTGGCTGTATTTTAGTTATTTGAAGTCCAAGTGCACCAGCGGAATTTTCTGCCTTCTGGCCGTTAGCGTTCCGAGTACCTACCCTGGCCGCTGACGCAAAATTAAGGCAGTGTCCTTTCCTCACCGTGTTGTCGCTGTCCAACACGTACGCGTAGTTTTGACAGCTTATGCATACTTGGTTGTGGACGGCTACGCCTTTTACGTTTTGGCATTGGAGTTCCTTGTGTACTGGTTGGGTGGAAAGCAAGTCGTCTTGTAGGTGGGTCGATTGACTGTCTCTTGGTTGGTTTGCCGGCGGATCGGATGTAGTTGGGCCGACTACCTGTCTCCCCTAAGAGAACGTTAATATTTCAAGTGCAGACCGACCCCGGAAACTTCTGAGTGCCGCTGGCTGTACTGCCTTTTGTTGTTGGTGTTTGATTGTGTATTTTAATGGCTCATAGCCGATGGTTTGAATGTGTCTGCTTTTAGTTGGTTTTTAAATACTGGGCCGTCAGCCGTTTTAAAAGTAAAATTCCTTATTGTTAAGTTTTAGATTGTTTAGGCCTTCAGCCTCCTTTTTTAAAAATTATTTAAGGATGAAGCGTTGGGCCTTCTGCCTTTGAAAATTTATTGTAGTTGTGTTTTTAAATCATGGGCCTTCAGCCGTTTTAAAATGGTTGTCGTTGTTGTTGTGGTCTTCAGTCTTGAGACTGGTTTGATGCAGCTCTCCATGCTACTCTATCCTGTGCAAGCTTCTTCATCTCCCAGTACCTACTGCAACCTACATCCTTCTGAATCTGTTTAGTGTATTCATCTCTTGGTCTCCCCCTACGATTTTTACCCTCCACGCTGCCCTCCAATACTAAATTGGTGATCCCTTGATGCCTCAGAACATGTCCTACCAACCGATCCCTTCTTCTAGTCAAGTTGTGCCACAAACTTCTCCCCAATCCTACTCAATACCTCCTCATTAGTTATGTGATCTACCCATCTAATCTTCAGCATTCTTCTGTAGCACCACATTTCGAAAGCCTCTACTCTCTTCTTGTCCAAACTAGTTATCGTTCATGTTTCACTTCCATATATGGCTACGCTCCATACAAATACAGGGTTATTACAAATGATTGAAGCGATTTCACAGCTCTACAATAACTTTATTATTTGAGATATTTTCACAATGATTTGCACACACATACAAAATCTCAAAAAGTTTTTTTAGGCATTCACAAATGTTCGATATGTGCCCCTTTAGTGATTCGGCAGACATCAAGCCAATAATCAAGTTCCTCCCACACTCGGGGCAGCATGTCCCCATCAATGAGTTCGAAAGCATCGTTGATGCGAGCTCTCAGTTCTGGCACGTTTCTTGGTAGAGGAGGTTTAAACACTGAATCTTTCACATAACCCCACAGAAAGAAATCGCATGGGGTTACGTCGGGAGAGTGTGGAGACCATGACATGAATTGTTGATCATGATCTCCACCACGACCGATCCATCGGTTTTCCAATCTCCTGTTTAAGAAATGCTTCTGCTTTAGCCTTTTCCGTAAGATTTTCCAAACTGTCGGCTGTGGTACGTTTAGCTCCCTGCTTGCTTTATTCGTCGACTTCCGCGGGCTACGCGTGAAACTTGCCCGCACGCGTTCAACCGTTTCTTCGCTCACTGCAGGCCGACCCGTTGATTTCCTCTTACAGAGGCATCCACAAGCTTTAAACTGCGCATACCATCGCCGAATGGAGTTAGCAGTTGGTGGATCTTTGTTGAACTTCGTCCTGAAGTGTCGTTGCACTGTTATGACTGACTGATGTGAGTGCATTTCAAGCACGACATACGCTTTCTCGGCTCCTGTCGTCATTTTGTCTCACTGCACTCTCGAGCGCTCTGGCGGCGGAAACCTGAAGTGCGGCTTCAGCCGAACAAAACTGTATGAGTTTTTCTACGTATCTGTAGTGTGTCGTGACCATATGTCAATGAATGGAGCTACAGTGAACTTATGAAATCGCTTCAATCATTTGTAATAGCCCTGTACTTTCAGAAACGACTTCCTGACACTTAAGTCTACACTCGATGATAACAAATTTTTCTTCTTCAGAAACGCTTTCCTTGCCATTGCCAGTCTACATTTGACATCCTCTCTACTTCGACCATCATCAGTTATTTTTCTCCTCAAATAGCAAAATCCCTTTACTACTTTAAGTGTCTCATTTCCTAATCTAATTCCCACAGCATCACCCGACTTTATTCGACTACATTCCATTATCCTTGGTTTTAAAATTAAAATTCCTTAATTCTCAAGTCTTAGATTGTTTGGGCCTTCAGCCTCATTTGAAAATTTATTGTAGCTATGTTTTAAATCATGGGCTTTCAGCCGTTTTAAGAAATTCAAGAGGTTGTGCCCTTAAGCTCGAAATTTGCGCTTTAATATTTGTGCAACGTAATAAAGTTACATGTGTTAGAGTGTTACTGACAGCCGCTGATTTTTGGCCCCTTTCCACAATTCCAACTACCTGTTCTGTCCAGCGGATTTAACCAGGTGTTTCAGACAGCTGCGTTAATGGTCCCAAATTTTTCAGTTACACCTTCAAGAGTGCCAGATATCTAGAGATCTTTAACTCTGTGTGCACAGTTAACAAATGCAGATAAGCTTGTACAGTATTCCAACAACATGGAGCAACCGCTGACACACTCAACCATAGTAAGGCCCACATCACCAACATGTTCCCTGAAGACAGAGTTGTCAGTAGAGGTCTCTGGCCCCCACGGTCCTCGGACTTACAATGGTGCGATTTTTTTTTTATTTACGGGGCACACCACAAAGCAAGGTGTATGCTGACAATTACTAGAGAAATTAACAACATCACACCTGGCAGACTTGCAGCTTGTTGCTCGTAACGTCATTACACGAAGCCAATGGTGGCTGGATGCACATGGCCAGCACTTTTCGCATCTCTTGTAAACAGAAAACTACAATTTTTAACGTTACTATTGTCTATTCTTTTTCGTTAGTTCTTTGTTACTTGAATATCTGGTGTGAGGCGTACCGGTTTTATGGGGGGACACCCTGTATTATTGATAACGCGTTTGGCCACATTAATGAAAAATTAAATTTTTCTTCTGTTTCCTTCGCGTCTTCCCGTGGTGATGAAGCCTTGTGATGTGCTTGTAGCTATGATTTTTCCTTCGTCTCTAACCTCTTTATTGTGCTACTGGCGTAGCTAGCGGTTGCTGCAATCCTCTCAAGAGTAGTTTTTAGTGAGATTTTGTTTCCTAGTTTGCCTCTCTCGGCAAGAATTCATCGGCATCGCACATTAGCACACGCCCCTGATTATGGAGAAGTTTGCCAGCAGCTATGGTGCACGAAGGCTGCGGCGCCCTGCAAAGTAGTGAAGAGGTGGCTACAGGAAGGCTCGAATGGTGCGGAGGGGGGGGGAGGGGGCGACAGCGCAGTGACGCGGCATTGGCATGCAGGGTGGAGCCGCCCACCGCTCACCCCGAGGATGTGTCACTGCACAGGCGCTATCTTATTTTGCGAGATCTCTCATTGAACAATTTTTATGCATTGAGACGTTGAACTAACAAGGGAAACTTCTCATCGTAGGCACCTCAGATTTAGCGGTAAGAAGGTTCAGTGGCCAGATTGTCAAAAACTGAACACAGATCAAGCATGAAAACAGGAAGAAGGTGTACTGAACTGTGGAAAATAGAAGCAAAATAGAAACAGTGAACGGTCCAAGAACAGGAACTGCAATATAAGAGCAACCAAGAAAGCGTTCAAGTTAAGTGATTATGGTGTTGGACAGCCAAGCGGGCGACCCGTGTTGAAGCCTCCCTCGTGTCAATTTATTTATTTATTTATTTATTTATTTATTTTTTAGCTGTTCGCTTTATTTAAATTTGTGTCTGTGTCGAGATGTAACGTCCGTTTGCAACAGCGATTCTGCCCCACTACTTTGCTAGCAGCCGAAAGGAAGTGGCTTTCAAATGAGAACTGCAAACGTTTGATGACAAGGCGACAAGTCTACCTAATCCTCCATCGGAAACAACGGCCGGTACATCATACGCGGCATGAATCTGTGTACGTGTGCCATGTGATAGGAATCTGTTACCGACGCACGTAATTTAATCTGTACGACTGGTAAGTGTCTAGGATATGCCTCCTTACCAGATATAGGTGTTCTTATGAATGTGAATATGATCGCTCCCAAGGAAATGATGAAACCGTAATAGTTTGTCACGTAAGCTGCAACAAATGAACGCAACTGTTTCACAACCAGACATTTTCTCTGTGCTCTGTCAAAACATACGTTTTTAACGTTTTTGAAGTCGCGTTCCGTTTTGGAAGTCTTCACTCTTGAATTCCTTTATTGTAACATAGTTCACACTTGTTTATTTGTTGTTTTCATTTCTGTAAAATTTGGAAATATGTGATAAGTTCCTAAAGGACCAAACTGTTGAGATCATCGCTCCCTAAGCTTACACAATATAAGTTACACTAAGGACGTCACATACACCCATGCACGAGGGAGGACTCGAAACTCCGACGGGGGGAAGCCGTGCGAGCCGTGGCAAGGCGCCCCCGACTGCGCGGCTACCCCGCGCGGCTTTTCATTTCTGTGAGACGTCTATGTGGCATCTCGCCCATTCTCAGTATTCATCACATCTTCTTCCGACGGTAAAACATTCTTACCACATGACTTATTCTCCACAACCAATGTGCAGTACGACACCCCAAGACTACACAAAGAGAATAAACCCTTCAGTGACCGGATGGACAGTTCATAATGTTGTGAAAAGGAATTGATGGCAAGATCGAGTTTTGACCACGACTTGCCCGCTTGGCAGTCCAGCATCATGACCACTTACCCTCGACGACATTACTGATTCAGCTTGTCGTCTATTGAACTTCTTGTCCTTGGACCACATTCACCTTTTGTGTTTTCCTTTTCTTCATTGTCCAGTACACCTTCTTCCTGTTTCATGCTTGATCTGCGCTCAGTTTTTGACGGGCTATTCATTAGGACAACTTACCACTAAATAACAGTAATGCGTCGCGTCCTGTCTTTTGAGATTTGGTAATGCATTATGATATGTCTGCGTAAGCAGAAGAAACTAACGATCAAAATCCGAAATCAATTTATTGGACTGTTCAATTAATGAAAACAAATTCTCCAAGTATAACACCAACACAAAACAGTGATCCGTCTTCTAATCACAACTAATACAAGAATAGTATAGAAAACACCTGAAATAATTTCCTACTGGTCTCCGCCAGAGACTTCTCCGATATACCAAACCTAATCCAGAGATCAGAGAGAAGATCCAAGCTGGGCTGGCGGGGCGGCAGCCATCCACGTCTGCTGGCGGTCGATGAACTGACGATGTGTGGCCGAGTGCCGGCCTTTATAGCGCTTCGGCGGACGAGTACCTCGGAACTATTTTCCATCACGTGGTTTGACGTGTGAAAATAGTTCTGGGATCTGCAGTGACCTCTTCCTTATGTTTATGAGGGCCGGTAGTGGTCCCTGGTGGCCGCTGGTGTCTTTGCTGTGTTGTTGTGGCACTATCACAGCACAGGCCTACATTGATGTTTTAAGCACGTTTTTGCTTCCCACTGTTGAAGAGCAATTCTGGGATGGTGATAGCATCTTTCAGCACGATCGAGCACCTGTTCATAATCCACGGCCTGTGGCGGAGAGGTTACATGACAATAACATCCCTGTAATGGACTGGCCTGCACAGAGTCCTCACCTGAATCCTATAGGACACCTTTGGAATGTTTTGGAACGCCGAATTCTTGGCAGACCTCTCCTCAGTGCAGCGCTCCGTGAAGAATGGGCTGTCATTCCCCAAGAAACCTTCCAGCATCTGAAGGTATGCCTGCGAGAGTGGTAGCTGTCATCAAGGCTAAGGTTGCGCCAAATCATACTGAATTCCAGCATTACCGATGGGGAGGGGGGGGGCACCAACTTTTAAGTCATTTTAAGCCAGGTGTCCGAGTACTTTTGATCACATAGGGCATGTCACCTATTTTGATTCTCGCAAACTCACTTGTCAAAACCTATAGGGTGCCTACAATCATGAAATTTGTCGAGAAGCAAGGTTTAACGGTATATTAAAGGCAAAAATTTGAAATGCGTTAATGTGTAATTACACCTCAGGGAAAAAATATTGCTTCTGTCATTTGTTGTCCACCTTAAAACATCCTCGAAAGTCTTTGAATCCTGGGACCCATATCTTGCCAGCATCAGGCCGATAACAGGCAAAAATCATCGATATTGTCGATTCCCGGCATAGATGAACTGTCTGTGTACACACACAATTAAGTTTGCACGGAACCCTCAATGCGCGAGTCCTACTACCACCTGGCCATTTCTTTTTTTTGTGTAATGAAATGTTTCCTGTTGTCAGTCATTTTATTTGTTAAACGTATCTTGGGCACAATATGTTTCAAGCAATAATTTCGAAAAATATGTGTGAAATCTTATGGGACTTAACTGCTAAGGTCATCAATCCCTAAGCTTACACACTACTTAACCTAAATTATCCTATGGACAAACACACACACCTATGCCCGAGGGAGGACTCGAACCTCCGCCGGGACCAGCCGCACACGATAATTTCGGATTGATCACCTTTTTGAATTCTTATAGTATTTGATGTCTAAAAGTTAAACACTAACTGAAATGCAAACATGTGAAAAATTTTGTCCTCTACTGTCTGTCAAATGGCTCTGAGCACTATGGGACTTAACTTCTGAGGTCATCAGTTGGTTGGTTGGTTTATGGGATTGAAGGGACCAGACTGCTACGGTCATCAGTCCCTGATCATCAGTCACCTACTGTCTGTCATTCAGACAGTTACAAGGAAATATGAAAGTAATTACGGAATTTTAAATTCAGTCTTAGATAAAAACTGAAACATGCTTATCACCACTTACACAGTTCGCTAGTGCACAACAGAATGCTAAACTAACAGATGCAGTGGTCTCTAAGGCCTGCTGACATCGTCGACGTGGTTCGCAGATGCACAACGAAGATCAGATGTTGACAGTACGTCAACACGTCAGGTTGAAGGTAGCCAGCAGCAAGATGGTGTGTGATGGTCCTAAAAGTTTCTTAAGTGGGTGAGTTAGCACCACGGAAAAAAACTAACGTTTCGCATTATGTGGACGGTCCATCCTTCACTTTCTGCGCTCTTTACAAGCCCTAACGAGATGAGATCTATACGGCAGGAGGTCGTTAACCATTGCAGTTCTTGCATTTTATGCATTCACCATCTATACAATATGAGCAATTCGCACTTTCCGGCATGTAAACATCTGTCTTATTTGCGCTCTCAGAGCTCGCCAGCGGCAGTTGTCGGCTTTATTTGGCTCACAAACCACACAGTTTCTTTACAAAAACGGACTAGCGTAAAACAGTTGCGTTAAATGTGTTAGTGACCGTCGAAGACGAGCGGAGGAAACCACGAAGATGGTGCTGGACTCTTCGATAGCTTGAACAGCGAATTGCTGTTGAAGAAACAATACATAACACTGCACAACGATCTGAGGTACATACTAGTAGAAGTTACTCGTTAACTCAGTTGTACATTCACCACATTTTCGGTTTTATATTGAGTACAGTTAAGATATATTGTGTAATCTCAGTTTGCACATGCATAATATCCTTATTCTAAATGTAGCGCTGACTACCAACACTTTGAAATAACGTTCTTCATCAAACAGATTTCAATCTCGAGATACGGTTGGTAATTTCATTCGAATGGAAGGGAGGTTTTTTCCAATCTCCACACCATCATTCAAAATATATTTTCCGGCAAGATACAAACATGACCCAGTCCATAAACCCTGGTACTACAGAAAGTTTCATAACAGCAAAAACTTCCACTGTGTAACTTGTGTTTACTTTGTGACATACACTGGCGACAGGCAGTCACGTTGGGATTCCTCCCCACTGGGGAAACATTCCAGTCGTTGCCCTTTGCAACGAGATTTGCAGCTAATACATTATTTATCAAAAATAACGCTTCTAATATATGAATGAGAAAGACCCAGAATCTTTTATAAAACGAAAGATTGAAAAACTTGGAAAGAGGTGGTTACGAAAGTGCTACTTTTATCTTTACAGCTTGCAGCCCAGACCACTTTCAACTGTCCTACACTTCCTACATTGATATTAATCCTCTGTATATGACATACATTGTTTAAAGACTGTATCTACAAATGTCATTATTTGATATTTAAAACGGGAATTGTACCAAACAGACGCGCTTTTGATAAATCATGATTGTGTCGTAGCATGGAAACTGTATACAGTACTTCCGTAGCACAGAAGTTACTACATTGAAACCATCAGCTACAGGAAGCCGTTACCTACCCATAGGTAGTTTCCTGTCATTTTTATAGCAAATCGTAGCTAAACGCAAAACACCTACTGTTGCTTGAGACTCGATTATATACATCAGAAAATGTGCATACAAATATTTATGAAAACTGCTCAAAAATGCATGAAAAGTGTCGAAATATGCAAGCTCAAATAATAAAAAACATGGTAGTTACTGCGTGCATTATATCTCAAACTCGAACCTGTGCAGATCAGTTACGAAGAAGAGCACAGATCACACGAAAAATCGACAGATTTAGAACGCTGATGTTTTATGAAGAGTTTCTGGTAGAGATTAGGATTGGGGACTGTCTGGTATTATTTTCTAAAAGTTTGCAAATGGGGACGCAAACAGTGTTTCAAAAAGTGTTCCTTCTTTGCTATTGTTGTCGGTAACAGTCGCATGCGATGCGAGTGAGTCGCAGCGAAACAATCGACATGTACAGGACCAACTTCGAGATATTTCGCATGAAAAGGGGAACGTTCAAACACTCCGTAATATTTTAATTAATGAGCAACATACAATCATGAATTTTTTGAACAGCATTAACTTTTATTAATATTATTCAAGCAAACTACCATATACAAATTATTTTACATTTTTCTACTGTTGTAAACATAAACGACCAGGTACTGTTCCAAATGCTGGGTAGTAAGATTGTGTCTTCGATCACTCAAAACATTTTTATAAGCACAAAAGGACCTTTCTACATCAACCGTGGTGACTGGGCAGTAATTGAATTTGGGTTCTACACTATGTGATCAGATGTATCCGGACACCTGGCTGAAAATGACTTAAAAGTTGGTGGTGCCCTCCATCGGTAATGCTGGAATTCAGTATAGTCTTGGCCCACCCTTAGCCTCGATTACAGCTTCCGCTCTCGCAGGCACACATTCAATCAGGTGCTGGAAGGTTTCTTCGGGAATGGTAGCCCACTCTTCAAGGAGTGCTGTACTGAGCAGAGGTATCGATGTCGGTCGGTGAGGTCTGGCACGAAGTCGACGTTCCAAAACATCCCAAAGGTGTTCTATAGGATTCAGGTCAGGACTCTGAGCAGTCAGTCCATTACAGGGATGTTACTGTCGAGTAACCTCTCCGCCACCGGCCATGGATTATGAATAGGTTTTCGATCTTGTTGGAAGATGCAATCGCCACCCCCGAATTGCTCTGCAACAGTGGGAAGCAAGAACGTGCTTAAAACATCAATTTATGCCTGTGCTGTGATGGTGCCACGCAAAACAAGTGGTCTAAGCCCCTCCATGACAAACACGACCACACCATAACACCACCGCCCCCGAATTTTACTGTTGGCACTACACACCCTGGCAAATGACGTTCACCGGGCATTCGCCATACCCACACCCTGCCATCAGATCACCACATTGTGTACAGTGATTCGTTGCTCCACACAGCGTACAACGTTTTCCCACTGTTCAATCGTCCAATGTTTACGCTTCTTACACCAAGCGAGGCGTCGTTTGGCGTTTACCGGCGTGATGTGTGGCTTACGAGCAGCCACTCGACCATGAAATGCAGGTCTTCTCACCTCCAGCGTAGCTGTCATGGTACTAGCAGTGGGTCGTGATGCAGTTTGGAATTCCTGTGTGATGGTCTGGATAGATGTCTGCCTATTACACGTTACGACCCTCTTCAACTGTCAGCGGTGTCTGTCAGTTAACAGACGAGATCGGCCTGTACGCTTTTGTGCTGTACGTGTCCCTTCTCGTTCCCACTTCACTATCACATCGGAAACAGTGGACCTAGGGGTGTTTAGGAGTGTGGAAATCTCGCCTACAGACGTATGACTCAAGTGACACGCAATCACGTGACCACGTTTGAAGTCTGTGAGTTTCATGGAGCGCCCCATTCTTCTGTCTCACGATGTCTAATGACTACTGAGGTCGCTGATATGGATTACCTGGCAGTAGGTGACAGCACAATGCACCTAACATAAAAAACGTTTGTTTTGGGGGTTGTCCGGATCTTTTGATCACACAGTGTATGTTTGCACTTATTGTTTCTGGTAAAAGTTCATCTGTCCCATTAATAAAACTATCCATTTGCACAAGGGTTCAAAGCCTGGGTTATTGTTTAACATGTTTTCAAACCTTTTTTGAGTTTCCTTGGGAATGCCTCCGGCAATGAGGAATTCACTAAAATAATTTTATTCATTAACTGAATAGATTCATTCAAAGCCAAAGACTGAGTTTCAAGCTTTTTAATACCTGCAGCTATATGGGAAAAATGGGTGCTAATCACAGCAACGTGTTTTTAAATACCGGAATCATTATATGCTTCCTCGTACTGGCGAACTGCCAAAGCCTCAGCACTATCGAAGTCGTTTACTACTCCTCTGATGGTCTCGAAATGTTCATCGTAAAACAACACAGCTTCGAACCACGTACCCTAACGAGTTCGTGTCGTAAAGGCACATTTGGTAGTTTTTCTTTGTAAGTCTTGATACGAGCAGGAACCTTTAGAAACACTTTCTTTGTGAATGAAATCAGTTTGTTTACATTTACAAAGGTGGAACGTACTTCTTCAGCAAGGCGATGTGCTCCATGAGCATCGCACGTCACATGAACAAAATTGGGATAAAATTCTCGGAGGGCTTTTCCTGCTTTGATCATATAGGGAACAGCATCTGAAATAAATACAAATACCCTTTCATCTGCAGAAGATTCTGGAAGTATTTTTCTAATACCCTCATTCACAAATCTTCCGATCGTAGAATGATTTACTTTTTAAAGTTCTTTACAGGCCGCTAAATAGGAAGAAGAAGACTCTTAAAGCACCAACAATTAAATCTGCAATGTAACGGCCGCAAATGTCCGTAATTTCGTCAACTGAAACCCAGATAATGCTGTCCTTGAGTTCATTGCGCATTTATTCCACAACACTTACGTGAATTGTCAGTATGTGATTTTTACGCAATGTTGACTCATTTCGTATATTTTGATTTAAGTAATATTTGCGCAGGAAGCCTTTGAGGATAGGTTTTTAAGCTTTCGAAGAGGAATATTGCTTGCAATGAATGCTTCACATATATCCATGTTAAACCGACTTGTTCTGGTTACCTTTGGACAAATCCCTGCTACTGAAACTTGCGTTGTCAGAAGTTGCTGTCGTGGTCCTTTCTTCTGCATTCCTGCGATATGAAAAGTTATATTGACATGCTGGTCTATTTGAAACTTTTTTTGCACGACACGTTTTTCTCGCAAACTCGACAGTATAAAACAATTCCGTCATATGGAATGTTCCAGGATGGTCAGCTATCCACGAAACGACGTTTCTTTTGTCGGGCGGCATGGCGCACGACACGTTACACACTACACGTCGTAAACACGTTCAACTGTGTACGAGTAAATAGAAAGTTAAATTGAAACAATGGACGTGTGACTGAAAGCTTGCGTAGTTTAATTTAATTGTTGCCGATGCGTACCGTATGACAGAGGAGGGGATTAACCGGGGACGCGGGTGCAAGAGTTCAAATGGTTCTGACCACTATGGGACTTAACATCTATGGTCATTAGTCCCCTAGAACTTAGAACTACTTAAACCTAACTAACCTAAGGGCATCACACACATCCATGCCCGAGGCAGGATTCGAACCTGCGACTATAGCGGTCACGCGATTCCAGACTGAAGCGCCTAGAACCGCACGGTCATAGCGGCCGGCACTTCAGGATCTTCTGCTTCAGTAGCGAAGGCACTGTTTCCAGCGTAGAACTGCATAGTCTATGTAATTATCAATGACTGGCTTTTTTTTACGGTAATGATTAAAGACGCCAGATTTGAACATTGTTGACCCAGTGTGGATTCTCGGAAAATACAATTAAGTGCCCGTTATTCTCACACACAACCTCTCGAAGAAATAGTTGACTCGCGAGGACTTGTGAAAATTCCATTGAATACCAATGAAGATTTCTGTATATAATTTCCCAGCCGGCCAGTGTGGCCGAGCAGTTCTAGGCGCTTCAGTCTGGAACCACGCGACCGCTACGGTCGCAGGTTCGAATCCTGTCTCGATCATGGATGTGTGTGCTGTCCTTAGCTGGTTAGGTTTAAGTAGTTCTAAGTTCTAGGGGACTGATGACCTCAGCTGTTAAGTTCCATAGTGCTCAGAGCCATTCGAACCATAATTTCCCGAAAGGCCTGCGAACATCTTCTGCAGCATAAGTGACCCTAAAACATACAACGGGTGGGTGTCCATCCTATTCTGTCAACCTTTGCGTGTGTGATTTCGAATATGGTTATAAGGAGTATTAGAAATGAATTTTACAAAAAAAAAACGAAAAATGCTACAGGTACATTGCTTACGACTGAAGTCTCATTACTATCACGACAAATGGTACAAATGGCTCTGAGCACTATGGGACTTAACTTCTAAGGTCATCAGTCCCCTAGAACGTTGAACTACTTAAACCTAACTAACCTAAGGACACCACACACATCCATGCCCGAGGCAGGATTCGAACCTGCAACCGTAGCGGTCGCGCGGTTCCAGACTGTAGCGTCTAGAACCGCTCGGCCACCCCGGCCGGCTTTACTATCACGACAAAGCCGAATTATCTTTGCGCAGCAAAGTAGAATATTTTTAAATGAACAGCTAGCCATCAATAATGTAATTCGAAATGTCAGTAAAAGGCTAAAGCCGCGAGTTAACACTGTTTGCCCTAGCGAGGAGAATCTTCGTGAGGTGAAATTTCGACACTGTGTGCGGGACTGATTCGCCACCTGGCGGGCAGTCAGATGTCGGGCGCTGGTTGCGCCGCCACGTGGCAGACGCGTCTATTCTTGACGGGCGGTGCGGAGCGCCGGCCGGCCGTGGCTGCCACGTTTCGTCACCTCGCGAGGCCCACCAGCGCCATCGCGTCTATCTGGTGGACTCCCGTTCGTAGAGGCCGGCCGCCACAGGCGAGGAAGGTCAGCTTGGAGCGGCAGCGGGCTTTCAAAAAGACTCGCTCATTTTCTCAAGACTGTCTATTCCACAACAATGAACTTTCATTGTTGTTGCTGTTATTGTTGTCGTCTTCAGTCTGTGGGCTTTCAAAAAAGAATGTGAAATGAGTGGTGTTCCCCTCAATTTGTTCCCTCCGACTCAGTGTTGCAATATTTAAAGTTTTGGCTGGCTTCGTTGTCAAGGGGCTGGGATTTGTAGTTGCCGCATTACATGCCAAATACTGCTGAGTCTACAGTATACGATAAGAATACACACATGAATCGAATGGTCGAAGGTTTCTATCACTCGGCAGTTGCGAATAATGAATGTAACATACAAATTTATTTATGGAAGATTGCAATTAAATAAAATCTGCAGATACTATCTTAACGACTCTAAATGATGAGTACGACAGTAGAAGTACTTTTGAGAATGCGGTATATTTCTGCAAACATTTATTGGAGTCGATGGTCCAGCAATTAAATAAAATGTAAGTTGAATAACAGGGAAACAATGGATCCCTACTTCAAGTAATTAGTCATGAACAACAACATAGCTCGCGAGATATTCACTTCCAAACGCGTACTACGTCTTCACTGCGGAAGCCACGGAAATCTCACAAGTACACAAGTCGGCACTACGAAGTATTTCTATCTCTCGCGACCACGCGCAAACTGCTCCACTCCAAGTCCTTCCCGCCACTGTGCGTCCGTCGCGCCGTCCAGCACATCCCGTGTCCTGTGCGACTGTACCTCGCGCCGCACTGCTCCGAACTACCTCGTGTCCTCCCCAACCTCCATACGTCTCTCTTAGTAACGAGTGCTGTGATTGGCTAGAGCGCTCCCTCCACGTCTCCAAGCCAACGTGCACTCACAAACATATTGAAACACATACCAAATACTGGATTTACATTTAAATAACTTGAAATTAAATAAATATTGCTACGGCTGGACCATAAACACGCTCTACCACGTATTATTAACTACAGGGCTATTACAAATGATTGAAGCGATTTCATAAATTCACTGTAGCTCCATTCATTGACATATGGTCACGACACACTACAGATACGTAGAAAAACTCATAAAGTTATGTTCGGGTCAAGCCGCACTTCAGGTTTCTGCCGCCAGATCGCTCGAGAGCGCAGTGAGACAAAATGGTGACAGGAGCCGAGAAAGCGTATGTCGTGCTTGAAATGCACTCACATCAGTCAGTCATAACAGTGCAACGACACTTCAGGACGAAGTTCAACAAAGATCCACCAACTGCTAACTCCATCCGGCGATGGTATGCGCAGTTTAAAGCTTCTGGATGCCTCTGTAAGGGGAAATCAACGGATCGGCCTGCAGTGAGCGAGGAAACGTTTGAACGCGTGCGGACCAGTTTCACGCGTGTATCTGGACATGCTGGAAAATTGGCTCATGCCACAACTGGAGACCGACAGCGCCGACTTCATCTTTCAACAGGATGGTGCTCCACCGCACTTCCATCATGATGTTCGGCATTTCTTAAACAGGAGATTGGAAAACCGATGGATCGGTCGTGGTGGAGATCATGATCAGCAATTCATGTCATGGCCTCCACGCTCTCCCGACTTAACCCAATACGATTTCTTTCTGTGGGGTTATGTGAAAGATTCTGTGTTTAAACCTCCTCTACCAAGAAACGTGCCAGATCTGTGAGCTCGCATCAACGATGCTTTCGAACTCATTGATGGGGACATGCTGCGCCGAGTGTGGGAGGAACTTGATTATCGGCTTGATGTCTGCCAAATCACTAAAGGGGCACATATCGAACATTTGTGAATGCCTAAAAAAACTTTTTGAGTTTTTGTATGTGTGTGCAAAGCATTGTGAAAATATCTCAAATAATAAAGTTATTGTAGAGCTGTGAAATCGCTTGAATCATTTGTAATAACCCTGTACATCAATAAATTAAATAAACATACGTCGAAGGAATAGAACAAAAGGTAGGCCATTAGCCTAATGTTTCTGTGCTTTCTAAAACACAGTAAATATTTAACCAATTTCTTCACGAATGGTATATATCGGATACAAACAAAGACATATATGAATAAATATGTTTATAAGCATGCTGCTACCGTTTCTTCGTGTAATTGTGGAGTACTTACGGCCTGACGCGATCGACAGTAATCGGCCACTTTGACCTCCAATAACTTGCGTACTATTGAAGCTACATACCTGTAATTCATATCAATTCAGGTTTCCACTAATAGCTTTCTAAAGTCACGGCGATCGACAAAATGGGATGAAACATTTACATTTTGGAAATTCGTTGCTGGGTGTTTCTTGTATAATTTACCATCAGATACGAAACTTTAAACTAATAAAGATATTGAAAATCTGATTAGACCATCAGAATCGTCGTGCAAATAATAGTAATGTACATGTTTCTTTTTGAGGTATCATGATTAATCTGGCTACTATTAATTTCTATACAAACTGTGAAATGTCTACAATTAAGGTTTCACAAAGTCCTCCATCTTTGGCACTCTCGGCATACAAGTCTCTTTCGTCGACACAAAGCACCGTCCTCGTCACAGCGGAATTCCCAGCCACGCGGCTGGACCATGCGCTCGGGCTACCCCTCCCTTCCACTGACGTTCGGCACCACGTGTCTGCTGCCGGGCTCCGGCTGGCCGAGCGGCCCGTGCGGCCGCCCCAACTCCGAATATACAATATTTCCAGGGCGCCACAACTCGCCCTTTGCCTCAAAAGTCCAAGGATTGGTTCGATGTAGTTCTCCATGCTACGCCATCCTGTGCAAGCCTCTTCAATACCGAGTAATTTATTGCACGCTACATCTTTCTGAATCTGCTTAGTGTAATCATCTCTTCGTCTCCCTCGGCGATTTTTACCCTCCACGCTTCCCTTCATTTCTAAATTGGTGATACCGTGATGCCTCAGAATTTGTTCTACCAACCGATCCCTGGATAGTCAGGCAGCAGTTAGAGTTGACGGTAAATTGATTTCAAGGTTCAGAGTAGTTTCAGGGGTAAGACAAGGCTGCAACCTGTCTCCACTGTTGTTCATATTATTTATGGATCATATGTTGAAAACAATAGACTGGCTGGGTGAGATTAAGATATGTGAACACAAAATAAGCAGTCTCGCATGTGCGGATGACTTACTTGTGATGGCAGATTCGATTGAAAGTTTGCGAAGTAATATTTCAGAGCTAGATCAGAAATGTAAGGACTGTGGTATGAAGGTTAGCATCCCCAAAGCGAAAGTAATGTCAGTGGGAAAGAAATATAAACGGATTGAGTGCCAAATAGGAGGAACAAAGTTAGGTGGACGGTTTCAAGTACTTAGGATGCATATTCTCACAGGATGGCAACATAGTGAAAGAACTGGAAGCGAGGTGTAGCAAAGCTAATGCAGTGAGCGCTCAGCTACGATCTACTCTCTTCTGCAAGAAGGAAGTCAGTACCAAGACTAAGTTATCTGTGCACCGTTCAATCTTTCGACCAACTTTGTTGTATGGGAGCGAAAGCTGGGTGGATTCAGGTTACCTTATCAACAAGGTTGAGGTTACGGATATTAAAGTAGCTAGGATGATTGCAGGTACTAGTAGATGGGAACAATGGCAGGAGGGTGTCCACAATGAGGAAATCAAAGAAAAACTGGGAATGAACTCTATAGATGTAGCAGTCAGGGCGAACAGGCTTAGATGGTGGGGTCATGTTACACGCATGGGAGAAGCAAGGTGGGTAACCTCATGGATTCAGCAGTAGAGGGTAGGAGGAGTCGGGGCAGACCGAGGGGAAGGTACCTGGATTTGGTTAAGAATGATTTTGAAGTAATAGGTTTAACATCAGAAGAGGCACCAATGTTAGCACTGAATAGGGGATCATGGAGGAACTGTACAAGGGGGGCTATGCTCCAGACTGAACGCTGAAAGGCATAATTAGTCTTAAACGATGATGATGATGATGATGATGATGATGAACCCATCCCTACTTCTAGTCAAGTTTTGCCACAAATTCCTCTTCTCCCCAGTTCTGTTCAGTACCTTCTCATTATTTACGTGATCTACCCATCTAATCTTACGCATTTTTCTGTAGAACCACATTTCGAAAGCTTCTATTCTCTTCTTGTTTACACTGTTTATCCTCCATGTTTCACTTCCATAAATGGCTACATTCCACACAAATACTTCCAGAATGGACTTCCTTGCTTTTGTTGAGGTTCATCAAACGGTTCAGATGGCTCTGAGCACTATGGGACATAACATCTGAGGTCGTCAGTACCCTAGAACTTAGAACTACTTAAAACTAACTAACCTAAGGACATCACACACATCCACGCCCGAGGCAGGATTCGAACATGCTACCGTACCGGTCGCGCGGTTGCAGACTGTAGCGCCTAGAACCGCTCGGCCACTCCGGCCGGCTAAGGTTCATCATTTATCTTTCTTACAAGACACTGTCTATTCTGTTTAACTGTTCTTCCAAGCCCTTTGCTGTCTCTGACAGAATTACAAAGTCATCGGCAAACCTCAAACATTTTATTTCTTCTCCTTGGACTTTAATTCCTACTCCAAGTTTTTCTTTTGTTTCCTTTACTGTTTGCTAAATATACAGCTTGAATAACATCGTGGATACGTTACAACGATGTCTCACTCCCTTCTCAACCACTGCTTCCCTTTCGTGCCCCTCGATCCCTATAACTGCGCTGTACAAATTTTAAATAGCCTTTCGCTCCCTGCATTTTACCTCTGTCACCTTTAGACTTTGAAAGAGAGTATTCTAGTCATCATTGTCAAAAGCTTTCTCTAAGTCTACAAATGCTAGAAACATAGGTTTGCCTTTCCTCAACTTATCTACTAAGATAAGTCGTAGGATCAGTATTGCCTTGCGCGTTTCACCATTTGTACGGAATCCAAACTGATTTTCCCCGAGGTCGGCTTCTACCAGGTTTTCTATTCTTATGTAAAGGATTCGCGTTAGTATTTTGCAACTGCGACCTATTAAACTGATAGTTTGGCTGACACCTGTCAGCACCTGCTTTCTTTGGAATTGGAACTACTATATTTCATCTGTCTCAAACATCTTGCTCACCAGATGGAAAGGTTTTGTATTGGCTGGCTCTCCCACGGCTATCAGTAGCTCTAACGGAATTTTGTCTATTCCCGCGGTCTTGTTTCGACTTAAGTCTTTTAGTGGTTTGTCGTATAGAACTATGAGGTCTTTATTTTCGTGAGAACCAGCCGATTTTACAAATATCTAACTTTAACGCGCACACACGTATAACATTTGGGTACTTTTACAGTTACATTTAGGATCAGAGATTTTACAACTATTCTATGTGTCCTTCACCGGACAAACGGGAATCATCCAGACGATAGTACCATATATACAGGGTGTTTCAAAAATGACCGGTACATTTGAAACGGCAATAAAAACTAAACGAGCAGCGATAGAAATACACCGTTTGATGCAATATGCTTGGGACAACAGTACATTTTCAGGCGGACAAACTTTCGAAATTACAGTAGTTACAATTTTCAACAACAGATGGCGCTGCAAGTGATGTGAAAGATATAGAAGACAACGCAGTCTGTGGGTGCGCCATTCTGTACGTCGTCTTTCTGCTGTTAGCGTGTGCTGTTCACAACGTGCAAGTGTGCTGTGGAGAACATGGTTTATTCCTTAGAACAGAGGATTTTTCTGGTGTTGGAATTCCACCGCCTAGAACACAGTGTTGTTGCAACAAGACGAAGTTTTCAACGGAGGTTTAATGTAACCAAAGGACCGAAAAGCGATACAATAAAGGATCTGTTTGAAAAATTTCAACGGACTGGGAACGTGACGGATGAACGTGCTGGAAAGGTAGAGCGACCGCGTACAGCAACCACAGAGGGCAACGCGCAGCTAGTGCAGCAGGTGATCCGACAGCGGCCTCGGGTTTCCGTTCGCCGTGTTGCAGCTGCGGTCCAAATGACGCCAACGTCCACGTATCGTCTCATGCGCCAGAGTTTACACCTCTATCCATACAAAATTCAAACGCGGCAACCCCTCAGCGCCGCTACCATTGCTGCACGAGAGACATTCGCTAACGATATAGTGCACAGGATTGATGACGGCGATATGAATGTGGGCAGCATTTGGTTTACTGACGAAGCTTATTTTTACCTGGACGGCTACGTCAATAAACAGAACTGGCGCATATGGGGAACCGAAAAGCCCCATGTTGCAGTCCCATCGTCCCTGCATCCTCAAAAAGTACTGGTCTGGGCCGCCATTTCTTCCAAAGCAATCATTGGCCCATTTTTCAGATCCGAAACGATTACTGCATCACGCTATCTGGACATTCTTCGTGAATTTGTGGCGGTACAAACTGCCTTAGACGACACTGCAAACACCTCATGGTTTATGCAAGATGGTGCCCGGCCACATCGCACGGCCGACGTCTTTAATTTCCTGAATGAATATTTCGATGATCGTGTGATTGCTTTGGGCTATCCGAAACATACAGGAGGCGGCGTGGATTTGCCTCCGTATTCGCCAGACATGAACCCCTGTGACTTCTTTCTGTGGGGACACTTGAATGACCAGGTGTACCGCCAGAATCCAGAAACAATTGAACAGCTGAAGCAGTACATCTCATCTGCATGTGAAGCCATTCCGCCAGACACGTTGTCAAAGGTTTCGGGTAATTTCATTCAGAGACTACGCCATATTATTGCTACGCATGGTGGATATGTGGAAAATATCGTACTATAGAGTTTCCCAGACCGCAGCGCCATCTGTTGTTGAAAATTGTAACTACTGTAATTTCGAAAGTTTGTCCGCCTGAAAATGTACTGTTGTCCCAAGCATATTGCAACAAACGGTGTATTTCTATCGCTGCTCGTTTAGTTTTTATTGTCGTTTCAAATATACCGGTCATTTTTGAAACACCCTGTATATTTGTGAGCACTTGTGGAGGTAGTCCACTCGCCGCTGCTGCCATGCGGCCTCGCAGCTCTCCTAAAGTTGTTTTCCTCACAGATCGGGCGACACTGTAGGCGAATATTGTAAAGCGAAACCCGTACGCCCCTTTACGGCCAATCCGTCGCTGAGGCAGAGCACTTTGAAGAAGGGCAGGTGCCAGTGCAGTGGTGCTCCAGCCTGTCGAAAAACGAGATTCTCGGCATGTTCTCACAGTGTCGTGCCAAACCAAGACTCGAGTTCGGTTCTGGTACGTACAGTGAGGAGTCCACCTCCACTCTAAGCGATGAGCTCGCTTCCAGGACTGATCCAAACCTCTGCTGCAACTGATGTTTTCTCGTATTAATTCCGAAGAAACAACATGACAAGTCCCCACGCGATGTGTGGGAACAGTTACACTACAGGATCAGTATTCATGTGTGAATTTCATTGTTTCATTTCCTGCCACTGCGCCTTCGGGAACGTTGGTGTTAGCTCAGACAGCCTAAAGATCAGTTCCGTCGCAACTAAGACGTAAGGCGACCTTTACGTCTCGCTCATGTCTAGCGCTGTGAGAACCTTGTAAACACGTTAACATGGAACCTAGATAAGGAAGTATATGCTGAAATTTAGTTTCCATTCTGAGTATGAACGACTGAACGTACGGGTACAGACGATTGACACTAAGAGAAAATTAAACTGACTGAATACGATGTACTGGGCTCACAACTGCCTTTTTAGTAAATAGAATATCTGTGAGACTGAAAGACAGTAAACTGTAACACACTGTGACGCGAACAGGCAATACGAATTCTTCCCATGAAAATGGAGACTCCAGTAGAATCACGATTACTTACATAGGCCTCAGTTTTAAGATCTGTTGGAGCTTATAATGTACTGCTTGAAATAAACCCGGTAAAAATACAAGCTTTAGCATCATATGGAATTATTTTTTAAATAAACAAAGTAAAGAAATGTAATAACAGATATCTTAAAGTGGAAAATGGATTACGAATAGTGAAAATGTAGCTGAGAAAACACGTATAAACGGGTAAAGGATTTTAAAGCATCCGTAATATCTAATAGACAATCCGAACGCATAGGGCATTTGGCTATACCGGTCATCTAAAAGTAAATTGCCACTGCGATAAAATTATGGAGAACGAAATTATATGTCTCCATCCTTGGTTGACAGGAAACCCAAAGAGAAACAAATATTTGCCAAAATTTCAACAAATACGTTATGACGAACCGACAAATGTCAGCACGCACAATCCAGAATAAGGAGCGAACGGTAATTAACGTTAAAAATAGGAAGAGAATCAAGTCGTGGTCAGGTGAATGCAGGGGATTGAAAACAAGAATGCGCAACATTCTCGGGCTGCAGTCGGAAAGATGTCACGGTATAAGACAGACAAAACGCTAGCAAAGTAACAAACGGGCGTTCTGCGAATGAAATATCAACATTGCCGAGAGGAGAAGCAATTTCCACGAAAATGCACACCAACCTAGACCGTCAGTCATAGCAGTAAAAACGAACAATCAGATATAGGAACAGAATTTCACAGAAGCGCAAACGTGATACGTAACAGTAAAAAAACCAAACGTCCGACACGAGTATAAAGTGAGACAGAGCCAAAAGGAATAAAATAAAAATGTTTGCAAGGAAATCTTAAAAATCAAGAGCACAATGAACGATAATAGAGTGAAATTCATTGATCACAACGTTAATAGTAGGTAATGACATCGAAACGGCTCCCGTCAAGCAGACTACATAAAAAAATCACACAGCAGTATATACGTACCCAGGATAATGAGTTGAAGTAACAGTATGTAGGAACCTAATGCAACTATGTAAATTAGCCACAATGAATATTATCATAATACATAGTATGTAAAAATACAATGTTCCAAAAACTATTTGCATGCTGCAGAACCGGATATCGCGAACCCTCAAGCACACATACAACTGATGTAACTTACTGATGTAAGAAATAAACTGTTTTCATTAATTTAGAAGATTCGTATCAGTGTGTGTGTGTGTGTGTGTGTGTGTGTGTGTGTGTGTGTGTGTGTGTGTGTGTGTGTGGTACTAGGAATGTTTACGAAAGAATGCTGAGAATACAGCGTGTGATGATGTTTCGCTTACTGTCATCATATGGGGACATACAGAAAATGTAAATAAGATTAGACCCTTCGCACAGCTGTGTAGAGAATCCTCCTGAAGAAAGGTAGGAATATTAGTTTCTAACGTTTCGTCAATACGGGTGGATCACAACGACGCCCCCGAGGGTAAGGACTGGGATGGAAGTCGACCGCGTTCCTTTACAGGAACCACCCTGCCATGTGCCACATGTAGTTTAGCGAAATCGCAGAGCACCTAAATCGGGTTAGGCGGGGGCGGGTCTAGAGGCAGTCTCCTCTGGAAGTCACGCGAAGAAGCCGACAGATTGGCTAGCAGCCACCACAGGCGGCCTTTGCGTCACTACTATGACGCTTCTGTTGAGACTTGGGGACGTCATCATTGTGCGTCACACAGGCAAGGCTAGCGTCATATTATACGCTACAGAATACAGTGCCAAGGCGCAACCGACTGATGCACAAACCTCGGAGAGTACACTCAGATATACAGAAATAATTCCCACAGAACTGACTTAAAGTGAATGAGTCCATTAGTGGGAACAAGTTCGACACTTAATGGCTACATGTTTGGCAGTGACTCGTCAAACGTAAAAAAATGTTTGTAAGACCAATTCAGTCGATATCTGAGTATGTGGAAAAAATAATGTGCTACACCACAATTTCGTGTACTGAACTACATTTATTTTTCGATTTTTTGCTACTTTTTATGGGAGAAAGTCCCATAAATTGAAAAGTATAGACTGAAGAACTGAATGTCGAGTAGCTGTAAACGTAGCGGATGCTGTGGACCGCTTTCTGTGTAGAGGTCATGAATTATAATGAAAATGACGTAACAAGTTTCAACATCTTGGATACTTCCAAAATAATTTAAGTTGTAATGGGTAAACTGGACAACAGTTTCAACAAGGGGAACTGACTCACTACCGTCCACCATACACACTAACAGACAATGCTACAATAGAGGGGCTGTACGGTTGGCGTGGTTCCAACATCGCATCGCGTGAGTATTGGCAAAACTTCGGCCGGAAATCTCCCGATTTCTTTTCCGATATTTCTCGATGTTTTTCTTGCCAAATTTATTACGTTAAATTTAGTTCGTTGAACCGTAAACCACAGTGGTAATTTATTATGGTTCCCATATTGTACTCATTTAGTTCCTGACTGTTAATTCTCAATCGATTTTGAGATCCGCTGAACCATATTCCATGTTTAGCGCGTTATTGGTTTGTTCCGGAATTTAGATACAGATCTTGTAGTGACTAAAAACAAAACAAAAAATACCTTTCTGCTATACCAGAGCACTAAAAGTATTTAAAAGATAATTTCTATATTTATCCTAATATTACGGGATTTTATTTGAAATGCTACATTTGAACAGCTATTGCTTAACCCCCCCCCCCCCCCGCCTTTTCCACGACCACCAAACGCACACACACGTACACAATGTAAATGTTCAGCTTTACGAGAGTTACAGGAAATTTCTCCCTATTAAATTTTGTCTACTGAACCACTGTTACCCGGAGATCTACGAAACTTTCTCCTCTTTGCTTGAAGATGGGTGAGGAAAATGACATCTGATAGATAGCATCACTGCGGAATAATTTCCTGCCGATCTTGGCTCTGTCAAAGCAATTATCCTCGTAATTTTTGGAACACTGTGTGCACAGTTGCCTTGAAATCTTTTCATTTTATCGCCTGTATTCATAGCTGCATGTGCCCCTCATCCTTAGGGAAACTAAAGAAATAAAAGCAACAATTGTGGGCTAATACATATCAAGAAAAATTCTAGATTGTAAGACGCACTTGGCATCACAAACATCACTTTCAGCCAATAATTTATGTCTTTCTGCGAATAAAAGTTATATAAAAACAGTTAGCAGTTTTCAAGAGGGGCCATTAGATTAAAATAACAATATTTACATGTGAAATTTAAAGTTACTTCCCTCTATAAAACGATCTGTACGGAAGCTAATCTACATCTACATGCATACTCCGCAAGCCACTGTACGGCCTTACGGTACGCGGCGGAGGATACCATGTAACACTACTAGTAACTTCCTTTCCTGTTCCACTCGCAAATAGAGCGAGGGAAAAATGACTGTCTATAAGCCTCCGTACTAGTCCCAACATCTCTCATCTTATCTTCGTGGTCTCCACGAGAAATGGACGTTGGCGGCAGCGAAAAGTTCCGCAGTTGGCCTCAAATGCCGGTTCTCTAATTTTCCACACTAGTACTTCGCTAAAAGAGCGTCGTCTTTCCCCCTAGGGAATCCCTGTTGCGTTCACGAAGCACCTGCGTAACACTTGTGCGCTGGTCGGATGTGCCTGGTAACAGCCTAGAAAGTGACGTCATCCTCATTCTACTGGTGTATATGATCGAAGCTTACTACTGAAAAAGAAATCTCGCTGAATTGCCTGTTAAATCAGCCACAGTGACCTCACAGAATCTTGGTCCTCGCAGATCTCAGATAGAAAAGATTAATATGATTTCAGTAAACTGCAGGAGCATCCAAGGAAAGGTCCCAGAATTAGTGTCGCTTATTGAAGGTTTAATGAGGAAGTATTGAATAGGATTGGGGAGAAGAGAAGTTTGTGGCACAACTTGACCAGAAGAAGGGATCGGTTGGTAGGACATGTTCTGAGGCATCAAGGGATCACCAATTTAGTATTTGAGGGCAGCGTGGAGGGTAAAAATCATAGAGGGAGACTAAGAGACGAATACACTAAGCAGATTCAGAAGCATGTAGGTTGCAGTAGGTACTGGGAGATGAAGAAGCTTCCACAGGATAGAGTAGTATGGAGAGCTGCATCAAACCAGTCTCAGGACTGAAGACCACAACAACAACATTGAAGGTTATAATGCACAGATAGTATTAGGAACAGAAAGCTGGTTGAAGCCAGACGTTAATGACAACGAAGTCCTAAGTTCAGACTGGAATGTTTATCATAAGGATAGGTTAGTCGCCAATGGTGACGGCGTGTTTATTGCAATAAAAAAAATCCATACAATCTAGCGAGGTTATCACGGATTCCGAATGTGAATTAATCTGGGTGAAGTAGAGTATCAAAGAACGGTAAAAAATGGTGATCGGATGCTTTTATAGACCACCTGGGTCAGGATCTGTAGTTGTAGAGCGCTTCAGACAGAGCTTGCAGGATATCATTAGTAATTTTCCTTATCATGCCGTTGTAATAGGGGGTGACTTCAACTTGCCAGGTATAGATTGGGAATGTTATGCCATCAAAGCTGGTGCCAGAGACATGGAATTGTGTGGCATTGTTCTGGATATCTTGTCCGAAAATTTCCTTGAGCAGATAGAGAACCTGCTCGTGAGGGTAACGTCTTGAATTTATCGAATCAGCTAACGTAGAGGAAGGTATCAGTGATCATAAGGTTGTGACAGCATCTATGACGACGAGTCCTACAAGGAATGGTAATAAGAAAGATATATTTGCTCAGCAAGGATGACAGGACACAAATTTCAGAATATCTCAGCAGTCAGCATCAGATATTCGGTGATGAGGATGAAAATGTGGAGAACAAATGGAAAAAATTCAAAGGCATCGTTCAATATGCCCTAGACAAGTATAATCCGAGTAAGGTTTTAAGGGATGGGAAAGATCCACCATAGCTTAATAGCTGTGTTAGAAAAGCGCTACGTAAAAGAAGAGCATTTCATCTCAGATTCAAGAGAAGTAAAAACCTAGCTGACAAACAAAAGCTGAACGAAACGAAAATGAGAGTAAGGAAAACAATGAGAGAAGCGTTCAATGATTTCGAAAGTAAGACGTTGTCAATCGACCTGAGTGAAAACCCTAAGACATTTTGGTCGTATGTAAAATCACTAAGTGAGTCAAAATCATCTATTCATTCTCTCAGCGACCACACCGGCTCCCGAACGGAAGATAACGTAGAGAAGGCCGAAATACTGAATTCAGTCTTCCGAATCTGTTTCACCGCGGAAGATCGTAACACTGGCCCTCCTTTCAAATGTCGTGCGAACGTCGAAATGGCAGATATTGGCATAACCAATCGCGGAACTGAAAAACAGTTACAATCGCTTAGTAGTCGAAAGGCTTCAGGACCAGATGAGATACCTATAAGATTCTATAAAGATTATACGAAAGAACTTGCTCCCCTTCTAGCAGTAATTTATCGTAGATCGCGTGAGCAACGAAAGGTACCTAACGACTGGAAAAAAACCGGGTCATTCCCGTGTTTAAGAAAAGCTGTAAGACAGAGCCACGCAATTTTAGACCTATATCGTTGACTGCAATCTGTTGTAGAATTATGGGACATGTTTTATGCTCAAGAATTATGACATTTTTGGAAAATAAACATCTCCTCTATAAAAATCAACATGGAGTCCGCAAACAGAGATCCTGCGGAACCCAGCTCGCTCTGTTCCTCCATGACGGTGGACAACGGCGCCCAAGCTCTTGCGGTGTTCCTTGGTTTCGGTAAGGCATTTGCCACCGTCCCACATTGCCGTTTAACGAAAAAAAATATGAGTTTACGGAGTGTCAGAGCAGACCTGCGATTGGATTCAACACTTTCTTGCAGACAGAACTGAACACGTCGTCCTAACGAAACTAAATCGACAGAGGTAAAGGTAATATCCGGAGTACCACAGGGAAGTGTGATGGGGCCGTTGCTGTTCACAATTTATATAAATGATCTGGTAGAAAGCGTCGGATACTCTTTAAGGATATTCGCAGATGATGTAGTTGTTTATAGGAAAGTAACAACGAAAGAAGATAGTAAGAATTTGCAGAACGACCTGCAGAGAATTGATGAATGGTGCAGACTCTGGCAGTTGACCCTGAACGTAAATAAATGTAACGTATTGCGCATGCATAGGAAAAGAAATCCACTCCTGTACAGCTACACTACTGACGACAAACAACTGGAGACAGCGTCTGCCGTAAAATATCTAGGCGTAACTATCCAGAGCGACCTTAAGCGTAATGACCATATTAAACAGATAGTGGGAAAAGCAGACACAAGACTCAGATTTATCGGAAGAATCTTAAGGAAATTTAATTCCTCCACCAAAGAAGTGGTTTATAAGGCGCATGCAAAATGAGATTTTCACTCTGCAGCGGAGTGTGCGCTGATATGAAACTTCCTGCCAGATTAAAACTGTGTGCCGGACAGAGACTCGAACTCGGGAACTTTGCCTTTTGCGGGCAAGTGCTCTACCAACTGAGCTACCCAAGCACGACTCACGCCCCGTCCTCACAGCTTTACTTCTGGCAGTACCTCGTCTCCTACCTTCCAAACTTTACAGAAGTTCTCCTGCGAACCCTGCAGAACTAGCACTCCTGAAAGAAAGGATATTGCGGAGACATGGCTTAGCCACAGCCTGGGGGATGTTTCCATAATGAGATTGTCACTCTGCTTCGGAGTGTGCGCTGATATGAAACTTCCTGGCAGATTAAAACTGTGTGCCAGACCGAGACTCGAACACGGGACCTTTGCCTTTCGCGGGCAAGTGCTCTACCAACTGAGCTACCCAAGCACGACTCACGCCCCGTCCTCACAGCTTTACTTCTGGCAGTACCTCGTCTCCTACCTTCCAAACTTTACAGAAGTTCTCCTGCGAACCCTGCAGAACTAGCACTCCTGAAAGAAAGGATATTGCGGAGACATGGCTTAGCCACAGCCTGGGGGATGTTTCCATAATGAGATTGTCACTCTGCTTCGGAGTGTGCGCTGATATGAAACTTCCTGGCAGATTAAAACTGTGTGCCAGACCGAGACTCGAACACGGGACCTTTGCCTTTCGCGGGCAAGTGCTCTACCAACTGAGCTACCCAAGCACGACTCACGCCCCGTCCTCACAGCTTTACTTCTGGCAGTACCTCGTCTCCTACCTTCCAAACTTTACAGAAGTTCTCCTGCGAACCCTGCAGAACTAGCACTCCTGAAAGAAAGGATATTGCGGAGACATGGCTTAGCCACAGCCTGGGGGATGTTTCCATAATGAGATTGTCACTCTGCTTCGGAGTGTGCGCTGATATGAAACTTCCTGGCAGATTAAAACTGTGTGCCAGACCGAGACTCGAACACGGGACCTTTGCCTTTCGCGGGCAAGTGCTCTACCAACTGAGCTACCCAAGCACGACTCACGCCCCGTCCTCACAGCTTTACTTCTGGCAGTACCTCGTCTCCTACCTTCCAAACTTTATAGAAGTTCTCCTGCGAACCTTGCAGAACTAGCACTCCTGCAAGAAAGGATATTACGGAGACATGGCTTAGCCACAGCCTGGGGGATGTTTCCATAATGAGATTGTCACTCTGCTTCGGAGTGTGCGCTGATATGAAACTTCCTGGCAGATTAAAACTGTGTGCCGGACCGAGACTCCAACTCGAGACCTTTACCTTTTGCGGGCAAGTGCTCTACCAACTGAGCTACCCAAGCACGACTCACGCCCCGTCCTCACAGCTTTACTTCTGGCAGTACCTCGTCTCCTACCTTCCAAACTTTACAGAAGTTCTCCTGCGAAACTTGCAGAACTAGCACTCCTGAAAGAAAGGATATTGCGGAGACATGGCTTAGCCACAGCCTGGAGGATGTTTCCAGAATGAGATTGTCCCTCTGCTTCGGAGTGTGCGCTGATATGAAACTTCCTGGCAGATTAAAACTGTGTGCCGGACTGAGACTCGAACTCGGGACCTTTGCCTTTCGCGGGCAAGGGCTCTTGCCCGCGAAAGGCACAGGCCCGGAGTTCGAGTCTCGGCCCGGCACACAGTTTTAATCTGCCAGGAAGTTTCTTATAAGGCGCTTGTTCGCCCGATTCTTGAGTATTCTTCTTCTATGTGGGATCCCTATCGGATAGGACTGATAGAGGAGATAGAGAAGATCCAACGAAGAGCGGCGTGTTTCGCAACGGGATCGTTTAGCTGGCGAGAGAGGGTTACGGATATGGTAAACATACTCGAGTGGCAGACCTTACAAGAGGGACGTTGTGCATCACAGAGAGATTTACTATTGAAATTTCGGGGCAGCACTTTTCTGGAGGATTCAGACAACACATTGATTTCCCCCCCCCCCCCCCCCCCCCCCACATACATCTCGCGTATTGACCACAAGGAGAAAATTCGAGAATAGAGCCCCAATGTAGAGGTTTACCGCCAATCATTCTTCCCACGCACTATTCGCGAGTGGAACAGGGTTGGAGGGATCAGATAGGTGTACCGAAAGTACCCTCCGCCAAACACCATTAGGTGGCTTGCGGAGTATGGTGTAGATGTAGATAATGAATTTAATCCCAAACACAGAAGCACACAGCGTCAGTGAAGCGAGAAAAACCAGCGTCAGTGACAGCAGCACAGTGTACGCCAGGTTCCCACAGAACGAAGTGTGGGCGGCGTCGGACTCGCCGCGCCCTCATGCCAGAAGTTCCGCCGCAGCGCTGCGGCCGGTGAACTACGCTGACCAATCTGGCGCCCGGCTGCAACTCACAGGCAGCAAACACCTCAGGCATATTTGGAAGTTTGGTCGACATGTCACTTCTCGAGTTCGACGCGAACTTTGTTTTGCACAGTTTATCGTCAACGGAAATTAATTTGATGAGGTGAACGATTATAAAGGATTTGTTTAAGGGGCTCCGGAACGCCCTATACTTGCAATGTTAAAATAACGCTTATAAATTACATCTTTCCTCACAAAGTATTTGAGGTAGGAAGTTGAACTTTTTACAGATTATTTATTGGAATATGGGCTACAACTTAACACAGGGATTTTACAAAATTTTAGTTCAGTTATTAAAGATGATTTTTTTTCAATTCTAATGAAAATTCACAACATTTTTTTTGCAATTTTTTATTTATATATTCAAAAATATACAGTTTTTTGGAAAAAGGCTGTGTTAAATTATGCAGAAGGTACTGTGTAACATTTACTGAAAGTTTGAAACAAATATGTTTGGAAGATCCTTAGAAAACATGTAATTAGTATGAGAAAATAAAAGTTTTGGGAATCGAGCGACAAAGATTGGATTAACTTTTTAGTGCATTCCAGGTCCATAGGATGGATTATCTTCATCCTCTGCAAACTCCTCCTCCAGCTTCCTGTTGTTCCTCCTCCTGTTTACTCTTGCTTGTATTTCTAGACTCTTTACAGCCCTGTCTGCAGCCCGAAGGCGTTCCTTGTCTAAAGCAAGCATCGCTCGTACCATGTTAGAATGTTATTATTTACAGTAATAACACATACCTTAGGCTTTCCAACATTTCTCCTTTTCTTAAAAGCCTTCAGAGGATTTCTAATAACTTTACTTTTACTCATTATTATACTTCAACAAAACAGAGACTCAAGAAACAGAATTAATTACGAATATTTTCGAGATAACGACAGAGTAAATAAACATGAAAGAATCGACAATCACACCAGCGATATATATTGAACCATCACAGGTTAGCCACAACACATACTTTATTTCACATCACTAATATGTACCTGATGAACACGGACGTTAATAATAACACCATTTGACAACAGTTCAACAGCGCCACAGTGGGTCACGCCCATGTAGAACACATTTCAAAAAAAATTTAAAAATAGTTGTAGTCTTCGGAATTGAATAAATTATATATCTATTAAAAGGTAATAGTCTGCAGATTCAGAAAACGCAAAAAAGTAAAAATTGAACTTTTCATGATTTTGAGCCTTTCCGGAGCCCCTTAATCATTTTTGCAGCCAAGCAGTGAATCATTTCATTCAGACGCAACTCTCTTCTCGTGAAGTGCGCCCCAAAATTACAGCAACAGATAAGAATACGAGAAAGTGAACAATATACAGGAAGTGTCAAAACGATTCATCCCATTTCGCAAGACTACATCTCCCACTTGAAAGAAAAAGAAGGAAGAAACTTGAGGTGACTTTTAACTTACGTATAAGCCTACAATGTTCCTTTTTTTTAAGTAACGTTTATATTTCACAAACGTTCAATGTGCTCTCCACCGAATGCGCGACAGACCAGACGATACCCAAACTCGTCCCATACGCTTGCAAGCATTTCTGGAGTTGCTAAATTCACTGTTACGAGCGGGCTGGCGCAGAGTTTATCACACTGGACTCGCATTCGCGGGGAGGACGGTTTAAATTAGCAACTGGCCTTCCTGATTTAGGTTCCCGTGATTTCGTTAAATCACTCCAGGCAAATGCAGCGGTCGTCCCTTTGAAAGGGAACAGGTAATTACCTTCCTCTTTCTTGAAATATTCCATGCGTGTGGTCCGTCTCTAATGAACTCGATGTTGACGGGATGTTAAACGCTAATCTTCCTCCCTTCGTGCATTCGCTGCTGGCAACATCGCAGTTCATCCACTGTTGTTGGAGGGGAGGCGCATAGACGAAACCTCTCGCAAACCCACACAAGAAAAGAACCCACAGAATCGCTCACCGTAACGTCAGGTCACCGTGGAGGCCCATCATGCTGTCAGAGATTCGTAAACAGCACACTGCCGACCCATCTCTGTGGCAGCTCATGGCTATAGAGTATTCCAACAAGTGGATTACAGTGATATAGTGCTTCTTCCTGTTGACGAATGTTGCTTCGATGTCACCATCTCGACTCTGTGCAAACTGAACAGTGAACGAGCGGTAAAGTTGCACGACGGCGACCCCTGTCGACAGCCACATGAACCGACAACTTACAACTGGTGACAACATTCTGATGCGCATGTTAAAAGTAACCCCAAATTTCTACCTGCATACACGTAGAAGTCTTGTGAAATTGGATGCGACTATTTGAAACACCCTGCAGTATTGGATAATCCATCTGTTGATGGAATTTGAAATAACTATTTCCACTGCCTTATCACATGACAGAGAACTGCAGATTTTAAAGGAAGTATCAATTATGGAAAATCTTATTGGAAAGCGAACCCAAATTTGTTGATCGCTGACCAAAAGCAATTTTGAAAACAAATTTCTCAGCTATAAGTTGGCTGTTTTGAAAAGAATGAAATCAATTTGAACATCTATTTCGTATTGCCGGCCAGGGGGCCGAGCGGTTCTAGGCGCTACAGTCTGGAACCGCGCGACGCTACGGTCGCAGGTTCGAATCCTGCGTCGGGCATGGATGTGTGTGGTGTCCTTAGGTTAGTTAGGTTTAAGTAGTTCTAAGTTCTAGGCGACTGATGACCACAGATGTTAAGTCCCATAGTGCTCAGAGCCAGAGGATCTGCCGCCAAGAAAGGCGTCTGTTCTGCTCGAGGTCTGGATCACGAGAGAGAGGCAACTGCGTTCTGCACTGCGGAACGCTCCAGAGACCACTCAGGTGACCTGTATTTTAGCAGTTTCAGCGTAGGGGTCAAGGCGTTTCCTGTCAGCAACTTCAACTGGACAGAACTGCCTCGGTTCTGAAAGGCAGGCAACGTGTGTCACGTTGGCACAGTGGAAGTTGCTCTGAGAGAAAACTTGTAAAGAGTTAACTGGCCCTTTGAGATAAATTTTTCAAACCAATTCCCTAAAATATTCCTCGACTGGCTGCGACCCTGTACATTGAACTCTCTAAGGAAAAACAACGACAAAGATGTAAACGCACTGTAGGAGCGATATACACTGCTCGCCATTAAAGTTGCTACACCACGAAGATGACGTGCTACAGACGCGAAATTTAACCGAGAGGAAGAAGTTGCTGTCATATGCAAATGATTAGCTTTTCAGAGCATTCACACATGGTTGGCGCCGGTGGCGACACCTACAACAAGCTGACATGAGGAAACTTTCCAACCGATTTCTCATACACAAACAGCAGTTGACCGGCGTTGCCTGATGAAACGTTGCTGAGATGCCTCGTATAAGGAGGAGGAATGCGTACCATCACGTTTCCGACTTTGGTAAAGGTCGGATTGTAGCTAATCGCGATTGCGGTTTATCGTATCGCGACATTGCTGCTCGCGTTGCTCAGATCCAATGACTGTTAGCAGAATGTGGAATCGCTGGACTGAGGAGGGTAATACGGTTCGCCATGCTGGATCCCAACAGCCTCGTATCACCAGCAGTCTAGATGACAGGCATCTTATCCGTATGGGTGTAACGGATCGTGCAGCCACGTCTCGATCCCAGAGTCAATAGATGGGGACGTTTGCAAGACAAGAACCATCTGCACAAGCAGCTCAACGACGTTTGCAGGAGCATGGACTATCAGCTCGGAGACCGTGGCTGCGGTTACCCTTGACGCTACATCACAGACAGGAGCGCCTGCGATGGTGTACTCAACGACGAACCTGGGTGCATGATTGGCAAAACGCCATTTTTTTTCGGACGAATCGAGGTTCTGTTTACAGCATCATGATGGTCGCATCCGTCTTTGGTGACATCGCGGTGAACGCACATTGGAAGCGCGTATTCGTCATCGCCATACTAGCGTATCACCCTGCGTGATGGTATGGGGTGCCATTGGTTACACGTCTCTGTCACCTCTTGTTCGCATTGACGACACTTTGAACAGTGGACGTTACACTTCAGATGTTCAAATGGCTCTGAGCACTATGGGACTTAACAGCTGTGATCATCAGTGCCCTAGAACTTAGAACTACTTAAACGTAACTAACCTAAGGACATCACACACATCTATGCCCGAGGCAGGATTCGAACCTGCGACCGTAGCAGTCGCGGAGTTCCGGACTGAGCGCCTAGAACCGCTCGGCCACTGCGGCCGACTTTTCAGATGTGTTACGACCCGTGGCTCTACCATTCATTCGATCCCTGCGAAACCCGACATTTCAGCAGGATAATGCACGACTGGATGTTGCAGGTCCTGTACGTGCCTTTCTGGATACAGAAAATGTTCGACTGCTGTCCTGGCCAGCACATTCTCCAGATCTCTCACCAACTGAAAACGTCTGGTCAATGGTGGCCGAGCAACTGGGTCGTCACAATACCCCTGTCACTACTGTTGATGAACTGTGGTATGGTGTTGAAGCTGCATGGGCAGCTGTACCTGTAGACGTCGTTAAAGCTCTGTTTGACTCAATGGCCAGGCGTATCAAGGTCGTTATTACGGCCAGAGGTGGTCGTTCTGGGTACTGATTTCTCGGGATTTATGCTCCCAAACTGCGTGAAAATGTAATCACATGTCAGTTCTAGTAGAATACAGGGTGATTGAAAAAGAATACCACAACTTTAAAAATGTGTATTTAATGAAAGAAACATAATGTAATCTTCTGTTATACATCATTACAAAGAATATTTAAAAAGGTTTTTTTTTCACTCAAAAACAAGTTCAGAGATGTTCAATATGGCCCCCTCCAGACACTCGAGCAATATCAACCCGATACTCCAACTCGTTCCACACTCTCGTTTCCCTTTGCAGAAACACCCATTCTCTGTAAACTGTTTATACCAACGTTTAATACACCACCTATCAGGAGGTTTAACACCATACTTCGTTCGAAATGCACGCTGAACAACTGTCGTCGATTCACTTCTGCCGTACTCAATAACACAAAAAGCTTTCTGTTGAGCGGTCGCCATCTTAGCGTCAACTGACGCTGACGCCTAGTCAACAGCGCCTCAAGCGAACAAATGTACAACTAAATGAAACTTTATAGCTCCCTTAATTCGCCGACAGATAGTGCTTAGCTCTGCCTTTTGTCGTTGCAGAGTTTTAAATTCCTAAAGTTGTGGTATTGTTTCTGAATCACCCTGTATATTTGTCCAATGAATAGCCGTTTATCATCTGCATTTCTTCTTGGTGTGGCAATTTTAATGGCCAGTAGTGTAAATTCTGGGATTCTAGTTGGTAGGCTGTTTTCCGGACTGAGTACTAGCAGCGGCCCACTGTGGGACAGGGCGCGGAGGCCGATCTGAGGCGGCGGCGCGAGTGGGCGTCGGCGGCCTGGCGCAGCTGGGGCGCGCCGCGTGCCAACTGAGCCACACGGAGGCAGTGTCGGGTGACCGGCGGCGCGCTCTGAGCCGCTGGCCGGCTGGTGTCGCACGTCACTGCCTGCCCCAGCCCTCCTCTCCCAGAACTACTTTCCGCTACTCCATCCAAAATAGTGTACGAGGGCAGTTCAATAAGTAATGCAACACATTTTTTTTCTGAAACAGGTGTTGTTTTATTCAGCATTGAAATACACCAGGTTATTCCCCAATCTTTTAGCTACACAACACTATTTTTCAACGTAATCTCCATTCAATGCTACGACCTTACGCCACCTTGAAATGAGGGCCTGTATGCCTGCACGGTACCATTCCACTGGTCGATGTCGGAGCCAACGTCGTACTGCATCAATAACTTCTTCATCATCCGCGTAGTGCCTCCCACGGACTGCGTCCTTCATTGGGCCAAACATATGGAAATCCGACGGTGCGAGATCGGGGCTGTAGGGTGCATGAGGAAGAACAGTCCACTGAAGTTTTGTGAGCTCCTCTCGGGTTCGAAGACTTGTGTGAGGTCTTGCATTGTCATGAAGAAGGAGAAGTTCGTTCAGATTTTTGTGCCTACGAACACGCTGAAGTCGTTTCTTCAATTTCTGAAGAGTAGCACAATACACTTCAGAGTTGATCGTTTGACCATGGGGAAGGACATCGAACAGGAGTCACAGCTGTGCACGGCCGGCCCGCACGCGGGAGATCAGACAGTCTTGCTTGACCTTGCGGCGATGATGACTCACGCTTTGCCCAACGACTCACCGTGCTTTCGTCCACTGCCAGATCACCGTAGACATTCTGCAAGCGCCTATGAATATCTGAGATGCCCTGGTTTTCCGCCAAAAGAAACTCGATCACTGCCCGTTGTTTGCAACGCACATCCGTTACAGACGCCATTTTAACAGCTCCGTACAGCGCTGCCACCTGTCGGAAGCCAATGAAACTATACGAGACGAAGCGGGAATGTTTGAAAATATTTCACAAGAAATTTCCGGTTTTTTCAACCAAAATTGGCCGAGAAAAAAAAATGTGTTGCATTACTTATTGAACTGCCCTCGTATATTGCGAATTTCATATTTGCAGCGAAGGAGAGGTGTCTGTCTCATTGAGAACAATGTAATATTGCAATTAAAAAAATGCCATTTAGAATATCCTTACGGGTAAGAGTATCTGCTGCAAATCATCCTGTGGTTAGCCGCACCGACTGCACATGTTCCGGTCCTGCCTGCTCCATCGCCACTCCTCACGCCCATTCTCGGTTGATCACAACTGAAGGTAGATTTTCTGAGCTGCGAGAAACAGTGAAGGCCCCGTTTCTGTTAAAAAAAAGCCAGCTGATATTTTAACTTCCTTACAGGAGCGCTTTGACTCTCAGAACAAGCTCAATGACCAGTTTTCGAGTGAGACTGACGATGATTGAATAAAAACACACATAATGAGATTTTCACTCTGCAGCGGAGTGTGCGCTGATACGAAAGTTCACTTGGTAGAGCACTTCCCCGCGAAAGACAAACGTCACGAGATCGAGTCTCGGTCCGGCACACAGTTTTAAGCTGCCAGGAAGTTTCATATCAGCGCACACTCCGCTGCAGAGTGAAAATCTAATTCTGGAAACATCACCCAGCCTGTGGCTAACCGGCCGGGGTGGCCGAGCGGTTCTAGGCCGCACGTTCGAATCCTGCCTCGGCCATGCATGTGTGTCATGTCCTTAGGTTAGTTAGGTTTAAGTAGTTCTAAGTTCTAGGGGACTGATGACCGCAGAAGTTAAGTCCAATAGTGCTCACAGCCATTTGAACTATTTTGAGCTGTGGCTAAGCCATGTCTCCGCAATATCCTTTCTTTCAGGAGTGCTAGTTCTGCAAGGTTCGGAGGAGAGCTTCTGTAAAGTTTGGAAGGTAGGAGACGAGGTACTGGCAGATGTAAACCTGTCAGGACCGGGCGTGAGTCGTCCTTGGGCAACTCAGTTGGTAGAGCACTTGCCCGCGAAAGGCAAAGGTTCCGAGTTCGAGTCTCGGTCCGACACAAAGTTTTAATCTGCCAGAAAGTTTCAAAAACACACGTGCGCCCCTGTCAAAGCAACATTTAATAACTCATATGTAATATCATTACACTCTGATGCTAGTCTTAAAGAGGTCAGTACGGACAGGATAGGAAAAATAAAAATGGCCCGGACGAGTGGATACGATTAGACGTATGAATATAACCACACCACTTGAGGTGCACACCACCACGTGGTCCACACCGGTTCAGAGCGTAGTGTGGGCTGTGTCAGTGTGAGTGGAACAGTGCAAAGGGGACGATGGTACACACAGTGGAGCAGCAGGTGTTAGCTGTGGATAGTTAAGTGACAGCGAATTCGTGGAAACTGTGTGATCAGTTGTTTGCTGAGAAGTTTAATGGTATCAAAGTGCTATCAAAGAGTGCCATGCAACGCTTAGTCCAAAAATAGCGTCACACGTGATCTGTTTTGAAGAAGACAAAAATCGTTCCGAAACGTGCCCGCACACCGTGGCATGTGGCTGAAGTTCACCAAAGAATGCTTCACAGTCCTACCAAATCGCCTGTCGCGAGTGGCCATCATATCACGTCGATCATGCGGACGAACACTCCACCTAGACCTGCACATGCATCCCCACCGAGCGTCTGTCGTTCATACATTAAAACCAGGAGATGCTCCTCATTGCCTCCAGTTTTGTGAGTGGCTATTCACTGGACATGCATCTATCTGGTCTTTATGTTGATGATGCCTGGTTTCACCTCAGTGGTAATATCAGTTCACAGAATCGCAGGTTCTGAGCAGTGGAAAATCCGCATAACTTCGACGAAACACCATTGCGTGATCCGAAGGTTGGCGTTTGGTTGCAGTGTCTTCACTTTGCATCATTGGTCCCATCTTCTTTCATCCGACACTAACAACAGCTCGCCGGCAGGGTGGCCGAGCGGTTCTAGGCGCTACAGTCTGGAACCGCGCGACCGCTACGGTCGCAGGTTCGAATCCTGCCTCGGGCATGGATGTGTGTGATGTCCTTAGGTTAGTTAGGTTTAAGTAGTTCTAAGTTCTAGGAGACTGATGACCTCAGAAGTTAAGTCCCCATAGTGCTCAGATCCATTTGAACCAACTGACTACGGCCGTTACATAGGCAATATTTTGAAACTATTTGTAGCAGCGTTAATGGAGGAGGAAAAGACCCACAGTTACTTTCAACAGGTTGGCTTCAAATGGTTCAAATGGCTCTGAGCACTATGGGACTCAACTGCTGAGGTCATTAGTCCCCTAGAACTTAGAACTAGTTAAACCTAACTAACATAAGGACATCACAAACATCCATGCCCGAGGCAGGATTGGAACCTGCGACCGTAGCGGTCACGCGGTTCCAGACTGCAGCGCCTTTAACTGCACGGCCACTTCGGCCGGCCTCCAACAGTTTGGGCCAACGGCTCATAGAGCTGGGCGAATCTTGTAGCACATTTATACAATCTTCACATCTGACAGTGTTGTTAGTAGAGGTCAGTCTGCTCGCGGTCCTAGCTGGCGACCAGCATCATCTGATCTGTCACCGTGAGATTACTTCGTGTGCAGAGCCCTCAGATCTGAGGTGTACCGCAACGACCCTCACAGGCTTCAAGCAACGCAGCAGAACATTTTACGCGAGACTGCAGCAATTCCGGCAGTCCAGCTTCCATCCGCCTTCAGCTACTTGCTGACCAAGGCCCAAAAGTGCCAAGAGACGAATGGTGGTGACTTTCAGCATCTGCTACGGTCAGGTTAGTACTGTATTTCCTTTCCTCTGCTGTGTTTCTTTGTACCCTGGAACTCTATTCTGCAGGCCACTTCAATGTGATGGGGGTGGTAAACAACTGACGTAACGCAATATATTTGAACGGCAGTAAAACGTCCTAGCGCCTTCATGCTAAAGTTGGTCAGCGTGAGGGGCGATATTACTACCGTGTATTTCAATGGTGAGAGTTTCCGTTCGATTTTAGACACATGTTTTACCGAAAACAATTTCTAAGTTGTTCGAATCGGCTGAAACAGAAACTTTACCCTTATCAGTCACAATTTCTTTTAGTTTTGTAACGCCGGAAATGCATATCCTATTTCCATCGATTGTACTATAAATTTGTTTTCCTTATTTTTGTTACCTGGATATATGACATTTCTGTGTCTTTACATATTGCAATTGTTTTACTATTTGTATATATATATATATATTTATGCATTTATGTCGATGTATAATTGGTTTGTTTCGTAAATATTATTTGTATTTTTACGCTGGGTCTTGCCTAGGGAAAACTGCTATCGAACGATTACATCGATAGGTCGTGTGAAGAATCAAAGTGTTTAGGATCTTTGGTAGTGTTAACCCTGTCGCGTGGAGCGCGGGCTGAGCGGAGAGAGTCTGGCTGGGGTGGTGCAGTGGAGCAGGTGTGTTGTGTGATGCTCCCGCGAGTTGCCGCGCTTTCGGGTTTGGGCAGCACGTAATTGTGCTCGACTTGCGATGATAGTTTCTGACATGGTGTCGCGGACGGGAAGCATTAGCTGGCGCACATCAAGAGCCCGTTTCGTCTGGTGACCTTCTCGAGAAGAAGGCGCGCCAACATCCAGCTTCTGCAACAGCGACGACCGACAATGAGTGACTGTCGCCACCTCCTCAACCGACGGCTTCAAACCTTCAATCAACCAACAAGGAAGACTGGAAGCACGTAAAGTTTTAAAACTGTATGGCAGATCTCAGCTTTTCAAACTTTTAAAATTGTTGCATCACAAAATTACAGCAACTTACCATGAACGTTTGTTGCTCAATGTCCCAATTGCATTACCAGGCAGGGTCTCTTCCTTTTCCGGAATGATCCCGAGTGTCGTTGAAATTCAAACGCCAGCATCATTCGTTTCCACTGCTTTAATTTCAAAGTTCAGTTAAGGTATTCATAGCTGGCTACAATATTTAGATTACACAAGCCCAAATTATGACTGCGAGTTTTGTTACCATATTTTAGCTTCCCTGTGACTACAGCTCAGCTTGGTACGTACTAAATTTTACTATTGTTAATTGTTCGGAATCATTTAATTCAAGTTCAAAGTTAAATCTCTTATTTCTATATTGCGTAGATTCAAGTAGGTTTTGAAATGATTGTTGAGGTAGTCCAAGACTAACCGTATTTTACTGAATTTCGATGTGCTTCAGAAAGAAAGCTCACTATTAACTTCAGCCACTAAATTAACTTTCGATTTTCCTGTTTTATTAATTCTTTTGCTAAATTAAGTCATAGTGTAGCGAAATTTATTACTTCTGACAAACTTTCAGTTTTCACACTGCACGTGTCAACCTTCAGTTGCCACGCTTCTAGTGCTAATTATATGTGTAATAACCTTTCTTTTTCAGTTACTATAGTAATTGTCCTTAGGACTGGCGACTGTAATTTTCCTCAAATCTCAAATATCTAATTACCGCTAGTTAATTGTTAACGTAACGGCCGCACATTTACTTTCTTTATTAACTTTACCCCTTTTTCAAAATTAGCATTTTTCCTTTCATTTAGATGTAACCCTTTCCTCCCTCTTCACCGACAGATTAACTTCGGTGACGATTGCTTTTCCCAAATTTCCATTAGGTACACGCGGTTTAATTTTTCACTGTCATTAAGGTCGATAAGTGAGGGGGAGGTTACAGTTTCACTATGCGTTTGAAAGTTTTAAACCTCCTTCATCAGGCAGATTTTTGTTAATTAATACGTTTATGTGTGGTGTTTACGACTTCGGAGTAAGCTGTAGTAGTATCTAGTAGTTTCTCCATAAAGTATTTGGTAAGAAACATATATTTAACCAGTCATTTTCCTGTATTTGGGTTTCCTGCTCACCTGATCACATTTGCGACCATTTATTGCTATCGCGATATTTTATGATGGAAATGTATAAAGGAAATATTGCCTCGCACGTCAATTTCATTTCAGACCAATCTTAAAAAGACATCAATTGGCAAGAAATACTCCCATGTACATCTTCAGTTCTTCTTCTCTAGCCTGTATGCACTCTTTTCTGGATATAGATGTGAAGAATCGATATAATATTTTTCTGTAGCGAAAATTTTTAATATAAATATGTCATAATGTTAACGCCGTACGTCTCTACACATTAATAACCGTTTTGAAAATTGGTTTGCTCACGCTCAAATGTACTGATAAAGCATCATGTTCGACAGATCTCTGCTTTAAACCTGATATCAGTTAAGCATCATACTGCGCCTGCCAAAAAGTGAAGCACCAGAAGTGGAGAAGGGTACGAAATAAGAGTTCACGGGTTGGGCGGATATGTGATGTTATTTCTGTTCTGGCGTGACCACAAGCACCGGAAGAAGACGAAGAACGCAAGAACAGAGAACGCGGTGAAATGACGTCGGCCAATGGTGCATGGAATAGGACCGCACCACGACAAGAGCGTCCTCAAACCGAGGTGAATGTAAGCGCTGCTCCTGCCAGCTTCGGCGGCTGAGGTCGGCTCAGTATGCCGACATTAGTGGACAGTTGTAGACCGGCACTCGAAGAAAAGATTATAGTTCAAAAATGGCTCTGAGCACTATGGGACTTAACATCTGAGGTCATCAGTCCCCTAGAACTTAGAACTACTTAAACCTAACTAATCTAAGGAAATCACACACATCCATGCCCGAGGCAGGATTCGAACCTGCGACCGTAGCGATCACGCGGTTACAAACTGTAGCGCCTAGAACCGCACGGCCACACCGGCCGGCGAAAGATTATAGTGATCCGTCTCAAGTGCTTACTTAAACTTTTGTCTATAGCGAAGATCATTTACTGTTTGCATGCCGCCCATCGTTTGCGACACTTGTTCTAAATCCATAAATTTATAGAAATAAAACTACTAATATTTGCTTGAACTGTTGTATAGCATTCCGAGAACGCAGCATCCCTTAGGCACCCTATACGGGACGAGTGGGCAAGACCCAATAATTTCAATGGTTAAAAAAAAATGGTTCAAATGGCTCTGAGCACTATGGGACTTACCATCTGAGGTCATCAGTCCCCTAGAACTTAGAACTACTTAAACCTAACTAACCTAAGGACAGCACACAACACCCAGTCATCATCAATGGTTACAAAATCGGGTTAAATTTACATAGAACTCGATGGCATGAGATGAGTTATCTGAACGACGTTGCAATCCCTCTGGCCTCGATGCACGCACCGACTCGGTTGTGAAGGGTATTATAACAACGCAGTATCCTCTGCTGGGGCAAGCTGGCCCGCGGCTGCTGTGACTGGTCCTCGACATCTTGGATACTGACAGAATATGGATTTGGCGTTCCAGCTGGTCGCACATGTGCTCCTTCTGGTAGAAAAAAGTACGCGTTTCCAAAGAAAGTACGAATAATAATGGCCCAAAAATCGTGATCCGAATAAAATTTCTATAAGCGAGGACGTTGTAGTCATTAAATTATGGCGTATAACAAAGACATTGTTAGAAGCTTCCGTGCCAGGTACTGGATTTTCCAGAGCGGTGATCTGGAAGTGACATTTGACGCGTTTACCTGTAACTGGCTGGTTCCCGGAAAGGGGAGCCGCTCTATAGTCTGGCAACAGCTCGCAGCGGCTGCCAAGACGAGGCCCGTGCCAGCGCAGTGCGGCCGTCAGCGGATCCGACACGCCGCCTCAGCACGCCGTAAACCCAACACTGCAGACAGCCTCTCCTCTCCGGATTCAACGCACAGACATTTACTGCAGCTCTACGGCGTACTTCCCTCTGCTTCACCACTACGACATGAAGATCACGGTGAGTGTGCAAGTACTTGTTAATGAGGATCCGGGAGGCACCTATAAATGAGTGACTGACATGTATAGAACTACTTTTTCCTGGTGTTTTCATAGATGCTTCTTAATTATTACACTACTGACCATTAAAATTGCTACACCACTAAGATGACGTGCTACAGACGCGAATTTTAACCGACAGGAAGAAGACGCTTTGATATGCAAATGATTAGCTTTTCAGAGCATTCACACAAGCTTGGCGCCGGTGGCGACACCTACAACGTGCTGACATGAGGAAAGTTTCCAACAGATTTCTCATACACAAACAGCAGTTGACCGACGTTGTCTGGCGAAACGTTGTAGTGATGCCTCGTGTAAGGGGGAGAAATGCGTACCATCGCGTTTACGACTTTGATATAGGTCGGATTGTAGCCTGTCGCGATTACGGTTTATCGTATCGCGACATTGATGCTCGTGTTGGTCGAGATCCAATGACTGTTAGCAGGATATGGAATCGGTGGGTTCAGGAGGGTAATACGGAACGCCGTGCTGGATCCCAACGGCCTCGTATCACTTGCAGTCGAGATGACAGGCATATTATCCACTTGACTGTAGCGGATCGTGCAGCCACGTCTCGATCCCTGAGTCAACAGATGGGGACGTTTACAAGACAACAACCATCTGCACGAACAAATCGACGACGTTTGCAGCAGCATGGACTATCAGCTCTGAGATCATGGCTGCGGTTACCCTTGACGCTGCATCACAGACACGAGCGCCTGCGATGTATACTCAACGCCGAACCTGGGTGCACGAATGGGAAAACGTCAATTTTTCGGATGAATCCAGGTTCTGTTTTCAGCATCATGATGGTCACATTCGTGTTTGGCGACATCGCGGTGAACGCACACTGGAAGCGTGTATTCGTCATCGCCATACTGGCGTATCACCCGGCGTGATGGTATGGGGTGCCATTGGTTACACGTCTCGGTCACCTCTTGTTCGCATTGACGTTACATTTCAGATGTGTTACGACCCGTAGCTCTACCCTTCATTCGATCCCTGCGAAACCCTACATTTCAGCAGGATAATGCACGACCGCATGTTGCAGGTCCTGTATGGGCCTTTCTGGATACAGAAAATGTTCGACTGCTGCCCTGGCCAGCACATTCCCCAGATATCTCACCAACTGAAAACGTCTGGTCAATGGTGGCCGAGCAACTGGCTCGTCACAATACGCCAGTCACTACTCTTGATGAACTGTAGTATTGTGTTGAAGTCGCATGGGCAGCTGTACTTGTACACGCCATCCAAGCTCTGTTGGACTCAATGCCCTGGCGTATCAAGGCCGTTATTATGGCCAGAGGTGGTTGTTCTGGGTACTGATTTCTCAGGATCTATGCACCCAAATTGCGTGAAAGAGTAATCGAATGTCAGTTCTAGTATAATATATTATTCCAATGAATACCACTTTATCGTCTGCATTTCTTCTTGGTGTAGCAATTTCAAGGGCCAGTAGTGTAGTTGTACCGCTGCTTCGAAACTTACGTATTACGTGCCTCCCTAAAGCACTCACAACACAAACGTGATCGTCCTTTCAAGTAGGCGTCAACTGAACCGTCCTGCTGTAATCCCTACACCGAGCAGCCGGCTAGCGTCTCACCACCTCACAGCCACACAGTGGCAACCGTACAGCTTGACATGAGCAGTCGGTGATACAATTCGCGAGTCGCCTTGCCTCATCGTTATGCTCAACTGCACATCTTTACTGTTGCCCATACAGCATAGAATGCAAGGAGAGCAAGTGCTACCAACATATTGTCTATAGGCGTGGGGTCGAGAAACCATCCGAGTACAGCCGAACTGTTTTAGATAATGTGAAACATTATATTGTTGTTCATTAACTTATCTGTTACTTTTATCTCCTGTGTTCATAAACCATCCAAAGAAACACTGTTTAATATGCACTGAACTAATACAAATGAACTACAAATTATCATAATAACGTTACGAAAAAAATCTTCTTTAATAAAACAAAGTATCCGAAATATTATGGAAATGGAAGACGACGTAGAGGAAGATGAGAATGAAGATATTATATTTCGTGGAGAATCTCACAAAGCACTGGAAGTCCGAAGTCAAAACAGTGCTCCGGGAGGTAGACAATATTCCTTAGAACTACTGACAGCCTTGGGAGAAATAGCCATGACAAAACTCTTCCATCTGCTGAGCAAGATGTATGAGACAGGCGAAATGCACTCAGATTTCAATAACAATATAATAATTCCAATTCCAAAGAAAACAGGTGCTGACAAGTGTGAAAATTACCAATCTATCAGTTTAATAAGTCACGGCTGCAAAATACAACACGAATCCTTTACAAAAGAATGGAAAAACCGGTAGAAGCCGACCTTGGAGAAGATCAGTTTGGATCTGAGGCAATTCTGACCCTGTAACTTCACATAGAAGACAGGGTATGGAAAGGCAAACCTACGTTTATAGCGTTTGTAGACTCAGAGAAAACTTTTGGCAATGCTGACTAGAATACACTCTTTCAAATTCTAAAGATGGCAGGGGTAAAATACAGGGAGCGAAACGCAATTTACAATTTGTCAGTTGCCAGATCGCAGTTATTGAAGTCGAGAGTCGTGAAAGGGAAGCAGTGGTTGAAAAGAGAACAAGACAGGATTTTAGGCTATTGCTAATGTTATTCAACCTGTATATTGAGCAAGCAGTAAAGGCAACAAAATAAAAATTTGGGGCAGGGATTAAAGTCCAGTTTCCCGATGACATTGTATTTCTGTCAGAGACAGAAAAGGACTTGCCGTGCGGGGTACCCGCGCTGTCTCAGGTGCCATGACATGTGCCGAATGGCCCACCGTCGGAGGTTCGAATCCGCCCTCGGGTATGGGTGTGTGCGTTGTCCTTAGCGTAAGTTAGTGTAAGTTAGATTAAGTAGTGCGTAAGCTTAGGGACTGATGACCTCAGCAGTTTGATCCAATAAGACCTTACAATATATTTCCAAAATTTTCCAGAAAAAGACTTGGAAGAGGAGTTGAACGGAATGGACATTATCCTGAAAATAGGATATAAGATGAACAGCAATAAAAGTAAAACCAAGATAATGGACTGCAGTCGAGTTAAATCAGGCGATGCTGAGGGAATTAGATTAGGAAACGAGATAATTAAAGCAGGAAATGACAGGCAAGCAAAATAACTGCTCACGGTCGAAGTGGAGAGGATATAAAACTTAGACTGGCAATGGCAAGAAAAGTGATTTTGAAGAAGAGAAATTTGTTAACATCGAGTATACATTTAAGCGTCATAAAGTCCTTTATGAAAGTATTTTTATGGAGTTTAGCAATGTATGGAAATGAAACATGGAAGATAAACAGTTCAGACAAGAAGAGAGCAGAATCTTTTGCAATGTGATGCTACAGAATAATGCTGAAGATTAGAACGGTAGATCAGGTAACTAAGGAGGAGGTACTGAATAGAATTGGGGAGTAGAGAAATCCCAACAAAATTCATTGTATATGTTTATTAGTTTCAGAAAGGTAGACGTTCCTAATCGGATGATTCTTTTTGATACACCCTGTATAGATTAAAATCAGAAAATCAAACCGTGCAAGGAAATCTTTCACAATGACCGAAAAATAGAACTCAGTATCTGAGAAGAAAACTGAACAAGTGAATGATTGCAGTGTAAGTTCTATTCCAGCTTCTGACAACACGAAAGGAGAAGCAACCGCCATGAGAATGTTAAACAAGGAACAGAAAGTGCCAACAATAGAGTCTCGCATATGTCATTCTTAAGAAAAACCGTCATTCTTTGTATAAAAACCAAAGTGTTCGAAAGTATTCTCTGCTAGTAACGACTGCAAATATAGCTTTGTTAATAACACAGAAAAGCCCCTGATGAATGAGCTTTTCAATTTTCGGACAACTTAAGACAGAGAGGAACCAAAGTAACAAGAAAAGATTACCCTAGGTGAGTGTGGGAGGAAAATTCTACGCACTACCTCGCACTTGGCGCATGTTGCTCCTAGTTTATTCCCCTGTTGTTTCACACAGTCGACGTCTCTAGGCTATCACAAATTCATAGGAGAATTATCGAAGTGTAATTTGTAAAGCGGTTTTCTATGTTAAATCTTATGGCACTTGCCGCATTAACTGTATCGCTTCTACTTGTCATTTCCGTTTGCCGTGCGACGAGAATAGGGCGCTATTGTAATGGGCGTATGTAATTCTTCACCCGTCAGTAAACGAATACGTCGTAGGGTGAACCGAACGGCATACACTTTGGCGAGAATGAGGTGTGGTGTGCACAGAATCTATCTTAAAACCGTTATTAAGCCTTTCCAACAGTCTTTGAGACGAAACAAAATTACAGTTAGCGTTATTCACTCAGATTCTGCCTCAAGTGCCGTGATATTTAACACAGTAATCTGTTTTAGCAATAACACGGCAGTGTCGGCTATCGAGGCGAGTGTCTCGGTTGCTGGTTTTACAATATGATGCGTCTCTTTGGCTTGGGCTTGACTCCACGCATTAGTGTTTTGTTAATTACTTTGGTGGCACCTGAAGATGGAGCTTTAGGTCTCAGAACCGGTCGTGTAATAAATAAGAAATGACTGGCAACTGAAGCGGATTTTTATTCTATTAATATGCTGCTCAACTGCGGATGTTCGCGTGGTCAAATACTTTGCAATAAAGTTACGGGTGAAAAACTTTGAAACAGTAGGAAGTGCATTTAAGCTGAAATCGAAATGAAGGGCCATAAGTTGTCGCTCGCAAGAACGGTAGAAAATATTGTAACCAACAGTCCAAAGGGTTCTGTGAGACAAATTGCGACGGTAGTGGGAATGTCTAGTCGCAGTGTGCTGACAATTTACGGAACGATTTAAAGCTGCAACCGTACAAGGTACAAGCTGCAAGACAATTAAATGAAAGTGATTATGAAAAGCGACTGGCTCGGTCTGTTGAAATGCTGGCTAAAATTAGGGATGTGAGGCCTTCTTAAATTTGCTATGTGTGAGTGACGAGGCAAATTTTCATCTCAGCGTTTATGTCAACAAACAAAACTGCCGTTCCTGGTGCGAACATAACGCTCAAGAACTCCGTCCTCCCTTACATAGTCAGGGAGTCAATGGGCATAATGTGCCATTTCTTTCTTGAGGGTGCAAATCGACGAGCAACCACAGTCACATCGCTGCTACACTTGACACATTCTTCGCACCCTGCAAATAAGTATAGGTTTCAGCTAGACAGTGCTCTACGTCTCACTGTACTTAAATCTCAGTGGAAGCAGTGTGCAATGGGTTTGCGAGCCACATCATTTCACCGAATGGGGACATGTTGTTGCTTTCCAGATCTCCTGGCTTATTGGTCCTTTGAGGGATCCTGAAACACAGGGTGTGTAGTAAATGTCTGCACACAATTGCAGAACAGAAAGCCACGATTTGTTCATAAATCAGAAATATTTTAGTAGAGATGGTTGAACGTGGTGTGAACGATTTACATCACAAACTGTCTGAGTGTCAACTTAACAATGGTGTCCACCGACACTACATCATTTACAAAACATGAACAGTGCATTAAATGGCAATACGCAAGTTTTTCGTTATTGTGACTGAAAATCTTTTAAAATATAATCCTCGGCCTGTTTCGATATATCCAAATCTGTCCGTCTGCGAGCAATCTTTGTTGACTTACCTGCACCCAAAGATCGACTTCCGCGTGATCACTGCAGCGCCTGTTGCGCTAGTTTGTCTTGAGGTGGTTGCGGCCTCAACCAGTGAGAAGAGAGTGCGGTGAATCGCTCCACATTGCTAACTAATTTTGAAATATTCTGTTCGTGACCATTCTTGAGTGGAGGTTTTTTTTGTCTGTGTGCAGTATGGTGTGGTAATGAATGTGGCTGCATTGTATTATCCTGGGAAAGAGTTATAAGCAGCAATGCGTTTGTATTGGTGAAATTATAAGCAGAATGACGTACAGCTCTTTCGATGCGTCTACTCTGGACATATGGTGAAATTTTTCCAAAGCTATATGCACGTTCAAATACTGAAATTTCACAGCCACTGAGGTGGAAATAACAGCAGAGTGGTATTTGCAGTTACAATTAATGTAGGGCAGAGTCTGTTCTGTTTATGCACTGCATATGACTCGTTTTTTGTGTCTCATATGTTTCTCAAATCTGCATTAAGTAGCTCGTCCATGTGTGACTGTGCCAAGGGTACAACGTGGGTCATGCAACATTAATCTTATTGTTTGTGTATAGCATTCGTATTCCTGGCACCCAGAAACATATTTTTATTTCAGTTTCGTTCCTTTATCAATTAATTTAAATGAACCATAATTTTTCGAGATGTTAATACTGAGTAACCTTGTGGACCTGCACTATCGCTTGCATAAGGACGACAAATAATACGGTTTAGTTCTTCAGCTCATTCATTAGTGCGATGATACCCATTTTTCATGTTGTACGAAACTGTGCGAACCAACGAGCTTTCTGTTACTTTAGTACATTGTTTTCAGATCATGGAAGGCAAGTTTGCCTCAAGAACTTCAGAACAGCAGCTACTTCATCATCCTGATAATGTTTTGTGATAACTTTTAGTTATCAGTTCAGAACAACAAAGTGTTATAAATTTATGTCTACATCTCTACATCTACATACTCCGCAAGCCACCCGACGGTGTGTGGCGGTGTGTGGCGGTTCTCCCTTCTATTCCAGTCTCGTATAGGTCGTGGAAAGAAGGATCTTCTCTATCTCTTCTATCAGCCCTATCTGGTACAGATCCCACACTGGTGAGCAGTATTCAAGCAGTGGGCGAACAAGCGTACTGTAACCTACTTCCTTTGTTTTCGGACTTCATTTCCTTAGGATTCTTCCAATGAATCTCAGTCTGGCATCTGCTTTACCGACGATTAATTTTATATGGTCATTCCATTTTAAATCACTCCTAATGCGTACTCCCAGATAATTTATGGAATTAACTGCTTCCAGTTGCTGACCTGCTATATTATAGCTAAATGATAAAGGATCTTTCTTTCTATGTATTCGCAGCACATTACACTTGTCTACATTGAGATTCAGTTGCCATTCCATGCACCATGCGTCCACTCGTTGCAGATCCTCCTGCATTTCGGTACAATTTTCCATTGTTGCAACCTCTCGATATACTACAGCATCATCCGCAAAAAGCCTCAGTGAACTTCCGATGTTATTCACAAGGTTTTATTTATATATTTTTTTTGTGAATAGCAACGGTCCTACGACACTCCCCTGCGGCACACCTGAAATCACTCTTACTTCGTAAGACTTCTCTCCATTGAGAAAGACATGCTGCGTTCTGTTATCTAGGAACTCTTCAATCCAATCACACAATTGGTCTGATAGTCCATATGCTCTCACTTTGTTCATTAAACGACTGTGGGGAACTGTATCGGACGCCTTGCGGAAGTCAAGCAACACGGCATCTACCTGTGAACCCGTGTCCATGGCCCTCTGAGTCTCGTGGACTAATAGCGCGAGCTGGGTTTCACATGACCGTCTTTTTCGAAACCCATGCTGATTCGTACAGAGTAGATTTCTAGTCTCCAGAAAAGTCATTATACTCGAACATAATACGTGTTCCAAAATTCTACAACTGATCGACGTTAGAGATATAGGTCTATAGTTCTGCACATCTGTTCGACGTCCCTTCTTGAAAACGGGGATGACCTGTGCCCTTTTCCAATCCTTTGGAACGCTACGCTCTTCTAGAGACCTATGGTACACCGCTGCAAGAAGCGGGGCAAGTTCCTTCGCGTACTCTGTGTAAAATCGAACTGGTATCCGATCAGGTCCAGCGGCCTTTCCTCTTTTGAGCGATTTTAATTGTTTCTCTATCCCTCTGTCGTCTATTTCGATATATACCATTTTGTCATCTGTGCGACAATCTAGAGAAGGAACTACAGTGCAGTCTTCCCCTGTGAAACAGCTTTGGAGAAAGACATTTAGTATTTCGGCCTTTAGTCTGTCATCCTCTGATTCAGTACTATTTTGGTCACAGCGTGTCTGGACATTTTGTTTTGATCCACCTACCGCTTTGACATAACACCAAAATTTCTTACGATTTTCTGCCAAGTCAGTACATAGAACTTTACTTTCGAATTCATTGAACGCCTCTCGCATAGCCCTCCTCACACTACATTTCGCTTCGCGTAATTTTTGTTTGTCTGCAAGACTTTGGCTTAATGATTTTATATTTACATTCAGCTGATTAAGTGGTAACTAGGGACTACCTGTGACATCCAAGCTTAGATTCAGTAACGAAAAAGTTAGTAATCAATGATCAATAGTAAATCATTTCAGATGCCAAACCGTTTTCTTTGTGCGACGAATGTGTGTCTGTAACACATCTCTGAGGGCAGTCAGATCACGTAATATAATTATAACCTTTGGGGCTTTATTCACTTTATAAAGAGGGCATCCTTAATTAGGGCAATTCCGAGTGGAACTTTAACGTCCAACAATACAAATGCTACATTTAATCACTCACACACACCATACCAAGTGACAAAACTCTTTACATCATAAATAAACTCCTATACACGTAAAATTCTGCAAACGAAACGATTTGTACGTAATCGCATATGTATTTCAGTCCTCCGATGATGCCTCGTATTAATTTCGAGCGATGTACGTAAGTATGGATGTAAATTGAGCTGGACCATTAATGCTTCCAAATTTTCGCCTAATCATGACGCTGTGACACAAAGCGAGAATGACGCTATTACAATGACTCGTGTCTTTCATCACCATCACATTGATACGAGGGCGAAGACTGGATATAAAAAGTACGATTCGTTTGCGGACAAGGGCCAATGGTAGCCGTTACAGGGAGTGGCAGACAGACTATCTACGAAGGCTGCCCAGAAAGTAATGCACCGCATTTTTTACGTCAACAATTCTTTATTGAATATAATGAGAATTACACACACGAAAAAATAGTGTTTTATGTACATACCCTATTTTTCCACGTAATCCCCACCCCGTTCTATGGCCTTCCTTCAGCGCGATACAGGGGCGTGAATGCCCTGTCGGTACCAATCGTTGAATATCCAAGAGTGCAGATAATTGCATCGACCCTTCCTTTGCTGATTGACAGATGCAGCACCGACTGCAGAGGCCTAATGCGTCTGTCCTCCCGAGTGTATCATAAGCTCGCTGGAGCATGTGAGGTGTGACAGCCGTAGATGGTCTCCCCGACCGCTTCTGATGACCTCACCCTCCGTATCTAGTGACTAATTGTTCTCTTGTCGACAGCAGATGCTCCGTAGACTTTGCACGATTTTGTGAATGTTTACCACAATGTCTTCCTCTGCAATGAGAAACTGAATGACGGCACGTTGCTTGTAACGTACATCACCTACAGACGCCATTTTGAAACTGTTCTATAGCTACGCTATCTGTCGGAAGTGACGGAAACTCGACGCGCTGACTCAGGTGACTTCAAATAATACATACCTAATGTTTCGCATTCGTAGCATTGTTTTCGGTTGAGAAAAAAGATTCGGTGCGTTACTTTCTGGGCAGTCCTCGTGCCTTACAGGAAACATCAAATACCGTTGGGTTACACGTTACGTCTGTTGTTTTATTAGGGGACTGATGACCTCAGATGTTAAGTCCCATAGTGCTCAGAGCCATTTTGTTGTTTTATTGGTCTTCAGTTCTCCGTCTCTGCCGGCTGGCGTCCCCCAGGGTTCTGTCCTCTCCCCTCTCCTTTATCTCTTGTATACAGCTGATATGCCCAAGTCACCCCCACCAGTCCACCTTCTCCAGTATGCTGATGACACCGCCTTCCTGGCTCTCTATCCTACCCTTCAACGGTCTCAACGTACCCTCCAAACCCACCTTAACCAGTTCACCACTTGGTGTAACCAGTGGTTCCTCAGTCTCAACCCCTCCAAAACCCAGGCAATCATCATAGGCCGCACCACTCGCTCCTTTCGCCTCCATGACTTCTACCTCACCCTTTATGGTCGTCCCATCCAGCTCACCCCCACCCTGAAATACCTTGGCCTCACCCTTGACCGACACCTCACCTGGACCCCTCATCTCCAGACCATCCAGCAGGAAGCCCATTCCCCCCTCCGCCTTCTGAAACTCCTATCTGGGCGGACATGGGGATTGCATCCTTCTACCTCATCCGTCCTATCCTCTGCTATGCCAGCGTTGCCTGGATCTCCGCCCCCACCCGCTTTTACAAGGCCCTCCAAATCCTTGAACGCCATGCACTCAGCCTTGCCTTCCGTATCCGCCTTCCTTCCCCCACACAGCTCCTGTATGAACTGATCCCCTTCCCGCACCTCCTCCTGCTCCTCCAACGTTTTCACATCCTTTACATTGTCCGCAGGCTTGATCCCCCCACCCTCTGGTTTCCTCCTTCCTCTCCACCCCCCGCCCGTTGCCGCGCCTCTATCGCTGTATCCCTTCCTCTCTCCACCTCCACACCCTCCATCTCCTTCATCAGGGCAATTTCCAACGCCTCCCCCTCCTGGATGACGAACTTCGCCGTGATATCTACCCTTCCTTCCAACTATAACCTGGCCTTGTCCACCCCCCTCCCCAGGGCCCTTTTTTTTCCTCTTCTCTCCTTCTCCCAGAGCGGATTTTCCTCCTTTCCACCCCCCCTCCCCTGAGACCCTGCACCCCATACTTGCCTCTTTCCTTCCCACATCCCTCCCTACCTGGCCCTCTTCAGAGCGCACCCCCCCCCCCCCACTCATCTCCCCCATCTCTTCCCCGCCCTCCCTTCTTCCAGTCTCCCTCATCTCCTTGTGCCTGGCAGATCCTCTGTTTTGATCATCGTCAGTGTTCCACATCAGTGTTGTGTTTAGTGCTGTTTCTCCTGTGCGTCAAGAGGTGTGATTTTCATTGTGTACTGCCTTGAGGTTCGCCGTCAGTGTTTGTTATGTGCTACGCCATCCGTCTACACCTTTTATGCTCCAGTCATACTGTGCCTTGTGTTCTTTTAATTGTCGCAGTGTGTGGCTTTTTGTGTGTGCTACTTTTAAACAGTTTTCACAGTTTTTTATCTCCATTTTATGGTCACCCCGTTTTTTTGTCTATTGCCTTCCATGATGTTCCCCCTTTTTTATATCTATGTTCACCATATTCTCTCCTTTGTTATTTTTAAATGTGCTGCTGCCAGCCCGCCCTGATGGGGAATTGAAATACAATAAAGAAAACAAAACAGTTTCTGTCGCATGCACAACAATCTTCTTCATTTCAGCTCGTAATCGCTAGCTCCCATATCACAGCCTGTCTTCTCCATTCACATTTAAGGCTACTCTTTGCTTCCACTATTCATTCTACTACAGCTTTCAACCCTGACTATCGTCATTACGTGTGACCAAGAGTTCTGGTTGTTCGTCTTATTATGTTATCAGGCATTTTTTTCTCGTTGACTCGTTGCAGAATGTCCTCATTCCTTGGTCGATAAATCCATCTGATCTACAATAGTCTCCTAGAACACCATATTGTAGAGCCCTCTAATGATTTACTTTCTATCTTCCCCACTGCCCATGTTTCACACATATACAGAATGGTGCTTCAAACATATGCTTTCATGAAATTTTACTGGTTTCAGGGTTTATAGTTTTGGATGTTACGAAGCATTTCGTTTTGTAGAAAGCTGCTCTTGCCTTATGCACTCTACACTATTAGGTTTTCCTTCAATTTTCCTACTATATCTGTTTCACTTCCAGATACCCAAATTTATCCCCTCCTTCGAGAAGTCCCTAATCCAGTATCTTCACTTGCTGCCAACACCATTACTTTTACTTTCTTTTTGTTCAAATGTTTGAGCTTAGCGAAGAGAAGACTCCCTAGAAATAACTTGGTGAATTTTTGTCCAAATTTTTTTAACAGCCAAATCAAGAATGGTTGAAATTAATCGGATTAATTAAGAAAAACATATTAGTGATTAGGGGGAATTTTTTTGTCCTTAGTTTCGTAACCAGATGAAGAGTTAACTTATTTAAATGTACGACGGCGCGCTGAAAAGTAATACCTCTGAATTTTTTCTGTTCTCGATATCGGTTGGGGTACTACGTGTCATGCATATTACTCGGTCGACGTTTCCGCTTCGCTGACGCAAGTAGCAACCCTTTGCCGCTAGAGGGCTCCGAATTGTAGTACGTGAAACAGCGATGTGTTACGTAACTGAGTCGGTGGATGAGAAACATCGTTCCGTGCTCCTTCAGAAAACTGGAAGCAAGAATTCGACGAGTTTGTCCACACATGGAACTCTCTCTCATTCAGCGTGACCATGCCAGACCACACACGAGCGCTGCCGCATCTGCAACAGTCCGACGCCTTGGCTTCACTGTCATCGACCATCCTCCAGTCCCGACTCGGCCCCAACCGATTTCATCAGTTCCCAAAACTTAAAGAACGCCATCGATGGCGCCACTTTGATAGCGATGCAAGCAGAGGTGAGTATCTGACCCCGTCAAAAAAGTCAGCTGTTCTACAGTGACAGTATCAACAATCTGAGTTCTCGTCGGGAAAAAGGTGTTCTTCGCCATGGTGATTACGTTGGAAAATAAATATGTAGACATGAAGAATAAAGATGTAGGACGTTAATAAAGTTCGCTATTTTTAAAAACCTTTAAGAGTTTTCACATAAAAAAATTGTAGGCTTTATTTTTCAGAACACCCTCGTATTATATTTTGTGTTTTCTGAACAAATCTTGAAAATGTAAACCTGTAAAGAATCGATCAAATATTTTAAGAAATGATTTGGCTAAAAGTAATAAAAAAAGAGATTAAAGAAACATTCGACGCACCTTTAAACAAGATTCGAAATCACGTGCCCGAAATAAGATGCCGTATGAGAATTTAAAGTTCAATGTTTAACTTAGGCTCATAGAATTTTAAAAAGTACTGGGCGATATTTGTCCGGTGGAATTTCATTGTCAGTGGTCTGCTTCCATCACTAACGTATGAGCATTTCGGCTGCTCTACTTGATTTCGAGCATCATTCAAAGGTGCGTCATACGTTTCCCTAATCTACTTTATGTTTTACTTGTAGACCAAGCATTTCACAAAACATTTTTCCAGTTGTTTTTTTTCAAATTTTTTTGTTCATTTGTGTCTTATAGCCATCAGCTAACCCAAGCTGAATTTCATTAAGCACACGACTCAGTTCCTGTTAGCTTTTGGCGACCACCGCTACGTCATTAGTCTTCGGACCAGGCTGATTCGCTGCCCATAACAAACAACTTCAACTTATAGATAGTCCTTTACTTCTCTCCAGTGCCAAATCAGTTAAAAGATTAAATGTCAGCGCTAAGGTGAGCAATGCCATTCCGCCCTGTTTCGCATAACGAGAATGGACTACCCTTCTACCCTGTAGGAAGCCACACTGTTAAGAAAAAAATTTTATTCCGTTCCACATTGTCAAAAGCTTCCTTCAAATTTCTGAATGCAATGTATACTTTCTTGTTTCTCCTAAATCAGCCCTCTGTCATCAGCTGAAGTGTTATATAATAGCTTCCCCAACGGTTTACTTCTAAAGAAAATCTGGACCTCTCCTAATCTACTTCCAACTTGCCCTTCCATTGTTCGATAAAGAGCTCTTGATACTATAGTATTTGATGTGTGTTGTGGTAGGCTGATTGTGCACCAATTTTCACGCTCTTACTTTCTCGTTAGCATAATGAGAACAGTATTTTAAAATCTGATAGAACTTGCCGGCCGCGGTGGCCGTGCGGTTCTAGGCGCTCCAGTCCCGAGCCGCGCTGCTGCTACGGTCGCAGGTTCGAATCCTGCATCGGGCATGGGTGTGTGTGATGTCCTTAGGTTAGTTAGGTTTAAGTAGTTCTAAGTTCTAGGGGACTGATCACCACAGCAGTTGAGTCCCATAGTGCTCAGAGCCATTTGAACCATTTTCATAGAACTTCCAGAGTTCCATAAATTTCATTTATTAGCTTGCAATGTTCGTGCTCCACTATGTGTTGTGATCAAAGAAAAGTTCCGCTGATCGTTATGATTAGGTGATGCATTCCCGTAACTGTGCTACCACAGAAGATTTCGCAGATTTAAAAGACACCTTGTCTTGAATATGTGGCTCTCTGACAGTGTGACTTGCGAAAAGTCATTCCCCAATAATGTTTCCGATTCGGTCTATCAGTTTCCTCTACGATCTCTTTGTTTTCGATACGTGTTGGTAAATCTGATCTGACAGTTCCGTTTCCCTAGCCAGTCGCTGTTTGTACCTTCGGTCAGGCACAACACCTGTGTAAATACCGAAGTAATAAGATAATCACCTAAATCATCTGAAGGCCTTCCTCGTAAATTTTTTCACACAGCATGTCGCTTATTTACTGTGTCTCAAGGTTCCAAATAGCTCTTCTATTTCTGGATTATATAAATGCAATAGACGGTTACGCTACTTCTTACAGGGTGACAATTACTGACCTATATTAAACACAACCGTCATAATTTCTGAATGGTTTGCGTTAGGACGTTCAAACTTCACGGTTCGCCTGGGACATGATGGAATCACTATGCACAAGCATGATTTGTTTTAGCGACGAAGCCCAATTTCATTTGGATGGGTTCGTCAATAAGCAAAATTGGCGCATTTGGGGAACTGAGAATCCGCATTTCGCGATCGAATAGTCTCTTCACCCTCAAGGGATCAGTGTGTGGTGTGCAGTGTCCATTCACGGAATAATCGGTGCGATATTCCTTGATGGCATGGTGACTACCGAAAGGTACCCGAAGGTTTTCAGTCCGCCGCTCGTGGTCTCGCGGTAGCGTTCTCGTTTCCCGCGCACGGGGTCCCGGGTTCGATTCCCGGCGGGGTCAGGGATTTTCACCTGCCTCGAGATGACTGGGTGTTTGTGTTGTCCTCATCATTTCATCATCATCCAGGAAAGTGGCGAAATTGGACTGAGCAAAGATTGGGTAATTGTACGGACGCTGATAACCACGCAGTTGAGCGCCCCACAAACCAAACATCATCATCATCATCACCCGAAGGTTTTGGGAGATGATTTCATTCCCATTATCCAAAGTGATCCTGATTTCGACAAGATGTGGTTCATGCAAGTCGGAGCTTGACTCCATCGAAGCAGGAGAGTGTTTGATGTCCTGGAGGAGCACTTTGGGGACGGCCAGTGTCAGGGGCCCCGATTGGCCGCCTTATTCGACGAATACGAACACATATGACTGCTTTTTGTGTGGCTATATTAAAGACAAGGTGTACAGCAATAACCACAAAACCACGGCTGAGCTGAAGACAGCCCTTCAGGGGGTCATCGAGAGCATCGATGTTCCGACACTTCAGCGGGTCATGCAGACTTTCACTATTCGTCTACGCCACATCGTCGCCAATGATGGCACGCCTATCAAACATGTCACAACCTAAATCCGAATATCTGTAGTGACGGTTACATGCTGAATAAGATGTGTGCACCCCGTATTTTGTAACTAACTTACGTTTTTTTTATATAGTTCAATAACTGTCGCCCTGTATATAGCCTGCGTACTATTGCCGAAATAACCTAAACGTAGGACTGAAATGTACTCTGATATTTACTTATGAAGGTGAAGGAGTTGGCGGAATAATATCGTCGATGACTTTGCATTGATGCCAGAAATAATTAACGGATCGTATTAGAGCAGTTCTTGTCGCTTAAAAATATAAACGCAGCTGCACATTGGCAACTTGCTTTATGAGGGACTCCGTGGTGGATGTTCAGCGCTGAAGAATCATCGTTTACAAATCCACAACATATAACTCTCTCGCCACGTTCAAAGGCTGTCTGACAATGACAACGAAAATGATCCTCTGTGATCCAGTAGTGTAGGTAAATGGCCATCCTTAGCGTTTTACAACAAGGAAATAGATAAACCCGTAGTTATACTCAATGTATCTGCTCGATGGACTTTGCTAGCATGTATAAAAGTCCACCTTAGAAATAATTGTGGGAGCAAGGCACCTGATGCATCGTCATACGTAGTTCCTTTTAGTTCCTTTCCATAGCAGCAGACGAACGGTCTTCCTTATTAGACTACAAAGAGACTAACAATTCTGTGCATTGTTTCTCAATCTGACAACGACAGTGTGAGTTTTGAGCTTGACTAAGAGAGGTCGGCGATTCTTTTCGAATCAGGTTCCGCATTCTTAAGCTGTCGTCGTCGGTCTGAGGGCTTCAAAGGCCCTATTAATGGCTCAAAGGAGACTAGCTAAGGAACGCATTGTGAGAACACGCACGATAGTTTAGATTAGGCGACTGTCCGTCGAGTCTTTATGCAAGTAGCTGGCGAGGACCCCAAACGAGTCCTGTCAGATGCTGAGAAGAGTTCCTGACTGACGAAATGGTATAAACTGACAAAGTTCGTAGGAAAGTGCCAGAGTTTAAAGCACTTCTGAACAGCTACAGAACGTTGGCTACAACCCAAAGTCGACAGCTGTGATCTCGTTGGGATATGCTTAAGTGTCTCTTGAGCGTATACGATAGCTGGAAAAGAAGTCAGACTATGGCTCGCACTAAGTAACAATCTAAATCCCCATAGAAAAATAAATGTAGTCTGGAAGTAAGGCTCTTTGGGGAAACACGCTCCATCAAGAGGGAGCTAACCTTTGAATCCCTTAAATAAATAAATAAATAAATAAATAAAATCCTTCTGGAAATGGAAAATGGTTCCGTCCTAAATCCGCAACTAATCTCTTTGCGTGAGAATGACACCCCGTCTATTTCTACGCCTGTGACCTCCGTCTTTATTTCAGTGTTAAACCTGAAAATATCGAAACTGCTGCCATTAATGATGGCGTGTATTTAGCCTCGATATGGGCACGGCGCCTGGGCCTCAAATAAAATGCGACAAAGTCCAAAGTAATTTAAGGACTGCGATTACAGACTTTTCCAGAGATGATTCACGGTCACGTAGGCGAAGCCAAGTCGATCGTTACTCAGAGCCTACATAAAAAAAAGTGTGTTACTAACCAGTACCCCTGCATTTCGATCACATATTCAGAGATGCCACCTGTTCAAAAAGCGTTCTATGTTAATATGTTTACGATAAATGCAATAAACCGTTGTTACTTGTCACGCACACACACATTATACAAGTAACAGAGCTTGACTCCAATTTGTCGTCACAACAAAACGAAGACATAGTCATTGAAGACATAGAGTCTGTAAATGAGTCCGCAATCATTTTTTGGCACTTTATTTTTAGAAGTCCGTCTTTTTCACACGGATTTCTTACACTTTATTACCGTTTTCAACTACTGTCATCTACAGATCATTAAAATATTCTGATGTAAATCATCGTCAAGTTAAACATGTGAGTACATGGCATGTACCATGTACCCACATGTTTCACTTGACGATGATTTACATCAGAATATTTTAATCATCTGAAGACGGCAGTAGCCGAAACAGTTAATAAAGTGTAAGAAATCTGTGTGACCAAGACGGACTTTTAAAAATAAAGAAAACAAAGACACTTGCGCGGGAGCTTGTCAGGAAGGGTCATCAAGTGACTAGCAAAGACAATAACTGTGCAAGATATACCATTTCATACCTGGTTATATGTTACGATGAGTGAAGTCATACACCGTATATGGTATTTGGTGCAATGAACATTCTATGAGGGGCAGAAAAGTACAACGTATGCCAATTGTTTACAAAAAATGTGAAAAAAATATTGTAGAGTATTCAAGTTGTTTCGAGACAGAGCAAAACCTCAGCTGGAAAAGAACGAGAAAGGAAATGGGCAACGACATTGTTGAACGAACGTTCGGAGCACTCTCGTAAGTTGATTTAAGGAAACACCAGAATACATACTCAGGATGTTGGAGAGAAATCTGAGTGTTGATTCTCCTAAATATGAGTCCGGGGCTGTTAACCACTACTGGGCCGCTACCTTCGATGCACCCATCTAAACTGTTTGCCAATTAACTGTTTTCGATCCCATTACTCTGTTGTCACAACCAGTTACTGCACGAGTAATCATTAAAAAATCTAATTCAAAATACGACTGGAATTGCATGAGTTCTACTCCGTTTGGCGATTTGTGCCACGAAATTGCAGTTCAGCCGTCAAAGAGTTCTTTCCTCAGGATGCAATGATGCATTTAGTACGAGAACTGATCAACGAACCATGGTAAATATCATTCAGGGCTTCTGTGTAGCATACTGAGGAAAAATAAAACTGTTGGCTCAAGAAGGAGTCTTCTCAAAAAGGTTACTCAAGGTGGTAGGAGAAATCCACTAAATTACAGGCCCATATCGTTAACGTCGATATGCAGCAGGATTTTAGAACATATATTGTGTTCGAACATTATGAATTACCTCGAACAAAACAGTATATTGACACAATTAGCTTTTTATTCACATGAAGTGCTGAGTGCTATTGACAAGGGATTTCAGATAGATTCCGTATTCCTGGATTTCCGGAAGGCTTTTGACACTGTACCACACAAGCGGCTCGTAGTAAAATTGCGTGCTTATGGAATATCGTCTCAGTTATGTGACTGGATTTGCGATTTCCTGTCAGAGGGGTCACAGTTCGTAATAATTGACGGAAAGTCATCGAGTAAAACAGAAGTGATTTCAGGCGTTCCCCAGGGTGGTGTTATAGGCCCTTTGCTGTTCGTTATTTACATAAACGATTTGGCAGACAATCTGAGCAGCCGTCTTCGATGACGCTGTCGTTTATCGACTAATAAAGTCATCAGAAGATCAAAACAAACTGCAAACGATTTAGAAAAAATATCTGAACGGTGCGAAAAGTGAAGTTGACCCTAAATAAAGAAAAGTGTGAGGTCATCCACATGAGTGCTAAAAGGAACTCGTTAAACTTCAGTTACACGATAAATCAGTCTAATCTAAAAGCCATAAATTCAACTAAATACCTAGGTATTACAATTACGAACAACTTAAATTGGAAGGAACACATAGAAAATGTTGTGGGGAAGGCTAAGCAAAGACTGAGTTTTATTTGCAGGACACTTACAAGGGAACATCCCTATCGCACCCCCCTCAGATTTAGTTATAAGTTGGCACAATGGATAGGCCTTGAAAAACTGAACACAGATCAATCGAGAAAACAGGAAGAAGTTGTGTGAAACTATGAAAAAATAAGCAAAATATACAAACTGGGTCGTCCATGCGTAACATAGGCAATATTAAGGGCAATGTGAGGCGAGGAGCGCCGTGGTCCCGTGGTTAGCGTGAACAGCTGCAGAACGAGAGGTCCTTGGTTCAAATCTGCCCTCCAGTGAAAATTTTGCTTTCTTTATTTTCGCAAAGTTATGATCTGTCCGTTCGTTCATTGACGTCTCTGTTCACTGTAATAAGTTTAGCGTCTGTGTTTTGCGACCGCACCGCAAAACCATGTGATTAGTTGACGAAAGGACGTGCCCTTCCAATGGGAACCGAAAACATTTGATCGCAAATTCATAGGTCAACCGATTCCTCCATAGGAAAACACGTCTGATATTTTGTATACGACACTGGTGACAGCATGTGCGTCACATCACAGGAATATGTTGTCGACCCACCTAACTAATACACTTGGCGAATGGGTGAAAAGTTTCTTCTACCTTGCCCGATTTAGGTTTTCTTGTGGATGTAATAATCACTCCAAAAAAAGTGATGAAAACATAAGAGTTTTTCACATAAACTGAAAGTAAAAAGTTAAAATTTTCGGTTGAGGGTAGATTTGAACCAAGGACCTCTCGTGTATTATCGCGAAATATGGGAGAGAGTGTCACAGAAATGATACAGGATTTGGGCTGGACATCATTAAAAGAAAGGCGTTTTTCGTTGCGACTGAATCTTCTCACGAAATTCCAATCACCAACTTTCTCCTCCGAATGCGAAAATATTTTGTTGACACCGACCTACAAAGGGCGGAACGATCACCACGATAAAATAAGGGAAATCAGAACTCGTACGGAAAGATATAGGTTTTCATTCTTTCCGCGCGCTATACGAGATTGGATTAATAGAGAATTGTGAAGGTGGTTCGATGAACCCTCTGCCAGGCACTTAAATGTGATTTGCAGAGTATGCATGTAGATGTAGATGTTGGTAAGACAAGAATATTACCTGCCCAACAGGATGTTTATTTCGCTCGCTACACTCACAAGAAGATTGATATACTGAATACCAACCCTGTATGGTACAAATGTGACTTACTGTTTGAAAGGGAATACTATGAGGATAATATATTCTTTATACCAGAATTACAAGTCATTCTTTATACCACAATTGATAAAGGAATGTAGGCCAATTAAATCAGGTTATGCTTAGGGAATTAGATTAGGAAATGAGACATTTAAAGTAGTAGATGAGTTATCTATTTGGTGACCAAAATAACTGATGATGGTCGAAGTAGAGAGGATATAAAATGTAGACTGGCAATGGCACAGAAAGCGTTTCTGAAGATGAGAAAGATGAAACACTGAATATAGACTTAAGTGTCATGAAGACTTTTCTGAAAGTATTTGTATGGAGTGTAGCCGTGTATAGAAGTGAAACATGGGCGATAAATAGTTTGGACAAGAAGAGAATAGAACCTTTCGAAATGTGGTGCTACAAAAGAATGCTGAAGATTAAATGAGTAGATCACGAAACTACTGAGGAGGTACTGAATAGAATTGGGGAGAAGAGGAATTTGTGGCACAAAGACTAGAAGAAGGGATCGGTTGGTATGACACGTTCTGAGGCATGAAGGAATCACCAGTTTAGTATTGGAGGGAAGCATGGGGGGTAAAAATGGTAGAGGGAGAGGAAGAGATGAATACACTAAGCAGATTCAGAAGAATGTAGATTGCAGAAGTTATTCGGAGATGAAGAAGCTTGCAAAGTATAGAATAGCATGGAGAGGTGTATCAAACCAGTCCCTGGATTGAAGGCCGCAGTAACATACCACAATTACCGGTGTGACAGCAGAATGTAAAAATAATCGCTGACACCTTATATTAGTCCCAATTTCACAGTTTTAGGACTCAGAAAGCTACTTCGTGGCAGTCGCAATAACATTTAATTCCACTCTTACTTAGATAGAACAAACAAAACAGTGCTGAACTATCTGGAAGATTTTAGAAACTATTAGATCCCGACATCGCCTTTCATAAGTGATTAACGGGCTACAGATAACTTTTCTGTTCCTTTATCTAGTAACAAACTTACATCTCTCAATTCTCATGTATACTGACATCAGCATTTATACACGGATGTTCTTGAGGGCGCGGGATTAGCCGAGCGATCTATGGCGCTGCCGTGATGGATTGTGCGGCTGGTCCCGGCGGAGGTTCGAGTCCTCCCTCGGGCATGGGTGTGTGTGTTTGTCCTTAGGATAATTTAGGTTAAGTAGTGTGTAAGCTTAGGGACTGATGACCTTAGCAGTTAAGTCCTATAAGATCTCACACACACTTTTTTTGTTCTTGAGGATGTTACAAAGAGGGATATAATCAGAAGTCGTAGTTCGGCAGCTCGTTTTTGTCTTTATTTACTACACAGAAGCTTGGCGTAAGTAAGTTAACGGTTAGATACCGAGTAATCGGCTCTGTAACCCTAGTATTGAACAGGAAAGAGATCAAACTAATGACTGGACTGATGACCGGCCATGGGAACTTCAAAAAACACCTACACACAATGGGTATAATGGAAGAGGACGCTGAATGTAGGATCTGTGATGAGGGTAAAGGAACTGCATCACACCTAATCTTCGAATGCATGGCATTGGAGAGTAAAAGATACAGAATCTTCGGGACAACTAGACCTGAAGAAATTGTGTCTAACAAAAAACTGGAGGAGGGACTCCTTGCACTATTTAAGAGCACTGGTTGGCTTTACTGGATATACATGGAGCGATACCGCACAATAAACCTAGTTTCTGTGAGGGCAGTGGCGGATTAGATCTAAGCTGTTTTAGCTCTCCTGTTAAAATTAAATCAATCAAAAAATCAAATCAACGGTATAAATGAGAAACTACGAGATGAGAGTATGCTCAGAAATAAACACCTCAGATAGTGTAGCAGGACACACTCTCGATGGTAGTGTAGCTACCAGCTGGTGTGAGTTATCGTGCCGCCTGTGTGGCTCCCATTGGGGGACGCGTCAGAGACACGCGGCAGCTCAGCTCTAGGCGCCTTCCGGGCGTGGCTGCGCGTCCCCAAATAGCGCTCGCGCTGTTGGTTGCTGACCTAGCCAAGTGGCTGGGCTGCCAGCGGGTCTGCGCGCCCTGCGCAGCCGGGAGGAGCGCGTGACGTCGCCAACCCTGACACACGGGGTCAGAAGTGGACCAAGTCCACGGGTGTTCTACTCACTTCGACGGTGGATATGAACTGCAGCTAGACACCATAGAGTGGTTCAGTTTGTTTCACCTCTTCTGTGTACTACATCCCCCCCATGAACCATGGACCTTGCCGCTGGTGGGGAGGCTTGCGTGCCTCAGCGATACAGATGGCCGTACCGTAGGTGCAACCACAACGGAGGGGTATCTGTTGAGAGGCCAGACAAACGTGTGGTTCCTGAAGAGGGGCAGCAGCCTTTTCAGTAGTTGCAGGGGCAACAGTCTGGATGATTGACTGATCTGGCCTTGTAACATTAACCAAAACGGCCTTGCTGTGCTGGTACTGCGAACGGCTGAAAGCAAGGGGAAACTACAGCCGTAATTTTTCCCGAGGACATGCAGCTCTACTGTATGATTAAATGATGATGGCGTCCTCTTGGGTAAAATATTCCGGAGGTAAAATAGTCCCCCATTCGGATCTCCGGGCGGGGACTACTCAGGAGGACGTCGTTATCAGGAGAAAGAAAACTGGCGTTCTACGGATCGGAGCGTGGAATGTCAGATCCCTTAATCGGGCAGGCAGGTCACAAAATTTAAAAAGGGAAGTGGATAGGTTAAAGTTAGATATAGTGGGAATTAGTGAAGTTCGGTGGCAGGAGGAACAAGACTTTTGGTCAGGTGATTACAGGGTTATAAATACAAAATCAAATAGGGGTAATGCAGGAGTAGGTTTAATAATGAATAAAAAAATAGGAGTGCGGGTTAGCTACTACAAACAGCATAGTGAACGCATTATTGTGGCCAAGATAGACACAAAGCCCATGCCTACTACAGTAGTAGAAGTTTATATGCCAACTACCTCTGCAGATGATGAAGAAATAGATGAAATGTATGACGAGATAAAAGAAATTATTCAGGTAGTGAAAGGAGACGAAAATTTAATAGTCATGGGTGACTGGAATTCGTCGGTAGGAAAAGGGAGAGAAGGAAACATAGTAGGTGAATATGGATTGGGAGGAAGGAATGAAAGAGGAAGCCGCCTCGAGAATTTTGCACAGAGCATAACTTAATCATAGCCAACACTTGGTTCAAGAATCATAAAAGAAGGTTGTATACCTGGAAGAATCCTGGAGATACTAGTAGGTATCAGATAGATTATATAATGGTAAGACAGAGATTTAGGAACCAGGTTTTAAATTGTAAGACGTTTCCTGGGGCAGATGTGGACTCTGACCACAATCTATTGGTTATGAACTGCAGATTGAAACTGAAGAAACTGCAAAAAGGTGGGAATTTAAGGAGATGGGACCTGGATAAACTGAAAGAACCAGAGGTTGTACAGAGTTTCAGGGAGAGCATAAGGGAACAATTGACAGGAATGGGGGAAAGAAATACAGTAGAAGAAAAATGGGTAGCTCTGAGGGATGAAGTAGTGAAGGCAGCAGAGGATCAAGTAGGTAAAAAGACGAGGGCTAATAGAAATCCTTGGGTAACAGAAGAAATATTGAATTTAATTGATGAAAGGAGAAAATACAAAAATGCAGTAAATGAAGCAGGCAAAAAGGTATACAAACGTCTCAAAAATGATATCGACAGGAAGTGCAAAATGGCTAAGCAGGGATGGCTAGAGGACAAATGTAAGGATGTAGAGGCTTGTCTCACTAGGGGTAAGATAGATACTGCCTACAGGAAAATTAAAGAGACCTTTGGAGAGAAGAGAACCACTTGTATGAATATCAAGAGCTCAGATGGCAACCCAGTTCTAAGCAAAGAAGGGAAGGCAGAAAGGTGGACGGAGTATATAGAGGGTTTATACAAGGGCGATGTACTTGAGGACAATACTATGGAAATGGAAGAGGATGTAGATGAAGACGAAATGGGAGATAAGATACTGCGTGAAGAGTTTGACAGAGCACTGAAAGACCTGAGTCGAAACAAGGCCCCGGGAGTAGACAACATTCCATTTGAACTACTGATGGCCTCAGGAGAGCCAGTCATGACAAAACTCTACCATCTGGTGAGCACGATGTATGAGACAGGCGAAATACCCTCAGACTTCAAGAAGAATATAATAATTCCAATCCCAAAGAAAGCAGGTGTTGACAGATGTGAAAATTACCGAACTATCAGTTTAATAAGTCACAGCTGCAAAATACTAACGCGAATTCTTTACAGACGAATGGAAAAACTGGTAGAAGCCGACCTCGGGGAAGATCAGTTTGGATTCCGTAGAAATGTTGGAACACGTGAGGCAATACTGACCTTACGACTTATCTTAGAAGAAAGATTAAGAAAAGGCAAACCTACGTTTCTAGCATTTGTAGACTTAGAGAAAGCTTTTGACAATGTTAACTGGAATACTCTCCTTCAAATTCTGAAGGTGGCAGGGGTAAAATACAGGGAGCGAAAGGCTATTTACAGTTTGTACAGAAACCAGATGGCAGTTATAAGAGTCGAGGGGCATGAAAGGGAAGCAGTGGTTGGGAAAGGAGTAAGACAGGGTTGTAGCCTCTCCCCGATGTTATTCAATGTGTATATTGAGCAAGCAGTAAAGGAAACAAAAGAAAAGTTCGGAGTAGGTATTAAAATTCATGGAGAAGAAGTAAAAACTTTGAGGTTCGCCGATGACATTGTAATTCTGTCAGAGACAGCAAAGGACTTGGAAGAGCAGTTGAACGGAATGGACAGTGTCTTGAAAGGAGGATATAAGATGAACATCAACAAAAGCAAAACGAGGATAATGGAATGTAGTCAAATTAAGTCGGGTGATGCTGAGGGAATTAGATTAGGAAATGAGACACTTAAAGTAGTAAAGGAGTTTTGCTATTTAGGGAGTAAAATAACCGATGATGGTCGAAGTAGAGAGGATATAAAAAGTAGACTGGCAATGGCAAGGAAAGCGTTTCTCAAGAAGAGGAATTTGTTAACATCGAGTATAGATTTAAGTGTCAGGAAGTCGTTTCTGAAAGTATTTGTATGGAGTGTAGCCATGTATGGATGTGAAACATGGGCGATAAATAGTTTGGACAAGAAGAGAATAGAAGCTTTCGAAATGTGGTGCTACAGCAGAATGCTGAAGATTAGATGGGTAGATCACATAACTAATGAGGAAGTATTGAATAGGATTGGGGAGAAGAGAAGTTTGTGGCACAACTTGACTAGAAGAAGGGATCGGTTGGTAGGACATGTTTTGAGGCATCAAGGGATCACAAATTTAGCATTGGAGGGCAGTGTGGAGGGTAAAAATCGTAGAGGGAGACCAAGAGATGAATACACTAAGCAGATTCAGAAGGATGTAGGTTGCAGTAGATACTGGGAGATGAAGAAGCTTGCACAGGATAGAGTAGCATGGAGAGCTGCATCAAACCAGTCTCAGGACTGAAGACCACAACAACAACAACGTGTACTACATCCTATGACACAGAATGCAAGACGAATGCTATCTCGTAAATCTCACCAGCTTCTTATTTCACTTCTACATCTACATACTTCGCAATCCACCATACGGTGCGTGGCGTAGGGTACCTCGTACCACAGCTAGCATCTTCGCTCCCTGTTCCACTCCCAAACAGAACGAGGGAAAAATGATTGCCTATATGCCTCTGTACGAGCCCTAATCTCTCTTATCTTTGTGGTCTTTCCGCGAAAATATAAGTTGGCGTCAGTAAAATTGTATTGCAGTCAGCCTCAAATGCTGGTTCTCTAAATTTCCTCAGTAGCGATTCACGAAAAGAACTCCTCCTTTCCTCCTGAGACTCCCACCCGAGTTCCTGAAGCATTTCCGTAACACTCGCGTGATGATCAAACCTACCAGTAACAAATCTAGCAGCCCGCCTCTGAATTGCTTCTACGCCCTCCCTCAATTCGACCTGATAGGGATCCCAAACGCTCGAGCGGTACTCAAGAATATGTCGTATTAGTGTTTTATAAGCGGTCTCCTTTACAGATGAACCACATCTTCCCAAAATTCTACCAATGAACCGAAGACGACTATCCTCCTTCCCGACAACTGCATCTCGTGGTCGTGCGGTAGCGTTGTTGCTTTCCATGCCCGGGTTCCCGGGTTCGATTCCCAGCGGGGTCAGGGATTTTCTCTGCCTCGCGATGACTGGGTGTTGTATGATGTCCTTAGGTTAGTTAGGTTTAAGTAGTTCTAAGTTCTAGGGGACTGATGACCATAGATGTTAAGTCCCATAGTGCTCAGAGCCATTTAGAACCTTTTTTTGAACCCACAACTGCCATTACATGCTTGTCCCACTTCATATCGCTCTGCAATGTTACGCCCAAATATTTAATCGACGTGACTGTGTCAAGCGCTACACTACTAATGGAGTATTCAAATACTACGGTATTCTTCTTCCTATTCATCTGCATTAATTTACATTTATCTATATTTAGAGTTAGCTGCCATTCTTGACACCAATCACAAATCCTGTCCAAGTCATCTTGTATCCTCCTACAGTCACTCAACGACGACACCTTGCCGTACACCACAGCATCATCAGCAAACAGCCGCACATTGCTGTCCACCCTATCCAAAAGATCATTTATGTAGATAGAAAACAACAGTGGACCTACCACGCTTCCCTGAGGCACGTCCGATGAACATTCACCATCGAGGACAACGTACTGGGTTCTATTACTTAAGAAGTCTTCGAGCCACTCGCATATTTGGGAACCAATCCGATACGCTCGTACCTTAGTTACGAGTGGGGCACCGAGTCAAACTGTTTTCGGAAGTCAAGGAATATGGCATCCGTCTGATACCCTTCATCCATGGTTGGGAAGATATCATGTGAAAAAAGGGCGAGTTGCGTTTCACAGGAGCGATGCTTTGTAAAGCCGTGCTGATGCATGGACAGCAACTTCTCTGTCTCAAGGAAATTCATTATATTCGAACTGAGAGTATGTTCGAGAATCCTGAAACCAACCGATGTTAAGGATAGTGATCTGTAATTTTGAGGATCTGTCGTTCTACCCTTCTTATACGCAGGCGTCACCTGCGCTCTTTTCCGGTCACTCGGGACTTTACATTGGGCAAGAAATTCGCGATAAATGCAAGCTAAGTAAGGAGCCAATGCAGTAGAGTACTCTCTGTAAAACCGAATTGGAATCCCATCAGGACCTGGAGATTTATTTATTTTGAACCTATTCAGCTGCTTCACAACCCCATGGATGTCTTGTGCTTGTGCTTAATGTCAAGTTGTTGAACTTCTACAACCATTAAGGCAAAGCACAACCCACTCACATGCACACTGAGGTGACAAAAGTCACGGAATCTCTCCTAATATCGTCTCGCACCTTCTTCTTCCCGGCGTAGTGCAGCATCTCGACGTGGCATGGACTTAACAAGTCGCTAAAAGTCCGCTACAGAAATATCGACCCACGCTCCCTCTATAGCCGCCCAAAATTACGGAAGTTTTGCTTGTGCAGAATGTGGTAGACGAACTGACCTCTCGAGTAAGTATCACGAATATTCGATGGGATTTGTGTTGTGCGATCTGAGTGGCCAAATCATTCGCCCGACTGTCCAGAATGTTCTTCAAGCTGATCACGAAAACTGTGTCCCATTGACGAGGCGTATTGTCATCCGTGAAGATTCGATCGTTGTGTGGGAACATGAAGTCCATGAATAGCTGCAAATGGTCTCCAAGTAACCGAACATAACTTTTTCCAGTCAATGATCGGTTCAGTTGGACCGGAGGGCCAATTGCACACCATTGTGGAGCCACCAACTGCTTGCGCAAGTTGGGTCCATGGCTTCGTGGGGTCTGTGCCACACTCGATCCCTCCCATCAGCTCTTACCAACTGAAGTCGAGACTCATCTGACCTGGCTACCGTGTTACAGAGGTCTAGGGTCCAACCAATATCGTCACGTGTCCAGGAGAGGCGCTGCACGCGATGCCGTGCTGTTAGCCACGGCACTCGCTTCGGCCGTCTGCTGCCATAGCACATTAACGCGAAATTTAGCCGCACTGTCCTAACGGATACGTTCGTCGTACGATCCACGTTGACTTCTGCTGTTGTTTCGCGCCGCGTTGCTCGTCTGTCAGCATTGCCAACCCTACACAAACACCGCTGCTCTCGATCGGTAAGTGAAGGCGGTCAGCCACTCCATTGGCCGTGCTGACGGGTAATGTCTGAAATTACGTATTCTAGGTGCATTCTTGACACTGTGGATTCTTGGCATATCGAATTCCCAAACGATTTCCGAAATCGAACGTCTCAAGTGTTAGATCCAACATTCAGTGTCTATTAACTCCCGTCGTGCCGACATAATCAACTCGGACGCCTTTTTACATTTAGAGGCACCCACATGCCTTGCTCATACTGTGGCATCAAGCAGTCAGGCCTGCAAGATGAGTGGTCTGCCAAGCGAGTGGATTCATTCTTATCTGTCGAGTAACATGAACTCTAGTACTCACAATAAAGTTACAAATTATCCTCCTGTATGAATAATGCGCAACGGAAACGCTCATCTGACTATCAGCAATTTACAGAACTCTGACTGTTCACTACGCACTGGCAATACCACATTTTCTTTTTTTATTTAACGGCTTTTATCAACACATGGCCATCGCACTGAATATGAGTGGCGCACACATTATAAATTCTGGATATCATGACAACATACAATTCGAAGGAAAAGGCCACCAAACTTTTTTCTTTTCACTATTATTTATTCCGATAAATTCTATAACCTAAACACACAAATTCTATAACCTACAACAATAACACATGAGAAATTCCGCCCAGTGGACATGGCTTTACATTGGTGAATCTCTATCTTATGGTCTCGTAATTATTTAACGCTACAGTGTACTTTCTGGATAGGATGGTGGATCTTTTATTATTTCTCACACTTCGACTCTCACAATCATCATCACGAAACTTTCCTCCAGACCGAGCGGTACAAAAAGAACATGCATACCCACTACCTCTGAAACTACCTTGCTACTCTTCCATGCAAACCACACATACTTAAATTACATGACATACACCACACTACAAGATGAAATACTACACAGGGAATAGTCACAACATTATCACTTTCAGCTTTCCCACTTCAATTAATATTTATCCCAGTTTCACACGACACTGTCCCACTTCGTAATTCTACTTTCTTACTATGAACTCTGGAGATATATGCACGTCTTCCTGTGCAATGCAAGCCAAGTGGCGTTGCTGGATAGACGGCTGACTCACCTTGTTTCTCTCTCAGAGTATTATAATTTGAATCAAGCGTCACACGGAAACATATCTCGCAAAGTAATATTAAAAACATATTCATCACACACACAAGTCCTCATCTGATACCATGGACGAGTACTTCTCTTTATCCTTTGTCTCATACACAGATTGAGACTGACACAGTACTCACCACGTGGAAGTACTCGCCTCTAATTTCAAGTCCTGCACACGCCATTTCTTAAATATTTCAACTTATAGTACACACGCTAGTAATTCAGCTTAACTTAAGCACACGGAAGTATTTCAACTTATCGCTACACGTGGTTTCATTGTGACCGTTGGTCACTTCCGAAGATTACTACGATCCCATTAATATTACCTGCCTGACATTTAATTCTCCCCACAAAAGTTCCTGAAATAGAGAAATTACTATTTCAAACTACTCTTAATTGAAATTAAGTTATTTTTACAAAAAATGTGTTGTTCTGACAAGAATAATGATGTATGTTGTACCTATTTTCAATGTCGGGCGGTACTGTACCCTTTCAAAATAAAGTGTGAACCGTCACAGTCCTTGAAAGTCTCCCAGGGCTGAAACTGAGTAACAGTAGGAAAACAAAAATTAACAGTTGCAGCCATCTCTGAGCAATACAAAATTTCATTGTTGAGAACTGTTACCTCGCCCTAGTATCGGAGAGGAGTATTACTGCTTAGCGTAGCAAAGAGACGATGGGCATAGTCTTACGGCACATAGAATTTGCTCATTCTCAACAATATAGCCTGGCGACGTTGCCTACCACACTAATATTGCAGATGTTGCGGATCCCCGTTTCCCGGCAATGTTTGCGGCAGTCATTCCTTAGGCACAGTATGGCCACGATATGGACGAAAGTAAGCTATAAAAAAAATAAAAAAAGAGTGAGACTGTGGCTCTCTTGCCTTTGAATTAGTCAACAAAGAAAATAGGTAAAAAGAAAAGGCGAACTCAGGCTTTGTGGATACATTAAGTAAGCGACCAGCTTCCAAAGCTTCAACCGGTGGTGTTGGATACACAGCTTTTGCAAAATGTTGAAACACGATTTTAAACACGAAACACGGAACGCAATACACAGAACACAGCATGTTGTTATCAATGGAGAGACGTCTACAGACGTTAAAGGAACCTCTGGCGTGCCACAGGGGAGTGTTATGGGACCACTGCTTTTCACAATATATATAAATGACCTAGTAGATAGTGTCGGAAGTTCCATGCGGCTTTTCGCGGATGATGCTGTAGTATACAGAGAAGTTGCAGCATTAGAAAATTGTAGCGAAATGCAGGAAGATCTGCAGCAGATAGGCACTTGGTGCAGGGAGTGGCAACTGACCCTTAACATAGACAAATGTAATGTATTCCGAATACACAGAAAGAAGGATCCTTTATTGTATGATTATATGATAGCGGAACAAACACGTAGCAGTTACTTCTGTAAAATATCTGGGAGTATGCGTGCGGAACGATTTGAAGTGGAATGATCATATAAAATTAATTGTTGGTAAGGCGGGTACCAGGTTGAGATTCATTGGGAGAGTCCTTAGAAAATGTAGTCCATCAACAAAGGAGGTGGCTTACAAAACACTCGTTCGACCTATACTTGAGTATTGCGCATCAGTGTGGGATCCGTAGCAGATCGGGTTGACGGAGGAGATAGAGAAGATCCAAAGAAGAGCGGCGCGTTTCGTCACAGGGTTATTTGGTAACCGTGATAGCGTTACGGAGATGTTTAACAAACTCAAGTGGCAGACTCTGCAAGAGAGGCGCTCTGCATCGCGGTGTAGCTTGCTCGCCAGGTTTCGAGAGGGTGCGTTTCTGGATGAGGTATCGAATATATTGCTTCCCCCTACTTATACCTCCAGAGGAGATCACGAATGTAAAATTAGAGAGATTAGAGCGTGCACGGAGGCTTTCAGACAGTCGTTCTTCCCGCGAAACATACGCGACTGGAACAGGAAAGGGAGGTAATGACAGTGGCACGTAAAGTGCCCTCCGCCACACACCGTTGGGTGGCTTGCGGAGTATAAATGTAGATGTAGATGTAGATGAAGACCAGAGAAGGCGGTGAGGGAAAGGCGGCCAATGGTACCGCGGTGTTGGACTTCGCCGCGCCAGGCGCGCCCCCTGCAAGACGTGAACGGAAGCGACGCTTTTCCGGCCTTGGCCGTGCAAATCGGCACCACATCGCGGACGGTAGCTATCAGTGACGTGTTAACTTCCAGGAACTTTGTGTATAGCAAGAACTTCACTGTTTTCACGTCGCCTCTCGCTAGCGACATTTGATGTATCTCCAAAGTTAAGTATTGTCAAATGATTTCCAGAAATAAAACTGCCCGTGTTATTTGTTTGAATTGTTGTATAGCATTCCGAGAACGCTACATGCCGTAGCCACCCTATTAGCGACGAATGGGCAAGACCCCACAGCGGTCACCCTTCAATTTTTAGCTATTGGAGACTCATACATAAATGTAATATACCTTTTCATTACGTACTTCTCATCGATATGTGTTTTGGTACCAGACGTTTGCAACGCTTTTGTGGAAGGACTCGAGGACCTCATTACATCTCATTAAATTAGTTTGAAATAACAAACAAATGTTTACGTTCACATTTTATCGTGATTCACACCTGCAACGAGACTACTATTACCTTCGTAATTGCGATGCATCTTCGACCACAGTTATGGGTCATGAAAAGCGCTGTATACAGATAGCGTAATAGGGAAAGGGAAGGTAGAAAGTTATTTTCTTTCCTTTATTGAGTTTTGATTCCCCCCGAAGGGGACGGGCTGGCAGCAGCGTAGTATGCCGCTCTTCAGCCTGCAGAATTTGTTTTAAAAAGATGAAGATAATAAATAATAAAAACAGGCGATAAAATCGGAGACTTAAATAGTAATTTGGCGGAAAATCGTGGAACTTAAAACATAGAACAAAGGGCTGATGATGCGAATAAAATACAGATGAAGCAGACAGGTAAAATAATAGACAGACAATTAAAAAACATGGCAATAGTCTGGTTTCTGTTCGCAAGAGACATAAAATTCACACCCGGCGACAGCATGATTTCTGTTCGCAACACTATGGAAAGACGAACATCACTGAACATTCACTTGAAAACTGCACTAAAAGGTTGGCAAATATGAGATACCACAGCCGAGGGCAGATGGGGGGATCCTGGACAGATGATGGGAAAGAAAAAGGGGCGGGGGGAAGGAGAGGAAAAATGAAGGAGGAGGGGTTAAAGGAGCCGATTGAGGATGAGGACCCGTAAGAGGGGGGGGGGGTGCTGGGCAGACGCGACAGGGAGTGGGGAAAGGCAGCAGAGGAGGGGAATACAAAAGGACTTTGATGGGGGGAGGGGAGAAGGGAGGCAGAGAGAGGTTAGGTGGGGAGAAAACAGGATGAAATGGGGGGAAGAGGGAGCCCAGGGAAAGGACAAAGGTGGGGGGGGGGTGAGGATCAGAGTTGATAGGAGGGACAAATGGAGGGAAAGAGGGCATCATCCGGGAAGAGGAGTTGACGGAAGCGACCTTGGGAAAGGAGATGAACGGTGTTAGAAAGTTACTACCCAAGGAGTACTTATTTTATGAAGCGTCGAAATACTTTAGAAGTCTTAATAACCTATGTAGAATATACGTATGACTCACTAGTTCAAATCTAGTAAGACAGCAGCAGCGTAAATGTCAATTTTCAGATTGCAGTTTTCGTAGAAGGTAGATAAAACTACGTGTATGAATTTGTGGAGTCATTAGAGGAGACAAAAAGAAACAATTTTTCTTATGTCACACAAAGTTCACAGGTGCGCCGCTTCTCCGCTAGGTCTCCTTAAAGGTCAACGTTCACAGGTGTTTTGACTGATTCGTATGCAACCGTTGACATTGGAATCTGATTTTCAGCAAAATTATATCTTACTCTTAAGAAAGGTAAATTTTCACTACTGTTAACAGTTTCCACCTCCCCGGATAAAGAGTTGCGTTATTGTTGTTTATGTTATGTTTACATGGAAGGTATTATTTATGTTTACAGATACTTGATGACTGATTAAACTTACCAAGTTAGCTGACATGAATCTCATTTGTGGGGAGGTACAATGCAACAGTCAGTAGCAAGGCACTCGTATCCACGACGAGTTCCAGTGAGAGAATCATCTCACATTTCAGAGACTCGGTGGCCGTCTTCGTGAAAGACGAACCCTTACACCAGACCGGTGGCAAACTGGTACACCTCGCAGTGTGCGAATAATGTTCAGCCCGTTTGGCTGAAGCTGCAGCCATTATTCGAAAACGTATGGTCGTTTTGAGGCGAATTATAAATTCTTTAGCACGGAGATACCAATTGTGCACCGATGTAAACGGACGACATTTTCAGCAATATCTCTGGAACAATATTCATCACACGCCAGTTTCAAACACCGTCTCTGAACATTACTGGCGTCAGAACCAACATAAATACCTGTGAGGAAAATGGCGCACTTACGATATTTTTGTCTGGTAAAGAAGTGTTTCCATTTATGTTCTCCAAACATTCCAAATTTTTGTATAAGAAGCTTTTTATGTAGAGTGTACCTCCTAAGAGACCCCAGACGCACTTTCTCTAGTGTTTCGGCAGATATTTGCAATTTCGTTTTGGTAGTGTCTGCCTGGAGTCATCCCAAAGCAATACTGATCATCGTGTCTTTCATAAGACGCCCTTTGTCGACGGAAACTGTCGGTTTGTTTGCCGTTACGAACAAGATTATTTTGAAAGCTATTGGCAAGGGATTTCAGATCGATTCCGTATTCTTGGATTTCCGGAAGGCTTTTGACACTGTACCACACAAGTGGCCCATAGAGAAATTGCGTGCTTATGGAATATCGTCTCAGTTATGTGACTGGATTTGCGATTTCTTGCCAGAGAGGTCACAGTTCGTAGTAACTGACGGAAAGACATCGAGTAAAACAGAAGTGATTTCAGGCGTTCCCCAAGGTAGTGTTATAGGCCCTTTGCTGTTCCTTATCTATATAAACAATTTGGGAGACAATCTGAGCAGCCGTCTTCGATTGTTTGCAGATAACGCTGTCGTTTATCCACTAATACAAGTCATCAGAAGATCAAAAGAAACTGCAAAACGATTTAGAAAAAATATCTGAATGGTGCTAGAAACTGGCAGTTGACCCTAAATAAAGAAAAGTGTGAGTTCATCCACATGAGTGCTAAAAGGAACTCGTTAAAATTTGGGTTGCGCGATAAATCAGTCAAATCTAAAAGCCGTAAATTCAACTAAATACCTCGTTATTAAAATGACGAACAACTTAAATTGGAAAGAACACATAGAAAATGTTGTGGGGAAGGCTAACCGAAGGCTGCGTTTTATTGGCAGGACACTTAGAACATGTGACAGACCTACTAAGGAGACTGCCTACACTACGCTTGTACGTCCTCTTTTAGAACACTGCTGCGCGGTGTGGGATCCTTACCAGGTAGGACTGACGGAGTACATTGAAAAAGTTCCAAGAAAAGGCAGCACGTTTTGTACTATCGCGAAATATGGGAGACAGTGTCACAGATACGACACAGCATTTGGACTGGACATCATTACAAAGAAAGGCGTTTTTCGTCGTGACGGTATCTGTTCGCGAAATTGCAATCACCAACTTTCTCCTCCGAATGCGAAAATATTTTGTTGACACCGACCACATAGGGAGGAACGATCACCACGATAAAATAAGGGAAATCAGAGCCCGTACGGAAAGATACAGGTGTTCGTTCTTTCAGCGCGCTATACGAGATTGGAATAACAGAGAACTGTGAAGGTGGTTCGATGAACCCTCTGCCAGGCACTTAAATGTGATTTGCACAGTATCCATGTAGATGTAGAAAGCGAAATTTTACGTATCCATTGGATCGAACGTTCCCGAATTAGTCTATTGCATTAGGAGTTTTTTATTAGTATGTATTGACAAGGGACAGTAAAACATGAAGAATAACCAGTGCACTAAAGTGCGCGTCATTTATGTTGGCGGCCGAGTTTAGGTTCGTTCTGCGCATCTGACGTCACAAAACACAGTCAGCCAATGAACAGAGGACGACGTTGCCACATCTCGACTGCAGTGCAGAGCATGGACGAGTGTCTTCAGTTTTAAAAACGTTCAGTCATAAATAAAGTAATAGAACAAAAGCAATGTCTTGATAGCAGACATTCTTTTATAGAAAGTTTGGAAAAAGCATTCTTTATACCAATTGCTTCATATTCTATTAATTAATTAAACCAAACAAGCAATAAGACTCCTAATTCAGGCGATAGCAAGGAAAGGTGTTTGTATCACTCTCACGAACAGCTTTTTCGCAATAAAAAACAGCGGAAATTGTTTATTTCCTATTGTACTTCGACGAAGTGTGAGTAATTCATAAGCATACCAACAGTGTTTGTCAGTATTTTGCGTGACGTCTTATACTCCTCATGGTTATATAGTCAGACGAGGTGCGTTAGCGTAACGGTTAAGGTGTTGGGCTGCTACGCGAAAGGTTATGAGTTTAAACCTTATGCGGTGCTTAATATATTCATTACTTAAAAATAATATCGAAGTGCCTTACTTCACGAATTATATTCGTTTGAAAGCAATTTTTTGAAATTTCTAGTGCTTTGTCTCTTCATTAACCCTTTCGCTGCTGCAGACACGTGCTCCCCGCATTCCGCGCTGTGCGCGATTTTGTCATCACTGCACTGCTCGCCTGGTGTTCCCACTGCTTTGACACACTTATCATTAGATTTCACAAAAACTATTTGGCCCAAAAATTTGATTTTTACACGTCTTCTTGACTGATACCTTCCCCCCATAAATGACTTAATTTTGTTTCGATGTTCAACGCAGTTATTATGCAGCATTAAATGTAGTAAACCATTGCAGGAAATTATGAAGAGTTTGCAGAGGTATAGGGTATACTTTCCGTATGGTCGATTTTAGTTGCCACAATGTTGAGAATGAAATGTGGACAAGATACCTAAATTTCATACAAAATTTACTGTATAACAATATCTCATTTAATTTAAGTACGACATAGGTGTCGTATGTAATATTGAGAAATATTCCGTCTTTCGAGACTGTAATAAAAGTATTATTTACACCGGACGCGTTTGGCTTTATTTTAAAGCACTTCAATCAAGGAAAGGTATGGCACATACACAATGGTACTCATGTTCTCTTTCTCGTTTTTGCTCAACAGTCGCAGTTTTACCAATGGTACTGAAATATATTCCTCTTCTGCAACTCTAATAAGGGACTTATTTAGACCAGACGCGTTTCTCTCTTTTGAAGCATCTTCAGTGGACAGTATTTTGTCTCCTCCATTGCCAAGTCACCTTTCGTAGTTTTGTGCTGCGGTAACACAATATTCAACGTTTGTGTTGGCAGATCAGTGTTTTAGCAAACAAATGATGTTTGTGTGTGCCACACACAAAAATTATATTTGACATAGCTCAGAGCACTTCACTGATAGACGGTATATTCAAGTCCTAATGTTTTTGTAAGTCCAAAGTTTTGTTTAATGTATTTTGTCTACTTCCTTTTGATTGATTGAAGTGCTTTAAAATAAAGCCAAACGTGGTCAGTGTAAATAAAACTTTTGTTACAGTCGCGAAAGACGGAATATTTCTCAATATTACATATGACACCTATGTGGTACTTAAATGAGCTATTGTTATACAGTAAATTTTATATGAAATTTAGGTATTTTGTCCACATTTCATTCTCAACATTGTGGCAACTAAAATTGACCATACGGAAAGTATACTCTATGGACTTTTACCTCTGCAAACTCTACAAAATTTCGTGCAATGGTTTACTATATGTAATGTTGCATAATAACTGCGTTGAACATCGAAACAAAATTAAGTCATTTATGGGGGGAAGGTATCAGTCAAGAAGATGTGTAAAAATCTAATTTTTGGGCCAAATAGTTTTTGTGGAATCGATTGATAAGAGTGTCTAAGCAGTCGGAACACGATGTGTCAGCACAGGCGAGCAGTGCAGTGACAAAATCGCGCACAGCGCGGAATGCAGGGAGCACGTCTTTGTAGCAGCGAAAGGGTTAATGCGGCCGTGGTGGCTTTACTTCATGAACTGCGCGCTCCCCCCTAAACGTAAGCTTGCGAACTATGCTATACTATGGCGCTGCTTCTATTGGCGCGTGCGTCGTGTGCAACTGGCAACGCAGCAATCTCCCGCGTCTGGGCGGGCATGCGCGAGCCGCCAAGATAAAAGAATTCAACTATAGTAGTGACTGGAATCTCATGGCGGTAGCAGTCAGCGCGAGCCGCGACCGTGTTTCGCTTCTCGAGTACTGGTCATACTTCGCATTTTAGTGGCAGCGAAAGAAATCTGCTGGTCCACACTGACCGCTACCGCCGTGCAGCAGCGCTGCTCTGTCGCTGCAGGAATACTGTCCGACTTCTACATTCCTGTAGACAACAAAAGAACCGAGTTCCTCTGCTTTTGGTCGAGATTTTTTCGACTGAAGCGAAATTGTTTCACGGCTCAGATCACGTGACTCTTCATCGCAGCGCCGTCCGCGTGAGAGAGACGAAGCAAGGCTCAGAGTGAGAGGGAAGCATTCACAGACAATGACGGGGATAGATACAGCCCAGCGAATAGGAAATATTCTCCACCCTCGGCGAAGAATACCGGCGACACCTCGGCAACTATCTGCAGCAGACTGCTCCATCAGGAATATTGCCTGACAGTTGCACAGTATTACTGTGTATTGAGCTACGAGGGCAGTTCAATAAGTAATGCAACACATTTTTCTGAAACAGGGGTTGTTTTATTCAGCATTGAAATACACCAGGTTATTCCCCAATCTTTTAGCTACACAACACTATTTTTCAACGTAATCTCCATTCAATGCTACGGCCTTACGCCACCTTGAAATGAGGGCCTGTATCCCTGCACGGTACCATTCCACTGGTCGATGTCGGAGCCAACGTCGTACTGCATCAATAGCTTCTTCATCATCCGCGTAGTGCCTCCCACGGATCGCGTCCTTCATTCGGCCAAACATATGGAAATCCGACGGTGCGAGATCGGGGCTGTAGGGTGCATGAGGAAGAACAGTCCACTGAAGTTTTGTGAGCTCCTCTCGGGTGCGAAGACTTGTGTGAGGTCTTGCGTTGTCATGAAGAAGGAGAAGTTCGTTCAGATTTTTGTGCCTACGAACACGCTGAAGTCATTTCTTCAATTTCTGAAGAGTAGCACAATACACTTCAGAGTTGATCGTTTGACCATGGGGAAGGACATCGAACAGAATAACCCCTTCAGCGTCCCAGAAGACTGTAACCATGACTTTACCGGATGAGGGTATGGCTTTAAACTTTTTCTTGGTAGGGGAGTGTGTGTGGCGCCACTCCATTGATTGCCGTTTTGTTTCAGGTTCGAAGTGATGAACCCATGTTCCATCGCCTGTAACAATCTTTGACAAGAAATTGTGCCACATGACGAGCAAGCAATTCCGCACAGATGGTTCTCCTTTGCTCTTTATGGTGTTCGGTTAGACAACGAGGGACCCAGCGGGAACAAACCTTTGAATATCCCAACTGGTGAACAATTGTGACAGCACTACCAACAGAGATGTCAAGTTGAGCACTGAGTTGTTTGATGGTGATCCGTCGATCATCTCGAACGAGTGTGTTCGCACGCTCCGCCATTGCAGGAGTCACAGCTGTGCACGGCCGGCCCGCACGCGGGAGATCAGACAGTCTTGCTTGACCTTGCGGCGATGATGACACACGCTTTGCCCAACGACTCACCGTGCTTTTGTCCACTGCCAGATCACCGTAGACATTCTGCAAGCGCCTATGAATATCTGAGATGCCCTGGTTTTCCGCCAAAAGAAACTCGATCACTGCCCGTTGTTTGCAACGCACATCCGTTACAGACGCCATTTTAACAGCTCCGTACAGCGCTGCCACCTGTCGGAAGTCAATGAAACTATACGAGACGAAGCGGGAATGTTTGAAAATATTCCACAAGAAATTTCTGGTTTTTTCAACCAAAATTGACCGAAAAAAAAATGTGTTGCATTACTTATTGAACTGCCCTCGTACATTGCCGCAATGTTGCTCTCAACGCTATTGCGGCCAGACATTGCCGTAAAATTAAGCAACGCACCTTTGGGTAGGGTATTAAAGGACGGCGTGTAGTACGTATTACGCAACGAAAAGTGCGTGGGCCGGCTGTTCCACTGTGCTCCCGCTAACGAAGCAGGTCGGGTGCACGGGAGGAGAGAACGCCTCGCAGCCTCGAGGGCCGAGCAAGAATTCCGGCGATGGCTATTTCTGGCGGGGAGGAGCGGAGGGAACAAGCCGCGCCACGCCGCGGCGCTGCGCTGTCGTTTTTGATTCTGCCTGCCGGCGCGCCGCGCCGCGACAAATGCCCGCGCAGGTGCGCCGCTGCCGCTGCCGCCGCCGGCACAATAAGAGCAGCCTCTCACGTCGCACACTGTCTTCATACTTTCCTCAAACGGGAACATCCTTCTCAGAAATCAGCACCAGTTTTAGAGAGAAGAGAAGACTGTTCTCTACACAACAGGCATCTCTAGGGTGCAAAACAGTACGATTGGACTGTGTCTGCTATATTACTAGAACATATTTACCGTAACACACTATTATTATTAACAATGTCTTTCCACATGTACCGATGACCAGTAAAATTGCAACGCCATGACGAAATATGCAAAAAACCACAAATCTACATCTACATCTACATCCATACTCCGCAAGCCACCTGACGGTGTGTGGCGGAGGGTACCTTCAGTACCTCTATCGGTTCTCCCTTCTATTCCAGTCTCGTATTGTTCGTGGAAAGAAGGATTGTCGGTATGCCTCTGTGTGGGCTCTAATCTCTCTGATTTTATCCTCATGGTCTCTTCGCGACATATACGTAGGAGGGAGCAATATACTGCTTGACTCTTCGGTGAAGGTATGTTCTCGAAACTTTAACAAAAGCCCGTACCGAGCTACTGAGCGTCTCTCCTGCAGAGTCTTCCACTGGAGTTTATCCATCATCTCCGTAACGCTTTCGCGATTACTAAATGATCCTGTAACGAAGCGCGCAGCTCTCCGTTGGATCTTCTCTATATCTTCTATCAACCCTATCTGGTACTGATCCCACACTGCTGAGCAGTATTCAAGCAGTGGGCGAACAAGCATACTGTAACCTACTTCCTTTGTTTTCGGATTGCATTTCCTTAGGATTCTTCCAATGAATCTCAGTCTGGCATCTGCTTTACCGACGATCAACATTATATGATCATTCCATTTTAAATCACTCCTAATGCGTACTCCCAGATAATTTATGGTATTAACTGCTTCCAGTTGCTGACCTGCTATTTTGTAGCTAAATGATAAAGGATCTATCTTTCTGTGTATTCGCAGCACATTACACTTGTCTACATTGAGATTCAATTGCCATTCCCTGCACCATGCGTCAATTTGCTGCAGATCCTCCTGCATTTCAGTACAATTTTCCATTGTTACAACCTCTCGATACACCACAGCATCATCTGCAAAAAGCCTCAGTGAACTTCCGATGTCATCCACCAGGTCATTTATGTATATTGTGAATAGCAACGGTCCTACTACACTCCCCTGCGGCACACCTGAAATCACTCTTACTTCGGAAGACTTCTCTCCATTGAGAATGGCATGCTGCGTCCTGTTATCTAGGAACTCCTCAATCCAATCACACAATTGGTCTGATAGTCCATATGCTCTTACTTTGTTCATTAAACGACTGTGGGGAACTGTATCGAACGCCTTGCGGAAGTCAAGAAACACGGCATCTGCCTGTGAACCCGTGTCTATTGTCCTCTGAGTCTCGTGGACGAATAGCGCGAGCTGAGTTTCACATGACCGTCTTTTTCGAAACCCATGCTGATTCCTACAGAGTAGATTTCTAGTCTCCATAAAAGTCATTATGCTCGAACACAATACGTGTTCCAAAATTCTACAACTGATCGGCGTTAGACATCTGTTCGACGTCCCTTCTCGAAAACGGGGATGACCTGTGCCCTTTTCCAATCGTTTGGAACGCTACGCTCTTCTAGAGACGTACGGTACACCGCTGCAAGAAGGGGGGCAAGTTCCTTCACGTACTCTGTGTAAAATCGAACTGGTATCCCATCAGGTCCAGAGGCCTTTCCTCTTTTGAGCGATTTTAATTGTTTCTCTATCCCTCTGTCGTCTATTTCGATATCTACCATTTTGTAATCTGCGCGACAATCTAGAGAAGGAACTACAGTGCAGTCTTCCTCCGTATGGTATGCAGCGTATGAGTATCCAACTGAGTACCAGTTCAGTGCAACCGTACCAGCTGGGTGGGACTGATGTCACCTGCGTACTGTGCACACGGTATCGCAGAACCGCCGCGACGAACTCTGAGGCGCTGTAGATTGAAGAACCAAAGAAACTGGTACACCTGCCTAATATCGTGTGGGCCCCCGCGAGGACGCAGAACTGCCGCAACACGACGTGGCATGGACTTGACTAATGTCTGGAGTAGCCCTGGAGAGAACTGACACCAAGAATCCTACACGGCTGTCCATAGATCTCTTAAGAGTACGAGCGGGTGGACAGCACGTTGCAAGGCATCCCAGTAAAGTTCAATAATGTTCATGTATGGGCAGTTTGGTAGCCAGCGGAAGTGTTTAAACTGAGAAGAGTGTTCCTGCAGCCACCCTGAGGCAATTCTGGACGTGTCTGGTGTCGCATTGTCCTGATGGAATTGCCCAACTCCGCCGGAATGCACAATGGGCATGAGTGGATGCAGGTGATCAGACAGGATACTTACGTCCGCTGCCGCTGCCGCTGGAGAGAACTGACACCATGAATCCTACACGGCTGTCCATAAATCTCTAAGAGGACGAGGGGGTGGACAGCACGTTGCAAGGCATCACAGTAAAGTTCAATAATGTTCATGTCTAGGCAGTTTGGTAGCCAGCGGAAGTGTTTAAACTGAGAAGAGTGTTCCTGCAGCCACCCTGAGGCAATTCTGGACGTGTCTGGTGTAGCATTGTCCTGCTGGAATTGCCCAACTCCGCCGGAATGCACAATGGGCATGACTGGATGCAGGTGATCAGACAGGATACTTACGTACGTGTAACCTCTCAGTGTCGTATCTGGACGTATCAGGCGTCTCATATCACTCCAACTGCACACGTCCCCGAACCATTATAGAGCCTCCACCGGCTTGAAAAGTTCCCTCCTGACGTACAGGGTCCATGGATTCATGAGGTTGTCTCCATACCCGTACAAATGATGCAGAGTTATATGGCATTCTAATGGCACTGGAGTGGGTTCACAGACATCGCCGTACGAGTTTTCTTGTCTGTTCCCACCCTCTTAGTGCACTGCAAGCGCTTCACCAAATGTATCCGGTAGACCCACTGATTGAGCTCAGCCATGATACCTTACAGCAGCTCCAGCACCGTCGCAAGGAGGTGATCTTTTGGTGGGTACCTGGCCACATTGGGATACAGAACGACATGGCTGATAAAGCTGCCAAGGAAGCTGTCCATCAATGTCCCATCCCGTTGCATGCCATTATCCCATTTTTTGACAGATGCATCATCCGTCACCTCCCCCCATGAACCATGGATCTTGCCGTTGGTGGGGAGGCTTGCGTGCCTCAGCGATACAGATAGGCGTACCGTAGGTGCAACCACAACGGAGGGGTATCTGTTGAGAGGCCAGACAAACGTGTGGCTCCTGAAGAGGGGCAGCAGCCTTTTCAGTAGTTGCAGGGGCAACAGTCTGGATGATTGACTGATCTGGCCTTGTAACATTAACCAAAACGGCCTTGCTGTTGTGGCACTGCGAACGGCTGAAAGCAACGGGAAACTACAGCCGTAATTTTTCCCGAGGGCATGAAGCTTTACTGTATGGTTAAATGATGATGGCGTCCTCTTGGGTAAAATATTCCGGAGGTAAAATAGTCCCCCATTCGGATCCCCGGCCGGGGACTACTAAAGAGGACGTCGTTATCAGGAAAAAGAAAACTGGCGTTCTACGGATCGGAGCGTGAAATGTCAGATCCCTTAATCGGGCAGGTAGGTTAGAAAATTTAAAAAGGGAAATGGATAGGTTAAAGTTAGATATAGTGGGAATTAGTGAAGTTCGGTGGCAGGAGGAACAAGACTTCCGGTCTGGTGAATACAGGGTTATAAATACAAAATCAAATAGGGGTAATGCAGGAGTAGGTTTAATAATGAATAAAAAAATAGGAGTGCGGGTAAGCTACTACAAACAGCATAGTGAACGCATTACTGTGGCCACGATAGACACGAAGCCCACGCCTACTACAGTAGTACAAGTTTATATGCCAACTAGCTCTGCAGATGACGAAGAAATTGAACAAATGTATGATGAGATAAAAGAAATTATTCAAGTAGTGAAGGGAGACGAAAATTTAATAGTCATGGATGACTGGAATTCGTCACTAGGAAAAGAGAGAGAAGGAAACGTAGTAGGTGAATATGGATTGGGGCTAAGAAATGAAAGAGGAAGCCGTCTGTTGGAATTTTGCACAGAGCATAGCTTAATGATAGCTAACACTTGGTTCAAGAATCATAATAGAAGGTTGTATACGTGGAAGAATCCTGGAGATACTAAAAGGTATCAGATAGATTATATAATGGTAAGACAGAGATTTAGGAACCAGGTTTTAAATTGTAGGACATTTCCAGCAGCAGATGTGGACTCTGACCACAATCTATTGGTTATGACCTGTAGATTAAAACTGAAGAAATTGCAAAAAGGTGGGAATTTAAGGAGATGGAACCTGGATAAACTGACTAAACCAGAGGTTGTACAGAGTTTCAGGGAGAGCATAAGGGAACAATTGACAGGAATGGGGGAAAGAAATACAGCTCTGTGGGATGAAGTAGTAAAGCTTGCAGAGGATCAAGTAGGTAAAAAGACGAGGGCTATTAGAAATCCTTGGGTAACAGAAGAAATATTGAATTTAATTGATGAAAGGAGAAAATATAAAAATGCAGTAAATGAAGCAGGCAAAAAGGAATACAAACGTCTCAAAAATGAGATCGACAGGAAGTGCAAAATGGCTAAGCAGGAATGGCTAGAGCACAAATGTAAGGCTGTAGAGGCTTATTTCACTAGGGGTAAGATAGATATTGCCTACAGGAAAATTAAAGAGACCTTTGGAGAAAAGAGAGCCACTTGTATGAATATCAAGGGCTCAGATGGAAACGCAGTTCTAAGCAAAGAGGGGAAAGCAGAAAGGTGGAAGGAGGATATAGAGGGTCTATACAAGGGCGATGTACTTGACAATATTATGGAAATGGAAGAGGATGTAGATGAAGATGAAATGGGAGATACGATACTGCGTGAAGAGTTTGACAGAGCACTGAAAGACCTGAGTCGAAACAAGGCCCCGGGAGTAGCCAACATTCCATTAGAACTACTGATGGCCTTGGGAGAGCCGGTCCTGACAAAACTCTACTATCTGGCGAGCAAGATGTACGAGACAGGAGAAATACCCTCAGACTTCAAGAAGAATATAATAATTCCAATCCCAAAGAAAGCAGGTGTTGACAGATGTGAAAATTACCGAACTATCAGTTTAATAAGCCACGGCTCCAAAATACTAACGCAAATTCTTTACAGACGAATGAAAAAACTGGTAGAAGCCGACCTCGGGGAAGATCAGTTTGGATTCCGCAGAAATGTTGGAACACGTGAGGCAATACTGACCTTACGACTTATCTTAGAAGAAAGATTAAGGAAAGGTAAACCTACATTTCTAGCATATGTAGACTTGGAGAAAGCTTTTGACAATGTTGGCTGGAATACTCTCTTTCAAATTCTAAAGGTGGCAGCGGTAAAATACAGGGAGCGAAAGGCTATTTACAACTTGTACAGAAACCAGATGCCAGTTATAAGAGTCGAGGGACATGAAAGGGAAGCAGTGGTTGGGAAGGGAGTGAGACAGGGTTGTAGCCTGTCCCCGATGTTATTCAATCTGTATATTGAACAAGCAGTAAAGGAAACAAAAGAAAAATTCGGAGTAGGTATTAAAATCCATGGAGAAGAAATAAAAAGTTTGAGGTTCGCCGATGACATTGTAATTCTGTCAGAGACAGCAAAGGACTTGGAAGAGCAGTTGAACGGAATGGACAGTGTCTTGAAAGGAGGATATAAGATGAAGATCAACAAAAGCAAAACGAGGATAATGGAATGTAGTTGAATTAAGTCGGGTGATGCTGACGGAATTATATTAGGAAATGAGACACTTAAAGTAGTAAAGGAGTTTTGCTATTTGGGTAGCAAAATATGATGGTCGAAGTAGAGAGGATATAAAATGTATCCTGGCAATGGCAAGCAAAGCGTTTCTGAAGAAGAGAAATTCGTTAACATAGAGTATAGATTTAAGTGTCAGGAAGTCGTTCAAAAATGGATCTGAGCACTATGGGACTCAACTGCTGTGGTCATAAGTCCCCTAGAACTTAGAACTACTTAAACCTAACTAACCTAAGGACATCACACACAGCCATGCCCGAGGCAGGATTCGAACCTGCTACCGTAGCGGTCGTGCGGTTCGAGACTGTAGCGCCTTTAACCGCTCGGCCACTCTGGCCGGCCAGGAAGTCGTTTCTGAAAGTATTTGTATGGAGTGTAGCCATGTATGGAAGTGAAACATGGACAATAAATAGTTTGGACAAGAAGAGAATAGAAGCTTTCGAAATGAGGTGCTACAGAAAGATGTTGAAGATTAGGTGGGTAGATCACGTAACTAATGAGGAGTATTGAATAGGATTGGGGAGAAGTTTGTGGCACAACTTGACTTGAAGAAGGGATCGGTTGGTAGGACATATCCTGAGGCATCAAGGGATCACCAATTTAGTATTGGAGGGCAGCGTGGAGGGTAAAAATCGTAGAGGGAGACCAAGTGATGAATACACTAAGCAGATTCAGAAGGATGTAGGTTGCAGTAGGTACTGGGAGATGAAGAAGCTTGCACAGGATACATTAGCATGGAGAGCTGCACCAAACCAGTCTCAGGACTGAAGACCACAACAACAACAACAACATCATCCGTCAGAAAGAGACTGAATGGTTGCAGGTGTCGGACAAACTGCTGTCAGTCAAACCGACCACAAAAGCTTGGCGGACTTCGTGTCATCCTCGCCGCTGGAAGCAGGTTTTGCTTACCAGACTGTGCATCGGTCATAGACCTTTCACACATAGCTTCCTCCTCCGAGGGGATGATCCCCTTTCTGTGAAGTTTGTGGCGTTCCGCTTTCAGTTGAGCATAATGTTGCTATGTGTGTCCCATCTACTGGTAATAGGGCAGCCCTTGGTGTCGCTGGAGATCTGCCCACCGTCCTCGCAGATACCGATACCAATGTTAACAGAGTGGTGATATTTTGTGAACTATCAGGCCTCATCCCTAAACTGGTAGGAAAGGGCGGCAGACTTTAGTACGTTATAAACTGCTCTGCATGTGGGGACAGCCTTCGTCCCCACCCATGAGACTTACTGTTGATTTTTCGTCAGGGCGCTGATGACCGTGATGTCGAGCGCCGCCTCAACCCAACTCATCATCATCATCACATCCATACCCGTACACGTCCATCCGCTCGATACAATTTGAAACGAGACTCGTCCGACCAGGCGACATGTTTCCAGTCATCAAGAGTCGAATGTCGTGTTTCCAGTCATCAACAGTCCAATGTTGGTGTTGACTGGCCCAGGCGAGTCGTAAAGCTTTGTGTGGTGCAGTCATCAAGGGTACACCAGTGGGCCTTCGGCTTCGGCTTCGGCTTTCGATGATTTTTCGTTGAATGGTTCGCACGCTGACACTTGTTGGTAGTCCAGCATTGAAATCTGCAGCAATTTGCGGAAGTGGTCCAAAAAAAATGGCTCTGAGCACTATGGGACTCAACATCTGAGGTCATAAGTCCCCTAGAACTTAACTAACCTAAGGATATCACACACATCCATGCCCGAGGCAAGATTGGAACCTGCGACCGTAGCAGTCTCGCGGTTCCGGACTGAACCGCACGGCCAGGAAGTGCTCCACTTCTGTCACGTTGAACGATCCTTTCCAGTCGTTGTTGGTACCGTTCTTGCAGGATCTCTTTCCGGCCGCAGCTATGTAGGAGATTTGACGTTTTACGGATTCCTGTTATTAACGGTACACTCGTGAAATGGACGTAGGGGAAAAACCCCACGCCGGCCGGAGTGGCCGCGTGGTGAAAGGCGCTACAGTCTGGAACCGCACGACCGCTACGGTCGCAGGTTCGAATCCTGCCTCGGGCATGGATGTGTGTGATGTCTTTAGGTTAGTTAGGTTTAAGTAGTTTTAAGTTCTAGGGGACTTATGACCACAGCAGTTTAGTCCCATAGTTCTCAGAGCCATTTGAACCATTTGAAAAACCCCACTTCATAGCTACCTCGGAAATACTGTCCCCCATCGCTCGTGCGCCAATTGTGACACCACGTTCAAACTCACTTAAATATTGATAATCCGCCATTGTAGCAGCAATAACCTGTCTAACAACTGGCCAGGTTCTCTTGTATAGGCGTTGCCGACCGCTGCGCCATATTCTGCCTGTTTACATATCTCTGTATTTGAGTACGCATGCCTATACCAGTTTCTTTGGCGCTTCAGTGTAGATGTTGCCGTGAGGAACAAACTGAGGATAGGAAGCAGCGTCCGGAAATAGAGCCAACGACGCTACAGAGCGTCGAAGTTAATGGTGCCGGCGTCTGCCACCGGGTCACCCCTTCGTATGTTGAGGGGCCGTTGTTTGACATTCAGTGATCGCAGCTGCTTGCCACGGTCGCCATTGGAGAAGATGCAGCTAGTTGCTGCGTGGGCAGCGTCGTCTCGTACGAATGCGACGCTCTGTTGCTTCGGCGGATGACAGTTTCGGACATGTGTTTCCATCCGCAGTTTGCCGGCCGTTGTGGCCGAGCGGTTCTAGGCGCTTCAGTCTGGAACCGCGCGAACGCTACGGTCGCAGGTTCGAATCCTGCCTCGGGCATGGATGTGTGTGATGTCCTTAGGTTAGTTAGGTTTAAGTAGTTCTAAGTTCTAGGGGACTGATGACCTCAGATGTTAAGTTCCATAGTGCTCAGAGCCATTTGAAGCATTTTTGAACCATCCGCAGTTTATTTTTCTCCTGAAACCCTCTAGAATCTTCAGTACTTTTCAGTATAAAGGAGAAAAATACACTCGAGATGGAAACCCGTGTCCAAAACCGTCATCCACCGAGGGAACAGAGCGTCGCATTCACAGCTGAGGAGTCCTGTCCATACGGCACCTAGCTCTGTCTTCTCCACTGACGATCTTGGCAGTCAGTCGCGATCACTGAGTAACAAGTAACACTGAGAGATGTTCCGCCTACGTTTTCTGCCTAAGGGGTGGACTGGTGGCAGCGGCCAGCGCCATTAACTATGACGCTCTGTAGCGTCGCTGGATGGCGTTTCTGATCGCGGGTTCCCGTCCTCGATTTCTTCAAGACACCCTCTACAACCACTCGAAGTCTGTAGCAACATTTGTGGGACGCTCTGTATAAGATAAGATTACGCAGTGGGTTTCTAGTGCAGAAATCGCGTCGTATAACTAGGAGAAATGCCGGAATTCGAGAGCGGCAAGTTCCTAGCCTGTCGAGACTGTGATTCATCGTTTTCCTATGTCGATCCTCTCGTTGGTCGTGATTCCACCGATGCCACGCTAACAAGCCACCAAGCGTTCAGGAGGGCCACACTCAGTGCCGAACAGGATCTCAGCGGCCACGTGCGACTGTCGCCAGACACGGTAGTCTGGTGCTCCACGAACTGTCTGCACGGCGACAAATGTTGCCGGAGCTGAAACAGATGAACGCGGACAGTGGTCGTAGCAAGTACAACACTGGACACACGCGCAGTTGCCAGCATTCTGCTGTCCGTGTGCGGTGCCTCAGTGCTGCCACCGACGACTATAAATTACCGTTGCATGTGGTGTGGTCATACCGAGAAGCAACCTTCAGTGACTCTGTGGACTTCGCTGCCAGCATCTGGACGCGTGGCCTTCGACTAGGCAGCAACAAAACAAAACAAAAATTCAGCGGAGCGTACTTCTGAAGCTACACCTGTCGAGGTTCTTTTTTTTTTAAAAAAAAATCTTTATTTATCAATATATACAGGGTTATTACAAATGATTGAAGCGATTTCACAGCTCTACAATAACTTTATTATTTGAGATATTTTCACAATGCTTTGCACACACACACAAAAACTCAAAAAGTTTTTTAGGCATTCACAAATTTTCGATATGTGCCCCTTTAGTGATTCGGAAGACATCAAGCCGATAATCAAGTTCCTCCCACACTCGGCGCAGCATGTCCCCATCAACGAGTTCGAAAGCATCGTTGATGCGAGCTCGCAGTTCTGGCACGTTTCTTGGTAGAGGAGGTTTAAACACTGAATCTTTCACATAACCCCACAGAAAGAAATCGCATGGGGTTAAGTCGGGAGAGCGTGGAGGCCATGACATGAATTGCTGATCACGATCTCCACCACGACCGATCCATCGGTTTTCCAATCTCCTGTTTAAGAAATGCCGAACATCACGATGGAAGTGCGGTGGGGCACCATCCTGTTGAAATATGAAGTCGGCGCTGTCGGTCTCCAGTTGTGGCATGAGCCAATTTTCCGCGGGCTACGCGTGAAACTTACCCGCACGCGTTCAACCGTTTCTTCGCTCACTGCAGGCCGACCTGTTGATTTCCCCTTACAGAGACATCCAGAAGCTTTAAACTGCGCATACCATCGCCGAATGGAGTTAGCAGTTGGTGGATCTTTGTTGAACTTCGTCCTGAAGTGTCGTTGCACTATTATGACTGACTGATGTGAGTGCATTTCAAGCACGACATACACTTTCTCGGCTCCTGTCGCCATTTTGTCTCACTGCGCTCTCGAGCGCTCTGACGGGAGAAACCTGAGGTGCGGCTTCAGCCGAACAAAACTTTGTGAGTTTTTCTACGTATCTGTAGTGTGTCGTGACCATATGTCAATGAATGGAGCTACAGTGAATTTATGAAATCGCTTCAATCATTTGTAATAGCTCTGTATATATGATACATAGCAACCCGCCACCTTATGCAATTAGTGGGTCTTAGTTAATATAGTTCAGGTGTTAATACTACAGCTTACTCTATATTAGTTTTCTATTGCTCTCACTATGGGCACTACCGTTATGTTTTCCTATGTTATTTTATTCTACTTATGCTAAGCTACTTCTACCTGCAGCGTTACAAATGTGCCAGCATAGTATAAACCTACGTTGTTGGCCCTGTTCACCGGGGCTAATCCCGGTGAACGTGCCCCTGGCACCGGGCTGGCCGGAGTTGTTGATCGCTGCAGCACTATACTAACGTTTTTATCCTAGCTTATCCCACGTCTAACCTATCTTAACCTAGTGTCGAAATCGGTGAGTGTCTCAGATCGGTGTTTGGGCGCACCCTCCCCCTAATCCCAGGCGTGGCGGATTCCAGCCGTGAGGCGGCTGGCCGAGTCCACGCCTCGGCGGAAACAGGACAGGTGCGTGGAGTCAAATTGGTTGTAGTGAGATCTTAATTATTGTTCCAGAGATATTCCCTTATCACTTTGAGTGAGATCTCATTTGCTAACTTGTTCAAGATTGAGAAATGGTCCTCATGCCTGAGCAGGTGATACGTGTCATGGTTTGGTAGTTGCTGGCGTAATTGCGCCGCTACATCGTCGAAGAGGTGGCACTCATACACCACGTGTTCCGGGGTGCCTGGTGTGTCCCCACAGTCACACGCTGGTGTAGCCCGTTTCCCGAACCGGCATAAGTATGCCGGGTAGGGTCCATGACCTGTGAGGAAGTGCAGCAGTCCTCGTGACGGTGTGAAGTGTTTTAACTGCAATCTTTCCCTGATATTGGGCAGCAGTTCGTGTGTTCTGCGACCGGTTTCTTCGTTATCCCATTGTTCTTGCCAAAAAGTTCTTCCCCCATGCGTTTGATTTCTATTTTGTTCCCCACGTAAATCCCCATTAGATCAACTATTTTATCCCTGTTACCCTTTTTAACTCAGTACCATGTTGCCTGTTCCCTGATTTTTATGTCAAGCGGACAGAGCCCCATCAGTACTGTTAGAGCTCCTCCTGGTGTTGTTCTGTATGCCCCTACTGATCTGAGAAGCATGTTCCGCTGCACTCTTCTCACAGCCATGGCAGGCATAACCCTCGTGAGTCTGTGGGCCCAGATTCCTGACCCATATCCTACAATTGATGTCAGTATGCTGTTATGATATAATTTGATTAATTCTGGTGGTAAGTGGAATCGCTTGTGACCAATCGTAATTAGATTATTTAATGTTTCTAATGATCTTTGTGTGACGGTGTCAATGTGTGATGCATAAGTCCACCTCTCATCGACGACTACGCCCAGGTATCGCGCCTCATGGCGTCGAAGAACTGGTGAGCCATCTGTCCTTACTGTTGGGTTTCTAGCTAATTGTCCTTTTAGGAGTAGATATGTAGATTTGGTTGGTGAAATCTTCATTTTGGTCATGTCGCACCATGTACTTAGGATTGATATGGCCCTTTCAATTTTCGGCTCTAAGTCTTCGCGGTTACGGCCGCCAACCAGCAGGAGGAGGTCGTCCGCATAGGCTATGCCCTCTAGCACATTGTCGCTGTTCTGAAGGTTGTCCAAAAGGGGTTTCCATATTAATATCCCAAAAGAGTGGCCCCGGGACAGATCCCTGTGGACACCCCTTGGTGATCTTTTTACTTATTCTCCCGCTAGGGGACGATAGCCAGACCTCCCTATTCTCACAATAGCTCCTGAAACAGCCATATAGCGACCTCGGGTACTCCTTCTCTCGCAATCGGGAGAAGAGCGAGGGCCACCACAGGGTCGAGGGTTTACTGGAAACTGTGGGGATATGCCCGACGCATGTCCTGGTACGTTACAGGGCAACGCTATATTGGTTGGGGGTGAACAATATGATCGCGAGCATGTGGTCACAGGACTGGGTTGGGTTGATTTGGGTGAGGAGACCAAACTGCGAGGTCACCGGGTTAGGGAAGGATGGGGAAGGAAGTCGGCCGTGCTCTTTCAACGGAACGATCCCGGCATTTGCCTGGAGCGATATAGGAAAATCACGGAAAGCCTAAATCAGGATGGTCGGACTTGGTGTTCAACCGTCGTCCTGCGAGTCCAGTGTGCTAACCACTACGCCACGTCGCCCGGTGCAGTCACAGGAATTCATATTACTGATGAAAGGCATTTACGAGCCTGGAAGTTAGACGAATGGCAGTCTAACCGGGGCGCTAGAAGCGCTGCAAGGCGGGTACCAGGAACATGCTGAAACTGCGTGACTCTGCCCCTGCTACACGCATCGTGCACATTTTCGCAGATCACGCTCCATATCCCAACATCTGCATCGGGTGGGATGTAGTAACACATCATCTCCGAATGTGAAGAGGAAGGTTCTGCTGATCATGTCGTTATCAGTTGCCCCCTTTCGAGGTCATGAGAGATTGCAGACAATTAGACTGTGAACCGCAAACAATTGTGAGTCACGAAAATTTGAGAGCTGCAGTCAGTATGAGTGCACATACAGGGTGCTTCAAAAATGACCGGTATATTTGAAACGGCAATAAAAACTAAACGAGCAGCGATAGAAATACACCGTTTGTTGCAATATGCTTGGGACAACAGTACATTTTCAGGCGGACAAACTTTCGAAATTACAGTAGTTACAATTTTCAACAACAGATGGCGCTGCAAGTGATGTGAAAGATATAGAAGACAACGCAGTCTGTGGGTGCGCCATTCTGTACGTCGTCTTTCTGCTGTAAGCGTGTGCTGTTCACAACGTGCAAGTGTGCTGTAGACAACATGGTTTATTACTTAGAACAGAGGATTTTTCTGGTGTTGGAATTGCACCGCCTAGAACACAGTGCTGTTGCAACAAGACGAAGTTTTCAACGGAGGTTTAATGTAACCAAAGGACCGAAAAGCGATACAATAAAGGATCTGTTTGAAAAATTTCAACGGACTGGGAACGTGACGGATGAACGTGCTGGAAAGGTAGGGCGACCGCGTACGGCAACCACAGAGGGCAACGCGCAGCTAGTGCAGCAGGTGATCCGACAGCGGCCTCGGGTTTCTGTTCGCCGTGTTGCAGCTGCGGCCAAATGACGCCAACGTCCACATATCGTCTCAAGCGCCAGAGTTTACACCTCTATCCGTACAAAATTCAAACGCGGCAACCCCTCAGCGCCGCTACCATTGCTGCACGAAAGACATTCGCTAACGATATAGGGCACAGGATTGATGACGGCGATATGCATGTGGGCAGCAGTTGGTTTACTGACGAAGCTTATTTTTACCTGGACGGCTTCGTCAATAAACAGAACTGGCGCATATGGGGAACCGAAAAGCCCCATGTTGCAGTCTCATCGTCCCTGCATCCTCAAAAAGTACTGGTCTGGGCCGCCATTTCTTCCAAAGGAATCATTGGCCCATTTTTCAGATCCGAAACGATTACTGCATCACGCTATCTGGACATTCTTCGTGAATTTGTGGCGGTACAAACTGCCTTAGACGACACTGCGAACACCTTGTGGTTTATGCAAGATGGTGCCCGGCCACATCGCACGGCCGACGTCTTTAATTTCCTGAGTGAATATTTCGATGATCGTGTGATTGCTTTGGGCTATCCGAAACATACTGGAGGCGGCGTGGATTGGCCTCCCTATTCGCCAGACATGAACGCCTGTGACTTCTTTCTGTGGGGACACTTGAAAGAAAGACCAGGTGTACCGCCAGAATCCAGAAACAATTGAACAGCTGAAGCAGTACATCTCATCTGCATGTGAAGCCATTCCGCCAGACACGTTGTCAAAGGTTTCGGGTAATTTCATTCAGAGACTACGCCATATTATTGCTACGCATGGTGGATATGTGGAAAATATCGTACTATAGAGTTTCCCAGACCGCAGCGCCATCTGTTGTTGACAATTGTAACTACTGTAATTTCGAAAGTTTGTCTGCCTGAAAATGTACTGTTGTCCCAAGCATATTGCAACAAACGGTGTATTTCTATCGCTGCTCGTTTAGTTTTTATTGCCGTTTCAAATATACCGGTCATTTTTGAAACACCCTGTACGATGCACGTATCCGTAAGGGCGGAGCGGCGAAATTTGACATTAATGCACTGTGGCAGCAGACGGACGACGCGAGTGCCTTTGTAAACAGCACGACATCGCCTGCAGCGCCTCTCCTGGGCTCGTGACCGTAGCGGTTGAGCCCTAGACGATTCCAAAACCCTGCCTGATCAGATGAGACCAGATTGTAGTTAGTAAGGGCTAATGCCAGGGTTCGAGTATGGCGCATACCCCACGAAGCCACCGACAGAGGCTGTTAACAAGGCATTGTGCGAGGTGATCGTGGCTCCATAATGTGTGGGATTTGTTTACATGAAATTGACTGGTTTCTCTGGTCCCACTCAACTGATCATTCAGTGGAAGTGGTTATGTTCGGCTACTTGTAGACCATTTGCAGCCATTTATGGACTTCATTTTTATGGTGACAACACGCCATGTCACCAGGCCACAATTGTTCGCAATTGGTTTGAAGACCACTCTTGACAGTTCGAGGGAATGATCTGGCCACTCCGATCGCCCGACGTGAATCCCGTCGATCATTTTTGGGAGTTAATAGAGAAGAAAGTTCGTGCGCAAAATTCTGCACTAGCAACACGTTTGCAATTATGGACGACTAAAGAGGCAGCGTGGCTCAGTAATTCTCCAGGGGATTCACAACGGTTTGTTGGGACTGCCACGTCGAGTTGCTGCCAGGCAAAAGGAAGTCCGACATGATATTAAAATTATATGACTTCGTGATGTCTGTTCCTTCCGATATTTCCGAAAGAACGGACATCACGCAGAATCCGTACCCGCGAAAGATTGTATGTAAATTGAAGGTGGAGGGAGCGGGAGAAAAGAAAAGAAAGGTTGTCAGCTGCATCGGGACATTGCGTGGATTCAGCAGCGATGAGTGAAAATGTCTCTCGGACGGGGATTCGATCCCAGGATCTCCTGGTTAACCACTGTATCATGCGGGAGACAGTGTTATTGCAAACGCATAGACTGTCTCGGCACACATTCCCACCGAGGGCCACCTATCTACAGCCTCTGTCCGTTTCCTCCATCTCGTTTTTGTGAGACTGCTGCAGAAGGTCGGACGTACTTGTACATCAGCAGTGAAGAAGTTGGATCCACTGCCCATGTAGGCGAATGTATTATATGAATGCGTGGTGTCCGTTCTTTCGGACATGTCCGAAAGAATGTGAAATATCACAATATGACCCCAGAAATGATGGGCACTTCATCATGAAGCTAACATACAAAACTATAAATAACGCGACCACAGTTTTTTTCTGAATAGTTTCCGAAAAATCGTATCAGCAAGACTGCAGAGCTAACGGAGCGCGTGCGAGTTGTACACGTAATGGCACTGCCGCACCTTGATTAGTGGGTAACCGGCGTTCTCTATGTGCACCCGTAGCCCGGTATAACTGTGCTGGACAGCATTCCGAGACGTCACGTGGACTAGCGGCTTCCTTTGTGTTCCTACACTATGACCTGTGCCTGTAAGCTTGGGCATTCATAGAGAATGGCACCCTCCCGTGCTGGCGAAACATCAGTTTATAAATCAAACGGCTTTTGGCTGAAGAACCCGAAACAGACGCTTCGGGGAAATATGTTAACACGAAATTTGTTATACATCTTAATAGTTAGTTACAGTTATGGGGCGGAAAAACAGTATCATGATGGTGGTAAGTTCCTATGGGACCAAACTGCTGAGGTCCTCGGTCCCTAGGCTTACACACTACTTAATTTAGTTTAAACTAACTTACGCTAAAGACAACACACACACACCTACGCCCGAGGGAGCTCTCGAACCTCCGACGGGGGGAGCCGCGCGAACCGTGGCTAGGCGCCCTAGACAACGTGGCTTGCCGCGCACTGTACCGTGAACGTTGTTAGTGCGTAGAATATATTCTGTCGTGGGACCGACATCTAAATGGCGATATCAATTAATAGTGCACCCACGACAACGAGATATTATCTGTATGTGTGCATAAAGTGTTTACTGGGATTTAATTATTCTCAGTAAAAATTAGCTCGGTAAAGACCTCTCACCGACCCTTCCACCAACGCTATTACGTCTCAGTTTGTAATTTTTACACATTCTTAATTATGATGTATATCGTTAGTAAAATCTGTTAACAACTACGCTTAATTCGTGTCGCTGCCTTTGACGTAATAAGCTTACTTTACTTTTCTGTTTGTATCTAATTAATTCATGTTAATGTAACACAAATTCTTAAATATGTTTATTTTTTTCTTTTCGTATTACAGTTCTAATGATGGCTCTAAAGCCAAAACCGGTTACCTATTCAAATTAAATAAAATGTGACCATGACTGTTAACTCGACGGCTTATGTGGAGCTATTTTTGTAGGCGCAGAGGCCGCGGCGAGACCTAGCCAGGGCCTGTCCACGAATCCAAAAAAATGGTTCAAATGGCTCTGAGCACTATGGGACCACTGCTGTGGTCATCAGTCCCCTAGAACTTAGAACTAATTAAACCTAACTAACCTAAGGACATCACACACATCCATGCCCGAGGCAGGATTCGAAACTGCGACCGTAGCAGCAGCGCGGCTCCGGACTGGAGCGCTTAGAACCGCACGACCACCGCGGCCGGCCCACGAATCCAGATGCGTCCATGTACATGCAGGGACACAGCAAGAGTCGGAAACATTAATATCAAGAAGATTTGTCTGCTGCCATACGTGGCCGCACCGAGGGTGAACGATAGTGTCAGAATTCACTCTGGCAACACGTGAGCATAAAGTTTTATTATTTATTGAAGAAAAATTACGACGATGATGCTTATGAAGTTTGAGAATTGTACAGAACGGAATGTTACAAACTGTTTCTGAACAGAATCAGAACTGTTGATGAAATGAAATGTCGTGTGGCTAGGGCCTCCCGTCGGGTAGACCGTTCGCCTGGTGCAGGTCTTTCGAGTCGACGCCACTTCGGTGACCTGCGCGTCGATGGGGATGAAATGATGATGATTAGGACAACACAACACCCAGTCCCTGAGCGGAGAAAAATCTGTGACCCAGCCGGGAATCGAACCCGGGCCCTTAGGATTGACAGTCTGTCACGCTGACCACTTTTCTTTTTTTTTTAAATATTATGCACCACACTAGGTTTGAACTCATAACCGTTTCCTTAGTAGTCGAACACCTTAACCTTTTTTTTTCTCGTTTTTTTTTACATATATCTTAAATGTCATACATCTATTTACATCTATACAAATACATAAACAATATTTACATACAAGATAAATAAAAGTGAAAAGAAAAAATAAAAATATTTGATTCCGAGCGGTATTGAACCCGGGACCTGCGGTACGAAAGTGCAGAACATTTTATTTTTTTTTTTTACAATAACAAACATAAACTGCTTCTAGCATTTTTTTTAATATATAAGACGATGACTTTATAAATGAAAATGTTTCTGGGAAACGCAAATAAGTGGATTTTTTTTTAACATAATAGTGAAAAAAAATATCCTGCTTCTGGCAGTACAAACAATAACGGTCAACGTTCCTCTTTTAGGCGCGTACCTCGCTAATCCCGTCACACCTCGCGTTGGTGTCGGGTACGTCTTCACGTGTGTTTGTGGATCCTCTCCACTGTCCTGGTCCTTTCTTGTTCTGATACTTATAGACAATAATTACATTCTCCTACCCGGGACACCCCAACTGGGTGGGGGATCAAGCAAGGCACTCCCTAAAAAATTTGCGTAATATGTTCGATATCTCGGATGTCTCATAAGCTGTGAGTGATGTTCCTGTAGTAAGGCCCAAAAGTCAAGCACATTCTTACTGCCGTCTCGGAAAAGATAACGCACAGTCAAACCTCGAATCTAAGTCACTGCGTTTGTCTTCGTTCGGGGATAATATGTCCTATCTGGGAGAAGTAGTGTGCGTGGTTCTATTGTTTGCAGCCCCACCCGAAGGAGGAAGGCGATCATTTTTTTGACCAAACACCAGACGTCCGCCGAAGGACCGCATATCAGGCGATGCTCCTCAGTGTCTATAACATTGCACTGCGGACACAGTGGCTCGTACGCCATATGAATTGTATGCAACCTGAACGAGTCACGTATTTCCCATTTACCACCTGATACCACAATGCGCGCGTTCCCGTATCGAGGTGTGGGTGGTGCACTGTACGCCATACCACTGACCATGTAACTGTTGGTTGGCGGCGCTCTACGGCATTATTCGGCCGTCGTCGAGTGAAGATGTGATATATATCACGTGCCGTTGCCGTCCTGGTAGTCGGTAGTTCCATATGTACATAACTGTGTTCCACAAAGAAGGTTCGCATATGGGCAAGCGATGGTGAGATGTGAGCCACCGCTACCGGAGCCGAAAGAGAAGGTGGAGCGAGTTCGTCATCAAGCTGCCCGTCAGACTTGTCTGGTGTCGTGTCCACATCTTTATCATTGTGGTTACATAAATAGCCACTGCTCGGTCGCGTACGTGGACTAGTGCAAGACCTCCACGACTACGAGGAAGGGTGAGGGTTTCGTACCCTACCTTAAAAAGCAGACCTGTGCTTACAAAATATCCGAGTGCCGCCAGGATTCGGCGGGCCAACCACCGGCATAGGAAGAACTTGTGCCAGGTGGGGGATGCGAGAGGCTAGATAAGTGTTGGCAAAGGTGACCCGTTGTATCATATCCAGTGCCCTTAACCTGTGACTTCGGACACTCGCACGAATTGTTTGCAGAAGATTTCTGTAACTCAGTGCCACCGTGCGTCGAACGTCGGTAGTGAAGATAATTCCTAGGCATTTCATCTTGTTGATCGGCTGTAATGGTGCTACACTTCCTGTTGGGAGTCCTCTCCCGATGTTCATCGCTCCCGACTTTGCCATGTTCAGGCGACTTCCCGTAGCCATACAATACAAATTAATCCAATGCAAGGCCGCTCCTGCCTCGTCGCCTGACCGTGCTAAAAACACTAGGTCATCTTCGTATGTTCGGCATACAAACTTGTTGTGCCTTATCGTCATTCCTTGAAGTCGATTCCGGAGCCCGCAAAGCAGCGGCTCGACAGCGATGGCATACAATATCGTTGACAGCGGGCACCCTTGTCTGACCGATCGTGAGATGGTGATGGGCCCCACCAAGCGTCCATTGATGAGCACTTTGGATGCGGCTCCGTGGAGTAGTCGCATGACGACGGTGACAAAACTTTCCGGATACTTCATTTTCGTCATCACGTCCGTGAGATAAGCATGACTCAGCCTGTCAAATGCGCGATCGAAGTCTATCGATACCAATGCACCCCGGAGACGACATGTTGATGCCAGTGCGATAACATCGCGGTAGTCGCTGAGTGCCGTTTGTATATTGCTAGCTCCTCCTAGCTGGGTTTGGTCGAGTGAAATCACTTGTCGTATTACGCGTTTAAAGCGTGCTGCAAGTATCCTGGCGTAGATCTTGTAGTCGCAATTAAGAAGGGTCAGTGGCCGGTAGGCCTGTATCCCTGTGCCGCCAGATGGTTTGTGGATGGGGATGATCATTCCTTCCACGAAGGAGGGTGGAAGAGGCACGTTGGCAGACATCAATTCGCCGTACATAGCAGTCCATCGTGGAATCATGAGATCTTTAAATGTACGATAGAACTCTAACGGAAACCCGTCGGGCCCCGGCGATTTGTGCGACGCTCCCTTATCAATCGCTTCCATTACGTCGTCAACTGTGATTTCACCTGTTAACTCCAGGTTGGCCGACTCGTCGAGACACGCGGAGAGCGTTCGTCGGACCTCATGAAAGGCTGCCTGATCGTGTTCCGCTTCTTCATAGAGATGACCGTAGTGTTCCACGAAAGCGTTGGCAATGTCTTTTTGCGTTGTCATGCGGCGACCATCTGGCAGTACGACCGTCTGTATTAAGGTTCTGCGGCTACGTTGTTTTTCTCTAATAACGTGATACATCGACGGGGATTCTCCACGGACTCGTTCAAAGGCCCTTGCACGGATTGCGACACCCTCCAGTCGGCGGCGCGTTATGGAAATTATTTGGGCCTGTGCTCGTTTTATACCGGCACGACGCTCCTGTGAAGGTGCTTGTACAGATAGTTCGCGGAGCATCATGAAATAAAATTCCGTCGTGTACCGCCTCCACATCATCACCACTCAGCTACCGGGGGCGGACAGTCGATTATGCGCCAGGTCCTTATTGTCAAGAAGCATAAAACAGACGGCACAGAACAAGCACAACAGAAGCCGTTCCAAACTGGTCTAGTGTCTATGAGGATGGCATTGAAACAATCGAGTGAGACTGATAACGGGAACTTCTGAAACGGCAGTATTTACGCCATCATTCATAAACGATTAGAAGGTCTCGTAGAGGGAAACTGTTGGATATTACGTAGACGCAAGTGACAAGGTTCCATATTTTCTGCAAAATATCATCACCGGCATAGGGGATGAGAGCTGTAATGACTGGTTCAACACGCACTTCTCGTACAATCAGTGAAGTGGTTCCCACTGTGTAACCCAAGTCTCAAAACGAATTCCTCCAAAGATTATGGGCCAACGTAATGTTGACCACTTTCGCTACTGGAAATGTAACAATGTAGCGGTACTTAAATTTATCCACGTAGTGTGACCCATACAAATAAATTTCCAGGAAAAACGTATAAATTTCAGTACATCCAGTAAGCAATCCTCACTACGCATTACATAATGTACGTATAACTGCAATTCACCTGATGATTGCAAGCATGTTGCCGAAACGTGCCGTACTAACAAAGATTAGTGAAAAGTGACTGAAGTATTAACAATTATATCGTAAATGTGCCCGCAATGTAAGTCTGAAAGTAAAACTGTAGAAGTAAAATTGTAGAAGTCTCATTGTAATACGTTGATAGTCATTTTACATTACAATTATAGGGTACTTACCTAATCCAGTGTACGATTTCACTTTCGGACACTCTGGAATGAGGGCTATATTTAGTCGGACACTGCAAAACTTGTAACACTGAACTATGTAACTGCAGCTGGCAGACTTTCAGACAATATGACCCTCACTGGAGGAAGGGAGGCATGTGATCTTAAAAGTCTACTGCGCGCTCTCGCTCGCTATTGCCTGTTGGTCTTCGGAAAAGGATCGCACGAACTAAAGAGCGAGGAGTCTGGGAACTAACTGTAGTTCGCCTGCGGGAGAGCTCTTCCGAACTTGTTCGTTAGCGAACTACACAGGACTAGTAGCTTCCACGACGGTTCTACGCAGCCTAAGTCGCTGCAGTTGTGGGTGTTGACAGACCCTCGGAGTCACTGACTGACGTGTTGCCGTCCAGCACTATCTGTCGGCCAGCTGTTGCACTCGTTTTTATTTCAATAAAACACCATTCATTTAATGTTGCTTAAAATCCGTCTTGATTGCAAATTTTTTTTTTTTTATTATTCATATGACCAGTTTCGGTTCATTCAGAACCATCTTCAGATCTGTAAAAATAATTATACTAATTTACCATTTCACGGAAGCAAATGTTTTTCATCCTATCTAATCAATATCAAATGTACCAGAACGTACCTGATATTTCAGTTACAGGAGTAACCCGTCCAAATCCAGCAACTTTCACATGCTACATCACATAAAATTGGTTGGCAGAGTGCACGTCATTTATATTAATTATAGCGCTATTACCGACAGGTGGCGTCTGGTACATTTGTTACATTCCATTTGTACATACTGTATTCAGTAGATCTTTTTTATATTAAAAATATTTGGCTAAATTATGTAGATGTCAAAGTGAAAATCTGTACTTGTCAGGATTAAAAAACAGTAAAATTATCCTTTTTATACGATCTAAGAGCATAGGGCGGTTTATATATCTGTGGTGCTGGTGTGAACTTGTTTTCCTCTACGGTCTGCTTCCGTGTCAATTTTTACTTCTCTACCAACATTATTCCGTGAATTGGTGCATTTTCAAATGTTAACAGACATTTAGATCACCCCGTACATCACTCAAAGGATAAGCTAATTACCGTGAGAAAGTTCCAGGAAAAAAATTTTCATGTCATTCCAGCCTTCTATGGAAGACGAAAATGGGTGATTATTAATGGTACGAAGTTGCACCCTAGTACATTTTCTTGCTGTGGATATTTGGGATGGGATTCGAAATATACACTACTGGCCATTAAAATTGTAACACCAAGAAGAAATGCAGATGATAATCGAGTATTCATTAGACAAATATATTATACTAAAACTGACATGTGATTACATTTTCACGCAATTTGGGAGCATAGATCCCGAGAAATCAGTACCCAGAACAACCACCTCTGGCCGTAATAACGGCCTTCATACGCCTGGGCATTTTGTCAAACAGAGCTTGGATGGCGTGTACAGGTTCAGCTGCCCATGCAGCTTCAACACGATACCACAGTTCATCAAGAGTACAGATGGCGTATTGTGAAGAGCCAGTTGCTCGGCCACCATTGACCAGACGTTCCCAATTGGTGAGAGATCTGGAGAGTGTGCTGGCCAGGGTAGCAGTCGAACATTTTCTGTATCCAGAAAGGCCCGTACAGGACCTGCAACATGCGGTCGTGCATTATCCTGCTGGACTGTAGGGTTTCGCAGGGATCCAATGAAGGGTAGAGCCACGGGTCGTAACACATCTGAATTGTAACTTCCACTGTTCAAAGCGCCGCCAATGCGAACAAGAAGTGACCGAGACGTGTAACCAATGGCACCCCATACCATCATGCCGGCTGATACGCCAGTATGGCGATGACGAATACACGCTTCCAATGTGCGTTCACCGCGATGTAGTCAAACACAGATACGACCATTATGATGCTGTAAAGAGAACCTGGATTCATCCGAAAAAGTGACGTTTTGCCATTCGTGCTCCCAGGCTCGTCTAGGAGTACACCATCGCAGGCGCTCCTGTCTGTGATGCAGCGTCAAGGGTAACCGCAGCCATGGTCTCCGAACTAATTGTCCATGCTGCTGCAAACGTCGTCGAACTGTTCGTGCAGATGGTTGTTGTCTTGCAAACGTCCCCATCTGTTGACTCAGGGATCGAGACGTGGCTGTACGATCCGTTACAGTCATGCGTATAAGATGCCTGTCATCTCGACTGCTAGTGATGCGAGGCCGTTGGGATCCAGCACGGCGTTCCGAATTACCCTCCTGAAGCCACCGATTCCATATTCTGCTAACAGTCATGGGATCTCGACCAACGCGAGCAGCAATGTCGCGGTACGATAAACCGCAATCGCGATAGGCTACAATCCGACCTTTATCAAAGTCTGAAACGTAATGGTACGTATTTCTCCTCCTTACACGAGGCATCACAACAACGTTTCACCAGGCATCGCCGGTCATCTGCTGTTTGTGTATGAGAAATCGGTTGGAAACTTTCCACGTGTCAGCACGTTGTAGGTGTCGCCACCGGCGCCAACCTTGTGTGAATGCTCTGAAAGGCTAATCATTTCGATATCACAGCATCTTCTTCCTGTCGGTTAAATTTCGCGTCTGTAGCACGTCATCTTCGTGGTGCAGCAATTTTAATGGCCAGTAGTGTATATTTTTTTAATTCTGGTAAGTGTGTACATTTTAAGTATCATAATTAGAATTAGATATTTATTTAGTGATGTACACTTCTCATTGTTAACTGCAAGTAGTTTTATTTCTAAAAATCAGAAGAAATGAGCCACTTCTAGCCTTTAACTGCTATGGACCGTGTCTCAGACCTTTACGATAAATTGCCTTGTTGTATTTCACACATCCTTACGAACCTAGTGAGCACATCTGTGTACCTTCCTGAAGGGTGGCAAACTACACGTGTGAGAAGTCTTGCATTGTTGCTGCGCTTTGTTTCTTATTTTTGAGTCTTGAGAGGTCTCATAAACGTACCATACTGTTTGCGTGTCATGTTTTTGTTGTATACTACCATTTCTACAATGACAGGGAAAGCTTTAGCCTCTATGCAACGTATTTTACGTGAGACAGATGTGGATGTTCAAGAACGTGTCAGTGAATTCTCAGATGAAGTCTTTGAAGTCGACCATAATGAACGTGATTTCAAGATATTTAGTGATCGCGATACTAATTCGGAGCAGTAAAGTGAAGGAGATGAGATGACAATGGAGAAGAGTCCTTCTTCGATATGAATAAAGTTTTCAATGGACGAAATAGCAGCTGAATGCTAACGTAATAGCAAGGCAACACCACATGGCCCTACAAATGCCCATATTGCGACGATTAACTAAAAGTCACTAACAAAATCCTGCTGTTTTTACGTATGAGCCTCGAACACATAAAGAATCGTTTGATAAACGAAACATGTGTACCTTTTGCCCTCAGGAAGGTCTGGTAAAATTCAAGCAGGTTGAAAATGATTAAAATATGATTCATGGCCTCTTAAGAACACATCATTACTCTCTACTTTATCTTTTAAAATTTAAATGTGGCCAATTTTCTCCCTTCAGGGGTGGCAAAAGGCGCTCTACGTTTGAACACCGCGTAGTAAACTTAATGCTGAGTTCACATACAATTTCTTACAGATGGAATGTGTTTTTCCATATAGTTATGTTAGGAGTCTTCAATATTATCTCCCTGGTGATAAGTTGCGAGTGGGCAGAAAGTTCACTATCTATTGTTATTTTAGAAACACTTTATATATATATATATATATATATATATATATATATATACTCCTGGAAATGGAAAAAAGAACACATTGACACCGGTGTGTCAGACCCACCATACTTGCTCCGGACACTGCGAGAGGGCTGTACAAGCAATGATCACACGCACGGCACAGCGGACACACCAGGAACCGCGGTGTTGGCCGTCGAATGGCGCTAGCTGCGCAGCATTTGTGCACCGCCGCCGTCAGTGTCAGCCAGTTTGCCGTGGCATACGGAGCTCCATCGCAGTCTTTAACACTGGTAGCATGCCGCGACAGCGTGGACGTGAACCGTATGTGCAGTTGACGGACTTTGAGCGAGGGCGTATAGTGGGCATGCGGGAGGCCGGGTGGACGTACCGCCGAATTGCTCAACACGTGGGGCATGAGGTCTCCACAGTACATCGATGTTGTCGCCAGTGGTCGGCGGAAGGTGCACGTGCCCGTCGACCTGGGACCGGACCGCAGCGACGCACGGATGCACGCCAAGACCGTAGGATCCTACGCAGTGCCGTAGGGGACCGCACCGCCACTTCCCAGCAAATTAGGGACACTGTTGCTCCTGGGGTATCGGCGAGGACCATTCGCAACCGTCTCCATGAAGCTGGGCTACGGTCCCGCACACCGTTAGGCCGTCTTCCGCTCACGCCCCAACATCGTGCAGCCCGCCTCCAGTGGTGTCGCGACAGGCGTGAATGGAGGGACGAATGGAGACGTGTCGTCTTCAGCGATGAGAGTCGCTTCTGCCTTGGTGCCAATGATGGTCGTATGCGTGTTTGGCGCCGTGCAGGTGAGCGCCACAATCAGGACTGCATACGACCGAGGCACACAGGGCCAACACCCGGCATCATGGTGTGGGGAGCGATCTCCTACACTGACCGTACACCACTGGTGATCGTCGAGGGGACACTGAATAGTGCACGGTACATCCAAACCGTCATTGAACCCATCGTTCTACCATTCCTAGACCGGCAAGGGAACTTGCTGTTCCAAAAGGACAATGCACGTCCGCATGTATCCCGTGCCACCCAACGTGCTCTAGAAGGTGTAAGTCAACTACCCTGGCCAGCAAGATCTCCGGATCTGTCCCCCATTGAGCATGTTTGGGACTGGATGAAGCGTCGTCTCACGCGGTCTGCACGTCCAGCACGAACGCTGGTCCAACTGAGGCGCCAGGTGGAAATGGCATGGTAAGCCGTTCCACAGGACTACATCCAGCATCTCTACGATCGTCTCCATGGGAGAATAGCAGCCTGCATTGCTGCGAAAGGTGGATATACACTGTACTAGTGCCGACATTGTGCATGCTCTGTTGCCTGTGTCTATGTGCCTGTGGTTCTGTCAGTGTGATCATGTGATGTATCTGACCCCAGGAATGTGTCAATAAAGTTTCCCCTTCCTGGGACAATGAATTCACGGTGTTCTTATTTCAATTTCCAGGAGTGTATATGTACTTCAAATTTTGCTGTATTTGAATTCTTCAAGGGTTTAAATTCTGCATTGTCAAAAAAATTCAAATTTCATTACACAGCATTCATTTGCTGTGTTTGAATTCTTCAAGTGTTTTAATTCCTACATTATTTTAAAAAAATCAAATTTCCACTACACTACCAAGAAGGGTAATGAACAACAAGAACTAATGAACATATACAGCATTTCCACCAAAACAGTGCTTTTATACACGAAAAATAAAAAGACGGTCAGAGAGATTCCTCGATTGTAATTCTGCCCTGTCTTTATTACAATGCACATGGCAGTAAAAGCAATGTACAGTAGCTGTCGATTTTGTTTTACTTTCAAATTTAGACGATCTTATATTTATTTATTACAGTGATTAATTTTATCTGTTGTATGCAACATTTTTCATCAGTATAGGTCATTTAAGTAATAGTTCTCAATCACACTTCATTCTGAAGTTTACCGATGACACTGTGATTCTGTCAGACACCGCAAAGGACTTGAAAGAGGAGCTGAACGCAGTTGATATTGTCTTTAAAAGGTATGCGATGAGGATCAACAGAAGTAAACAAATGGTAATGGAATATAATCGAATTAATCCATGCGATGCTGAGGGAATGAAATTAGGAAATGAGACACTAAAAGTAGAATTGATTGTTGCTATTTGGGGAGCAAAATAACACGACGCACATAAAACACAGATTGCCTATAATCATTAAAGAGTTTCTGAAAAACACGGATTTGTTAACACACAATATAAGTTTATTAGCTGGTAGGAAGTCCTTCCTCGACGTATTTGTCTGGGGTATAGCCTTCTACGGAACTGAAACATGGACGATAAGCATCAGACGAGAGGGGAAGTATTTGAAATGTGGTTCTACAGAAGAATGCTGAACACCAGATCAGTAGACCTGATAACTAGTGAGGAGATACTGAATCGAATCGGGGAGAAACGAGATTTGTGAAGCAATTTGACAAAAAGAAGGCATCAGTTGGTAGGATACGTTCTGAGGCATCAAGGATTTGTCAGTTTAGTACTGGAAGGATATGGGGAGAGGGAGGGGTTAAATTGTAGATGGAGACCAAAGGATGAATACAGACGTGCGTTGAAACTGATGTGTGTTGCTGCAGCTATTTAGAGATGAAGAGATTTGCATAGGATACTCTAGCGTGCAGAGCTGCATCAAACCAGTCTTTCCACTGAAGACCATAGCAACGACGACTTCATTTTTCACTAAATCATGTTGTAAAATTATAAAATTTGCCTAGGCCAGGGGTGAAGGATCACCTCGATACAGCTATGTGTGCAGATCCCGTCCCATTCTCCAGATTTACGACGGGAAACAGTTGTTGTTGTTGTGGTCTTCAGTCCTGAGACTGGTTTGATGCAGCTCTCCATGCTACTCTATCCTGTGCAAGCTTCTTCATCTCCCAGTATCTACTGCAACCTACATCCTTCTGAATCTGCTTAGTGTATTCATCTCTTGGTCTCCCTCTACGATTTTTACCCTCCACACTGCCCTCCAAAGCTAAATTTGTGATCCCTTGATGCCTCAAAACATGTCCTACCAACCGATCCCTTCTTCTAGTCAAGTTGTGCCACAAACTTCTCTTCTCCCCAATCCTATTCAATACCTCCTCATTAGTTACGTGATCTACCCACCTTATCTTCAGCATTCTTCTGTAGCACCACATTTCGAAAGCTTCTATTCTCTTCTTGTCCAAACTATTTACCGTCCATGTTTCACTTCCATACATGGCTACACTCCATACAAATACTTTCAGAAACGACTTCCTGACACTTAAATCTATACTCGATGTTAACAAAGTCCTCTTCTTGAGAAACGCTTTCCTTGCCATTGCCAGTCTACATTTTATATCCTCTCTACTTCGACCATCATCGGTTATTTTACTCCCTAAATAGCAAAACTCCTTTACTACTTTAAGTGTCTCATTTCCTAATCTAATTCCCTCAGCATCACCCGACTTAATTTGACTACATTCCATTACCCTCGTTTTTCTTTTGTTGATGTTCATCTTATATCCTCCTTTCAAGACACTGTCCATTCCGTTCAACTGCTCTTCCAAAACAGTATGATTTTCAAAAGCTATATATGTTCAAATTGTTTACAAAACGACCTTATCCCCTTTAAAATGTCCATCATGTTCTTATACGTGTAACACAAATACGTTGGTACAACTCTTGTTGACAGTCGCTATATGATCGCCAAGAAGATACACTGGTGCCCAAAATTAAAGCAACAAACGGAAATTTTGCAAGGTTGCGTTTATTTTGCCACAAAACACTATAAACAAGTGTTAGCAAAATAGAAACAATGTAAAGAATACAGAATGCAAATAAGTGCACACACTTTCCGACAACAGGTTAGTGTGCTTAGTATGGGGTGTGACCACCTCTGGCAGCGATACAGGCCTCACAACGACTGGACACGCTGTAAGTGAAGTCATAAGTTTCATACTGAGGCAGTGACGCCCATCCTTCCTGCAGAGCTGCTCGCATTCTTGGAGCTTGGTCAGTGGTTGCTGACGTAATGCAAGCCGTCTCTCTAGTGCATCCCAGACACGCTCTATGGGATTCAAATCAGGAGAGCGCACAGGCCACGTCCTTCGTGCAATATCTTCCGTTTACAAGAAAACATTAACCACCAGTGCTCTATGAGGCTGAGTATTATCGTCCATCAGTACGAAGTCTGAGCGTACAGCACCTCGCATCAACCGGAAATGAGGTCGCAAGATGTTGTCACGATACCTGACAGCTGTTAAGCTTTGCCGATTCACCCACACAATTTCATGAACATGGTATCGAGTGGTCAACACAATCCCTGCCCACACCGTTTGGGATCTTCCTCGATGTCGGTCTCTTTCCACGATATTTTGCTCCCAAAATAGTGTTCCAAGTTCCCTCCAGATGCGAATCCATTGAGAATCACTCTCCAGGCTAAATAGGGACTCATCTCTGAAAACAACATTGGCGTCGACTGTTCGACCACCCAGGTGGCATGTTGACAACTCCACTATAGACTTTCCCTTCTGTGAAGACGCGTCAGTAGACATACAGCACGTCTGCGACAGTGTGAAACACGTATGTATGCAGGGTATTCATTACCAGCGATGGCGAGGCATGACAGAATCTCTGACCAGAGAGCTATTTATCGTGGCTAGTCTGCGCTTGACCGCGCGAGAGTTCTGTTCCAGAGTGGTAGCGCGCGCGAGATGACAGTTGCTAGTAGCACTCAGTCAGTGCCAGTAGTTCTACGTAGCGAGTCGCGAGAGCATAGAGTTCAGTTAGAGAGCAGTAGCGCGCGCGAGACGATAGTAGTAGTCAGTAAAATGGTTGCCTGTAGCGAGCCGGCAGGAACAGTCGTGTGTGAGGAGTCGGCGGGCGTCGGCATGGGTCTCTGGTCACGATTCAGGACAAGGTATATTGTTAAATAAGGTAATGAAGCAGCATTGCGCTCAGGCAATAACATCTGTTAATTGTAATTAATTTGTTCAAGAAATGCCCCAATAATAATTTTGTTTTCAAAGCAATCGTTTTTAAGAAAAAAATCATTACAATTGAAACAATATTTCCTATGTTTTTCCTTCCAGAATCAGTTTACCAGATTAATTACGGCACAGGGCCTAAGGCCAGCGCAGCTGCCCTTATATAAATTTATCAGGTTGATCTTAACGTTAATTTTGTGGGGACTTAACATTTTTTGCACAATTTTATTATCATTGAGTTTTATTACTGTGGGAAGCTAACATTTGGCACTATCTGCAATTCTATTCAATTCTTTTCATTTTCATATTTTTACGGGGAGGTTACACTTGGTTCCTTTTATATTTAATTATTTTCTTTTATTTTTGTGGGGAGGTGAAGGACACTCTGCCCAACTGAAATCTTTGCCATTCTTCGACAGATTTCTGTAGAAAAGGGTGTATTAAAACTCACGAAGATGAATCCTAAACTTAAGTTTACAGACCCTATCTTTTGCTTGTAAATTCACTACTCCTGACCGTCTGCACTTACAGTATTTATATAAAAGCTACTAATAATTTCAAGAGACGATGTATATAAAGTGTTACAGTCGAGTCGTATAAATTCATCCCTGGCAGCTGTAATAGCCTGGGCGAGACAGCTTCCCATCCCTAGCTCAACCAGAAGGCCACAGTTTCCGCCTGCAGCAGTCTGAGCTTCACAGCTGAAAGCTGGCAACAGTGCTGGCAGCTGTCAGGGCTGTTCTTACGGCGACTACAGGGCCCTATACTCTGAGGTAGAATCGTTTCTTGCTATAATTGGTAAACACTAACAGTTGCAATTTCGTAATTTCTATAAGCACATACAACGCCCTTTCTTTCGACTTCCGAAAACATGGCGGAGGCTGGTTCAGTTAGCATCAAACTAGTCCCTGGACTGAAGACCACAAGTGACACGTTATTTGTATATGAAAATAACTTTAGGAAGTCAGGTGACTTCGTCTGAAAATGCAAGGAAAGTATGACGTTAAAAATATTTTAACAAAGGGTTACATATCTAATGTTTGGGTCAGTGTGACCCAACGTTAATATGATTATTCTAAAGCAGGGGTCTCCACACTACGGCCCGCGAAGGCCGCCAAACCGGCCCGCGTTATCTGGCCTGTCATCCCCGGTATCCGGTCCGCCAAATATTTGAGGTGGTACCTATACTGGAAACAATTGAGTTTCGAGGCCTATCGCAACGAATACACCGCGACATTGTCGGAGCTTTATCTTTACAAAACGGAAGGTCATGGTTAAACTTGTGGATATCCACAATAAACAGACAGACCATTCTCCGTGCGATAGTAAAAAAAAAAAAGAACGGTTAATAGACTAGTTTGGCGAAAACATTTTAAGTAAAAACATTCTTTGCGTTTTATTCTACTCCCGAGTCTGGTGCAAGTCTTTCAAATGGACGCCACTTCGGCGACTAGCCTTAGTAATCAATCATTATGGAAGATGCTTCTTAAGCGATGTTTCACTTTCTTTTGATTACGTTGTAAAATACACACAGAATGTTCAGTGACATACTTTTTTGTCGGTGAAATTCGCCAGAATAAAATACGTCAGAATTTCTCAGGTACGTCCAGCAATCAATATTATGTAATTAAATAAAAATCGTAGTTCGTTTCAGTGCTAGCTATTCCCACAACCTTAGATTTTTGCGATTTCATCTTTCCTTTAGCTTTACATTACGGTGATCATGGAGTGCTAGGGTGCTTTAATCCCACTAGGTAGATCTTGGCCCTTATGACTTCGTGGAGGAGTCAATGTGGCTCGCGGACTAAAAAGTTTGGAGACCCCTGCAGTCTAAAGTCAAATACTTTCTGGTTGTCTCATATTTTATAGTAGTAATGACTTTCATTGTCCACAATTACCCTCAAGATTCAACATGTCAACAAAGGCGATGCATGTAGAACACTGGACTTGTCATTACGAAGTGCCTGCTGTTTGAATTATCTATTGTTACTACTCACTTTGTGTTCTCTATTGTTTGTAATCAGTCTGAATAGTGACATCATGGCGATTACATCTCTGACTGACGCTGAACTGGAAGAATATTAGTAAGTAGCTCAACAGGCGAAGGGTCACTTTTAGAGTTCGAAGAGCATGTCAGTAATCCATCTGAAAGCGAGTGTTCTGATGACAATGACGACAGTTCGTAGCATGGAGGTAAGAATAAGGGGAGATGGCGGTACGTATCCCAGCCGTATTACGTTTTGAAGCCATGGGGGCGTGGCTCGCTGCCATGACACTCTGACTAAAACATTGCCAGTGTGCTATAGCGCTGCGTGTATTACAGTCGCTAATTGCACCATATACACATGTAACGTCATCAGATTGGTTGTTTCAAAGTTTTTGTTTAAAATAAAATCTCGTAAAGGCGAAATTCCGCATTTCTTCTGATTAAAAATAGTTTTTAATGTAATATTACGAATAGCTAGCCTTCAATTAAACGATACAATTTTGTTAATTGAGTAATAAGCGTGTATCACAAATTAAATAATAGAAACTGAAAACTAAGTTAGCTATACCCTCCCTCCAAAGCCCCATAAATACATCTTGTTTGTAATACGTACTGGGACATTTCAGTTACGTTACACTACTGGGAAACACTGTTCATTACCACCAATATTTACTGAAATACGGTACATAGAATGGCAAATCTACACAGTGTCCTGTTTAGGCCTATACTTTACGCCAGTTAATGTAGTGTTAGCTTTTAATTTGGTGCATGATGAAGACAAAGTGAGTTACTCAACACTTCGATTATCGACGATACGTACGTATTATACTGAAACGTGAACTTGAAAACTAAGAATTTAATTATTTGAATTAACATACATTTTGCAAATGTTTTGGGTGTGTAGGGAAAACTGATGCTACAGCATTTTCTCGGAGCCTTACTGTTGAAAGGGAAGTTCGGTCTATGTCCTCTTCTCGGAAATGCTGAGAACATATAGTGCTCCATTTAGACGCACGCCAATTCTTCCTCCTCACGGCATTCTCCCACAGAGCTTTCCGACTTTCATTTTTAGGAAATCTAAAATCATACAGGAGAAAAACACGCTATAGTACAAGTACCGATGTAGCACACGCTCATTCACAATGAAGTTGTAAAATCACACTTAACGAGACAACTTACACATGAAATGTTATTCCCTTCGATTTCGCATCACAATCAGAACGATTCGTACATCCGAACACCACACAAGTCACCATAATAGCGCAAAATGCTTCCAAAAGCGAGCGACAAGCCTATGCACACAAGCTTACAGCGACAATGTTTTGGTCGGATTGAGATGGCTACCCTCGGCTTCACATAGCTTCACAGCTGTGACGTCACGGCGTCTCCCTCTATTCTTACCTCCATGGTTCGTAGCCCGTTCAAACTAGTGTTGCCTGTCTACGGTATTCTATCTCTTTGGAGCATACAGCACTGTAAAGCGCGGCCGGATAGGACTGGCGAAGCGGCTCGCGCATGGGCAGAACGCGTGCGATTGGACGGCGTGGCGGGTAGCCGACACTGCAGGCGCCCGCCTGCGAGCGCGAGGAAGCGGCTTCGGGAGTCTCGGCTGTGTGGGGCGGCGTCGGTTGTCCGGCGGTGGTTCGGCTTCGGCAGCGCCCGCGGGCTCCCGGGTACTCACCACTGGATGAGCGTGGGCGCGCCGGCGGCCGGGTCCAGGCGCACTGCGAGCAGCGCGTCGGCGCCCTCGTGGGCCGCCACGACGCGGACCGCCGCCTCCCCGTCGTGCAGGCGCGGCGCCGTCGCCAGGCTAGCGCCCTGCTTGCTCCCCGACAGCCCTGCGACACACAGCACGCGGTACAATAAGGAAGTAGTCTATAAGGAGAGGAAACTTTATTGCTCGTGAAAGAATTTTATTCATCACTATTCTTTATACACTACTGGCCATTAAAATTGCTACATCACGTAGATGACGTGCTACAGACGCGAAATTCAACCGACAGGAAGAAGATGCTGTGATATGCAAATGATTAGCTTTTGAGAGCATTCACACAAGGTTGGCACCGGTGGCGACACCTACAACTTACTGACATGAGGAAAGTTTCCAACCGATTTCTCATACACAAACAGCAGGTGAACGGCGTTGCCTGGTGAAACGTTGTTGTGATGCCTCGTGTAAGGAGGAGAAATGCGTACCATCACGTTTCCGACTTTGATAAATGTCAGATTGGAGCCTATCGCGATTGCGGATTATCGTATGGCGACATTGCTGCACGCGTTGGTCGAGAACCAATTACTGTTAGCAGAATAGGGAATCGGTGGGTTCAGGAGGGTAATTCGGAACGCCGTGCTGGATCCATACGGCCTTGTATCACTAGCAGTCGGGATGACAGGCATCTTATCCGCATGGCTATAACGGATCGTGCAGCCACATCTCGAACCCTGACTCAACAGATAGGGACGTTTGCAAGACAACAACCATCTGCACGAACAGTTCGACGACGTTTACAGCTGCATGGGCTATCAGCTCGGAGACCATGGCTGCGGTTACCCTTGACGCTGCGTCACAGACAGTAGCGCCTGCGATGGTGTACTCGGCGACGAACCTGGGTGCACGAATGGCAAAACGCCATTTTTTCGGATGACTCCAGATTCCGTTTACACCATCGTGATGGTCGCATCCGTGTTTGTCGACATCGCCGTGAACGCTCATTGGAAGCGTGTATTCGTCATCGCCATGCCATACTGGCGTAACACCAGGCGTGATGGTATGGGGTACCATAGGTTACACGTCTCGGTCACCTCTTGTTCGCATTGACGACACTTTGAACAGTGGAAGTTACATTCCAGATGTGTTACGACCCGTGGCTCTACCCTTCATTCAATCCCTGTGAAACCCTACATTTTAGCAGGATAACGCACGACCGCATGTTGCAGGTCCTGTACAGGCCTTTCTGGATACAGGAAATGTTCGACTACTGCCCTAGCCAGCAAATTCTCCAGATCTCTCACCAATTGAAAACGTCTGATCAATGGTGGCCGAGCAACTGGCTCGTCACAATACACCAGTCACTACTCTTGACGAACTGTGGTATCGTGTTGAAGCTGCATGGGCAGGTGTACCTCTACACGCCATCAAAGCTCTGTTTGACTCAATGTCCAGGCGTATCGAGGCTGTTATTACGGCCAGAGGTGGTTGTTCTGGATACTGATATCTCAGGATCTATGAACCCAAATTGCGTGAAAATGTAATCACATGTCAGTTCTAGTACAATATATTTGTGCAATGAATACCCGTTTATCATCTGCATTTCGTCATGGTGTAGCAATTTTAATGGCCAGTAGTATAGTAACCAGGTCATTCTATCTTCGTACAATCTCATAGATAAGTTTATTATGATGTACGCCTCGAAATGGAAAAGAGGTCTGCTGCAATAAATTGAAAGTGACGCATTCATTTTTTTTTTATTGAGGGAATCTTTCGTCTCACCTTTTACAATTCTGCGGTTATCTGGGCTTGGTGACAGACAAATAATAGTGTTGTTCTCGTGAATGTATGTTGTAAGCCGTATTATAAAATATACTGTATTGAGATTCCAAACAACTCCGGATTACTTCTTTCATGGCTGGTCCTACTGCTTCGGATGCGAGTTCGCTCATGGCGAGGGGAAAAAAAGCGACAAGAGGTCATATTGACGGCTGAATGTGCATGAAATACTACGAATATGGAGAATGAGGTCTAAAAATTACGTGTCTCTCTGGACCATTCTGTGTGTATCGAAAAAAAATAGATAATTTTCTCTGTGCCTTCGCCGGCCGGTGTGGTCGAGACGTTCTAGGCGCTTCAGTCTGCACAAGCGCGACCGTTACGGTCGCAGGGTCGAATCCTGCCTCGGGCATGGATGTGTGTGATGTCCTTAGGTTAGTTAGGTTTAAGTAGTTCTGCGTTCTACGGGACTGATGACCTCAGATGTTAAGTCCCATAGTGCTCAGAGCCATTTGAACCATTTTTCTCTGTGTCTTCTCTAATTACATTGTGCATATTGGATACGTTCGCAGCCGTCTATTGTGCTGTGGTTCCATTTGTAGACTCGTAACAATTACGGCCACACAGTTCTTCTCACAAAACGTGTCAATGAATCAAAGAACAACTTTCAACTCTGTGTGTGCGTGTGCGTGTGAATTCCTAAGGGACGAAACTGCTGAGGTCATAGATATCTAGGCTTACACACTACTTAACACTTAACTCGCGAGGTGACTTTTCTGCAACGTATACCACGAGGTGGGGTCTTTGGGAACCCTATGTTTAAACCGAGATTTAACGAAAAAATCATTTGAAATTCTTAATTTATGCTATATAACATTTTTTTTCAACTATTTAAGTGTTGTTTAAATGCTTCTAGTTCATTTTATTGCACTACACAAAGCCTGCAGCATTTTACTATTTATCACATAAAAGCACATAATTTTATGTGGTTCTTTTAAATAATACACATAAACAGACCGTTGAGTACTGAATTTTGCATTGTGAAAAATTATACAATCTCTGTAACATACAAATCTAAACTCCAGGATTTAAATTTGAGCATAAAAATTGTACCAAATAAGAACAAAAAAAAATCTGTCAAATTGACATTCATTGCTGGGAACTACCTTTTTATTCCCATCAGAACACATTCGATTTTAACAGACACTTTGAGTATTTCATTGAGGAAACAGACAGATCCCCATCACATCTTTCCTGTAGTTCTTCCTCTGAATGATACTCTTGTTCCGTAGCAGAACTGTGATCACCGGCTAATGTAAAACTACCTTTCTTTTCGTTTATGTCTTGATCTATATCACTGACACTTACCTCCATAGACCGACTAACAATTTCATCAAACTCGGGAAAGTTAAAAATGACAGATTCGTGCCAACACATTTTGAGCTATGTGGTACCGTACTGAAGAAAACAGGTATGTAGTTCACGAGGCACGGTCTAGGAGACTCCAACACCTATCAACAACACGTGTCAACAATAAACACAGAAGACAACGCAACCGCCAACAATACACCGTAGGCTTGGCAATTTATGGAGGCTAGGGGGAGTATAGAAGCATTCCACCACATTCCGCCTTGGAAGACGAGCTCGAAAATTTTCGCGCAGTCTAGTGAGTTAAGGGTTAAATTAATTTACGCTAAGAACAACACACACACACACCCACGTTCGAGGGAGGACTCGAACCTCCGGCGGGAGGGGCCGCGCCGTCCGTGACATAGCGTCTCAAACCGCGCGGCAACTTCTATCTCTAAATTGTCCCACGAACCACACCATAAGCACCAACACTGGAACATCGGACAGATACAAAACTTCTGACCGTCTGGGAGACCACGACCCATAGTCTAAAAGCCACCTTCTCTTAATACAATTAGTTGTTAGAGAAGTAGGTTATCAATTGAACTAACAGAAACGTTGCTTCCCGATTTTCTGCGTATCCGAGACGACGGTGACAGAAATTTCTTGTCGTCATTGTCTTTACAAGAATAACTGTAGGATGTAAATAGAAAACGTTCTAAGTACCATTTTTTTACAAAGCGCGTTTTCAGTGCTTTTGAGATCTCGGTACTCTGCCGCATATTTCCAGATTTGATCCAGGTCCCGAACCATGAAGAAAGTCTTCCTTAAATACGGTAATAGATGGCGCATAGTACTTGCGCCAAGTGCTTCCCTCTGGAGTTCCCACATTTAAAACATGTGAGAACTGGTTTTTGTTGAGCACAGTTCTGCTAGTTAATAACCAAATGCTGTACTTACGTGTCTGTATAATTACAAATAAAGGGTGGTGCCTAAGAATTAATGGCACTTGGAAAAACTACTTTCTTCCTGCTATTTTGTCGTAAACTGGAATTTTTGAGGTAGTGGCTGTGTACGCAATACAAATTGATTCTTCGAAAGAAGCAAACAGCAACCAACGACGTTAATAAAGCTATTTATTTACTCCGTTGCCGATTAGAACCGACAGGTTCATCCGCAAGACGACTGGCCATGTTATGTTACACTTGTTGCTGAGAAAACGTCAACAGATAATGTAACCAACATAAAATGTAATATAAACATGATCAGCCGCCTGAAAATGAACCTGTCGGTTCGAAACCAGGAACGGCGCTGTTCGTGTAAATAAATACTTTATTAACGGTGACTGGTTGCTGTTTTTCTTCTTTGGTGGTTTGTAGTTATTTCTGTAATACAACAGGTATTTTATTTTTAACTGATCATGGAATATTTATGACATCCGTGACCAATAAACGTCACGTACAATGCTAAAAAGGAAAACTATAGTTGATGGGTATATGTAGTTTAAGAAACAGAGAACTACAACAGTTTTGGACAGATCAAGATTTTAAAATAGTCAATATAGTGTTGCCCCTAGACACGGTATCCAACTCTGAATATTGTAACGCTAAGCCGAATCCCCTGCACGCCTTGAGAGTATGCAATGAAGATACTTGTTGCGTTTGTGCAGTTGCCAGACTGCCATCATCTGACGCACACTTTCTACCGAAAATATCGATAGGACGAAATTTGGTTACAGACATTTTTCTAATGTTAATAGGGCAGGAACCACGTTATGGTGTCCGAGTACCCCTTTTTCGTTTCACCCCGTGATTTTAATCAAGATTTCATAGCAGTTACTACGAATGTGATAAGTTGCAGACTATTGTAACTGTTCGTTTGTGCTAAAACATTCTTCATTGTTAGATGTTACGGTAAATCTAGCTTTTAAGAGCACAAATCAATATTTACACAGTATCGCGGATATGTTTTCTTTTGTCTGAAAGCCGTACTGCTATTCTTCCAGCATTTGCCTACAGTTTAATTCTATTTTAAAATTCACAGTTTAATTCTAGTGCTCTGAGTCTCCCGAACATACGTAAAGGGTGAAATAAAACCTAAATTAGTTACGAAGTACGGCGTGCACACACTTTATTCGACATGTAAACGTCACTACATATATTCGGATTTAGGTTATGCCGTGTTTGATGTGCCTCCCATCATTGGTGATGTTGTGGCGCAAACGAATAGCGAAATTCTGCATGACTCGCCGAAGTGTCGGAACATGGATGCTGTCGATGAGATCCTGAATGGCTGTTTGAAGCTCAGCAATGGTTTTGGGGTTATTGCTATACACCTTGTCTTTAATATAGCCCCACAAAAAAAGAGTCACATGTGTTCAAATCCGGACAATATGGCGGCCAATCGAGGCCCGTGGCAGTGGCCTCTGGGTACCCCGTAGCCAGAATGTGGTCCCCAAGGTGCTCCTCCAGGACATCAAACACTCTCCTCCTTCGATGGGGTCGAGCTCCGTCTCGCATGAACCACATCCTGACGAAATCAGGGTCACTTTGGATAATGGGAATGAAATCATCTTCCAGATCCTTCACGTACCGTTCGGTAGTCACCGTGCCATCAAGGAATATCGCACCGATTATTCCGTGACTGGACATTGCTCACCACACAGTCACCCGTTGAGGGTGAAGAGACTTCTCGATCGCGAATTGCGGACTCTCAGGTCCCAAAATGCACCAATTTTTCTTACTGACGATCCCATCCAGATGAAAGTGGGCTTCGTCGCTAAACCAAACCATGCATGGGCATACTAATTCTCATCATGCCCCGCGGTCAGCCGTGCAGTTTCAACGAACTAAGGCAAACCGTTCAGGAGTTATGACGATTTTATTTGATATAGTTCAGAGATTGTCACCCCGTAACCCATCCTTAAGGGGCTCCGGAACGCCCTATACTTGCAATGTTAAAATAACGCTTATAAATTACATCTTTCCTCACAAAGTATTTGAGGTAGGAAGTTGAACTTTTTACAGATTATTTATTGGAATATGGGCTACAACTTGACACAGGGATTTTACAAAATTTTAGTTCAGTTATTAAAGATGATTTTTTTTTCAATTGTAATGAAAATTCACAACATTTTTTTTGCAATTTTTTATTTATATATTCAAAAATATACAGTTTTTTGGAAAAAGGCTGTGTTTAATTATGCAGAAGGTACTGTGTAACATTTACTGAAAGTTTGAAACAAATATGTTTGGAAGATCCTTAGAAAACATGTAATTAGTATGAGAAAATAAAAGTTTTAGGAATCGAGCGACAAAGATTGGATTAACTTTTTAGTGCATTCCAGGTCTATAGGATGGAATATCTTCATCCTCTGCAAACTCCTCCTCCAGCTTCCTCTTGTTCCTCCTCCTGTTTACTCTTGCTTGTATTTCTAGACTCTTTACAGCCCTGTCTGCAGCCCGAAGGCGTTCCTTGTCTAAAGCAAGCATCGCTCGTACCATGTTAGAACCTATCTTCATTCCCATATTTCTAAATACCTTGCACCTTACAATGTTGCCATCATTGAAATTCGCAACAGCATCATACACACCAAAGTGAAGTGTTTCTATTCCAACAAATACAGTTTTGGGGATTCTCGACCATATAACACTATTTACACTTTCATTGAGGTTTTGAGTTTTTCCGTGAATACACTTTTTCAACAGCGATATATATTGAACCATCACAGGTTAGCCACAACACATACTTTATCTCACATCACTAAAATGTACCTGATGAACACGGACGTTAATAATAACACCATTTGACAGCAGTTTAACAGCGCCACAGTGGGTCACGCCCATGTAGAACACATTTCAAAAAAAATTTAAAAATAGTTGTAGTCTTCGGAATTGAATAAATTATATATCTATTAAAAGGTAATAGTCTGCAGATTCAGAAAACGCAAAAAAGTAAAAATTGAACTTTTCATGATTTTGAGCCTTTCCGGAGCCCCGTAACTGTAGGCGCCCCTTTGTCTCCGTTCTCAGCCACGCCTGGTGCCGCCGGCATTCTCGTCCCGGTCGTCTTCCTCATTCCTAGCTCTCTGACTAATACTAGCATGTACTGATTCGAACTTCATACAGACAATCCTCAGAAGGCGGCAGATGAAGATTGAATACAGCAAAGCGTAGGCATCGCGTGCAGGGCACACAGCGACCATTAGGAAACAATGCACAACTAAACCGTCACAGCTCGCGTATTGTTTGCTACATTACTTTGTTTCGCCCTTCAGACGAAGGTGTGTTGGAGTATTCGTTTCATGATGGCAACACTTTAAAAGTTTAAAGATCGGTTCGGAACTATCTTCAACATTTAACATGTTACCATCAAACCAGTGCAATGAATATATACAGGGTGTTTCAAAAATGACCGGTATATTTGAAACGGCAATAAAAACTAAACGAGCAGCGATAGAAATACACCGTTTGTTGCAATATGCTTGGGACAACAGTACATATTCAGGCGGACAAACTTTCGAAATTACAGTAGTTACAATTTTCAACTACAGATGGCGCTGCAAGTGATGTGAAAGATATAGAAGACAACGCAGCTGCGGTCCAAATGACGCCAACGTCCACGTATCGTCTCATGCGCCAGAGTTTACACCTCTATCCATACAAAATTCAAACGCGGTAAGCCCTCAGCGCCGCTACCATTGCTGCACGAGAGACATTCGCTAACGATATAGTGCACAGGATTGATGACGGCGATATGCATGTGGGCAGCATTTGGTTTACTGACGAAGCTTATTTTTACCTCGACGGCTTCGTCAATAAACAGAACTGGCGCATATGGGGAACCGAAAATCCCCATGTTGCAGTCCCATCGTCCCTGCATCCTCAAAAAGTACTGGTCTGGGCCGCCATTTCTTCCAAAGGAATCATTGGCCCATTTTTCAGATCCAAAACGATTACTGCATCACGCTATCTGGACATTCTTCGTGAATTTGTGGCGGTACAAACTGCCTTAGACGACACTGCGAACACCTCGTGGTTTATGCAAGATGGTGCCCGGCCACATCGCACGGCCGACGTCTTTAATTTCCTGAATGAATATTTCGATGATCGTGTGATTGCTTTGGGCTATCCGAAACATACAGGAGGCGGCGTGGATTGGCCTCCCTATTCGCCAGGCATGAACCCCTGTGACTTCTTTCTGTGGGGACACTTGAAAGACCAGGTGTACCGCCAGAATCCAGAAACAATTGAACAGCTGAAGCAGTACATCTCATCTGCATGTGAAGCCATTCCACCAGACACGTTGTCAAAGGTTTCGGGTAATTTCATTCAGAGACTACGCCATATTATTGCTACGCATGGTGGATATGTGGAAAATATCGTACTATAGAGTTTCCCAGACCGCAGCGCCATCTGTTGTTGAAAATTGTAACTACTGTAATTTCGAAAGTTTGTCTGCCTGAAAATGTACTGTTGTCCCAAGCATATTGCAACAAACGGTGTATTTCTATCGCTGCTCGTTTAGTTTTTATTGCCGTTTCAAATATACCGGTCATTTTTGAAACACCCTGTAGGACAATTATCGAACTATATGAAATAAAATCGCCATAACTTCCGAACTGTTTGTGTTAGGACTTTCAAACTGCACGATAGGAATTGGTATGCGCGTGTGTGATTTGGTTTAACGACGAAGCCCACTTCCATTGGACGGTTTCAAAACGGCTCAAATGGCTCTGATCATTATGGGACTTAACATCTGTGGTCATCAGCCCCCTAGAACTTAGAACTACTTAAACCTAACTAACCTAAGGGCATCACACACATCCATGCCCGAGGCAGCATTCGAACCTGCGACCGTAGCGGTCACGCGGTTCCAGACTGAAGCGCCTAGAACCGCACGGCCACACCGGCCGGCTTGGACGGCTTCTTCAGTAAACAAAATTGGCGCATTTGGGGAACTGAGAATGCGCGTTTCGCTATCGAGAAGTCTCTTGGCCCTCAACAGGTGACTGTGTGGTGTGCAGTGTCCAGACAAGGAATAATCGGTGCGATATTCCTTGATGGCACGGTGACTACCGAACGGTTCGTGAAGGTTTTGGAAGATGATTTCATTCACATTATCCAATGTGATCCTGCTTTCGAGAAGATGTGGTTCACGCAAGACGGAGTTCGACCCTATCGAAGAAGGGAGAGTGTTTGATGTCCTGGAGGAACACTTTGGGGGCCGCATTCTGGCTACGGGGTACCCAGAGGCCACTGGCATTGACCTCGATTGGCCGCCATATTGTCGGGATCTGAACACATGCTATTCTTTTTCGTGGGGTATAGTAATAATCCCAAAACCATTACTGAAATTAAAACAGTCATTCAGGAGGTCATCGACAGCATCGAAATTTCAACACTTCAACGCGTCATAATTTCGTTATTCTGTCTTCGCCACATCATCGCCAATGAACGCTGGCATATCGGATATGTTGCAACCTACATCTGAATATCTACAGCGACTCTTGCATGTGTACGTAAGCCGTAGTTTGTAACTAATTTACGTTTGTAGCTCATAGTTCATAATTGTCACGCTGTATCAAGATACTCTCGTCTACTGAGCGAAACTAGTATAAAGCAAATAATACTCTACCTATAGCGGGATATAATAAGTGCTCATAAAACCTTCCAGTGGTCCATCTAAGTGACTTTTTCCTCGCGGTACTCATATGCCGATATCGAGGGCAACTGAAGGAGCTTGGTTGTAATTAGACCATGACATAATAATGGAAAATTGGTTCTTGATATTGTGAGAATCGTTGACACATAATTAGCTTAAATGCAATCGGCGTAAAATGTTTTGTGCTATGGTGTTAATTTTTGAACTCAAGTATACAATTTTCGCGGGTACTGTTAGGTCCAAGCCTAAAAGTCTCGAAGTTTACTTTAATTAATTGTACTACAAAATATTGTTTTACTTTGTTCAGTTTAGAGAATTGCTTTCACGATACGGTTTGGTTCTAGAAAATTCATAGTTTTCGTAAACTTTGTAGAAAAATGTTAGTAATCCAAGCTGAGACTCACCACGGTGGCTGATGGGACCAACTATAGATGGGAACTGCCTTTACGGATGATCCCATCAGCACATGCGTGAGTGTCCGGTTTGATTGCTAGAAAAGTACATATTTAGCAGTATTCAGGATGTTGTACCATTTTAGTTATTTTCGATGTTATCGTGACAGAATTAAACAACGAGAAGTAATAGTAGGTGCCACTTCGGTTGTTATGGTAATGGGGTAATTTCCAAGAACGCTTGCAAGCGATATGTATCGAATCCGCGACTGTCGCGGAGCAAGATATCAACTTTGTTTACAGCGATCGAAACTACTACGACAAAAAACAAACGCTGTGGATTTCGGTTTTAGCGTTGGCGACTTCGACCATAGATACTAGTAGACTGGCCTTGATGTGCAGAAGCTATAGGGCTGGTGTGGCTCCAACATAAACCACGTGACTGTTGGCAAAACGTGGTGGGATTTCAAATCAGCGGTCTGCCATCCTATGTTTGTATCGTATTTTACCCACATTTCTCAGTTGACTGCCAAACGCTTCAAACAAAAATTACTGTTTTATTTGCGAAAAATTATGTCAGAACTACATTTGACCTGGGTTTGTTCACAGTACCATTTATAAAATCTAACAAATACATCGAACGCCCCTCTCGTGGCCAGCGGGACGAAATTACTATAAACTATCAATTAAAGTAAAATGTCGATAAAATTCTTTTAAACGGTAAGAGTGGGCTCGTGTCAAAACTTCTAACATTGGATTCGCCGCGTTTTGAGCTCTAGTCACTTATAAAAGAAAATGGGATATGGGAATTACGTCAACTATAGGTGCCAAAATTGTCGACTTTACGAGCAGGTCCATTTTAGAGTATCAATTTCAGATGCACTCTAAAGGTTCAGTTCCTATTATTTTTACAAAAGTTTAAACTATCAGTTTTAAAAAAATGATATTTTAGATGAAAGGTGAGACTTTGAAGTTTCAGAAAATAATTTTGGAGCGTACATTTATTTAATAGTATCAGAAGGTAGAAAAAATTCTCTTCATGTGTCGACTATAGGTGCTCTTACGTTATTATAATCTCACTTGTATATACAAAAAGGCGCTTATGTGCAGATGGCTTAAAGTTTTTCCATTTCAGGGCCTGTATCCAAAGCTGCCTTCGGTTTTCATCCTTAGGGAACCTATGAGTAGGAACGAGAAACAATTATACTTACTTCTGTAACCGAATTATCACAGATACTTTCGAAAATGGAATATGAGTCTGACTTTACAGTCATCACTTTCAACACTTTAATTTACGTGATACTCTATTTCAAGTGTAAAAAACATAAAAGTCACTTCAGCAGATTTCCATAAACGCATCTGCACCATCATAGGAACACTTACACGTGAAATGTAATGCCATTTCCCCCGACAAAACGCTGAGTACAGCCGTAAGCGCAACACGAAACAACCATGTTTTGCCAACATTCACGTGACTTTAGCCCTGAGATGTTGGAGCCACGAAAATGACGTCAGGGCCAGTCTATTATATTTATGGTCGAAGGTTGGCGACGACAAAAACAATACATGAAAATTGTCCAGCGACGTTCTTAAATGAAATTTAACTTAGCTTTCTCATCATCGATCAGTGGCGGCTCATAGTTATACATTATGGGTGTCCACAAATTTTTGAATTCAGATAAGTATGACCGTGCGAAATTAATAGCATCTACCGTATAACAGTTATGCTTATCAATATATTTACACAACTTCTGCCGCCGTCACTAATAATAATAATAATATGCATAATTTGTCTGAAAAAAGGAAGAACTTTTTTTGTCGAATTTTGTTGTTTTGTACATAATTAAGTACAGTTTATGGTAAGAACGAAATAATGTTTAATCTTCCGTGACTCTCCATTTCACATTTTTGTCTAAGTGGGAGTTTTCGTGGTTTTTTATTTTTTCGGAAAATGTACAAGATCCATAATTCATGTATTAGCTAACGGATTTACTTCTGGGCTGAAAATCAGGCATTCTTACGTTGCACCTACATAACGACTTACGCTTATTATACTTTTCTTTGTTAAATGTTCGCTTGTAGTCACGTTTATTCCATTTCGTCACTTTCTAAGCCAACGAATATGGTCTGGAATGCCCTAGTTTCTTTGCGGCTAACTTTTGTTGGTAATTTTCTTCTCCGTTAGGGCTTAATACAGGTTCAACAGAGTTCATGTTGATGACACTCCACAGAAAAGCCGATTCCTGCACAGTTTGACAACTAACTCCAAACACAAACTGTCGTTTGCGGAAATGATTAAATTCAAGAAGTACTATCTACCAACAAGGTCACTTGACCAGAATACAAATGAGGCATTGAGAGCCACACCCCTATTTATGTGAATATCAGAAAAACCAGTGAGACAGCTTTTCGTGAATGTTCAAATATATGTACAGTGTGGGCCTACAGCACAGATAAACCATAAGATCAACAGATGTCAGAAGCATGAATAAATGCTACAGTCTCACGATCGACGATGATGTACTTTATGGTTCTCAGTGGACTCAAATGGATTATGATAAATTCCAAAACTTTATGCACCGTATCTCATTCACACTCCCACAAAATAAGTTTTCTCTCAGTATATCATACTGATGTCTGATCTAATTTTAGTACTTAGTGTGCGAATTTGCATAGCTGTCGAGTGTGCTTTCACCTATCGGGATTTATGCCGAACGTAGATAAATGTCTGTTGCAGTATGCTATCACCTGGTGCCACTGACGTAAACTAGCAGCCGAGTGGTAAGGGCTAGAAGTGCACGCCATGAACCGTGCACATTGTTTATCAGATCCGTATGTATTTGGCCCATAAGGCAGTGACATCACGCCAGTTGTGAGTGCGCAGTAGCCTCTTAAAACGTGCACAAGTGAAAGTGTGCTCACGACCCTTATGCCAAGTTTCACCAAGTGTAGTGGAGAAACATGTAGCACAGCGTGGTAGATTTACTTCCGTGTATTTCAGATTACCACACCTACATTACGTTTAACAGCATTCAAAGAAATATAACGAATAATCCGCTACGTGTCACAAGTTGAGGTGTTCACGTGCTCTTACACAGCAGCCGCCGATGTATCGATATCTTCGTCCTGGACAGTACCGCGTGATGCGTGTGCTGCTGGTAGATGTCCTTTTTTGCGTATCCGGTGTACACTCTAGCAATATCTCTTAAGAAAATCGGCAAAGTGTCACAGGGAAGTCTTATATCACGTTAGCGCGAATTGTGGAAGTGGAGGTACTGAAAAATATACAGCTCATCTCGGTCTCCCAGTCGTCCTTCTATTTTGATGGATGATTTCAGGGATTTCCATAATTGCTCGACATTCTGCGTGTGCACAGACGGATCATCACAAGGCACGAATGCGACAGAATGGTTTACAAACTCGTGGTGAAATCGTTCTTTCGTTAAAGTGTTGTACAATTTCCGTCCATCTGTAATGACGTTGGTGCCGGGCAAGAAGAAGTTCTTAATAAGAGGCACTGAAGTTGGTTTAGTCCTGGAATACACTTTCACAGTGAAACATTTTCTTGAAACTCTTTCTATGCATCCGAGTACACAAATCTGTTCAGTTTCCTTCTTGAGAAGTCGTCCTTACCTGTATTTTCGAGTTGTTATGTGCAACTCATGTATTTCCACAATATTGTTGACACCACCTATTGGACACTGCCATTAGTCACAATTACGTACACACTTCTCGCCAGAAATCGTAGTAGTCACAAACAGTCTTGTTTCCGGCGCTGGGAAACCAAGATCTGCAGCGGATAGGCACTTGGCGCAGGGAGTGGCCACTGACCTTTAACATAGATAAATGTAATGTATTGCGAATACATAGAAAGAAGGATCCTTTATTGTATGATTACATGATAGCGGAACAAACACTGGTAGCAGTTACTTCTGTAAAATATCTGGGAGTATGCGTGCGGAAAGATTTGAAGTGGAATGATTATATAAAATTAATTGTTGGTAAGGCGGGTACGAGGTTGAGATTCATTGGGAGAGTCCTTAGAAAATGTAGTCCATCAACAAAAGAGGTGGCTTACAAAACACTCGCTCGACCTATACTTGAGTATTGCTCATCAGTGTGGGATCCGTGCCAGATCGGGTTGACGGAGGAGATAGAGAAGATCCAAAGAAGAGCGGCGCGTTCCGTCACAGGGTTATTTGGTAACCGTGATAGCGTTACGGAGATGTTTAGCAAACTCAAGTGGCAGACTATGCAAGAGAGGCGCTCTGCATCGCGATGTAGCTTGCTGTCCAGGTTTCGAGAGGGTGCGTTTCTGGATGAGGTATCGAATATATTGCTTCCCCTTACTTCTATCTCCCGAGGAGATCACGAATGTAAAATCAGAGAGATTCGAGCGAGCATGGAGGCTTTCAGACAGTCGTTCTTCCCGCGAACCATACGCGACTGGAACAGAAAAGGGAGGTAATGACAGTGGCACGTAAAGTGCCCTCCGCCACACACCGTTGGGTGGCTTGCGGAGTATAAATGTAGATGTAGATGTAGATGTAGATGATGCTCTGCTGTATTGTCAGTTTGCAGGTATCAAACTATGTGTTTTTTCTTATACTTTTCCGACATTTGCTACAACGGTGTGGGAACAGACAATCGCTGCTTTTTGAACAAAGTTTGACGCAGTTTCCCCACAACAATCGAAACAATTTCTAGGGTTGTGATTCGGCAGCAGATGGCACTCCCACGTGAAATCTAAACAATTTTCAACGGTACTCAACCTAGGAATCAAATCACGCCGCGTGAGACTACCACTACTGGAAACTGTTGCTGCTTAGGTCATCTCTATGAGACTACTGAAATAAATATTCTTTACCACTTATTGTGCGTCAGCGCTGTCGCTCGAAGCAACATTCTTTTCCACAGATTACCTCACATCGCTGTGAACGAGTTCGGTATCTTACTGCATGACAGTCGCGCGTTCAGTATACAGAGCGAAGAAAAATTCGCGCACGCCGACTTAACAACGCGATTCCTCACATATTAACAATACAAAAATGTCTCCACAAAATTTCCCTCTGTGCGTATTTCCGGCAGTAAATGGACGTCAAAGAGTGTCAATCTGGCAGCACTGTAATCACATGTACGGTAACGACGTATGTCAGCGTATAAGAGCAGTGACGTGTAGTGGATAGCGTTTTGGGTTAGCATGCAGCAGCTGGAGCGTTCGATTCTGGATCGAAGCGAAGTTGTTTTTATTTTCCAAATGTAGTCCGCGTTGTGCGTCTTAATCGTCATACAGCGTTTACAGTGGGTCTTCTACAAAACACTTGCTCTTGCATACTGCGAACACAGAAATGAAAGTACAATCGTTTTCATTGGTCAGTTTTTAAAGAGGCAGTTTGCACATCGTGGATACGAATAGTTTCGCACCACTGCATCTACTACGTTCCAAACCTGTTTTCTGCGTATCATCCCCCAATGGTCCGATCGATTATTACCAACTATTATTCATACCACTTTCAGGTTCAGTACTTTTTGTTGGCATTGTACTACTTAAATGTAGGATACGTGCGGCTCAAGAAAATGTATATACTACAATATTATATGGCAAATAAAAAGAGCACGACTCGACCCAAAATGGAACCCCTGACCTGCTGCATGCTAACCCAAAACGCTATTCATTGCACCACCTGCACAGCGCTAGTTACGTCTGCTGACAGAGGTAGTTACCGTACATATGATTACGGTGTTTCCAGACTGACAATCTTTAACGTCCATTTGCTGCCGGAAATACACGCGGGACGAAATTTTGTAACAGACATCTTTGCATTGCTACTATGTCAGAAATCGTGCTGCGAAGTCCGAGTGAGCGAATTTTTGTTCACCCTGTATATCGCTTGCGACCGTTCTTGGAAATTACCGGTTACTGTAAATACTTAGTACACGTATCACGGAGTTATTCCCTGCGTTTCACTTTTTCAGTGAGACAATGGTTGTGAGAAAGCACACGACTGGCTAAACGTAAGATTTTTTCTACTAATTAGGCATAAAAAATTTTTACTGCTCGTGCCTCAGAAGGAACGCACACATTGTTGGTTAAATATAGAAGCTGCAAGTACGAAGCACTTCAATATGAGAATAAATTGTTCAAACGTCTTGTGCCGTGCCCAATAAAACCGTAATTGGAATTTAACTGAAAGAGAATATGACTATTCTCTACAATACAAAACTTTAAATTCCTCCAATATTTATTTTTAATAAATCCAGTCCCTGAAAAGTAAGCTGTAATCTCCCCGTTCCTAGGTACAAACTCAAAGTGAAACTATGAGATGATAACATAGCACACCAATTTGTGAACGAACGTTCCCTGCTAATGAAATGAAAAGAAATGCAACGTATACTCGTTTATTTTTTTCTGTGCCTTATTTACGATACGATACATCCGAAGATTTCTATCGTGCTTCTACAATGAAATTTCCAACAATCCTGAACATTTGTCGCATATAAAATGAGAAGCTTTCATCTCGAACGCTACCAGACATGATTTTTCTTTGACGTCCTATAATCAGATACGAACAATTACTAATGTTTACACAGAGGCGAGCACATTCAGTAATACCAAACAATACATTAACCTATTCTATTCCAGTTGCCATTACCTCCATTTAAAATTGCCAGTTATTTTATGAAACTGATACGCTTATGACTTACGTCTCAAAGAACAAAGACATTCCATTAAAAAAAACATGTTGCGTAATCCTTATTAGAGGAGAGGCTTTGCCAATGTTTCAGTACTTACAGCGATATACTAGTCCGGTAGCTCATTACTCCAGGAAACAAATTCCATCTGAGCAGCAAATTAATGTAGAAATCAGCGTTACAAACTGTAATACGAAACCATCACGCGTGTCACACAGGAAACTGGTCTAGTAAATCAACCAACTCTAAGAAGTCGAGAGACATATTAGATATATTACTTATTTCCAGTTTACACGAAGGGAAACGAGTGGTACGAAGATGAGAAATTCGGATCCGCATTGCAGGTTTATTGCAGACACACGTCAGTCTGACAACTGACTGGCAGCAGAATCATATCTCTGAATGATTGTTAATTGTTTTATACTCTTAAGTTCCAACAATAACGTTGGGAATCACCACAGAATTCATCAACCGACCACGGCATAACAGCCCGGATAATTATAATGGACATAATAAAATCACCGATATACGAGGTGCATTCAAGTTCTAAGGCCTCCGATTTTTTATCTCTGGACTGGAAAGAGATAGAAACATGCGCATTGTTTTAAAATGAGGCTGCGTTCATTGTCAATACGTCCCAGAGATGGCAGCACCGTACGGCAGATGGAATTTTACCGCAAGCGGCGAGAATGAGAACTGTTTTAAATACTTAAAATGGCGACGTTTTCCTTACTTGAACAGAGTGTAATCATTCGTTTTCTGAATTTGCGTGGTGTGAAACCAATTGAAATTCATAGACAGTTGAAGGAGACATGTGGTGATGGAGTTATGGATGTGTCGAAAGTGCGTTCGTGGGTGCGACAGTTTAATGAAGGCAGAACATCGTGTGACAACAAACCGAAACAACCTCGGGCTCACACAAGCCGGTATGACGACATGATCGAGAAAGTGGAGAGAATTGTTTTGGGGGATGGCCGAATGACTGTTGAACAGATCGCCTCCAGAGTTGGCATTTCTGTGGGTTCTGCGCACACAATCCTGCATGACGACCTGAAAATGCGAAAAGTGTCATCCGGGTGGGTGCCACGAATGCTGACAGACGACCACACGGCTGCCCGTGTGGCATGTTGCCAAGCAATGTTGTCGCGCAACGACAGCATAAATGGGACTTTCTTTTCGTCGGTTGTGACAATGGATGAGACGTGGATGCCATTTTTCAATCCAGAAACAAAGCGCCAGTCAGCTCAATGGAAGCACACAGATTCACCGCCACGAAAAATATTTCGGGTAACCGCCAGAGCTGAAAAAATGATGGTGTCCATGTTCTGGGACCGCGAGGGCGTAATCCTTACCCATTGCGTTCCAAAGGGCACTACGGTAACAGGTGCATCCTACGAAAATGTTTTGAAGAACAAATTCCTTCCTGCACTGCAACAAAAACGTCCGGGACGGGCTGCGCGTGTGCTGCTTCACCAAGAGAACGCACCCGCACATCGAGCTAACGTTACGCAACAGTTTCTTCGTGATAACAACTTTGAAGTGATTCCTCATGCTCCCTACTCACCTGACCTGGCTCCTAGTGACTTTTGGCTTTTTCCAACAATGAAAGACACTCTCCGTGGCCGCACATTCACCAGCCGTGCTGCTATTGCCTCAGCGATTTTCCAGTGGTCAAAACAGACTCCTAAAGAAGCCTTCGCCGCTGCCATGGAATCATGGCGTCAGCGTTGTGAAAAATGTGTACGTTTGCAGGGCGATTACGTCGAGAAGTAACGCCAGTTTCATCGATTTCGGGTGAGTAGTTAATTAGAAAAAAATCGGAGGCCTTAGAACTTGAATGCACCTCGTATTTCGTGAGATAAGCAGTGCCATTCAGAGAATACAAATTTTCACGGTAGTATTTCTAAAGGCCATTTCAAGGCGCGATGATATGTTCAATAGTGTTTTCTTTTGAGTTCAACAAAAATGCTAGTACGGTGCAGTCTAGTCAAATTTCACACCAGTTCTGGAGAGCGCGCTAGTCGTAATCATATATTTTAATCCTATTAGTTTTCGCCAATATTTTTATTTACTTTGTAGATACCAGCGATGTCCTTCATTCCTGAGACACAGATATAGCCAATGCAAAAATCGGTAATTTGCCAGCGGCCTTGCCGCAGTGGTAACACCGGTTCCCGTCAGATCACCGAAGCGCTGTCGGGCTGGACTAGCACTTGGATGGGTGACCATCCGGTCTGCCGAGCGCCGTTGGCAGTCGGGGTGCACTCAGCCCTTGTGAGGCAAACTGAGGAGCTGCTTGATTGAGAAGTAGCGGCTCCGGTCTCGAAAACTGATATACGGCCGGGAGAGCGGTGTGCTGACCATATGCCCCTCCATATCCGCATACAGCGATGCCTTTGGGTGAGGATGACACGACGGCCGGTCGGTGCCGTTGGGCCTTCGTGGCCTGTTCGGGAGAAGTTTAGTCTCAGATTTTTTTTAAAATCGGTTGTTTACATGCCACCAATGGTATAATAATTATTATTGCTTCGACCTATGGTACTACACACTTCCTTGGAAAAAGCGCGTCTGATATTTTCGAGTAAAATGCTTTTAGACAAACCGATAACGGCGGATAGAATAGTGAACTTTACATTTCGCAGAAAACTGGTAAAAACAGATGAAAGGGAACTCAGCTTAGAATTTGAGGGAGGAACGAGTGAAAAAATTAATGCAGCTGAATAGAGTTTTCTAAACCAATTATTTTTGTGTATTTTTTATTTTTATTTTTACCCTGCGTCGTTTCAGTGAAATTGTCTGTACCGCTTTATGTTGTAAGCAGTACCCGGCTTTCTCGTCCATTTTGGAAGAACGTTTCAGATGAATGACTTGACACTCTGAGTCTTCGTTCACAGAGAGGATAGTTTGTTTACTAACAGTTGTCTTCTTTCCCTCAGACCATGTTTTACTGCTGCAGCTATTTTTTTAAATCGTGGTGTTTATTTTTTAATTATAGTGGTGAAAGAACAAATGATTTACATGTTATAATTCTCTCGTTTGGATGAAGTTACACTAATTTTGGTTGATTTGCCAACTCTCATTATTTAGTGTTCGGTTGTGCTTTGCATAAAATTAGATTTATATCCTGCATATCCCAATAATGGTTCCAGTATTTCTGTCACTGCCGGCCATCTTATAGAAGGATATAATACTACATTTATTATTTTCTAGTTTCTTCTCGTGCAAACCAGCTGACTTTCATTAACTTTATGGCAAGAATTGAACACCACAGCTGAAAACCGAACCTCTCCATTCCCTTCACGGAACATTTGCTCAAAAATGTTCAAATGTGTGTGAAATCTTATGGAACTTAACTGCTAAGGTCATCAGTCCCTAAGCTTACACACTACTTAACCTAAATTATCCTAAGGACACACACACACACACACCCATGCCCGAGGGAGAACTTGAACCTCCGCCGGGACCAGCGGAACATTTGTAACTGACTATGTATCTCGTGCTGTAATTATTGTGGAATAACCGTATGCATAAGAACACTCTAAGCAAACATTAACACTTTTCACAGGAGGTGTCAGTGCTTATGGTAAAAATTGTCACTGTTCACAAAAGTGGTCAGTTTTCCAACCATTTCTGTCCTTCCAAAAATCCTTAGTTGTTACGTGTAATTTTTTTTTATTTTCACAGAATCTGTCACAAATGGAATACATTAAAAATTTCTTCGTATAAAAAAGGACCAACAAGTCGTCCGGAGCTTCAGCAACATTCTCTCACAAATTAAAAGATCACGAAATACATCCATAATCTAAAAATCAACTTCACTGCGGTGCACCAAAACGCACAAACAGGGTTTCTGTTATCACACCTAAAGGCAAAACGCTCTACACTGCAGTAGCGGGGAAATCCAGAAAATAAACTGAGTGCAGCGTCTGCATCAGTGATAATCAAGCTGATCCCCACCGCCGACTAGTAGGTGTTTTCCAGCTTCCGTGCTGGACGGCAGGCGGTAGAGATTTTTTCCTTAGATTTTCATAACATTTTGAAGGTAAGTATTTGGTAATTAATTATTATGAGGGTGAGTCAAATGAAAACCTTAAATATTTTCTTAAATATTATTTATTGTGCAGAAGTGGTACAAAGCTGTATCACTTTTGAACATAATCCTCCCCACGCTCAATGCAAGTCCTGCAGCGCTTACAAAGTGCATAAATTCCTTTAGAAAAAAATTCTCTTGGTAGTCCGCGCAACCACTCATGCACCGCGTGGCGTACCTCTTCATCAGAACGGAATTTCTTTCCTCCCATTGCGTCTTTGAGTGGTCCAAACATATGGAAATCACTAGGGGCAAGGTCTGGTGTGTATGGAGGATGAGGAAGACACTCAAAATGCAGGTCTGTGATTGTTGAAACTGTTGTACGGGCAGTGTGGGGCCATGCGTTGTCATGTTGCAAAAGGACACCTGCTGACAGCAATCCACGTCGCTTTGATTTCACTGCAGGCCGCAGATGATTTTTTAGGAGATCTGTGTATGATGCACTGGTGACAGTGGTCCCTCTAGGCATGTAATGCTCCAAAATGACGCCTTTTTCGTCACAAACGAGAGTCAGCATAACCTTCCCTGCTGATGGTTCTGTTCGAAACTTCTTTGGCTTGGGTGATGAGGAATGGCGCCATTCCTTACTCGCTCTCTTCGTTTCCGGTTCGTGGAAGTGAACGCAGATATCGTCCCCAGTAACGATTCTTGCAACGAAGCCATCACCTTCTCGTTCAAAGCGCCGAAGTAGTTCTTCACAAGCATCAATACGTCGTTCTCTCATTTCACGAGTTAGCTGCCGTGGCACCCATCTTGCAGACACTTTGTGAAACTGGAGCACATCATGCACAATGTTGTGTGCTGACCCATGACTAATCTGTAAACATGCTGCAACGTCATTTAGTGTCACTCGGCGGTTTTCCTTCCCTATGGCTTCAACTGCTGCAATGTTCTGTGGAGTCACAACTCGTTGTGCCTGACCTGGACGAGGAGCATCTTCCACTGAAGTCACTCCATTTGCGAACTTCCTACTCCATTCGTAGACTTGCTGCTGTGACAAACATACATCCCGTACTGAACCTTCATTCGTCGATGAATTTCGAAAGGTTTCACACCTTCACTACGCAAAAACCGAATAACAGAAAGCTGTTCTTCCCTGGTGCAAGTCGCAAGTGGGGCGGCCATCTCTATACTGATACTGCGACGGTATATGTGCATCTGCGCTATGCTGCCACCTACAGGACATTCTGCACGCTGTTTGTAGCACGCTTACCAACTTACAGGATAAAGGCACGAAATTCCGATATATCATTCCAGATTTAAAGTTTTCATTTGACTCACCCTCGTAATATAAGCTGTAACTCGCTGTAACTCTGCTCCATAACGTTTATAAGGTAAAGCTAATTTCTTAATTCATAAATCACCATTAGTGTAGCACCAGTGAGAAGCAGAACATTTTGCTGCTAACACGGATACAAAAGTGGGCGCTACGTAAAAAATGTTTACCACACACGGTCTAGAGCATGCTGTTACTCCAGGCCCTGTGGCACCAGTGAACTCTTTGCGCAGAACGGGCGCCAGCTTTTCATACGCTGAGTTGAAAACCGACTACTGGAGCTTATCACGACGAGATACCTCTTCATACAGTGCAGGTTTCCACTTCTGGCACTTACACCCTTGGTGGTGTATGTTATACGGGCATTAGGCGATCGTCCAAGGTATGTTTTTGTGCTTCACGTTTCATCTCCTAATGCCACGGACATCGTCGGAGCGTTTAAAGCCTCAGTAGTTTCAAATTTAGACAAGGTCTGCAAGCCGAATTGTTTGTGCGTGTCCGCGTAACGGTCGGGCCGCGACGTCAAAAGAGCACTCACTGCCTGAGACGGGCGTCCGCCTGAAAGTAAAAATCGGCGAGTAACTCTCGAGACGCCTATTCGCGCAAAACTCGCAGGTGTACAGACAGGGGTGTGAGCGAGACTCCCGCAGTTTGCCGGGCAGCTGCGTGAGAGCCGCGTGTCAGTGGGTTCGTGCTCTCCAACACGACCAGTATTCGTACTACAAGAACTGCTCTCTGAAAACTGTGCATAACGAGCACGACACGACTGCTTAAAGTCTGCAATGTTCTTAGCGTAGAAATTCTTTGATAAATATAAGGTGATGTTTATTTTGTGAACATTGCACAGAGCGAGATTAGTGGCAGGGGTTAGAAGCACTGCGAGAAATGCATGTTTAAACACTTGTAACGCCGGAAACGCATATCCTCCTATTTCCATCTATTGTACTATAATTTTTTTCCTTGTTTTGTTACCTCAAGATATGACATTTCTGTCTCTTTATATATTGTAATTGTTTTACTGTTTGTATATATATATATATATATATATATATATATATATATATATATATATATGCATTTATGTCGATGTATAATTGGTTGTTTCGTAAATATTATTTGTATTTTTACGCTGGGTCTTGCCTAGAGAAAACTGCTATCGAACGATTACATCGATAGGTCGTGTGAAGAATCAAAGTGTGTAGTATCTTTGGTAGTGTTAACTCTGGCGCGTGGAGCGCGGGCAGGGGGAGTCTGGCTGGAGTAGCGCGTGGAGCAGGTGTGTTGTGTGAAGCTCCCGCGAGTTGCCGCGCTTTCGGGGTTTGGCAGCATGTAATTGCGCTCGACTTGCGATGATAGTTTCTGACATGGTGTCGCGGACGGGAAGCATTAGCTGGCGCACCTCAAGAGCCCGTTTCGTCTGGTGACCGTGTCGATAAGAAGGCGCGCCAACATCCAGCTTCTGCAACAGCGACGGCCGACAATGAGTGACTGTCGCCACCTCCTCGATCGACGGCTTCAAACCTTCAATCAACCAACAAGGAAGACTGGAAGCACGTAAAGTTTTAGAACTGTATGGCAGACCTCAGCATTTCAAACTTTTAAAATCGTTGCATCACAAAATTACAGCTACTTAGCATGAACCTTTGTTGCTCATTGTCCCAATTGCATTACCAAGCAGGGTTCCTACCTTTTCCGAAATGAACCCGAGTGTCGTTGAAATTCAAATATAATTCGATTTCACTGCTTTAATTTCAAAGTTCAGATAAAGTATTCATAGCTGGCTACAATATTTAAATTAGACAAGCACGAATTAAGAGTGCGAGTTTTGTTACCGTATTTTAGCTTACCTGTGACTGCAGCTCAGCTTGGTACGCACTAAATTTTACTATTGTTAATTGTTCAGAATCATTTAATTCAAGTTCGAAGTTAAATCACTTATTTCTAAATTGCGTAGATTCAAGTAGCTTTTGAAATGATTGTTGAGGTAGTCCAAGACTAACCGTATTTTACTGAATTTCGATGTGCTTCAGAAAGAAAGCCCACTATTAACTTCAGTCACTAAATTAACTTTCGATTTTCCGGTTTTATTAATTCTTTTGCTAAATTAAGTCAGAGTGTAGCGAAATTGATTACTCCTGACAAACTTTCAGCTTTCACACTACACGAGTCAACCTTCAGTTGCCACGCTTCTAGTGCTAATTATATGTGCAATAATCTTTCTATTTCATTTACTATAGTAATTGTCCTTAGGACTGGCGACCGTAATTTCCCCCAAATCTCAAATATCTAATTACCGCTAGTTGATTGTTAACGTAACTGCCGCACATTTACTTTCTTTATTAACTTTACCCCTATTTCAAAATTAATTGCCACCAGTTTCATTAGCACTTTTTCCTTTCATTTAGATGTAACCCTTTCCTCCCTCTTTACCGACAAATTAACCTCGGAGACGATTGCTTTTCCCAAATTTCCATTAGGTACACGCGGTTTAATTTTTCACTGTCATTAAGGTCGATAAGTGAGGGGGGGGAGGTTACACACTAACGCAGGCCTGCGGGTTGTGCTCCTGTATTTGACTAAGAACGACAACTGTGCAATGTCCTGAGTGCGCTGCAAGTGTCAGCTGTGGACAGAACATGTAGCGTAGCAAATTATTATGACTGGGCTTACAAACTACTTAGTCTAACTTAAAGTAACTTACGCTAAAGACAGCACACACACCCATGCCCGAGGGAGGACTCGAACCTCCGACGGGCGTAACAGCGCGAACCGTGGCAAGGCGCCTGGACCGCGCAGCTACCCCGCGCGGCCTCTACTTACCCAATGCTGCGTGCAGTACGTTGTACATACTCTCTACGAATCTAAACAGGTACTGTTAAATATTAGCCGATCTTTTTGATACTTCGTATACCAAATTCTGTGGGCAACAGAACCATACCGCCAAAATGTCAAATCAATAACTTCAATATTTTCGGAGATATAAATTATTAGCTGAAACACATAACAACCGTGCTGGCATTGTTGAACCGAGTTAGGGACTGCAATGCATTCATCTAAAATATCAATTGAAACTACAAGAATATATTCTAATTTTCTGGAATTTTCTTTAGTTTCTTTACCACAGATTTCTGACGTAATTAGAAATACTTTATGAAATGATTATTTCATAGTGTTTTGGTTGTGTGAGTGTTTTGGAGAGACTGAGAGGGTGAATGGAGGACATAAGAAAAATAAGAATGTGATATTTTATTAAAATTATGTAAGTGTAAGCGTGCTAAATTTGTTGTGTAATAAGGGAATCTGTGACATATGTCCCAGTGAGCTTGATTTTGTAAAGGGCAGCTAGAAGGTCCGTTGAGTATTAAATTTATTAGTAATTTATTTTGTGGAAAGATATCGTATTTTGTTTTCGTCAAATTTTATTTAATTTAGGAATTACAAGGTTTCAAGACTAAATTACTTGTGGTTATCTGATTGGCTGACATTAGAAGTACCGGCATTATAAAGTGATCCAGATGATCTGCTTGGCTGCTTAACATACTAGCCGATTGGAATTCTGCATTTCCCGCTCGTTTGACTAGAGCTTGGTGCCTGGGATCTATGAGTCGGTATAGTCGCTCGGGGGTTCTCATCTGATGTTAAATTGCGCTGGTCAAATTTGCACCAAAATGAAGAAATCGGCGCGTTTCATCGGTTCTCCTGTAGTTGATGAAAAGTGACTACAGTTTTGAGTATTTTGTGAAACTTTGAGCTTTGTGAGTGATTTATTGTTGGAGATTTTGCGTGTGAACATTTCATGCCGTACATAAACTCTGTGTGGCGTCTTTCGCGCAAATTACGAGACATTATGGGGAGCACTTCTGTACAAGAAGAGTACTGTACGACTGACCGTGTTAACTCGCAAGTAGTCGTGAGTCAGTAACTGTTTAGGAGCTTAAAATATCGGGTCGGACTAAATATCTTCTGGTTGCTTTTGGGTGTGAACTTGTTACGGAGACAATTAGTAGCATTGCACAGTAAGTGTCGGGATATTAAATAAGGACTTGATAGCCATTTTCTGTGTTTTAAAGACAATAAACCAACTTACAGAAAATTTTAGACATTTTTCAAACGAGTTATGCAAGAATCCCGAACGCCCGATAGTTTAACTAACTTTCAGATTCGGTGTGCAGCAGTCGGTTTTTTGTTGAATGTACAGCGTAATGCGTGGAAGCACTTTTGGAACTATGTGAGTTGCAGATTTATTACGACGAGGTATGATGACTCAAAACAATGGTGGATAGCAATCAAGAACTAGGTATTAATAGACGAGGTAAAAAGTTTATTTCGTTGATCCACTTGACTCTTGTCACAGTCGAGTTTTTGATAGTTATTCGATTGACTGATTTTCTGAGTTAATTTACTGTACCATGGAAGTTATTAGATTAAATGTATTTTCATATTAGAGTCTACAGTTGTTTTCTTTGATAAGTTCCTTCCTAACTGAATTTCGCTACTTAATGGTTGAGTCATGTGTTTCATTGGCATTCTGTATCAAGACTATGAACCTAATTTCCCTGGACCAAATGTAGTTAGTTTTTAGCAGTATTTCTGTCTTGCTGTGCTGCTACTTCTGCCAGCATTTCATTTTGCAGGTGAGATTCATGATACATGATTGTTTCGTACCCTTTGCGCAATGTAGGTTGTGTCAACGTCTTTATTTTAGCACGGCCGTAAGTCAACGCTGAAATTTTCGTGTGTTTCGTTTTTTCTTAAACAGGTCGACATTACAGTGTGGATTCTTTTTTATACAGTTATGTTTCTTTCAAACAGTACGCACTGACCAAGTCTACTGAGTGTGAAATTATAGGTTTGCGGATTTATTTGCTTATGAATGAAATCGATTTTCTCACACACAGGATTCATTTCAATTTCATGTAAGTAATGTGGAAAAGGCTACACACTTACAAGCTTGCCAGGGAGGCGATTCGTGTTAATGTTGCAATTTTTTGATGTGTAAAATATTTTTAATCCCAGATAGTCGTAGCTGTGCTGAAGAAACTTAAGCTGATTATCTCTCTGTTACATACTGATACTGTTTCTCTCATTTTTGTGTCCTATTTTTTACGACTGGTGGCCGAATAGAATTTATAAGAAACTGAACTTCATAGCTCGTTAATAGGTAGAACGTTCGAAATTGCTGCGCATTCTCTGTCTGGAGTTCCAGAATCAGTGTATTGGTTGTGTCTCGGATCTGTCCCCGGTTTAACCCACGATCTTTTTTCTCATTCGTTTGCTTTGTTCTCCTGTGTATAGTTGTCATGACTCACAAATCGTGAGAACTCACCACTAATGACTGCGATGGTTTCCTAGTGGACACAATACGGAGAGCGCTCGCAGACGGTCTCGCGAGTTGCTTCCGAGAGTAAATCTCGCCAAAAATTACCCTCAGGTTGACAGAGACCTCAGAGTAACTCTCGAGAGTTATTCTCGCAAATTGTCTCAAGTGGACAACCCACCTTTAGATCGCAGAGTCTCGCAGTCGTGTGTGTGTGTTCGCTTTATTAACGCCCACAACTTCGCCAGTTTCAGTCCTCCTTCTTTTCGGTTACACTGATTTTTGTGCTTGTGAATTTGTGTGGTCTCTCTGTATGTCCTAGCATAGTAATGATTGGATCTTGATACGATCATAGCATTGCAGAAACGAATTCGGCGGTTCCCTAATACCAGTGCACAATGTGCTACTGCCGATTTCTCCGTGCCGTTCAGATGACAACTACTCATGTAAAAAAATAAAAATAAATAAAAAAAATTCTATGTCGTTTATTTTAGATCTCAGTTGCATGTTTCTACTATATGACTAGCTTTGATTTCCGTGGATCATCTTCAGATCTATGTAGTTGTGCTACAAACCTGTCGTGTCTGTATCGAAACTACGCACCCGGGTACTACATCGACCTGAAGATAGTCTAGGAAGGTCGCAACTAGTCATACCTTCAAAATATGGGAATACGTCTGGAAAACAAACGCTATATAATTTTGTTTAATATCAATACAGTTTCTGAAATCTCTCGCGACGAAAACGTCGGATGTAAAGTCGGATGTTAATGCATCTTCTTCTCGTTTCCAACCACACTTGCCCGCATGTTCAAAAATGGCTCTGAGCACTATGGGACTGAACATCTCACGTCTTCAGTCCCCTAGAACTTAGAACTACTTAAACCTAACCAACCTAAGGACATCACACACATCCATGCCCAAGGCAGGATTCGAACCTGCGACCGTAGCGGTCGCACGGTTCCAGACTGAAGAGCCTAGAACCGCACGGCCACCAGCGGCCGGCTGCCAGCATGTGCAAGGGATTTTGTATACTCCTGATGAGATAAGCGGAAGGCGTAGGTACATTTCAGTGTTGAAACATCCACTCAACTTAGTTTGTTCAAACACAGTGCCAATACCGTATCTTCTCAGCACTCCGCTGATGCGATCTGTGACTGTTCTTGCGAATGAGAAGAAAACAACTTTTCCTTTAGGTAGCCTTTTTCGCCAGAAGCTCCTTGTATTTTAGGGTGTAGTTCCACTTCTATCTCTTTGTAGAAGTAACTATTTCTTCTGAAAGTAACTGATAAATGATCGAGCTCTTCCTCCAAGTCCTTTAGCTACACGCACCAATGTTCTAATCATGTTTTTTTTTTCTTCCTTGGGATAGTGACTGCAATTTTTGTGAAGATATCAATCTGTGTGACGTAGCTTTCTATACACTTTTTGCCCGAAATCTCCGTCCGGGTTTTAAGTACCTGTACAGCTTTAAATTAGAATTAATATCATTCACAAAATTTAGAAAGTCAACAGTTCGTTTTCTGAATGAGGCCATAAAACGAAAGTGCCATCAGCGTACCGAAACCAGCAAGAGGCTTTCTTCTTGCTCGTCTGAAGGACTGCTTATTGAAAACTTATCAAATTTAAATTCCCTACAACTGCGCTTAGTGGATTACTCACAGCGGCATCATCAGTTTGCTCATAGAATTTGTTGTCCCAACATTAAAACTGATCATATTATCTCTTGGACACACCCGTAAGGCTTTCCACTTTTCGAGAAAGTAACCAGAATCTTTAATATAAGTAAGTTTTTCTACAAACGGCAGTAGGACAGTGGCAAATTTTTTGGCAGTCCCGCTGGTCGGAGAATCAGTAGCGCAAACCATAGGTCTTTCTTAACTGCCAGATTTGCGAATTTTTGGTAAAACACGTAGTTTTGGTAGCAACGTTTCTGATTTCATGAGGCACTGTTTGTCAAAGGGAGAAATGAAAGAGGCTTTTATTAGCTTGTTCGTTATCCTGAGAACAGAAGATCGTATCTCCCGTACGTTTATGGCAAACTACTGAGTGATCTTGGAGTAGATTTTTAAGGAACTCACATCACATACAGCAAGGAGGAGCATACTAGATTCTCTTGTCTGCCTTGGCATCCTGCAAATTTTTGGTAGACCAACGCAAGATTTTTGCCCTAACAACCAAATTATTGGTAAAAGGGTGTAAGAGGTATTCGCTATCTGCGATATAGAATCGCTGACCAGAGAGCAGTGTTGACTGCAGTACGAACTATGTAACTGTAGCAGTTAGTTGTTGCTAGTCGCTTGTCTGAGGTGGTCTGCGCTTGTCTGCAGTCTGCTCTGGTCGGGAATCTGGAGATGGAGTATTGTTGTATAAGGTAAAGAAGCAGCGTCACCCATATCTAGTAATGTATTTGAACTGTCATCCAAATGTTTTAAATAAAGAATGTCCTAATAATAATTTTTGCAATATAAAGTAATTTTTTAAAAGCATTCATTTCAATTTTAAAAATCAGTTGCTTCCTTTCACAAATCACAAATGTATAAGCCAGCATTGCACGGAGCTGTGCCGAAAAAAATGTTAAGTAAGAGCAGATATATTCGCCGTTTTTTTTTTTTTTTTTGAGGTAAGAATTTTTGCTTTTTATTCAGAATGATCTTACAGGGCCACAACGCAGCACTGCTGTCGTCCAAATTTTACCAGGTTACTGAATTTATTTTTTTATTATGAGGCTTAAGAATTTTTCTGTTTCGTCCTCACATTAAATGAGGAAAGAATTTTGTGGGTACATTAAATGGGAACCAGTTTTGTTCTGAAGTCACGCAAAAATTAGACTTGTTATCCATAGTAATTATTTATAATTTCAATTTTTTTTAATTTTTTTGTGCGGAGGTTACACTTGGGATGAATATTATTTATGTTCACATTTTCTGTTGAGAGGTAGTGGTGAAAAATTTTACGTGTGGGGAGGTTACAAGGGTAAGAGAAGTAACTGGTGATGACGTTCCTGAAAGAATCATCGCAGCAATCGACGAAAGATGTCTAGAGAACCCCTACGATATCTGCACCTGGGTGGTTACGTGAAATGAATAGAATCCAGGCGATTTTCAAGAGTACAAAACGTAAGTACACGGACGTAACAAATCCTGATGTGAATCCAGGGCTGTACAGAAGGCGTGGCGAGATCGGGCGCTTGCAAGGGCGATGGGACAGAGGGAGCACAGAAACCGGCAAAAAAATTATGTTTTACGAACTAACCGGTAGGGTTACCTGAGTTCTCTCATCCGCGCCTTCCTCTCTTCTGTTTAGGGGAATAAACCTTCGTCTCGGCTCGCCACTGTAAAACCACGCTGAGGCCACAGTGACGTTTCGACCAAGTAGCGTCATAAAGAAACAACTACTACAGAAGAACGTCTGTCGGTATCTAAACATACTTGACGCGGATATGGTGTTTATGCTTTTTGACCCAAGATTTTCCATTTTTACCGATTTCTGCCGAACGAGGACTGGAGCGAGACGCCTCGAAGAAGGAAGCCACCAAATTGATGGAGCCATTATTTACACTTCTGGCCATTAAAATTGCTACACCACCAAGATGACGTGCTACAGACGCGAAATTTAACCGGCAGGAAGAAGATGCTGTAATATGCAAATTATTAGCTTTTCAGAGCATTCACACAAGGTTGGCGCCGGTGGCGACACCTACAACGTGCTGACGTTAGGAAGTTTCCAACCGATTTCTCATACACAAACAGCAGTTGACCGGCGTTGCCTGGTGAAACGTTCTTGTGATGCCTCGTGTAAGGAGGAGAAATGCGTACCATCACGTTTCCGACTTTGATAAAGGTCGGATTGTAGCCTATCGCGATTGCGGTTTATCGTAACGCGACATTACTGCTCGCGTCGGTCGAGATCCAATGACTGTTAGCAGAATATGGAATCGGTGGGTTCAGGAGGATAATACGGAACGCCGTGCTGTATCCCAACGGCCTCGTGTCACTAGCAGTCGAGATGACAGGCATCTTATACGCATAGCTGCAACGGATCGTGCAGCCACGTCTCGGTCCCTGAGTCAACAGATGGGGACGTTTGCAAGACAACAACCATCTGCACGAACAGTTCGACGACGTTTACAGCAGCATGGACTATCAGCTCGGAGACCGTGGCTGCCGTTACCCTTGACGCTGCATCACAGACAGGAGCGCCTGCAATGGTGTACTCAATGACGAACCTGGGTGCACGAATGGCAAAACGTCATATTTTCGGATTAATCCAGGTTCTGTTTACAGCATCATGATGGTCGCATCCGTGTTTGGCGACATCGCGATGAACGCACACTGGAAGCGTGTATTCGTCATCGCCATACTGGCGTATCACCCGGTGTGATGCTATGGGGTGCCATTGGTTACACGTCTCAGTCACCTCTTTTCGCATTGCCGGCACTTTGAACAGTGGACGTTACATTTCAGATGTGTTAAGACCAGTGGCTCTACCCTTAATTCTATCACTGCGAAACCCTACATTTCAGCAGGATAATGCACGACCGCGTGTTGCAGGTCCTGTACGGGCCTTTCTGGATACAGAAAATGTTCGAATGCTGCCCTGGCCAGCAAATTCTCCAGATCTCTCACCAATTGAAAACGTCTGATCAATGGTGGCCGAGCAACTGGCTCGTCACAATACACCAGTCACTACTCTAGATGAACTGTGGTATCGTGTTGAAGCTGCATGGGCAGGTGTACCTCTACACGCCATCCAAGCTCTGTTTGACTCAATGCCCAGGCGTATCAAGGCCGTTCTTTCGGCCAGAGATGGATGTTCTGGGTACTGATTTCTCAGGATGTATGCACCCAAATTGCGTGAAAATGTAATCACATGTCAGTTCTAGTACAATATATTTGTCCAATGAACACCCGTTTATCATCTGCATTTCTTCTTGGTGTAGTCGGTAGTGTAATTTATTTGCCCCTCCACCTGAGGCAATGCTTTAGCAGCTCCTACGTTTCGGTCGGTTGAATCTGCAGAGAAAATAAAACGAATTCAAGAATAAGCTTTACGTGGGTATTAATAATATAACGGAAATTGCCCGTAGGCGGCTGTACTTTGTTAATCTAACAGTAAGCTGAACCTTCATGAAAACAAACGAATGGTCTGCCCTGAATTGCCTACACACTGGGTGTCCTAAAAGCGCCAAATTAAGCCTTATAAGATAAGCTCACCGGACAGAAAATTAGTCACGTCAGAGCGCCCGCGCAGATGTGCCGTTAATCCTCTACAGATGGTGGAACGATAGAGTCTCGTGCTCAAACGCGCACGCTCTCTATTTGAGTATTAGGCAGTTGCGAGCAGGCTTTTTGGTACGTGCGCAAGGTTCAACCTAAGGAGGTGAGAGTGTGACAAAAAGGGACAATCGTGTTTGCCCGTGTCCTAGGCCATACGTTGTTTGAAGTTGCTCGATTTGTTGGTGCTTCGCAGCCGACTCTTCAACGTGTCTACAAGCAATGGCGTAATACACGTGGCCAAGAAACACGACGTCACAACTGTAGACGGAAAAAATCCTGACTGAGAGGAACCGGAGACGTATTTCACAGCCTGTGAATCAAATCGCCTCCAAGCCCGATAGGAGTAGCTGCAGGTAGTGAGGAAGGGTCTATCCCCACCTGCTACCGAGACTACATTGCTACGGGAACTGCATGCAGTGAACAGGCAGAGTCTGTCACCTCGCAAGAGGCCACTGCTCACGCGGGCACATAAAGATGACAACACCACTGAGCTGGAAGAACATCTACATTTATACTCCGCAAGCCACCCAACGTTGTGTGGCGGAGGGCACTTTACGTGCCACTGTCATTACCTCCCTTTCCTGTTCCAGTCGCTCATGGTTCTCGGGAAGAACGACCGCCGTAAAGCCTCCGTGCGCGCTCGAATCTCTCTGATTTTAGATTCGTGATCTCCTAGGGAGTTATAAGTAGGGGTAAGCAATATGTTCGATGCCTCATCCAGAAACGCACCCTCTCGAAACCTGGCCAGCAAGCTACGCCGCGATGCAGAGCGCCTCTCTTGCAGAGTCTGCCACTTGAGTTTGCTAAACATCTCCGTAACGCTAACACGGTTACCAAATAACCCTGTGACGAAACGCGCCGCTCTTCTTTGGATCTTCTCTATCTCCTCCGTCAACCCGGCCTGGTACGGATCCACACTGATGAGCAATACTCAAGTATAGGACGAACGAGCGTTTTATAAGCCACCTCCTTTGTTGATGGACTACATTTTCTAAGGACTCTCCCAATGAATCTCAACCTGGCACCCGCCTTACCAACAATTAATTTCATATGATCATTCCACTTCAAATCGTTCCGTACGCATACTCCCAGATATTTTACAGAAGTAATTGCTACCAGTGTTTGTTCCGCTATCATATAATCATACAATAAAGGATCCTTCTTTCTATGTATTCGCAATACATTACATTTTTCTATGTTAAGGGTCAGTCGCCACTCCCTGCAGTTTTGTGAGCATCCCCAACCTATTACATATCGACTGTCCTGCAACATTACCTGACTTGAACCAGTAACACCAAAAATGCGGATAAAATACCTTCTTCAACATTCAAAATTTTCGCCGTTTAATATCCGTTGATAACTTGCACTGTACTTTTGATTCTGAAACCTTAAACTGTATTACAGAAACTGTATTTAATACGCAATCGATGTACTAGTTTATTTATTTTTGACACTATAGAATTGATAGTAAGTATAATGAAAATATTGTCAAATGGTGGGTAATAGTCAAGGGAACTTTACTGAAATGTATCGATAGCAACGACGAAATTGTAGTAGCTGTGCCGTTGTTTATCTTTGCGTGTGGAGTAGAGATGGGCAAACTGAAACACATAACTGTTTCGAAACAAATGAAACAATACAATGTAATGTTTCGAAACGCTGTTTCGAAACAGTGAAACAGTTTGTGTTTTGTAATAGTACTGGAGGCGGGAACAAACTGCAGAAACAACGGATACGCTACTGGGATTCCCAAATTTCGGTAGTATGGATAATATATACCCGGCCTGCTAATATTCATGCACACATTGTGGAGAATAGGCACATTGACTATAGACTCATGAATAAAGCCACATAATTCGAAAAAATAACAAAATATAAGAGAAAAAAATTTTTGTCCCTCAAGGTGTTTCAAATTGTTACTATAAATCCACCATGCTTCCCAGCCCTTCCCGTTCACCATTACATCATCAATGATCAGTCAGTCATATTGCTTGATAGTACATCCAGTTTATGTATATGTCTAAAAACTGCCACTCTACGCCTTTTCTAATTCAAAATGTTGTAGGTTTACTTGAGTTTTTTTAATGTGATTACTGTACTTGAACAGAGAAGCATATTTTATAGGAGATGTGTAATTTAACTGAATGTTTTTCACACTTTTATTATTTTGAATGCGAATAGTGTGCTTTATTTTATTGTTTGTTAGTGTTTATAAAGCATATATTACGCCATTTCGGAATAGAGCAGTCAATTGGAAACGAAACTTTATTTTCGGAAATCTTAAGCATCATGCTGTTGTGTGTCAAAAAGATTTCGACACTCTTGAAGAGTTTGATGAAGTAGTATATTAAACGTATTTCCGTATCTGTGCCGTGCTCGAATCTCGTCCGAGACAAAGTGAAGTGAAGCATCACTGTTTCGATACAGTTAGTCCGTCCAAGCACAAGTGGACTGAAACAGCGTTATTTTGAAACAACGATACAGTTTCTGTGGCTGGCTAGAGATCGAATCTGGTCCCGTTATCCGACACAGTGCGGAATGAAACACCACTGTTTCGAAACAGTGAAACACAGCAGTTTCGAAACAGTGAAACAGTTCCACGTATCGATGCACTGTATCGAAACATAGAAACAGTGGCCAAGTCTAGCGTGGAGAGTCTCTGTCGTGAGCAATTTTAATCATGAAAGAGTGCGGAAGTGTGTGTTGCGCGCTCTCGTCGCTGCGGTGTGCAGCTATGCTCGCTAGAATGTAGACGCGCCTGATTCGTTAACCCGCGAGTATTGACATCACGGTAGGAGTGGACAGGCTGAGGAAACTGCGATTCCAGCTATTGCCTGCCCCATAGTTATCCGCGGCTCTGAAGACGAATCGGGGTTCTTCTCGTCGAACAGCAGCAGCAGAAGCAGCAGCAGCAACAACGGCCGCCCAGTATTGTCGTCGGCTACATTCTTCGTCGTCCGCACAGCTACATCGTAAGACTGTCAAGTGACATATGTAGTAATGTAGAGTCTTTGCCCAGCAACATTTCTTTCACAAAGTATGAATAACTTGAATAATAGCTTGCAATAGTTAAGACTTGTAGGGCAGCTGTGTTGTCATTGTCCTCAGACATTATTACCAGGCAGGGTCCGCTTCCTTTTCATGCAGTCACCGAGAGTCGTAAGAATACGAAAATTGACTAACTATTTACTGTCAGTTAGTGTGTTTGCTAAAGACCAGTTTCAGTCTAAATTTTCTGACACAGTAACTGTTCATTCTTGTATTGCGTAACAGAGACTAGTAAAGTAAAGTAAAATTTCACTGGCAAAACTAAAAAGTAAAAATACATCACAAATTAAAAATACGCAATTTCATTTATTCTGTATTTGTTGTTGTTGTGGTCTTCAGTCCTGAGACTGGTTTGATGCAGCTCTCCATGCTACTCTATCCTGTGCAAGCTTCTTCATCTCCCAGTACCTACTGCAACCTACATCCTTCTGAATCTGCTTAGTGTATTCATCTCTTGGTCTCCCCCTACGATTTTTACCCTCCACGCTGCCCTCCAATGCTAAATTGGTGATCCCTCGATGCCTCAGAACATGTCCTACTAACCGATCCCTTCTTCTGGTCAAGTTGTGCCACAAACTTCTCTTCTCCCCAATCCTATTCAATACTTCCTCATTAGTTATGTGATCTACCCATCTAATCTTCAGCATTCTTCTGTAGCACCACATTTCAAAAGCTTCTATTCTCTTCTTGTCCAAACTATTCACCGTCCATGTTTCACTTCCATACATGGCTACATTCCATACAAATACTTTCAGAAATGACTTCCTGACACTTAAATCTATACTCGATGTTAACAAATTTCTCTTCTTCAGAAACGCTTGCCTTGCCATTGCCACTCTACATTTTATATCCTCTCTACTTCGACCATCATCAGTTATTTTGCTCCCCAAATAGCAAAACTCCTTTACTACTTTAAGTGTCTCATTTCCTAATCTAATTCCCTCAGCATCACCCGACTTAATTCGACTACATTCCATTATCCTCGTTTTGCTTTTGTTGTATTAGAATTGTATTCTATTATTGTATTGTATTTCTGTATTTAGTGTAGCAAATTACTTCTGTTAGTTGGTATGTATTTTAGTGTTGTTAGTTTAAAAGTTAAAGCAATTGCTCATTTGCTTAATGTAAATTCAGTTCAATCTTTCAATAATCAAAAATAAATTGCTTGCTTTTTTCTAAATTTTGCGTTATGTTACACTGAGGTTACTGAAAGTCGTGTTTTTTTTTAAAGTAATTTCATTTACCTTTACTTTCAAAATTTAGTATTTCAGAATAAGTAACTGCAAACTCAGTGCTTTCTGATTCATTTATGTTCTCGTGAACTGTTATGATGTGGAAAAGCGTGACAACCTTCTGTTGCCACGCCAGTGATTATTTGCTTAGATTTATTTGCCATTACTTTTCTCAAGATTCTGGAGATTCATTGCCTTAGTGGGCTGGCGACCGTTTAATTATCCCTTTTTTAGCTAATGAGTGTTTTCTTTGTGTTATCAGTGATTTTGTAGTAAATATGACGTGGTACCCTTTTTTCCCCTATGCGGTTCATGAGCGAGTGCATTACATTCCACGCATTTCAAAATTACTGTCAGTATTTAGCTTAAGTTTAGGATAGACTCTCCCTTCAGAAGAGTCTGCTACTAAATGGCGTTATTTCCCTTCGGTAACGACAGCCTTACTCACTGCAAAATTTATTAGGCGTATACGATCATGGTCAGTTGTATCGCAATCGAATAGGCCGATTAGGAATGGGGAGTTTACAAACCTCATCGAAAATCTCTGATACATGCTGGAGCAGCATGTGGAACGCCGACATCAGCATCCCTGCAATTTGGTGGAAATGCGCGATCAAATCCTCAGCGAGAGGTTTAATTTGGATACGATGTATCTACACCTAACCGAATCCACGCGGTTATGAAGCGCATACGTTACATAGTTAAAACAGCTGTTCATCGTTCGTGGCCAGTGTAATTTAACGATGGCCATAAAACTGAAAACATGCATGTATATATATTTTCAGCTTTATGACAATCGCTCAGTTACACTGGCCACGAATGATGAACAGCTGTTTTTAATTATGGCATGGATGCTTATTGTCATTTAAAAAAAAAAAAGATTTGAACGATGTGTAAAGCCGTAATGGTACCAACACTAATGAAGAATGTTTTATGGTACGTATTCTTGAATTAATTCGTGCATATGCTCTTGAGCCCTGGTATAATATTATGTGCAGTTCAGTAAGCTGCTGCACGAGGAAAAAGTCTGTTTTATATCTGAAGATGGCTAGATTTTAGACGAAGCCAGAACTCCATCCAAATAATGATTTCATGTGCGGTCTTGACGTATGGATTTTCAGTCCCTAACATAAATAAAAAATTTACAACAGATTGTGTATATCCTGGTTGACAATGTGAATAAAGTGGAGAGTATTTTTCTTATCGTAGCCTAATTAAATTCTGACACGCGCTAAGGGATCGAAAGTCTGAAGTTCTTTTGCTAATCATTGTGCTGAAAGTTTAAAACATGTAGTTCTTGCACCAAATCTCACTGGACAGCCGTTTTCTCTGTGCCTGCCAACCTCGCCCGTATGGACGTGCCGTTCGTATACGCATATCCGAGCCTGAAATAAATTCCAGAAAGGTTGTTTTAGGATGTGAGGGAGTTGGGAGGGAGGGGGATGGGGCGCAGCTGCCAGAGGCGCATCTGAATACAGCTCTATCTGAATACAGCTCTGTCTGAAGCTTGGCCTCACGTTTGCTGCTAACTAACTTCAGAGTTGGTACTAATAGTACCTACCATATTCGATATCCTCGAGATGACCATACACATTTGGAAGTAGTGTCAAGTAAGAGTGAGGCGTTAGTGCAATTACGAGAGTGATTTGGTAATCCGGTAAAAAAGTAAGAAAAAATGTTTGTTTTGTATACAACTCCTTACTTCTCAATACAGTCTCCTCTGAGGGATGTACACTTGGTATAGCGATCCTCCAGCTTTTTCAACCCATTGGAAAAAAAGGTCCTGTCAAATTCTGCAAAATACTCGTTGACTGCAACTATAACTTTCCCATTTGATGAACAGTTCTTCTCACCAAGCCAAAGTTTAAAATTAAGAAACAGGAAGTATGGTGAATAGGGTGGATCAGGAACCAATTCAGAGCACATTTCAAGCACTTTCGCCTTTGTTATCGCTGATGTGTGAGATGGTGCATTATCCTGGCGAAGAGCACTTTTTTGCGTGCCAGCCTTGGTCTTTTTTCAGCCAACGCGAGTTTCAAACGATCAAACAATGAAGCACGATCTGGTCCAGTTATGGTTATGCCTTTTTCTAAGTACTCTATGACGATTGTTCTTTGGGGACCTTAAAAAACAGCGGCCAAGCCTTTGTCCACTGTTTCGACTGCCGTTTTGACTCTGGTGCGTAATGAAGGATCCAGGTTTCATTAACAGGCACAAATCGGCGCAAAACGCGTTGCCGTTTGCGATTGAACACGGCCAGATGTTGTGCTTTATAGTTGTTCCGGGTTCGCTTTTGGTCGCCTGTGATCAATCGCGGGACGCACCTTGCACTTGGCTCGTTCCTAGTCAATTGTTCGTGCAGGATATTGTACACTGGCTCAGTTGAGATACCTAGAGTTTGAGCAGTCTCGCGAATTCTTATTCGGCGGCCTTGCATACCATATCACAGAGTTTGTCAACGGTTTCCTTTTGTGGTGAGCTCAATTACACGGTCGGAACGCGCTTCGCCTTCGGTGCTTGTCCGGCCACGTTTAAATCCATTAATCCAAAAGTAAATGGTGTTCAATGACGGTTCAGAGTTGGTGTCAACTTGATCTAATGTTGTTTTGATCTGTGCGGCAGTCCAACCCTTCAAATGAAAATATTTGATAATAGCACGAAACTCGGTTTTCTCGATAATTCATCGCAGTCGACACGCTGACCAATACAGACGTGTGTCAACAATGAACTGTACGCTGTGCATTGTTCAAATTCTTTATGTGGTCCTTGAAATAATCAAGCTTAACTAGCATGGAGGAGCATCACAGATGTTCCATTCTTTTATGGAAATGTAGCAGAGTTGTCAAACCACATTCGTATTTGGCGTATTTCGAACGAGAGGCGGAGTTTACCGGCCAGTGTAATAAAACTGGTTATATAGAGATAAATGTACTACCCGATCTTGGATCATATGGAGTGAACGATACCGTGGTGAAGACGTAATAACCAAAGATCCACCACTACAAATCTATGTGAAATTGTTTAAATTGTAACGTTTGTAAATACTTAATGTAATTACAACGATGATTATGGACTTCTCAGAAAAGATAGACAGTTACTTTATTTTATTTTTGAAATGTATCTCCCAGAGATTATTTTGCATTAATAGATCGATGTATGATAGTAATTTCTTATCTACACGTTGCTACAGGAAAATTTTTGTTTTTTGGGTACTTGGTTGCACGAGTCGGAAGTGCGAGGATGGAGGACCAGTTGTGTGTGTTTTCCTGCTTTGTATTGTGAAGCGAAATAACTGTACATACACTGAAACGCCAAAGAAACCGGTACACCTGCCTAATATCGTGTAGGTCCCCTGCAAGCACGCAGAAGTGCCGCAACACGACGTGACATGGACTCGACTACTGTCTGAAATAGTGATGGAGGGACTGATAAAATGAATTCTGCAGGGATGTCCGTAAATCCGTAAGAGTACGAGGGGGTGGAGATCTCTTCTGAACAGAAGGTTGCAAGTAATCCCAATATGCTCAGTAATGTTCATGTCTGGGAAGTTTGTTGGCCAGCGAAAGTGTTTAAACTCAGAAGAGTGTTCCTGGAGTCACTCTGTAGCAATTCTGGAAGTGTGGGGTGTCGCACTGTCCAGCTGGAATTGCCAAAATCCGTGGTAATGTACAATGGACATGTACGTAAGCATCCTGTCTGATCACCTGCATCCATTCATGTCACAGGTCTGAGTCATATCTAGACGTATCAGGAGTCCCATGTCACTCCAAGTGCACACCCCCCACACCGTTAGAGAGCCTCCACTAGCTTGAACATACCCCCTGACATGCAGGGTCCATGGACTGATGAGGTTGTCTCCATACCCGTACACGTCCATCCGTTCGATACTATTTGAAACGAGACTCGTCCGCCCAGGTAACATGTTACCTGTCATCAATGATCAAATGTCGGTTTTGACGGGCCCAGACGTGGCGTAAAGCTTTGTGTCGTGCAGTCATCAAGGGTTCACGAATGAGACTTCGGCTCCGAAAGCCCATATCTACACTCCTGGAAATGGAAAAAAGAACACATTGACACCGGTGTGTCAGACCCACCATACTTGCTCCGGACACTGCGAGAGGGCTGTACAAGCAATGATCACACGCACGGCACAGCAGACACACCAGGAACCGCGGTGTTGGCCGTCGAATGGCGCTAGCTGCGCAGCATTTGTGCACCGCCGCCGTCAGTGTCAGCCAGTTTTCCGTGGCATACGGAGCTCCATCGCAGTCTTTAACACTGGTAGCGTGCCGCGACAGCGTGGACGTGAACCGTATGTGCAGTTGACGGACTTTGAGCGAGAGCGTATAGTGGGCATGCGGGAGGCCGGGTGGACGTACCGCCGAATTGCTCAACACGTGGGGCGTGAGGTCTCCACAGTACATCGATGTTGTCGCCAGTGGTCGGCGGAAGGTGCACGTGCCCGTCGACCTGGGACCGGACCGCAGCGACGCACGGATGCACGCCAAGACCGTAGGATCCTACGCAGTGCCGTAGGGGACCGCACCGCCACTTCCCAGCAAATTAGGGACACTGTTGCTCCTGGGGTATCGGCGAGGACCATTCGCAACCGTCTCCATGAAGCTGGGCTACGGTCCCGCACACCGTTAGGCCGTCTTCCGCTCACGCCCCAACATCGTGCAGCCCGCCTCCAGTGGTGTCGCGACAGGCGTGAATGGAGGGACGAATGGAGACGTGTCGTCTTCAGCGATGAGAGTCGCTTCCGCCTTGGTGCCAATGATGGTCGTATGCGTGTTTGGCGCCGTGCAGGTGAGCGCCACAATCAGGACTGCATACGACCGAGGCACACAGGGCCAACACCCGGCATCATGGTGTGGGGAGCGATCTCCTACACTGGCCGTACACCACTGGTGATCGTCGAGGGGACACTGAATAGTGCACGGTACATCCAAACCGTCATCGAACCCATCGTTCTACCATTCCTAGACCGGCAATGGAACTGGCTGTTCCAACAGGACAATGCACGTCCGCATGTATCCCGTGCCACCCAACGTGCTCTAGAAGGTGTAAGTCAACTACCCTGGCCAGCAAGATCTCCGGATCTGTCCCCCATTGAGCATGTTTGGGACTGGATGAAGCGTCCTCTCACGCGGTCTGCATGTCCAGCACGAACGCTGGTCCAACTGAGGCGCCAGGTGGAAATGGCATGGCAAGCCGTTCCACAGGACTACATCCAGCATCTCTACGATCGTCTCCATGGGAGAATAGCAGCCTGCATTGCTGGAAAGGTGGATATACACTGTACTAGTGCCGACATTGTGCATGCTCTGTTGCCTGTGTCTCTGTGCCTGTGGTTCTGTCAGTGTAATCATGTGATGTATCTGACCCCAGGAATGTGTCAATAAAGTTTCCCCTTCCTGGGACAATGAATTTACGGTGTTCTTATTTCAATTTCCAGAGTGTATGATATTTCTTTGAATGGTTCACACGCTGACATTTGCTGACGGCGCAGCATTGAAATCTGCAGCAATTTGCGGAAGGGTGGCACTCCTGTCACGTTGAACGATTCTCTTCAGTCGTCATTGGTTCTCTTCTTGCAGGATCGTTTTCCGGCGGCAGCGATGTCGGAGATTTGATGTTTTACCGGATTCCTGATATCCACGGTACACTCGTGAAACGGTCGTACGGAAAAATCCCCACTTCATCGCAACCTCAGAGATGCTGTGTTCCATCGCTGGTGCGCCGACTATAACATGCACATTCAAAGTCACTTGAATCTACACTCGTGCTCATAAATTAAGGATAGTGCTGATACATGGTGAAACAACGCTCTGGTGGGCGGTTTGCGGGTTTGAATCACCTCGGGGTATGACCATACGGCGCATTTGACCTGCGGTCGTCGCACGGTGGCGCTGGCAGCAGTCCGCATACGCAGAGGTGTGCATGTCAGAATACGGAGCGGCGAGTAAGTGTGAAGACGTTTTCAGACGTGCTAATGGTGACTGTGTGTTGAAAATGGCTCAAAGAACACATATTGATGACGTTATGAGGGGTAGAATACTAGGGAGACTGGAGGCTGGTCAAACACTGCAAGTCGTAGCACGGGACAACCGTGTGCCACTAAGTACGATCTAAAGATTATGGTAACGATTGCAGCAGACAGGAAACGTGTCCAGTCGCTACGCTACAGTATGGGACGTCCACAGTATACAACAGCACAAGAAGACCGATATCTCACCATCAGTACCCGCAGACGGCCACGGACGAAGTAATGCAGATAGCCTCCTTGCTCGGGACCTTACCGCAGCCACTGGAACAGTTGTCTCCAGACACACAGTCTACAGATGACTGAACAGACATGTAAAAGACATCATATTTACGCCAGTGACTGTAACAATTTCTTTATTTCACGATTGCAATTTCGGCCTTAGGCCCTTATCAAGATCGGATTTTTGTGGCTTTAAGCCATGTCAACTTAAAATGAGCTAAAACATTTATATGTCGTTGTAATGACAATGACATATAAATGTGTCAGCTCATTTTAAGTTGACATGGCTTAAAGCCACAAAAATCTGATCTTGATAATGGCCTAAGGCCGAAATTGCAATCGTGAAATAAAGAAAGTGTTACAGTCACTGGCGTAAATATGATGTCTTTTATGCAGTTCTACATGACTGTGAATCCCAGGTATAAAAAGTTAATGAGCAGACATGGTTTATTCGCCCGGAGACCTGCACGGTGCATTCCACTGATCCCTGGTCACAGGAGAGCCCGTAAAGCCTGGTGTCAAGAACACAGTACGAGGTCATTGGAACAGTGGTCTCAGGTTATGTTCACGGACGAGTCCAGGTATAATCTGAACAGTGATTCTCGCCGGGTTTTCATCTGGCGTGAACCAGGAACCAGATACCAACCCCTTAATGTCCTTGAAAGGGACCTGTATTGAGGTCGTGGTTTGATGGTGTGGGATGGGATTATGACAGGTGCTCCTACACCCCAGCATGTCTTTGACAGAGGAACTATAACAGGTCAGGTCTATCGGGACATTTTTGCACCAGTATGTCCGCCTTTTCAGGGGTGCAGTGGGTCCCACCTTCCTCCTGATCGATGATAACGCATGGCCCCACCGCGCTGCCATCGTGGAGGAGTACCTTGAAACAGAAGATATCAGGCGAATGGAGTGACCTGCCTGTTCTCCAGATGTAAACCCCATCGAGCACGTCTGGGATGCTCTCGGTCGACGTATCGCTGCACGTCTTCAAACCCCTACGACACTTCAGGAGCTCCGACAGGCACTGGTTCAAGAATGGCAGGCTATAACCCAGCAGCTGCTCGACCACCTGATCCAGAGTGTGCCAACCTGTTGTGCGGCCTGTGTACGTGTGCATGGTGATAACATCCCATACTGATGTCAGGGTACATACGCAGGAAACAGTGGAGTGTTGTAGCACATGTGTTTCGGGAAGGTTTTCTCAACTTATCACCAGTACCGTGGACTTACAGATCTGTGTCGTGTGTGTTGACTATGTGCCTATGCTATTAGCGTCAGTTTTGTGTAGTGCCACGTTGTGTGGCACCACATTCTGCAATTGTCCTCTGTTTATGAGCATGAGTGTAGATAACCTGCCAGCAGTAGCCGATCTAACAACTGCGCCAGACACTTTTTAATATCTTTTGTGTGGGATCAAAAATTTAAAAAACCTCTCTCACACCGGCCTGATTTAGCTTCACTGATCAGGATAGTAAAAACATGCGTATATAAAGGGAATTTTCATTGACAAAGCAGGCTTATCACATTCACACAGTTCAATACTGTTCTATCTTGATTAAATTGAGCTTAACTTAAATTCCATAAGGCAGTGAACCAATTTCGAGATCTCGGTGCGACGAAAATTGTCAGTCGATCTCCTGGAAACATTTGTAATAATTATTAACTTTCGGTGATCACATGGGGAAGACCGTAGATCTGCTGGTAAGACCGTGTTAGCCTATTTATTTGAAGTAACTGGATATCTTGAGCATACAAAACGGCAGGTTCGTCCAGTGTAAATCAGACGTTCCCCACTGATCCCGTGCAACACAGCGTAGTAAGCAGACCTGTCAATAATAATCAGTTAAATAATATGCGAACACACTTACTTTAGTTTAATTCATGTACTAAATTTCTTCTCATACCGAATCTCATCAAGATGGCGACTAGCTCAACAATACATACATATGCATCCTTCTTTCACGACTAATCGGCAAGAAGTCCCCTCTTCTTTTCATAAGAGAAAACATAGATAGCAGAGAAGCTATTCCATGGAGTAAATGGACGCTACAAGGAATAATTGGGCTTGAAACTACTTTGCATTGATAATCGGTAAGATAAGAAGAGATATTTCGTGATATGTACTGAGTTATATAATTTATAAAATATCTATATGTACTGAGTTACATAATTTATAAAATTTCTGAAAATATCGCGGAGAGACCGCTGCAAGAGACATTACAACTTGTCTTATATAGGCCTTGCCGACGGCAGCGCCGTATTCTGCCTGTTTACATATCTCTGTATTTGAATACGCATGCCTATACCAGTTTCTTTTGCGCTTCTGTGTAGTAAGACGAACCACAGATAGGAAGAGAAGATCTAGCCAACAATATACAACAAAGAAGAGCAACAAAAAAGATGAGAATTGTTAGTGTGGCAAGTGCTGTCAGAACGTGTGCAGCCCCCAAAATTACTTAATCCAAACGTCACTCGTGTGCAGCCGCCCAAAATTACTTGTTGTTGTTGTTGTTGTGGTCTTCAGTCCTGAGACTGGTTTGATGCAGCTCTCCATGCTACTCTATCCTGTGCAAGCTTCTTCATCTCCCAGTACCTACTGCAACCTACATCCTTCTGAATCTGCTTAGTGTATTCATCTCTTGGTCTCCCCCTACGATTTTTACCCTCCACGCTGCCCTCCAATACTAAATTGGTGATCCCTTGATGCCTCAGAACATGTCCTACCAACCGATCCCTTCTTCTGGTCAAGTTGTGCCACAAACTTCTCTTCTCCCCAATCCTATTCAATACTTCCTCATTAGTTATGTGATCTACCCATCTAATCTTCAGCATTCTTCTGTAGCACCACATTTCAAAAGCTTCTATTCTCTTCTTGTCCAAACTATTTACCGTCCATGTTTCACTTCCATACATGGCTACACTCCATACAAATACTTTCAGAAATGACTTCCTGACACTTAAATCTATACTCGATGTTAACAAATTTCTCTTCTTCAGAAACGCTTTCCTAGCCATTGCCAGTCTACATTTTATATCTTCTCTACTTCGACCATCATCAGTTATTTTGCTCCCCAAATAGCAAAACTCCTTTACTACTTTAAGTGTCTCATTTCCTAATCTAATACCCTCAACATCACCCGACTTAATTCGACTACATTCCATTATCCTCGTTTTGCTTTTGTTGATGTTCATCTTATATCCTCCCTTCAAGACACCATCCATTCCATTCAACTGCTCTTCCAAGTCCTTTGCTGTCTCTGACAGAATTACAATGTCATCGGCGAACCTGAAAGTTTTTATTTCTTCTCCATGGATTTTAATACCTACTCCAAATTTTTCTTTTGTATCCTTTACTGCTTGCTCAATATACAGATTGAATAACATCGGGGATAGGCTACAACTCTGTCTCACTCCCTTCCCAACCACTGCTTCCCTTTCATGCCCCTCAACTCTTATAACTGCCATCTGGTTTCTGTACAAATTGTAAATAGCCTTTCGCTCCCTGTATTTTACCCCTGCCACCTTTAGAATTTGAAAGAGAGTATTCCAGTCAACATTGTCAAAAGCTTTCACTAAGTCTACAAATGCTAGAAAAAATTACTTAGTCCAAATGTCACCAAGTTCAACGTTGGACAACAAGACGGTGTGGACGGTCAAACCGGCGATGCATTCCGCGTCGTAGGCAGTGTCTGAACCAGGACGCCGGTACCCGCAGCGGCGTAGTGCAAGGTGGTAGCCGTAGCGAAATATTAGCGCCCGGAATGTTAAGAGCCGGCGCGCCGGCCATAAATATACGAGCCACAGAAATAGGCGGCAGAGCGGCCCATTGAGCGGGCGCCCGGGGCTTGGGTAGCGCGCTGGTCCGTCACGGCCGGAGGCGGCTGACTGCGCGGCTAGGGAAGCGAGCCGAGGCAGCGGCCGGCGGGGGAACCTGCGGTTCAGTCATCGCACGCGGCCGCTGCCAGCCGAAGCCAAATAAACGCCGCCGCCGGCTCTGCCGCCCCCCCCCCCCTTCCCCCACAGCCAATCACCTCACTCCGCACTGTTTGTTTACCGGCTCAGCGCCGCGACTGTGTGTGTCGCTCGCTGTCCGAAACCGATAAGTGACCCAATGAAACACCTGTGAGCGTAACGTACTACACTTCCTAGAAGACATAAATCTCCCTCCGCAAACTGATGGAGCCATCTCAGCGGGCGGCTGACGTATTATATGCCGCACTCGTCGGTTCTACCTCGTCCGCTACTGTGGACGCTACTGCTATCCAGGTATTCGGCTACGAGATAGTACCGACTAGTAGATCACTAACAATAAACAATTAAATGAAGGGATCCTTGCAGTCGCGTCCCGGCCCAGTTCAAAGCTACCAATACAATGGAATCTACACGATTACTTTATAATTCACAATGAAGTGCTAGTTTCCTTTTGCTCTACAGAGTTACTTGTATTGGGTTAACCAGTTCAAATCGCTCTGAGCACTATGGGACTTAACACCTGAGGTCATCAGTCCCCTAGAACTTAGAACTACTTAAACCTAACTAACCTAAGAACATAACATACATCCACGTCCGAGGCAGGATTCGAACCTGCGACCGTAGCAATCGCTGTGTTAACCGGATTTCGGCTTAAAAGGCCATAAATTTTTGTTACGATATGGTCCAAATGCGTTGTATTTATTTGGGATTAACAATATTAGGATACAGTCGTGCTACTGTGGATTGGTAGACACACCTGAACATACTTTGTTTGAATATGATCGACATATTCAATTTAGACAACGGATGGATATAAAATCAGATAGTGTATATGATGTAGTCCGTAAATGAAGAAAAGTGGCAGCTGCTTAGTCTCCTGTGAATAATATATATAGAAAGATACACTAGATGATTATAGAGATAGAAGAAGACAGGAGCAAGAAGGTGAAGTTAGTAGCAGTCAGATCAGCAAGTTATAACGACCGCTGCAGATAGAGAAACATCACTACGAGTTGCGACAAGATCAAGACGATGCGACAGAGAAGTAACCAAAAGCTACTATTAAAAGATAATTCTTGCGAATATAACTAAGGGGGCGGGGTCATACCTCCAGTGCCGCGTTCTCCTGCGATATTCCAGGAGAAACAGCTCTTGATGAGACAGGTAGGGGTGCGGTGTTAGAAGCTGGCACAGCGCCACTGTGAGAATGTAGAGCCACCGACGTGGTAGCGGGGAAACTATTTTGCTGATGACATGGTAGTCATATCACGCACAGAAAAAGAAAGCAATTTTGTATCACAAATGTTTCCGATAGAATCAACGATGTAACACTGGACAGAGTAAATCATCAGTGCTGTAACTGTAAGAATGTATTGTATATAATGTATAATTATAGAGGGTACTTTTATTTTGTTGCCGGCCAGAGTGGCCGAGCGTTTCTAGCCGCCACAGTCTGGAACCGCGCGACCGCTACGGTCGCAGGTTCGAATCCTACCTCGGGCATGGATGCGTGTGATGTCCTTAGGTTAGTTAGGTTTAAGTAGTTCTAAGTTCTAGGGGACTGACGACCTCAGAAGTTAAGTCCCATGGTGCTCAGAGCTATTTGAACCATTTTTTTTTATTTTGTTCGAATGGCTAAGTATAGACTCTAAATGGTGGAGCACCAGTTGGTCCAGGAATACCAGGTTATAATTCATGCATAAAATCACATATGTACTCAATGTGACATACTCATCATACATAGTTATAAGATTTTTGGCGGTGTGTTCTTAGGATGGCAGACTTATTCATCAACGAATAGTGATTGTATGAATGCAAGCTTTAATATTTGTACAACGACAGTTTGCGTTATCTTGCCTCTATTCGGTAAGAGTACTGCAGATTTAGTTTGTTAGCTGCTACAGTGTACAGGTATTCAGCTTACAGATGATGGGTCGAACTATCTGTGGTCCTTTTAGTTGGATACTAGCAAGAGTCCCGTATACAGGGCTCGCGGTTTCCTCGTAATGGTAGGTATTTTGCTGTACATACCGGAAATAAACGTTCTCCACAGCTTCCCACCATTGTTCACAGAATTTCGAACATCTTGCAACATTTTACATTGTCGAAAGCTTCTTCTGAGTTGACAAATCCGAAGGACGGCCTATGACGCTTCTTACGTCTTGCTTTTATTATCAACAGCAAAGTCTCTGGTGCCTTTACCTTTCCGCCTTTCCGAAAGGCAAAGTGATCGTCATCTACCAGCATTCTCAGTGGTCTCCTCCAGTTTTCTTTATACACCGTGCACAGCACTCCAAAGAGGCCGGGAAGCGCTGTGTGTGTGGGGGGGAGGGGGGGGGCGTAAGAAGATATATCTTTCTCTAAAACACCCTTCCGAATCTGAGTTGTAGTCTTCTAAGTAATAAACTCATCGACGACGTTTACTTTAATATTAATGACGTTACAGAATATGTTGGAAAACTCATAATTCGGCAAAGGAATGGAGGCGAGTGCAGCGGTCAGGCGAACTGCGGTGTAGGGTAGCGCCGGCCGTCCCAAAGCGGCGTCGGTTGCCCAACAGGGCGTCCTCTAGCGCTGACGTCACGGGTCACGTGTGCGCTAGACGCCGCCGCGCGCGAATTCCTGTCCCACGTGTGTCCGGCCAGAGGAAACAAACGGCCCAGCTGTGTACACAGGCGGTGCGTGGACTTGAGAGGCTGGCGCCTATTTCGGTGCGAAAAGCGGTGAAAATCTGAGCGCAGGCGATAGGCTTGGAAAGAGGAACCACTATTCTGGTCAAACAAGTCATCCTGACAGTAATAGCACGACCGAGATATGACGATGGTAAGGATGAGAATGGTGACGACTTAGGGCTTTAGGCAGCACAGCTTGGTCTTCAGCGCTCGTAAAGAAACATTATGAGGTGATCGTGATTCAAACAGTTCAAGCAATAAAGAAATTTTCTACAACAGTGGTATATAAGTCAATTCGATCTCCGATGTATAGTTCTGAATTAACACAGCGGGTTGCTTATGCAACTATATAGATCTGAGGATGATCAGATACTGAGAAATTTATCGCCGCAATAATAAATGCGCAACTGAAACGGTGAAAGAAAAGGATAAATGTTAAATTCCAGCTCCGCTGCGGAGTCATTCGTGACGAAAATGACAATAACAATGAATTCCATCTACACTCCTGGAAATGGAAAAAAGAACACATTGACACCGGTGTGTCAGACCCACCATACTTGCTCCAGACACTGCGAGAGGGCTGTACAAGCAATGATCACACGCACGGCACAGCGGACACACCAGGAACCGCGGTGTTGGCCGTCGAATGGCGCTAGCTGCGCAGCATTTGTGCACCGCCGCCGTCAGTGTCAGCCAGTTTGCCGTGGCATACGGAGCTCCATCGCAGTCTTTAACACTGGTAGCATGCCGCGACAGCGTGGACGTGAACCGTATGTGCAGTTGACGGACTTTGAGCGAGGGCGTATAGTGGGCATGCGGGAGGCCGGGTGGACGTACCGCCGAATTGCTCAACACGTGGGGCGTGAGGTCTCCACAGTACATCGATGTTGTCGCCAGTGGTCGGCGGAAGGTGCACGTGCCCGTCGACCTGGGACCGGACCGCAGCGACGCACGGATGCACGCCAAGACCGTAGGATCCTACGCAGTGCCGTAGGGGACCGCACCGCCACTTCCCAGCAAATTAGGGACACTGTTGCTCCTGGGGTATCGGCGAGGACCATTCGCAACCGTCTCCATGAAGCTGGGCTACGGTCCCGCACACCGTTAGGCCGTCTTCCGCTCACGCCCCAACATCGTGCAGCCCGCCTCCAGTGGTGTCGTGACAGGCGTGAATGGAGGGACGAATGGAGACGTGTCGTCTTCAGCGATGAGAGTCGCTTCTGCCTTGGTGCCAATGATGGTCGTATGCGTGTTTGGCGCCGTGCAGGTGAGCGCCACAATCAGGACTGCATACGACCGAGGCACACAGGGCCAACACCCGGCATCATGGTGTGGGGAGCGATCTCCTACACTGACCGTACACCACTGGTGATTGTCGAGGGGACACTGAATAGTGCACGGTACATCCAAACCGTCATCGAACCCATCGTTCTACCATTCCTAAACCGGCAAGGGAACTTGCTGTTCCAACAGGACAATGCACGTCCGCATGTATCCCGTGCCACCCAACGTGCCCTAGAAGGTGTAAGTCAACTACCCTGGCCAGCAAGATCTCCGGATCTGTCCCCCATTGAGCATGTTTGGGACTGGATGAAGCGTCGTCTCACGCGGTCTGCACGTCCAGCACGAACGCTGGTCCAACTGAGGCGCCAGGTGGAAATGGCATGGCAAGCCGTTCCACAGGACTACATCCAGCATCTCTACGATCGTCTCCATGGGAGAATAGCAGCCTGCATTGCTGCGAAATGTGGATATACACTGTACTAGTGCCGACATTGTGCATGCTCTGTTGCCTGTGTCTATGTGCCTGTGGTTCTGTCAGTGTGATCATGTGATGTATCTGACCCCATGAATGTGTCAATAAAGTTTCCCCTTCCTGGGACAATGAATTCACGGTGTTCTTATTTCAATTTCCAGGAGTGTATCTATCTCTCTCTCTCTCTCTCTCTCTCTCTCTCTCTCTCTCTCTCTCTCTCCCTCTCCCTCTCCCTCTATTTAGTTCTAACAGTCGTAAAGAGTAGAAAGTTTAATGATGTTACGTAGGAACATGTTGCTCATAGATAAACATAATAAATCATAGATTATAGCTGTAGATCTAAATCTGTGAGCCGTGGCTGTGTTTGTGGGTGCCTCGAAAATATTCAGTTACTAGACACCTTCCACAACAGTTACAGATACAGAGGGTGGACAGGAAGATGGAAGCATCACGAACACAGCACGTTACTCCGCCTAACATCTACATCCATACTAGGCGAGCCACCAGACGGTGTGTGGCGGAGGGTACGTTGAGTACCTCTATCGGTTCTCCCTTCTATTCCAATCTCGTATTGTTCGTGGAAAGAAAGATTGTCTGTATGCCTCTGTGTGCGCTCTAATCTCTCTGATTTTATCCTCTTGGTCTCTTCACGAGATATACGTAGGAGGGAGCAATATACTGCTTGACTCCTCGGTGAAGGTATGTTCTCGAAATTTCAACAAAAGCCCGTACCGAGCTACTGAGTTTATCTATCATCTCCGTAACGCTTTCGCGATTGCTAAATGATCCTCTAACGAAGCGCGCTGCTCTCCGTTGGATCTTCTCTATCTCTTCTATCAACCCTATCTGGTACGGATCCCACTCTGGTGAGCAGTATTCAAGCAGAGGGCGAACAAGTGTATTGTAACCTACTTTCTTTGTTTTCGGACTTCATTTCCTTATGATTCTTCCAATGAATCTCAGTTTGGCATATGCTTTACCGACGATTAATTTTATATGGTCATTCCATTTTAAATCACTCCTAATGCCTACTCCCAGATAATTTATGGAATTAACTGCTTCCAGTTGCTGACCTGCTATATTATAGCTAAATGATAAAGGATATTTCTTTCTATGTATTCGCAGCACATTACACTTGTCTGCATTGAGATTCAGTTGCCATTCCATGCACCATGCGTCAACTCGTTGCAGATCCTACTGCATTTCGGTACAATTTTCCATTGTTGCAACCTCTCGATATACTACAGCATCATCCGCAAAAAGCCTCAGTGAACTTCCGATGTTATTCACAAGGTTTATATATATATATATATATATATATATATAATATTGTGAATAGCAACGGTCCTACGACACTCCCCTGCGGCACACCTGAAATCACTCTTACTTCGTAAGACTTCTCTCCATTGAGAATGACATGCTGCGTTCTGTTATTTAGGAACTGTTCAATCCAATCACACAATTGGTCTGATAGTCCACATGCTCTTACTTTGTTAACTAAACGACTGTGGGGAACTGTATCAAATGCCTTGCGGAAGTCAAGAAACACGGCACCTACCTGGGAACCCGTGTCTATGGCCCTCTGAGTCTCGTGGACGAACAGCGCGAGCTGGGTTTCACACGATCAACACAGAGTAGACAACAATTGAGATTCACAACAGCTTTCAGTCGTCTCGGGATGGATAAATACAGGTTCTGTGCGGTTTTCGAGGGAATCTTACACCATTATTCCTCCAAAATAGGGCCATGCTCAAGTAATGATGATGGACGCAGATAGCGATCACACATCAATAATAATATTGAGGTCTGGTGACTGTGGGGGCCAGAAGACATGCTCACAAAACCAGCGCTGGACTATGTGAGCACCGTCGACTTGGCACATAACATCACCACTGGGGAACAAACACTGTACCATGGAATGGGCTTGATCACCCAAATGACCACATGATCCTTGGCAGGAATGTTATCTTGTAGAGTACGCATGGGACCCACGCAATACCACGATATGCCTGCCCAAATCGTCACCGAACCCCCGCCATGTTTCACTCTTGGGGGCACAAACTTGGCCAGAAGTTGGAGTCAGTGTGAAAAAATACTCACGACGAAATTACTTTCTTCCATGAAACACTTATATCGATCAGAAGTAGTTTTATATTATGTAACGGTGTATCTGCAATTATGAAGTGTTTATTCTGTGTTAACTCCTTGACCTGTGGCAAGAAAATTAGAGATTTGTTATGTTGTTGTTGTTGTTGTGGTCTTCAGTCCTGCGACTGGTTTGATGCAGCTCTCCATGCTACTCTATCCTGTGCTTCTTCATCTCCCAGTACCTGCCGCAACCTACATCCTTCTGAATCTGCTTAGTGTATTCATCTCTTAGTCTCTCCCTACGGTTTTTACCCTCCACGCAGCCCTCCAATACTAAATTGGTGATCCCTTTATGCCTCAGAACATGTCCTACCAACCGATCCCTTCTTCTGGTCAAGTTGTGCCACAAACTTCTCTTCTCCGCAATCCTATTCAATACCTCCTCATTAGTTATGTGATCTACCCATCTAACCTTCAGCATTCTTCTGTAGCACCACATTTCGAAAGCTTCTATTCTCTTCTTGTCCAAACTATTTATCGTCCATGTTTCACTTCCATACATGGCTACACTTCATACAAATACTTTCAGAAATGACTTCCTGACACTTAAATCTATACTCGATGTTAGCAAATTTCTCTTCTTCAGAAACGCTTTCCTTGCCATTGCCAGTCTACATTTTATATCCTCTCTACTTCGACCATCATCAGTTATTTTGCTCCCCAAATAGCAAAACTCCTTTACTACTTTAAGTGTCTCATTTCCTAATCTAATTCCCTCAGCATCACCCGACTTAATTAGACTACATTCCATTATACTCATTTTGCTTTTGTTGATGTTCATCTTATATCCTCCTTTCAAGACACTGTCCATTCCATTCAACTACTCTTCCTAGTCCTTTGTTGTCTCTGACAGAATTACAATGTCATCGGCGAACCTCAAAGTTTTTATTTCTTCTCCATGGATTTTAATACCTACTCCGAATTTTTCTTTTGTTTCCTTTACTGCTTGCTCAATATACAGATTGAATAGCATCGGGGACAGGCTACAACCCCGTCTCACTCGCTTCCCAACCGCTGCTTCCCTTTCATGCCCCTCGAGTAGGTTTGCCTTTCCTTAATCTAGCTTCTAAGATATGTCGTAGGGTCAGTATTGCACCACGTGTTCCAAAATTTCTGCGGAATCCAAACTTATCTTCCCCGAGGTCGGCTTCTATCAGTTTTTCCATTCGTCTGTAAAGAATCTGCGCTAGTATTTTGCAGCTGTGACTCATTAAACTGATAGTTCGGTAATTTACACATCTCTCAACACCTGCTTTCTTTGGGATTGGAATTATTATAGTCTTCTTGAAGTCTGAGGGTATTTCGCCTGTCTAATACATCTTGCTCACCAGATGGTAGAGTTTTGTCAGGACTGGCTCTCCCAAGGCCGTCAGTAGTTCTAATGGAATGTTGACTACTCCCGGGGCCTTATTTCGACTCAGGTCTTTCAGTGCTCTGTCAAACTCGTCACGCAGTATCGTATCTCCCATTTCATCTGCATCTACATCCTCTTCCGTTTCCATAATATTGTCCTCAAGTACATCGCCTTTGTATAGACCCTCTATATACTCCTTCCACCTTTCTGCCTTCCCTTCCTTGCTCAGAACTGTGTTTCCATCTGATCTCTTGATATTCATACAAGTCGCTCCCTTTGCTCCAAAGGTCTCTTTAATTTTTCTGTAAGCAGTATCTATCTTTCCCCTAGTGAGATAAGGCTCTACATCCTTACATTTGTCCTCTAGCCATCCCTGCTTAGCCATTTTACGCTTCCTGTCGATCTCATTTTTGAGACATTTGTATTCCTTTTTGCCTGCTTCATTTACTGCGTTTTTATATTTTCTCTTTTCATCAATTAAATTCAATATTTCTTCTGTTACCCAAGGATTTCTACTAGTCCTCGTCTGGCCAACCTACAGATAGAAATCCCTCACAATGAACAGCAAATTCAGATCCTACTAATCCTGAATGCAACGCCAAATCCACAGCAGATAAGCTGCAGGAGGCAGACAGAAGAATCTTCAGCACACTCATCAACAAAAAAACCAACTATACGGACAATGAAGATTCTGCCGAATTAGGTAGTGTATTGAGAACGTCCGTGAGTAACAGATACAATGCGCAAAAGGGGAGCGCCTTTTCCTGCACTGTATTAACGTTGCTAGAAGCTAGGCTAGTGAAACAACACTTGAACTACTTTTGGGGAAGTAAAATCGAGAATAACTGGTTCAAAGAGGTACAAGATGATTTAGAAGAGTCAAATATACTTAAACGACAAAGAAACTGGTACAGGCATACATATTCAAATACAGAGATATGTAAACAGCCAGAATACGCCGCTGCCGTCGGCAACGCTTATATAAGACAAGTGTCTGACGCAGTTGTTAGGTCTATTACGGCGCACGAGCGATGGGACACAGCATCTACGATGTAGCGATGAAATTGGCATTATCTTGTACGACTATTTCACGAGTGTACTGCGAATATCATGAATCCGGTAAAACATCAAATCTCCGACATCGCTGCGGCCGGAAAATAGATCCTGCAAGAACAGGACATGACGACTGAAGAGAACCGTTCAACTTGACATAATGACAACCCTTCCGAAAATTGCTGTAGATTTCAATGCTGGGCCGTCGACAAGTGACAGCATGCGAACCACTCAACGAAACATCGACATCAGCTTTTGGAGTTGAAGGTCCACTCGTGTACCCTTGATGATTGCAGGACACAAAGCATTACGCCATGCCTGGACCCGTCTGCACCGACAATGGACTGTTGATGACTGGAAACATGTTGCCTGGGCGGATGAGTCTCGTTTCAAATTGTACCCAGCGGATGGATCTGTACGGATATGCGGATATGGAGACCACCTCATGACTGCTTGGACCCTGCATGTCATCAGGGGACTGTTCAAGCTGGTGGAGATTCTGTAATGGTGTGGGCGTGTGCTCGCGGGGGCCCTACATGATATTAGGCAGGTGTACCAGTTTCTTTGGCTCTTCAGTGCATAACAATACTGTATAACAGTGCAATAAATTGAAAACAGAGAAGAAAAGACGATTCTGAGGAAGAGAGGCACGAGACCCAAAATTATAAACACTTAAATGAAAATAATACGTCATAACTGACGTAGGTGTGGCAGTCGGGTCAGGAAGAAAGAAAACGTTTCAGAGTAGCAGAGGAAGCTAAAAAGCCAAATCTCTGCTTGGAAGACTTTACGTGTTTATGGACTGATTCAAATGCTTCAAAGTGAGTGTAAACACGCACACGCATGTTATGTATATATATTCGAGTGCGATACTTCATATTTGTACACTGGATATTTCTCACATATCTTCAATTGTTTATATGTTACGCCACAGAGGTTCTGAGTACAAGCAATTAATCTTTGGTTGTTAGTAGCATTATCGTTGCAGTAATCATTCAGAGAGAAATAACTGAGAATGATGGGTGTTGGTTACGCTGCTGTTCGATCTGGAAATAACTCTGAGAACACAGACATGCAAATTTAGAAGATGTTGCTTTTTGGAAATACGATTTTGTAATGATTGATTTGAGAAATGTGAAGATTTTCAGGTACCGTAATGTCGTCGCTGCATTGCTTGCTTGCGCGTAATTTATCATGGATTTGAGAAAGACAAATATTTAGCAATTTTCTCCTTATTGCCAAGATGAGAGTATGCAAAATTATCTGTTCACATAGCTTGCATTCAGTTATAGATTCATAACATCTTTACCATACTCTTAACTAATTTCATGGCAAAGCAATATTTTTAATAAGAAGTAATTTTCGTAAAGATGATTGTAACTGTTAAGGAATGAGGCTATAGTTTTGAATGCTAGTCTCCTTTTGAATCATTTAATAAGTCGAGTTTCTACTACTGTCTCCTCAAGAAAGTTGTTTTTTATAATTGTGTGTCGCCGCATTGCACTTAGAGGAACACAGTTGCTCGAAGTAATGTATGATGCGTGTATCATACCCTGTTAACCCTTGCGATGCTCTTGGGCAAGACTTTTGATTTTCCTTAGCTGGTATGCTGCTGCACTGCATTTTTATTGTCACAACTTGAGTAGTACAGAGTCTCCGTTGTAACAAGGTAAGTCATCAAAATTTGTTATGCCCAGTTTAATGTCAGTGAGAACACAGTAAAATCATTTACAGTTAAGCTTTGCATTCAGGAGTTGTTTTAAGGTTCAGTTTACTTTGCCAGACAGGATTCTTACAGTGCAGTGTTTCATTTGTGTGTGTTATCTTATGTCTGTAATGTTACGTAGTCAATTTACTTACATTAATTTATAGGCCATTTTAATAAAAGCATTTTGGACCGATTTTCTTTCAAAATTCGTTTTGAAATTTTATGTAAAACTTTTATTCAGTTAGTTCTACGTGTTGTTACTGCAAGGTTACGTCACGCATTGTAGCACTCGCTTTGAGGCACAGTTTATTGCACTGCGCAATACAGAATTTCACAGGATAGCTTATTTAGTTTACAGTTTTACGTTTTCTGATTATTTTTGGTAAAAGTCAGCTGCAATACAGCTATACAGTTTCAGTTGGATTTGGCGGCTCTTTTTTTATCAGACAGCGTTTCCGCAATAGCACCACGTACATTGTTCAGGTTCACATTCAACACAGACATGGTAGTTTGAGAGTAGGAAAGCAGTTTCGTGTACAGCAACAACGTACAAGAACGATAAACAATAAAAGAACGTAACAGTTACACTCTGCTAACCGTCTGCTCAGAATGAAAATTTAGAATTTTCTGTGATTTTTGTTGTTAGATGAAGATACTGTAACTATAGTGAAGTTACATGAATCACTTTTTTATAGCAATCTGTGCAAGCGCTGCTTTAGTCTAATATTAGTGTAAGAATTTTGTACATATTTCTTTATGTATTATCATTTGTATTTTCATGATTTGTGCTATTTTAGAGAACTTTTTGAGTATTTGTGTGATATTTTCCTGCTGATAAGTAATTATGTAGACTAAGATCATTATAGTGCAGATGTTACGAGATTCTATTTGATAAATAGAAGAGTATTATGAGTTATTCACTACCTGGAACAATTCATTTTGTTGTAGGGCAGTGTGTGATTGAAAGCTTTTTTGGTTGTATTTCATTTTGTTACGAATCGGCACTACGGATAGCAATACTAGATCGAACCGTCTGAAGATAAATGAGCGAAGTTCGAAACGAGGATTCAGTCAGCACCAGGTGAAATTAATTTTGTTAAAAGTTTATCACATATTAGTAACATTATTGAAACTTTCAAAAACATTACAAACATGCAAGTTCAGATTAATCCGTTATCGAATCAAAGTACAGAACAAGAAATTGAGAGTGAAAGTTCAGGTTTTGAGGAAGAATCAGTGGGGAATGAGACACCACAACACAGTGATATTTCGCAACAGACTCTGACAACAACGGTAGATTCCGGTATCTTCTTTTGTGCGGACTGTAACCGCAACGCCTTCTGTTGACAGTAGTGTCGAGTATAGTAATGTCAGTACTGTAGAATTGTTGCTAACAATGACGAAGGAAAATATTGGATCGCAGGAAGAGATGAAATCACATAGTGAGGAAGAAAGTACTAGGACACAGGAAAAGGTACAAAGGTGACCGAAAGAGACGTAGAAAAGATAAAAAAGTCACAGGACGAAAATGATAGGAATCAGAAAGCATATTACAGGTCATTGAAGGAGATGATTCAGTCACAGAAAGAATATTCTTTAGGAAGGGAAACTGGGAGAGATAACAGCATAGTTGCAAGATTTGCCAGTTCAGTTTAGGAAAGAGATGTGACGACTTTCAGCCAATAATGAAAAATACTGATACAAGGCAAGGCGATATTGAGACAGAACAGCATCGACAGAACGGAATATGTTCAGGAAGAGATAAAAGGTTAGATGTGAGGGTTTCAAATATAAAATAGAATCGACGTCTGGCCAAAATAACCAGTGAAGTGCCGAATGCTGTGAGCACTCAAGTAAATGAACAAAATGAGGTACTACTCGATACCACCATTCGCGAGATGGGTGAACAGGCTGGAGCAATGACGTTACAATCTAACACAGAGCAAGAACAAATAGGTACTATTTCTGAGGAAGTTGACGAACTTATTGTAAAAGTGATCAATTTGTCGACCAACATAGACGGAAATTCAGATGACACTTTATCGGCCCATTGTTCGAAAACAGAATAATACCGAGTGCAGAGATAATTTACAGATGGTTAAATGGAAATCAAGCAACAACAGAAACGGGAAGTAAATATGATATGTGACAAGGTCTCACAAACTGAAAGAAAACTTACTCAGTGTGGCGATGTTAGTGATTTTGGTCATTCCCATTCAGACATTTTTGATGAATATGCAAACCTATGGCGTTTAGGTGATCATACTCTGGAATAAAACTAATTTCGCAGCCAAGATAGTGGACAACAAATGTGGCGCAACAGAGACAATTTGAGCCCACTAAATAACGACAATTTCAGTTGTAAGCGTTTCCTGAAGGTTAGAAAATTTAACATGTTTCGAAATTTTCGTAAAAAAATGAACTTTAAATATTTGATGGATTTTTTTCATTTTGTATGTTTGTACATAGTTACATTCTTGTTGTGTTGTTGTTGTGGTCTTCAGTCCTGAGACTGGTTTGATGCAGCTTTCCATGCTACTCTATCCTGTGCAAGCTTCTTCATCTCCCAGTACCTACTGCAACCTACATCCTTCTGAATCTGCTTAGTGTATTCATCTCTTGGTCTCCCCCTACGATTTTTACCCTTCACGCTGCCCTCCAATACTAAATTGGTGATCCCTTGATGCCTCAGAACATGTCCTACCAACCGATCCCTTCTTCTGGTCACGTTGTGCCACAAACTTCTCTCCTCCCCAATCCTATTCAATACTTCCTCATTAGTTATGTGATCTACCCATCTAATCTTCAGCATTCTTCTGTACCACCACATTTTGAAAGCTTCTATTCCTTCTTGTCCAAACCATTTACCGTCCATGTTTCACTTCCATACATGGCTACACTCCATAGAAATACTTTCAGAAATGACTTCCTGACACTTAAATCTATACTCGATGTTAACAAATTTCTCTTCTTCAGAAACACTTTCCTTGCCATTGCCAGTCTACATTTTATATCCTCTCTACTTCGACCATCATCAGTTATTTTGCTCCCCAAATAGCAAAACTCCTTTACTACTTTAAGTGTCTCATTTCCTAATCTAATACCCTCAACATCACCCGACTTAATTCGACTACATTCCATTATCCTCGTTTTGCATTTGTTGATGTTCATCTTATATCCTCCCTTCAAGACACCATCCATTCCATTCAACTGCTCTTCCAAGTCCTTTGCTGTCTCTGACAGAATTACAATGTCATCGGCGAACCTCAAAGTTTTTATTTCTTCTCCATGGATTTTAATACCTACTCCGAATTTTTCTTTTGTTTCCTTTACTGCTTGCTCAATATACAGATTGAATAACATCGGGGATAGGCTACAACCCTGTCTCACTCCCTTCCCAACCACTGCTTCCCTTTCATGTCCCTCGACTCTTATAACTGCCATCTGGTTTCTGTACAAATTGTAAAGAGCCTTTCGCTCCCTGTATTTAACCCCTGCCACCTTTAGAATTTGAAAGAGAGTATTCCAGTCAACATTGTACAAAGCATTCTCTAAGTCTACAAATGCTAGAAACGTAGGTTTGCCTTTCCTTAATCTTTCTTCTAAGATAAGTCGTAAGGTCAGTATTCCCTCACGTGTTCCAGTATTTCTACGGAATCCAAACTGATCTTCCCCGAGGTCGGCTTCTACTAGTTTTTCCATTCGTCTGTAAAGAATTCGTGTTAGTATTTTGCAGCTGTGGCTTATTAAACTGATTGTTCGGCAATTTTCACATCTGTCAACACCCGCTTTCTTTGGGATTGGAATTATTATATTCTTCCTGAAGTCTGAGGGTACCTCGCCTGTTTCACACATCTTGCTCACCAGATGGTAGAGGTTTGTCAGGACTGGCTCTCCCAAGGCCGTCAGTAGTTCCAATGGAATGTTGTCTACTCCGGGGGCCTTGTTTCGACTCAGGTCTTTCAGTGCTCTGTCAAACTCGTCACGCAGTATCGTATCTCCCATTTCATCTTCATCTACATCCTCTTCCATTTCCATAATATTGTCCTCAAGTACATCGCCCTTGTATAGACCCTCTATATACTCCTTCCACCTTTCTGCTTTCCCTTCTTTGCTTAGAACTGGGTTTTCATCTGAGTTCTTGATGTTCATGCAAGTGGTTGTCTTATCTCCAAAGGTCCCTTTAATTTTCCTGTAGGCAGTATCTATCTTACCTCTAGTGAGATAAGCCTCTACATCCTTACATTTGTCCTCTAGCCATCCCTGCTTAGCCATTTTGCACTTCCTGTCGATCTCATTTTTGAGACGTTTGTATTCCTTTTTGCCTGCTTCATTTACTGCATTTTTATGTTTTCTCCTTTCATCAATTAAATTCAATATTTCTTCTGTTACCCAAGGATTTCTACTAGCCCTCGTCTTTTTGCCTACTTGATCCTCTGCTGCCTTCACTACTTCATCCCTCAAAGCTACCCATTCTTCTTCTACTGTATTTCTTTCCCCCATTCCTGTCAATTGTTCCCTTATGCTCTCCCTGAAACTCTGTACAACCTCTGATACATTCTTGTATGGAGTATAATTTGATCATGGATTATGCATTTCTGTGACTTTTGCTGTTGAATTTTTAACCACGTTTAATGCATTGTAATGAAGAGAATACACTCATATGGTATTTTGTAGTGCGTATTTTGCTATATATCTAAATATCTTTTTTGTATTTCTAAGGAATTTATGCGTACAAAGAACGTAGCAATGGAAGATGTACAGAAAAAATAATTGCACACATCTGATGGAAATAACTGATAAAATGTTTTAGGACTTGTATGGGTGATGAAGGGACAAAAGAAGAATACACAGTATTTGTTTACATATGCTGTAAATCAAAACATGTGGTGCATGTTGAAAATTCGTTTCGAGAAAGCGAAAGTGGTTTACTATGCAGTGTAACGTTGGTAGCTGTATTTCATTGCAAGAAATCTGCAGAAACAAATCCGCCAGGAAGACATTTCATGGTAACTCACAGGAAACTAATGTATAATTTGTTTTGACGAAAGCATAAAAAACGTGTGTGATGATGAATTGTTAAAAATTCGAAACTGGTAATGGTACTTTTTAAAAAAAGTAACCTAAAATCAACTTGTGGCTGGTTACTGTACACCATCAACAATTTGTTACATATAACAGCCACAGTCTCCAACCACATCTTTATTTGACAAAATTGCATTATACAAAATCCTTTAATCATTTTTTGCAATGTGCTAATTACTTTAAATTTTTGCTTTTACATTTATTATTCAGCCACTGCATAGTTCAACATTTCATATTATATGACCCTATATCGATACATTTCCTGGTGATAACATTCTTGTCAGGTTATATAACTTTGCCTGTTAGGAACCAATACAGTACTTAATGAGAATAAAATTCAGGGACATAATGAATCTAGATAAGTAATGTTTCATGTGGAAATGAAGCTCCAGAGCTAGAAAAAGAACAGATAGGATGAAGATGAGTTTACATTCTTTTTAATGTGCTTGGGGATTTTAATTTTTTTGATGTAATGGTATAACATGTATTTAGGTTCTAATGTTGTTAATATAACGCTGGTGGCTTAGAAGAGGTAAGATGAAATGTATAGAGGTTGATAAGTAATGTTGGCAGAGGAGAAATGTGATAATGATGTAAAGATATTGTGTTGTAGTGGTCGAAATGCGTATGAATGTTAAGATATAACAAGCATTGGTGATATAAAATTAATATAATAAATTTGGGGTGAGGAAAATGTGATAAGAATTGAAGGAAGTAAAAGTTTATGAAACAATGGATATGAAAGTACTAATGAGAAGAAATGAGATAAGCATATAGGAAGAAAATAAGGATTCATAAAAGTTCAGTGCACTGTGAGAAAATCGTGGTTATTTAACTTGTGTTTGTTATTCACTGCTGACATTAGCAAAATAATATTTCAATCATTTCTTCTCGTTTCATTCAACCAAAAATGCTGAAGGAGAAGCAAGAAAACAGGCCATATCTAAGATTATTTAGTCAGTACATTTTACTTTGGAATAACATTTAAACGTCTGTATCTTCCCCATTTTCTTTTTTAGTATAAGATGATATTTCCAGGTTTCTTCATATGACTGACAAGTCACTAATATATTTCTAAGAGGCTAGTTTTTGCAGTTAAGTTTCTGAATGCATTCAATAATGTTTTCTTTAGTCGGTCCAACCATGTGAAATGTCTTAGGTATGTGTATACAAATAATGTTTCTTTTTTATTCTTTTTTCCATGAAATATTAATATGTAATAATTTGACACTCTTATGCATATCTTCTTTTGCCATTGGTTTTGTACCACCTACATATTTTTACCTTTACAACTGCTAAGAATATTTCCTCATTTTCATTGTTATCATTACACTGCTTATGCAGCTTTACTTCAGCACCATATGGATGATTATTATGTTAAACTTTTGAATTTGCACTATACTTTTATGAGAAAACTGGTTATATCTGTTTAGGCATTCCATATATCATCTCTCATGTCACATATAATGTTCCCATCATTTTCTTTCGCATTAACTGGCTTATTCAATTACAGATTGTAATGCATGTTCTGTTATGTTCCATGTTAACTTTGTTGCGACCAAACGAAAGTGTTTTATTGTGCAAACCGACAATCAAATGGTGAAAATGTGAACATATTTGCAAATATATTTCCTTCGAAGGAAACTGCGAAAACAAATGCCCTATATGGATACTTAACGTAAATTACACTCTAACACAAATCTGTAGCGCAGCAATCTCTCTTACACATATGTATCTGTCGTTTATTGTTCATCTGATGCGCCTCATCAGTAAAAAAATGTATCATTTGTTTCGACAAAAGCATAAAAGCCATTTGATGATGATTTGTATAAATTCGAAATGAGGAACGTTACTTTTTGAATAAAGTAACCGAAAACCAATTTGTGGCTGGTTGCTGCAGATTATATTAGATTAATATTTGTTCCACAGATCATAATTACGACACTTAGTAGTGATATGAAACATGTCAATTTAACAAAAGAGAATTTGTACAATGAATAATTTTTCCTTAACTATGAACTACCCCAAAATATGATTCCATATGAAAGCAGTGATTGAAAACAGGTGTAATAAGCTAATTTACTTATGTTTTTCACCAAAATTTGTAATCATCAGTGTGTTTTTTTTTTATTTAGATCTCTCATCATTGTACACACTCAAAAATTTGGAATATTCTGCCTTAGCTACTGACTTCTGTTCAAACTCTATATTTATTAATGCTGTTGTGCCATTTGCTGTAGAGAACTGTACATACTGGGTTTTATCAAAATTTAATGAGAGTCAATTTGCAGAGAACCACTTAATAATTCTTTGGAAGACATTACTTACAGTTTCTTCAGCTAACTCTTGTTTGTTGGGTGTGACTACTATACTCGTATCATCAGCAACAATTAGCTCCACATCTTCATTAATATACCTCCCTAGTGGCAAGTCATTATATTAAGAACAATAAGAGACCCAAGAACAAACATTGTGGGACCCCATTCTTCATACATCCCAAGTTTGAGAAATATGCTTCTATATTTTGCTCTACACAGAATTTTTTAGTTTCCAAATTTCTGACATTGTCATAACTTTTAATGTATGGCAACTTATTCTTTTTCTCTGTTCAAATATCTTCTGAACAAACAAGAAGTTCATCTATTTTGTTTTTAGTCATCTGATATTCTGATACAGTATAATAACATAATTTTTTTACTATAATTTATTATCTTGTGACATTTTAATATCTTTAGTACCTGCCTACCTGAGTTTCTCATTGTGCTTCATTCCTCTCAAAGTTTCATTATTGGACACTGATCTTAGCCTAAAAAGGGGTAATGACATGAGTTTCATGCTCCCCTCTTAATGATTTTCTATCAACCCAGGCAAATTACCCTTCCACTTCCATCAACAATTTATTATATGAATATGGGAGTTCACTTTGATTCTTAGGGTTGAGAAATTGTACAGTGAACAACCAGCTTTTGTAGTCCTTTTATTATAACAGTATTTGTTTAGTTATTTGTTTATGGATTTGAAATTCGCATGTTATTTATTGCAGTGTTTTAAAACTAACCTAACCTCATCAACTGCACGTTTCAAATACATTATATACTACAACGTTTTAAATTTTTTAGAGCGCCACTCAAGAAATCTGAAATTTGAGAGAGTACAGTCACTTTATATTATTTAAAAGAAACATAGAAAACAGTGTTGTGATGGGAAGTCACCAACAGAGTGTGTCGACGTCGGATGTAAATGTTTTGGTGTGTGGGGCATTGACTGATTTCATGTCGCGGACTGCTCTGTGACGACGATGCGGTCATAGAACGTTATTGGGATCTTCCAGTAGCAGTTACATGTACACTTTATGATGAATAAAATGCGGAATCGACTACTAGATGTCACAAAAGGCGGACCGCCAGTGTAAGAGCAGATGGAGAGTATTGCGTCGCCAGTGCACCGGCACCAATGACAGTAGAGTGAGTCGGTCAGGATAGGTTAATGACTTCGAACGTGGACATGTCACCGGAAACCACGTACGGAGTAAATCCAACAGGGACATTTCAACCTGTCTAACGCGGCCCAAGTCGACTGTTCGTGATGTACTGTGAAGTGGAAACGCGAAGGAAAATGCACAGCTAAACCAAGACCAGGTGGACCACACGTACTTACGGACAGGGACTGTCGAGCATTGCAGAAGGACGATGTAACAAATCGAATGTAATAAGCAGAAGAGTCGCTCGTGAGTTCCAGAATGCTATAAGCAGTCCAGCCGGCACAGTAGCTGTGCGCAGGCATTCAAAAAGTGCAGTGGTCTAGGAGATCCACACAGCGCAGACAGCTCTGTATTCAGTGCTAGGCTACGACTGAGGTGGTGTAAAGAGAGACGCCGTTGGACAGTGAATGACTGGAAACAAGTTCAAATGGTTCAAATGGCTCTGATCACTATGGGACTTAACAGCTGAGGTCATCAGTCCCCTAGAACTTAGGACTGCTTAAACCTAACTAACCTAAGGACATCTCACACATCCATGCCCGAGGCAGGATTCGAACCTGCGACCGTAGCGGGCTTGCGGTTCCAGACTGCAGCGCCTTTAACCGCACGGCCACTTCGGCCGGCAGATGGTGTACATTTTGGGCTCTTGTGATGGTATTGCGAAAGCTGCTGTTGCCGAATATCACCATCGGCATCCTAATCGTAGTATTCCGAGTGCCAAAACATTTAGTGGAACATATCTAACGTTGCTAGAAATTGGTACTCTTCCCAGTATTCGTATTCACTCCGAAAGACATCGTGACGTTCAGGAAGAGGGAAACATTCTTAATTCAGTAGAGCCCAGTCCTCGTTCAAGTACGAGACGCCTAGCTACCCGATTGAATGTTTCACAATCTAGGGTATGAAGGATTCTTCATGAAAATGGACTGTATCCTTTTCATGTGCAGGAAGTTCACCATTTAGAGCCACATGATTTGTGCCAACAGTTTGCACTTTTGTAACTGGTTAAATGGATGTATACTAAGATGGTATCTGTTCTTTCCGACATGTCCGAACTGCAGGGATTTATCTCTGGCACGCCTCCCGCGAAACCCACATTCCCAACGTATTGTCCCGCACTACATTCGTAGTGCCCCCGTCCATTATACTCATTACTCGCGGGGCGTTGCCGATTCCCGTAAGAGTTCGGCTCACCGGCCATTTGACCACCTTCTTCTTCTGTGCGAATGCACAAACAGTGGCCGAACTCTTACGGGAATCGGCAACGCCCCGCGAGTAATGAGTATAATGGGCGGGGGCACTACGAATGTAGTGCGGGACAACACGTTGGGAATGTGGGTTTCGCGGGAGGCGTGCCAGAGATAAATCCCTGCAGTTCGGACATGTCGGAAAGAACAGATACCATCTTAGTATACATCCATTTAACCAGTTACAAAAGTGCAAACTGTTGGCACAAATCATGTGGCTCTAAATGGTGAACTTCCTGCACATGAAAAGGATACAGTCCATTTTCATGAAGAATCCTTCATACCCTAGATTGTGAAACATTCAATCGGGTAGCTAGGCGTCTCGTACTTGAACGAGGACTGGGCTCTACTGAATTAAGAATGTTTCCCTCTTCCTGAACGTCACGATGTCTTTCGGAGTGAATACGAATACTGGGAAGAGTACCAATTTCTAGCAACGTTAGATATGTTCCACTAAATGTTTTGGCACTCGGAATCCTACGATTAGGATGCCGATGGTGATATTCGCCAACAGCAGCTCTCGCAATACCATCACAAGAGCCCAAAATGTACACCATCTCTCCATACCCCTGCGATGAAAACTTGTACGGCATCGCAAAGTGTACTGTACACAGGAGACAATAACAGTAAACGGTGACTGCAGTATCAACAACGTGGTTGTTACGCAAACGTACCACCCGCTGCACTTGTCTACCTAAGACTGCTTGTGTGTCCTTTAAACACAAGTGTAGCGCTCCATACACCGTGGCATGTTTCGGAACTCTGCTTGTAGCTCCTTAATTATAGGTTTGATCACATTACTGTATTTACGGTTTTTTGTTACAAATAACCTAAGGAATAACCTTCGGCAACTGGAGGAAAACCTCGTAACTCACCCTGTATTGTTTTCACAATTTTAGGTAAATATTTAAAACTGTTCTTTCGAAATTATACACTCCTGGAAATTGAAATAAGAACACCGTGAATTCATTGTCCCAGGAAGGGGAAACTTTATTCACACATTCCTGGGGTCAGATACATCACATGATCACACTGACAGAACCACAGGCATATAGACACAGGCAACAGAGCATGCACAATGTCGGCACAAGTACAGTGTACATCAACCTTTCGCAGCAATGCAGGCTGCTATTCTCCCATGGAGACGATCGTAGAGATGCTGGATGTAGTCCTGTGGAACGGCTTGCCATGCCATTTCCAGCTGGCGCCTCAGTTGAACCAGCGTTCGTGCTGGACGTGCAGACCGCGTGAGACGACGCTTCATCCAGTCCCAAACATGCTCAATGGCGGACAGATCCGGAGATCTTGCTGGCCAGGGTAGTTGACTTACACCTTCTAGAGCACGTTGTGTGGCACGGGATACATGCGGACGTGCATTGTCCTGTTGGAACAGAAAGTTCCCTTGCCGGTCTAGGAATGGTAGAACGATGGGTTCGATGACGGTTTGGATGTACCGTGCACTATTCAGTGTCCCCTCGACGATCACCAGTGGTGTACGGCCAGTGTAGGAGATCGCTCCCCACACCATGATGCCGGGTGTTGGCCCTGTGTGCCTCGGTCGTATGCAATCCTGATTGTGGCGCTCACCTGCACGGCGCCAAACACGCATACGACCATCATTGGCACCAAGGCAGAAGCGACTCTCATCGCTGAAGACGACACGTCTCCATTCGTCCCTCCATTCACGCCTGTCGCGACACCACTGGAGGCGGGCTGCACGATATTGGGGCGTGAGCGGAAGACGGCCTAACGGTGTGCGGGACTGTAGCCCAGCTTCATGGAGACGGTTGCGAATGGTCCTCGCCGATACCCCAGGAGCAACAGTGTCGCTAATTTGCTGGGAAGTGGCGGTGCGGTCCCCTACGGCACTGCGTAGGATCCTACGGTCTTGGCGTGCATCCGTGCGTCGCTGCGGTCCGGTCCCAGGTCGACGGGCACGTGCACCTTCCGCCGACCACTGGCGACAACATCGATGTACTGTGGAGACCTCACGCCCCACGTGTTGAGCAATTCGGCGGTACGTCCACCCGGCCTCCCGCATGCCCACTATACGCCCTCGCTCAAAGTCCGTCAACTGCACATACGGTTCACGTCCACGCTGTCGCGGCATGCTACCAGTGTTAAAGACTGCGATGGAGCTCCGTATGCCACGGCAAACTGGCTGACACTGACGGCGGCGGTGCACAAATGCTTCGCAGCTAGCGCCATTCGACGGCCAACACCGCGGTTCCTGGTGTGTCCGCTGTGCCGTGCGTGTGATCATTGCTTGTACAGCCCTCTCGCAGTGTCCGGAGGAAGTATGGTGGGTCTGACACACCGGTGTCAATGTGTTCTTTTTTCCATTTCCAGGAGTGTAGTAGAACAGAATTTTACTTTCACTCTGTGAAAGAGCCTTTCGACTTTTTGAGCTTTTATCACGTCCAGTGTTTAACATTGACTGTGTGAAGCAATGATAGATGGCACAAAGAAATAGTCCGATTGCACTGGAGCGGGGGGGGGGGGGGGGGGGAGGGGGGGGGGGTAGTGTGTTTGGAGTAACAGTAACAAGGAACAAGGAATCCCATGCGAAGAAATAGCACGCCAGTTGCTTTAAAAGACGCAACTAGTGAGCTATTACTTCACATCGGCATTCTTCAGAAACAGTAGTTAAAAAGTGATGAACAAAAATCCAAATGACAAGACTGGTCTTTACCGTGGGCGGAGACGTGTGAGAGGAAGTAGTGACGTAATCGGCGCGCGGCGCTACCAACAGAGACTGCAACGTTTAGCTTCAGCGCACAGTCTTGACACTACGACTGCTGGTTCACTGGCGCTTGTAGAGATGAGAAGAACAGGGAAGCCGACATGAAGTGTTGCAGACGAATCCGATATGTGACGAAACTGAACGACAGACCCGTCGTACAACTTTTATTGTGCCTCTTACATGCAATTACCATTGTTAACAAAGTGATTATCGCCAAGCATGGACGTCCATCGTTTTCCTTTGAATTCTTGCTGTTAGGTGGATAAGCAGGCAGCTAGCTTGTTGACGTACACAATATCTATACGTAAACCAGTACTTAAATATACAGCTCTAAAGCTGGCGGTATATTTACAATGTGGACCCGTACTTTTTTCGGCCGGTAGTTCAATATTTTGTCTGTAGATATATCAATAATTTTTTTCGATATACTGAGTGCTTATAATGATATTTTTTTAAATATCGATATATCGAATGCCTTATATTTTTAAACATATCAGCGATACCGTTCACATATACAATATTGTCCATATATTTTAAGTGCAGTAAAGGCAGAAGGATAAGTGTTACCATGACGTCGAACGAAATGCAATTACTCTGTAACATGCCGCCGGAGTCCACTGATCCCTTGTAACAAAATACTCAGAAAATATCCCTGTCTATGGGGTTTGGTTTTACCCTGTAGAAGCATTGTACACGTAACCCAGGCCAGCATCTAGGGCGGGAGGGGGAGGGGGGCAAGCCTTGGCTGGCAATTTCAGGGAGCCCCAAATTCATATTCTTGAAAAAAAAAAAACTTGTTTCACAAAACGCCTAGCATCCAGCGCGGGTTGGTCTATCGATTATTCGTATGATTTTAAAAAGCATCCCAGTTGGTTTTTGAACATATTCTAAGTTGATTTCTGAACGAATCAAAAGTTGATTTTTGAATGCGCGCATAGTGTACGTGATGTTTGTACCAGGTGAATCCCCGTCGCATCAAGAAATACGAACTTTGCAGCAGGCAAAAGGGCATGGGACTAATGGGACTATACGAGCTGAGACGAAGAAACTCGAATGGGTGAATATCAATCGCTGTTTGTTTATGTGGTTGATCGGGTGTGCGAATGATCAGCGTTGTTATAATTATTAGCGACATATGAGATTCAGACTACTAGATTGGAAATAAACGACTAACAGGAATAACAGGTAAGAAAGATTACATATTATCTTCTCGATGTATCGAATAAAGCAAAATTTTAACAGAAAGTTATTGCCGGGTCACTACACCACCAGTTATACAGTCTCCAGTTAGCAGCCGCTTTAGGTTCTATCCTCGGAATAGCGCGGCAAATGCGTCGTACAAACACGTAATAACACCTAACAGGAGAATAAACGCTGGATAACGGAGCCGGTGATTCCGGCAGGATTAGCGTAATTAACCGGAGAATAAATTTTGACAAAGACAGGAATAGCTCCAGGATTAGTAATGACAGGAGTGTTACAACGAGGAGGACAAGAAACGGGAACATCACACAAATTGTATGGAAGAATATGACGATTCCAAGTTCATATGAAAATTTCCTATACTAAACGTGAAACTATTTCTAAACATACAACGTTTTGCTTGTGGTAGGCCTATAGGCAATTGATATTGGCACGTATTGTTATCTATGTAAATGAGATGCATAAAAATGACCATTTCTGCCAAAACGGTCTCGCTTATTTGGAGTGTATTACAATTGGTACAATATTAGAAAGTCCTATTTCGCTTTATCTAGCCTACAGTTACGAAATAGATGTAATCGAATCTAGAAACCACACCAGTCTTGGGTACTACTCGTATTAACAGCTTGTTGAGTATTAGGTAACTACATTTTGATTTTTCGTGTAACAAAACGTTAGAAGAACTTTGATGAGGTACTAGATCCCTTCGCTGAAAGGAAAGCACGGCTTGTGAAGCTGTAGCAAGATTAAGAACTGAAGAAATGTGTACTGTCTTTCCTGTTCTTGTCTTTAGCGGTTTTATGTTTCCTGTATTTAATATCACACAAAAGAGAAAGTTATCAGCTAATGGACAATAAATAGTGCAAATTTTCTGAAGAGTTCTTATACTCCCGATCACAAATAATCCCTGGCAGTATTAATTGCAATTTTTTTAAGGGAGGTAAAATGTCAGACCGGTCGACTGGGAGCAGGACAGGCACCATAGAACATTTTTGTGGTGTCACAGCCAGACACCACACTTGCTAGGTGGTAGCCTTTAAATCGGCCGCGGTCCGTTAGTATACGTCGGACCCGCGTGTCGCCACTATCAGTGATTGCAGACCCAGCGCCGCCACACGGCAGGTCTAGTCTAGAGAGACTCCCTAGCACTCGCCCCAGTTGTACAGCCCACTTTGCTAGCGATGGTTCACTGACAAAACACGCTCTCATTTGCCGAGACGAGCATAGCCTTCAGCTACGTCATTTGCTACGACCTAGCAAGGCGCCAGTACCAGTTACTATTGATGCTGTAATACATGTACCGTCAAGAGCGATGTTCACCATTTATGGATTAAAGTTAAGTATTCCACAGCTACGTCCTTTTTTGCTAGTCTCATTTCCTTGACCTGTTCCAGACCTCATGCCAGCCTGCGTGAGCTAAAACGCGTGCCTTTCGGCTTCCTCTCATAGTGGGTTGGCTGTCTTGCCAATCCACAACAATTTCAATTTACACTGTCCTGAATATAGGTTTGAATGGTTCCATTTCAAAATATACACGTTTGAATTCCTAAAAGTGAAATACAGTGACGTGCGGTAGGAGGATGTTGTGTAAAGAGGCGTGGCACTGCACTTCAGTACACTTCAGACCGAATAACGTGTCCTACATTTCCTAGAACACATATTTTCACATATCAAACTCTTCAGAAAGATGAGCGCTAAAAATGAACACATTTTTGAAAAATCTTTTTTTTAATTTTTGATGTTCTATTTCAAACGGTCGAGGGGGGAGGAGAGCCGCTATGATGTTCCTGCCCCGGTTCGGAAATACCGTAGATCCGGAGTCGGTGCAACCTTCAGAAAGTGAATCATTCGCTTTGGGGCATCTGTTTTTTTATGGAGAAGTATTGAGAGCTCTGGTAGAAAGTGGAAGTTACTAGAGGCGGGATTTGCACCTGTGCAGAGCCAGTGCGCGTCCTGGCAGCAGTTGGGGCACCGCGGCTGCATCGGGTTTCCCGCTGCAGCACACACATACGCACACACACACACACACTTGGCAGCAGCCGCCAGCCGCTCACGTGACGCCCGGTCACACTTTTGAGCGCTGAAGAGGCGGAAATCCCCCAACGGCTCATCACTGTAGCTGCTCGTGCTGCACGAGAGCTCTGGTTTCACCAGCTACCAGCACACGTAGAGACGGGTAGCGTAGTTCAGAAGCGCGGGGTGCTAAAAAGTAACACTCGACGGCGGAGCCGCCCCGAGCTCATCCTGCGCTGCGGCGCAGACCAGATAAAGCAGCACCCCTCCTCCCCCCCCCCCCCCCCTTCCGCACTCCCGAAGAAAACTGCTTATCTGCAATTTCTTCTACATAGATGTAGAAAATTTTGTATTTTGCGAAGCAGGTTTAATAAAAACGAAGCATTACTGAAAAATGTTACTTACACGAGCCGCAGGTGACAATTATTGAACAATATCAAATAAAATGGTCACAACTTCTGAGCGGTTTGCGTTACGACGTTCAAACTCCACGGTTGGCCGCGGGGCATGGTGGCAATCGGTACTCGCATTCGCACGCGTTTAGCGACGAAGCCCACTTTCATTTGGATGGGTTCGTCAGTACGCATTTGGGGGACCGAGAATCCGCATTTCTCGATCGAGATGTCTCTTCACCCTCAACAGGTGACTCTGTGGTGTGCAGTGTCCAGTCACGGAATAATCGGTGCGATATTCCTTGATGGCACGGTGGCTACCGAACGGTACGTGAAGGTTTTGAAAGATGATTTCATCCCCATTACCCAAAGTGACCTGATTTCCACAAGATGTGGTTCATGCAAGACGAAACTCGACTCCATCGGACCAGGACAGTGTTTCATGTACTGGAGGAGCACTTTGGGGACAGCATTCTGGCTCCGGGGTACCCAGAGGCCACTGGTATGGGCCTCGATTGGCCGCCATATTCTCCGGATCTGAACACATGTGACTTTTTTTGTGGGTCTATGTTAAAGACACGGTGTGCAGCAATAACTTCAGAATCGTTGGTGAGCTGAAAACAGCCATTCAGGAGATCCTCGACAACATCGATATTCCGATACTTCAGCTGGTCGCGCAGAATTTCGCTGTCCGTCTGCGCCACATCACTGCCAATGATGACAGGCATATCGAACATGTCATACTCTAAATCCGAGTACTCTTAGTGACCTTTACATGCTGATTAAAATGTGTGCACGCTCTAGCTTGTAATTAATTTCCTTTTTTTTATATAGTTCAATAATTGTCACCCTGTACATTGCAAATTGTGCAAACTTTAAAAAAAATTGAAAGTGTTATCGTTTGTGCCAGTTCTATATTGATTTTATCATGATGTATAAAAAGGAGCAGGTGTTTACTTGGTTCTATTAAATTATTAACAATGTATGAACCATCAATAGGAATTAAAAGAAATAGCACTATAATTAAGTGTTGAGAGTTGTGTTCTTACTATAATTTTACTTACCATTTACTTGCTTTGAGAGCAGCTCACTCATTGAAAATATCATTGAAACAAAATTAGCTGCTATGTATTATTCCGTCGACAAGATAGCTGAATTTGACAGTGTGCTTCACATATACTCGAGCCTTAGCAGTTGTTTATCGTCTTTAATGTGCGTTGAAATTGTCATAAATATTCTCAAAGTTATTTCGATGTTCGGATAAGCATCTACTAACTCACACTTCGGAGAAAAATATTCAAAATATTTAAACGGAAATCTGTGCCTGTGGTTTCTACTGGAATTTGACAGCAGCCATTTCGTTAACTAACTCAGTTGTATTGGTGTTTCTGTTACATTTGGCACCAAAGTCCGATGCATATTTTTCAGTGTAAGATACAGAGCTCTATTTGAACGCTTAACTGGCTCAGTGGCCGAGTAGTTCTAGGCGCTTCCGTCCGGAACCGCGCTGCTGCTACGGTCGAAGGTTCGAATCCCGCCTCGGGCATGGATGTGTGTGATGTCCTTGGGTTAGTAGTTCTAAGTCTAGGGGACTGCTGACCTCACATGTTAAGTCCCATAGTCCTTAGAGCCATTTGAACCATTTTTGAGCTTAACTGACAGGAAATTAAAGGGTCATAAAATGGTGCTTTATGTGTGATAGTTGGTTCCCATTTTACTTACTCCTCTGTCTAATATTTTGAAGCAGTCTAGCTTGAACAGTTTCACTTCAGTCTTCAGTTGGCAGAAATCGCCAAAAATAGGAACCTGTCGGTTAAACTGCGTATTACTTGCTTCAAGACCCGGGCCAACCTTTCAGATCCAAACAATCCTATTGCGAAGTAGCCGCGAAAGCCCCATTGTTGATACGAGCTAACTGTAGAGCTAACTGTACAGGCAGCATCTGTATGGACCGAACGCACTGTTCGCACATACACCAAGCGACCCATGTTCGGTAGTAGTCATTTCTTTATGCACTACTTGGACGAAATGACAGAGGCGGAAGGGAGGAACACGTGGGGCAGGAGAACTAGCGTGCTTCCCCCGGTTAATTCTTTAACTGGGCTGTTTTGCGTCCCCTCGGTATGGCCCCTGCTGAACCAGGCGTCGCAGTTGAAATTTGAATGATTGTCGAGTAAAGGTGTGAGTGCAGTGCCGCGACTGCAGCGACGCAAACGGAGCGGCAGTGTCTGCCCGCTTGTCGAGTGGCTCTCCTCAGCGTGGCTGAATGCAGCCTTGGACTCTGCCGCACAGTTTGGGCCTCCACAGCCGCCATGCCTTAGTCTTTGACAGGTTTCTCACGGAGGAACGTACAAATGGGAGTATCGCGGATCGGTACGAGAGCAAGTAGTGCACCTCGGTGACTTGTAAGGCAATGTCGTGTCCCTATCGGCAACAAGAAAGAAAAAGTGCCACTGATACGACTCTCATCATTTTTTGGCATTAATTACGTTGAATAGTATGTCCTGCCAGCGCTCAGGCACTTCATACCAATTTTCAGTTAACCTGGACCCCAGATTAGCGGTAGTTTTTTCATATCTTCCCGGTACCAGAACCACGCAGTGCGTTGTCTTCTTGTGTGTATGTAAAACGTACATACACACATCAAAAAAAGGTTTCCGTCACCTCGGTTCCGAGAGTTCTGGAACCTGTACAGAAAATTGTAATAGAGATCATCATAAACATCATTTCCTCACTTTTTATTCCTCATGAAAACCATCATTGCATGTTCTACCGCCATACAGCGAGACTTTCAGAGGTTCTGGTTCAGATGGTTGTACACATCGGTACCTCTAATACACTGTAGCACGTCCTCTTGCATTGATGCATGCCTGTATTCGTCGAGGCATACTATCCACAAATTCATCAAGCCACTGTCAGTCCAGATTCTCCCACTCCTCAACGGCGATTCGGCGTAGATCCCACAGAGTTGTTGGTGGGTCACGTCGTCCCTACGTAGCCTTTTCAATCTATCCCAGGCATGTTCTATAGGGTTCATGTCTGGAGAACATGCTGGCCACTCTAGTCGAGCGATGTCGTTATCCCGAAGGAAGTCATTCACAAGATGTGCCCCATGTGGGCGTGAATTGTAGTCCATAAAGACGAACGCCTCGCTAATATGCTGCCGATATGGTTGCACTATCGATCGCAGGATGGCATTCACGTATCGTACAGCCGATACGGCGCCTTCCATGACCACCAGCGGCGTACGTTGGCCCCACATAATGCCACCCCAAAACACCAAGGAACCTCCAACATGCTGCTCTCGCTGGACAGTGTGTGTAAGGCGTTCAGCCTGACCGGTTTGCCTCCAATCACGTCTCCGACGATTGTCTGGTTGAAGGCATAAGCGACTCTCATCGGTGAAGAGAACGTGATGCCAATCCTGAGCGGTCCATTCGTCATGTTGTTGGGCCCATCTGTACCGCGCTGCATGGTGTCGTGGTTGCAAAGATGGACCTCGCCATGGACGTCGGGAGTGAAGCTGGGCATCATGCAGCCTATTGTGTACAGTTTGAGTCGTAACACGACGTACTGTCGCTGCACGAAAAGCATGATTCAACACGGTGGCGTTGCTGGCAGGGTTCCTCCGAGCCGTAATCCGTAAGTAGCGGCCATCCACTGCAGTAGTAGCCCTTGGGCGGTCTGAGCGAGGCATGTGATCGACAGTTCCTGTCTCTTTGTATCTCCTCCATGTCCGAACAACATCGCTTTAGTCAGTCTGATACACCTGGACACTTCCCTTGTTGAGAGCCCTTCCTGGCACAAACTAACAATGCGAACGCAATCGAACCGCGGTATTGACAGTCTAGGCATAAGACGTCAAACAGAACGCAATGTGAACAGCTAGGTCACTGGAGCACTCCCATTTCCGTACCCTCCGCGTACAAACGTGCAAGTCTGTGCGTGATTTATTTGTATTAATATATTAATTACTAGATTTACGTAATCAGATTTTTGGGCTGGTACGTCGACTTTTAAATGGTGGACTGTCAAACGATCAGTTTATTTAACGTATATTTCGTATTAAGTCGAAGAAGAATTAAAGAGAAGTATTTTTTAATTTGTTGTCATTTGACAGATTAACCACAGTCCTTGTTCTGTATGAGTACCCTGCCTCCTCCGTTTCCCCACGACGTTGCATCCCAGCCTGTCTGCGACTTGACAGACCGTAACTGTAAATTTTCGAAGTGTTGCTTACTGTTCTGCTACACTGACTCACTGGTCTTTTAAATACTCTTCTCATTTATTATCCACAAATATGCGAATATAAAATGCTGATTATTCATTATACATCTGATACGTACACTACTTCTTTTCGTGGTGATAAAGAGAAAGGAGACACATAGAGGCTCAGATCTTCTACACTTTAAATATTAATATTTTAAAGTAATAACTAAATATTAATATTTTATGATATATATATATATATATATATATATATAATTAATAATTAAATATTAATATTTTATGACTACGGTACTGCTACTAGATAACGAAATTCTTGGCTCATTCTTCAAGGTACATTCCACCGCTTCTTATCTCTTATTTTGCCTTTGGATTGTACACACATACGAATAGTAAATACTACACGAAACCTACGTTGTGACGGTTAGGCCAGGATATAATCTGGCTTTTCCCGAAAGACAAATTGGTAAATTAGGAACTAAACGTAGTGTCACTCTATCAGTGAGTAAAAGAGATAATACTTCGTACAACCGCCGAACCAACATAAGTGATACTGCAGTGGACAGCATCGTTTGACACGCATAGGAATCTCTACAATTAATTCGGCCTAAGTAGATTCTACAGTCTCCTGTTAATATTTTATGCACAAAACACGTATCTAATGAAAGGACAGATATTTTTATTGTCCAATGTCATGTCTGCTTCTCTTAACTCGAAAAATAGTTACCACTACGCCTCAATACTCTGTCGTTAAATGTTTACTCAAGTTGGAAATACTATGAGACTTCACGTCAACCTCTATGAGTAACGTCGCAGTCCTATTCAGTGTACTGCCGTCCAACATGGATGTAGCCGATTAAAATCTTGATGGTATAGGAACTTTGACCACCAGAATTTATCTGGCAAGGGGACACATGGATCCGCCAGTCTCTTAAAGTAAATACGGTCTTATGAAATGAAGATAAAAGGGCACTGTTCATAATCTGTCTGTGAAATGCGGATGATTGGCATAGCAGGGATATGGCAGTACCAGACTTCACCATCTCCCTTTGCTATCAAGAACGTAAACACAACTCTGTTTTCTGTATCGAGGGCAAGGTCGCTCTGAAATGGGTAATTTGGAATTAAGGGCGCTTGAGGGGCGTACAGTTAGGATATAGCTTCCCGCCCGTGTCTTTCCGCATTCCTTCTCCGAAAAGGAGGAATGTTGCTGCTCCATTTCCTCTTCTTCCGAGCACGCAAAAAGTCGCATCTACTTCACACCGCCGGCCGGTGTGGCCGTGCGGTTCTAAGCGCTTCAGTTTGGAACCGCGTGACCGCTACGGTCGCAGGTTCGAATCCTGCCTCGGGCATGGATGTGTGTGATGTCCTTAGGTTAGTTCGGTTTAAGTAGTTCTAAGTTCTAGGGGACTGATGACCTCAGTAGTTAAGTCCCATAGTGCTCAGAGCCATTTGAACCATTTTTTTTTTAACTTCACTCTGAAGCACAACACTTTACGGCGCTATCCCTTAGGTCCAAGGACGCGGTAGTATTGGTCGGTGTGTACTCGCACCCGCCACGGGCAGGTATGGTAGAAAGGTAGGTTAAGGCGTAGAACTTAACACACGATGTGCAAAAATGTGCATTAAACGACATAATTTTCAGTTAGATCACAGCAGAACTCTTCGGGTTCTCTCAGTCAACCGTACCACATGATACACGCTCTCGGTTCGCGAGGGCGAGTGATTTACGAGCAGGCTTCACACGAACGCCTCTCCAGGTGTACCACTTTCATAACCCTGCAGAGTACGGAATGCCGGCCACCTTCCGGCCACAGGAACGGTGTGACAACCCACAAGAAGGCGTGCAGGGGGCGCGCGCAGCGGACGCCGGCCGGGCAGCGCGCGTTTACCTGTGGTGACGGTCATGGCCGCGGTGAGCGCCGCCGCGCTGAGGCGCTGCGGGGTCCGGGTGGGTCTCGCGGTGACTGCCGGCCGCCGCGACGCCTCGCGCTCCGCCAGCCTCGGGCTAAAAGCGTCGCGTGTCGGGCGGCGCGCGCCGCGGCGTGGCGCCGGCCCGCGCATGCGCGCCGCCGCGACGCCGGACGCCGCCCGCGTGACTCACGGCGCGCCGCCAGCTCCTCTCGCGCGCCGCTCGTGGTTCGCGGTCGCTGCTCCACGCTCCGCGGTCCCTGGCACCGGCCTAGGATCAAGGAAAACCTGCCCGCCACGACAGGACCGTCAGTGCCACTCGCTCGTGTCGACACCCCCGAGCGTCTCCCGTCTCAGACTGCGTCCCTCCTGAAATCGAAAGTAACTAAAATCGCTCCAGAGAGAAAACGACACTGGATCTGATAGGATGAAAATACAGATTCTACATAGACTACACTGAGGTTCAAATGGTTCAAATGGCTCTGAGCACTATGGGACTCAACTGCTGAGGTCACTAGTCCCCTAGAACTTAGCACTAGTTAAACCTAACTAACCTAAGGACATCACAAACATCCATGCCCGAGGCAGGATTCGAACCTGCGACCGTAGCGGTCTTGCGGTTCCAGACTGCAGCGCCTTTAACCGCACGGCCACTTCGGCCGGCTGTACTGAGGTGACAAAAGTTTCAAAAAATGCTTCAAATGGTTCTGAGCACTATGGGACTCAACATCTTAGGTCATCAGTCGCCTAGAACTTAGAACTAATTAAACCTAACTAACCTAAGGACATCACACACACCCATGCCCGAGGCAGGATTCGAACCTGCGACCGTAGCAGTCCCGCGGTTCCGGACTGCAGCGCCAGAACCGCTAGACCACCGCGGCCGGCTGACAAAAGTCATAGGAACTACATCTACATCTACATTTAAGTTTCACAAGCTCCTACATCGTCGCCAGAAAACACGGTGACCCGTATATGTAATAAGTTTCCTTTAATTTACGTCTATGGTCACAATCTTTTTGTTTAACAGATTACCGTTTTCGGTCTTTAATGACCATCATGTTGTAAGGTGTCAAGCAAATCCAACACCTTCCATGAAAACCCTGACATGAAAGCAATTCCGACAGTCTGTCACATAGCTCCGAATAAATCATGACATTAACCAAAGTAATACGATCAACGAGTGAGCAAACGGAATACCACAGACTAACACAAGAATGCCTAAATGCATGTCATACCTTCCCATCGTGAAACAGACGCAGTTCCGAGGGCAGAAACGAGAACAGAAGCCGAGAGCAGGATCGTGTAGGCTAGCAGGCCTTACGATAAGCGATGGACACCCACGTCGCCAGCCGACCGCCAAAACCATCCCCCAGCCCATGTTAAGAGATAGAGCCCTCCAGAAGAACAGTACAGATCTTATCATAACACTAAAAGGGCCACACCATCTGCAAGTTTTAGCGTGAGACTCTTTCGTGTCTCTGTTACATAGCAAACATTAAAAACATTGCCCCACCACGAGAAGTATAACGTTTCTCATTGAATAGACAGAAGTTATGTACGTGGAGCTTAAGGTTAACATTGAGACCCTGATTGGTCAGTTGAAAACACAGCAAGATAGCTTTTCTAAAACCAACTTCGGTAAACTGTATAACGAGAAGTTAGGAAGAGTTGCTTCCGAGACGGCGAGCTGTGTGGAGCTGTGCCGCCCGCCGCCCCCTGATGCTGCCGTCAAGGTAATGAACGCACGCGATGCCGTGTAACATCGCATAATGCTTCACTTAGAACTGCAGAAGTCTCATCTGTTACACCCCCGTTTTGCGTAATGCTAGTGTCGATCGTCAATTAAAGCTCGTGGTATTCACATTTGCTACGTAAGTTAAAATCTGAAACGCAATTATTTTTGTGTTATATAATTATTGAGAAGCCACATCAGCCACTGTAATTTATGACAAGTTCAATAAGTAATTAAAGATAATTGAAGGTCACTGTAGACCATTGTGATAGTTTTCTCTCTTATGAAACTTAACTTAAACCTAGATTATAGATGTGATATGGCATAGGTCATCCTCCGATCCATTGTAGAAATTGGAAACCCATTCAGGGAATATTCGTTCACATTTTTGTTGAACGCAGTAGGTTTTTATCATCCTGTATTAAAACATTTCGTTTTATCAATAGTACAATGTATAAAGAATGTTTTGTGAGTAGACTAAAATTTCCAATAGTAAACTTAACTGCTTTTTCGACGTTATTTTACCAATTACTAAAAATAGGAAAGACTTGAACCCCTTCCACTAAGTTTAGTTAGTATTAAGATTCTTTTACAGGAAGTGCAGTGTGTAGGGAAGCAGCCTACTCACGCCGTATAAAATTCACATCAGTCTTTCCACTGTGTGCCAGCCAGTCCGCTGTAACTAGCTCTGACGTCATAAATGTTGCGCAATACTTTAAAAATCAAGTAAATAACCTGAAACGTTTCTAGCATGTCAGGAGTAACACTAAATCAATATGTGTTGAATATCAGTTCAATAACTTTAACCATTTTCGAAATTTGGACGTTTTTGTGTAAAAATCATTGGCGCAACAGAAAAGAGCTAGAAACTTAAAAATTTATATTTACATTCCTTTTTCATAATAATTTAATAGAAACAGTATTCTGGATCTCACAAATTAAAATTTTAGTTGAAATTCATGATTTTCTGGTTTTTGTCTTAAAAATTAAGGAAGCAAGATAGATTAAGTAGGCGAATAAATAAAGCTAGGATGTTTAAATTTAAGTAGAAGGGAGATCCGCTATAATCATAAAGATGTGAGAAGTTTCAACTGAATAACTATAAAACTATAGCGACTGCGCTTGTTGTGAGTGGACTCAAGGATAATTGGCCGGTGTCTGTAAACAGCTACAGGTTTCAGGCCGCTGGCCCGAGTTGCAGCGACATCGGGGCGGCAGTGGCGAGCTCTGCGACAGCTTTGTTGCTCTTGGAATCCTCCAGTAACGCCAATGCTACTAAGTCTTCTGATACGTAACATCAGACCGCCTTAGCAATAGTAACGAGTTGCTACCCAGTGTTGGAAACCCTCCTGAGCCAGCGCTGGACATCTCTCATCTTAGACCAGTGGACGAATTCCTGTCCAGTTTAGTCAAGTGCAGAGGGCGTGCTAGGCGTTGGGAATTCCTACGTAAAGAGGAAATGAAAGGAAGATTGGGTTTAACATCCTGTGGACATAGAGGTCTTCGGAGACAGAGCACAACATGGGATTGTGTCAAGGATGGGAAATAAAATCGATCAAGCGCTTTCAAAGTAACCATCCTAGCACTAAAGCAGGTAACGGAGCCCCTCATGGCAGCAACATGCAGGACGGAAAGAATGCCACTGTGCACTCAGTATTTCTGCTGGGGGTCCCATCCGATACTTGTAGGAGGTTCTCCTGGCGGTCGTCGAGTGCACTGGATGCAATCAGCAACAAACAGTGGCACAGTCGACACGAATGATGCCTGCCACTTGAGTTCTGGTGCCATTCTCGGTTCCTTTTGCCGGACGGCTGTTTCGGTGAAGGTAACTGGCATCGCATATAGGGTGCAGGCTAAACTGCTTGTTTGGTAGCCTCAGGGTCGATCGCGGTTCTCTTGTTTGGAGCAGAGTTTAAGGTCTAAACCAGACACTCAGACGACTCGGCGGTGAATTTCTCGTCCTCCGCTGTCGGGTAGACAGTTGTAGGGTTCCCTTACTAGGCCACACCTGCACTATGTGCTGGAAGCGATTATGGGGGTAGCGGAGTACGCTTGGCAAACACATGGAGTTTTTTATGTTATAGAAACCCATCCTTGGTATAAGAGACAGATTGGCTGCCAAACGTGAAGTTACTTCATCCACAATGATTTCAGAGAATGCTTGACCTCACAGATTCCCTACAGAAAAGATTGATATCAGTAAATTTCTGGGGAATCAAAAGACAGGTCCCAGAATTAGTAGGGGAGATAGGGACATGTTGCAACAAAAATCAGTTATTAATTTTTATTATTCTTTTTGTTATAAACTAAATTTGAAAATTGTAGTGAGAAACTACATACTTTTACTCATAGGAGTCACAAATAAAATTTCCGATTAGACCATTAGAATGGCTACAATAAGGTTTAGAGGAAAGGTTGACACGTGTTCAATTTACTCCACCAACGGGGCACGTTGCAGCATACCAAAGTTTGACTGAATAGAGCTTACTCAGTTTGAAATATCTCACATAATTATCTTAATTGCGTCCACAGACTGCACACACGTAGAATGGATCTTTATTCACACATGACCAATGAGACCACAATTTGCACTTAGTACACTGCGTCCATTCCTCTCCCGTTCTGTAAACATCATCACAGGTCAAACAATTCTTTTCTTCTTTTTCTTCGGAAGGTGGATAAAACTGCAATTTTATTTTGCTGCTAGTTGTTGCTTCCTTCTCTCCTTTTTTTCCTCTTTCCACTCTTTGGTCCCATCTTGTGATCTCTCTCCTCCATTTCTTTTTCTAGAGCCTGTTTTTCGGTTGTGTGTGTTAAGATAGCATACTTCCTCTTCTTTCTTCCACGGCTGCTCTCTTTCCTTGGCCCAGCTTAAGGGAAAGGACGAATGTGTTCAGGGGAAAAATGTTTCTCTGCTGAAGTTCCTGGAACAGAACTGACAACATTCGCCACATTCTCGGAGTTAGCCAGAGGATCTGAAAGTTTCTCTTCTGGAACTGGACCATCGGTCACAAAAGATGCAGCAAAGTCACTTTCTTGGAATTTGCCTGTGCCTGTTGCTGAGAATCCTGAAGTGATGTTTGCTGGTGTGAAAGTGGTGAGAAGTCTTTGTTTGTAATGGAAGGCATTTCCTGGATTTGTTTTCAACCAGGAATCAGTTCCCCTGGAGCACAACTTCTTGAAAGGACCGTAAACGCTTACATCAAGGGGCCGTAATTTGTGAGATCAGTAAGTAGGAAAAGATAGATGCACTACACCACTGTTCTTACATTTATTAAGAGGTTCTATACTGAAGTGGGACGAATGGTTGTCCAGCAGTAGTAGGACAGGAGTTTCTTTTATTGATCTGTTTTTCGTAATAAAATTGTCGAGAAATGTTACAAAAGATTGCTCCAACATCCATCCACAACCTGTGACATCAGCAATGCATCCACTGGGCCCGTCACGGATAAAATAATCTTTAAAATTTTTTCTTGGGAAATTAATCATGGGTGGAATCAATGTCCCTTGTGCACATATAGCAGCTTCTACTGTTACCAATTTTCCCCATTCAGCAGAGCTCACAATTCCAACTTGTTTGACACGTTTGTGCGCAACTGTCATTTTTAGCTTCAACACTGTAGCTACATCGATTTCGTCCATATTCCAAATTCTGGAAGGGGGAAGAGGGTGCTGAGAGTAAACATCTCCTAACTTTTGGAAAAACTCCCCAACATTTTTTCTATTACATGCTGTCATTCTTCCCAGACTTGTGCTTTCAAGTGTCTGAGGGAAAGGTCATTGTTTCTCTCCAAAAATCCTTAAAGCCAATCGGCCCCAGCTATTTCAATTTGTTCCCAAGATGATGGCATTTTCAAGTTAAAGTATTTTATCCAAAGATACCCCAGTTTTCGTAATTCCTATTTGGTCAACCCGAACATAATTTTGCTGGATCTCAGAATATAATCCCTCAACATTTTTTCCTGACTGTCTGAAAACACTTTCATGTGTTCAGGATACCCACAAGTAACGTTTCCATCTGCTTCTTTTTTCTTTTTGATGTATCAAGAGAGGGTACAGTAGCAAATATTAAATTCTTTCGCAATTTTTCTAATAGAAAACATCTCGCGCCGACTCTGGCCATCACAGTGAGGATACCACGCAGTTGAAAGTCCTCCACACGATGGCAGCACCTGATACGATACTTCACGAAAAATGCCGATGTTGCAATTTACCCCTGTTGCAACATGCGCCTCTCTCCCCTATCCTCATTGAGCCGTATAATGCTCAGATAGTATAAGAAACGGAAAGTCGGTTAAAACGAGAAGTGAATTCGTTAAAACGAGAAGTGAACAGCGATTAAGTTCAGATTGGAACATTTACCGTAAGTACAGATTAGCTGTCAATGACGGCGGCGTATTTATCACAGTAAAGAATTTTAATCACAATTTCTGAATGTGAATTAATCTGGGTAAGTTAAGCATCAAAAGTCGGTCAGAAATGGTGATCGGATCCTTTTATAGACCGCCAGAGTCTGGAGCTGTTGTGGTGGAGCGCTTCAGAGGGAACTTGCAGAATATCGTTAGTAATTTTAGAGATCATGCCGTTCTAACATGGGGTGACTTCAGTGTACCATTTGTAGACTGGAAGAGTCATACCAACAAAACTGATGCCAAAGACAGTGATTCGTGTGACTTTTTCTGAATGTTTTGTCCGAAAATTACTTCGAGCAGGTAATTAGAGAACCAGCCGATGAAGACAACGTCTTAAACCTCCTAGAATTAACCAGACATGAACTTATCGAATCAGTTAACGTAGAGGAAGGTATCAGTGGTCATGAGGCTGTGGTAGGAACGGTAGGAACTATGGTCACGGGTTTAACAATGAATGTTAAGAAAGGTTGGAAAACATTTTTGCTTAGCAAGAGTGACAGGATACAAATTGCATTGTATCTGAGTAGTCAACATAAAAAATTCAGTGCTGAGGACGAAGAATATTGAAAAGGATCTTTCAATATGCCTGAGACAAGTATTTTTCAAACAAGGTCTTAATGGATCGGAAAGACCCACTGTGGTTCAACAGCCATGCTAAAAAACTGCTACGTAAACAAAGAGAGCTTCATCATAGATTCAAGAGAAACCTGAAACCTAGCTGAGAAACTAAAGCTGAACGAATCGAAAATGAGCTTAAGGAGAGCAATGAGGGAAATGTTCAATGACTTTGAAGTAAAATTTTGTCAAGCGATCCGCGCAAAAACCCTAAGAGGTTTTGGACTCACGTGAAATCAGTAAGCCGTTCGAAATCGTCTATCCATTCACTCAATGACTATACTTGCAGTGAAACTGAATATTAACAGAGAGAAGGGCGAAATACTGAATTCGGTCTTCGGAAGTTATTGCACAACAAAGGTGGTAACACACCATCCTTTCAATCATCGCACGAACTTCGAAACAGCAGATACTGAGAAAAGCAACTACAATCATTTATTTGTGGAAAGGCATCACATCAGATGCAACAAGAGATGCATAGCGACTAGAAATAAGCGCAAAACTATGACGTTTCAGAAAGCGAAAATCTCCTTAATAAAAATGAACATGTATTGTGCAAACAGAGGTCATGCGAAACTCAGCTCGCCCTGTTCCACCATGAGATCCACAGTGCAGTAGACAACGGCGCACAGGTTGATGCCGTATTCCTTAACTTCATGGAGGCACTTTACACCGTTCCGCACCGCCGTTTAGTGAAATAAAAAATACGAGCTTACTGAGTATCGAACCACATTTGCGATTGGATTCAAGAGTTCCTTACAGACCTCATATGTCTCTAATTTTATACATTTATTTCCAGTAGAACTAACTTTTACATTTGTGTGCAGTGAAACTGCCATGAAGTAATGACTTTTATATTTTGTGAACTGAATTACATTTCCTACCTCACTTTTTTTAAACTAATGTTCTATATACACACTTAACGCGTATCTCGATCTTTTAGACTTTTATCTATATCTTCCTGTCTCCCTGAAATTCGCTATTAAGTGCCTGGCAGGGTGTTCATTGAACCACCTTCAAGCTATTTGTCTACCGTTCAACTCTCGAAGATCGCGTGGGAAAAACGAACACTAAATCTTTTCGTGCGTGCTGATTTCTCTTACTATTTCAGAATGGTCATTTCTCCTGATGTAAGGATACCTTCGCATTCTGAGGAGAACGTTCGTGAGAAATTTCATGAAAACATCCTGTCGCAAGAAAAAATTACTGCCATCCTATTTTGTGCCTCATTTCCGCGGTACTCTCTCCCCTGTTTCGCTATAATACAAAACGAACAGCAGTTTTTTGGACTTTTTCGATGTCCCCCGTCAAACCTACCAGACGTGCACACCGCACAGGAACACTCCTGAAGACGATGGACAAGCGTAGTGTAAGCAGTCTCTTTGGTAGACCTGTTGCATCTTCTAAGTGTTCTGCCAATAAATCGCGGTCTTTGGTTAGCTTTCCCAACAATACTATCTATGTGTTCGTTCCATTTTAAGTTGCTCGTAATTGTAATCCTTCAGTAATTAGTTGAATTCACAGCCTTTAGGTTTGTGTGATAATTTTACAACCGAAATTTAGCGAATTGCTTTTATTACTCATGTGGATGACTTTACACTTAGCATTATTTAGAGACAACTGCCACTTTTCGCAAATTAGATATCGTGTCTAAATCGTTTTGCAGTTTGGTTTGATCATCTGATGACTTTTCTATACGGTAAATGACAGCATCATCTGCAAACAGTAAAAGAGGGCTGTTCAGATTGTCTCATGAATCGTTTATGTAGATCAGGAACGGCAGAGGGCATATAATACTTCCTTGGGGAACGTCAGATATCACATCTGCTTTGTTGGATGACTGTATGTCAATTACTACGAACTGTGACGTTTCTGCTAGGAAATAAAGAATCCAGTCGCTCAATTGAGATGGTATTCCATAGCAACGCAATTTCACTAGATGTCACTTCTGGAGAACGCTGTCAAAAGCCTGCTGAAAATCTAGAAACAAGGAATCATTTTGAGATCCCTTGTCAACAGCACACATAATAATGTGTGAATTAAGAGCTATTTGTTTTCACAAGAACGATATTTTTTGAACCAGTGCTGACTGTTTGTTAATAAATAGTAATTTATAGTGTTCGAAAACAATATATGATCCAAAATATTACTGTAAATGGACGTTAGAGATATGATTTTGTAATTCAACAAATTACTCCTGTTTCTTTTCTTGAGTATTAGTTGGACCTGTGCAACTTACCAGTCTTTAGGTACAGATCTTCCGTCGAGCGATTGGTTGCTTTTGATTGCTAAGTATGGACCTATAGTATGTGGCGAAATAAATAAAAAAACATTTGATTTTATTGTGTTTTCTAACTTTAGAATTTTTGAAAGCCTTTTTTACGGATTGTATTGACCGGCTTGAATGCGGACAAATACAGTGCTGCGTGAAATATGCCTGTAATATAATTTACCATTCCGATTAATTACATTTTGAATTCTACGTCATTGTTGATTTAATCAGAGTTCTCACCTTAGACGTAGAATTAGTCCTTCTGCCACAATATTAATTCATCAGTCGCCATCGAAGTCATTCTCTTTGTTGACCGCGTGTATCTTCCTAAGTCGGCATCGGTTCACTTCACGAAGACGGTGGAAACCAAGAAATACAATGCTACGTTGCTTTAAATAATTTTCGTAACACTTCGATACTTCTCACTATTTTTTATTCACAAGACAATAAGACTTGCTCTGCTCGTCGCACAAACCATAATTACTAACAATATGGCTGCCTTTCCGCAGACACCAAAAATTACGTCCATCCTCCACGGGGCAAGAATCAAAAGTGTCCCTTAGCTCCTTGGAGTATGAAACAAAAGAGAATCCAGTGTGAACATTACAAAGATTATAACCTACATGCCTCTCAATTTAATCTTTGGCGCAGCTTTTAAGGTATTGTATGTCTCTGCGTCGGAATGTGTCATTACAAGTATCAGCATGCTTTCAAAGGAACTTAACTGGTATATGGTCTGGACCAGAGAACTTGCGTTTATTAAGTAATTTAACCTTTTTCATTACACACAGGATCTTTACTTCTAAATTACTTACGTTGGAATTTGTGCTTGATTCAAATTCTGGAACATTTACTTCGTCTTCTTTGGAGAAAGAACACATCTTCCACCGCTGTTGCGCGCTGAAGGGATTGAATGTGTTTTCGGCTCGTGTAGTTTACATACAGCTTGAATTGCTTCGTATTTTCTGCCAGATTTCGAGACAGAGTTTCGTTGTGGAGATTATTAAAAGCATCTCACATTGAAGTCCGTCCTAAACTTCGAGCTGCAGCTTCAGCTTCAGCCACTGAAACGCTTCAGTTGGCAGAGATTGTTTGTGGCATGCCTGTATAAATTGTTCACATCCAGGAGTAGGATGTAACTCAAGTCGTCGATTTAAGGGACTGGTAGTTCTTCCATGTTATCATGTTGTGTCTCCATTGTAAGGTGGTACACTGAAGGCTGTGTGTGATGTTTGCATACCCTATGCCCATCTTGCTTTAGGTGCACACATATTATGATTTCCTCAACAAGAAAGTCAGCTAGTTGTCCCTCATGGTCTACAATAAGGAGCTCTAGGTGGTCTAATGTCTGGACCGTCACTGGGAGTACATGACATTGGTGGGCATCTCAACGATCTAATATCCAGGGCCAATAGTAGGGGAGAATCCGTAGGCTGTGTGAATCAATTTGTTGTTGAGATACGCGTTCATTGCGATATTACACTTGATGTGAACTGAACTGACTTCTGAATTGCTTGTGGAAGTTGCAAAACTTGACTTCCCGATAAACCTATCAGTGGCCTACTGAACCTTTCCACCTGAAGCCCATTGTCGCCGGTGTCGTGCTTATTTCGAATTAAGTTTAATGCTATTTGCACATAATCCAGCCCCTTTTACAGACTGTTTTAAAAATTGTTTTAATCATCGATATCATATACACCATGTGTTGTACCCACAACATCTTTTTAACCATCAAGTTCTAAATGTAGTTTATTATTTGTATTGTTGATATTAGGAATGATGTTGTATATATGTGATACTCCAATCGCCCTTGCTTAAATCGTTTGGTGGAAAGTAATATACACATAAAACTGGTAATCGCTCCTTTAAAGGCAATGTGTATGACATCACATCTAAACCTCAACAGGCGCAGTAACGTTCATCACGCGTGTTTGTATGCAGTCATCAGGGGTAACATCAGGCAAAAATGTCCACAAAAGTATGTACTGAAGCTTGGGAACATCGAAAATTGTAGAAAATATGGTTGTTGGTAAAGTAGAGGTGCAGTTTCTCTGGTGGGTGTATGTCTCTGAACGAATCAAAGTTGTAGACATTGTAACAGTTTTGTAACACAGTGAATTCCAGTCGTCCTGTATCATCGAAATATGCAGTCCGACATTGTTTACATTTCCACATAGTCTTCAGTAATATATTCTGCATAAACACGCCACGAAATATTGTAATGTTGAACTTTTTGACGAGTTTAAGCAGACCTTTAATAATTGTAAGTGGTCTGTTGGATAGTATAGCCAGGAGTTTCTTTCTTTTTATGAACTGTCGAAGTTTTTTCCTGTGTCGTTATACATACAACACTTCCCTGATAGCCAGAGATTCCATCATCCTACTGAGTCTTCTTGACTCATAAAGCTGTTACTAGGCAAATTTTGCATTTTTCACTGTTCAGGCAATGGCTACTGCCTCTCTGTCTAAAGAGCCAGTCACTGAAAGGCCACCAGTGCACGAATTAGGGATGGAATAATTCCACTAGGTGTCTTAGATACCGGTAGAACTCGAGTTGCTTTAATGAACCCTCTTCTTCTTACTCTTTCCATTCCAGGGAATTTTTAGCTGCTGACCCTGCTGTATGGACAGAATTTTTTAGACATCATTGGGTTTCTTCCATATAGTGTATGGACAGGTGGCAGTCATAACTTTTCAGAAATTTACTCCCAAACCCAATTTAAGTTTGGTGTTCATTTTTTTATCAACTGATAATGCTGCAATATGCTGCCCTTCACCGGTGGCTTTTCTTGCATGTATTTCCCTGGCTTTGTCTACTAAAATTCGATCTGCAGCATGACCTGCTAAACATTTGTTTGCAGTGTATGCGATGTCATGTCTCTTGCAAGCCTCATACAACAGATTAATACCTCACCACCATGTAATGGCTGTTTTTGAGGCTGTGATCCAGGCTCACGGTAGTTATATGTAGGAAAATGTAAACCACAGGTAGTTCGCCTAGGACACTACCACTTTCTTTGCTGATGCACTTCCTACCACTCATGTCACACTATTAAACAGTCTGAGGTTTGGGGGTCCTGTTATGTACCAAATGACTCACATCCACAAAGCTGCTGTGTGATGATGGGAAACTAAACGACTTAACTAAGGACTTACCCCGATGCCTTAATGACGTGCTCTATGAAAATCACAGTTGGTTCAGATCTACTCCGTAATTACTCCCTGTAAAAGCTTCCAGAACTTGTTTCACCTTTGCCATTCTTTTGAAGTTGACCATTTCAGATAGTAAGAGTTCTCAGAAGCTGTATTATACTGTGAAATATTTACAAAATAACTTACGTTAAATTTCTTTTTGCGAGGGTCCACTAGTTTAATATGATTGTGCACTGCGTTTAGAAGTTCATTATCACGAACATCAATTACTTTCACCTTTATTGCGTGACATATAGTTCATTTATACAACCTAATTATATGGCAGATATATCCAGCCTTTTATATGATCATCAAAGGTTAAAATGCATCCACATATGGTTTTTTATCGCCTTTTCAAACAGTACTCGCTTTCATGTGGGACTATGTTGAGCTCTGGTTTATTCCATACCGCTCCATTACCGCCTTGAAATACCTATCATAAAACTCGCCTCCATCATATGTTTGAAGGTTGCCTGGACAGCAGTTTGTCCCTGTCTACTACAATTGTTCAAACACCTAAGCAACTGCCTTTTCCATTTTGGTTTTCCTGGTAATGATTAGCGAATTTTGAATACGTATCAATAACCATTAAAGTGTATTTGACACCTTTATTTATTCATGAATAGTGCTCCACATCTACAAGATCTGCTTGCCATAAGTCATTCAAGCCTCATATTATAACACGTCTACATGGGAATGTTTTGCATACCAGTTCCGCAGTTTTCGAAAAATTGCCTCCACAATTGTTCAGTACTGTGTTTTTCTATAAGCTCAAAAATGACTGATATGTTTTTATTAATATGAGCTGTATTACCAGCAGTGGACGATGGGTGAGCTGATAATTCACTTTTTATGTTGAATGTCGATATCTTCACTAGCACTATTCGTGCATCTAATATCGGTTCAGTAATGTGTTTGTATTTCACAATGCTTGAACTTTTTCACCCTCTGTTTGCTTTCTTATGTACATTAATCAGATGTAGTATGTCACTACACTTTTCTAGATCTTTCGGTAAATAATGCTCACATTTTGAAGTCCTTAGGAACATTTGATTCAGTAAAGTTGGTGTTCGATCAAAGTCTCTACCATCAACCTATACTGCGAGCTCCATTAAACTTTTAGATTGCATGTGCAGTTTTTCCCTGCTGACTAAAAATATTTTATTTATCTTAGCATCGCTGTGACGGTACATGAACTCGGCAACTGCATCCTCTTCTTCTTTTTTCACCTTCAAGAGTCATTTAAGCGATTCAGTAACCAGTTTGAAAGTTTCTCTGATACATTGATCTCATTCCAAATGTTGTAATCTTATCAAAATTCATGTCCATTGAATGGCCTTTCGTGCCTTGAAGGCTTTATGTTTTGTCAGTGTGCTGTTGCACACTAAAGTCATTTTGTAATGGTGTACAACTTTCATACCTTCATGGGAATTTGTAATATATATAAAAAATTTCAGTGTATTTAACCTTCGCTTTAAATTTTTCAATTGATTTCAAAACGTCTCTGATATCGCTGATATCTATAGCCTATACTATTTTCCCAACTTGATAGACATTTGCATTTAGCTTATTAAGTCTTTGCGTGATCGTGCAAACAATCTAGTATGGGTTTTGAGAAGTGAGAACTTCATTGAACGTTTGAATATCCATATCATGAAGTCGTGCTATCGCTCATCATTGCAATATTCACAGAATGAGTTTTCAGAACTTCATCGATCATTTGAATTTCTGTAGAATGATGTTTAAGACTTTCATTTATTGTTTCAGTTTATACATTCATATACGAATAAATCTTGTGCTTATGTGCCCCTCCTCTCAGGCTGAGTGCCTGACATGCATGCAAATTTCTCTGTGGTATATGATATACTGACTCAGTTACATAGTGGTACACTAGCTTTTAATCTGAAACTCTTCAAAGTTTCGTTTATATTGCACATCATTCAATTTCCTTGTTTTACCGATAACCAAAAAACTACCACGTGTGATTCCAGCAGTCTCTGCATATGATTACAAATTCATTGAATAATATATCACTTTCTACATGTATTTGATAAATGTTTTTAGATTCTCATTGTCACGTTTGAAAACTATAATAAGATTTACATTATCCCTTGCCAACTGCTTTGCAATCACAAATTATGTTTTCTTCATTTGTGTGGCCATATTGTCCGTAGCTTTACAGTTCTTGTCGTTGCAGCTACAAAAATGTGGTTTTTTTCACCAGACAAGTTTTACTTTAATGAGGTAAAGACCACTGAAGATGCTTTATCTCAATAAAGCGAAACGCGTTCAGAAATGGTTCATGGCTCTGAGCACTATGGGACTTAACATCTGAGGTCATCAGTCCCCTAGAACTTAGAACTACTTAAACCTAACTAACCTAAGGACATCAGACACACCCATGCCCGAGGCAGGATTCGAACCTGTGACCGCAGTGGCCGCGCGGTTCCAGACTGAAGCGCCTAGAACCGCTCGTCCACCACAGCCGGTCTCGAAACGCGTCTGGTGAAAAACACATTTTCGTAGTTGCAATGACAGAACAAAAATTGCCTCAAGTATAACTTATGTTTAACTCCAATAAAAGACGTCAACCACCACATGTTGACTGAAACACACATATTTCGTTATTTGGTACTGGATTTCTGTCGCAAAATCATTAGTTATGAAGACAGTGTTTTGCTTCTCTCTCTCCAGTGGCGGGATATCCCTGCTTTTGCTGAATCTAGTGTATGTTACTCAGTCGATGCTTCGCAATATTTTCTGCAATAGCTGGTGTCTGGTCTGAAATAATGTTTCTGAAAACACATACACATGCTCCAAGTGGATCCCATCTGGATGTGTTGGCAGTGGCTATTAACATTTGTATTGTCACAGTCAGATGGATCTACAATAATTGCTTGTATTTTATAAGAAACTAGTGTTGTAGTGCAGGACCAGTCGGTAACTTCAAAGTCCTTGTGACAAGGGTGTTTCACCCACTTGGACATTGCGATGACTATACACTAACATGACCTTACAATGATTTTGTAGGAAGAAAAAAAGACAAACACGTACGACTTACTCTTTTTTATTTCTAAATTTTATTTTGGCTAAATGGTTCAAATGGCTCTCAGCACTATGGAACTTAACTGCTATGGTCATCAGTCCCCTAGAACTTAGAACTACTTAAACCTAACTAACCTAAGGACATCACACACATCCATGCCCGAGGCAGGATTCGAACCTGCGACCGCAGTGGTCGCGCGGTTCCAGATTGAAGCGCCTGAAACCGTTCGGCCACTCCGGCCGGCTAAATTTTATTTTAAATTATATCATAGATGTCCTTTTGTTGTAGAAAAGTAGAACATATTCTGAGCTCCAACATAATGAAATATCTCAAACGGAAAGACCTCCATGTGAACTAGCATCTTCTGAAAACTGTTTCGCTTAGTACCACCCCAGTGTTTGTTAAGAAAAGTGGAATCGTACAGGGGATCAAGTGAAATATGTGACTGGCTTGAGCATTTCTTGCTTGGGATTGAGAGTCATCGACAGAAGTATCTACATTTACATCAATACACCTCACAGTGTTTGGTAGGAGGTACTTCTGGTGCCACTATGATAGCCACTTCACTGTTCCATTCATGAACGGCATTTGGGAAGAATGACAGTCGGTACATCTGCGTATTATGTCTCCAATTATCTCGTTGTGGTAATTTCACGAGACGTATATGGGAGGAAGTACTATGTCGCCTGACTCTTCCAGAAACGAATTCTCTCGGAAGTAAACCACTCTGCGATGATAGCGCCTCTCTTGTAGCGCCTGCCTCTGGCACTTGTTGAGAGTTGCTGTAATGTGCTCAGGCCGACTAAATGAGGTGTCACGAAATGCATTCCTCTTAATTGGATCTTCCGTAGATCTTCTATTGGTCATATGTGGTAAGGATCACAGAATTATGAGCAATACTACATATTTTGTCGTACAAGTGTCTTTTAAGCTGCATCATTTGTGGATGAGTTACGTTGCCTTAACGTTCTTCATTTGATTGTCAATCTAGCAGCGGCTTCTCTATTTGTTTTGTGTCGCCATTCCACTTGTTCTGGTTTTTATGGTAGTACTTTTTCCAGCAATTTGTCATAAATGTCGTGGTTGTTGAGTAGTGAAAAACTCTTACGCTATTTGATACAATGACGGCTGAGTGAAACTGAACGTACTCAGACAGTTCTCTCTTTACCTATTCTGATCATCACGAAACTGACACACAATACTTTTTTTAGCGCAACGCAATCTGGCTTTCAATAATTCCTGGAAAAGAATGGCCGTTAATAACAATAACCTATACCTTTCATGAATCACTTACCTCACAAAAGTCTTCGTTACTCGAACTACTGCAATACAGCGAGCGCCAATACTGCCAACTAAATAAAAGATTCTAACTAGTGACGGCACTAACTACTGATAGGCATAGTTAGCAAATGAAAGATTTTGATAGAGAACAAAACAAGGTATTTACCTTAATAATATTCAAAAGTCATCATATATGTCTATCAATTCACAACATCCATCTTTACAAATTTCCTTTTTCTGGCGGACACACGTCCAGATCGTCCGCTTATAGCAACCTCTCAAAACTCTGGCATCTCTCTCTCCGCATCCACCACTGCTGGCGGCTCACCTCCAACTGCACAACGCTACGCGCTGTTCACTTCCAACTGCCCAACACTACACAAGCGAATATTTCAACAATGAGTCCAACCAGGCACAGACTGCACACAGCGCTGTCAGTGATTTTCATACAGAGCGCTACGTAGCGTTACCAACATAAAAACCTAAACAACCTACTTACAAGGTGATAGTTAAGTAGAAACAATGTAAAGGACATAGAACGTAAACCACTGCAACTTACATAACGGTAGACGAAAATGTTCCTCGTTTTTTTCCAACTTAATGTGGATTTGCACACATATTCTGGCAACTGGTTAATGTGCTCAGCATGGGGTGTGAACACCTCTGGCAGCGATATGGGCCTGACAAACGTCAGGGCATGCTGTGAGTGATGTCACCAGTCTCAAGTCGATGCAATAACGCCCATTCTTCTTGTAGAGCTGCTCGCAAGTCTTGGACAGTGGTTTGTGGATGCTGACGTGATGGAAGCCGTCTCCCTAGCGCATCCCGGACGTGCTCTATGGGATCCAAATCGGCAGAACGAGCAGACCACGCCATGCATGCAGGATCTTCAGTTTCCAAGAAAACATCAACCACCCATGCTCTATGAGGTCGAGCATTATCGTCCATCGATATGAAGTCTTGGCCCACAACATCTCGCACCAACAGCACATAAGGTCCCAAGATCTGGTAGCGATACCTGATAGCAGTTAAACCTTGCCGATTCACCCTTACAAATTCTTGAGGAGATGTTTCTAGTGGTCAACAAAATCCCTGCCCACACCATTAAGGATCCTCCTCAATATCGGTCTATTTCCACAATGTTTGGGTCCATAAATTGTTCCACGTTCCCTCCAGATGCAAATGCGTCGAGAATCGCTCTCTACACCAAATCTGGACTCGTCTGCGAAAAGAATATTGGCTCACTGTGCGATCGTCCTAGTGGCATGTTGAAGACTCCATCCTAGACGTTCCCTTCTGTGAAGACGCGTCAGAGGTACACAAACAGAGGGACTCCGAAAATAAAGGCCACTCTGCCGAAGGCTTTTGCACACCGTTTGCCTCGACAGAAGACATCCAGTAGCTTCTCCGAGGTCAGACGCTAGTTGTCGTGGAGTGCTAAGGCGGTACCGTCGCGCCCTTACCGCCAAATAACGGTCCTCTCTTTTTGATATCACACGCGGGCGGCCCTGCCTGGTCTTCGGGATACAGTTTATAGACAGATTATAGAGACCGAAATACACTCCTGGAAATGGAAAAAAAGAACACATTGACACCGGTGTGTCAGACCCACCATACTTGCTCCGGACACTGCGAGAGGGCTGTACAAGCAATGATCACACGCACGGCACAGCGGACACACCAGGAACCGCAGTGTTGGCCGTCGAATGGCGCTAGCTGCGCAGCATTTGTGCACCGCCGCCGTCAGTGTCAGCCAGTTTGCCGTGGCATACGGAGCTCCATCGCAGTCTTTAACACTGGTAGCATGCCGCGACAGCGTGGACGTGAACCGTGTGTGCAGTTGACGGACTTTGAGCGAGGGCGTATAGTGGGCATGCGGGAGGCCGGGTGGACGTACCGCCGAATTGCTCAACACGTGGGGCGTGAGGTCTCCACAGTACATCGATGTTGTCGCCAGTGGTCGGCGGAAGGTGCACGTGCCCGTCGACCTGGGACCGGACCGCAGCGACGCACGGATGCACGCCAAGACCGTAGGATCCTACGCAGTGCCGTAGGGGACCGCACCGCCACTTCCCAGCAAATTAGGGACACTGTTGCTCCTGGGGTATCGCCGAGGACCATTCGCAACCGTCTCCATGAAGCTGGGCTACGGTCCCGCACACCGTTGGGCCGTCTTCCGCTCACGCCCCAACATCGTGCAGCCCGCCTCCAGTGGTGTCGCGACAGGCGTGAATGGAGGGACGAATGGAGACGTGTCGTCTTCAGCGATGAGAGTCGCTTCTGCCTTGGTGCCAATGATGGTCGTATGCGTGTTTGGCGCCGTGCAGGTGAGCGCCACAATCAGGACTGCATACGACCGAGGCACACAGGGCCAACACCCGGCATCATGGTGTGGGGAGCGATCTCCTACACTGGCCGTACACCACTGGTGATCGTCGAGGGGACACTGAATAGTGCACGGTACATCCAAACCGTCATCGAACCCATCGTTCTACCATTCCTAGACCGGCAAGGGAACTTGCTGTTCCAACAGGACAATGCACGTCCGCATGTATCCCGTGCCACCCAACGTGCTCTAGAAGGTGTAAGTCAACTACCCTGGCCAGCAAGATCTCCGGATCTGTCCCCCATTGAGCATGTTTGGGACTGGATGAAGCGTCGTCTCACGCGGTCTGCACGTCCAGCACGAACGCTGGTCCAACTGAGGCGCCAGGTGGAAATGGCATGGCAAGCCGTTCCACAGGACTACATCCAGCATCTCTACGATCGTCTCCATGGGAGAATAGCAGCCTGCATTGCTGCGAAAGGTGGATATACACTGTACTAGTGCCGACATTGTGCATTCTCTGTTTCCTGTGTCTATGTGCCTGTGGTTCTGTCAGTGTGATCATGTGATGTATCTGACCCCAGGAATGTGTCAATAAAGTTTCCCCTTCCTGGGACAATGAATTCACGGTGTTCTTATTTCAATTTCCAGGAGTGTATAAACTGTCGCCACATCCGACAAACTACAGAACGATTCACGTTAGGCCATCGTGTCACAGTTTGCGACTATCCTGCTTCGATTCTTCTTACGGCCCTCCACCGCAGAGTGTGTGGTAGGCGTCTTCTTTATGCCATACTGCACCTCTGTGACTGTATACACAGCGATTGTGGTTGTGGGACTACTCGGCAAACACTACCCCGTTTGTAGGTGCCCTGACGTTATCGTTGACTTGATTGTCAGTTAACCGGATTGCCATCTGTGCAGAACACGATTGCACAGACATCTGTTGACACTTTGTACGATTATACAGTGAGTCGGACACAAGACGGAGAAACAGCGGTTTGTTGCCTTAATTTTGGACACCAGTACATTTATTTTTAGGCTCAGCTGCCAGAACCTGCACCATTCTTCTACATCTACATACATACTCCGCAAGCCACTGTATGGTGCGTGGTGGAGGTTACTTTGTACCTTCCCTGTACCTTTCCTTTCCTGTTCCGCTCGCAAACAGAGTGAGGGAAAAACGACTGTATATTTGCCTTCACATGAGGCCTAATTTTTCTCATCATTTCTTCGCGGTCTTTACGCGAAATATACTTTGGTGGTAGTAAAATCGTTCTGCAGTCGGCCTCAAATCCCAGTTCTCTAAACTTCTGCAATAGACCCCCAAGGGATTCCCATTTCAGTTAACAAAGTACCTCTGTAATACTCGTGTGCTGATAGAACCTACTGGTAAAAAATCTGGCAACACGCCTCTGAATTGCTTCGATGTCTTCTGGTGGGGATCCAGAACACTCGAGCAATACTCAAGAATAGGTCGCACTAGCGTTTTATGTGTTGTCTACTTTACAGACGAGCAACACTTTCCCAGAATTCTACCAAAAAAACTTACGTTAGTCGAGCATTTGCCTTCCTTACTACCATTCTATTTCACATAGCTTTGCGTGTTATGCCGAGATATTTAATGGATGGGACTATGTCAGGCAGCACACTGCTGAAACTGAAAAATCTGTTTTCCCTACTCATATGCATTAACTTATATTTTTCTACATTTAGAACAAGCTGCCATCCATCACACCAACTAGAAAGTATGTTTAAGTCACCTTGTATCCTCATACAGTCACTCATCGACGACATCTTCGTCACGAGGAATAAGTGTAGATCCATCCGACTGCGGCAACACGAATATTATTATTTCACTGCTAACACGTCCGGATGGGATCCACTTCGAGCATGTGTATGTACTTTCGAAAACTTTGTTTCAGCTCAAATACCAGCTGCTAAAGGAATGCATCGACTGTATAAGATGAACTACATTCAGCAAAATCACTTCACATCATTAGCAAAAGAGACGTAAATGGCTCCTGACCCTGTCCGTCAGATCATTTACCGGTATTCAGAGAATAAGATCGGATCTATCTCACTTTCCTGGGCCACTCCTGGCAATACCCTCGCCTCTGATGAACACTCGCCGTAGACGACAACGTAACGGGATCCATTACTTAAAATGTCTTAGAGGCTGTCACATATCTGGAAACCTAATCCGCATGCTCGGACTTCCATCAACAGTCTGAAGTGGGAAGCCATGTGAAATGCTTTGCGGAAATCTAGGAATCTCGAATCTCCCTGTAGCCCTCCACTCACGGTTTGTAGGATATCACGTGAGAAAAGGACAAGCTGAGTTTCGCATGAACGATGCTTTCTGAATCCGTGCTGATTTGTGGACAGAAGCTTTTTCGTCTCAAGGAAATGTATGGTTTCAGAACTCAGAATACGTTCAGAAATTCTGCTGCAAACCGATGTTAAGAATGCTAATTTGTAAATCCGTGTGGCCGTTCTTTCTCCCTTCTTATATACAGGAGTCACCTGTACTTTTTTCCAGTCGCTTGGGACTTTCCGCTGGGCAAGAGATTCGCGAGAAACTTAAGCTAAGTAAGCGGATAATGTCGCAGAGAACTCTCGATAAAATCTAATTGGGATTACATCCGGACGTGGCGACTTATTTGTTTTCAATTCCTCCAGTTGCTTCTCCACGTCACGGATGCTTGTTTCAACGTTCTCCGTGCATTAGCTAGCATGTGTGAATCATTTCTTAAACACAAAATTAAAAGTTCATCATACCTTTTGCTGTCTTCTATTGCCACCTCAGGCTTGTCGAAGAGTGGTTGGGTAGAAGCCTAGGACTCGCTTAGTGATTTTACGTACGACCAGAATGTTCTCAGGTTGTCAGTAAGATCTTTCGCTTAGTTAGTTTAAGTTATATACTTCGTGCCCTGATATTTTTACCGATGCACAAATTTCTACTAACTTTTTCCTATCGATATACGTGCATCTTTATTGAACAGAGATTGCAACAACGTCTGTTTCCTCGGCGTTTACCATATTTGATTATTGAACCATGTATGGTAGTTTCCATGCCTAAGCCACTCACTTGGCGCATAAGTCTCCAGAGCGCGATTTGCAGTCAGCTCAAACTTTGCTCATAATTTCTGTATGTCCACCATACTGGAACTAAGCGATGCCAAAGTGAGGTGCTAAGAACTGCTTCTCTGCTCTTTCTAACACAAACCCTCTCCTAGCGTCCTTGTCGGATTTATGAACTCTAGTAACCATCGGCGCTATGATGACATCACGATCAGCGATACCTGTCTCTATACAGACACCGTCGACAAGGTCAGGCCTAGCTACAACGTCTAAAATATTTCCATTTCGTGTGGGCTGTCGAACTAACTGCTGAAGCCAATTTTTGGGAAATATCTTGAAAAGTACTTCGCAGCTCTGCCTGTCCGTGCCCCCTGCAGTGAGTCCATGGGCGTCCCAGTCTCTACTAGGTAGCTTAACGTCGCCTCCAACTAGTACTGCACGTAGAATGAGATTTTCACTCTGCAGCGGAGTGTGCGCTGATATGAAACTTCCTGGCAGATTAAAACTGTGTGCCGGACCGAGACTCGAACTCGGGACCTTTGCCTTTCGCGGGCAAGTGCTCTACCAACTGAGCTACCCAAGCACGACTCACGCCCCGTCCTCACAGCTTTAATCCCGCCAGTACCTCGTCTCCTACCTTCCAAACTTCACAGAAGCTCTCCTGCGAACCTTGCAGAACTAGCACTCCTGGAAGAAAGGATATTGCGGAGACATGGCTTAGCCACAGCCTGGGGGTTGTTTCTAGATTGAAATTTTCACTCTACAGCGGAGTGTGTGCTGATATGAAACTTCCTGGCAGATTAAAATGTGCCGGACCGAGACTCGAACTTGGGGCCTTTGCCTTCGCGGGCAAGTGCATGGTTTGACAATTTCCGCGATAGTGACCGCAGACTTTCTTTGAATGATTCTAACACAGTCAAAGCGTAATCGGATGGCTGTAAAAAACATCGAAAAATTAACTTGATTTCACCTAGAGCTGTTAAACGCATCCAGGTAACTTCACTATCACACTCAAATTCGACGTCAACAGAGACAATATTTTCCTCAACTGCACACTTGTTCTCCTGTGGCGTGTGAGCTCTTTCTGATATTCATTACATGACTCGCTGACTGCCTCAGAGCTTTCTACTTCGGGTCTCTGTCCCAAGAATAACTTGAGTGCGACGAATTTCCTGGATGGCAGTAAATTTGGGAACTTTGTTACGAATACTTCCAACAATTTACTGACAAAATTTTGGCAGTCGAAGTGTCATTACTCTGAATGTGGTCTGATTGCGCTGTCTGCCTGTCGACTGGCGAGTGTTCATCAGAGTACCTCAAACTACCCCCCCCCCCCCCCCCCCCCATGCTATAAGAGACCCACGTGCACTCCACGAACGATCTGCTACCCGAGTAGCTCGAGTAGCTGTTACCGTTGTGTAGTGCACCCCTGACCTATCAAGGGGAGTCCTGCAATTCTCCACTCGATTACGCAGGTCCAAAAATCTGCAGCCAAGACTGTCACAGAGTCGATGAAACCTTGACACCATCCACTTGGCTCCAAACCAAAGGATCCCAATTAACTCTGAAAATTCTGCAAATTGCGACCTTTGCTTGCATCCCCCGAGTGAGGCCACCAGCCTTCACCACATCCACCAGCCCACGTATGAGGACGGCTTCAGAACCCAAGTGACAGGCATCATCGATGAAAGTTATTTCCCTAGGTGGTTTCATAATGCGCGTAACATTCGAGCTCCCAATAACTTGGTAAACTCTCCCCTCATGCGCCTGCTGCAGTCCTGCTGAAGGAATGGCCACCTGTCCACTCACAAGGTGAATGGGCGAGGGCAGACTGCGTGCCTCCGCATTGGCCCTCCGCCTCGAACGACTGAGTCACCACCCGTCACTCATACTGATAGTCATTCTGCAAATCGCTAGAGTCTTCCGGCGTTGCCACCTTCTTGCAGACAACTGAATCATCTGTGAATAGCCTTGTGGAGCTTCCGACATTTTATGGTTGGTTGGTTGATTCGGAGGAGGGGGCCAAAACGCGAGTTCATCGGTCCCATAGGATTACTAAAGGATTGGGAAGTAAATCGGCCGTGCCCTTTCAAAGGAACCATCCGGGCATTTTCCTGAAGCGATTTACAGAAATCAAGGAAACAGTAAATCAGGATGGCCGGACGGGGGTTTGAACCATCCCAACGCAAGTCCAGTGTGCTACCCATTGCGCCACCTCGCTCGGTGACATTTTATACTAGATGATGTTGAAACGTCCCCTTTGAACAATTATACAAGACTGTGCTTAAACTGACACACAATATTTTTAGCGCAACGCAATCTGACTATCAAAGATCCCTGCAAAAGAATGGCCCTGAGTAACATTAAACTATACCTTTCATAAATCACTTACCTCACAAAAATCTTCGTTACTCGGACTACTGCAATACAGCGAGCGCCACTACTGCCAGCTAAATAAAAGATTCAAACTACGGAAGGCACTAACTACTGATAGAGATAGGTAGCAAATGAAAGATATTAATAAAGAACAACCAATGTATTTACCTTAATATCATCACAAGTCATAATATATGTAATTTCAAAACTCCGGCATCTCTCTCCTCACATCCACCACTGCTGGCGGCTCACCTCTAACTGCGCAACGCTACGCGCTGTTCACATCCAGCTGCCGCTGCCCAACACTACAATGGCAGACAACAATGCAAACTAGCCACAGACTGCACACAGCACAGCCAGTGATTTTCATATAGAGCGCTACGTAACGTTGCCAATAAGAAAACATAAACAACCTACTTACAATGTATACAGGGTGAATCAGGTGTAAAGGTAGATGCTTTGAGGGGCGATAGTATTAGTGATTCTGAACAAAAAAGTCGTATGAACGTATGTCCCGTTCTTAACAGTTTCCTGGGAAACTAATGAAAGTAAAGGGTGATAGTACATGAAACATGGTGATCTAATATTTTGTTGTGTTCATTTCCTCACAGAAAATATTCAAAAAGTCCACCGTCAACTGCAATGCATTTTACAGCTCTTGTAGACCGCCACTGTGTTTCAGACATGAGCTCTTTCGTATCGTCTTTTACTTGAGCATATGCATGTAAAATACGAGTTAGAAGTTCGTCTTTAGTGCCCACTCTGCGGTTACAGACTTTGCTCTTAAACCAACCCATAAACAGTAGTCTAAGGGCGACCCCGGTGGTCAATAAATGACTCCACGGCGACCAATCCGGCGCTCAGGATACGTTTCAGCAAGGTACTGTGTGACTGGCTGTACGGAATGAGCAAGAGCTCCGACGTGGTGAAAGTACATACGACATCGTGTTGCCAAAGGTGTATCCTTCGAGTATATTGATACTGGTAACACATTTTGAAGGAAATCATTAAGACGGTTATCTAAAACAAGTGGACCAATGAGTCAGTCATCGATAATAATAAACGCGCATTGCAATAGTCAGTAAAGACATCACTGTGTAGGCGAGCGTCGCTTTGTTTGTATTTGGGAGTGAGTGCTGGTGAAGAAGGACGGACATACGACTGACGCCAGTGATTTTCAATCGGATGCATTTCGGATACTGTCAGAAAAATGGCATATGTTTACCGGAAGTTTTTGTTCAGAATCACCAATACTATCATCCCTCAAAATATGTACCTTTCTTCCTGACTCATCCTGTATATATTGTAAACAGTAACGTTTTATCACAATTACTTGAGGTACTCCTGAAATTATCTTTACATCTCTCAATTTTGTTCCATTAAGAGTGTCGTGTGATGTTTCCTCTGCGAGGAGCTCCTGAATCCAATCGCAAATCTGGTCCAGTATTTGGTAAGCTCGTATTCTTTTAGTAAAAGGCAGCGCGACACGGTGTCAAATGTCTTCCTAAAGTCAAAGAACACGTCTCTTCAGCCAGAGTGCTGATGTCTACAGCACTTTGGTCTCATGGAGGAACAGAGCGGTTTCTCAGGATCTCTTTCTGCTGAATCCATGTTGATTTTCGTGGAGATTTTGGTTCGGCAAAAACTTCACAATACGTGAGCATAAAACGTGTTCCATAATTCCAGAACATAATGTCATCAGTGATATAGGCTTATAATAATGTGCATCTGTCCTACAACCCTTCTAGAAAATGTGAAGAACAAGTGATGGAGCAATTGGTCTTCACGCCATCCTAGAGCAGTTCATGCTCCGTGCCACCATCTTCAGCAGTCAACATGGAGTAACGGTCTGAAGATGATCAAACTCTTATCGAAACCATTCGTCATTTCTAACATAAAATTATTGTATGCGGTCTAGACTGTTTGTATTAAGTAAAATTATTTAACAGCATTTTAACAACCACAGATATTTCCAAGAAATGTGTTTCGAAAAATGTATTTCCCTGCCGTTCTACCAATAAATCGAAATCTGCTACTGACTTTACGCATGACTGAGGCTACGTGATCATTTCATTTCACATCATTTCTAAGTATATCCAGGTATTTGTGTTAGCTGACCGATTTCAACTCTGCTCACTGATGTATTCACAGGATACTACTGCAGCCTACATCCTTCTGAATCTGCTTAGTGTATTCCTCTCTTGGTCTCCCTCTACGAATTTTACCCTCCACGCTGCCCTCCAATACTAAACTGGTGATCCCTTGATGCTTCAGAACATGTCCTACTAACCGATCCCTTCTTCTGGTCAAGTTGTGCCACAAACTCCTCTTCTCCCCAATTCTGTTCAGTACCTCCTCATTAGTTATGTGATCTACCCATCTAATCTTCAGCATTCTTCTGTAGCACCACATTTCGAAAGCTTCTATTCTCTTCTTGTCTAAACTATTTATCGTCCATGTTTCACACCCATACATGGTTACGCTACATACAAATACTTTCAGAAACGACTTCCTGACACTTAAATCTATACTCGATGTTAACAAATTTCTCTTCTTCACAAACACTTTCGTTGCCATTGCCAGTCTACATTTTATATCCTCTCTACTTCGACCATCATCAGTTATTTTGCTCCCCGAAAAGCAAAACTCCTTTACTACTTTAAGTGTCTCATTTCCTAATCTAATTCCCTCAGCATCACCCAACTCAATTCGACTACATTCCATGATCCTCGTTTTGCTTTTGTTGATGTCCATCTTATACCCTCCTTTAAAGACACTGTCCATTCCGTTCAACTGCTCTTCCAAGTCCTTTGCTGTCTCTGACAGAATTACAATGTCATCGGCGAATCTCAAAGTTTTTATTACTTCTCCATGGATTTCAATACCTACTCCGAACTTTTCTTTTGTTTCCTTTACTGCTTGCTCAATATACAGATTGAATAACATCGGGGAGAGGCTACAACCATGTCTCACTCCATTCCCAACCACTGCTTCCCTTTCATGCCCCTCGACTCTTATAACTGGCATCTGCTTTCTGTACAAATTGTAAATAGCCTTTCGCTCCCTGTATTTTACCCCTGCCACCTTAGAAAGAGAGTATTCCAGTCAACATTGTCAAAAGCTTTCTCTAAGTCTACAAATGCTAGAAACGTAGGTTTGCCTTTACTTAATCTTTCTTCTAAGGTAAATCACAGGGTCAGTATTGCCTCACGTGTTCCAACATTTCTACGGAATCCAAACTGATCTTCCCCGAGGTCGGCTTCTACCAGTTTTTCCATTCGTCTGTACAGATTTCGCGTTAGTATTTTGCAGCTGTGACTTATTAAACTGATAGTTCGGTAATTTTCACATCTGTCAACACCTGCTTTCTTTGAGATTGGAATTATTATATTCTTCTTGAAGTCTGAGGGAATTTCTCCTGTCTCATACATCTTGCTCACCAGATGGTAGAGTTTTGTCAGGACTGGCTCTCCCAAGGCTGTCAGTAGTTCTAATGGAATGTTTTCTACTCCTGGGGCCTTGTTTCGACTTAGGTCTTTCAGTACTCTGTCAAACTCTTCACACAGTATCGTATCTCCCATTTGATCTTCATCTACCTCCTCTTCCATTTCCATAATATTGTCCTCAAGAACATCGTCCCTGTATAGACCCTGTATATATTCCTTCCGCCTTTCTGTTTTCTCTTCTTTCCTTAGAACTGGGTTTCCATCAAAGCTCTTGATATTCATGCAAGCTTGGTAGGACATGTTCTGAGGCATCAAGGGATCACCAATTTAGTACTGGAGGGCAGCGTGGAGGGTAAAAATCGTAGAGGGAGACTAATAGATGAATACAGTAAGCAGATTCAGAAGGATGTAGGCTGCAGTAGGTACTGGGAGATGAAGAAGCTTGCACAGGATAGAGTAGCATGGGGAGCTGCATCAAACCAGTCTCAGGACTGAAGACCACAACAACAACAACTATGGGCTTTTTGTGACATGCACAGAGGGGAGGAAAGTGCAATGGGGGGCCTGTGGGGGGCCAGGAGGAAGAGGAAAAAAGGGGGGCACGGGAGAGGAGGGATGTAGGAGGGGAAAACCGCTCAGGGGAATGGAAGGGAGCCCTGAGGAGTAGTGGGGAGGAAGGTGCGACTTGGTAGGAAGGGTAGATGTCAGGGCGAAGCTCGCCATCCGGGAGGGGTGGGTGCTGGAAGTTGCGCACCGTTTCATATTTCTCAACATTTGAAGCAAGTTGCTAATCTGTGCACCACTTTCCGATCTTATCAAGGTCTGAGTGAATATTTGTGCAGCTTCGTACTTCATGTAGGTAACTGCGTCATCTGCAAAAGTCTGAGGCTACTGCTAAAACAGCGTGCGTCAAAAAGAATCATCCGATTTAATAACTAACTATTCTGTTATTTGAGATACGTGTATGAACAACGTACTGTTGGAAAGAGCAACCTCTCGAGTTTTACTTGGTCCACGCTAGGTAGCAGCAGCGTGCGCCCACCTCAGTTCTGGTAAAAGTGGTGTCGGGACAACAGAAAGCGTCGTTTTGCGCAGTGCGGGTCAGTAATAACTTTTATGTTAGGTATCATGTGGGACTTCCCACAACACAGAGCATTAGACGATGGCATGAACAATTCCGAGAAACATGTTGCTTGTATAATAAAGTCAAATCGCCGGGCTATCCCCGAGTGTCAGACACTGACGTCGAACGCATCTGCCATTGTTTCGCAAGGAGTCCACAGAAATCCGTTCGCCGAGCGGCTCGACAACTCAACATGCACCCACGATGTCCGTCAGGTGCGTGTTGCGTCGAAGTTTACACATAAAACCGTACAAAATTGCAGTAGCTACTGCAAGCTCTTGGTGAAGGTGACAAACAACAACGTGTGGAGTTCCGTAATTTCATCCTTGGTAAGATGGAGGATGACAGTTTTCTTCCACACTTAGTGTTTACTGACGAGGCAATATTCTACTTCAATGGGAAGGTGAACCGTCATAATGTGAGAATATTGGTACGGAATAACCATATGAAGTTGTACAACATGAGAGGGATTCTCCAAAATTTAATGTATTTTGTGCAGTTTCATGGAAAAAGGTGTATGGTCCATTTTTCTTTGCCCAAGACACTAACATGAAGCACGTATCTCAATAAGCTTGAGAACTTCCTATTCCTATAGTTGGAGACTGATTAGAACAACTTCATTTACCAACGGGATGGGGCACTGCCACACTGGCATGTAGAAGTGCGAGAATTTTTAAATCAAAGGATTACCGAACGATGGATCGGTCGCTCTGGACCAAATGATTCAGCCTTGCATTACTAACCTCCAAGGTCACCGGACCTGACTATGTGATTATTTCTAGTGGGGTTTATAAAAGACTGTTTATGGACAATGAATTAACTGAGAGATTGCATAACAGCAGCTGCGGAAGCTGTAACTCAAGATATGCTCGCTGAAGTGTGGCAAAAATTAAAAATACGGCACTGAAATATATGCCGTGCATCTCAAGGGGGGCATATTGAACATCGATGAAAAGGCGGGAAAAAAAACTTTTTGAGTAACCCGTTCAACAAAAAACAAAATTCATTGTATATGTTTATTAGTTTCAGACGTATAGACGCAGCAAATCGGATGATTTTTTTTATACACCCTGTACTGTCCGCAAGGTCACTAATATAAAACACACTTCGCTGTCGTTCACCCGAAGTTACTTCTACATCTCTGTTTCTCCATTAGCTCGGAAGCAAATAAATGCACCTTTACAACATTTCCTTTGGCTGTTTCGAAATTCATATAGGCAGCGTTACATGTGCTTTGTGCATTCATTCGAGCGGCCTAAAAGGCGCTGCAGTCACGGACTGTGTGGCTGGTCCCGGCGGAGGTTCGAGTCCTCCCTCGGGCATGGGTGTGTGTGTTTGTCCTTAGAATAATTTAGGTTAAGTAGTGTGTAAGCCTAGGGACTGATGACATTAGCAGTTACGTCCCATAAGATTTCACACACATTTGAACCTTTTTTTGCATTTATTAAACCTGATTTCATCATGCGACGTGTATCTTGAGTTATGCATTGTAGACACCGTGTCTGAAGTCGGCCATTCAACGATGTAGAACATGTGGGCAATGTTATTTTGTCTTCTGAAGCAGCTGTGTCCGTACACGAAGTGTTCATGAGCGAGTACACGAGGTTATGCATAGTGAATCTGTCACTAAATGGTAACTATGGAGAAATCGATTAATGTAACTTGGAGGGGAATTCCTTGAGACCATCTGTGGGCAAGATCCAGTAGTGAAAGTCTTTCCGAGGGAATCTGTTTAGTTTATTGGCACAATATATCTAAACTGCGATGGTTGCCCAGAATGTAATGCACCGCATTTTTTCTTCAACAATTTTTTATCGAACATAATCAGAGTTACACACACGAAATAATAGTGTTTTATCTACACTCCCTATTTTTCCACGTAATCTCCATACCGTTCCCCAGCGCGAAACGAGAGTACAAATCCTTATCCTCGTGGCGGAGCCAGTGCTTCACTGTGTGAACTGTCTTTGCTGATTGACAGATGCAGCACAAACAGCCGAGTCGTAATGCGTCTGTCACCGCGAATGACATCAGCTCGCTGCAACGTGTCAGGTGTGACAGCCGTGGATGGTCTCCCCGACCACTGCAAATCGTGGAGCTCCGCCGAACCGCCTTTGATGACCTCACCATCCGAGTCCAAGTGTTTGTGAATATGACCCACATTTTCTTTCTCTAAAACGAGAAATTCAGTGACGGCACGTCGCTTGTAACGTACATCATCTACAGACGCCATTTTTGATACTGTCCAGCAGCTACGCTATCTGCCGAAAGTGACGAAAACTTGGCGCGCTCACTCAGGAGATTTCAAATAATACATACGCAACTTTTCGCATTTGTAGCATTGTTTTCGGCTGAGAAACAAAATGCGCTGTATTACTTTCTGGGCAGCCATCGTATATACTGTTGTTGTTCTAGTCTTCAGTTCTGAGGTCGCAGGTTCGAATCCTGCTTCTGGCATGGATGTGTGTGATGTCCTTAGGTTAGTTAGGTTTAAGTAGTTCTGACTTCTAGGGGACTGATGACCTTAGAAGTTAAGTCCCATAGTGCTCAGAGCCATTTGTACCATTTGATATGTTACAATTTAAATGTGTTGACTTTCCCAGAAAATGAAACCACATCACGTTATAAGATCAATAAGATAAATTTCAGCCTTCAGCAAAAAATTACACAAAGAAACTACTGAAAATGTAATAGATGATTGTTTTCCCTCGCTACAAACTCCAGGTAAGTTGATTTGTCTTGCAGTATATAATCTGAACACCAACAAACAAATTCATATTGTAATTAAGTTGAAATAACTTCGTTTAATCGTAGCCTGGGACTCAAACAAAAAAGCCGCAGCAGATAGCTCGTCAAAGTAACTGAAACAAGCATAACTAAACACCTGGCCAACCTGTTGTTGTTGTCTTCAGTCCTGAGACTGGTTTGATGCAGCTCTCCATGCTACTCTATCCTGTGCAAGCTTCTTCGTCTCCCAGTACCTACTGCAGCCTACATCCTTCTGAATCTGCTTAGTGTATTCATCTCTTGGTCTCCCTCTACGATTTTTACCCTCCACGCTGACCTTCAATACTAAATTGGTGATCCCTCGATGTCTCAGAACATGTCCTACCAACCGATCCCTTATTCTAGTCAAGTTGAGCCACAAGCTCCTCTTCTCTCCAATTCTATTCAATACTTCCTCATTATTTATGTGATCTACCCCTCTAATCTTCAGCATTCTTCTGTAGCACCACATTTAGAAACTTCTATTCTCTTCCTGCATAACTATTTATCGTCTACGTTTCACTTCCATACACGGCTACACTCCATACAAATATTTTCAGAAACGACTTCCTGACACTTAAATCTACACTCGATGTTAACAAATTTTTCTTCTTCAGAAACGCTTTCCTTGCCATTGCCAGTCTACATTTTATATCCTCTCTACTTCGACCATCATCAGTTATTTTGCTCCCCAAATAGCAAAACTCCTTTACTACTTTAAGTGTCTCATTTCCTAATCTAATTCCCTCAGCATCACCCGGCTTAATTCGACTACATTCCATTATCCTTGTTTTGCTTTTGTTGATGTTCATCTTACATCCTCCTTTCAAGAGACTGTCCATTCCGTTCAACTGCTCTTCCAAGTCCTTTGCTGTCTCTGACAGAATTACAATGTCATCGGCGAACCTCAAAGTTTTTATTTCTTCTCCATGGATTTTAATTCCTACTCCGAACTTTTCTTTTGTTTCCTTTACTGCTTGCCCAGTATACCGATTGAATAACATCGGGGATAGGCTACAACCAAGTCTCACTCCCTTCCCAACCACTGCTTCCCTTTCATACCCCTCGACTCTTATAACTGCGATCTGCTTTCTGTACAAATTGTAAATAGCCTTTCGCTCCCTGTATTTTACCCCTGCCACATTCAGAATTTGAAGGAGAGTATTCCAATCAACATTGTCAAAAGCTTTCTCTAAGTCTACAAATGCTAAAAACGTAGGTTTGCCTTTCCTTAATCTTTCTTCTAAGATATGTCGTAGGGTCAGTATTGCCTCACGTGTTCCAACATTTCTACGGAATCCAAACTGATCTTCCCCGAGGTCGGCTTATATCAGTTTTTCCATTCGTCCGTAGCGAATTCGCGTTAGTATTTTGCAGTTGTGACTTATTAAACTGATAGATCGGTAATTTTCACATCTGTCAGCACCTGCTTTCTTTGGAATTGGAATTATTATATTCTTCTTGAAGTCTGAGGGTATGTCGCCTGTCTCATACATCTTGCTCACCAGATGGTAAAGTTTTGTCAGGACTGGCTCTCCCAAGGCTGTCAGTAGTTCTAATGGAATGTTGTCTACTCCGGGGGCCTTGTTTCGACTCAGGTCTTTCAGTGCTCTGTCAAACTCTTCACGCAGTATCCTATCTCCCATTTCGTCTTCATCTACATCCTCTTGTCGATCTCATTTTTGAGACGTTTGTATTCCTTTTTGCCTGCTTCATTTACTGCATTTTTATATTTTCTCCTTTCATCAATTAAATTCAATATTTCTTCTGTTATCCAAGGGGTTCTACTAGCCCTCGTCTTTTTACCTTTTGATCCTCTGCTGCCTTCACTATTTGATCCCTCAAAGTTACCCATTCTTCTTCTACTTCATACTTCTTCTACTCGAACTTCCGGCGGGAGGGGTTTACTGTTGTGATTCAGTGACAAATTTTGTTTTGTTCTGCATATATGTGCGGAATTGAGAAGGTTGGACGCTGCTTTCCGATAGTCTGTGACGTTTCCCTCCCAATCAGAAAGTAGGATATTGGCGCGTTTTTTGGGAAACTAGAAGCTTCTTTTGTGAAGAGAGATGAGTAGAGTCGCGGCTTGGATCTCGTAGTCATAAGAGCTACACTACTGGCCATTAAAATTCCTACACCACGAAGATGACGAGCTACAGAAGCGAAATTTAACCGACAGGAAGAAGATGCTTTGATATGCAAATGATTAGCTTTTCAGAGCATTCACACAAGGTTGGCGCCGGTGGCGACGCCTACAACGTGCTGACATGACGAAAGCTTCCAACCGATTTCTCATACACAAACAACAGTTAACTGGCGTTGCCTGGTGAAAGGTTGTTGTGATGCCTCGCGTAAGGGGGAGAAATGCGGACCATCACGTTTCCGACTTTGATAAAGATTGGACTGTAGCCTATCGCGATTGCGGTTTATCGTGTCGTGACTTTGCTGCTCGCGTTGGTCGAGATCCAATGACTGTTAGCAGAATATAGAATCGGTGGGTTCAGGAGGGTAATACGGAACGCCGTGCTGGATCCCAACGGGCTCGTATCACTAGCAGCCGAGATGACAGGCATCTTATCCGCATGGCTGTAACGGATCGTGCAGCCACGTCTCGATCCCTGAGTCAACAGATGGGGACGTTTGCATGACAACAACCATCTGCACCAACAGTTCGACGACGTTTGCAGCAGCATGAACTATCAGCACGGAGACCGTGGCTGCGGTTACCCCTGACAGTGCTTTACAGACAGGAGCGCCTGCGCTGGTGTACTCAGCGACGTACCTGGGTGCTCGAATAGCAAAATGTCATTTTTTCGGATGAATCCAGGTTCTGTTTACAGCATCATGTTGATAGCATCCGTGTTTGGCGCTATCGCGGTGAACGCACATTGGAAGCGTGTATTCGTCATCGCCATATTGGCGTATCATCCGGCGTGATGGTATGGGGTGCCATTGATTACACGTCTCGGTCACCTCTTGTTCGCATTGACGGTACTTTGAACAGTGGACGTTACATTTCAAATGTGTTACGACCCGTGGCTCTACCCTTCATTCGATCCCTGTGAAACCCTACATTTCAGGAGGATAACGCACGACCGCAAGTGGCAGGTCCTCTACGGGCCTTTCTGGTTACAGAAAATGTTGGACTGCTGCCCTGGCCAGCACATTCTCCAGACCTCTCACCAATTGTAAACGTCTGGTCAATGGTGGCCGAGCAACTGGCTCGTCACAATACGCCAGTCACTACTGTTGATGAACTGTGGTATCGTGTTGAAACTGCATGGGCAGCTGTACCTGTACACGCCATCCAAGGTCTGTTTGACTCAATGCACAGGCGTATCAAAGCCGTTATTACGGCCAGAGGTGGTTGTTCTGGGTACTGATTTCGCAGGATCTATGCACCCAAATTGCGTGAAAATGTAATCACATGTCTGTTCTAGTATAATATATTTGTCCAATGATTACCCGCTTACAATCTGTTTTTCTTCTTGGTGTAGCAATTATAATGACCAGTAGTGTATTAATAAGTACCCCGCTGAAAATTGTTAATATTGTGACATTTCGGTACCAAAATGTTTGAGATGTGCCGTGAAGTGTGGAAGGGAGTTCGAGTTAATGTACGGGGTGAAATTCAGAACTTTTAGTGGCGCTTTAAATAACTAAATTCTGCGTAGCGTGTTGTTCACTCGCGAACGTCAACTCTTTGTTACGTGAGACTGATTATAGCAACATTTGAGCGAGGAATTCTAAAAGAAACAATCCATTTGTAAACTTTCTCTGAAGGATAATTCGTAACTACCATAAACTGTCTATGATTATGAATGATGTGTGTGTGAAATTTTTCGACTTCGTACAGCTTAGAGTAAGACTTGGTAGTAATGGTGTACGCAAGCTTATCGTAATTCAATAAAATAAATACTTTCAGTTAACTATTCCTCACACTGACATAACTTGAGGTTGCGATGTTTACAGCCATTTTCTCTATAACTTTCTCCGGCTGAGAACTGTATGTCAGTAACTTCAAGGAGGCGTGCGTGTAAGAAGAAATTCACCGCCAGATGAGCGGGTCATGCCGTTTGTTCTTTGGCATTTTGTCACATCAAGTGGTGTCTTGTTTCTTCCTTACTTAGTGGCGTAACGAAGTTGCTGGCTTGCCTCCTTGAGTGTCAGCAGCATGGAGGTAAGAATAAGGGGAGATGGCGCTACGTATCGCAGCCGTACTACGTTTTGAAGCCATGGGGGCGTGGCTCGCTGCCATGACACTCTGACCAAAACATTGCCAGTGTGCTATAGCGCTGCGTGTATTACAGTCGCTAATTGCACCATATACGCATGTAACGTCATCAGATTGGTTGTTTCAAAGCTTTGTTTAAAATAAAATCTCGTAAAGGCGAAATTCCGCGTTTCTTCTTATTAAAAATAGTTTTTAATGTAATATTACGAATAGCTAGCCTTCAATGTAAACGATACAATTTTGTTGATTCAGTAATAAACGTGTATCACAAACTAAATAATAGAAACTGAAAACTAAGTTAGCTATACCCTCCCTCCAAAGCCCCATAAATACATCTTGTTTGTAATACGTACTGGAACATTTCAGTTACGTTACACTACTGGGAAACACTGTTCATTACCACCAATATTTACTGAAATACGGTACATAGAATGGCAAATCTACACAGTGTCCTGTTTAGGCCTATACTTTACGCCAGTTAATGTAGTGTTAGCTTTTAATTTGGTACATGATGAAGACAAAGTGAGTTACTCAACACTTCGATTATCGACGATACGGACGTATTATACTGAAACGTGAACTTGAAAACTAAGAATTTAATTCTTTGAATTAACATACATTTTGCAAATGTTTTGGGTGTGTAGGGAAAACCGATGGTACAGCATTTTCTCGGAGCCTTACTGTTGAAAGGGAAGTTCGGTGTATGTCCTCTTCTCGGAAATGCTGAGAACATATAGTGCTCCATTTAGACGCACGCCAATTCTTCCTCCTCACGGCATTCTCCCACAGGTTTTCCGACTTTCATTTTTAGGAAATCTAAAATCATACAGGAGAAAAACACGCTATAGTACAAGTACCGATGTAGCACACGTTCATTCACAATGAAGTTGTAAAATCACACTTAACGAGACAACTTACGCATGAAATGTTATTCCCTTCGATTTCGCATCACAATCAGAACGATTCGTACATCCGAACACCACACAAGTCACCATAATAGCGCAAAATCCTTCCAAAAGCGAGCGACAAGCCTATGCGCACAAGCTTACAGCAGCAATGTTTTGGTCGGATTGAGATGGCTACCCTCGGCTTCACATAGCTTCACAGCTGTGACGTCACGGCGTCTCCCTCTATTCTTACCTCCATGGTCAGCAGCAACGCTTATCGATACTAGTACTGTCGTACTACCTTGGATGTGACCGCTAGAATTTCCGGGTGGTGGTGATGTGTGGTGGTCAGTCGGTTGGGACGGAGCAGTGAGGAAGTCTCCGCAGCTTGCGGCCAGGCTGGGACCGCTGGCGGCGTGCACGCACTGTGAGAGCAGCAACGTATGATGTGTTCGGGTTGGCGAAATCTTGCAGCCATCTTCCTATATTCAGATTAATTATTATATTGACTGTTACTCGCCAGTGAAGTACACCAGCGGTATGTTCTGCACAGTGGCCGTTAAAGCCCCAGCTACCTGCCCTGGTCGTTAGCATAGTTTTCCGGCAGAGTGTTTTTCCTCGTCGTGTTGACGCCGTCCGGCACAGCGTGTAGTTCGACAGCCTTTTACGTGTTTTGGTTCGTATTTGCTTAGAGTGGTTACTGTTCCCTTGGCTGTTTTTAGACGCCAATTCCTGAAGACGTAGTGCTGTTCGTATCCTCGTCTCGGCCGATATTTTCCATCGTTGTGCCGTTGGACGGATGGAAGGGCATTGGTTAAATTGTTGGTCGGTCCTTGGGTTGTCCTAGTTTGAGTTGCCATCCGATTACTTAGCTTCAGCTCTTGGCTGCCTGTCTCACCTCACCTTACGTTTGAGCTACCTTCTCAGGCCGACCCTTGGATCACTTCTGAGTACCACTTGTTCTGTTTGTTTTAGGTTGTGATTTTCATTTTAGTTTCAATTATTGTGCGAGGCCTTCGACCATGTATCATTTCAGTTCCTTTTAAATTTTACATAAAGACCTTCAGCCGTGTTAAATTAAAATTTTGCAGATTGATTTTATTTTTAAAAAATATTTTTCCCTAAAATTTGTTCTATCTGTGAAATTGTTTATAATCCAGGCCCTAACCTGTTAGTTGACTGGGACACTCAGATGTTTAGGACGGGTGGTAGGGACAGAGCATCGAGTGACATTATACAGAATGCACTATCCGAAAATTACCTCGAGCAATTAAACAGAGAACCGACTCGTGGAGATAACATCTTGGACCTACTGATAACAAACAGACCCGAACTTTTCGACTCTGTAAGTGTAGAACAGGGAATCAGTGATCATAAGGCCGTTGCTGCATCCCTGAATATGGAAGTTAATAGGAATATAAAAAAAGGGAGGAAGGTTTATCTGTTTAGCAAGATTTCAGACTACCTAACAGATCAAAACGAAAATTTCTGTTCCGACACTGACAATGTTGAGTGTCTATGGAAAAAGTTCAAGACAATCGTAAAATGCGTTTTAGACAGGTACGTTCCAAGTAAAACTGTGAGCGACGGGAAAAACCCACCGTGGTTCAACAACAAAGTTAGGAAACTACTGCGAAAGCAAAGAGAGCTTCACCCCAAGTTTAAACGCAGCCAAAACCTCTCAGACAAACAGAAGCTAAACAATGTCAAAGTTAGCGTAAGGAGGGCTATGCGTGAAGCGTTCAGTGAATTCGAAAATAAAATTCTATGTACTGACTTGACAGAAAATCCTAAGAAGTTCTGATCTTATGTTAAATCAGTAAGTGGCTCGAAACAGCATATCCAGACACTCTGGGATGATGATGGCATTGAAACAGAGGATGACACACGTAAAGCTGAAATACTAAACACCTTTTTCCAAAGCTGTTTCACAGAGGAAGACCGCACGGCAGTTCCTTCTCTAAATCCTCGCACAAACGAAAAAATGGCTGACATCGAAATAAGTCTCCAAGGAATAGAAAAGCAACTGGAATCACTCAACAGAGGAAAGTCCACTGGACCTGAGGGGATACCAATTCGATTCTACACAGAGTACGTGAAAGAACTTGCCCCTCTTCTAACAGCCGTGTACCGCAAGTCTCTAGAGAAACAGAAGGTTCCAAATGATTGGAAAAGAGCACAGGTAGTCCAAGTCTTCAAGAAGGGTCGTCGAGCAGATGCGCAAAACTATAGAATTTTAGAAAATGTTTTTTGCTCGCGTATCATGTCGTTTTTGGAAACCGAGAATCTACTCTGTAGGAATCAACATGGATTCCGGAAACAGCGATCGTGTGAGACCCAACTCGCTTTATTTGTTCATGAGACCCAGAAAATATTAGATACAGGCTCCCAGGTAGATGCTATTTTCCTTAACTTCCGGAAGGCATTCGATACAGTTCCACACTGTCGCCTGATAAACAAAGTGAGAGCCTACGGAATATCAGACCAGCTGTGTGGCTGGATTGAAGAGTTTTTAGCAAACAGAACACAGCATGTTGTTATCAATGGAGAGACGTCTACAGACGTTAAGGTAACCTCTGGCGTGCCACAGGGGAGTGTTATGGGACCATTGATTTTCACAATATATATAAATGATCTAGTAGATAGTGTCTGAAGTTCCATGCGGCTTTTCGCGGATGATGCTGTAGTATACAGAGAAGTTGCAGCATTAGAAAATTGTAGCGAAATGCAGGAAGATCTGCAGCGGATAGGCACTTGGTACAGGGAGTGGCAACTGACCCCTAACGTAGATAAATGTAATGTATTGCGAATACATAGAAAGAAGGATCCTTTATTGTATGATTATATGATAGCGGAACAAACACTGGTAGCAGGTACTTCTGTAAAATATCTGGGAGTATGCGTGCGGAACGATTTGAAGTGGAATGATCACATAAAATTAATTGTTGGTAAGGCGGGTACCAGGTTGAGATTCATTGGGAGAGTTCTTAGAAAATGTAGTCCATCTACAAAGGAGGTGGCTTACAAAACACTCGTTCGACCTATACTTGAGTATTGCTCATCAGTGTGGGATCCCTACCAGATCGGGTTGACGGAGGAGATAGAGAAGATCCAAAGAAGAGCGGCGCGTTTCGTCACAGGGTTATTTGGTAACCTTGATAGCGTTACGGAGATGTTTAGCAAACTCAAGTGGCAGACTCTGCAAGAGAGGCGCTCTGCATCGCGGTGTACCTTGCTCGCCAGGTTTCGAGAGGGTGCGTTTCTGGATTAGGTATCGAATATATTGTTTCCCCCTACTTATACCTCCCGAGGAGATCACGAATGTAAAATTGGAGAGATTCGAGCGCGCACGGAGGCTTTTAGACAGTCGTTCTTCCCGCGAACCATACGCGACTGGAACAGAAAAGGGAGGTAATGACAGTGGCACGTAAAGTGCCCTCCGCCACACACCGTTGGGTGGCTTGCGGAGTATAAATGTAGATGTAGATGAAGATGTAGTTGTTCGATGTGTTATGTGTGGCCTTCAGATGAGGATTTACGTGAACCCCTTTTAATAAGGTCTTCAGCCTTGTGTATTCTTTAAAGGAAATTTTTTTATGACAATGAGGGAGTTTGTTTTAAATTGTTTGTCTGACTTGATGTGCAGGCCTTCAGCCCTTGTTTCAAATTTGTTTGTGGCCTTCAGCTATGCAATAAGTTAATATTTCTTTAATTAGGCTTTCGGTCATTCTGTTGTAACTTTAAAAGGAAATTTATTGGTTTGAAAAAATTGTTTATTAATGTGTTTTAATTATAGTTGTCCTTCAGACGTGTAGTGAAGGCCTTAAGCCGCTAATTGTTTTCAATTGCATGTTTTTTTTTTAATTTTTACCTTCTATTTTTAATTGCTCTTGATTTCTAAGCCAGGCCTTCAGCCGTTCTTGCTTTTGGTGTGGTTTTGGGCCTTCAGCCCAGAAAGCATCTCAAGTTTTCTTTAACTAGGCCTTCAGCTGTATTGTCTTATCGTGATCTTTTAAAGCAATGTGTTAATAAGTGGTTCTTAGAAAAAGAAGTTGTGTGTTTGGTTGTGCAACTCACAGTAACTGTTTACGGCCCCATCCACAATCGTAACCTTATCCTGTGCGCTCTCTGAGTACCTACCAACCAGGTTTCAATACTATGGAAGAAAGCAGCTCCAACCGAGCTGACTGAAAACACCAACACTGTCTGAACGCCAAAGTTAAAGTAGCTGCTAGGAATAATGTTGTATGGAAATTGCTGGGGAAAATTTGGAGAGCAGAACCAGAAACTGTTAAGCACTTCTGTTCGTGTTTTGCGCTATTCTACAGCTGAATGTACTCGTACATGACATGCATGCTACAGATCACACCGTATTGAAGCAATCGATGTGACCGTCAATGAGACATGCCGAGTCATTACAGACTGCGTACGGTACGAGTCTCTGAATAATTACTGGAATTGGTCTTCCTGACATTCTACTAGGAGTAGTTGCTAGTAAAGAAAAGACTGAGGCAGTAACATCTGAATTTCATGCTCTATTTAGATACTAGCAAATCGAAGAAGCGTTTCCTTAAGACAACTGTGGCACACATTGAATCACCACTGCAAAATGAGGCTATAAATGTGGCACACTGGAACCCAGATTACGAACTATGAAAGAAGGGCTCCATCTCGGACACACAGAAAAATGGAATACCTGGGTTCTGAAATTTTCCCGGCGTATTTCTTCTTCTAATAATTTCCGGGTATGCAGCCGGATATCGTGGCAGAATGTCGACGGGATCCGGCTGCATACCCGGAAATTATTAGAAGGAATACCTGGGATCACTCAGTCAGATTCGTTCTGATATCACAAGACGAAAAGTTAGTTCCAGAAATGTGGTCTCAGCGTTAAGTCCGTGTTTTGTGAATGTGGCGCTGAGCAGACCTTAGCTTACTTCTTTTTGTGAAGTTTATGCCCTTTCTGGTGGACAGTGGAAAGTTTAGCAAAAGCTGCTAACAGTGCTACTGATGCCGCCAAATTCTGATCTGCAGTTGTCAAAGATTTGCAGTATTTATATTTTGTCCTTAAGATGCATATATTTCTGTTGTACGTTTCCCGCTTTTGACGCGATAAACAAAGAAGTTAGAAGCCTGAGAACACCCGTACTCGTGACTTCGGAGAGGTATGAACTTATGAAAATTAACAGTTAACTTTGCGGATCAACTGTTCGTGTAAACTTTGTTCCCATCTGCAAAACGTACACCTACACTTAAAACAGGGTGACCTTCCGTTGGCTGCCAAGTATCTATCTTGCTACGTCTGTAATACTGAAATTAAAACAATTTTGAGAATAGAGAGCTGGTACACTTTCTCTGCTTCTTCTCTTTGAGTGATTTCGTTGACTGCAGTTTCATGTAACGATTTCGAATTCATTTCATGCTCGAATTAATGTATATAGTTTGGGGAAAGTAGTTTTTTTCTAGTGTTGTAGTTTGGAACCTACGTACATTAAAAACTCTGCCAAGTACTCCTCAAATTCACGATATTCAAAATTCTATATACACTGATGCTCATAAATTGAGGCTAATGCTGATACATGGTGAAACAACGCTCTTGTGGGCGGTGCATTTGACCTGCGGTCGTCGCACGGTGGTGCTGGCAGCAGCCCACATACGCAGAGGTGTGTTGGTGCATGTCAGAGTACGGTGCAGCGAGTAAGTGTGCAGACGTTTTCAGACGTGCTAATGGTGACTATGTGATAAAACGGTTCAAAGAAAACATATTGATGACGTTATTAGGGATAGAATACTAGGGCGACTTGAGGCTGGTCAAACACACCAGGTCGTAGCACGGGCCCTCCGTGTGCCACAAAGTGTAATCTCGAAATTATGGCAACGATTCCAGCAGACAGGAAACTTGTCCAGGCGCTACAGTGCGGGACGTCCACAGTGTACAACACCACAAGAAGACCGATATCTCACCATCAGTGCCCGCAGACGGCCACGGAGTACTGCAGGTAGCCTTTCTCGGGACCTTACCGCTGCCACTGGAACAGTTGTCTCCAGACACACAGTCTACAGATGACTGAACAGACGTGGTTTATTCACCCGGAGACCTGCAAGGTGCATTCCACTGACCCCTGGTCACAGGAGAGCTCGTAAGGCCTGGTATCAAAGTCACACTACATGGTCATTGGAACAGAGGTCCCAGGTTATGTTCACGGACGAGCCCACGTTCAGTCTGAACTGTGATTCTCGCCGGATTTTCATCTGGCGTGACCTAGGAACCAGATACCAACCCCTTGTTGTCCTTGAAAGGGACCTGTATGAAGGTCATGGTTTGATGGTGTGGGGTGGGATTATGATTGGTGCACGAAAAGTCGTGCTCAAAAGTATCCGAACGACCTGAATTGCATTTCGCCTGATTCGAATGCAACCCACATAGCGCAGCTGTCTAGCAGGTCCTCTAATCGCCCCTCGGTACAGTCATTTGACTATTGAAAATGGTTCCAACAAGTCACCACTAGAAAAGACTGCTCTGTATCGCAATAACTCAAGATGTAAAGTAATACCAAGGTATTACAAATATCAGGGAACATCTTATCACAGATAAGACGGTTCTTCAGGCTTACAAGCTCACATTTATTACAATAAATGACATACATGAAATGTTACCACTCTCATTATTACCTCAGACAGGTAATTCACGTAGTAAGTTCGTCGTACTCATGATTTCCTCTTCAAAATAACATACCGTACTTATTATTTAACACAAAATGACACTAAAAATTTAAATTATTCACAAGCAGCTAGTTGAGAATATGTATGAACTTCAAATGACACGACGAACCGTCTCGTTCTGCATATGGATTCAAACCCAGGTCATGCAGACTAAGCAAAGACTTCGTGACTGACGGAAACTAACAGTCATTCCTCACTACGCATACAGAGAGTGACATACCTCGATTTTAGACAGTATCAGTTAGCAAATATCAACTTTAAATTACACAACGTAAACATTGTTAACGGACACGAATTCTTATCCAGCATCTATTGCCCTTGTTAACGAACTACGAGAGATGTTAAATAGTGCTTCTTCACAAGTAGTAACTTACTTGAAATGCCGTGAGGTAAATCTTTGTGTTGGACAGGGATTCGAACCCAGAACCTAATTGGATTGTCATCGAAGCACAATCAACTGTGACATATTGGATTTTCTCGGCAGTAGCTAAATGTTTTAACTGAAATGACGAGACGAAACATTAATTTTTTCTTTCCCAGGACTCCAACCTGGCACCTATCGCTGTTATATTCTAGAGAAAACGAACGTTAAAAGTGGGTTTGTTACACCAGCAGCGACATGGGAGCATGTTTGAACTAGAAATAATATGACAAAGAGATCAGTGCTGACTGGGAATCGAGCCCCACACATATCGTTGTTGACAGCACACAAAGAGACGTCAGCTACCGAATTTTTCTCCACCAGCAGCTCAGAATAACATCCTTGAATTTACAATGATTTTGCAAACAGTTCTGTGTCTCACTGGGACTCAAAAACGTCAGATACCGTTAGTGTTGACAACGAATGAAAATACACTCCTGGAAATGGAAAAAAGAACACATTGACACCGGTGTGTCAGACCCACCATACTTGCTCCGGACACTGCGAGAGGGCTGTACAAGCAATGATCACACGCACAGCACAGCGGACACACCAGGAACCGTGGTGTAGGCCGTCGAATGGCGCTAGCTGCGCAGCATTTGTGCACCGCCGCCGTCAGTGTCAGCGCAGTGCCGTAGGGGACCGCACCGCCACTTCCCAGCAAATTAGGGACACTGTTGCTCCTGGGGTATCGGCGAAGACCATTCGCAACCGTCCCCATGAAGCTGGGCTACGGTCCCGCACACCGTTAGGCCGTCTTCCGCTCACGCCCCAACATCGTGCAGCCCGCCTCCAGTGGTGTCGCGACAGGCGTGAATGGAGGGACGAATGGAGACGTGTCGTCTTCAGCGATGAGAGTCGCTTCTGCCTTGGTGCCAATGATGATCGTATGCGTGTTTGGCGCCGTGCAGGTGAGCGCCACAATCAGGACTGCATACGACCGAGGCACACAGGACCAACACCCGGCATCATGGTGTGGGGAGCGATCTCCTACACTGGCCGTACACCACTGGTGATCGTCGAGGGGACACTGAATAGTGCACGGTACATCCAAACCGTCATCGAACCCATCGTTCTACCATTCCTAGACCGGCAAGGGAACTTGCTGTTCCAACAGGACAATGCACGTCCGCATGTATCCCGTGCCACCCAACGTGCTCTAGAAGGTGTAAGTCAACTACCCTGGCCAGCAAGATCTCCGGATCTGTCCCCCATTGAGCATGTTTGGGACTGGATGAAGCGTCGTCTCACGCGGTCTGCACGTCCAGCACGAACGCTGGTCCAACTGAGGCACCAGGTGGAAATGGCATGGCAAGCCGTTCCACAGGACTACATCCAGCTTCTCTACGATCGTCTCCATGGGAGAATAGCAGCCTGCATTGCTGCGAAAGGTGGATATACACTGTACTAGTGCCGACATTGTGCATGCTCTGTTGCCTGTGTCTATGTGCCTGTGGTTCTGTCAGTGTGATCATGTGATGTATCTGACCCCAGGAATGTGTCAATAAAGTTTCCCCTTTCTGGGACAATGAATTCACGGTGTTCTTATTTCAATTTCCATGAGTGTACATTAAAAATCAGAATTATTACCCACCAGCAGGTAGGTGTTCTCATGCTAGAGCTTGATAATACATAATGAAAGCTTTAGTGCCGGGCCAGGATTCGGACCCTTTCACGCGCAATATGTGGAGATGTTGAGGAATCTGCAGTTTGAACAAACATTAAATTGCAGTCGAGCTGTATTGTCATGAAGGGATCAAATTCCGCGTTAAGGGCGATCTGAGTTACATTCCCAGATCAGAACCAATTTTATCGACATACAGAAGCTCAAATAAAAGATGGAATAAATGTCATGTGGCCCTGCATAGCGTTTGTTTCGTCACTAGAAATAAATAACTACTATAAGAAAGGTTACTGTTGATAGAGCTTCTACATGGCGCGACTCCTGACTTAGTATTGTGGTTCAACCTAACGTCTCCCTGGTAGAGAAGGAATATCATGTTTAACATGAATGTCAGACCACAATGTCATTATACCTTCTTCACTTGGCGTATCCAGAAGAGAACAGAATCTGTCTCTCCTTACCAAAAATCATCAGCAGAAGTTGGAATCGAACCCACACCATAAGTATATGAACCTAGCATCAATCCAAGAGACCACCAGATTCCCTTCTCTATCACTCATTTTTCTACCATAACAATATTGCGCCACACTGGATGAGAATTCTGACACACAGACTCCCTGTAGTGGTTTGCAGCACGTTCAGTACATTCATTTACTTAGTTGACCGAATTGCCATGAACTAGCTGCCTCGGCTACCCAGTGCATACATTCGACTCTATTTTGTGATCACCGAAATAAAATCACGTAACTGACACCTACACAGAACTGCCAACAGTGTAGGATGCAGAAATTTAAACAGCAAGTGTTCCTTTCGACTTGAACTATTATATTGGGCTAACTGTTTGTTAAAAACTTCGTGCAGTCCAAAAGAAAAGCTGTAACTGTCTGTCTCTCAGAAGTCTAGATCCGGCCATATGCATTATCTCACAGCACTGTGCAATGCGCAAGTTCTGGAGGAATTGTTGTTCAGTTCTGGAGGTGTTTTAGCTACGTGTCAGCTAGTAGCGTAATGGTAAGCGTCGAGCAATGTTGATACGACATCGCGAGTTTGGGTACATTCACTGCTACATTTTTTAAACGCCTTACTGTTGTCTGCTGATGTTATCGATCTAATAGAACTTTAAACATAATTCGCTTCAATTCTCAACCCAAAATAGTCGCATGCTGAAAAAGGGCAAACTTCTGCGACATTTTGTTCTTTTCAGGTTTAATAGATGGCCAGGCTGCAGATGCATCTCGAAACTTTCGTATTATGTATGGGGAGAGTGCCTCGTCCCAAAATACGTCAGAAAAGTATTTTCTACATTAAATCTCGTGTGGCAGCGCCATTTTATTCTTCATAAAACCTTGTTTGACAGCTTTAGCTCAGAACAAGTTTTCTACATGCATGTAATCAATAAACTGCATGTGCATTGTCAGACTGTTATAGATAATATCAGAGAATTCGCATATATCGTTGATGATTAATCTCTCTCTCATGTTAATTAATGTTTTAACAACACTAAAAGAAACTGTACGAAAATTGTGCACTCTATTATAAGAAATGAAATAAAACCACCCACTATGACGAAAGTCTGTTTCAATAAAACTGAGTATCTGTACACAAGCGTGCCTCTATCGCCACGAATTAGTAAAATACTAATCACGTAGATTTAGATTGGGTCTGTGTTTGATTGGTATGCTGTGTCATACTCAAGTGGTATGCATATGTGGCATTTCATAAATAAAGTTATGTATTCCTAGAAACCCAAAATTTGTTTGTCAGCACTGGAAAGAGGCGTTACCTGTTGTGGAGCGTATGAGCCGAAAGTATTTTCTTGCGATTTCCTTATCGATGTGTGATCTGACTGCTTGTAGCTCTTTCACACAAGGGATAAAAACGTTACAGTCAGCAAGACTGGAACCGCAAACCATAACAGACGCTTTGTCTCAGGTTAGCACGTTTCCACAGAGCTAGGGAAGAGACATCCATCTGGGTCTCCTGTTACGAGACCAGTAGTGGCTAGATCTCGTAAACCGCTATTTAAAGGACGAGATTAGATGCGATGTTCACGTGCAACGACTTTCCTGGGCTGAAAACCGTAAATCTACAATCTTTTGTTACAGCTCAAGCGCTAACAATAACTCAGATTATTCAATGGGAATGACAGGAAAAGTCAAGTGGACTTTGAGGCTTAATTTCGTGCACACCAGGAAGTAACTCGTCGATCACAGAGTTGCCAAATATACCTTGCCTTGTTGCCAAATCTCAGTTACATTACTAGCAGGAAGAAGACGAACCGATGTGATCCTACAGTGGGCTGGGAAGTGACCATAGCTGACGTCTCAAAGACGCAGCCGCTACGGTCTGGAATACATAATCCGTCTGATTCACATTTCTGTAATTGGGTTTAGGGACTGGAACGTAGTTACTAATAATACTCAGAACTGACTGCAAACTAAGCTTCATAAATCAGTAACTCTCATAGTTGTTTTGTATATTTTTTGTAAGCGTACTCAAAACTAAGAATATCATTGACGAACGTTTTCGTGCCTCTTCGATAGTCGAGCACAACAAACAAATAAAAATAAATCAGACTGTGTGCTTGTGTGTGTGTGTGTGTGTGTGTGTGTGTGTGTGTGTGTGTGTGTATGTATGTATGTGTGTGTGTGTGTGTGTGTGTGTGTGTGTGAGTGTGTGTGTGACAGAGAGAGAGAGTGAGGGAGAGAGAGAAAAATAAAAAAGAATGAGAGAGGGAGTAAAAAATTGTTGCAAAGAAACTGAACCACGGTTATAAAGAAATCTTTCATTAAAATGACACATTCTACATTATTACGAAATGTCGTATTCATGATCTATGGAACAAGTATTAATCTAGTCTAATCTAATCTAATCATATTTCTGACTAGTCATGAAGAGGCACGAATTACAGAAATTTTCGCCAATATCAGTAACCAAATTTAACTTAAAAAAAAAGACGACAGTTTTTGTAATAAACCGGGACTCCTTTAAAGACCCTTTCGTCCCTGTTAACTAACCACGAAAGATGTGTGATATACCTCCATTAAGAAGGAACAAAGTGTTCATGCATTTAAAGATGAAGCAGAGGTAAAGTAAATCTGTTTGTGCCTCTTAAAAGTAAATGAATGAACCCACGCATTACACCTGTGATAGTTCGTTCCACCAGACCATTGTGGGCACATTTCCCAGCCCCAGGAATGTGCTGTAACGGATGATGTGCTTAGCTTATAAAATTAGTCATGGTGGAAAAAATGCGAGTCGATTAAATGGTTAAGTAGAAGCAATCTTCTGACGTGGAGATTATGCTATTCTCATGCCAGCAGGATGTAAAGACTCTTCTAGGCATCATAGGCTCGATGTAAAGCCATATTGAAACATTCACTAATTCAGCAAATTTCTTAGTTCGAGAAAATCCACTGTGAAGTGTGGAGTTACCGGATAATTCGATTATTACCGTCATTGTTACCATCATTTTCTTCATACCGTTGCTAGAACACATGTGCTTGAAGATCATTTAATGCCTTTTGGTCATTATAGAAGTAGTTGCCCAAGAAGAGGTTCTTTCCCTGTCTACGTAGTCCTTTTCATGTTAATATCAAACATCAGCAATTACTCGCAGATTACATTAAAACTAAAGTAATTGATGAAGACGTTACTTGATAACAAAAACGCGCTGCCGTTCTTAATTTACTTACGCCTAGAAATGGCTGTCGAACACTGCAAAACCAAAAGCCAAGGGATCTTACTGCCTGCCGTTATACGTTGCTGTCAGTTCTTCCACAAGATTTGGTCGACGTGACCTGTTTCAAGTTGTGTGTGGCAGAGAACGTTTTAGAAAATCAATTGTTTTCCTTTGCAATAAACGGTAAGATTTTCATTGTAAGCTATCCAAGTTCAAAATTTTCGCATTATTAGTTCATATTTAAATTTCACTTCTATAAAGCAGGAAAGTATTTCACAGTTGCAAAACCCGCATTCGACTCATTGACATTATACTTAGTCGCTGACAATAAATTGTAGCTGAGATTGACACCAGTTTAAGTAACCTAATGTAGCGAAGACTGTTTGGCAGTGCTCTTTTTCACTGGAAAATATGCAATTCACTCATTGGGCTCCAATAGTACACTGTAACAGTAATTTCTGTGCGTATGCAATGCACGCGGATTGTGGAATTTAGTGGTGCTCTCTCTTCCACTTCTGTATACAATATGCCTGACCTAAACGGGCCCTTTATCATTACAGGCCCTGGGCAGTGCAACATCATACTGACAACAGTAATGTTCTGATACTGACAGAAAGCTTTTTGCCTTCCAACCAGCGAAATGCGGCAGAGTACAGCCAGTAAACGATTGACTAACCACGATTTAGTGCCGTTAAGACGATTTCTTTAAACATTGTCGTAGCTGAAGGAATGTAGTTTCTTCTTAAATCGTCTTATGCAGCAACGTTCACAGGTATCTCAAATAGAAAAAGCTCTTTATCCAGGTAAGTAGGTTGTGAGAGAAATTTCCCACAGTTTGTGTCAGGTCGATCTTTTCGTCTTATAGCACTGCATAAGTATTTTGTCTAAGAGGTATCACAAGTAGTGTTCCTGTAGCTATGGGAATCATTGGTTTGCAAACGAGTTTAACACCAATGGGTACAGTACTGCCAAATATTCAAAATGATTATCAACCTAAGTCTGAGTTCATCCACAAAGTGAAGAGTATTTATAATACTGTAGCTCGACTGTGTATCCTTGTCTTCTTTGAGTGGGCATTGGAAGACATTTACACACACTATACAATAATATGAATACTTCGAACGCTGTAGCTATCGTTGTCCTCAAATCTAATTTTAGTAGATGGGAGGATACAAAGAAACAATCAGACTCAAGGGTGTGGATAGAAACTAAAGGGCAGAGGCGGGTACTGTGCAGATCTGCGCTTTTTCTTCTTCCGATCTATACAAATAATGTATACAAATTAGCGTATGCATGGCTTTCATAATGTTTTCCTCTTGTTTAGTCTTCTAATGATGAAGTGGATCCACACCCATGGGTCTGATTGTTTCTTTGTATCCTTCCATCTACTATCTTTGTGTGTTACTGCTCGGTGTTCAAAAAGCAATAAATAATGGCTGCTCCCACGAGGTACTAGAACTAGGTCGCAAGAGGGCTAAGGAATTATAATCGAAATACACTGAGACGCCAATTTGTCCGTCGTCATGGTGTTAAGTAGGTAGAAATAGTTGGGTATTATTGCCTGCAACACCGGCATCCCATTGCCGTCTTCTCTTTCGTTTGTGTGTTGCGCATGGTGCAAGAAATATTTGTGTTTTGCTTGTTTTTGTGACGGGTTTCAGCCCACCGAATGCGAGCAAGCTCACGAATAGACTGTCAATAATTGGAATTAAGCAATAATACACTTAAATGTTTATTTTTGTATTATGTGTCCCAATGAAAATAACTGTAAATACATTATATGCCTACTTGCTTATTACTCGCGCTTCTCGGTGCTTTCCCCAGTAAATAAAAAGAAAAATAAAGAGAGGGAGAGCAGACAGAGAGAGAAAACAGAAATGTATTTCAAACATCAGCTCGGTGACGCCATGTTCGTCTCGTGATGTAAAGCAAGTATAGTTGATAGGTAGTATCTCGTTGTACTAGCAATATGAATGGCTACAGTGGTCTTTCTTTTCTCTCTGCAAACAACCAGAACAGAATTCAATAACAAAGAGGTAAGAAGACCTATGCAGTGTGACAATTAAACACTTTCTTGGTTATTTTGTTAATGCTTAACAATCGTCTGTAATGCAGTAAACATCTTTGATTACTGATTTTTTGTTACTACCATTGTCATTGTTATTCGTCACCCCACAACAGATTTCCTATCACTCACTGCTGCCGATGCACGTTACGAATGGATCAGGATGACTGGAATGTGGGATGCTTCGTCACGGAGAATATACACATTTGTCTCGGCGTCTTATGTTCAGGGTAGTATGAAAATCTCAGTAAGAGCAGACGACAACGGGATGCCGGTGATACAGGCAATAATATCCAACTAGTTATGTCGACTTAACACCATGACGACGGACAAATTGGCGTCTCGGTGTATTTTGATTATAATTCGTTAGCCTTCTTGCGACCTCGTTCTAATACCTCGTGAGAGCAGGCATAATATTTTGCTTTTTGAACACAGAGCAGTAACACACAAAGGTAGTAGATGGAAGGATACAATAAGACTCATGGGTGTGGATCCACTTCATCATTAGAAGACTAAGCAAGAGGGAAACATTACGAAAGCAGTGAATACGCTGGTTAGTATACATTATTTGTATAGATCGGAAGATGAAAAAGCGCAGATCTGCACTTTACTTTCTGTCTTAATGGGCATGATTTTTAGTTTCTTCTCTTCTGAATTTTCGAATGAATTGGTTATTACATGGCACAGAATAATTAGTTAACTGTGTTTCTTACAGCTGCCATTCGCACCAACATTTTTCTACATTCCCGTTCAATTCATGAAATTCTACCTGTATGATCACAAGACTGCACATAGATGCAATCGATTTCGAGGTGCATAGTGTTTGTTATCTTACTTTTTGTGACAGGTGGGAAAAGTTTATTTCCATAAACTTTTTATTGTACTGAAATAATCTTTTGTCACAAAGTAACAAGGTAAGTGTTTTATTTGTATATATTTTGTGGGAAACTGTAATCGTTATGGAAGATTATACACCTGAATGTTTGACACCACTGGTAGGAGAAAACGCCGCATATTAACCAAACCACACGCCTTCTCTCCGTATCCTGCTATGACATGAGCATGGGATTCTCCTCACATACCTCTACTGAGCTGTTCCTAGCACAGCTGAGAATTGGCAACACCGTCACAAACATTTCGCAACACTGTGACAGTGCAATCACTTCCACGTATGGTACTTAATTGACTTGCTTTCCATTTGAATGACTCGTGCTATATAATCCTCATGTAAACTAAAACACTGAAACTCAAAATTCAATTTTTAGGCTAAGGAAATGCTGTTCTTCATATAAGTGACAACTTTTATTATGTTTCACGATGTGTTATGAGACTGAGCGACCAATACCATGATTAGAGTGGAGTGCTCGCAGCAGTGTGTCCGTAGCCGCGTGGTACAGCCCGTGCCTCGTGTCGCAACGGCTCAAAGAATCGTCAGTTCTAACCGTGTTAGGAGCCAGCGTGTGCGAGCTTTTTTCCCTAATTTATTTTATGGAGCTACGAAATTCTGTAACGAAATCGGAAGAAAAACCTTTACACTTCCTCTTGGTAGCTCGACCCAGTAATAGATCTTGGCTTTCTGACTGTCAAGCTGCTTCACAATACAAGCGTCTCTGAAGAAATTCGAATCGACCGTCAACGATACGAATTTCCATCTTGTTCTTCACATAAGACTCACATACCAGGGTGATAAGTATGAAGGGAATGAACCTCTTGATTACTGTAGGGCCTCTATGCTAAATTTCCACAGTAGCAATTAGGAACTCTCTGCAGACATTTACCAACAGCGGCTCTAGCGAGTTACTTTTTCTCTGGGTAGCTTCAAATATGGGCAATTTTGTCGCCTTAAATCCAATTGAATATTTTAAATATGACTTCTGAACAGCATCCTGTCCGCAGCTCGTGGTGGTGCGGTAGCGTTCTCGCTTCCCACGCCCGGGTTCCCGGGTTCGATTCCCGGCGGGGTCAGGGATTTTCTCTGCCTCGTGATGACTGGGTGTTGTGTGATGTCCTTAGGTTAGTTAGGTTTAAGTAGTTCTAAGTTCTAGGGGACTGATGACCGTAGATGTTAAGTCCCATAGCGCTCAGAGCCATTTGAACCATTTTGACAGCGTCCACTTCTCCATTAATTAATGTATAGACCTCAAAACAAGCAATATGCCTGAGTAGCTATGTAGCAGGTTCTGAAAGGTATTGACACTATGTTTTGCATCCATTTACCTGAGGGAATCAAAGAAAGGAACCAAACACATTACACTGCATTTACTCTCTGTGCCTTGACTAACAAATACGATTCCATGAAAAAAGTAAATTATTTGAAGAATCTCTTGTGAAAGGAAAAAGAACAGGATATGACACTTTAATTATAGCGCACTGGATCACAATGAAATTAAATCTGTGCCACATTGATGTATTGCATACTAGTGTAATAAAATACTCACCAAATAAAAACGGTTTTGTGCCTCCGTTGCAATAGAGTGTGAAACACAAATTGTAGACAGATTTTGTGGGTCACCACTCAACAACATTAAAGCATTTCACATCGTCGAGAGTGAGGAGTGGAGCAGACGTTGCCGGCAGAAGGCGTGGTAGCACAGTGCCTCAGCCCCGCCGGTAGGCAGCAAACGGGTCACGGAGAACTGAGACGCATGCGGTGTTCAGAGGCGGATGGTCAGCCAAGAAATCTCTCGCTAAAATATTGTTGAACCAAACTGTTATTACCAATGTGACAGAAAGCGAAATATTTTGTAGATTCGCATAAAATACACTCATAGCTTCAGCACCGAGAGGAAAGGGGGATTAAAAATTATATCGATGTGTGCTCTCGGTTGCCAGATGTCGTAGTATCTAGTCCTGCGTTTTACCTGAAGACTGCAATTGCAGTGGAAAATGATGCTCTCAGACTGCACTCAAGACATCCTCCGGGAAGTTACACAGTCTACAATGTAGCCAGATCAAGCATATTGCAGAACATACACTCCTCGAAATTGAAATAAGAACACCGTGAATTCATTGTCCCAGAAAGGGGAAACTTTATTGACACATTCCTGGGGTCAGATACATCACATGATCACACTGACAGAACCACAGGCACATAGACACAGGCAACAGAGCATGCACAATGTCGGCACTAGTACGGTGTATATCCACCTTTCGCAGCAATGCAGGCTGCTATTCTCCCATGGAGACGATCGTAGAGATGCTGGATGTAGTCCTGTGGAACGGCTTGCCATGCCATTTCCACCTGGCGCCTCAGCTGGACCAGCGTTCGTGCTGGACGTGCAGACCGCGTGAGACGACGCTTCATCCAGTCCCAAACATGCTCAATGGGGGACAGATCCGGAGATCTTGCTGGCCAGGGTAGTTGACTTACTCCTTCTAGAGCACGTTGGGTGGCATGGGATACATGCGGACGTGCATTGTCCTGTTGGAACAGCAAGTTCCCTTGCCGGTCTAGGAATGGTAGAACGATGGGTTCGATGACGGTTTGGATGTACCGTGCACTATTCAGTGTCCCCTCGACGATCACCAGTGGTGTACGGCCAGTGTAGGAGATCGCTCCCCACACCATGATGCCGGGTGTTGGCCCTGTGTGCCTCGGTCGTATGCAGTCCTGATTGTGGCGCTCACCTGCACGGCGCCAAACACGCATACGACCATCATTGGCACCAAGGCAGAAGCGACTCTCATCGCTGAAGACGACACGTCTCCATTCGTCCCTCCATTCACGCCTGTCGCGACACCACTGGAGGCGGGCTGCACGATGTTGGGGCGTGAGCGGTAGACGGCCTAACGGTGTGCGGGACCGTAGCCCAGCTTCATGGAGACGGTTGCGAATGGTCCTCGCCGATACCCCAGGAGCAACAGTGTCCCTAATTTGCTGGGAAGTGGCGGTGCGGTCCCCTACGGCACTGCGTAGGATCCTACGGTCTTGGCGTGCATCCGTGCGTCGCTGCGGTCCGGTCCCAGGTCGACGGGCACGTGCACTTTCCGCCGACTACTGGCGACAACATCGATGTACTGTGGAGACCTCACGCCCCACGTGTTGAGCAATTCGGCGGTACGTCCACCTGGCCTCCCGCATGCCCACTATACGCCCTCGCTCAAAGTCCGTCAACTGCACATACGGTTCACGTCCACGCTGTCGCGGCATGCTACCAGTGTTAAAGACTGCGATGGAGCTCCGTATGCCACGGCAAACTGGCTGACACTGACGGCGGCGGTGCACAAATGCTGCGCAGCTAGCGAAATTCGACGGCCAACACCGCGGTTCCTGGTGTGTCCGCTGTGCCGTGCGTGTGATCATTGCTTGTACAGCCCTCTCGCAGTGTCCGGAGCAAGTATGGTGGGTCTGACACACCGGTGTCAATGTGGTCATTTTTCCATTTCCAGGAGTGTAGAATTCTGATGGCAGCACGATTGTGTTGTCCACCTTACGGACCATTTTTTTGTTTAACACTGTATTTACAACACATATTGCACGCTGAACACCCAGAAAAATTAACAAAACAAAATTATTTTATGAGAACAACGTTAGCTACAGCGTTCGAAGTATTCATAGTATTGTATACGTGTGTGTAATGCCCACTCAAGGAAGACAAGGATACACAACCCTAGATACTGTATCATAAATACGCCTCACTTTGTGGATGAACTCCCACTTAGGATGATAATCATTTTGAATATTTGGCAGTACTGTACCCATTGGTGTTAAACTCGTTTGCAAACCAATGATTCCCACAGCTACAGGAACACTACCTGTGATACCTCTTAGACAAAATACTTATGCAGTGCTATAAGACGAAAAGATCGACCTAACACAAACTGTGGGAAGTTTGTCTCACAACCTACTTACCTGGATAAAGAGCTCTTCCTATTTGAGATATCTGTGAACGTTGCTCCATAACACGATTTAAGAAGAAACTAAAGTCCTTCAGCTACGATAATGTTTAAAGAAATCGTCTTAACGGCACTAAATCGTGGTTAGTCAATCGTTTACTGGCTGTACTCTGCCGCATTTCGCTGGTTGGAAGGCAAAAAGCTTTCTGTCAGTATCAGAACATTACTGTTGTCAGTATGATGTTGCACTGCCCAGGGCCTGTAATGATAAAGGGCCCGTTTAGGTCAGGCATATTGTATACAGAAGTGGAAGAGAGAGCACCACTATATTCCACAATCCGCGTGCATTGCATACACACAGAAATTACTGTTACAGTGTACTATTGGAGCGCAATGAGTGAATTGCATATTTTCCGGTGAAAAAGAGCACTGGCAAACAGTCTTCGCTACATTAGGTTACTTAAACTGGTGTCACTCTGAGCTACAATTTATTGTCAGCGACTAAGTATAAGGTCAATGAGTCGGATGCGGGTTTTGCAACTGTGAAATACTTTCCTACATTATAGAAGTGAAATTTAAATATGAACTAATAATGCGAAAATTTTGAACTTGGATAGCTTACAATGAAAATCTTTCTGTTTATTGCAAAGGAAAACAACTGATTTTCTAAAACATTCACTGCCATACACAACTTGAAACAGGTCACGTCGACCAAATCTTGAGGAAGAACTGACAGCGACGTATAACGGAAGGTAGTAAGATCCCTTGGCTTTTGGTTTTGCAGTGTTCGACAGCCATTTCTAGGCGCAAGTAAAATAAGGAAGGCAGCGCGTTTTTGTTATCAAGTAACGTCTTCATCAATTACTTTAGTTTTAAGGTAATCTGCGAGTAATTGCTGATGTTTGATATTAACATGAAAAGGACTCCGTAGACAGGGAAACAACCTCTTCTTGCGCAACTACTTCAATAATGACCAAAAGGCATTAAATGATCTTCAAGCACATGTGTTCCAGCAACGGTATGAAGAAAATGATGGTAACAATAACGGTAATAATCGAATTATCCGGTAGCTCCACACTTCACAGTGGATTTTCTCGAACTAAGAAATTTGCTGAATTAGTGAATATTTCAAAATGGCTTTACATTGAGCCTATGATGCCTAGAAGATTCTTTACATTTTGCTGACATGAGAATAGCATAATCTCCACGTCAGATGATTGCTTCTACTTAACCATTCAGTAGACTCGCATTTTTTCCACCATGACTAATTTTGTAAGCTAAGCACATCATACGTTACAGCACATTCCTGGGGCTGGGAAATGTGCCCACAATGGTCTGTTGGAACGAACTATCACAGGTGCAATGCATGGGTTCTGGCATTTACTTTTAATAGGTACAAACAGATTTACTTTACCTTTGGTAACCTAAAGAGAAAGACGTTATAATTCAGAATCCGCATTAAACATCACGTTCCTTAACTACCAATTGGGCAGAGCCGGTTTACGTTGGGAAATGACATAGGCGGAAGTCATGGTAAACAGAAATACTGTCTCCAGGAAACTTACTTACATTAGAAAATTTTATTTTATTTGATGAAACGATAGACATTTAAAGGAACAGGGCTCTCAGTTTTCTTGTACTTGATTGAACTAGAGACGTTGAAAAATTTTGTGCTGGGCTGTGATTCGAATTCGTATCTCATCTTTCGAGGATCTGAATCTCTCGGAACAGTATAGTTCAATCATTTCGTTCCTTTTCCCAAGACTGCAATCTTCTCTAGGTCTCCTCCATAGGTAAGTATGTGGGTCCGAATCCTGATCCAGTACAAAAATATTCATAATTTCATTTCAAGCCCTATCACGTGCATACCAATCTGCTAGTGAAAATGAACGTGCATTTTTAATGTCTGTTCATGTGTTGCCAACAATAGCAATACGTGTCGTTATTTCTGGTCAAACAAGCACACATCTTACTGTTGATGAGTAAGCAAGTGTTACTTAAGCTATGTTCGTGGGTGATAAAGAAGGACGGTAGGTGTGCGGTTCGATTGTCGCTCAGGCACAAAAATTTGTATCCTTATTTTCGATTCAAACATCCAGCAGCTGGTAAGAAAAACCGATACGTAACATTTGAATTTACTTAGTTAACAATCCGATTGCGTGCTGGGTTCGTATCTCCGTCACAGAAATTCACATCATGCGCTTCATCTTTAAATGCATGAACACTTTGTCCCTTCTGAATGGAGGTATATCACACATCTTTCGTGGTTAGTTAACAGGGACGAAAGGGTCTTTAAAGGAGTCCCGGTTTATTACAAAAACTGTCGTCTTTTTTTTTTCAAGGTAGATTTGGTTACTGATATCGGCGAAAATTTCCGTAATTCATGTCTCTTCATGACTAGTGAGCAATACGATTAGATTAGATTAATACTTGTTCCATAGATCATGAATACAACATTTCGTATTAATGTAGAACGTGTCATTTTAATGAAAGATTTCTTTACAACCGTGATTCAGTTTCTTTGCAACAATGTTTTACTCTCTCTCTCATTCTTTTTTATTTTTACCTCTCTCCCTCACTCTCTCTCTCTTTTCTCTTTCTCTCTCTCTCTCTCTCTCTCTCTCTCTCTCTCTCTCTCTCCCTCTCTCTCTCTCACCCACACACACACCCACACCCAATCCCCCCCCCCCCCCACACACACACACACACACACACACACGCACAGTCTTTTTTATTTTTATTTGTTTGTTGTGCTCGACTATGGAAGAGGCACGAAAACGTTCTTCAATGATATTCTTAGTTTTGAGTACGCTTACGAAAGATATATAAAAACTACTATGAGAGTTACTGATTTATAAAGCTTAGTTTGCAGTCAGTTCTGAGTATTATTAGTAACTACGCTCCAGTCCTTAAACCCAATTACAGAAATGTGAATTAGACGGATTACGTATTCCAGGCCGTAGCAGCTGCGTCTTTGAGACGTCATCTACGGTCACTTCCCAGCCCGCTGTAGGATCACATCGGTTCTTCTTCTTCCTGCTGGTACTGTAACTGAGATTTGGCAACACGGCATGGTATGTTTGGCAACTCTGTGATCGACGTGTTACTTCCTGGTGTGCCCGGAATTAAGCCTCAAAGTTCACTTGATGTTTCCTGTCGATTCCATTGAATAATGGTTTATTATCACTTGAGATGTAACAATAGATTGTAAATTTACGATTTTCAGCCCAGGAAAGTCGTTGCACGTGGAAATCGAACTAATCTCGTCCCTTACACAGGTGTTTACGAGTTCTAGGCATTATTCGTCACTTAAGAGGACACCAAATCACATGCCTCTTCGTTGGCTCTGTGATTATGTGCTGACCTGTAAAAAAGCGTTCTGCTGGTTTGAGGTTCCAGTCTCGCTGACTACAACGTTTTTATCCCTTCTGTGAAGAAGCTACAAGCAGTCAGATCTAACATCGGTAAGGAAATCGCAAGAAAATACTTTCGGCTCATAGTGCAATGGTGAAAAACTTACAACGCTGCACAACAGGTAACGCCTCTTTCCAGTGCTGACAAACAAATTTTGGGTTTCTAGGAATACATAACTTTATTTATGAAATGCCACATTTGCATAACACTTGAGTATGACACAGCATACTAATTAAACACAGACCCAATCGAAATCTAAGTGAGTAGTGTTCTACTAATTCGTGCCGATAGAGGCACGCTTGTGTACAGATACTCAGTTTTATTGAAACAGACTTTCGTCATAAGGTTATCGTGGGTACTTTTATTTCATTTCTTATAATACCGTAAACACTTCTCGTACGGTTTCTTTTAGTGTTGTTAAAACATTAATTAACACGAGAGAGAAATTAATCATCAACGATATATGCGAATTCTCTGATGTTATCTATAACAGTCTGACAATACACATGCAATTTATTGATTACATGCATGTAGTAAACTTGTTCTGAGTTAAAGCTGTCAAATAAGGTTTTATGAAGATTAAAATGCCACTTCCACAAGACAGATAATGTAGAAAATACTTCTCTGACGTATTTTAGCACGATGCGCTCACCCCATACATAATACAAAGGTTTCGAGATGCATCTGCAGTCTGGCCATCTATTAAACCTGAAAAGAACAAAATGTCGCAGAAGTTTGCCCTTTTTCGCATGCGACTATTTTGGGTTGAGAAGTGAAGCGAATTATGTTTAAAGCTCCGTTAGATCAGTAACTTCAGCAGACAGCAGTATGGCGTTTTAAAAAAATGTAGTAGTGAATGTACCCAAACTCGCGATGTCTTATCAACAGTACTCGACGCTTGCCATTACGCTACTAGCTGACACGTAGATAAACCTCCTCCAGAACTGAACAACAATTCCTACAGAACTTTCGCATTGCACAGTGCTCTGAGATAATGCATATGGCCGGATCTAGACTTCTGAGAGACAGACAGTTACTGCTTTTCTTTTGCACTGCACGACGTTTTTAACAAACAGATAGCACAATAGAGTAGATCAACTCGAAAGGTACACTTTCTGTTTAAATTTCTGCATCCTACACTGTTGGCAGTTCTGTGTAGGTGTCAGTTATGTGATTTTATTTCGGTGATTACAAAATAGAGTCGAATGTATGCACTGGGTAGCCGAGGCAGCTAGTTCATGGCGATTCGGTCAACCAAGTAAATGAATGTACTGAACATGCTGCAAACCACTACAGGGAGTCTGTGTGTCAGAATTCTCATCCAGTGTGGCGCAATATTGTTATGGTAGAAAAATGAGTGATAGAGAAGGGAATCTGGTGGTCTCTTGGATTGATGCTAGGTTCATATACTTATGGTCTGGGTTTGATTCCAACTTCTGCTGATGATTTTTGATAAGGAGAGACAGATTCTGTTCTCTTCTGGATACGTCAAGTGAAGAAGGTATAATGGCATTGGGATCTGACATTCATGTTAAACATGATATTCCTTCTCTACCAAGTAGAGGTTAGGTTGAACCACAATAAAGTCAGGAGTCGCGACACGTAGAAACTCTATCAACAGTAACCTTTCTTATAATAGTTATTTGTTTCTAGTGACGAAAAATGATATGTAGGGTCACAGGACACTTATTCCATCTTTTATTTGAGCTTCTGTATGTCGATAAAATTGATTCAGATCTGGGAATGCATCTCAGATCGCCCTTAACGCGGAATTTGATCCCTTCGTGACAATACAGCTCGACTGCAATTTGTTGTTTGTTCAAAACTGCAGATTCCTCAACATTTCCACATATTGCGCATGAAAGGGTCCGAATCCTGGCCCGGCACTAGTTTTTCATTATGTATTATCAAGCTCTAGCGTGAGAACACCTACCTGTTGGTGGGTAATAATTTTGATTTTTAATGTATTTTCATTCGTTGTCGACACTAACGGTATCTGACGTTTTTGAGTCCCAGTGAGACACAGAACTGTTTGCGAATTCATTGTAAATTCAAGGATGTTATTCTGAGCTGCTGGTGGAGAAAAATTCGGTAGCTGACGTCTCTTTGTGTGCAGTCAACAACGATATGTGTGGGGCTCGATTCCCGGTCAGCACTGAACTCTTTTTCATATTATTTCTGGTTCAAACATGCTCCCATGTCGCTGCTAGTGTAACAAACCCATTTTTAATGTTCGTTTTCTCTAGAATATAACAGCGATAGGTGCCAGGTTGGAGTCCTGGGAATGAAAAAATTAGTGTTTCGTCTCGTCATTTCAGTTAAAACATCTAGCTACTGCCGAGAAAATCCAATACGTCACAGTTGATTGTGCTTCGATGACAATCAAATTAGGTTCTGAGTTCGAATCCCTGTCCAACACAAAGCTTTAACTCACGGCATTTCAAGTAAATTACTACTTGTGAAGAAGCACTATTTAACATCTCTCGTAGTTCGTTAACAAGGACAATAGATGCTGGATAGGAATTCGCGTCCGTTAACAATGTTTATGTTGTGTAATTTAAAGTTGATATTTGCTAACATACTGCCTAAAATCGAGGTATATCACTCTCTGTGTGCCTAATCGGGAATGACTCTTAGTTTCCGTCAGTCACGAAGTCTTTGCTTAGTCTGCATGACCTGGGTTTGAGTCCATATGCAGAACGAGACGGTTCGTCGTGTCATTTGAAGTTCATACATATTCTCAACTAGCTGCTTGTGAATAATTTAAATTTTTAATGTCATTTTGCGTTAAATAATAAGTACGGTATGTTATTTTGAAGAGGAAATCATGAGTACGACGAACTTAGTATATGAATTACCTGTCTGAGGTAATAATGAGAGTGGTAACATTTCATGTATGTCATTTATTGTAATAAATGTGAGCTTACAAGCCTGAAGATATTTGTAGTCCCTTGGTATTACTTTACATCTTGAGTTATTGCGAAGCAGAGCAGTATTTTCTAGTGGTGACTTGTTGGAACCATTTTCAATAGTCAAACGACTGTACCGAGGGGCGATTGAGGACCTGCTAGACAGCTGCGCTATGTGGGTTGCATTCGAATCAGGCGAAATGCAATTCAGGTCGTTCGGATACTTTTGAGCACGACTGTACACCCGTGCATGTCTTTGACAGAGGAACTGTAACAGGTCAGGTGTATCGGGAAGTCATTTTGCACCAGTATGCCCGCCTTTTTAGGTGTGCAGTGGGTCCCACTTTCCTCCTGATGGATGATGACGCACGGCCCCACCGAGCTGCCATCATGGAGGAGTACCTTGAAACAGAAGACATCAGGCGAATGGAGTGGCCTGCCTGTTCTCCAGAGCTAAACCTCATCGAACAAGTCTGGGATGCTCTTGGTCGACGTATCACTGTACGTCTTTAAACTCCTACGACACTTTAGGAGCTCCGACAGTGTCGGCCGGAGTGGCCGTGCGGTTCTAGGCGCTACAGTCTGGAACCGAGCGACCGCTACGGTCGCAGCTTCGAATCCTGCCTCGGGCATGGATGTGTGTGACGTCCTTAGGTTAGTTAGGTTTAATTAGTTCTAAGTTCTAGGCGACTGATGACCTCAGACGTTAAGTCGCATAGTGCTCAGAGCCATTTGAGCTCCGACTGGCACTGGTGCAAGAATGGGAGGCTATAACCGAGCAACTGCTCGACCACCTGATCCAGAGTATGTCAACCCGTTGTGCTGCCTGTGTAGGTGTGCATAGTGATCATATCCCGTATTGATGTCGGGGTACACGGGAAAATGGTTCAAATGGCTCTGAGCACTATGGGACTTAACATGTGTAGTCATCAGTCCCCTAGAACTTAGAACTACTTAAACCTAACTAACCTAAGGACATCACACACATCCATGCGCGAGGCAGGATACGAACCTGCGATCGTAGCGGTTACGCGGTTCCAGACTGAAGCGCCTAGAACCGCACGGCCACACCGGCCGGCCTACACGTGCAGGAAACATGGTGATTTTTAGCACATGTGTTTGGGACGGTTTTCTCAACTTATTACGAATAGCCGGCCGGAGTGGCCGAGCAGTTCTAGGTGCTACAATCTGGAGCAACGCGACCGCTGAGGTCGCAGGTTCGAATCCTGCCTCGGGCATGGATGTGTGTGATGTCCTTAGCTTAGTTAGGTTTAAGTAGTTCTAAGTTCTAGGGGACCGATGACCTCGGAAGTTAAGTCCCGTAGTGCTCAGAGCCATTTGAACCATTGTTACCAATACCGTGGACTTACAGATCTGTGTCGTGTGTGTTTCCTATGTGCCTATGCTATTAGCGCCAGTTTTGTGTAATGCCACGTTGTGTGGCACCACATTCTGCAATTATCCTTAATTTATGAGCATGTGTGTAGATAGATGGATCGCGCGTGTCGTATTTATCTGGAGAACTTGGTATAGTTCCCATACTATAATGTTATTTATGAAGTACCTAACAACGTACGTGACAGACTCTGCGTATTCACTGCATGCAGTTCCCGTAGCAATGTTATCTCGGTAGCAGGTGGGGACAGACCTTTCCTCACTACCTGCAGCTACTCCTATCGGGCTTGGAGGCGATTTTGATTCACAAGCTGTGAAATACACTCCAGGAAATGGAAAAAAGAACACATTGACACCGGTGTGTCAGACCCACCATACTTGCTCCGGACACTGCGAGAGGGCTGTACAAGCAATGATCACACGCACGGCACAGCGGACACACCAGGAACCGCGGTGTTGGCCGTCGAATGGCGCTAGCTGCGCAGCATTTGTGCACCGCCGCCGTCAGTGTCAGCCAGTTTGCCGTGGCATACGGAGCTCCATCGCAGTCTTTAACACTGGTAGCATGCCGCGACAGCGTGGACGTGAACCGTATGTGCAGTTGACGGACTTTGAGCGAGGGCGTATAGTGGGCATGCGGGAGGCCGGGTGGACGTACCGCCGAATTGCTCAACACGTGGGGCGTGAGGTCTCCACAGTACATCGATGTTGTCGCCAGTGGTCGGCGGAAGGTGCACGTGCCCGTCGACCCGGGACCGGACCGCAGCGACGCACGGATGCACGCCAAGACCGTAGGATCCTACGCAGTGCCGTAGGGGACCGCACCGCCACTGCCCAGCAAATTAGGGACACTGTTGCTCCTGGGGTATCGGCGAGGACCATTCGCAACCGTCTCCATGAAGCTGGGCTACGGTCCCGCACACCGTTAGGCCGTCTTCCGCTCACGCCCCAACATCGTGCAGCCCGCCTCCAGTGGTGTCGCGACAGGCGTGAATGGAGGGACGAATGGAGACGTGTCGTCTTCAGCGATGAGAGTCGCTTCTGCCTTGGTGCCGATGATGATCGTATGCGTGTTTGGCGCCGTGCAGGTGAGCGCCACAATCAGGACTGCATACGACCGAGGCACACAGGACCAACACCCGGCATCATGGTGTGGGGAGCGATCTCCTACACTGGCCGTACACCACTGGTGATCGTCGAGGGGACACTGAATAGTACACGGTACATCCAAACCGTCATCGAACCCATCGTTCTACCATTCCTAGACCGGCAAGGGAACTTGCTGTTCCAACAGGACAATGCACGTCCGCATGTATCCCGTGCCACCCAACGTGCTCTAGAAGGTGTAAGTCAACTACCCTGGCCAGCAAGATCTCCGGATCTGTCCCCCATTGAGCATGTTTGGGACTGGATGAAGCGTCGTCTCACGCGGTCTGCACGTCCAGCACGAACGCTGGTCCAACTGAGGCACCAGGTGGAAATGGCATGGCAAGCCGTTCCACAGGACTACATCCAGCTTCTCTACGATCGTCTCCATGGGAGAATAGCAGCCTGCATTGCTGCGAAAGGTGGATATACACTGTACTAGTGCCGACATTGTGCATGCTCTGTTGCCTGTGTCTATGTGCCTGTGGTTCTGTCAGTGTGATCATGTGATGTATCTGACCCCAGGAATGTGTCAATAAAGTTTCCCCTTCCTGGGACAATGAATTCACGGTGTTCTTATTTCAATTTCCAGGAGTGTAATATCATTCAGTCGGTAGCAGCGCCGTTTGACGAGGCATGACTGCTAGTGAGACACCAGCACGGCGCACGTAGTATGAGTGAGCGTGCTGTCCGTTTGTAGCTAGGGGAAGACGCGCGATCTATCTGAATTTGACCTAGAGTAGATTGTGATGGCTCGGAGGCTTGGAACGAGCGTTTCGGAAACTGTATGACTTGTCGGGGGTTCGAGGACTATTGTGGTGAGTGTCTTCAACACATGGCGAAAGCAAGGTCGAAACACGTCCAGAGGTCGTGGGGTTTGGGAGGCGCCCCTCATTGCAGATTCGGACGTCGTAGGCTGGGCATACTAGTGAAACAGGACAGGTGACGAATTGTGGCGCGGAACTAACCTCAGACTTTAATGCAGGGCAGAGTACAGGTGGGTCTGAACACACAGTGCACTGAACGATGGGCCTCTGCAGCCGACGACCCATGCATGAGCCAACGTTAACACCACGACATTAACTACGACTGAAATGGGCAAGTGACCTATGTCACTGGACGTTGGCGTAGTCGCAGAGCAGATGAATCCCGATATCTTCTTCATTATGCCGATGGGAGAGCGCGAATCCATCGTCTTCCAGGGGAACAGATCCTTGACACCTGTACGAGGTGCATTCAAGTTCTAAGGCCTCCGATTTTTTTGCTCCCGACTGGAAAGAGATAGAAACATGCGCATTGTTTTAAAATGAGGCCGCGTTCATTTTCAATACGTCCCAGAGATGGCAGCACCGTACGGCAGATGGAATTTTACCGCCAGCGGCGAGAATGAGAACTGTTTTAAATACTTAAAATAGCGACGTTTTGCTTACTTGAACAGCGTTTTCTGAATTTGCGTGGAGTGAAACCAATTGAAATTCATAGACAGTTGAAGGAGACATGTGGTGATGGAGTTGTGGATGTGTCGAAAGTGCGTTCGTGGGTGCGACAGTTTAATGAAGGCACAACATCGTGTGACAACAAACCGAAACAACCTCGGGCTCGCACAAGCCGCTCTGACGACATGATCGACAAAGTGGGGGAATGACTGTTGAACAGATCGCCTCCAGAGTTGGCATTTCTGTGGGTTCTGTCCACACAATCCTGCATGACGACCTGAAAATGCGAAAAGTGTCATGCAGGTGGGTGCCACGAATGCTGACGGACGACCACACGGCTGCCCGTGTGGCATGTTGCGAAGCAATGTTGACGCGCAACGACAGCATGAATGGGACTTTCTTTTCGTCGGTTGTGACAATGGATGAGACGTGGATGCCATTTTTCAATCCAGAAACAAAGCGCCAGTCAGCTCAATGGAAGCACACAGATTCACCGCCACCTAAAAAATTTCTGGTAACCGCCAGTGCTGAAAAAATGATGGTGTCCATGTTCTGGGACAGCGAGGGCGTAATCCGTACCCACTGCGTTCCAAAGGGCACTACGGTAACAGGTGCATCCTACAAAAATGTTTTGAAGAACAAATTCCTTCCTGCACCGCAACAAAAACGCCCGGGAAGGGCTGCGCGTGTGCTGTTTCACCAAGACAACGCACCCGCACATCGAGCTAACGTTACGCAACAGTTTCTTCGTGATAACAACTTTGAAGTAATTCCCCATGCTCCCTACTCACCTGGCCTGGCTCCTAGTGACTTTTGGCTTTTTCCAACAATGAAAGACACTCTCCGTGGCCGCACATTCACCAGCCGTGCTGCTATTGCCTCAGCGATTTTCCAGTGGTCAAAACAGACTCCTAAAGAAGCCTTCGCCGCTGCCATGGAATCATGGCGTCAGCGTTGTGAAAAATGTGTACGTCTACAGGGCGTTTACGTCGAGAATTAACGCCAGTTTCATCGATTTCGGGTGAGTAGTTAATTAGAAAAAAAAATCGGAGGCCTTAGAACTTGAATGCACCTTTTATTGTGGAACGGAGACACGCTGCCTCTGGGCAGCATTTACGTGAGCATCCATGGGTCCAGCGCAGCACGTGCAAACCACCATGACGGTAATGGAATATCGTACACTGGTTGGAGACCACATATACCCCGTCATGACGATCATGTTTCCCGTCGACAAAGGCATTTTTCAGCAAGATAATGCGCCATGTCACAACACCAGAAGTGTGATGCGCTCGTTCGAGGTGAGCAGGTGCGCTGCTGGCGTCAGTCTCCATCGATTGTCATCTCGATCGTTGTGAGTCGATTTTCGATGCCTGCTTGTCTTCTTCGCATCTTTGGCGGATGGCTGTTTAACTGCGGCGCGCGCACTCTGCCGGGGCTGGAGGTGGGTATCAGCTGTGTGAGTGGCAGTGACATGTGGCGCTGTGGATGCATCAAAGACCTTGTAAAAAATAACTAGACTCACCGCTGCAGTCGCGGGATAATTTGACCCTTCGGCTGGACGCCATTATAGTGGTTGTAGTCTGATGTGTTGTGTAGTACTGTTGTTTATGAAGACCCTGATTCAACGTTGTATATTTGTTGGGGCGTACATACTGTATTTGTTACTCGTAATTCTACTGTCTGTACGTTCCAATCAAAAGAAGTACAATGGTGAGGAGTTGTGCAGCGATTAATTGTACAAATAAATTCGAGAAAGAAACGAATATTACATTTCACTGGTATATGGAGATTTTAAGTTGTTTTGTATGTCAGTGCACTTGCTTAGTAAATGTTTTTGTAACACGGTATTAGCATAATGTCTGTGCATATACACTCCTGGAAATGGAAAAAAGAACACATTGACACCGGTGTGTCAGACCCACCATACTTGCTCCGGACACTGCGAGAGGGCTGTACAAGCACTGATCACACGCACGGCACAGCGGACACACCAGGAACCGCGGTGTTGGCCGTCGAATGGCGCTAGCTGCGCAGCATTTGTGCACCGCCGACGTCAGTGTCAGCCAGTTTGCCGTGGCATACGGAGCTCCATCGCAGTCTTTAACACTGGTAGCATGCCGCGACAGCGTGGACGTGAACCGTATGTGCAGTTGACGGACTTTGAGCGAGGGCGTATAGTGGGCATGCGGGAGGCCGGGTGGACGTATCGCCGAATTGCTCAACAAATGGGGCGTGAGGTCTCCACAGTACATCGATGTTGTCGCCAGTGGTCGGCGGAAGGTGCACGTGCCCGTCGACCTGGGACCGGACCGCAGCGACGCACGGATGCACGCCAAGACCGTAGGATCCTACGCAGTGCCGTAAGGGACCGCATCGCCACTTCCCAGCAAATTAGGGACACTGTTGCTCCTGGGGTATCGGCGAGGACCATTCGCAACCGTCTCCATGAAGCTGGGCTACGGTCCCGCACACCGTTAGGCCGTCTTCCGCTCACGCCCCAACATCGTGCAGCCCGCCTCCAGTGGTGTCGCGACAGGCGTGAATGGAGGGACGAATGGAGACGTGTCGTCTTCAGCGATGAGAGTCGCTTCTGCCTTGGTGCCAATGATGGTCGTATCCGTGTTTGGCGCCGTGCAGGTGAGCGCCACAATCAGGACTGCATACGACCGAGGCACACAGGGCCAACACCCGGCATCATGGTGTGGGGAGCGATCTCCTACACTGGCCGTACACCACTGGTGATCGTCGAGGGGACACTGAATAGTGCACGGTACATCCAAACCGTCATCGAACCCATCGTTCTACCATTCCTAGACCGGCAAGGGAACTTGCTGTTCCAACAGGACAATGCACGTCCGCATGCATCCCGTGCCACCCAACGTGCTCTAGAAGGTGTAAGTCAACTACCCTGGCCAGCAGGATCTCCGGATCTGTCCCCCATTGAGCATGTTTGGGACTGGATGAAGCGTCGTCTCACGCGGTCTGCACGTCTAGCACGAACGCTGGTCCAACTGAGGCGCCAGGTGGAAATGGCATGGCAAGCCGTTCCACAGGACTACATCCAGCATCTCTACGATCGTCTCCATGGGAGAATAGCAGCCTGCATTGCTGCGAAAGGTGGATATACACTGTACTAGTGCCGACATTGTGCATGCTCTGTTGCCTGTGTCTATGTGCCTGTGGTTCTGTCAGTGTGATCATGTGATGTATCTGACCCCAGGAATGTGTCAATAAAGTTTCCCCTTCCTGGGACAATGAATTCACGGTGTTCTTATTTCAATTTCCAGGAGTGTATTTGCAGGTTTCCTTTCTCAAAACCACAGCTGTTACAAAAATGGTTACACGCTGTCAGGAGGCAAGATTTCCGACCGACAGAATACCATTTTATATGTTCCGATCATTTTGAAGAAAGTTGCTTCCTTGAAAATTACGTAAATCGCAGAAAGCTGAAAGATGATGCTGTTCCATCCATCTTTCGTTTTCCAGACCATATACAGCAGAAGATAAATTTTTCTTTGTGAACCACATTTTATTTTAACTATAAAAGTTGAGTTTCAAGCAACACGAAATTTGAGTTAGAAGGCTTTTTATCGTTATAAAATGCAACTGAATGTGTGTAACTGTAATCTGATTTCACAACTTCTCTCGATGGAACAGTTGTTGAGTTTTATTTATTATATGGAAAAACCACACATATAAACTGAAGTGTACATCTTCGAAAGTAAATATTGCGACTAATGCGCTACTGGATGCCTGCCTGAAGTCTTGTTTGTTGTAGCTGGCTGATCGGTAGTGTTTTCATGGTCTAGGTTAGGTTGAAACTTGATAATTTGGTCGTAGGTTGCCAAAGCACTACGCCATATATACGCACTTTTCGTCATAAATCTAAAGCAAGGTAGAGTCAGAAAATATCTATTAACATAGTGGGCAAATCTTCGAGTATTTTGATGCATTTTGCGTACATCTATCGTAAATGAACTACGAAAAATGCTAGGGGTCCAGTGCATAACTTTTAGCTACGGCAGATTCCATGTACTATGTAACATAAATTCATAAACAGTGACTAGTTGCTGTTTGTTCATAAATTAAAAACTATATTGTAGTAACGTATTTAAATGAGGCATTATGTTTGTGACCTACCTCTAGGGAAGGCATTTTGTAACCAAAAGCGATGTATAAACATTCGAAATCCGCGCGTCAGTTTACCACTCTAATGGCCGCCGGCCAGCTATTCAATTTGTCCGCTCTTCACAGTCGACCACTCGTGCGGTTGTGGGGGCCTGGGATGCATGCAGCTGGCGAGTGACCGGATCGGCACGACGGAGGAGCGTGGGCAGCTGCTGCGGCGTGTTGAGCAGTTGCAATGGATGTCCGCTGCCGTCGGTGATTGGGATTTCCCTGAGGTTTGAAGAACAGATTTCCTTCGCGCCTGTTACGTGTTACTCAGAGCGAATGAACTGGAGTCGTCGAATTGTTCGTTGGTGGGTTCTGTCTATGTTAACAGAATACCCGAGTGCACTGAAAACGATCTTGATTGTTTCAGTTACTCTTCGCTATATTTGGTCTGGCCGCCTGATATGCTGACGTCATTGAAGGGAGTGCTAGCTACGCACAACAAATAGACATGAAGCCGTGCTTAATGCGTAGCTAGAGGTCATACCAAGTAGTGCATAAGTCTGTACCTGGCGTTCGAGAGCGGGCCGAAATAATTTTCCCTGTTTCCTTTTTCTACGTTATTATTTTATTTGTTTGTTCTAGAGAATTGGCTAATCAGATTTTAAGAGCCGTTACAGGGCAAGTGGTCACGTAGGTTGGTTCTGCTTGGGTTCATTTTGTGGCGTGTATAATTAAAGGTTTATTTATAACCAGTTGGGCAGATATGTTTTGTGTATCTGATGCGTCAGAATGTTGCCTGCCGCTGATGTGTTTATGTTTCAGATAATTGACAGTGGTCGACGCGAGCGAACTCCAATTGGGGTATCACGGTGGAAGAGGGAAATTTAACGACATGGATCGGTATCTGTGGTTACATTGTTAGTGTCCTGCAATTCCATCTTTCCGGTGGAGCTTTGTGGATTTCCGGAAGCTTAATAGTAGCTCAAGTATAGCTCTACTTCACCTTCTGGTCCGTGAATCTCCTGTATCTGTTAGAATCTTTCGGTCTGCTCACGTCCATCACTAATTTTTAACGTAAAATTGAAACGGCACCATTTTTAAGACTATTTAATATGTTATTATTATATTCTGTGGATGAAATGTCAACGTCGTCCCTGTAAGTAACACTAAAGAGAAGCCTAGTTGAGTGTATTAATCTGATAATACTTTTAATTTGTTATAATTGTTTAAGATCAGTCCATGGAAGATGTCTTAGTTGTTGGAAGCAGTTTTAGAATTTGATATGTTATGGTAAAGCCAGTTTCTATGTAAGTCAGGAAGCATGTTTAAAAGGTTTGTTTGATTCAGTTATGTCAGTTAAATTTGATTAATGGTGGTTTTATGAACATTGTTTTAATTAGTGAAAATTGGTTGAGTACATTCTGAAAGATCTGTGTCTATCGGACTTAAATGGATTAATGTTTCAATCTGAGTCCTGATGGTGGTTCTGTAGGGCAGGTGCCTTTTATTATAATCGTTGTTACTGTTAATTTCATTAAGAGCGTGTGTTTGTAATAAAGAAGTGTATGGCAACTACAAACTGGCTATGTGTTTAATTTCGATGAAAGGAATAACATGTCACGAGGTACACAGTGACGAGTTCCAGTTGATGTGCTGGCCCCCTAACTCGCAAGATCTGAGCCTCATCGAACACGTCAGAGATGTGATTGAATGTGGCGTCAGAGCTCGTTGGCCGCCTGCCCCGAATTCACGGGAATTTGGTGACTTGTGCGTGCAGACGTGGTGCCAAGTCGCTCGAGCGACCTACAAAGGTCTCATTGCTTCCATGCCACGACGGGTCGCCGTTGTTATCCGTGCCAAAGGCAGACATACCAGCTATAAGGTACATGGTCATAATGTTCTAGCTGATGATTGTATGTTTCTTAATGCTACTTGAACTTTGAAACGATATTGTAGATCAAAGAAACTTTATTCTGAAAACATTTAGCATTTTTCCGAAACGTCAGCATGTCTCCACGTTCGCACTATTCATAATTCTTTGGTTTTCGAAGCAGTAGTCTAGTTGCACGAATTTACACTGCAAAACGTCTCCTGTTAACTGGCGTTCTCAATGACCGCTTATAAATACCATCTTGTCGCCGACTGAATTTGTGGCAACAGCTTCTGTCCCACTTGGTTGCAGATGCAAGTTGTTATATTTGTTGTTAGAAGGCCCTAATGTGGTCCATCATCACCAATCTCCTTAGTGCCCTGAAAGCTTTCCAGTTTGTCGTAAACACATTTTGTGCTTGCAGCTTCCGTTTCGAACGTTTCTTCTAAATTGACTGCGTCTCTAACCTGGACTCAACATTTATTACACATTTTGGCTTGTCAAGCTGAAGTCCCTTATCTTTTGTCTGTGTTCCTCTCTACATCGTCCATGAAAATTCCTCATTTATGACGTAAGCGCCATGAATATTAAAGCAAGAAGCATTTTTTTAATGGCAAGTGATTCTAACATTAACAAAAGAGCTGGCGGCGTAGCTTTCTGACCGTATCATGAGCACAGAGAACAGGAAGATCAGAAAATAAGACTTGTACTCACTACTCTCCGCCAAACACGTACGTGTATCAGTGAAGTCGTGGAGGTCGTTACAGAATAAATACATGAAACAAAATAGTGTCAGTAATGGCAGTAAGGCCCGTTGTTTCATTGTGGACGGTGGTCTTAGGAGTAGAGCAGCAACGGCACATGTAAACAGATGCAGAGGCACGTGTAGATTATTATTTCTTAAAGACTCCCGTGACATGGAGATTCAGATATTGTTGTGGAAGCATTGGCTATTACCAAGAGGAAGAGGGAAAGACATTCAGTCTTGTCGATTCTCGGTTTGTGGGTGTTATGCGCTTTAACAGTTTTAACAATCTGCGAGTCGCACTTGTGGTACAACTGGCTGCGGAGAAAACGTCTAAGTGACAGGGACAAAGTGAATTCCAAGACAGCAATTTTTTACGTTGAATCGGTAAGAAAATTTCTAACACATTACACTTACTCCGAAAACTCTACCGGAAAATACATGAATTCGTAAAAAGTAACTATGATCCGTCTGGATGACCTTCAGCTTCCTAAATTGATACAAAGACATAGGTTCGCGATTCGGTTCGACACTCTGTATTAATCTGCAGGAAGTTTGTCAAATGTTCGCGCTGCTGTATGTTGTCATGCCTCCTTCGTCCCAAGACTCTCTATTTCTTGAAATTCCTGGTGTACGACAAACATGGAAACACTTGGTGGTTTATAGTGTTACATGTGACAGCAGTACTCGGCGTACGACGGACTCCAGTCTGCATCCACTGCAGCGGCGGTGTGCCTGCAATTTGCTGCTGACGGGTGATTACCATAAACTGTACGAAGACTGTTAGATAAAACAACAAGAGGACTTTTCTCGTAATTTATTTTACAAACAAGACAAATAATTTACAAATGTCATGCACATACTTGCAGACAGTTTGACAAGCCTTCCTCTTTCCTTGATGAAGAAACTATTTTCGGAAGGAATTAAGCACTAAGGATGTCTTTCATTACAAGAGCAGGTAACGTAAACAGTGAACTAACTAACGATTTACAAATGTTTGGGGTGCCATGTTTACCTTTCGCGACCGTAAGATGTCATAGAAACTGCGACAGAAGCGTAGTACTTGCGATCCAGGCAGCTACCAGCGTTTCCCCTTGTCGTTCATTTGTAGTTATCTATATCGTGCAGCATACAGTGTGGAGCGGTTAGCACAGAATAGCCACGCAAGTTTTAGCAAGAAGGAGGGAGAAATTACGACACTGAACACGTAACTGAAAAGTCAGTTTTACGAATTTCGCTGCTTCGTTTCCAGCCACGAATAGCGACGAGATTGTGTTTGTTCACAGTGTAGAGATCTTTTGCCTCCATCCAAACAGATAGATATTCGCTGGGATGAAATGGGAGAGAAACGTCTTGTCACGTTTTAGTGCTGACGTAGCGAGCGAGGTACGAACCGTGTTCGTGGGCCCAGCGTTCGGAGCGAGCTGCAGCAATCTCGAGGGGGTTAGTCGCCGCGGACCGCGCTAAAGATAGCCGGCTCTGAGTGAGGGCACAGGTATTTATTTCTGTTGTGCTGAACGCTGGCTGCAGGTTCCCTCTTTAATTAGACCGTGGAGATGACAACGGCCATTCAAGCTGTTGTCTGCAGAAGAAAGCAGGCACACACGAAAAGGATACACGGTCGCGCGAGTCAGGCCAAGCGGAATCGCCGATCGATGTGTGCAGATCACTCCCGGAACAAAGGAGCAGTCAGCAATTAAGTTCACAATCGCTGATATCTTGGTTCTTCGGTGTTAAGAACTGTTACTGTTGCGAAAACTCTCGGTGGTTCCTGATTTTCCTCTCCCACCTCCCCCTTCACCTATCTCGCCCCCCTTTAGTTACTTATGTATCTGATTATTCTGTCCGCCAAAATAACGAAGTAGCACAATAAATTTCATCAGACTAAATGTCGTTACAATACACGAGAAGGGGAATATTACGGTTTATTCCAAGTGACATTAAAAAGTTTACTTCTGGTAGTAAAGTCTTAATTAGGTCTCAACAAGAATAGGCTACTCCATCGTCCTTCTCCCTATATAATGATCTCTTGCTAAAACGCTAGATTTGTTCTTTTTGTTACAGTGTGTGGATGATACAAATGACACGTTTCCACCGCAAATCGTTCAGTGTACATTTCTTGGACAGAACGTCTGTAAAGTGTTAGCTGCCGTGCTACCACAATGAGCAGTTTCACATGACATCAACCGGGAAAGTACGATATTCTACTAATGATAAACAAAAAAGGAAAAAAAAAGTAGGACGGAAATCGTCATTTGCGGCAGTGTTTGGATTCCTTTGATTTAGACACCAAAGGGACAGAGAACTGTTTTTAGAGCTATCACCAATTCCAAAAACGGACGTAACCACGTCATCAGTTACGTTATACAAAACACACAAATCATGACACACGTGGGTGGGTGTACTGTGCTACACGGGCCCGTCCAGGGCTGTCAGTATGACATCAGTTAACGACGGAAACCAATTAGGGTGATTCCGAAGTACAATGGCTAGATGAGGAGGTGTAGGTATACTACAAGGTTGGCTTAAAATATACAGACGACAGCTACTCGGGTCATTCGACAGCTGTGAATAACAGAGAACTGCATCCCTCATGACGTTCTGGCAGCTCTACACACGCGGAGGAATTCGTATTTCGCCACCCAGAATTAAAATTCACTGTGAACGCAAACACCAGTAGCCACGTACCGGGAAAGCTCTGAGAACTGTAATATGGTTTCCCTATGTATCTGGAAGAGTCAGAACATCTCCAAAAACTGCCGATAGCAATACAGTTTTCGATTAAATCTGAACTGAATGACCCTGTCTCAGTCCAGTTGCACAGCGGCCTCCGGTGTTCATAATTTATGGAGTAACTGTAATTTTGCTTTAAAATGTAAATGGATCACTTTTACAAATGTAATGTGATAAACATGGCAGAGAAAAAAGAAAAAAAACAGAACTTACAGAATTCGATACGATGCCTCTCTCGCTCTAGGCTTTGTTTCTGACAGAGTGAATATTTAATAATTCCGTTAGAAAAACACTGATATTTAGGGGAGGATGAAATAACCAGTGATTTCTTGATGTAACTGTACATATGAAATCTATACATAACTTTATGGTCAATGGGAATTTGCAGCTCATTAGAGTCTACGTATTCAGGATACAAAGAGTACTAAATACACATTATCACGAAAAAGAAATTCAAGAAAATTTTTTTCTCTGTTTCAGAATTTTGCCTACCACATGCATAAATGACAAAGTGTTTCAGACATGCAAGAAAATATTTCAGAAGTACAAATCCAAGTAACGCAGGAAAATTCGAGAATAACTGACATTACAGAGATCTGTTTCTATTATTATTATTATTATTATTATTATTATTTAGAAATTTGGTGCTGCAAGACACAGCGGATGTCTGAAAGTAGAGGTACATTTTTTGAGTGTCCAGTCTCTCGGCGATTTTATTTTTTGCTCAGTGTTTCGACAGACAGCTTACAAAGGCGCTGCAGCTGATGGACCTAAGCAGTTACCAAATCCGTGTCGCACGGTTCACGGACAACTGAGTGATCGTCTGCACCGTAAACAGGTACAGGAGGCTGGTTTAAAGTTGTTGAGGTGTAATGTCATACTTTAGAGTGCTTATTACAAGAATGTTTGTTTCTTGACGAATGGTTTTGTTGTTGGTGAGGTTGTTTCCAGTTAAATAAAAAAGAAGTCAGTAGGCCTGCTTTCTCTATGGCAAGAATGGAAATATTGGATAAGATTTACCTGTTCATGCTAAGTGGCCATACAATAATTCGTAATGTATTATGATTTAAAACTGTAATCAAATATTCACTGAAGTAGTTAGTTAGTTGTATATCAAGTAAAACATTCTATGGTCCATTTTTGTTTCTAGGTCATGGGCCATAATTAGATGACAAATGTTAAAAAAAAGGAAGTTCGTGCGCTGTATAACGGGGACTTAGTAACTGCTTATGACCCTCGCCATTCGAGGAAAAGTTTCACAAAAGGCTGGAATTGTCACAGGGTTATTTAAGACGATGAACCCCAGTTAAACACTTTTATTTTATGAAATATAAATTGGATATGAATAATCTACGTAATTCATAACGTGCATATACTGTTCTCGGTGTGCTTGCTGCATTAATTAACTATGAAAATCTGAGCGTTTGACAATAACCACTTCTGTCTTTATTGGTAAAATCAATGGCTGCCGAAAAACTAACAGAATTAGTAGTGTCCACTACGGTCATAGATTCTATTGACGCCAACGATGAAATGTCACTCAATAGCGTCTTTCTCTCCATGACGACGAATGATATGGGACAACAGGCTACACAGTCTCACACGTACAGTGTCACATACACGCACCAAAAACAAATATACAACAATAAAGACATATGCAGTGGCACACATGCACACTAAAAATACATATGTGCCAATAAACAGTAGCTAAATTTTCATTTTGAGTAAGTTAAAAGAGTTTTAATTCCCTGGTTCTGGTCAAGGTTTCCTGAAGGTTTCACTTGGTTACTAGGCGAATGCCAGAAGTTGAAGTGCCCTCCCAATTGTCCCCAGTGGGGATTCCGGCTGCTACATTTGCATCCTTCTGGGATGTTTGCTGAAAAGAACTGTGAATACGTATCAGGCCCATGTCAAAGAGACCGCTCTACTCCTTGGGTGCAGAGTTAAAAGAACAAAAATTATCACACAGACATTCATTGTCTGGTGCCCACTTCCAGACAGTGCTCAATGTGAATCCTGTGCCTTCATTAATGTAGCTGAGGCACACCCTTTCTGATTATGAAGTGACAGTCGGTTGGAGCGTGTGGAGAACGCGTGTCTGCTGACACAAAATTTTGAGCTTATCCGTAAGACTGTGTTTTCCGACAGCAGATTTCGCTAGACTTCTGTGCCTGATGTGCTGCTGATGTTCGGTGCAGCGATGGGAAACGGTTTGAATGGACTATAAGCTGTGCTTGTAGTCTGTAGAAGTCGCTGTTTCCATTTCTACATAGATTATTCATATCCCAGTTATATTTCACGAAGCAAAATAACTAAACTTTTATACTGCCTATTTGCTTTCGTCTCTGGATCTTCGTCCGAAGTTTGATTAATGATTTTCCTCACGTTACGCCAGCTAAGATGATGGAAGTCTGAAAGATGCAACCTCCATTGTTGGTGGTGGACTGGAGTCGAGCCTGTCATCGCCAGTAGCAATGGACAAAAAAATAAAAACACCTACAGCCGTCCTTACGATTTCAGTTTATTTTGTCGCTACCAGTTTCAACACTTCATTGCCTCATGTTCAGGCTGTCTTTGATGCGGTACAGGTTGATATGATCCCCATGCATAACCCATCAGTTGCCACCACTACTGGATACGCAGATAATGTGTCAGCACTCCAACCATCAACACATTATCTGCGTATCCAGTAATGGTGGCAACTGATGGGCTATGCATGGGGATCATATCAACCTGTACCGCATCAAAGACAGCCTGAAGATGACATAATAAAGTGTTGAAACTGGTAGCGACAAAATAAATTGAAATCTAAAACTTGGAACATAGCTGCTAAGGTTCAGTGACCGTGTCAGAATTATATTGGAGCAAATAAGCCCTCTATTACAAATATTAAGTCAAAATTGCCTGGTTTCCACGCTACTATGAGCGTCGTCTTCAGAATTAGACTAACTGTACTAAAACATATTAGGTATGTAGTACATTAATAAAAGAGTCTCGTTGCAACCTTGTTCACAGTACGAGCAGCCCTTAGCGGCTCGCCATCTCACAACTGTTCATGACGTCGCCTTTCCGGCTCAAATCTTTCTTAATATGTGAGTTGTAAGTACTGCATCTTTTCCAGTCAGTAAATACTTTAATTTTATTAGTGTACTATATATCTAGTATGTTTTAGAACAGTTAGTCTAATTCTGAAGACGACGCTCATAGTAGCGTCGAAACCAGGCCAATTTTGACTTAATATTTGTGACCGAGGGCTTATTTGTTCCAGTATAAATTGAAATCGTAAGGATGGCTGTAAGTGTTTTTATTTTTTGACGCGATAGTAAACGGCCGTCGTCCCAGTGACCTCCTGCTAAAAGGATGGACATACAAAAGCAGCAGTGGAGGTCGATTCTTTGAGAATGCCCGGTGAAACGTCCGACGAATCGCTCGGCAAACCTCGGAGGGAGATCCAGTGGTGATAGGCGACAGGCGACAGGTCAACAAGTGGCCCCAAAAAGTTCGACAACTGTGTAATTAAACTGGAACCATCTTGACGAATAACTAGGGCGGATTCAGAACTCTCGATCCCGGACAGAGGTGTCGGTCTGTAGGAGGGCTACTGGTCCTGAGGCGGTGCGGGCTGCCGGCGGCGGAAGGGGAGCCGCGGCAGGCGCGGCAGGCGGCGGCGGACGGCGGCGCTGAGCTGGCCGTAGACGAGGAACACCAGCAGCGGCACCACCAGCAGCTCGTCCACGAACAGGTAGAGCCAGCACGCGACGCCCAGCAGCGCCGCGTCGCTCAGGAACTCGAACCACGAGCGCACGCGCCGGCGCACCACCTCGGGCGGCGGCGGCGGCGGCGCCTGCGGCTGCAGCAGCTGCAGCTGGCGGCGGCGCAGCTGCCACAGCTGCTCCTCGCGGCGGCGGCGCGCCTCCCACTCGCGCTGCTCGCGCCGCAGCTGCTCCAGCCGCTCGCGGTACACGCGCTCCGGGTCGGCGTCGTCCGACTCCTCGCGCGACGAGGAGCGCGCCAGCGCGCGCGCCGGGATGCGCAGCGGCGCGCCGTCGTCGCGGTGCACGGGCGCCGGCTCGCGGCCGCCCTCCTCCTCCTCCAGCAGGTGGTAGCGCGCCGGCACCGTCGCCGGGCCCGCGTCCTCGTCGTCGTCGTAGCTGTAGCTGTCCTCGGAGGAGCGGCTGCGGCCCAGCTGGTGCAGCAGCAGCGGCGACCGGCCCAGCGAGCGCAGCGGGCTCGCGCCGCCCAGCCGCTCGCGCACCACCGGCGTGTCCTCGCGGAACCTCTGCCGCACCTCCTCCTCCTGCTCCTCCTCCTCCCTCTCCCTCTCCTCCTCCTCGGAGGACATCCGCCGCGGCGGCGCTCTGGCCGCAGCTGGAGTGGCGGGCTCTGCCACCTTGGCGCTCTTCAGGATGCCCTTCAGCTCGTGCTCGGGCGGCGCCTCCTCCTCCTCCGCGGACTCGACGGCGTCCTCCTCCGGGACGGGAGACGCCTGGCGGCGCTCCGCGTCGTCGGCGGCCGCCTTGAGCTGGTCGGCGTCGAGCAGCGCGGCGTAGGCGCGCGGGCGCAGCGAGCGCCGCGACGCCAGGTCGCTGATGAGCTCGCCGTAGTGGCTGGACACGGCCTGCCGCATCGCCGCCTCCTCCTCCAGCGACGCCTGGCGCGACGCCATGGCGATCCGGCGCCGGCGGGCCGCCTCCGCCGCGGCGCGCAGCTGCGCCTCCTCGTCCTCCCTCTCGTCCTCTTCCTCCTCCGCCCTCTCTTTGTCCTCAGAAGCTGCATCCTGCGGCTCTCGGTTCTGCAGAGCTGTTTCTTGTGGCGGCTGCTTCTGCTGCTGCTGCGGTAGTGCTGATGTGCAGAACATTTATTATCAAAATGTATGACCACAAAAAAACAAAATACAGGGTTATTACAAATGATTGAAGCGATTTCACAGCTCTACAATAACTTTATTATTTGAGATATTTTCACAATGCTTTGCACATACATACAAAAACTCAAAAAGTTTTTTTAGGCATTCACAAATGTTCGATATGTGACCCTTTAGTGATTCGGCAGACATCAAGCCGATAATCAAGTTCCTCCCACACTCGGCGCAGCATGTCCCCATCAATGAGTTCGAAAGCATCGTTGATGCGACCTCGCAGTTCTGGCACGTTTCTTGGTAGAGGAGGTTTAAACACTGAATCTTTCACATAATCCCACAGAAAGAAATCGCATGGGGTTAAGTCGGGAGAGCGTGGAGGCCATGACATGAATTGCTGATCATGATCTCCACCACGACCGATCCGTCGGTTTTCCAATCTCCTGTTTAAGAAATGCCGAACATGATGATAGAAGTGCGGTGGAGCACCATCCTGTTGAAAGATGAAGTCGGCGCTGTCGGTCTCCAGTTGTGGCATGAGCCAATTTTCCAGCATGACACGTGTCCTGTAACGTTTTTTCGCAGAAGAAAATGGGGCCATAAACTTTAAACCGTGAGATTGCACAAAACACGTTAACTTTTGCTGAATTGCCCAGATTGGCACATTGTGTCTGTTCACTTCACCATTAAGAAAAAATGTTGCTTCATCACTGAAAACAAGTTTCTCGGCTCCTGACGCCATTTTCTCTCACTGCGCTCTCGAGCGCTCTGGCGGCAGAAACCTGAAGTGCGGCTTCAGCCGAACAAAACTTTATGAGTTTTTCTACGTATCTGTAGTGTCTCGTGACCATATGTCAATGAATGGACCTACAGTGAATTTATGAAATCGCTTCAATCATTTGTAATAGCCCTGTATATTACTGTTCGACATGTGTTCTATTTCTGATATGAAACTATGTGCTTCTAGACCATTTTACCGTCGGAAATTCAAACATGTAAACAAAATATCGTTGTCAGGGATACTTTTTATGTAATATGTATGTATATGTATATTCACAATTCATGGCATCGAGTTTACAACAGTGGTGTTAGCCGCAATTTGTGTCAGTCTTAACGAGTGGCTGTTTTGGCTGACAAGTAACTATCTGTCATATTTCCGAGCACGGTTGAATTTCACTTATATTTCACAGGAGTGGAGACTTTTCATAGATGCATCGAAAACAAGTCTGAAGGGTGTTTTGCTCCATAACGGAAATAAAATACCCTCTGTTCCAGTAGCTTACGCTAGTTTGACAAAAGAGAATTACGAATTCGTACAAAGGATACTAAATTCATTAAAATACAATGAACACAAATGGAAAATATGTGCAGATTTCAAGGTAATTGCTATGGTACTAGGAATGCAACAAGGCTACACAAAGTATGCCTGTTTTCTTTGCGAGTGGGATAGTAAAGACCGAAATTCTCACTACGCGAAAAAGAAATGGCCTAGGCGAAGATAAAAAGTTGGCGAAAAGAATGTACAACGTGAAAGTCTGGTAGCTTCTGAATATATACTACTTCCACCGCTTCACCTCAAACTTGGCCTGATGAAACAATTTGTGAAGGCCATGGATCCAACAGGTTGTGGGTTTGCATATCTAGCTACCAAATTCCCCCGTCTTTCAGCTGCAAAAATAAAGGAAGGTGTATTTGTGGGCCCACAAATCAGGGAACTGCAAAAAGATGCAAATTTTGAAGCATGTTTAACTGATAAAGAAAAAACCGCATGGGACTGTTTCAATGTGGTGTCGGAAAACTTCCTGAAGAAGAAGAGCTACTAACTACAAAGCAATGGTGAAGGATATGATCAAAGCATATCAAGATTCGGGGTGCAATATGTCTTTCAAGGTACATATGATGGACTCTCATCTGGACTACTTCACAGAGAGTTGTAGTGACGTATCGGATGAACATGGGGAAAGATTCCATAAAGACATATCTATCATAGAAAGGCGCTATGAAGTGAAGTGGGTACCTTCTATGTTAGCAGATTATTGCTGGAATATCATTCGAGAGAAGAAAGATTCACAATACAAGACAAAAAATGATGTGCATTACAAGGCAGTGGCTCATTGTTTGTCAATTTTCTGTAATTTCTCACGTCAAATAAATGCTTCAAAGTGTATACACAAAGGTTACCGTGTTATATGTTAGATCCCACCCTTCATTAATGTGATGAACTTATAACATCATAAAGATGTGCATTTGTTTGTCGAAATTCACCTCATGTTTGCTGCACTATATCAGAAACTGAAAAGAGAAATAAAATTGCGATTACTCATAAACTATCCCTGACAGAAAAGAACCAAAAACAGTTTTCAATTCAGCACTCAAAATACAACTAGGATCACAATATTTTTTATCAGAAATGGAAAAGAAGGTTTTTTTTGTAGAACAGTGAATTATTTGTAACAATTTGCCCTACACGGAAGACAGCAAACACACACTCGCCATCTTCCGCACAGCCCCCTGTGCTCGTGCTTCAGTATCGGCTCCGCTGAACATGACTGCGGGCTGGTGCGGTCCTAACTACAGTGGACGACCTATTGCGATTAGCAACAATTCTCGTATTACATTCGCGCACTGTCTGTATCACATTTCGCCGGCTGCTGTGGCCGAGTGGTTCTAGGCACGTCAGTCCGACTTTCATTAACTGTGACTGAAATGTTCTAGTTTCACTCGTCATCGTACTTATGAATGTTGTAGCCGCAAACTATTAAGTTGTTCCAGCGGTATGATGAATGTCCGATTCACACCCTAGCTCGCGAGCCATGGTGTGAATTTTCATTCAAAGGAGCTACGATATCCTTTGAAAATGTCCTCCGCAGGTGGGGACGAAACGTTGGATTTTAAGGTGAAATCCATTCGACCACGGTATAACAGCCCAGAACGTTTTATTAACTGTGACACTTTTGGCCGAGAAAGTTTATATTTTACAGTAAGAACTGTTTCATCGTTACCAAAATATATGTTACTCAAAAATTATCATAAGAACTGTGATTCAAGAATTGTTATAAAATATTTAAGGTCAACAAATTAAAGTCCCGACGGATGGAAGTCGTCTGTAATGTAATATCATGCACTACATTGATTTTCTTTGCTCTGCTACTCGTTTAACGATTACATCCGCAACAATTTACCTGTTGATATAGACTGAAAATTATTCAAAAACTTAATGATTTTGAGACTATTTTGGTATGGTTTAAGTGTTTAATTTGAACTTTGCGCTACGCGGAGTTACGTTCTATTGTTATTCCTTATTCGCCGGCGCGCGCTGCACAGGAGGGGCTGTACAAACCGCTGTTATTGGAGGTCCATCATGTGACAAAAGTGAGTAACTTTAACAATTTTTAAAAAATACTTGCAGTGTGCCTTACGAGCTAAAATTTCGGGAGTACATTTCTTTCAGTGCATTCTTTCAGTGCATTCTTTCCATGCGAAAAACTTCAGTATTCTCAAATAATGGGTAAATAGTGTCTGCGTATTTGCGGTTTGTGGGCTACACTTCTTTTTCGCCCCCAAGCCCCATCCCTTTGATAGGTAGGTGGTTCTTACCGTCCACAGCCATTCTTATCAGACTGTAAGTCGTGTGTGTGCCAAGTTTGGTTCATATCGATCAATTACTTTAAGAATAGATTGGAACACACACACATACATTTTTAAAATATGTGTGGATATAATGAAAACATCTTGGTAGGATAGATTAACAGGTTAAACGCCGTATTCAAGTAAAAATTTGTCTTTCTGAAGAAGAATTTACATAAAAACGTGAAGGGATGTTGTACGTCTATGCATTGCACTACATACAGGGTGACAGTTATTGAACTATGTGAAATAAAATCGTCATAACGTCTGAATGGTTTACGTTGGAACATTTAAACTGCACGGTTGGTCGCAGGGCACGAAGGGAATCAATATGCACATGCATCGTTTGGTTTAGCGACGAAGCCCACTATCATTTGGATGGGTTCGTCAATAAACAAAATTCGCACATTTGGGAGACTGAGAACCCACATTTCGCGATCGAGAAGTATCTTCACCCTTAATGGGTGATAGTGTGGTGTGCAATGTTCAGTCACGGAGTAATCAGTGCGATATTCCTTGATGGCCGAACGGTACTTGAAGGTTTTGGAATACGATTTCATCCCCATTATCCAAAGTGACCCCTGATTTCGACACGATGTGGTTCACGTGAGACGGAGCTCGACCCGTTGAAGCAGGGGAGTGTCTGATGTCCTGGAGGAGCAGTTTGGGGATCGCATTCTGGCTCTGCGGTGCCCAGAGGCGACTGGCACAGGCCTCGACTGGCCGCCAGATTCTCCGGATCTGAACACATGCTACTCCTTTTTGTGCTGCGATATTAGAGACAAGGTTTACAGCAATAACTCCAAAACCATTGGTGAGCTGAGAACAGCCATTCAGGAGGTCATCGACAGCATCGATGTTCTTACACTTCAGCGGGTCATGCAGAATTTGGCTATTCGTCTGCGCCATATCATCGCCAATGATGGCAGGCATATTGAACATGTCATAACCTAAATCCGAATACCTGTAGTGATGGTTACATGTTGAATAAAGTGTGTACACATCGTAGTTTGTAAGTAATTTATGTTTTCTTCATATAGTTAAATAATTGTCACCCTTTACTTACGGATATCTGTCCTACATTAAATCGTTCGGTTAGTAGTGTAGAATGATGGTAACATGAAGTTGTTAGAGCACTTGCCCGCGAAATGCAAAGGTCCCGAGTTAGAGTCTCGGTCCGGCACACAGTTTTAATCTGACAGGAAGTTTCATGGTAACATGAATTTCTGCAAATACTTTATAACGTCTGGCGTGAGGTCAGTCGCTTGACGGCGCGTTTCGGTGCGGGCCCGCCCGTTGCCGGCGCGCCGTAAGGCACGGAAGCTCGCACTGGAGCGTATCGCTTCACGTCGAGCGTGCCGCGGCCGTCCTCACTCGGAGAAGTGATGCGTTTCTTACAGCCTCTCCTTCCCAAGTGGCTCTTTCCGCCTTCCCGTGGTGCCAGACGTCAAGCTCGGCATTCTGCCTTGCGTCAAAAGGGAGAGCTGCGACCCAACCCGATGCGAAAGCGAAGGGTGCGTGGCACAGGGGGAGCTGTGTCGAGGGACCGAACACCAGTCCCTTTCTGTTCGCAGGGTACAGACCAGCACGTGCTCTGCATGCCGGCGATCTCGTTTGTCGGCGTGGGATCGCGGCGCGAGTCGGCAAGGGCGCTTCGCCGCGCCCCTGGGTAACCGGGGCATGTTTTGCCAAACCCAGGAGGTGGTGACATCGCCTGGGCCAGGTTAGATGGGCCCAGACCGCCGAACGACTGGGGGACCGACCCACCACCTGAGTAGGAGTGGGTCCTTGGCCAGATGGTGGAAACTCGGGCAAGTAGGCGGCGAAGGGCGAGAGGTGCATCCGCCTCTCCGGAGTGCGGGGTGCAGTTGCCGAGGAGCGTCGCGTGAAATCGTCTATGACGGGGACACCGACGAGGACCAGTGCACTGGCGACGGTGCGCTGAACCTGGCAGCTCGGAAGTGCCCTTGACCTAGGGGCGAGGTCGGTGGGCGAGCTGCAGAAGTCTCCCCCCATGCCAGGGGAGCCGGTCCGGGGCAAGAGACGGGCTCCCACTTCTCTTTTATCACTCGTCAATCATGGCTACTAACGAAACGAGTGATACGTGTGCGCCTCAACGAGCTTCCATTGCGCCTGATCCCTCTCCCCAGGACGAGCAGGGACAGGCGAAGAATGAAACAGCAACAAATTAAAAACGGCAAGATAAGCCAAGCTGGTCTTGCCATTATTAAGAATGAGTTGGCAGCATGGGCTATAGCCCACGCCAAACTAGAAGGAAGGGCTGAGGAACTCGAAAAAGAGAATGATAGATTAAGGAGACAACCAGCTAAGACGTGGGCAGCTGTGGCCCCGCAAGCGCCCACAAAGCGCCCACAAAACTCGACCAAAGACACAATAGACAGAATCACCAAGAGAACTGACACGGCAGTTTTCCTCAGGACACTACCTGGGCAGGACACCAGTGTCAAAAAGATCCAAGAACTTTTCACAAAAAGCATTGATCCTGTTAAAGACAAGATACGAATTAAAAGAGTAAAACCAAGTAGAAATTCTGTCATAGTTGAAGTTGCTTCTGAGAATGATAAAGAAAAACTGTTGAACAACCAAAAACTGAACTCGGTGGTCAAATGCGAACCACCGAGGAAACGTAATCCTTTAGTCATATTATATGATGTACCATCAATAATGACTAATGAAGAATTAATAGAAACAATTAGGCTGCAAAATTTTGAGGAAATTAATGAAGAAGAATTCAAGAACTGTTTTAAACTAAAATTTAAGACTGGGCCACGGGGTCGTGATGTTGTTCATCACGTCGCCGAGGTGTCAGCGCAAATGTGGCGGAACATTACAACAATGGGCAGAATATATATTGGCTTTCACGCCGTTAACGCTAGAGACTATGTCGTGGTACCTCGTTGCCACAACTGTGGTGACCTGGATCACGTCTTAAGGTTGTGCACCAGGGAGCCGGCATGCACTAAATGTGGAGAACATGGTCATAGCCGCAAAGATTGTAAGGCGGCGGCGGTCTGCATACCGTGTAAGAATAGAGGTAAGAAGTCTTGCGGAGCCACAGGCAGGAATTGCCCTACATATAGAATGCTTGAGCAAAGACTCATCTCCAGAACAGACTATGGCTGAGCCAGGTTTACCAAATAGGATGCCAAAACGGAAGTCCCCGAGCAAAAGGAGGAGGGATGCCGTGAGGGCAAACAGATTTAAGGAGTTTCTGAGGTCGCTCTCCGGCGCCATTAGAACTGAAATACAAGACAAAGCAACTCAGACTGATTTTCCAACAATGGACATTGGTATACAAACCAATCTCCCCCTCACGACTGAAACTCTCTCCTCTGGAAGCCGGGGAATAAAGCCGATAATACATCAACAACGGCAATGGCATCCTATGACTGTGGTAACGCCAAAAGACAATCACACCGTAACGCCAAAAGACAATCACATCAAGCATATTAATCAACTACCCATTCAAGAAAATACAGTGACAAGCTCATGCACGAGCCCCACTGTACAAAGCTCACCAATTGTCAGAGTCCCACCGGTCGATCCGGTGAGGGTATACCCCAACTTGGAGTATACTATGCAATTATCCAGACTGGAGCAGCCGGCAACCCTGACCACTGCCTTACGACACGTGGTCCGGGTAGGACATGAAGAAGGGAGAAAGGTAACCTTCTCGGTTATGGAGGCTGTTGACAGAATCCAGCTAAAATCAGTGAATCTCCCCACCGACTTCGGAGCCTTGCGTGATCTGCTCAAGAAAGTTTTCGACAGACGAGGTGAGAAATTTGACCTTAATGAAATTTACGAGCAATCAGTAATAGCACACGGACGAATTGCTTTCGACTGGAATAAGACATGGCCACATGACCGAATACATACGTACTACCCTTAATGACGAAAATAACCATTGGACAGCTTAACAGTCATAATAGCAGACTCGTCATGCAGGAGCTCCGAAGGGAGGTGGAGGAGAGGAGACTAGATGTACTCTGTCTACAGGAGCCATACTCCCTGGCTGGAAAAATAGCTTTTGCTGCTGCGGGCTAGCAAATAGTCAGCAGAGGAGATGACCCGAAGGCGGCAATCATAATCACTAATAAACTCCTCAGAGTCACCACACTATCACAATTCACAACTAGCCACTGCAACGTCGTGGAGCTTCAAACCCCCATGGGAACAATAATTCTCATAAACATGTATTTCCAGTATGGGGACAACATTGATCTCTACATAGACCACCTGGCTAGAGTCACCACGGCGTTGCAGGGAAGAAAAGTTGTAGTAACAGCTGACATTAACGCAAAATCCCCCCTGTGGTACAGTGGCACAAGGGATGCCAACGGTGAAAAAATTGAGGAACTCATAATGGCATCACAACTTGTGGTGGCAAACAGGCCTGGCAATCCTCCTACCTACGCTGCAGGGGGAGGACAGGGCACAAATATTTATGTGACCCTCGTAACACCAAATATGGCTAATTTTATTCAAAATTGGAGAGTCCTAGAGAATGCCACCAGAAGCGACCACAACTTGATATCCTTTACCTTGGGAGAAAGAGAGTGCCGCTGGGCCACGGGGTGGGAGGTGCAATTGAATTATAGAAGAGCTGACTGGGAGCGCCTAGCGAGGGAGTGTGACATTCCTCCATTACCGGAAGGTGACATGTATCTAGACATAGACGTTGACCAGAGAACAGAGGAACTGGTGAATGCAGTGACAAGAGCGGTGAAGGCAGCCGTACCTACAAGGAGGAGGGCCATGGCGGCCTCTCCGTCACCATGGACTGCTGAACTAGGTGAACTGCGTCGGTCTGTCAGAAGGCTAAGGAGGCACTACCAGCGCAGTGTCGTCTGGCAGGAACGCCAAAGGTGGCAGATATTATACAGGGAGGAAAAGCTGAAGTTCCAAAAGGAACTACGCGAAGTCAGGATGAGAAGTTGGGAGAATTTCGTGCTTAATCAGCTAGTCACGGACCCATGGGGGCTTCCATACAAGCTGGTAAGGGAAAAAATCCGCTCTCCTCTGGAGCTATCAACAGTCAGGTACGGGGACAGGATGACGGAGTCCTGGCAGGAAACTGCGGGGGTCCTCCTCCGGTCCCTGTTGCCTGACGACAATGCGGAAGGGGAAACAGAGGGGCAGAAACAACTCAGAAATGAAGATCAAGAGGAATACGGTAATGAGACGGCTGTCTACCCCTTTTCAGAGGAGGAGGTGGCAACCCATATAAGATCATTGAAAAAAGGAAAAGCATCTGGGCCGGACGGCATTGTGGCGGAGGTAGTGCAGTTTCTGGCGCCTCAGCTAACTGTGCCACTAACACATCTCTACAACGAATGTCTCCGACAGAGAAAATTTCCGAAGAGATGGAAAACGGCAAACGTAATAATTATAAAAAAAGGAATGGACAAGGACCCTGCAGATGTGAAATCATACAGGCCGATTTGCCTGTTGGACATATTTGGCAAAATATTAGAGAAACTGCTGGCTGACAGATTGACGGCACACCGAGTGTTGTGCGGGGTGAGCGACAGGCAGTTCGGGTTCAGGCCGGGGCGGTCAGCATCTGATGCAATCGCCCTGGCGGCCGAGGTCTGCAGCTCGACCCCGCACAAATACGTGGTTGGCATCATGGTTGAAATCAGTGGCGCCTTCGACAATCTTTGGTGGCCTTCGCTCTTCTCCTGCTTGCGGGAGAAAGAGTGTCCAGGGCCGCTATATGGTTGCCTGAGGAGCTATTGCAATGATCGGGAGGTCTGGTTATCATCATCTAGCGAAAGAATCGGAAAGATAATTACCAAAGGATGTCCCCAAGGTTCCGTCTTAGGACCCCTTTTCTGGGACATACATATGGAACCTTTATTAGATAGATTACAACAAAGCGATGAGGTGCTAGAGGTGATAGCCTACGCAGATGACCTCCTCCTGTTGGTTGGCGGCCGTAGCCGCGAAGACATTGAACCAAAAATAGAGACAGCATTAGACAAATTCCAGAAGTGGTGCCAAGCGACAAAAATGACGATATCACCTAGTAAATCCACCTACTTGCTACTAAAAGGAAATCTCATCAGAAACCCGACTGTCAGAATAGACGGATCACCAGTTCTCCGACGACGAGAGACACGCTACCTGGGAGTTATCACTGATGAGAGGTGGAGCTTCGGGAAGCACATTGAAACAGTCACCCAGAGAGCCCTTCAGATATTAAATAACTTAATTTCCATAGGCCACAAAAGGTTCCATCTTCCTCCACACCTAATTAGACTTTATCATAATAGTATTTTAACCTCAGTTGTGGGCTACGGCTCGGGAGTCTGGGCGCACAGGCTCACGAGGGTTGTGCCCGCCATGGCAGTGAGAAGGGTCCAGAGAAGCATGATATTAAGATCCGTAGGTGCCTATAGAACATCTCCAGGGGGAGCCCTATTAATCACAATGGGGCTCTGCCCTCTGGACATAAAGATTAGAGAACAGGCGGCTTGGTATTGGGCCAAGAAGGGAAATAATGAGAAGATTGCTGATATCATGGGTATTAGATTGAGGGACAAAAGAGAGATAAGGGAAAGAGGGGAAGAGCTCTGGCAGGAGATTTGGGAGGCAGAAGAGACTGGACGAAGAACCTTCCAGTTCCTACCCGAAGTGAGGGAACGACTTGGACTGAAGTACTTCGAGCCTACGCGAGGGCTGATCCACTTTCTCACTGGCCATGGACCCTACCCGACATATTTATGTCGATTTGGGAAGAGGGCAACACCAGCGTGTGACTGTGGTGATCCGGAGGGTACACCCGAGAATGTAGTTTACGAATGTCCCCACTTCAATGATGTTGCCAACACACTACGAGACAGACTACCCAACCGCGACACATACCAACTACTCAGACAAGAGGAAACATTTCAGACCTTAAACACCTTGGCTAACGAGGTATCTCGAAAAGTCCTAATTGACTATTTAGGTGAGATACAATAACCACCAATTGCGTCCAGGAGCCCTATTCCCATGCCACCTGTGCGTGGACTGGCCGACTACATCTAAGTTGGAATCCGCCACGTGCAGGACTAGGGGGAGTAGGGAACAACCACCGATCGTGACACACACCGGATTTGACTTAGGATAAGTTAGTTTGTAGGACTTAGTTATAGGAAATTAAGATAGGGACTGCAGCGAATTAACATCGAGGCCTGCCCAGTGCCAGGGGCATGCTCTTCGGGGTTAGCTCGAAGAGCAAGGCAAATGCAAGTAGGTTTATATCTTTACTGGCACACATGTGACGCTGCAGAATACAATTTAAATTAGTCATAGGAATAGGAAATAAGTAGTATAGGTAGATATTAGATGCCCATTGTTATTAATATTAATATAAACTGTAGCTCACCAACTAATACTAAACTAGCTGCAACATTTCAATATAAATGTATAATTGTTAGGACCCACTAATGTAGTAAGGTAGTGGGTTAATTTGTATAATTATAATGGTTTTGATAATAAAGAATTTAAAAAAAATACTTTATAAAACCTATATGTCCGTTGGACTTGCTGGGAAAATTGCTGAAGAGGTTGCTGGCTGACAGGCTGATGGCACACCGGATGCTCTGTGGGATGAGCAGCAGGCAATTCGGCTTCAGGCCCGGGCGTTCTGCGTCTGACGCAACCGCCATGGCGGCCGAGGTCTGCGTGTCGTCCATACATAAGTACATAGTTGGCATCATGGTAGACATCAGTGGCGCCTTCGACAACCTGTGGTGGCCTTCGCTCTGCTCCCGCTTGCGAGAGAAGGAGTGTCCAGGGCCGCTATATGGATGTCTCAGAAGCTATTGTATGGATAGAGAGGTCTGGCTATCATCCCCTAGCGGGAGAGTGGGCAAAAAGATAACGAAGGGGTGTCCAGAGGGCTCTGTCCTGGGGCCACTCTTTCGTGATGTCAATATGGAGCCTCTCCTTGACACCCTGGAGAACTGTGCAGATGTGCTAGAGGTGATAGCCTACGCTGATGACCTCCTCCTGTTGGTTGGCGGCCGTAGCCGAGAGGAATTAGAGCCGAAAATAGATAGGACCATGATATTACTATCACAGTGGTGCCACAGAACTAAACAGAAAGTCGCACCAAATAAATCTACCTACTTACTCCTTAAAGGCCAACTGATCAGAAACCCTGCAGTCAGGATGGATGGCACACCAGTACTACGTCGTCGGGAAGCAAGATACTTAGGAGTAGTACTAGACGAAAAATGGAGCTTCGTCCGGCACATTGAAGTCACAACGCATAGGTCACTAGAAGTACTAAATAACCTTATCACTATAAGCCATAGGCGATTTCATCTCCCGCCAAACTTCATCAAACTCTATCACAACACAATCCTTGTCTCCATCGTGGGCTACGGGTCCAGAGTCTAGGCTCACAAGGGTCGTTCCTGCTATGGCTGTGAGGAGAGTACAGCGGAACATGCTAGTACGCTCAGTCGGGGTATATCGTACATCACCAGGGGGAGCATTGTTGATACTCATGGGGCTGTGCCCCCTAGGTGTAAAAATGAGGGAGCAGGCCGCATGGTATTGGGTAAAAAAGGGGCAGATCGAAAAAACCGGGGATATTACGGGGGTCAGAGTGGGGGATAAAATATAAATTAAAAGAAGGGGGATGCAACTCTGGCAAGAAATCTGGGATGGGGATGAGACAGGGAGAAGAACATACCAACGTTTACGAAACGTCCAAGAAAGATTGAGTATGAAGCATTTGTAGCCGAGCAAGGGACTGCTGCGCTTCTTTACTGGTCATGGCCAGTATCCGGCATATCTCTGCCGTTTCGGGAAAAGAGCGACACCCCCGTGTAACTGTGGTGCCGAAACAGGTACACCGCATCACGTGGTCTACGAGTGTCCCCTTTTCGACGACGTTGCCGCTCAGTTAAGAAATTCACTGCCAAATACAGATACCTTCCATCTAATTAGGGACCCAATCACCTTCACTATCGTTGATAAATTGGCCAGCGAGGTATCCGCCAAAGTCATGAGAGAATATCGTAGGGAGATTGAGTAGTGAAAGAACCAAAATGTGACATCACGCACCATCCCATTCCGCCAGGATGCGTATTGGCCGAGACGATCGGGATCCGTCGCATCCAGGAATAGGGGGAGGGTGTGAACTCACCGATCATAGACAAAGCACACTAATTACGACCTAGTAGATAGAATTACCTGTAGGAAATGGATAGTAGGATATTTTTAAAGACCTACAGCGATATGCGTTAAGGCCAGCCCAGTGCCAGGGGCACGCCCACTGGGATTAGCTCGGTGGGCACGGCCAACAGATAGTAGGTTTATATCTTCTTACTGGCACACCTGTAACGCTGCAGGATGTAACAGTTAGTAGAGTAGGGTAGAGTAGATAGCATGGTAGACTAACAGTAGATCAAATAGTAGGAATACCCATAGAACTAACTTCCTATCCTGTACTTGATACTAATACAGTGCTATTACCAATGATTGAAGCAATTTCATAAATTCACTGTAGCTCCATTCATTGGCATATGGTCACGACACACTGCAGATACGTAGAAAAATTCATAAAGTTTTGTTCGGCTGAAGCTGCGTTTCAGGTTTCTGCCGTCAGAGCGCTCGAGAGCGCAGTGAGACAAAATGGCGACAGGAGCCGAGAAAGTGTATGTCGTGCTTGAAATGCACTCACATCAGTCAGTCATAACAGTGCAACGACACTTCAGGAGGAAGTTCAACAAAGATCCACCAACTGCTAACTCCATTGGAGTCTCCAACTGGAGACCGACAGCGCCGACTTCATCTTTCAACAGGATGGTGCTCCACCGCACTTCCATCATGATGTTCGGCATTTCTTAAACAGGAGATTGGGAAACCGATGGATCCGTCGTGGTGGAGATCATGATCAGCAATTCATGTCATGACCTCCACGCTCTCCCGACTTAACCCCATGCGATTTCTTTCTGTGGGGTTATGTGAAAGATTCAGTGTTTAAACCTCCTCTACCAAGAAACGTGCCAGAACTGCGAGCTCGCATCAACGATGCTTTCGAACTCATTGATGGGGACATGCTGCGCCGAGTGTGGGAGGAACTTGATTATCGGCTTGATGTCTGCCGAATCACTAAAGGGGCTCATATGGAACATTTGTGAATGCCTAAAAAAACTTTTTGAGTTTTTGTATGTGTGTGCAAAGCATTGTGAAAATATCTCAAATAATAAAGTTATTGTAGAGCTGTGAAATCGCTTCAATCATTTGTAATAACCCTGTAATAGGTAAATAGAGTTTTGGTAAACGCTGCTGGATATTGTAACCTTGTATGTAACTTCGACCCACTAATGTCTTTAGGTGGTGGGTTATGTTGTATAATATTGGTTTTGATGAATAAAGATTAAAAAAATGCTTTATAGAGGTTAAAACAGAGGTCGGTATGTGTGGAGTGCCGTACCACCGTTAACTCTCTCCCAGGCAGTCTGCGCCGGAGCCGCTGGTGGCGGCTTGGCGTCTGCTGGAGCGGCGGCTGGGGCCGGAAGTGCGACTGGAGCTGGAGCTGGAGCGGCTGCGAGCACGCGTGGCGGGTGGTAGGTGTCCTCCTCGTCGTCCAGGCGGTCGGCGAGCCCGCGCTGCAGGCGGCTGCGCCACGCGCGGTTCTCCTCCGCCTCGAAGTCGCGCTCGTCCGCCGACTCGTCGCTCTCCTCCAGCGAGTCCTCCTCCATCGCCTCCTCCGACCTGCAGAAGAACAGCGCGCCGTCTGGAAGCACCTCGCGTCCGCTGACGCCGAGCAAGCCAGCTGCAGCAGCAGCGGGAGTCCACACTCCGTTCCGTCTCATTCCGCCTCTATGCTACTTACTGTGTATTAACGTGACTACTTTTACAAACTGTGGTGGCCAAAAGGTGGTTCAAATGGCTCTGAGCACTATGCGACTTAACTTCTGAGGTCATCAGTCGCCTAGAACTTAGAACTAATTAACCCTAACTAACCTAAGGACGTCACACACATCCATGCCCGAGGCAGGATTCGAACCTGCAACCGTAGCGGTCACGCGGTTCCAGACTGAAGCGCCTTTAACCGCACGGCCACACCGGCCGGCTGGCCAAAAGAAAACTGGCGTGGAAAATACCGGTCGTTTATCATTCAACGTTCCTTGTTTACCACTTTATAACAAGGAAACTAATTACCGGACAAGCACCAAAGTGGGTAGCATTAATATCAGCACATGGGAAAAAGAAATAATGCAGAATCAATTCAATTGAAACATTTTTAATGTGCTGCTAAGGTACATCATACCATTATACAGGGTGGTCCATTGATCGTAACCGGGCCAAATATCTCACGAAATAAGCGTCAAACGAAAAAACTACAAAGAACGAAACTCGACTAGCTTGAAGGGGGAAACCGGATTGCACTACAGTTGGCCCGCTAGATGGCGCTGCCATAGGTCAAACGGATATCAATTGCGTTTTTTTAAATAGGAACCCCCATTTTTATTACATATTCGTGTAGTACGTAAAGAAATATGAATGTTTTAGTAGGACCACTTTTTTCGCTTTGTGATAGATGGCGCTGTAATAGTGACAAACATGACTCACAATATCAGACGAACAATTGGTAACAGGTAGGTTTTTTAAATTAAAATACAGAACGTGGGTACGTTTGAACATTCTATTTCGGGTGTTCCAGTGTGATACATGTACCTTTGCGAACTCGCCATTTCTGAGAACGGTGCTGTTACAGCGTGATTAGCTGTAAATACTACATTAATGCAATAAATGATGTCTGTCAATCTCAATGCATTTGGCAATACGCGTAACGACATTTCTCTCAACAACGAGTAGTTCGCCTTCCGAAATGTTCGCACATGCATTGACAATGCGCTGACGCATGTTGTCAGGCGTTGGCAAATATCCTTCGACTTTCCCCACAGAAAGAAATCAGGGCACGTCAGATCCGGTGAACGTGGTACGACGACCAATCCACCTGTCATGAAATATGCTATTCAATGCCGCTTCAACCGCACGCGAGCTATGTGCCAGACATCCATCATGTTGGAAGTACATCGCTATTCTGTCATGCAGTGAAACATCATGTAGTAACATCGGTAGAACATTACGTAGGAAATCAGCATACATTGCACCATATAGATTGCCATCGATAAAATGGGGGCCAATTATCCTTCCTCCCATAGTGCCGCACCATACATTAACCCGCCAAGGTCGCTGATGTTCCACTTGACGCAGCCATCGTGGATTTTCCGTTGCCTAATAGTGCATATTATGCCGGTTTACGTTACCGCTGTTGGTGAATGACGCTTCGTCGCTAAATAGAACGCGTGCAAAAAATCTCTCATCGTCCCGTAATTTTTCTTGTGCCCAGTGGCAGAACTGTGCACGACGTTCAAAGTCGTCGCCATGCAATTCCTGGTGCATCGAAATATGGTACGGATGCAAACGATGTTGATGTAGCATTCTCAACACCGACGTTTTTGAAATTCCCGATTCTCAGGGCATTTGTCTGCTACTGATGTGCGGATTAGCCGCGACAGCAGCTAAAACACCTACATGAGCATAATCATTTGTTGCCGGTCGTGGTTGACGTTTCACATGTGGCTGAACACTTCCTGTTTCCTTAAATAACGTAACTATCCGGCGAACGGTCGGGACACTTGGATGATGTCGTTCAGGATACCGAGCAGCATACATAGCACCCGCCCGACGGATATTTGATCAAAATAGCCATACATCAACACGATATCGATCTTTTCCGCAACTGGTAAACGGTCCATTTTAACACGGGTAATGTATCACGAAGCAAATACCTTCCGCACTGGTGGAATGTTACGTGATACCACGTACGTATAAGTTTGTGACTATTACAGCGGCATCTATCACAAAGCGAAGAAAGTGGTCCAACTAAAACATTCATATTTCTTTACGTACTGCACGAATATGTGATAAAACATGGGGGTTCCTATTTAAATAACGCAGTTGATATCCGTTTGACATATGGCAGCGCCATCTAGCGGGCCAACCATAGCGCCATCTGGTTTCCCCCTTAGAGCTAGACGAGTTTCGTTCTTCGTAGTTTTTTCGTTTGATGCTTATTTCGTGAGATATTTGGCCCGGTCACTATCAGTGGACCACCCTGTATACCGGTACCATTACTGCTACAAAAGCGGCTCAATATGGCGCCCATCAGTGTTCACAAGAGTCTGAAAGAGCAGAATTGCTGCTGTGCAGAACGAAGCACGTCCGTAGGTACGCTGGCTACCACTCTTGATATGCTGCGCTTCGGATCAGCACACCTGTGAATGTTCCCCTGGTAAACCCTGCCCATCAGGTAGCCCCACAACCAGAAATCACAGGGAGTGCGATCACGTGATCGTGCCGACCAAGCATTTGGAAATGATCGGCTGATTATTCGATCGTCTCCAAATGTGCTTCACGAGCAATGTCTGTGGGGCCCCATTTGCATGAAAACTGTTGAGTTCAATGCCTCTCTCTCCTGTAGGGCGGATATGAAATGCTGGCGAAGCATACCGCAGTAATGCTGGCCAGCCACACTGCACGTCTTCGGTACTTCAGCAGCAATCTCTTCAAAAAAGAATGAGCCAATAACGAACGTTTCTTTCAAGCCACACCGCACGGTGTCACGTTCACCATACAGAGGAACTTCATGCACAGTTCAAAATGGTTCAAATGGCTCTGAGCTCTATGCGACATAACTTCTGAGGTCATCAGTCGCCAAGAACTTAGAACTAATTAAACCTAACTAACCTAAGGACATCACACACATCCATGCCCGAGGCAGGATTCGAACCTGCGACCGTAATGGTCGCTCGGCTCCAGACTGTAGCGCCTAGAGCCGCACGGCCACTCTGGCCGGCTTCATGCACAGTGTCTGGAAGGTGAGTCCGTGCATAGTATGGTCCAGGGCCAGCCCTCATCAACTTCAGTCCTCGCGAGGAAGTGGAAAACGAAGTTTACAAAAATCGTTGAGCGTCCTGTGGTGTAAGCAGCTGTACGATATTTGATCATGTACATATATCATTTGAGAATGGTTCGAAGCACCATCCGTACAGTGAACCGCGGGATGTTCGACTTTCACACACTGCCTGATCATCGGGAATTACGCGCAGCGTTGTCTGCCGTAGCAAAAGCGATTTCATCAAACACCTGTGGTGCAACTGGTCGTCGGTCTCTTCCCGGAGCGATGCCCAGTCCTCCAGTTGATTCGAGCTTCATCATACTCCGCACAGCAGGTCGAGAAAGAGGACCCTTCTGTAATCCTTTCAGCTGGTGTTATTCTGGAATTGCAGCTGCAGCGTTACTGTTGTTTTCATAATAGAGCTTCACCAATAATGCTCTGCTGCTTTTATCCAAGCTCATGTCGACACGTCAACAAATGCATTGTGACTGGTCCGGTGCGTCAGACTATGCATCATGATGACTGATCACAGCACCCGGTCGCCATAGTTGGAACTGAACGGTGGCGCTGTGACGCATGTAAATCACGCACCCCATGCTCTGGACACTAATGCTACCGAGTTTGGTCCTTGTACGGTAATTAGTTTCCGTGTTCTAACGTGTTAAATAGGGAAAGTTTAACTATAACCATCCGGTACTTCATGCACCTTCAGGTAGGCAATCCGCTTTACATCATCCCCAACAGGGGCAGACGATTTAAGCTGGGTTGCCTCTCTTAAAATTCGTAAAAAAAATTCCACGCCAGTGTTATTTTGCACGTCCTGTATTTGCAAGCTACTCTTTTGAGCTACTGTGAACCTAACCTGATCATAAAAAGGTACACTTAGGGGCCAAGTATTGGGAGCAGACATTATGGCATTTCTCGATGGAAAAACATACGTGGCGTTGTCTATGGCTGACGCAACAGGGACGCACTGGTCGTGGCCTTACTTTCCATTCATGGTCTTCTATTCACTTCCGATACAAAAGCGTAAACTGTAAACATAACAAGAGTCATCGTTAGCTGCACACTAAATATACACTGCTGGAAATTGAAATAAGAACACCGTGAATTCATTGTCCCAGGAAGCGGAAACTTTATTGACACATTCCTGGGGTCAGATACATCACATGATCACACTGACAGAACCACAGGCACATAGACACAGGCAACAGAGCATGCTCAATGTCGGCACTAGTACAGTGTATATCCACCTTTCGCAGCAATGCAGGCTGCTATTCTCCCATGGAGACGATCGTAGAGATGCTGGATGTAGTCCTGTGGAACGGCTTGCCATGCCATTTCCACCTGGCGCCTCAGTTGGACCAGCGTTCGTGCTGGACGTGCAGACCGCGTGAGACGACGCTTCATCCAGTCCCAAACATGCTCAATGGGGGACAGATCCGGAGATCTTGCTGGCCAGGGTAGTTGACTTACACCTTCTAGAGCACGTTGGGTGGCACGGGATACATGCGGACGTGCATTGTCCTGTTGGAACAGGTCTAGGAATGGTAGAACGATGGGTTCGATGACGGTTTGGATGTACCGTGCACTATTCAGTGTCCCCTCGACGATCACCAGTGGTGTACGGCCAGTGTAGGAGATCGCTCCCCACACCATGATGCCGGGTGTTGGCCCTGTGTGCCTCGGTCGTATGCAGTCCTGATTGTGGCGCTCACCTGCACGGCGCCAAACACGCATACGACCATCATTGGCACCAAGGCAGAAGCGACTCTCATCGCTGAAGACGACACGTCTCCATTCGTCCCTCCATTCACGCCTGTCGCGACACCACTGGAGGCGGGCTGCACGATGTTGGGGCGTGAGCGGAAGATGGCCAGGAGTATATATATATATATATATATATATATATATATATATATATATATATATATATATATATATATTAGCTCTTTTTTAGGTGGATCTGTCTCAAAAAAGGAACAGAAATCAAATCTACCCCACCATAAGAAAGCTACTCCTTTACAGGAGTTGTCCCTAGCTATTCCCAAAAATTCTCTCTCGGCGATAGGCTCCACAGGTCTATAATTTTTTATTTATTTTTTATTACATGACTATAATTAATAAATGAGTACAAAAAAATTAATAAACGCAATGTTACTAAATATGTGACTCAACGCGTAAGCTAAAATAAAAAAAGTAAACTCCGCCCGAACAGGCCATGAAGGCGCAACGGTACCGACCGGTCGCCGTGTCATCCTCAGACCACAGGCGTCACCGGATGCAGATATGGAGGGGCATGTGGTCAGCACACCGCTCTCCCCTCTGTATGTAAGTTTCCGAGACCGGACCCGCTACTTCTCAGTCAGGTAGCGCCTCAGTTGCATCACAGGGGCTGCGTGCATCCCCCTTGCTAACAGCGCTCGGCAGACAGGATGGTCACCCATCCAGGGGGTAGCCCATCCGGACAGCGCTTAACTTCGGTGATCTGACGGGAACCGGTGCTACTGCAGCTAAAAGAATTCTTCTTCGAAAAATGGTACAACAGAAGTTTTCTTGTCCACTGGCATTGGCTTTTTCTATCTCTAACAGACCTATAACAGATTCATGCTAAATTGTTAATGCCTCAATGAATACAGCTTCCCATGAATCAGCCAATCTCTTCCCTCCTCACTGCTTACAATGCAAATCATTCTGTTTACGATGTGATGCTTTCCGGAACGTCACACCGAGCCTGGTACTTCCCAACTAGAACGTTGTTTACGACAACACTGCGTAAATGGTTTGCAAACAGCGTACGGTACCTTAGCATGCGTTCAAGAGCGTTGCGAGCGTTTTGCACCTACCACCGCTCCACTCTCTCCCTTTCGCCGAAGATGCAGATGAAGTTAAGTTGCCTACTTCAAGAGGCGTGAAATACACTCCTGGAAATTGAAATAAGAACACCGTGAATTCATTGTCCCAGGAAGGGGAAACTTTATTGACACATTCCTGGGGTCAGATACATCACATGATCACACTGACAGAACCACAGGCACATAGACACAGGCAACAGAGCATGCACAATGTCGGCACTAGTACAGTGTATATCCACCTTTCGCAGCAATGCAGGCTGCTATTCTCCCATGGAGACGATCGTAGAGATTCTGGATGTAGTCCTGTGGAACGGCTTGCCATGCCATTTCCACCTGGCGCCTCAGTTGGACCGGCGTTCGTGCTGGACGTGCAGACCGCGTGAGACGACGCTTCATCCAGTCCCAAACATGCTCAATGGGGGACAGATCCGGAGATCTTGCTGGCCAGGGTAGTTGACTTACACCTTCTAGAGCACGTTGGGTGGCACGGGATACATGCGAACATGCATTGTCCTGTTGGAACAGCAAGTTCCCTTGCCGGTCTAGGAATGGTAGAACGATGGGTTCGATGACGGTTTGGATGTACCGTGCACTATTCAGTGTCCCCTCGACGATCACCAGTGGTGTACGGTCAGTGTAGGAGATCGCTCCCCACACCATGATGCCGGGTGTTGGCCCTGTGTGCCTCGGTCGTATGCAGTCCTGATTGTGGCGCTCACCTGCACGGCGCCAAACACGCATACGACCATCATTGGCACCAAGGCAGAAGCGACTCTCATCGCTGAAGACGACACGTCTCCATTCGTCCCTCCATTCACGCCTGTCGCGACACCACTGGAGGCGGGCTGCACTATGTTGGGGCGTGAGCGGAAGACGGCCTAACGGTGTGCGGGACCGTAGCCCAGCTTCATGGAGACGGTTGCGAATGGTCCTCGCCGATACCCCAGGAGCAACAGTGTCCCTAATTTGCTGGGAAGTGGCGGTGCGGTCCCCTACGGCACTGCGTAGGATCCTACGGTCTTGGCGTCATCCGTGCGTCGCTGCGGTCCGGTCCCAGGTCGACGGGCACGTGCACCTTCCGCCGACCACTGGCGACAACATCGATGTACTGTGGAGACCTCACGCCCCACGTGTTGAGCAATTCGGCGGTACGTCCACCCGGCCTCCCGCATGCCCACTATACGCCCTCGCTCAAAGTCCGTCAACTGCACATACGGTTCACGTCCACGCTGTCGCGGCATGCTACCAGTGTTAAAGACTGCGATGGAGCTCCGTATGCCACGGCAAACTGGCTGACACTGACGGCGGCGGTGCACAAATGCTGCGCAGCTAGCGCCATTCGACGGCCAACACCGCGGTTCCTGATGTGTCCGCTGTGCCGTGCGTGTGATCATTGCTTGTACAGCCCTCTCGCAGTGTCCGGAGCAAGTATGGTGGGTCTGACACACCGGTGTCAATGTGTTCTTTTTTCCATTTCCAGGAGTGTATATATATAATCAGGAGACTTGGGTTCAACTTCTGGTGCAGGTACAAGTTGTATTCATTGTTTCATCTTACAACATCACAATAAACGAGCAGGTATTTGTTTGCTGAGCGCATTTCTAAGGAAACTGCGTTTAGCAGGGGCTTTCCATTGCACATTGTTCGGGCACCAGCAAAAAACAGTGGTAGACGTCTTCTGTCTCTGCCATAATCCGCTAAGCTCTCACTTCCACATCCAGCAGTACGCCACGACACACAATGACTCAAGAGCATCTTGAGTACAGCCACTGAAGCCACCGCCACGCCCAAGGCAGCAACGGAGCAGAAATTTGGCTACGCATCTCGGAGACTCCCAGGAGTCGATCTTGTGACAAGAAAAACTACCAGGGGGCGCGGACGAGGGATGAAAGTCAAGGAGATCCATCAATCGAAACAGATCGACACTGACGAGAACCAAAGACAACGTTGTAAACTGAGGACTTCTTGCCACTAATAGCAGCAACGTCTGTATGTTGTTGTTGTAGTCTTCAGTCCTGAGACTGGTTTGATGCAGCTCTCCATGCTACTCTATCCTGTGCATGCTTCTTCATCTCCCAGTACCTACTGCAACCTACATCCTTCTGAATCTGCTTAGTCTATTCATCTCTTGGTCTCCCTCTACGATTTTTACCCTCCACGCTGCCCTCCAATGCTAAATTTGTGATCCCTTGATGCCTCAGGACATGTCCTACCAACCGATCCCTTTTTCTTGTCAAGTTGTGCCACAAACTCCTCTTCTCCCCAATTCTATTCAATACCTCCTCATTAGTTATGTGATCTACCCATCTAATCTTCAGCATTCTTCTGTAGCACCACATTTCGAAAGCTTCTATTCCATTCTTGTCCAAACTATTTATCGTCCATGTTTCACTTCCATACATGGCTACACTCCATACAAATGCTTTCAGAAACGACTTCCTGACACTTAAATCTATGCTCGATGTCAACAAATTTCTCTTCTTCAGAAACGCTTTCCTTGCCATTGCCAGTCTACTTTTTATATCCTCTCTGCTTTGACCACCATCAGTTATTTTGCTCCACAAATAGCAAAACTCCTTTACTACTTTAAGTGTCTCATTTCCTAATCTAATTCCCTCAGCATCACCCGACTTAATTCTACTACATTCCATTATCCTCGTTTTGCTTCTGTTGGTCTTCATCTTATATCCTCCTTTCAAGACTCTGTCCATTCCGTTCGACTGCTCTTCCAAGTCCTTTGCTGTCTCTGACAGAATTACAATGTCATCGGCGAACCTCAAAGTTTTTATTTCTTCTCCATGGATTTTAATACCTACTCCGAATTTTTCTTTTGTTTCCTTTACTTCTTGCTCAATATACAGATTGAATAACATCGGGGAGAGGCTACAACCCCGTCTCACTCCCTTCCCAACCACTGCTTCCCTTTCGTGCCCCTCGACTCTTATAACTGCCATCTGGTTTCTGTACAAATTGTAAATAACCCTTCGCTCCCCGTATTTTACCCCTGCCACCTTTAGAATTTGAAAGAGAGTATTCCTGTCAACATTGTCAAAAGCTTTCTCTAAGTCTACAAATGCTAGAAACGTAGGTTTGCCTTTCCTTAATCTTTCTTCTAAGATAAGTCGTAACTTCAGTATTGCCTCTCGTGCTCCAATATTTCTACGGAATCCAAACTGATCTTCCCCGAGGTCGGCTTCTACCAGTTTTTCCATTCGTCTGTAAAGAATTTGCGTTACTATTTTTCAGCTGTGGCTTATTAAACTGATTGTTCGGTAATTTTCTCATCTGTCAACAGCTGCTTTCTTTGGGGTTGGAATTATTATATTCTTCTTGAAGTCTGAGGGTATTTCGCCTGTCTCATACATCTTGTTCAGCAGATGGTATAGTTTTGCCAGGACTGTAGTTGCGCCGAAATTGTAAGAATACTGCAGCTTCCCCGATGTTTGCCGTGTCGGAGACGCTCAACTAGTGACTTTATAGTGCCAATGTGGATCAGCCAATATTGTCTAAGATTCTGTGTTTTTCAAATTTGCTTTAATATATTTTGAGCCGTGGTCGTCTCGGATCGATCCCATTGTATCAAAGTAATCGATCTCGACGTCGCAAAGATCTCTGGGTAGCGTGCCTCGCGAGCTTTGCCTCTGGTCGCAAGAGGGCAGTTCGGTCGAGCCTGCGGCTAAGTAGCTGAGCCTCCCACCAGAAGGAGGCTCTGACAGTCAGTGTTTATACAGGAAGTGTCACTCTGCTATTTCCCGTACTGCGTTTTGCCAGTTCGTGAAGTGGCGGAAGAATCAACACACATCAATAAAGGTTTTGCGTCACCTCGGTTCCCAGAACTCCTGAAGATAGACGTTGATTGTGAATATTCTATCACAGACACACTACCTTTGACTGTTCAGAAATGTCACTAAACCCGTCAAAAGATGTAAACAACCATGTGTGAACAGCGCCTATTAGACGGAGGAGGTCCGACAGCCGATGAGTTCCAGTCATTCCACCAGGAAGGAGGTACACGGCTGGTGTTGTCTATAGTTCAACCGTTCTATCGGGTCCGCATTGTTACTTTGTGCCAGGAAGGGCTCTCAACAAGTGAAGTGTCCAGGCGTATCGGAGTGACTCAAAGCGATGTTGTTCGGACATGGAGGAGATACAGAGAGACAGTAACTATTGATGGCATGCCCCGCTCAGGCCGCCCAAGGGCTGCTACTGCAGTGGATGACTGCTACCTACGGATTATGGCCCGGAGGAACCCTGACAACAACGCCACCATGTTCAATAATGCTTTTCGTGCAGCCATAGGACGTCCTGTTACAACTCAAACTGTGCGCAATACACTGCATGCTGCGCAACTTCGCTCCTGACGTCCATGGCGAGGTCCATCTTTGCAACCACGACATCATGCAGCGCGGTACAGATGGGGTCAACAGCATGCCGAATGGAACGCTCGGGATTGGCATGACGTTCTCTTCGCCGATGAGTGTCGCATCTGCCTTCAACCAGACAATCGTTGGAGATGTGTTTGGAGGCAACCCGGTCAGGCTGAACGCCTTAGGCATACTGTCCATCGAGTGCAGCAAGGTGGAATTTCCTGGTACGCCGCTGGTGGTCATGGAAGGCTCCATAACGGCTGTACGATACGTTATCGCCATCCTCCGACCGACAGTGCAACCATATCGGCAGCATATTAGCGAGGCGTCCGTCTTCATGGACGAGAATTCGTGACACATCTTGTGAATGACTTCCTTCAGGATAAGGGCATCGCTCGACTAGAGTGGCCAGTATGCTCTCCAGACATAAACCCTATCGACGTGCCTGGGATAGATTGAAATGGGCTGTTTATGGACGACGTGGCCCAGCAACCACTCTGAGGAATCTGCGCCGAATCGCCGTTGAGGGCCGACAGTGCCTTGATGAACTTGTGGATAGTATGACACGACGAATACAGGTATGCATGAATGCAAGAGGACGTGCTACTGGGTATTAGAGGTACCGGTGTGTACAGCAGTCTGAACCACCACCTCTGAAGGTCTCGCTGTATGGTGGTACAACATGCAATGTATGGTTTTCATGAGCAATAAAAAGGACAGAAATGTTTATGGTGATCTCTATTCCAATTTTCTGTACAGGTTCCGCAACTCTTGGAACTGATGTGATGCAAAACTTTTTTGATGTATGTATTTGTATCCGTTCCGTCGAGGGTGATTTGGCTACAATTACTTTCACTTGAAAAGATATATAACTCGCACAATTTCCGCGTTGTAAAATATATATCTTATATTTGTCAGTTTATTAGCTGTAATCCTTGTCAAAAAAGGAAGAAAACAATTTTTTGTGTCCACGTTAAGTGACTCTTTCGATTCAATAAAATTATTTTTTGTATGTTAATTTCGCCAGTATAAATTTTGTTTCAATGAAGATTCAAGTTAATTTGCAAGAAGTTCAGACTTAATGTGCTATCAGATAAGAATTGGTGTAAATAAAAGTAAACATAATACTGTCATCCTTCTCTTTAATTTTGCAAAAGGCATATAATTTTATCTGTTGCACTATTTGGTTATTGTAACATGTCAGACTTCCTTGCAACACGTCTCTGGGTTAAAATAAATATCTTATGAAAGTTTTAAATTTGTTTTCTGGGCTATCAGACCTCACCACTCCCGAGGTCTTGCTTGCCTTGCCTAATAATTAACTGAGTGCATGTTCGTTAGCTACATTTGTTATGCCTGATCTGTCTAAGTACGTGCACTACCTCGTCAGAAGTATCCGGATACCCGTTAGTGGACGTGAGTTCAGGCTGTGCTCACTCTACACACTTACGATGACTTGTTGAGCTCTGTTGGGAACACACTGAACCAAGGGTCTGAATGTCTGTGGAAGAATGGCAGCCCATACTTCTCGACGAGCCAAAACTAGAAAGGCACAGATGTTGGATGCTGGCGTCTGCCACAAACTCGACGCTGTAACTCACCTTTAAGATACTGAACGTTACTTTCCGCAAATTATTGCCTCATACATGTTGCTTTATGACAGGGTGCATTGTCGTGCTGATACAAAACGATCAATGTCTGTGAAGTGATCCACTACTGTACGCACTACACGATACTGTAAAATGTGTTCATATTCTGCTGTTGGCGCTCTCTTAAGCGCAATGAGGTGAGTGCACCCTAACCACGAAAAAAAAAAAAACGAAAACCGTACACCGTAACACTACCTCCTCCGTACATTAGTGCTGGTACTGCACACGATGGCAGGTGACGTTCTCCAGGCATCCGCTAAAGCCATCCCTTGCATCGGGTTCCCACAGAGTATGGCGTGATTCATACTACAAATGACCCGTTCCCAGTCATCCGCTGTCCAGGGGCGTCACCCTTTACCCTTCCTCAAGCGTCGCTTTGTTCTACGGAAATGTTTGGGTTATGAGAAGTTGCTCGACCATCGTGCCCCATTGTTTTTAACTCCTTACGCACAGTGGTTGTGCTACCTGGACTCCTGGTAGCACTCTGGAACCCACGAGTCATTCATTTGCTGATTTCATGCGATCTTCTGCAACCAACCTCCGCAATGCTCGACGGACCCTCATGAGGTGAGCCGGGTCTTGGTTTAGATGTGGATGTTCCTTTCTGCTTCCAGTTAATAGTAGCATCATCAAGAGTCGACTTGAGCAGCTTTGAAAGGGTTCAAATGACCCTGATAGATTTATCGCTAGTCCACCTTCGAAGGCACTAAAGTCTCCTAACCGGCTCATTCTGCTGTTAATGCATTTCTACTGACAACACAGTATTCCCTACCTACTTTTATAATGTCGGGTTCAGTTCTTGTGACAGTTTTTGATTGGTCAATTTCACATTCGACAGGAGTGCCGGAGATTTTTGATCACATAGTACATGTCGCTGGAACTGCTCATCACAGTGGTGGTGCACACTGGATTCGCATTTGGGAGGACGACGGTTCAAACCCACGTCCGGCCATCCTGATTTAGGTTTTCAGTGTTTTTCCTAAATCGCTTCAGGCAAATACAAGGATGCTTCCTTTGAAAGGGCACGGCTGATTTCGCTCCCTCATCCGATGGGACCGATGACCTCGCTGTTTGGTCCCGTCCCCCTAAACAACCAAACAACTAGTAGTGGTGGTTCTACTCAGTTTCTCATTACCCTCTAAGAAAGCGACAGGCGCGCCAGGTTGCAACGTTGATTTTAAGACTGTTTTGACTTTCTCCTAGAGGAGATGGTCGTGTTCACAAGATCTAGCTGCAACAACGTATTCCATATTTCGAAAAGTGATCTTCCACATATTACCATTTACAAGCACGTTTCTCATATTTGAACGTTTGTGGGCGTACATAACAGGATAATTATGCACACATTCTGCTAAGGCTGCACGTCATTATCCTCAAAAGCCATCTTCGTCATCGTAACTGAGAGATGGTCAGACGCGCATGGTGTTTACCACACCAAGCACTCGCAACAGGTGCCAGACTGTCCCTATGACGTTCGTGCGGCAGCATTTGGGAGAGCAATTTGTTGATCTGCCGACCGTTGACTCCTTAGCAGGGCTCTTTCACATCGTATGTATTTATTACTGAGTAGGGAGTATATTACGAAACTGGAGGAATCGCTTCCATACTTCCTGAAACGCTGCGTTTCTCGCATGTTTTCTCCCCAGCAACTACAATGCGAAACACAATTGAAGGGTCATTTTTTGAAACACCGTAATCGTCGCAGAAATTTAAATTTGGCTCAAAGGTGCCTACAACCTCCCTCTGTAATAGTGCAAAAGTATGGCCCCTTGCGACTTCACTCACGGGCTAGGAGGCGCCTAAAAAAGGCAAGGTGTCGACCATGTAAAAGAGGCCCAGATGTCAGAAGTTCGTGTGAGGTGTTATGAGGGTTAATCAATTCATATTTGCACCAAATTTTATCACAATTGCGCCCAACGCCACTGTGGACGTATCACGTGATGCGAGGTTGGTCACAGTCCCTTTTATCCACATTTCACCCCTTCTTTTGACGCCTCAGCGGTGGAGGTCAGAACTGCGACGCCTAGAGTTGGTTCAAATGGCTCTGAGCACTATGGGACTTAACATCTGTGGTCATCTGTCCCCTAGAACTTAGAATTACTTAAACCTAACTAACCTAAGGACATCACACACATCCATGCCCGAAGCAGGATTCGAACCTGCGACCGTAGCAGTCGCGCGGATCCGGACTGAGCGCCTAGAACCGCTAGACCACCGCGGCCGGCGCCTATAGTTGAAATCACTTGGTCTTCTTAAGGGCATCCGAGGAAACTATTTCAGACATACTGCGGCTTAGTATCGACACGGAAAGGTCTCAGAGACTGACATAAAGGGCGTTAATGAAACCACACCTTCGCTTGGGACGTTGATTCCCACACATTTTGCGGTGGGAAACGGCAGTGCGCAGTGTGATTTGCAACATGAGGACATTCTTGACAACCTTAGACACTGCTGACACCCCCTCCTCCTCCGCCCCCTGATCATTCACCCCATCTCGAAGCACAGCACAGGACTGCAACCCCTTGAGCTTGATATGACCGCTTTACAGTGTAGGGCGACCACAATTTTCGTTTTGATATACAGTATGGAAACGCTAGTGACGCTTCAAAACCATTCTAAAAAATTTGAACGTGATCTGAAGTAGTAAAGGCTGCTTATGCTTTTTCAGTTCTCCTGTTTCGCACCCTTCTATGGGGTAACCGCAGCAACGATCAACATTGACAGGTACGTGAATAAAACGGCAAAGAGTCCCTTTAGGACCTCTCAGTTTGAAAACACCCTTAGTGCCACTCACGCACCTTTGCTGAATACTTTAAGAATGTAGCTGTGCAGAGACTACGACATCCATTGAGCTGAGGGGCGCTCCACTACTAGTCTAGCGCCTGCTTGTGGGCATGTGGTATCTGTGGGTGTCGAAGGGGTTGCCTGCCCTCAGGCGCTAGAGCAGCAGTTGAGCGCCATTCAGCTGAGTGGGTGTCAGACTCTCGGTACAGATACATTTTTGAAGCGCTCAGTAAAGGTGCAGGGGTGGTACCAAGGGTTTTGCAGAGGTAAGGTGTCTTAAAGGGATTCTTTGCCGTTTTACCCTCGTATGTATCGATGTTGAACACCCCCACGATCATGCCACAGGAGGGTACAAAACATGAAAGCCAAAAGAGCATACACATCTTTTGCTGTTTTGGACCACGTTCGAACTTTTTCGAATTGTTTTGAACAGTCCCTAGTGGTTCCAACCCGTATACAGGAGTAAAAACTGCGGTCGCGCTACCTTCCAAAGGGGCCAGATCATGTTCAATGGTGTTGCAGCCCCACGACTTCCTTAGAAAAGGATCGAACCCTCAGGTGGGTTTCACGTTCTCTAGCATTCTCAAGAACGCCGTCCTTTTGCTCATCGGACTGCAAACTGCCGCCTTTGGCTGCGAAATGTATGGAAATCAACGCCCCAAGGAAAGGGGTGATTTCATTGACGCTCTTTGGGGCACCTACTGAGGTCTTTTCATGTCTATTTTGGGCAGCGGTGTGTGAAATGAGTTCTTCGGCCGCCTGTAAGAAAACTGCTTGATTTCAACGCTGGGTGTCGGGGTTCTGACCTCCATCGCACAGGCATCAAAAGACAGGGTGAAATCGTGTATCCGAAAACAAAGGAAGTAGGTTACAGTACGCTTGTTCGCCCACTGCTTGAATACTACTCAGCAGTGTGGGATCCGTACCAGATAGGGTTGATAGAATATATAGAGAAGATCCAACGGAGAGCAGCGCGCTTCGTTACAGGACCATTTAGTAATCGCGAAAGCGTTACGGAGATGATAGATAAACTCCAGTGGAAGACTCTGCAGGAGAAGCGCTCAGTAGCTCGGTACGGGCTTTTGTTGAAGTTTCGAGAACATACCTTCACCGAGGAGTCAAGCAGTATATTGCTCCCTCCTACGTATATCTCGCGAAGAGACCATGAGGATAAAATCAGAGAGATTAGAGCCCACACAGAGGCATACCGACAATCCTTCTTTCCACGAACAATACGAGACTGGAATAGAAGGGAGAACCGATAGAGGTACTCAAGGTAGCCTCCGCCACACACCGTCAGGTGGCTTGCGGAGTATGGATGTAGATGTAGATGTAGGGGGTGAGTAGGACGTGGACGGTGACTTTGGGCAGAATTGTGGTGAAATTTGGTGCAAAAGTGACATCATTGACCCATCTTATACGTGACATGAACTTCTACGTCGCAATGGTAGGCAATTACGGGGTTTTCAAAACTGACCCTTTAATTGTGCTGCGTAGTATAGTACGTGCTCGAATGGGACGGAGTCAGTAGTTTTTCCTATTCCACTAATTAGTAACAGTCAGCAGATTCGGAGTGCTGGCAACGTTTCGTTCTTCGTACGTCTTCTTCCTTCGTACTTTCGTCCCAACTCGATCGTTTTCACAACCTGTGTCCGAGTGGGGTGGACTTGGCGGTATTCGTAAGACTCCAGTTCCTTCGTTTCATAGGCTATAGTCTCCGCCGTGGGGCAAGTCGCCGACTTTTTGACAGCCCACAGCGTTAAACGAGCTACGGTAAGCTGCCGCGACACGACTGCTGCCGTCCGGCGACCATGGGCTGGTGTACGTCGCCGTGTCCTGACTGCAGAGGCCGGCCGGCGCAGTCACCGTCTCTGCAGGTAGTGGCCTACGAAAGGCACTAGAGCGGCAATTTTGATTTATTTAATATGATAACGAGTTGAACTTTCCCAGATTCAGTTGTTATCAAGACAAAAATCTGTTCAGGAAGGGAAACCCACTGAACTGGCGCATTCAGGAGTGAGGTTGTATGATCATAACTTGATAGATTGGAAAATGAAGATTCACGTGTAATGGCTACGTCACTAATGATGTTCAGTAACGAAAGGAATGAGTATTTTGTAACGGGTGTGTGTCTCGACAATAACGACTCCATATGGAACAAAATTTAGTCGTTAATTTTACTGTCCCCCTCGCGAGAGCGAATCGATCTCGTGATGACCGCTGACTGTGAAACAGGTCCAGTGACAATTATCGCTCGCCTTCTCCACAACTTTAACTCCGCCAGGAACACTTTCAATTAGGTGTCTGTGTATGGAGGGATGACAGCCCACTCTTCCTCGAAAACCGAAAACAGATAAGGTAGTGATTTTGGACGCTGCGGTCTGGAGCGGAGCCGATGTTCTAGCTCATCCCAAAGATATTCCACCGGGTTCAAGTCAGGAGTCTCGGCAGGCCATTTCAGGAACGTTACTGCCCACAAACCACTGACTCACGGATTCTGCTTGTCATGCTGACACTATCATCGTATCCGAAGAATTCCTCTACTGCACGCAGCAAACGATACCGCAAACTTCAGCATATAATGTTTTCGTAAGTTTCATAAGGAGATCTCACCGTAAACACGAAAAACACTCTCATACTGTAACGTTACCTTCTCCACACTTCACTGTTGCCACTATCCATGATGCCAGTCGGGGCAGGGTGGCTTTGCGGCTAGCACACTAGACTCGCATTCGGAGGACGACGGTTGAAACCCGCGTCTTGCCATCCTGATTTACGTTTTCCATGACTTCCCTAAATCATTTCAGGGAAATGCCAGGGTGGTTGCTTTGAAAAGGCATGGCCGATATCCTTCCCCATCCTTTTCTAATCCGATGGGACCGGTGACCTCGCTGTTTGGTACCATTCCCCAAACCAACCAACCAACCAACCAACCATGACAACAGGTAAACTTCTCCACGCATTCGCCGAACCCAACTTTTCCATCGGACTGCTGCAGGGTGTAGCGTGGTCCGCCACTCCGAACCACTCTTCTGCAGTCATCCACTGTGCTGTGGCGTCGCTCACTCGTCACGTGTCACTTAGCGCTGAACACAGACACGTGTCGTGTATCAGGAGCAGCTCGACCGCAGCACTCCGTTCTTTTCAACTCCCTTCGCAGGGTCATTGTGCTGGACGGTCTGCTGGTTCTGCTTTGGAACTTGCGAGTGGTTCCTTCTGGAGGTTTCACACGATTTCTTACAACCATCCTCCACAGTGGTCGACAGATCCTGTCCGTCAGAACATGAGCTCTGCCTGGTCTTGGTTCAGCTGTGATTGTTCCTCCACGTTTCCACTTCACAACCGCATCAACAACAGCCGATTTGGAAAGCTTTGTAAGGGTTAAACATTCCGTCATGGATTTGCTACTGAGGTGAAATCGAATGACTAGTCCACGTTGGAAGTAGCTTAGATCTTCATTAATTAAAACTTGCGGGCTGAGAGGCCGTGGTCGATCAGTAGAAATTCTTCCTCCCGACGTTTCATTGCCTACTACGGTCAACATCTTCCGAGGTGGGTCAACGACTGGCTGCTGGGCAGTGGAGGTCCCGTTTATACAGGGTGGCCGGAAATTCCCGTTACAAACTTCTAGAACATGTAGAGGGTAGTGAGTACATAACATTTTGAATAGCAACCCATGTCCGGAAACGTATCGTTTCCGTTTTTCGACAGTTTCAATGCAAATCATTATCTCATCCACACCAACGTGAGGAATGTACTTAGGTGTGACCCAGTGCAATTGTTGCAATCAATTTTAAAAGAATACTGGCTCGTTCCGTTATTACTTACGCATTTGCATTTACAACTTACACCTTATGGTTTACATTAGTCGTCAACAACAAGAACCCAGCATCAACGGCATCAGCCGCAACGTACCGATGCATTACAACAGCGGCTCGATGTGGCGACCACCAACGTTATTACACACATTGTACCTCCGAAGCATGTCTTGGTACACTCTCTCCATCCCAGCTAGTGTATCTTCAATTTCCAGTGCAGCGGGCAGAACTCGTACCAGCAGATCCTCCCCAGTCTCTACAGGTGTCTCATAAATTGGGCTCTTCATACGACCCCACAAGAAGTAGTCCATAGGGGTTAACTCCGGCGATCGTGGCGGCCACGCGGTTGGACCACCACGGCCTATCGATCTTTCACCATATCGTCTGTTGAGATGTCTCCGGACAGCCAGTGAAAAGTGAGGTGGTGCTCCATCATGCTGAAACCACATTTCCTGGCGGACATTGAATGGCACAGCTTCCAAGAACGGGTCCATTACGTGTCGTAGGAAGACTAAGTATGCGGGACCCGTGAGCCTGAATGGAAGGAGGTATGGTCCAATCACATGACCGTCCAGAATACCTACCCACACGTTAATTCCAAATCTGTCTTGAAATCCCTGCACATGCGTGGCATGAGGGTTTTCGTCCGTCCAGACATGGCTACTTCGAACATTCAGAACACAATCCCTTGTGAACCTACATTCATCTGTTAAGAGAACTCGACGTGTAAACAGGGGCGCGTCGATGCGACGGTGCAGAAAGCATGTGCAGAAGGTGAGGCGTTGTGGAAAGTCTGCTGGACCCATAGCGTGTACCCTTTGTAAGTGGTACGGATGTAATTGTTGCTCACGCAGGACGTCCAAGACGGCGCTGTGACTAACAGCCATTGCACGCGTAATTGTTCACGAACTCGTTGGCGGGCTACCTTCAATGCGACGCAGTACACCTTCTTCAAATTTGGGAGCACCACAGTCCTGCCTCCTCACGGTGAAGGTACCCGTTTCTCGTAGCCGTTGTGTAACATGGGCAAACAGTTTGTGCGATGGAGCGTCACGGTGTGATACAGCCGACTAGCAGCTCTTCCGTTACCTCCAGCTCTGCCATACACAAGGAGCATGTCTGTGTATTCCGCAAACGTGCACTGCACCATGTTTCCTCTATAGGTGGTGCACAGGTATTGACTCGGTATCACAGCAAAGCGGACAATAAGTGACATCTCGGGATCGTTTGACGTAGTACACGTCATCGTGTCTACCCTGTTGCATACCAGGACAGGGAAGTCTGAGACGTTTCTCTTGCCCTAAGCAGACGTTGACGAGGTACAAATCTGAATTGAAAGTGTCGCAGAAGGGAAACGATACGATTCCGGATATGGGTTCCCTTTCAAAATGTTCTGTACTCACTACCCTCTACATGTCCTATAAGTTTGTAAAGGGAATTTGCGACCACCCTGTATAGAGTGCATTGAGGGCGCCACCACTGGTCACGTACTGCCGACAGTAAAACCATCTCTGATTAACGTCATTACTCTCGGTCAAAGATAATCGATTGTCACAATGTTGCTACATAGTCGACCAGGATATCTTATCTAATTTTAAGCCTTTTTTTTTTTTGCAAAAATTATTGTGGTGGTTATACATCACTATGGCTTCTCTACACATACGTGCATAATAATGCGATGTCTTAGCTTGCACGCTTGTCTCACGAAATTATATTTCATGATCACCGTCTTCAGAAACATGTTCAGCAACAGCTGATTTCTCGGCGTGTCCAAGGCGACAGTTCCTTTTGTATTCAATTAGGTGGGTATTAACGCTGTTTTTCACTGTTCCAATATAAACTTTATCACAACGGCAAGGAATTTTATACACTCCAGGGGCTACAGAAGGGTGTCGTTCGTCTTTCGGCGATCGTAAACATTCAGTGCTCTTCTTGGTGGGCCTAAAGATTATTTCAACTTGAAACTTGGCCAGAACTTTTCCATTACGATCCGTGACATTGTGGACAAATGGAAGAAAAACTTTCCCAGCCGACTGTTGTTGCACGGTTTCGGACACTTTCCTTAGCGTATCCATCTGTTGCGGCCACATGTAGTAAGCGTTGCTTCACGCAGTGGAGAATGGCAAAACAAAGGCACGCCGGCGACCGAGGCATTGCGATGTAAGTACGCACTCATAGCCTTGCTGACAGCAGCAGTCTACCAACAGACTGACGCAAAGATGCACACAGACCGAGAGCCGAGCAAAGCCTCGAGAGTGCTGAGTAAGGGGAAATGAGGCCAGCACGCTACGTTACGCTGCAATGTACTGCAGGAGTAATAACAAAAGCTACAACAGAGGGTAAAAACGTCCTCCTGCCGGATATAAATAGTGGCGTCCAGGCAGCAACAAACAGAAGCCATTAGGAAGCAGTTCGGATCTGAGGACAGATGTGGTCCGTGTCCGAATGTTCAATCTTCGCAGGTGACGATTCCGGAAGTCTGTTCCAGCTCGCAGGAGTCATCCGTTCGCCGCCAGATCTCAACTTCAGCTCTGGAGGTCGGCCCGAGTCCGGTTGGCACCATGGCTGACTAACTACAGCGAGAACTTCCAGCAGGACCGACCGCAGCGCGGTCTCGGTCACAGGCGCCGCCGGGGACTGACGCCCGGACCTCACGGCAACCCGGCCCCCCGGCGCGTGGTCCGTCCGTGATGGGAACTCGCGGACATCGCGACTGACGGCTTCCCAGCCGCCGGTGCAGCAGGCGTCGGCAGCTGACCTCACGGCGAAGCGGCTGAGCAGCGACGAGTTCATCTCGACCACAGGGCATCCTGGCTTCAGCGGAGCACTGGTGGCCTGAGGCTCCCGAGTGCGATCAGCGGCGCGCGTTGCGCGCATTGTCGGACAATCTGCACAGCAGCAGTCAGGCGGAGGGAGCCGCAGGGCTGGGCAGCGGCGACGAGGGAGAAATTGTAAAGAAACTTCAATAAATAATTGTAAAACTCCATGGCGTCTCAGTCTTTGGCGCAGCCACTGTGTCTGCTGCTAACAAGTGGTGCAGAAGTCGTAACAAGCACTCATAACACATTTCTCTTAAAAACTGTTCGCATCTACATGTACATCTACATGATTACTTTGCAATTGACATTTAAGTGCTTGGCAGAGGGTTCACAGAACCACAATCACTCTATCTCTCTACCATTCCACTCCCGAAAAGCACGCGGGAAAAATGAACACCTAAACCTTTCTGTTCGAGCTCTGATTTCTCTTATTTTATTTTGGTGATCATTCCTACCTATGTAGGTTGGGTTCAACAAAATATTTTCGCATTCGGAAGAGAAAGTTGGTGACTGAAATTTCGTAAATAGATCTCACCGTGACGAAAAACGTCTTTGCTTTAATGACTTCCATCCCAACTCGCGTATCATATCTGCCACACTCTCTCCCCTATTACGTGATAATACAAAACGAGCTGCCCTTTTTTTGCACCCTTTCGATGTCCTCCGTCAATCCCACCTGGTAAGGATCCCACACCACGCAGCAATATTCTAACGGAGGACGAACGAGTGTAGTGTAAGGTGTCTCTTTAGTGGACTTGTTGCTTCTTCTAAGTGTCCTGCCAATGAAATGCAACCTTTGGCTCGCCTTCCCCACAATATTATCTACGTGGTCTTTCCAACTGAAGTTGTTCGTAGTTTTAACACCCAGGTACTTAGTTGAATTGACAACTTTGAGAATTGTACTATTTATCGAGTAATCGAATTCCAACGGATTTCTTTTGGAACTCATGTGGATCACCTCACACGTTTCGTTATTTAGCGTCAACTTCCACTTGCCACACCACACAGCAATCTTTTCTAAATCGCTTTGCAACTGATACTGGTCTTCGGATGACCTTACTAGACGGTAAATTACAGCATCATCTGCGAACAACCTAAGAGAACTGCTCAGATTGTCACCCAGGTCATTTATATAGATCAGGAACAGCAGAGGTCCCAGGACGCTTCCCTGGGGAACACCTGATATCACTTCAGTTTTACTCGATGATTTGCCGTCTATTACTACGAACTGCGACCTTCCTGAGAGGAAATCACGAATCCAGTCGCCGAACTGAGACGATACCCCATAGGCCCACAGCTTGACTAGAAGTCGCTTAAGAGGAACGGTGTCAAAAGATTTCCGGAAATCTAGAAATACGGAATCAACTTGAGATCCCCTGTCGAATGACTTAGTCCCTCTTGCAAATGAACTTGCTCACAGATTTTATTAGTTCTGTCCGGCAATGTATTAATGGCATGTCTTTGTTCTGCCTCGGTTGTTGGGGTTGTTTGGGGGAAGAGACCAAACAGCAAGGTCATCGGTCTGATCGGATAAGGGTAGGATGGGGAAGGAAGTCGGCCGTGCCCTTTCAAAGGAACCATCCCAGCATTTGCCTGGAGCGATTTAGGGAAATCACGGAAAACCTAAATCAGGATGGCCGGACGCGGGATTGAACCGTCGTCCTCCCGAATGCGAGTCCAGTGTGCTACCACTGCGCCACCTCGCTCGGTCCTGCCTCGGATGAAAATTCGATTCCTTATGGACTGAGGCCCCCCTCACCGACCCATTTTGCTGTTACTGCGTCTCTGCTGACGACGGAAAGCTGCTCGCCTCATTTTATGCTGGCGGGTCTGCCTCTGCTGACAACTACCAGGAGTGTCCGGATACTTTTGACGGGGCAGTGTAGCCGTTGCCTGTACGGAGCCGCCAGCCAGTGCCGGAGCTTACGTGTCGGTGGTCTGCCTGTGGAGGGCGCGGTGCGGGGGCGGCGCGCGCGTGGCCGCCACAGTGCGCTGCTGCTGCTCGGCGCGCTCGCGCTCGCGGTCGCGCAGCATGCGGCGCTGCTCCGCCTCCTGGAAGAAGCGCGCGTTGGCGCGGTCGTGCAGCAGCTCGGTCGAGCTGACGGCGTTGCGCAGCGGGCCGCCCGGGTCGCCGCCGCCCCCCGCCGCCGGGTCCTCGCCGCCCAGCTCGGGCGCCGACAGCGACATGGGCGGCGCCACGCTCTCCTCCCGCTCCAGCACCGCGGCCGCCGCCGCCGCCCCCGCCGCCGCCCCCACCTGCCGCTCCTCGCTGTCGCGCGGCGTCCGCTGCTCTTTCTGACCTGCCGCATACACCGCTACTGTCAGCATCGTAAACTGAAAAACCGCCCTGAAACAAAACGTGTCAAAAATACTCTGCACCACGTGCGCATCTGTAATCGTGAGTGGGTTACATTCGATGGCAGCCTTCACTGAAAGAATAAGCCTCGTAAAACTGAAGTAGTCACACTCATGAGAAATTTAAAAAAAAAATTACACGAACAAACACAAAAGCAAAATCCTTGCTAGGAGTATTAATAAAATCCAGAATGAGATTTTCACTCTGCATCGGAGTGTGCGCTGATATGAAACTTCCTGGCAGATTAAAACTGTGTGTCCGACCGAGACTCGAACTCGGGACCTTTCCCTTTCGCGGGCAAGCGCTCTACCAACTTTTTTTTTAATCTCATTTTGTTCGTTTTTGTTCGTTGAATCTGATCGGAGCGGATGTCCTAAGACACTCTTTTAAGTCGTTGTTGATCTATTAACTGTTTTTTTATTACAGAGGGCAGCTAACCCTCTGACCGAACACGCTGAGCTACCGTGCCGGCATCCAACTGAGCTACCCAAGCACGACTCACGCCCGGTCTCACAGCTTAAGGTTCGCAGGAGAGCTTCTGTAAAGTTTGGAAGGTAGGAGACGAGATACTGTTTTAATAATAAAATGTTGATATAAGAATATTTCGGTGTTGTTTTTTCCAAAAAATATCGATATATATCGGCGATTGGTTTGACCAGCATACCAGTATACCGATATCAAAATGGTAATATCGAGTACCGATATATACCGGCTGATGAAAAAGTCAGTATAAATTTGAAAACTGAGTAAATCACGGAATAATGTAGATAGAGAGGTACAAATTGACACACATGCTTGGAATGACATGGGGTTTTATTAGAACAAAAAAAAAAAATACAAAAGTTCAAAAAATGTCCGACAGATGGCGCTTCATCTGATCAGAATGGCAATAATTAGCATAACAAAGTAAGACAAAGCAAAGATGATGTTCTTTACAGGAAATGCTCAATATGTCCACCACCATTCCACAACAATAGCTCTAGTCGACGAATAATGTTATGAACAGCACTGTAAAGTATGTCCGGATTTATGGTGAAGCATTGGCGTCGGATGTTGTCTTTCAGCATCCCTAAAGATGTCGGTCGATCACGATACACTTGCGACTTCAGGTAACCCCAAAGCCAATAATCGCACGGACTGAGGTCTGGGGACCTGGGAGGCCAAGCGTGACGAAAGTGGCGGCTGAGCACACGATCATCACCAAACGACGCGCGCAAGAGGTCTTTCACGCGTCTAGCAATATGGGGTGGAGCGCCATCCTGCATAAACATCGTACGTTCCAGCAGGTGTTTATCAGCCAGGTTGGAAATGATGCGATTCTGTAACATATCGGCGTACCTCTCACACGTCACGGTAGCAGTTTTGCTGTCCAGCGCCATCTGTCGGTATTTTGTGAAGTTTTTTTTTTTTTTTTTGTTCTAATAAAACCTCATGTCATTCCAAACATGTGTGTCAAATTTTACCGCTCTATCTACATTATTCCGTTGTTTATTAACTTTTCAAATTTATACTGACTTTTGGATCACCCGGTATATATATATATATATATATATATATATATATATATATATATATATATATATATATATTTCAAGTTGTTCTTTTGAAATTGTGGTAGAACATAATTTTACTTTCACTGCGAGAAGGAGTCTACTACTTTTCGAGCTATCATCACGTCCAGTGTTTCTTCAAATGGTTCAAATGGCTCTGAGCACTATGGGACTTAACATCTGAGGTCATCAATCCCCTAGAACTTAGAACTACTTAAACCTAACTAACCTAAGGACATCACATTGCCGGCCGTGGTAGCCGAGCGGTCCTTAGGTCAGTTAGGTTTAAGTAGTTCTAAGTTCTAGGGGACTGATGACCTCAGATGTTAAGTCCCATAGTGCTCAGAGCTATTTTTTTAACATCACACACATCCATGCCCTAGGCACGATGCGAACCCGCGACCGTAGCGGTCGCGCGGTTCCAGACTGAAGCGCCTGGAACCCCACTGTTTCTCTTTGACTGTATGAAGAAAGTATAGATAGCACAAAGAAGATATCCGATGTGATAAACACCACACCAGTTCGTTCATGTAGATTTACATCTACATGGATACTCTGCAAATCACACTAAACTGCCTGGCAGTTTTACAACAATTCTCCATTATTCCACTCTCGAACGGCGCCCCGAAGAAAACGAACACCTAATATCTTTCCGTGCGAGCTCTGATTCCCTTATTTTATCGTGATGATCCTTTCTCCCTATGTAGGTGGGCGTCAATAAAATATTTTCGCATTCGGAGGAGAAAGTTGGTGACTGAAATTTCGTGAGAAGATTCAGCCGCAACGAAAAACGCCTTTGTTGTTAATCGTTAAAAAAACAATTTTTGACGCTACTAGTGTGTTGTTCCTTCACCTTAGCATTTTTCAAAAGCAGCCGCTGAAACTGATGAACAAAAATCTAAATGACAAGACTGATGTTTGCGGTAGGTGCAGACCTATGAGGGGAAATGCTAACGTGGTCGGCGCACGTCGCTACCAACAGAAACTGCAACGTTTAACTTCACTGCAGAAGTTTGACACTACGACTGCTAGATTGCTGGCATTGGCTGGAAAAAAAAAAAAAAAAAAAAACAGGGAAATCGCCATGAAGTGTTCCAGACAAATCCGATGTGAGACGAAATCGAACGACATACCCATCGGACACATTTTATTGTGCCACTCACATGCAGTTAGCATTGTTAGCGAAGTGACTCTCGCTAAGCCTGAAAGTGCATCGTTTTCCTTTCAATCCATGTTGTAAGCGGCATAAGCAGCTGCTAGCTTGTTGATGAACGGAATATATAGTAATAAATCAATACTTAAATACACTGCTCTAAAACTGGCAGTGTATTTACAATGTGCAGCTGATATTTTTTTGGCTGGAATGTCGATATACAGGGTTATTACAAATGATTGAAGCGATTTCACAGCTCTACAATAACTTTATTATTTGAGATATTTTCACAATGCTTTGCACAGACATACAAAAACTCAAAAAGTTTTTTTAGGCATTCACAAATGTTCGATATATGCCCCTTCAGTGATTCGGCAGACATCAAGCCGATAATCAAGTTCCTCCCACACTCGGCGCAGCATGTCCCCATCAATGAGTTTCAAAGCATCGTTGATGCGAGCTCGCAGTTCTGGCACGTTTCTTGGTAGAGGAGGTTTAAACACTGAATCTTTCACATAACCCCACAGAAAGAAATGGCATGGGGTTAAGTCGGGAGAGCGTGGAGGCCATGACATGAATTCCTGATCATGATCTCCACCACGACCGATCCATCGGTTTTCCAATCTCCTGTTTAAGAAATGCCGAACATCATGACGGAAGTGCGGTAGAGCACCATCCTGTTGAAAGATGAAGTCGGCGCTGTCGGTCTCCAGTTGTGGCATGAGCCAATTTTCCAGCATATCCAGATACACGTGTTCAACCGTTTCTTCGCTCACTGCAGGCCCACCCGTTGATTTGCCCTTACAGAGGCATCCAGAAGCTTTAAACTGCGCATACCATCGCCGAATGGAGTTAGCAGTTGGTGGATCTTTGTTGAACTTCGTCCTGAACTGTCGTTGCACTGTTATGACTGACTGATGTGAGTGCATTTCAAGCACGACATACGCTTCCTCGGCTCCTGTCGCCATTTTGTCTCACTGCGTTCTCGTGCGCTTTGGCGGCAGAAACCTGAAATGCGGCTTCAGCCGAACAAAACTTTGAGTTTTTCTACGTATCTGTAGTGTGTCGTGACCATATGTCAATGAATGGAGCTACAGTGAATTTATGAAATCGCTTCAATCATTTGTAATAGCCCTGTATTTCCGTTGTCATACCGATAATGTTTGCGATATGTCGAGGTATTTTTAATATCGATATATCGGGTTCCCGATATTTTTATAAGTACCAACAGTCCTAGTCCTTACTCGTGACATAAAAACCAGCACATGACTAACATCGAACACGCTGCTCTGTAGCAGAATGTGCACAGATTTGAAACTCCCTGGCAGATTAAAACTGTGGGCCAGGGACCGATGCCTTTCGTGTGCTGTTGTTCTGCTGACTGAGCTATCCGAGCACACCTAAGCATCCACCCTCACAGCACTTCTAAATCGCCAAATCTCTCCTACCTTCCAAACATCACAGTTCTGCCGCATACCTTGCGTGACCAGCAATTGCGGAAGAAAGGATAACAGGCACAAATGGTTTGGTCACAGCCTAGAGAATTGATTCTAGAGGCCAACTGAAAACAGTCTCTAGACCGTGGCTAAGCCATTTCTCTCCAGTGACTTTTTTCCCAGGATTTAAACTTCCTTCTAGCATTGCAAGTGCCGCAAGGGAAGAAGAGTAGTGTGAAGTTTGTTCTGTAGAAGAGAGGTACTGGCGGAATTAAAGCTGTGAGGATGAGTGCTTCATAGTGCTTGCATAGCTCTGTCAGCAGAGCGTTTGCCCGCAAATGACAAAGGTCCTGGGTTTGAACCCCAATCCGGCAGACATTTTCTAATATGCCAGGAACTCTGCTTCAGTACGGAGTTGCTCCAGCCTGTGCATTCTAACTTGCTTGGAACATCCTTAGCATGCTGTCCAAAAGATTGTCAAGAGGTTGCTGCTGAAATCTTCGACGGTGGCCGCCCTGAAGCGGTCCAGTGCGTCAGCAGGGTCCTGCGAGGGCGCACTGGAAGTGTCACTGCTCCCAGGCGTGCAGATACCGCAGGCTGTTCCATTCGGTTGCTCCCTGCGTCCCTGTGGGAGGTGTTCATTAGATGCGTGCAGTGTTCTTGTACATTATTCTCTTGGAACGTCCGCTTGCTTAGCTGGGTGGTAACATGCTCGCCTCCCGTACAAGCGGGCCCGGGTTCGATTCCATCTACATCTACATCTACATTTATACTCCGCAAGCCACCCAACGGTGTGTGGCGGAGGGCACTTTACGTGCCACTGTCATTACCTCCCTTTCCTGTTCCAGTCGCGTATGGTTCGCGGGAAGAACGACTGTCTGAAAGCCTCTGTGTGCGCTCTAATCTCTCTAATTTTACATTCGTGATCTCCTCGGGAGGTATAAGTAGGGGGAAGCAATATATTCGATACCTCAGCCAGAAACGCACCCTCTCGAAACCTGGCGAGCAAGCTACACCGCGATGCAGAGCGCCTCTCTTGCAGAGTCCACCACTTGAGTTTGTTAAACATCTCCGTAACGCTATCACGGTTACCAAATAACCCTGTGACGAAACGCGCCGCTCTTCTTTGAATCTTCTCCATCTCCTCCGTCAACCCAATCTGGTACGGATCCCACACTGATGAGCAATACTCAAGTATAGGTCGAACGAGTGTTTTGTAAGCCACCTCCTTTGTTGATGGACTACATTTTCGAAGGACTCTCCCAATGAATCTCAACCTGGTACCCGCCTTACCAACAATCAATTTTATGCGATCATTCCACTTCAAATCGTTGCGCACGCATACTCCCAGACATTTTACAGAAGTAACTGCTACCAGTGTTTGTTCCGCTATCATATAATCATACAATCAAGGATCCTTCTTTCTATGTATTCGCAATACATTACATTTGTCTATGTTAAGGGTCAGTTGCTACTCCCTGCACCAAGTGCCTATCCGCTGCAGATCTTCCTGCATTTCACTACAATTTTCTAATGCTGCAACTTCTCTGTATACTACAGCATCATCCGCGAAAAGCCGCATGGAACTTCCGACACTATCTACTAGGTCATTTATATATATTGTGAAAAGCAATGGTCCCATAACACTCCCCTGTGGCACACCAGAGGTTACTTTAACGTCTGTAGACGTCTCTCCGTTGATAACAACATGCTGTGTTCTGTTTGCTAAAAACTCTTCCCGGCCGGGTTGGAGATTTTCTCCGCTCGGGGACTGGGCGTTGTGTTGTCCTCATCATCATTTCGTCCTCATCACGCCCTCGGACGTTAGAGCGCCAGGTACAATAGTATGCGGCCGCGATCTCGGTTCCATTTCACCAAAAGCGTTGAAGGGTGAAGCTCTGACAATGCCAGCCACTCGTGCTGACGAAACGTCAATAAAATCATCAGACGAGCGTCGGCCGAAGAACTCGAGATAGAAGCCAATAGGCAGTTTGGCAAGTATGAAATGCATGTGTTGAAAATGAAGTGTCGTGTGGCGAGGGCCTCCCGGCGGCTAGAGCCGATCGCCTGGTGCAGGTCTTTTGAGGTGACGCCGCTTCGGCGACTTGAGCGTCGACGAGGATGGAATGATGAGGATGAAGGCGACGCAAACACCGAGTTCCTGTTCCATTAAGTTTCGGGTGTGCAGCCGCAAGAATTCTCCTTCTTCTTCTAATATTTCTTACGTTGGACAAACAACTCGTACTGTCCAAGAAAGACGTTCAGAACACCGGAGTTACACACGACTTTTACAACCTAACGAGTCGGCACTGGCAGAGCACTGTATTGACACTGGTCACAGTATGTTGTATGACAACGACGAAATTTTGGCAACTACAGCGTCTTTTTGGGACTCGATAGTGAGTGAGGCAACTGAAATTCGCTTGACGACGAATTTAATTAACAATCTTGATAAATCATGGAATCCGGCACTTGCTGTAATAAACTCACAAAGACGTCGTCACACTGCAGCTCACAATGATATATCGACATGCCGACACAGATCGACTGCGGAGCCATAGATGTAACTCGCGCATCGTGCACATCTCTGCCGTTGACCAACGTCTCTGGTGCATTTGCATCTGTGGCCGCATGCGCAGTTGCGCGGTACACGAGTATAAAACGACGAAGCGAGCACTGGAGCGGCACTACCTTGGCCTCACCATTGACCGTCACCTCACCTGGATACCTCATCTCCGCTCCATCCAATCCAAAGCCCACAACCGCCTCCGACTCCTCAAACTCCTCTCTGGCCGGACGTGGGGGTTGCACCCCTCTACCATCCTCCACCCCTACAAATCCTTAATCCGTCCCATCCTCTGTTATGCCTGTCCTGCCTGGATATCTGCCCCCCTCCCCAAATTCTATCAGTCCCTCCAGATCCTTGAGCGTCATGCACTCCGCTTCGCCTTCCGTATCCGCCTCCCGTCCCCCACGCGGATCCTCTATGATCTCATTCCTTTCCCCCATCTGCTCCTATTCCTCGAACATATCCGCATCCTCTACACCTCCCGCCGTCTTGAACCCCCTCACCCCCTGGTTGCTCCTCTCCTCTCCCATCCCCGCCCCCTGCCACGTCTTCCCAGTTGTGTCCCCCCTACCCTCCATCTCTACACCCTCCATCTCCTTTCCCAAGGTGGCTTCTGTCAACTCCCCCTCCCGGACGATGCCCTCTCTCCCTCCATTTATCCTTCCTATCAACTCTGATCCTCACTCCCCCTCCTTTCCTCTGTCCTTTCCCTGGGCTCCCTCTTCCCCCCCCCTTCCGTCCTGTTTTCTCCCCACTAAACCTCTCCCTACCTCCCTTCTCCCCTCCCAAGCCCTTCTGTATTCCCCTCTTCTGCTTACCCCACTCCCTGTCGCGTCTGCCCCCCACCCCTCTTATGGGTCCTCATCCTCCATCAGCTCCTTTCCCCCCTTTTTTTTGTTTTCCCATCTTCTGTCCAGTTTCCCCCCACCTGCTCTCGACTGTGGTATGTCACATTTGCCAACTTTTCAGTGCAGTGTTCCAGTGACTATTCAGTGTTGTTTGTCTTTCTCGTGTTGCGAACAGAAACCATGCTGTCGCTAGGTGTGAATTTTATGTCCAGACTGTCGCCGTGTTTTTTAATTGTCTGTCTATTGTTTTCCCTGTCTGCTTCGTATGTATTTTATTAGCATCATCATCCCTCTGTTGTTTGTTTTAAGTTCCACGATTTCTTTTTGCCATGTTACTCTTTAAGTCTCCGATTTTATCGACTGTTTTTTATTATTTATTCTCTTGATCTTTCTCACAAAATCTGTAGGCTGAAGAGCGGCATACTAAGCTGCTGCCAGCCCGCCCCCTTCGGGGGAATTTAAATTCAATAAAGGAAAAAAAAAAGAAAAAACTGGAGCGGCAGTCTTGCGGCTCACTCTGAAGATGGCCGAACGTTATACAGCCGAAATATTAGAAGGAGAATTCTTACGGCTGCACACCCGAAACAATGGAACAGTCTTTGCGCCGCTAAAACTTGAAGATTCACACCCAGTTCCTGAGCAGAGAAACCCCCCCCCCCCCCCCAAGCACAGCAAGCCAGCGCGCTGTCCACTCAGCTACGGTGGCAGACATGCACAGGTGGTCCTGAAATGAAACCTTCATTCTTTATCAAATTGCACCGTATAATGAGACGTGCTGACGTATTAAAATTGGCTGCTGCGTTCGCCACAGAGTTTTAGTATGTCACGACATTTCAGGCACTGCAGCTGTCTAGGGTTAACACATCGTAAAGGCGAAAAATAAACGCAAAATGAAACAGAAAGTGTAAAATTCAAATTTCAGTAAAACAGCTACTTTATAAACGCGAAACACGCATCGCACAAACTTGAATGAAAAGCAGCTGTAGAGGGGCAGTGTCCCCTGCGCACGCGCAGTGGCCCGTGCCATTTTCCGCGTGATTCAGCTGTTCCCAGACTTGGCACACACGGGCGAGATGCCCGCTCATGCCGCGGACAGCCCCGCGTCGGCAGCACGTGAGTCACCCAAGCTGTCCAGCGCCCCCCCCCTTCCCCCCCCCCCCCCCCAACCTTGGCTGTGGCCGCTGCTTTCGTGCTCGCTAGCGATATTTCACTTGACCGAGGTCCCGGGGCTGTATTTCTAAGGCAGAACCGAGCGAGGTGGCGCAATGATTAGTTCACTGGACTCTCAGTATGGAGGTCGGTGGTTCAAATCAGTGTTCAGTCATCCGGATTTAGATTTTCTGCGAGTGCCCTAAATCGCTTTAGGCAAATGCCAGGGTGAGTCCTATGGAAGGGCACAGCCAATTTCTTTTCCACACACTTCCCTAGTAATGTGAAGCTTGTGCTCCGTATTTAACGACCTCTTTGTCGATGGTACTTCAATTTTTCCTCTCAGTTTACCACTCAGTAATGTCATACGGGATAACTTTCTGGGGTAAATTCATCACTTGGAAGGAAAGTATTGATTGCACAATATCGAATAGTAAGAGTAATATGTCGTGTTCACCCAAGGACGTCATGTAGGCACCTCTTCGAGGAGCTGGGCATGTTAACTGCTACGTTACAATACGTATATTCTCTTATGAAATTCGTCATAAATAACCCACCACAATTTGAGAAGAACAGTGGTGTGCATGCCTACAACAGTAGAGGGAAAAGTGACATTTATTACCCGTTGTGAAAGCTATTAGTGGCTGAGAGAGGACTTCAATATCCAGCAATAAAAATTTTTGATTATTTGCCCAACAACATAAAATGTCTCACAGGTAGCGAAGCAAGAATTAAATTCAATTGAGAACCATTTATCATGGACAACTCCTCCTATTCCACTGACGAACTTCTAGTTAAAAACTGAGAGCCAGTAAAAAAATTTATTTTTAAGTGTGGGTGCATAACTTGGAATAAAATGACAACGGGTTCATTAATGTTAACAGGAATTATGTATCCACATACTGTCTACTGACACATTCCTCGTCATTTCGTTTACGAATCGTTCAAATGATATATGGAACATTTAACTAACTAATTAACTAACTAGCTAACTAATTTTCCTTTAACGTGTATCCCATGAAGACCGAGTTACTTCACACATGGAGCCCACGAGCCGTGAAGTAAATGATTACAGTCTACACACATGGCATTTCGGAGTGCTTATACTGGCCCCAAAAACACGTGTAGCAATTCCGATGAAACTACGCCGTGTAATTTGTGACGTTTGACGTGGCAACACTGCACTGTGCAACATTGTTTGACCTAAAAGTGTGTTTCCGCGCTTCGCTATGGCTGGAGCTCAGTGTTCAGTGTTTAATGACAAAGTACAGCTATTCGGTCAACGAGCGCGTTTCTTTGGAAACAATATTGGATTGCTGGGTCCATTAAGACATGTCACTGGCTGTTGAACGGTTTGGTGGCCAGCATATACCGTCTAAATATTGCATACAAAAGTTAATAGTGTTGCATCTTTGCGGCAGGGGACGGACGCCATTAGCGGAAAAAAGTGACTGACGTGAAACGTCGATTGTTGGCCTCTCCTGCGAAGTCTGTTCGACGTTTATCTCAGGAATGTGGATTTGTCACGGAGCACAAGTCACGGAGCTGCGAAGAAAGCCAGCATGTATCCATACATGAGACTACACAGATACAGATACACAGCAATAAGAGACGAAGAACAACGGGCACAATTAAACGTACAGACAAACAGTATTTCAAAAACAACCCATGAAGAGTACATGCGGACACGACATAACAGACATGCCTATGTGCAGCGTAACAATAATCTCGAGAGGATGGACAGCGATACGCACAGTGACAATGAGAAGGAACAACAGGAGGAAGCCGAGATGTGACAGTAAATCAGATAAGGTACTGGCGATGTAGCCAAGAAATCACCAAATGCTGTACACGGATGGGCACCTAAAGTTAATAGGGTTAGTAATAAATAGGATAAGCAATACTATTTCTCTACGAATAACCATTTGTATGTGTGGCTGTTGATATACTTTCCGGGATGTGAGGTCGTGGTCCAAGAACTTTCGGTATCCGAAAACTTCACTTGGTGGTTGCCTGGTTGACTACGAAAAGAAGCGTAAACACGCGACTGAAAGAGCATAAAAGTCTTTGTCGACTTGGAAAAATAGAAAAGTCAGCTGTAGCGGAACATGCTCTTCAACCAGGCAACCACCAAGTGAAATTTTCGGATACCGAGGTTTTATCTACAACGTTAAATTACTATCCACGGCTTTACAGAGAAGCTATCGAAATTTATAAACATCACGATAATTTTAATAGGAAAGAGGAGGCTATGAAACTCAGCGATATTTGGACAGTGGCTCTACAAAATTGCTAACAATTTTTATCTTTGACAAGGTGGTAATCGATAGTCAACCTTATCTTTGCTATGGATTATCACTGCTCATCACGTGTCACCTGAACCACGCCCCCCTTCCTCACAGTATATAAGTCGCTCTCAGACACCCGACCAGTCAGTCGGCAAGACTCAGCGTAGCAGCGCCTCTGAGGAAGTCCAGCGCAGTCCTGGACGAAACGTAAGGAGCAGAAAAAGAGAGAGAGAGAGAGAGACTGGCGGTCAACGGCTCGAAGAAACAATTCCGAGGTATTCACCGTCAGTCACATTCGGTGAAGGTACAACAAATCTCTCCTCTATCCTATCATCTTTATATGTTGTTGTTGTTTTGGTCTTCAGTCCTGAGACTGGTTTGATGCAGCTCTCCATGCTACTCTATCCTGTGCAAGCTTCTTCATCTCCCAGTACCTACTGCAACCTATGTCCTTCTGAATCTGCTTAGTGTATTCATCTCTTGGTCTCCCTCTACGATTTTTACCCTCCACGCTGCCCTCCAATACTAAATTGGTGCTCTTCCAAGTCCTTTGCTGCCTCTGACAGAATTAGACAGAATTACAATGTCATCGGCGAACCTCAAAGTTTTTATTTCTTCTCCATGGATTTTAATACCTACTCCGAATTTTTCTTTTGTTTCCTTCACTGCTTGCTCAATATACAGATTGAATAACATCGGGGAGAGACTACAACCCTGTCTCACTCCCTTCCCAACCACTGCTTCCCTTTGATATCCCTCGACTCTTATAACTGCCATCTGGTTTCTGTACAAATTGTAAATAGCCTTTCGCTCCCTGTATTTTACTCCTGCCACCTTTTTATATTCTTCTTAAAAAACAAAATTTATTTATATTTCAACCTTAAATTATTGTTATTTTGAAAAGTATCATTCTTTGTAAATGTTGTAGATAAAAGAAAAGAAAAGAAACTGTACAAAAAAACGAAAATTGTAAGATGTACTACCTGTTTTAAAACATCAGGTAACAGGTCTACAATTTGGCAATAATTAAATAAATGTATCCATACAGATTTACAGTTGTTCAGGAACTGAATGTCAAATGACAGTGACAAACGCATTACATTTTACCGTTGGTTTCAGCAGTCAGGGGCCTGGAATACTACAGTACACATTGTTCAGTGATGCAGTGTGGTTCCACCTCTCTGGCTATGTAAGCTCTCAGAATACACGTTTGTGGTGTAATGGAAATCCACATACACTACTCGAGCAACTGATGTGTTCTGTTAATTATCACAGCGTCGCGTCATCCGACCGAATTTTTCGAATCTGCTGTGACAAGTGCAGTTTACATCGGAATGTTTCGGTAGTTTGTGAACCAGTTGGGCCACGAAAAACTTACCCTCGGCTGGTACCAACAGAATGGCGCGACATGCAACACATCTGGAGTGACCATGGCTGATATCGAATAATTTTTTCCCAGCACAGTGAGTTCCAAAGCACTGTGGCCCCCAAGGTCATTTGATTTAAAGCCACCTTACTTTTTCCTCTGGGGTGGCCTAAAAGGCAAGTTCTACAGCAACAAACCACACAACTGGGAAGATTTACAAGAGAACATCATCCGTGAAATCCACGCAGTGACACTAGAGGTGTGACAACAACATTCGAGAATCTGCAGCGTCGTGTTCAATTGTGTTCACAAGTCGAGGGCAGTCACTTCCAGCACCTTTTGTGATTCACCTTTACTTCCCCACTATTACGGTGTGGAATGTTTATTTCATTTCCTAACTTTTATGTAAAGGCTTTTAAACGTAATTTTAGCAAATGTTTGTTTGTCGGGCTTCTCTCGAGCGGGACACACCGTATACCTGGCGTCGAATCTCTTTTTCTTGAATCAATGATAATCCTCTCCCCAAAATCAGGACTGAGAGACTGACAGGTGTCCGAGTCCGAGAAAGACTACTTATAGGCGAAATCCTGACTTAATATACAACTAAAGCAAAAAAGAAAAGAAAGTGGGAGGGCAAAATAATGATAACAAAATTGTTGAGAAACGTTGGAATGGGAACCGTTATTGAGAGAGTAAATGGAAGAACAAATAGTAATTTTCTTTACTAGGTTCTGTGAAGCTAGGGAAACTAGCAATTCACTGGTGACGACATGTAAGAACAAAGCGTAAATTTCAAGGGCAAACTTGTATATTATCCAGTCACTCCAGATAGTGTGTATATGATCATGGCACATAAATATGTATCAGTCATATGTACGTACCATCCAGACTCCATTTACATATTCCTGATATATACGAAGTACTGTGAGTATGCTCTTGAAATCCATGTGATAATTTTGCCAATGACACGGTTATGAAAAAATGCCAAAAATTAGCAGATAGTGTGTAAGATGAAGACTTCTGTCTAACTTCTGTCTTCTGTCGGTACAGAAACAGTGTGTTCACTTAATAACTTTGTTTAGGAATCTCAGTTGGCAGAGACCGTGTTAATTCTACACGGTACTGGTAATTTTTAAAATGTTACTAATTTTTTATCGCAGTAGAATAAGGCTAATAAATTGTTAAGGATTCATTAGCCCTCTGTTCCACGTTTGGTAAATCGTACGCCGTTGGCTTTATGGATGCTTATTTTGCCGTGGCAGGACAGGGTAGCACACTAGCAAATTTGCCATATCCTCTCGGAAATAGTAATTCCAATTATGAAAATAGGCACTAACTGCCGCGAGGACAGTGTTCAAACAACTTGTCACTCCATTACTGTTTTCCAATGATGACATTTTCGCTGGAGGAGCTACGCTTTGCTGGCAGGCCAATGTCCAGCTCTCTCAATGAGACATCGGAGTTAGATAATTACTTCTCCACTTAGTTAAAAGAATTTACGAAAGACCAGCCACTGTAAGGGACGATCGTAGACGGTCGCATACAAGCCTCAAATCGTAGCTCACAAGATATAGAGCTTAAGGGGCTCCGAAAAGGCTCAAAATCATGAAAAGTTCAATTTTTAATTTTTTGCGTTTTCTGAATCTGCAGACTATTACCTACCTTTTAATAGATATATAATTTATTCAATTCCGAAGACTACAACTATTTTTAAATTTTTTTTTGGAATGTGTTCTACATGGGCGTGACCCACTGTGGCGCTGTTAAACTGCTGTCAAATGGTGTTATTATTAACGTCCGTGTTCATCAGCTACATTTTAGTGATGTGAGATAAAGTATGTGTTGTGGCTAACCTGTGATGGTTCAATATATATCGCTGGTGTGATTGTCGATTGTTTCATGTTTATTTACTCTGTCGCTATCTCGAAAATATTCGTAATTAATTCTGTTTCTTGAGTCTCTGTTTTGTTGAAGTATAATAATGAGTAAAAGTAAAGTTATTAGAAATCCTCTGAAGGCTTTTAAGAAAAGGAGAAATGTTGGAAAGCCTAAGGTATGTGTTATTACTGTAAATAATAACATTCTAACGTGGTACGAGCAATGCTTGCTTTAGACAAGGAACGCCTTCGGGCTGCAGACAGGGCTGTAAAGAGTCTAGAAATACAAGCAAGAGTAAACAGGAGGACGAACAAGAGGAAGCTGGAGGAGGAGTTTGCAGAGGATGAAGATAATCCATCCTATGGACCTGGAATGCACTAAAAACTTAATCCAATCTTTGTCGCTCGATTCCCAAAACTTTTATTTTCTCATACTAATTACATGTTTTCTAAGGATCTTCCAAACATATTTGTTTCAAACTTTCAGTAAATGTTACACAGTACCTTCTGCATAATTTAACACAGCCTTTTTCAAAAAAACCGTATATTTTTGAATATATAAATAAAAAATTGCAAAAAAATGTTGTGAATTTTCATTACAATTGAAAAAAAATCATCTTTAATAACTGAACTAAAATTTTGTAAAATCCCTGTGTTAAGTTGTAGCCCATATTCCAATAAATAATCTGTAAAAAGTTAAACTTCCTACCTCAAATACTTTGTGAGGAAAGATGTAATTTATAAGCGTTATTTTAACATTGCAAGTATAGGGCGTTCCGGAGCCCCTTAAGGCAAGTGGCAAGTAGCCTGCGTGACGTCACGATGCCCGAACCACACCAAGAAGAGCACCACGTGAAATGCAACTGGAAAGCCCATCCCACTTGGACTGTCACCTAAGTTTCCTCGGTGGTGCAGTTGACTGTCGGCTAGCACGGAGAATGGACAGCTAGTTCGCATACTGAAACTCTCACATGTGTAATATTCAGCACGGCAGTTAGCATCAGACTCGCTGGACTGTGTGAGTGGCACACGCGCAAACGATTTTCAACAAAACTATTCTGTAAAATAATTTTATTCTCTCGCGTCTCATAGCCTCATTCGGCAGCTTCATGATGAACTGCCTATCAATTCGTTAATGGCCGTAGTTATTTAGATATTTTGACATTAAGTAACCTATTGCATGAAATTCGAATAGATTCCAATGAAAAATAGAGGTCAATATGAGCTTGCATTTGTTGCATGCTACATTGCTGCATCTGAAATATAGCAAACATATTAAATTATTCTTTCAACTTCATAGGAGATCTATATCCAATCTGAAGAAATTGGACTGTATGTAGCGCACACAACTCCGACAGCAGGTGCAAATCATAAATCTAGAACTACACTACTGGCCATTAAAATTGCTACACCAAGAAGGAATGCAGATGATGAACGGGTATTCATTGGACAAAAATATTATACTAGAACTGACATGTGGTTACATTTTCACGCAATTTGGGTGCATAGATCCTGAGAAATCAGTACCCAGAACAACCACCTCTGGCCGTAATAACGGCCATGATACGCCTGGGCATGGAGTCAAACAGAGCTTGGATGGCGTGTACAGGTACAGCTGCCCATGCATCTTCAACACGATACCACAGTTCACAGTGACTGGCGTATTGTGACGAGCCAGTTGCTCGGCCACCATTGACCAGACGTTTTCAATTGGTGAGAGATCTGGAAAATGTGCTGGCCAGGGCAGCAGTCGAAGATTTTCTGTTTCCAGAAAGGCCCTTACTGGCCACGGGTGGTAACACATCTGAAATGTAACGTCCACTGTTCAAAGTGCCGTCAATGCGAACAAGAGGTGACCGAGACGTGTAACCAATGGCATGCCATACAATCAGGCCGGGTGATACGCCAGTATGGCCATGACGAATACACGCTTCTAATGTGCGTTCACCGCGATGTCGCCAAACACGGATGCGACCATCATGATGCTGTAAACAGAACCTGGATTCATCCGAACAAATAACGTTTTTCCATTCGTGCACCCAGGTTCGTCGTTGAGTACACCATCGCAGGCGCTCCTGTCTGTGATGCAGCGTCAAGGGTAACCGCAGCCGTGGTCATCGAGCTGATCGTCCATGCTGCTGCAAACGTCGTCGAACTGTTCGTGCAAATGGTTGTTGTCTTGCAAACGTCCCCATCTGTTGACTCAGGGATCGAGACGTGGCTGCACGATCCGTTACAGCCATGCGGATAAGATGCCTGTCATCTCGACTGCTAGTGATACGAGGCCGTTGGGATCCAGCACGGCGTTCCGTATTACCCCCCTGAACCCACCGATTCCATATTCCGCTAACAGCCATTGAATCTCGACCAGCGCGAGTAGCAATGTCACGATAGGCTACAATCCGACCTTTATCAAAGTCGGAAACGTGATGGTACGCATTTCTCCTTACACGAGGCATCACAACAACGTTTCACCAGGCAACGCCGGTCAACTGCTGTTTGCGTATGAGAAATCGGTTGGAAACTTTCCTCATGTCAGCACGTTGTAGGTGTCGCCACCGGCGCCAACCTTGTGAGAATGCCCTGAAAAGCTAATCATTTGCATATCACAGCAACTTCTTCCTGTGGGTTAAATTTCGCGTCGGTAGCACGTCATCTTCGTGGTGTAGCAATTTTAATGGCCAGTAGTGTAAATATTCAAAGTAGCCTTTGTATCTTATAAACGGTTTAAGATATCCAAACCAGATTTTGGGAAATGCAAAGAGGAATGTATTTTTCCGTATGGTAAATATGCAAAACTTCCTTATTTACTATGTGTGATATACAAGTAACTGCAGATTCGACGAAATAGTTCACTGGTGGATGGCTGGCTGTCAGTGTCCAATGGGGACACTATTTTGGCAAGCGACCACGTTACCTTTACCAGTTGGACTGATGAATCATCAGGATACCTGACGATCGCAACGTGGTCCCTTTCCCACATATTCCGCCTGTCAAACAATGACATCTGGCAATTCACCCATGAATAATTTTGCCATGAGCTACGCTGGGAGAATTTGAAGAGCCATAACTATAGATTTGTTCAAGGGAATTGAGGGCAAAACAAGTAAATAATTTATGAAAAACTCCATTCGTGGTACAAAAGTAAATGTGTAATTTCTTCACTTATGATACTGCAAAATCCATAGCAATTCTTATTGCACCAACTATTGATGTCCTTAAAATTACATTATTCCATTGAAAAACATCTTTAGTTACTTGATTATCGTGACAGATAAGGAAGTTTCACATTATTAATCATGTAACGAAGTACTACCTATTTGCGTGCTATCATTTGCTAGAATCTTGTTTCGATATTTCCAACGGTTTATGAGATACGAGGCATGTTATGAATATTTAATTATGGCTTTATCGTCTGCTTGCATGAATGGAAGTGTGCTACATACAATCCATTTTCTCAAGATTTGAAACAGAATATGTATACTCCAAATTTAAACCGCTTGCATTCGATAATGCCCGTACACAGGACGTCTCCGTGCGCTCTTTAAAAAAGCCACCACCAGGGCGGTGAGCGCGCCATAGAGAATTGCACGAGTCTCTTTGCGGAAACAATGTCACTGACCAACAATTACGGTATAAATACATTAAAACAAAAAGTCTGCTTTCATTCAAATATATTTACTTAAGCATTACAACACAAAACTTTTCATTTTGCGATGTGTTTTGAAGCTCTTCAGGATAGAGCGTTTCCTAACAAGTAGGCGAAGACATGGAAGCATTAGCCTCCTGTGAGGAATATTTCGGCACGGATTAAACATAGAGACATGGCAGTTTGATAATACGGTAAGGCACTGATTATTCGAAATAATTAGGGATGAATGCATACAGATAATCATATTATACCAGTTTTGACAGGAATATGAAACAAAGAAGCACTGAAATAAACATTAAAATTTACATATACCCTTTTATAACACATTTTACAAATAACACAGGGAACTTACTAGTTTGAAAAGTTCAAAATGGCTTTTAAAATTGGCCTAGAATTTAGGAAAAGAAGTAAAAAAGTTGTTTTTGTCTCTGAGCTGAGACTCCTTTATTGTCACTATCTTTTAACGTTTTAATGTCAGCATGTGGACAGCATCACATGCTTATTGTTGTCCGAAGACCCCCACAGCACAACAGGTTAAATTTTGTCGTGTAACTGAGTAGCATGCTGAGAAATGTGTATAGCCTTGTATTCGGCATGTTGGAGTCGATAGAATTATTATGCTCTTCTCTATAAAGCAAAGGAGGCACTCATAAGTCCTCCTTGCTTACCAATGCTTCTTCTGTCTCTTTAAACGTAAGATAGCCATTTTTGTACCTCAGAGTTAACTGTCAATAATAATTTTAGGATTGGCTTAAAGTGAGTTATTATCTTATTGAACATGTACCTTAATCTTCACTAATTATCTGTACAGATTAATTTCATGTTATAGCAGCTTAATTCCACTGGGAAGTGAAAGTTTGGTAATGCGTCGATCACACCTCATTAGCGTGTTATTATTTGCATATTTCCATCTTTCCTATTAGAGCCTGCACTCTAAATTATTTTATGTATGAAGTTCGGTTATTCTTGCTGTACACTGCAAGATATTTTGTCGCATTGTACTGGATATTAACACTGTCCACCATCACCTAACTCATTGCATTCCTACAGCAATATCTGGCCTGTTGTCATCATAATAGGAAATTTAGCAGGCAACAAAGCGCACGTTCAGGTTCAGTGTAGAGTTTTGTTTGAATCCAATTCTAACTGCAGACTAACATGATTTGATTTTTTTCATTCCCACTGTACCCTCTGTGATTTATCGCACCTCTGAATCATTAGCATTCTGAGGTAAAATGCATGGTGTCCATCTTCTGGCTCTAATAATTACTTCATTGTCCGTCAGTACATAATAGACGGGGTCATCAACATTGCATTGAGTCCAGAGTTGTTGACTATTTCCAGTGAGTGCAGTGGCGGTGGCTAGCATACTGGGCTTGCTTTCTGGTGGTCCATGGTTCAGATACTTGACCGACCATCGAGATTTAGGATTTCTGTGACTTCCTTAAGTTGCTAAGGGGAACGCCAGGATGGTTCCTTCGAAATGGCATTCCCGATTTCCTTCCCCATCCTTCCAGAATCCGAGCTTGTACTTCATCTATAATGACCTCATTGTCGAGGGAAGATTAAACTCTAATGTTCTTGCTGCCTTTATGAACACTTTCCTGTTTGCATTCTTATGCTGAATATTCTTTAATTAGTCCAGCCAGTTAGGATATAAATTATCTGTTTGGTGGTTCTTCAGGTGCAGGGATGAACTCGTCTCAGGGGAGGAGCTTATTCCAAGCTTTGAGTAATGTCTGCATCCTGCATCCCCCAGTTCTCTGCCATTTCAAATTTTTTTCCTGTTCAAGTTTCTATCATCACTGACAAGTCCGTTTGCAAATTTTGTAATGGATCATTTTAATGTCCAGTATTTTTGCATTTCCAACTCCATATGCCCGTGATAAGCTTGACCCAATTCCACCTTTCTTCAGCTAGTATATCAATTTCAAATTCATTAAAAGCACTAAGAACAATGTGTTTACATTTAGTCGCCAATGTGAATGGCACGATAACAGCTCAACTTGTCACTACAGCATTGCATCTGTGTGGTGAAGCTAAGGAAGCAGCAGTCATTCTCCATCACTCGCTCTCCACGTCAGGGTTAGGTCTCGCTTTCAGGTGGACAAACAGACGTCAATTTAGACCCAAAAGACGCGTGGCCCCTTCCGCGCTGCTACGGAAATGTGGTGGTTATTTATAATACAATGGATAGGAAGAACGTCGAGTCTGTGCACACTGAAACTTTTGAGTCCTACGCGCATCTGTGTGAGTTCTGCATGACTACGCTTGCCACACAGGCCATTGTGCCATTAGGCCGGGTGGTGTCAGTCATCTTCGGCAGCTGCTGTAGAGCTGTATGAACTTAATTTGCCCTCGCTGTCACTCATCGCAGCTGAGTGAACACTATGCTGATAGGGCCCATGCCTGCAGTTCTCAAGTATGCTTTTCCAGTACATTTGCCTCGTGATGACTGGGTGTTGTGTGATGTCCTTAGGTTAATTAGGTTTAAGTAGTTCTAAGTTCTAGGGGACTGATGACCATAGATGTTAAGTCCCATAGTGCTCAGAGGCATTTGAACCATTTGAACCAGTAAATTTATCTGGAGGCGGTCAGGTGTCGAACTGGGTATCTATGGGCAGAGTTGTGCAGGGGTAGACGAAAGGGTAAAGGACAGGGAATGAGTCAACCGGGGCAAAGCCTGTGTGACAGTTCTGCATTGGCTTAGCACACCCGGGTAAGATTGGCCATGTGGTTAGTGCATGCACAGTATGTGCATAATAAAGCTACCAGGGGGGTTGCCTGTATCAACTGCACATGGCTGCAGGCAAGCTGATGGACATTCGGTACCCTGTGGGGCAGTGTTGGAACCACTTATTTGTGAAATCTGTCAAACTGGCCAACCCAGAACAAACACGAATTCTACACAGCGTGGACACATGCAGTTTTGAATTTGCCAATTGACTGCTTTCAGTTTACCGATGTATCAACTGATCGACATTTGAATATACAATGCTCAATTGCAGGCTCCTCAAATACGGAACATGTAAGAGAAGTGTCGTTTCTAACTTCCTGATATGCGTGGCTTACCTTCCTCCTGTGGCACCAGCAGCAGCATGAGCTCCGAGCTGCCGTGCACAAGCCGGTCGTCCTGCTCGCGCGGTCCCTGGCTCGACCCCCGGCGCACCAGCTCCCTCCGCCGCGCCAGCCGGTCGTTCTCATTTTCGTGCTGCACCACCGTCAGCGGCCGCGAGTCGTCGTCTACCCTGCCAGCGGGCACCGCAGCTGGCGGGGCTGCAGACACAGCCGCACTGCCGCCGGTACTCACACCTCTGGCCGCTTCCTTCGCTCCATGGGCTGTCCGCACTGGTTTCACTGGCACAACACTATCACCGTCTCTGTTGTTCTCGGACTTTGCAGCTCCGCTACCGGTGGCACTGCTTCTGAGAGCATTAGGCTTTTCGGAGCTCACCTTGTTCGTATCAATAGCAGAGGAAGGAGGCTTCTTTATTTCGGACCTGTTCAGTCATCAATATGCAATCTGTAAGATGTGTACAGTAATTTATTACTGTGTTTTGCACCATAAATATTTTGTTCCGTTTTTACACTTAGAGTGAAGTATTGGTTAGTATCATGGCGTTGTGTACTGATTTTAACAGAGTAGTAGTAAAATAATAATACTTTTTCTATTTTAAAGGTTAGTATTTCATAAAAACAGATGCCTGATAGTCGAGAAAAGAAAGTAGGCACTTATGAATTACCGGTACTGCAAATGTGGAAATGCCTATGTTATACTTGAAAAGTGAAAATGGTTCTAAACTGCAATGCAAGAGCAAGACAGAGATGAGTGTAATCAAGCAGAGTGATAATCTGGTGAATGTAGTCAAAATATGCAATAGTAAGAGAGAAATGTGCACTAATTTCAATCAACTGGTGTGATAAAAAGTATAGTTCCCCGTTATAATGACACAAAAAATTCCCAGCAACTACTGTGATAAGAATAGATTACAATTAAGAGATAGTATGTTGCAGCATACGTTAAACATGTGCTATAAATAAAATGCAAAGTAGTATACCATCAAATTGTGCTGACACTAGCTCAAACCAGAAAATCTGACTGTACCAGTATTGTATGCATGCAAAAAAGGACCAAGTCTAAAATGGTGCATGAATGAACGTTTTGCTCAGTTACAGTGCTTAGTGAGATACAAAGCTTAAGTATGATATGACGATGAAGAATAACTGTATTTCAATAGAAAAGTCAAAAGATTAAAAGACTGTTCGGTATGAAGCAGGCAGAAGGTTTTTAACAAGCTACATAATTCAATTAAGGTAGTAATAGGGATTAAATTTTTTTAAATTGTTTAAAAGTGTATCTCACAAAGATGTTAACTAACTAATTGTATATGTAATATGAGTGAGTTTAAAATGAAACTAAATATCAGGTATTTTATTGTAACAGAAAATATGTAAGAATCTTTTATAAGCATGCGGTTCTTTTATTGTGTATTTATTGTTCATACATTATAATTAAGCATTAATGTAATGTAATATGGTAAATTCAGTCAGAACACAGATGTTACATCTGCCTTTGCTGCATGTAAAATTTTGTGACGCATCAGATACACTCAGCTGGAAATTATCACCTAGAGACATGGGAAAAGAATAAATGAGCAATAGACCATTATTTACCAACAAGAGGCCACTCTGGTTAGCACACTGCATTTGTATTCAGGAGGATGGTGTTTCAAATTTCTTTCCAACCATACAGTTTTAGGTTTTAGATTATGTCCTTAAGTCGCTAACCAGTTCGTTCCTTTGCCCCTGTCCTATCCTAACCCCAGTTTAAGCTCTGTCTGTAATGTCCTCACTGTTGACAAAATGTAAAACCTTGATCTTCCTCCCCTTTCCCCCTTTCCCTTTTCCTTTCCTAAGGAAACCCTGAAAATTTAACTTCTACAAAGTTTTACTGCTGGTGAGAAGCAGATACACTAAAATCAGCTTTTGAGATAATTCTTGAAATCAAGACACAGGCCTGAGCCTTTGCTTTCTTATAAAGATATTGAGTTTAGATCATTGTGTGTGATTTGTAGACATCACCAGTAACCAGACTGACAACATTTACGACTTACTGACGATATTATTTGTTATGATTAGACAACTGTCAGTTCATGTAGATATGCATAATTAAAAATACTGATACGACAAAGCTTGTTTGAGCATAATCAGCAAGGCATCACAGTTGGACATGATCTGTAGAATTTGTACAGCGTTCAAAACATATACACCCTCCCATCTTCTGTGTTGTATGCATCCTCCTTGGATGAGCTCATACCCATGCAGAGGTGTGGACTTCACACGGCCCTTTTCTAGGCTAAAGCTGTTTGATTCTGGTTAACTTATTATTTGGTATCATTTATTTACTGAAAAATTTACCTTGAAGAGTTGTATGCTGCTTTCTTACACAATTAATAGTAAAAATAATTTATTGTGAAACTCCAAAATCCAATTTCAAGGGTGAAAACTCCATCATAGTCCATCCCACAAGAAATGAAATTAGACATGTTGTGCATTCACTAAAGAACATCAAAACACCAGAGGAAGACATTATAACTGACAAGATATGAAAGAGCATGAGAAACAAGGTGACTGATAAACTGAGAAAAACTGTGCCATCTGACAAAGTAAGGAACTTCCAAGTGGCTGATTCTCCACACTGATTTACCCCCTTCATAACAAAGGTTGTGGAATGGACATATACAATTACCAAGTCATCACTTGTAACAGCTACAAGATTCTTTCAAAAGTGCTTCAGTGTTGGATAGAGAATCAATTGGAGACACAGCTGGGTTAATACCAAGGAGGGATCAGGAAAGGACATATATGTACCAAACAGTCATTAATTTTAGATGTGTTCTGTCTTATCTGAAATGCAGGAGTAGGTTTCATAGATAGATTGATAGATACAAAAAAAAAAAAAAAAAAAAAAAAAAAAAAAAAAAAAAAAAACAGCATCCAGAGTACTAGTGCGCCAAACAAATTTTAAAACAAAAAATCCATTTAAACACAACAAAAGAATGGCAGTCTCAGAAGAACACATCAAAACAACCAAACCACAAAAACCTGACTGTGAAGTAACCAAAGAAGTTGCCTTGATGGCATGTGACAATTTTTATAAGGTCCTCCATCATCTGTAACTTTGCAGCCCTATAAGTGATTTTCAGAGCTTCACTTGCAGCTACACATTCTGCCTCCATTGAAGAAATAACTGTAATTTACTTTTGCACATAAACTTCATTAAACTTGAATAGAATGCCACTTGTTAATCAACTTGTGAATCTGTCCCCACTATGATCAGCATCTCATTATAAGCTTCAGTATTGTAGTCTTCATTCTTCTCAGACTTCATACCATAATGTATCCATCCTGGTTCAGCATGCAAAGATATTTGTTTTGCATCCATCATGCCATATTTCTTTAAAATTTTCTTCAAATCCACAGACTGATGCATTCAAATACACTTGTTAGATTTCTTGAGTTGTAAGCCTAGATAGTAATCATACTTTTCTACAGTTGTATGAAGATATTTACCCAGCTGTCCGAGAAATTTGTCACATCAATAGAGCCTGTTGCCAATCTGTTGTCAACATAAAACAGCAGTATCAGATTTTCAATACAGAACATACTTGCATCTAAACAGCTCTCCCATAAATTAGATCACTAATGAATTTAACAATACATTCAGCCAGCATTTTGATGCTTGTCATACAGGTTCTTAAGCAATTTACATACACATATTGTAGCATCATCAATGACTTCTGGTTGATACGTGTAAATTTCCTCCTTCGAAACACCATGGAAAAATTCCATCCTTACATCAAATTGCCTTATAGACCAATTATGTTACATAGAAACATTCAATCGTCTCTGATCATATTACAGAGCTAAATGTGTCAGCCAACCTATTTTAAAATTTGGAGTACATCCTTTTGCTACAAATCAGATCTTATATTGAACAACTTCAATGATAGTGTTTAATTTTGTAGAAAAAAACATAAATTTTCAATCACCTTCTTAGTTTTAGTTTTGCAACTGGTCTCCAGATTTTAGTTCAGAGAATTCACTTCCTCCTCAATTGCTTTCTTCCTTTCATTAGAATTTTTGGACTGCACTACTTCCTTATAATTATTTGGTGTTTCACAAAGAAGCATCAGTCACGGTTGATGGACTGAATTGTTACAGTATCATGATGGTTTCTTCAAATTTGCCAGCTCATGTCCATTGTGGCTGCTTTGTCTTAATTTTTTGTTTCCTAGTTGCTCTAACCTTGATCGTCACTGTCATACAAATGGTTGTTCCTTCTTTTGCCACTTATAACTACATATTGGTTCATATAGTCCCTGCGAGCATCCTCTTCAACATCAACATTTTCATGTTCAGTTTCAAAATGGTAACCACAATCATTATAAACAACCCCACATGCTTTTGAAGATTTAGCATCAAACTTCTTCCATTTTTGCTTGGGAATCCAAGCACAGCATTTCACTCCCAAAGCATATGACCTTCCTTCAGAAATATCTCAAGTGGGTTTTTACCTTTAATTTTCATGGGGCCAGTTTGATTCAAAATGTATATAGTAACCAAGATTGCCCCATTTCACAATGCTTTTTGTAGGTATTCAGCAGAGCAGGTTGAAGAAAGCGCCATCACGCATAGAATCCTATTTTCCTATTCAGCAACTCCATTCTGCTCAGGAGTATATCGTGCAGTAATTAAATGTTTCAAACCAGTTGAGTCAGCAAACTTATACACATTTTTACTATGGAACCCCTTGCTGCCATCTTTACATAATTCTTCTCTGGTAATTTCAGCTTGACTCTGTCATTTTAATAAAGACTGGTGACTTTTCTTTAATATAATGTGTTTCCCTGAAACTGGAAAAGTCATCCTTAAAAACAGTAAATGTCACTGACACTGCATATCATTTTCTTCCATTGGTCTGCAAACATTTATACAAACTAATTCTCAAGGTTTAGTGGGTTTCTGCATTCTTTCACTAAAAACCTGCCGATGATGGTTACCACAATGCATCCAGCACAAAAGGTGCTATCAACTGCTTCTCTGCTACAATACTTTGTTTCTATGCTACAATACTTCAAAAATTTGTGCACACAGCATTTGTTTTGATGACTCATTTTCTCATGCCATCTCTGTAAGATACCACCAGTTTCAGCAACAACACAAGACTGTTCCTGATGAATAACCTTCACAGCCAAATGATAAAGACCACTTTCACCACTGGTTGTGCAACAGCAACTGCAATATTGTTTTTGAAAAATAACTATGATTTGCCACAAATTTCAACTTATTCCTTCATGCGGATTTCTTAAAAGAAATAAGTTTACATGATACATCTGGGCAAAATGAAACATCTTCAAAATATTGCTCAGTCCATATCTGTCCATTTAATTCATGTACATCTATTTGACCTGTACCAAATGCCACCATTTTTATGACTATCCATCTTCCTTGACTCTTACGTAGTTTACCAAACACATTAATTTGTTAAATGATTTGTTGTGCCACTGTCAGTGGAAAAAAAAGGAAAACTATTGCATCTCATCATTAAAACTTTCTTCTCAATTTATGAAATATCTGTGGGGCTACAGTTTCTTGAACTCCCAATGATATTATACTTGTTGTCAATGTAGCACAGTCATGTCTACTTTAGTACGTTTGTTCATAGGCCATTTTTGCTATACCTAAAACAAGACAAACCAATTTTTATATTGTTTTGATGTGTGACCTGCTTCCCTACATGAAAAGCATATTCTATCTTTATTCCTTTTATAATGAGACATTCTCAATGCAGAAACTTCATATTAAGTTCAGTTGCACTTGGCGTCTGTTAACCATCTTTTTGACATCTTTGCTGCGGCAATAGTTTCATCATCATGATCTGTTGCTCTCACTACTAATTTAAACACAATTTTTGTAACTTATTCCATGTTCTCTCTTCAGCAGGTAAATTGTGCCAGTGATCAGCTTTATTACCATCATTATCATCGAATTTGGCTAGAGGAACTTGTATACCACCAGATGCTTCCCACAGGATGCATGAAATTTATGTCTAAGCAGTTCACTGTTTTCATGTAAGTGATTACCATAAATCTTATGCAGCTTATCCCAAATTTTTTGCCAGTTCTGGATTCCCTGGCATGAAGTAAAGGCTCAGTGTCAAGTGATAGAATTTGGCATTTCCTTGCCTTTGCATTGGCCTTGGTCCATTTAGCAAGAAAGGTTTCATAATTTTGTGCACTTTCTTTTGGCCTAATCAGCTCACAATTCAAATGTCAAAGATTTCATCATAATCTAAAACAGTTTGCATTATAATTCTGCAGGTTTGTCAGTTTCTTTGCCACTGAGTTTTTCAATTTGCTGGCTTTCATCAGTCATTGTCTTGTCTTGTACACTTCTGTAACATGAAGTTCTTGTCAAAATCAGCTGCAGTACTATGGCCACTTCTTCAAAACTTTACCAACCATGCAGGTCTGCTCCCACATTGATAAAACACCAAATAAAACATTTATTTTAAACCATGAAAGTTGACAGCCTCAGATGAGCACCTCAAAACAACCAAAGCACAACAAACACAACCATGGACTAACCAAAGATGTTTCTATATTGACAGGTGACAACCTTTAAAGAGTAGTACTACACATATACACTCCTGGAAATGGAAAAAAGAACACATTGACACCGGAGTGTCAGACCCACCATACTTGCTCCGGACACTGCGAGAGGGCTGTACAAGCAATGATCACACGCACGGCACAGCGGACACACCAGGAACCGCGGTGTTGGCCGTCGAATGGCGCTAGCTGCGCAGCATTTGTGCACCGCTGCCGTCAGTGTCAGCCAGTTTGCCGTGGCATACGGAGCTCCATCGCAGTCTTTAACACTGGTAGCATGCCGCGACAGCGTGGACGTGAACCGTATGTGCAGTTGACGGACTTTGAGCGAGGGCATATAGTGGGCATGCGGGAGGCCGGGTGGACATACCGCCGAATTGCTCAACACGTGGGGCGTGAGGTCTCCACAGTACATCGATGTTGTCGCCAGTGGTCGGCGGAAGGTGCACGTGCCCGTCGAACTGGGACCGGACCGCAGCGACGCACGGATGCACGCCAAGACCGTAGAATCCTACGCAGTGCCGTAGGGGACCGCACCGCCACTTCCCAGCAAATTAGGGACACTGCTGCTCCTGGGGTATCGGCGAGGACCATTCGCAACCGTCTCCATGAAGCTGGGCTACGGCCCCGCACACCGTTAGGCCGTCTTCCGCTCACGCCCCAACATCGTGCAGCCCGCCTCCAGTGGTGTCGCGACAGGCGTGAATGGAGGGACGAATGGAGACGTGTCGTCTTCAGCAATGAGAGTCGCTTCTGCCTTGGTGCCAATGATGGTCGTATGCGTGTTTGGCGCCGTGCAGGTGAGCGCCACAATCAGGACTGCATACGACCGAGGCACACAGGGTCAACACCCGGCATCATGGTGTGGGGAGCGATCTCCTACACTGGCCGTACACCACTGGTGATCGTCAAGGGGACACTGAATAGTGCACGGTACATCCAAACCGTCATCGAACCCATCGTTCTACCATTCCTAGACCGGCAAGGGAACTTGCAGTTCCAACAGGACAATGCACTTCTGCATGTATCCCGTGCCACCCAACGTGCTCTAGAAGATGTAAGTCAACTACCCTGGCCAGCAAGATCTCCGAATCTGTCCCCTATTGAGCATGTTTGGGACTGGATGAAGCGTCGTCTCACGCGGTCTGCACGTCCAGCACGAACGCTGGTCCAACTGAGGCGCCAGGTGGAAATGGCATGGCAAGCCGTTCCACAGGACTACATCCAGCATCTCTATGATCGTCTCCATGGGAGAATAGCAGCCTGCATTGCTGCGAAAGGTGGATATACACTGTACTAGTGCCGACATTGTGCATGCTCTGTTGCCTGTGTCTATGTGCCTGTGGTTCTGTCAGTGTGATCATGTGATGTATCTGACCCCAGGAATGTGTCAATAAAGTTTCCCCTTCCTGGGACAATGAATTCACGGTGTTCTTATTTCAATTTCCAGGAGTGTAGATAACAACATTGAAAACACTGAAACTTTCACAGAAATGGAGTATCGAACTATAAAAGATATCTACAAGGATAAATTAATACCTAGGAGAGTGGATACAGTACCACACCTTCAAGAAGCTATATCAACTAAGCACAGATGTCTAAAAGAAAAACAGCATCCACTAACATCAAGCTACGACAGTAGTGCACAGTAATATCATCTGTGTGCTTATACACTGTAAAATGTAATATCATGCATAGAGAAGATCATCATCATCTTGGACAGTTTCCAGCCTCTGACTGGTTCTGTTTGGGACATAAGCCTCTCCATCGTCTTTTGTCTTGCCACCATCTCTCCATCTTCACCTTGGTCCAGTCTTCTCCTTTCTTCTGGATGCATTCCTCCACTCCTTTCAGCCATCTGTCTTTCAGTCCTCCTCTTGGTCTCTTTTCTTCCAGTTTCATCTCGTGTATCTTCCTGGGTATCCTCTTCTCCTCCATTTTCTGAACATGCCCACACCGTCTCAGCCTTGATTTGTCTATCTTCTCCTGTAATGGTTCCACCTTCATTAACTCTCTGATCCTCTCATTTCTTAACCTGTCTATCTTTGTCACTCCAATACTGGTCCTCAAGAATTTCATCTCACTAGCTTGTACTTTGCTTTTCTGTCTTCCTTTCGTAACCCAGGATCGAATGCATATGTCAGGATCAGGACATAGTATGACCAGTATATAACCTTTTTACTGATCTGGGGTACATCCTTGATCCATATTAGGCTACTGATGCTCTTTCAAAATGCTTCTGCTTTCTCCCCCCTTAGTTTATTTTTCTATTGTTTTTCCCATCTTCCTCTATCTGTCTTCCTAGTTACTTGAAACTCTCCACTCTTCTCAATCGTTCCCCACCAATTGTTATTCTAGTTGTCCCTCTCTCCTTCGTTCTTGTTGTGATAATCATTTCACTCTTACTTATACCAAATTTCATCCCATATTATTGTACTGTTCATTCCCATACATCCAACTGCTCTTGTACTTACTCCTCCTTGTTCCCCCAAATCATCAGATTATCTGAAAACACCATATCTTTCATCCTTCCTTCACCAGTTAGTTGTGCTACTGTACTCATTATATCATCCATCACTACAATGAAGAGCAATGGTGAAAGTGCTCTTCCCTGCCTCAAGCCATTCTTCAATCCAAGCTGATCTCTCTCCTCCCACTTTCACACAGCTCACACTTCCATGGCACAATTCCCTTATCCTCCAAATGATCTGTTTTGCCACTCCTCTGTTCTCCAGAACTTTCCACACTTTGCTTCTACGTACACTATCATATGCTTTTTCAGTGTCGAGGGAGGTCATTAGTAGATCAATTCCATTTTCATAATGCTGTTCCTGCAGTTGTCTTACAGCAAAAATTATATCCACTGTGGACCTTCCTGTTGTGAAGCCATGTTGCTCCTCTCTCATCCCTCCTTCTAATTTTGTCCAAATTCATACTTCCAAATTTTTTTCAAAAATCTTTGTACAATGATTCATTAGTGTTATCCCTCAGTAGATCTTGCACTCTTGTCTATTTCCCTTCTTAAAGATTGGGACAATTATTCCCTTCTTCCAGTCTTCTGGGATCATCTGCTGTCTCCACACAATTTTCATTACTTGATACAACCCCATTGTCTCCCTCACTTCTCCTGCTGCTCTCACCATCTCAACACTTACCTCATCCAGACCTGGTATCTTCCCTCCATTCATCTTGCCCAATGCCTCTTCCACTTCTACCCATGTAAGGTCCTTTTTCCATTTGTTGTTCTTCCTCTTTTTCTCCTCAGCTTGCTCTTCCTCATCCAGATCTCCATTCGGGTTCAGGAGTTCTTCAAAATACTCATTCCACATATTCTTGAGTTCCTCCTTATTCTCTACATCTTGGCCACTTTTGTTAACCATTCAGACATAATCTGCCATACTGTTCTTCCTCTTACTTTTAATCATCCCATATAACACCTTTTTTGAACCTTCACTACCCTCCTCCATCATTCTGGTCCATTGTTCCATCCACTTTCTTCTCTCCTCTGCCACCACTCTTTTTGCTTCTTTCTTTCTTGCTTTATTCTCTCCTCTTGTCTCTACTGTTCTCTTCTGGAACCATACCCTAAAGTCTCTATTCTTCTTCTGTATTATATCCATTGTTTAATCATTCCACCAGGGTGTTTCTTTCCATCTCTTTTTGTTACTTGTCGTCCCACATATTGCTTCCATTGCACTTACTAATGTTCCCTTGAATCTACCCCATTCCTCTTCTACTGTTTTTGGTTCATCTTTGGGATGCTTTCCTATACTACTTGTAGGCACTGTAGCCTGCTTTCTTCCTCCTTCAACTTCCGTACTCTTATACATCTTTCCTGGTTTTCTGTCCCTTTATTATCCTCCCTCTCAGGTTCATTACCACCAACAAACGTTGGTCACTATCCAAGGCTGTATTACCTTAATGTCAATGATATTCCTATTCATCTCACTATTGTATGGGAAGTAGTCAACTATTGATTTCCTCTTTAAGTCTTGACTGTACCAGGTAATCTTGTTGCTCTCTCTTCTCTTGAACCAAGAATTCCTAATCAGCAAGCCATTCTTTTGAGAGAACTCGAATAGTATTTCACCTCCCTCATTTCGGCAGCCCCAACCCTCTGGTCCAAGCACACTTTCGCAGCCTCGTCTTTTTTTTTCTTCCAATGTGTGCATTTAAATCCCCCATTACTATCGCATTCTTCCTTCCCTTCTGCTTCTACATTTCCTCTTCAAACTCTTGCTTCTCCTCAGAAGTCCAAACCACCTGTGGTGCATACACTTGTATTGCCTCTATGGCCGTCCCCTTAAGTGATATTTTGATCTTCACCATCCTATAACTCTAAACCTACTCTAAAACTGCAGGATGAACTTATGGTTTATTTTTGCATCACACTGTAAATACAGAACTGATAATTATTTATTAATGATGGATGTACAACAGATATATATTGTAAAATTTTGCTGTTTTTCAACATATACACCAGTGAACTGTAGATTTTCTTTGTTGGTGACGCAAAATTTTGATTGAAACTTTCACCATAAACTATTAATTTTTGAGAATTGGCTACATGAACCGTTTTAACACTTTCCTAATCACAACTGAACTGGTTTGTGTGCCAAAATACACTTCATTCACAGAGCTGACATCTCAACACCATGGCCAGTCTAATCTGACCAATTTGCTACTTATGCACTTTCATCATACAAGGATTTGTTTGGAACAGAAAGAAGGCATTAAGGATAATTTTTTTGGCAGCATTTTATTGTATCATACTGCTATGGCGAATATTTCACCTAATGAACACTTCTAAATTAGGGACACTTTTAAATTCCTCAACAGAAATACATGGGGTTTAATGGCAATAACTGTCAATAACGGACATTGTTAATGACAGATGCGAACACTGAAAATTAATTCCACAATATGAGCAAAACCTCTTATCAGCAAACAACCTGATAAAAAGTATTCCCTCCACAGATCTTGCAATAGCTCCTTATGCAGCTACTTGAAGGTAACAATCAGCAGGATTATTACAATACACAAACCTGCAAATCATAGAGAGCTGCTAGAATTATTCAAACTTTGGTAGTCACAACCCCCCCCCCCCTCCCCCCTACACACACACACACACATTATGGAGTGCTGCCAGAGATTTATCAGGATCATGTGGCTGCATTATCAGCAAAAGTATATACAGAGTTCACAATGTTCCACTGTATTTACATGCTCTGGAACATACAGGGAATAGGCAAAATAATGTGAACAGTGCTGGTAATAGAATGGTTGTGTTTGATGGTCAACAATGCAGGTAAGGCACATGTTGCACTGGACTGTGCATGTTCAGTACTGACTAGGCATCAGTGCAGGTTGTTTATGAGTAGTACACACTTTGTATTTGCATTCAGAGGCTGAGGTCGACGAACAATGGAAGACCTAACAGAGTTCCAAAGAGGGAAGACTGGGGGGGCCTCATTATCTGGAGCATCAGTAACCAAGACAGCCAAATTATTGAATGGTTCAAGAGCAACTGTTTCAACAGTCATGACAACCTACACAAAACATGGAAAGACATCATCATGTAAACATAATAGCGAGTGCAAATCAAAACTAAATGAAGAGATTGTCGTATACTAACTCAAATTTTGTAAAAACAACATAAAACTACAGCACCTAAAGTGACTGCAGAGATCAATACCCATCTTCAAGACTCTGTATCTATCAACACTGTCTGCCAAGAACTCCATACAGCGAATATTCATGGACGAGCTGCTATACTGAAACCATTAGTGATGACAACCAATACAAAGAAGCATAAAACATGGTTTTAGGAGCATAAATCCAGGACAGCTGGAAGCACGTCACATGATCTGATGAGTCAACGTTTTCACTATTTCCAACATCAGGCAGGGTTTACGTGTGGAGAACGCCAAAAGAAGCCTACAATCCTGATTGCTTGATTCCAATGGTCAAGTGTGGAGGTGGAAGTGTGATGGTGTGGGCAGCAATACCATGGTATTATGCTGATCCTGTCATCACTCTCAAAGGCCATGTTACTGCCAATGATTATGTCAACATTTTAGATGATCAGGTGCACCCCATGATTCAAATGTTGTTCCCCAATAGTGATCCCATATTTCAGGACAATAATGCTCCCATTCACATAGGCAGAACAACACAATCTTGTTATGAGGAGCATGCAACTGTACCGCAGCACCTTCCCTGGCCAGCACAGTCCCCAGACTTTAACATTATTGAATCCTTTTGGGCAGTATTAGAGCGCAGACTCTGGAGCAGATTTCTGCCTCTCTCGTCACTACAGAAGTTAGAAGAGGTTCTGATCAAAGAGTGGCATAACATTCCACTGGAGACTATACAATCGTTTTATGCCAGTATTCCAAGAAGAATCGCACTTGTATTACGAGCAAATGGGCCAGTCTGGTCTACTTGGCCATATATTCTTATCTTTACACAACTATCCACTGCTACATAAAACAGTGCAAACTACATGCAAGACTCATTGAAACATAGATACCACTGTACTGCTTTACAAGATATCTAACATTCAGTCATTGTTCAACTCCACAACCATGTTTTAAAACTAATGCAATAACAGTATGTTAGACCAATAGTTTCCAAAATTCCTTGGTCAAGGAACCATTAAAAAGCTTGCCAAGTCTTACACTTTGTGCGACAATTTCAAAATCAGAATTCTAATGCTATGACAAGCACATGTTAATCTGTTTGCTGATTTCATACCAACTGAGTATCATTCTTTTAGTATATTCATTCAAATGATTTGTATTTAATTAAAAAATCCTGCATGCTTTGCAGAATGCTGAATTCCCAGAGCACATTATATCTACAAACCTACTTTGCAAGCCACCATACAGTATGTTTCAGAGAATACTTAATACCATTTTTAGCAAATTTCTGTTCTATACCACTCACTTCCTGGATGAGGAAAAAGTGACTGCCTATATGGATTGTATGCATCCTAATCTGTTTTTTCTTATACACTAGTGATAGCAGAATTGATGGACTTTCTCCCTTGAACTCATTAATGAAGATGCCATATGTTACACCATTAGCCAATAAATGAGCTTTGCTTCTTGTCACTTTGAGCTTGAACTGTGAAGAAAAAATTTACTTTCATTATCATACAAAGGATGACAACACGCATGCAAGAAATGTTTTCACCAATAATTCCCATGGCAGTGAAGCTAATAGCATCCATTTTTCACAGCATAAGTGTGGTTTACCAAAGTAACTGTACAAGCAAGAAGAGTGTGTAAGTCCCACTCCTTCACATGTGTTATCTAAGTATCCTTCCCAAGATCCATACTACAAAACGACTACCAGCACATGCAAAACAATACACAATAAGACACCCTACAAAGCTCCGAACACAAATTTTTTAGTGGCAAGGAAAACAAAAAACCTCCTAATTCAGCCTGATAGCTACAGAAAAAGTTACTCTGTTTCCCTATGTGAAAATATGAATGCTGATCATTCTGTGTTTGCTAATATCAAATCTGGAGCAACGTTCAGTTCTGTGGTTGAAAACTTAACCATAGAAATGAACTAAACAAAGATGATTGTATTGCGTCTACAGGTGGTGTCAATGACTATATAGAAACAAAAGCAAGTCAGCACTGAGGAGTTACAGGGAGTTATTGCACAACATCAATGTTGTAACAAATTTACCTGTATGATATGACCCTCTAGAGTGGTCTTGTGGTAATAAGGAAATAGAGATCCACAATTCAGTGCCACAAAAATGATTTCAAAAATTTAGCTATGTAAACTCAATAGCTGTTAGCAAAATGAACTGGGATGGACACACTCAGACTGGACTACATGTAAACAGGAAGGGCAAATTATGATCAGTGAGTGAAATAAAATGTCTCTGTGCCCTAGTCAGCAACAGGAGCAAATCAATAGCCCTAGCACATATTCATGAAGCTGTTTCAGTAAAGAAACATTACAGCAGTGATCAACAACACAAACTAGATTTGTACGAGTCCTTAAGTACAACAGTGAAGATAATCTTGGTTCTCTCTCACAGAATACTGCAACTTCCACAGACATATAAAATGAGAAGAAATCCAGACACCACTTATGATGATGCATCTGAATGTGCAGTATCCCAAAATAAACTCAGTATACTGCAAATGTTTGTAAATGAGTACTTGCCCCATTTGTTAGTATTAACCGAACATGGTCTAAAATGTAATGAAATTAGATACTACAAGCTAGATGGTTTTGTATTGGCAAACAGTTATTGTAGAAAACAATGTAAGGCAATGGTTTGGCAGTCTTTGTCAACGGATATATTCAGTTTAAGGAACTTGCACTTATAGAGCAGCATAGAGAAGAGGGAAGTGAGTGGAATCGTAATCCAACTAAAAGAGAATGGAGCCAATGTAATAAAACTTGAAGTAGTAGGAATATTATGAAAAGGACAAATTGCTACTTACCAAATAGCAGAGATGCTGAGTCGCAGACAGGCACAACAAAAATACTACAAAACATGTAAGCTTTTGGCCAGATGGCCTTCTTCTGAAATAGACAACATACACACACACATTCACACAAAAACAGCTCTTTTTGTTGTGCCTGTCCATGACTCAACATTTCCACTATATAGTGAGTAGCAGTCTATCTTTTCCATATATTATCAAGACACAGTTTGGATTTCTGAAGGGTTCTGATATTGAGAAGGCTATTACATCTACAGTCAAAATGTACTTAATTCATTAAATAACAAGTTACAAGTAGCAGATATTTTCTGTGGTTTGTCAAAGGCATTCGATTGTGTGAACCACAACATTCTTTTAAATAAATTAGAATTCTATGGTGTCACGGGCAGTGCTGCAAAATGGTTCAAGTCATACCTCGCTAACAGGAAGCAAAGGGTGTCAGTGCAAGGGACTAGTGAATTAAGTCATCAGTCATCATCAGAATGGGAAAAAATTACATGTGGTGTCCCACAAGGATCCATCTTAGGGCCACTGCTTTCCTAGTGTACATTAATGATCTCTCATCAGCTACACTGACAGAGATTGTTTTGTTTGTAGGTGACACAAGTATTGCAATAAATAGTATGTCGAGTGTAGTTCTAGAAAGATCTGCTAATGATATTTTCATGGATATTAATAAATGGTTTAAAGCCAACTCACTGACATTAAACTTCAAAAAAGACTCACTATATGCTACTCAGAACCTGTAAGAGATTTCCATCCAGCATATGCATAAAGTATGAAGAAGAGCAGATAGAAGAAGTTGACAGTCTTAAATTCCTGGGATTACAACTTGATAATAAATTCAGTCGGGAGGAGCACACCACAGAACTGCAGAAACGCCTTAACAAATCTGTATTTGCAATTCGAGTGTTAACAGACATAGGTGGCATAAATATGAAAAAGCTTGCATACTTTGCCTACTTTCACTCCATAATGTCATATGGTATAATATTTTGGGGTAACTCTTCAAGTCAAACAAAAGTTTTCAGAGTCCAAAAGTGTGTAATATGTATTATTTGTGGAGTAAATTCACAGACATCCTGTAGAAACCTCTTCAAAGAACTGGGTATACTAACTACTGCCTCTCAGTATATTTACTCCTTAATGAAATTTGTACTAAATAATATATCCCTTTTTTCCAACAAACAGCTCAGTTCACACATACAATACCATGAACAAAAATGATCTGCACAAAGACTTAAAAGCACTTACTTTAGTTCAAAAAGGGGTCCACTACTCAGGAACACTCATCTTTAATAATTTGCCAGCAAACATAAAAAATTTAGTTACAAATAAAGATCAGTTTAAAAGGGGCCTGAAAGACTTACTAGTGGCCAACTCCTTCTACTCCATTGATGAATTTTTTAATAGAAACAAATGATGTATTGTATATATTCATACTATTAGTATTATTATTTCAGCTTAAAAAATAAAAAAAATTAACATGTTCCACATCCACGAGGATCTCATCAGCATGGATCTATGGAACGAAAAACTAATCTAATCTAATCTAATACTATCATTATCCCATCCTGGATTTTCCACTGTTTAATGTAATATGACTATATAGGCCCTCTTGTGCAGATGTAATCATTTTCTCACCAGTTTCAGTACCATAATTAGGCAAACTGGTCCCAATGACCTTAACTGTACTTGGAGACCTTACAACTGATGCAGACTCTACCAAAATAGCTAACATGAAACTCATAGACACATTAACTTCATACAGTCTTAAAAATGTAGTTTCCATAGACACCAGGGTCTCAGCTTCTAGTTCTACTAGGACAGATTAGGAAATAATTAACAAAATTGATGAAGACACTGTTAACGATAGTAATGTAGACTTTCATTACTGAGACCACCTTGTACTACAGATAGAATATAGAAAATCAGCTCCTAAAAGAATAACAGAACTTTTGGAAAGAAATGAGAAGTGAATAACAGTAACATCAACCCTCTTAAAATTAAACTAGCTAGGAGAGATGGGACACCATCTATAATGTGGAAGAGTCAGATAACAAATGGGATGAATCTTACACTACTCTACTGAGGTACTTCAACTCCTGCCACCCAACTAAAGAAATGCAGACAGGACCAACACATAGAGTGGAATAAATAACAAGCTGTGACTTCCAGCCAACCTTATTAAACTTGGACAGAATATTCATGATTTAGACGTCCTGTAAAAATCAAGACTGCATATTTTCTAATAAAAATGTAACCCAGTTAAAAAAAGTCTGTAAAGCAAAACTTATGAACCTCATAAAATAGATTTAAAAACAAAGATGATGAGACTTATCAAACAAAAGCGCTGGCAGGTCGATAGACACACAAACATACACACAAAATTCAAGCTTTTGCAACAAATGGTTGCTTCGTCAGGAAAGAGGGAAGGAGAGGGAAAGACGAAAGGATGTGGGTTTTAAGGGAGAGGGTAAGGAGTCATTCCAATCCCGGGAGTGGAAAGACTTACCTTAGGGGGAAAAAAGGACAGGTATACACTCGCACAGGTATACACACACACACATATAAATCCGCACATACACAGACACAAGCAGACATTTGTAAAGGCTCATCATTTGATGAGCAAGAGAATTATCACATTAAAGAACAGACAGTAAGCTAGCTGATTGTATATCAAATGTTGCAGTTAAAAAAATGCACGAAAGAAATAGTTAAACCATTAATCTACCTCATAAATTGTAATTTGAGAAAACATTTACCCTAGTCTGGTGATCTGAAAATAAGCATGATAAAGCAGTGCACAAGACCCAGTACTCTCCTTATTTTACAAAAAATTCCAAACAGAAATACAGCATGGTTGTAGGAAAGAATACTGCACAACAGCTGCAGTTATTGAATTTCTCCATGAAGTGTATATCCTCCTAGATGAAAAAAATTAGGACAATGGGAATCTTATTAAATCTTTCCAAAGCCTTTGACTCAGTCCAACCATGGGCTTCTCATTAAAAAATTGAAGGCATAAGACATCAAACAGTCTTCTATGCAGTTACTGTTCACATACTTAACTAATCACAAGCAGTGTACTTAACTTTCACACAGAATACATAATACAGTCATAGATTTCCAGTCTTCTAGGGATACAGTAATCAAGGTAGTGCCAAAGGGTTCAATCCTTGGCCCCTTCCTCTTCTCGGTTTAAGTCAATGATACGACACAATGCTCCATCTCACAACTAGTAAGCAATGGTGATGACATATCCCTCTTATTTTATGAGCAAGACTTTGAGGCATTACAGTCAGTTGCTTCTAAGGGTGTTACTTAAGTAACCATATATTTTCTACACCAAGACCTAAACATTAACATCAGTAAAACCCAGGTAAACCCTAGCTATTAGTATTTAAAAAAGATGACCCTCGTGAGGTTGAAATAAACAATGTAGATGGTATTGCATCAGTACAAGCAGATAACAAATATCTTGATGTTCACTTGGACTAAAATCTTCATTAGGTAAACCACATTAATTCTGCATGTGAGAGAATCAGGAGTAGCTTGTATGGTATAGGCCTACTGGCAAAAATAGTTCCAAGTCAAACCTTAAGAAACAATTTATACTCTTTTTAATAATGGTATTGAACTGTATTACTTTGCAGCAGACCTGCACCCGAATAGAGTATTAGTATTACAGAAGCTAAGGTTAATGTATGGACTATGGTCAGAGAGTTCTGCCATGAACCATATGTCCAACATAAACTTTTAAAAATGTATTCCTTATATTTGTACAAACTTACTATATTCACAGTAAATAAGTGTAGTGATAAACTTTAATATGATACTAGAAGTAAGGGTAACTACTTCAGGCAGAGGACAACATTAAAAATAACTGGCAATACTCCTTATATTAATGGGCAGATATGGTTCAACAAAGTGCCACACACAGTAAAAACTTGCAAAGCAAAGCTGTTCCACAAGGAGATAAAAATTTTCCTAGTAAGTTGGTAGAGCACTTGCCCACGAAAGGCAAAGGTCCCGAGTTCGAGTCTCGGTCCAGCACACAGTTTTAATCTGCCAGGAAGTTTCATGATTTGTAGTGTTTTTTGTCTGCCTAAAATATGTGATAAGCTATGCATGACTATGCTGTAGACATTACATCTTACCTGAAATGAAATCATGTATAAAAAACAAATCAGGTTAGTTAGTGTCATGCTAGAGTACCTGGCACAGTTTTGGAGTGTTATAAAAGCATATATTTAGTTTTCAGTTCTGTTTACCTTGAATACGTGATGACTTACTCTGTTTTGTTGGGGAGTACAACATCCCTCAACGTTGCTCTCATGGTCAGGTGCACATTTTGGATGGTCAAACATTTATTATGGTATCTGCAAAATTTTTGCAGAATGAGGAAACTGGTGGGTGTGTCAACACCTACTTCTGTGCATCTTTTGATCTACTGTAGAAAAGACCTGTTTTACCATTTATCTATTGATGAGTTAGCATCAAGAGATGCTGCAGTGGATGAAAGAAGAGTAGTGAGTGTCTTTGCAATATTGTTAATATCAACATCTAGCAGTGGTACAGTGCTTTGAAAAAATTCCTTCAGAGTTTAGAGTAGATATCCATACTGCTCTTCCATATTCCACTGACTTAGGGAGTGTCAGGCTTGTAACTGCAAAACAGAGGGCATTCATCCATAAGGTTGACCTCCTTCCTCAGCCACTGAAGAGAATGTCATAGCAGTATAGAAACTACTTCAGGAAGATGAGTGTCTGTCATATTTCAAAGTAGATGATGAGTCACTGAGCTTCTCTGGACCTGCAATGTACACATTCCATAAAGCCACACTGAAGAAGGGAGACTTCGTTATTTGTCAGCACCACACTCCTTGAGTGAGATGTGGATGTTGAGGAGAAATGTTTGCAGGTTGCTCATCTTTCTGTGTGAGTGATATAATTGTGGCAGTCATAAATGACTTTTTTACTGCAGTATTCCAAATAAGTAACAAAATAGGAAGACATGCTTGAAGCTGATGATGCATTCACTGCAGTTCAAAAATTACTGCCTGTTAAGAAAAAAAAGTGTGGGAGCATTGTTTGCTGCAAGTGGAGTATTGAAACATGTGATATTCAACACCAAAGGAACTGTCATGAGGAGAATGTATGTAGAACAATGCTGGTCTCAGGTCATAAATATGCTTGAAGTTATCCATTCACACTGAAGGCAGTTGATCGCCCATCACTACAAAGTCCCAACAGATTGGTGAAAATTTATCCTATAAGTAGGAGGGTGAATGTTCCAACTCGAGTAGTATGGGATATATTCCATCTTAGTTACTGTAATTACTTGTAATGTTATGATTGCAGAAAAGAGGCCTAAAAGACAACATACAATAGAGAACAGTTCAAAACAGCTTTCAGCAGTGATTTAAAAGGATAGGGATAGGTGTTGAGTACAATGAAAATTATTTTAAAAATAGTAAATGTATGAAGCTGTATTTCATAAATGCCCTAGTATCCTTTGTACCTTCAAAATGACAGATTCTCCATAAATATTGTAACAAAAAATATTTATTATGCAAGATTTACAAAAATCATGGCTTGTTCTCCACGGATAATGTCCAATTAGAGCAGAAGTCTTTTTAATTCTGATGTTTGATGTCACTTTCCAGTATGTAAATTCTTCAACAGAATTGAGGTGAGCAGACTTCAGCTCTTTTTGAAAATAGGTGCCAATTTCTATACCACAGGAACAGTTGATGGGGAGCACTAGAACATTTCACAGGAAGGAAGAAACAGTACAAAAGATGTACAGAAAGAATAAAAAATGTTTAATCAAAAAGAGAAACAGGATGAATACACAAGGTTCTTCAGTATATAATGGCACAGGAAAATATGAAATAAGAGAAAAAGTGTTCCATTGCTTTCTCAGAGAGAGTGGTGATGCTATGATGCATTTGAAAGCAAAATAAGTTACCTTAGGTATCATTTTCATGGTATGGGCATTTTTGCATGGTAAAAGATCATATGGATTCCCTGCAATTGATGGTTGAAATACCATACAATGATAAAAATGTGAAATAAAATGAGATAATGTTTCCGTTTTCATTTTTAATCTAAAGGATAAGTGAAACAGCAAAAGATTTAACTAACAGCAAAAGATGGAACTATCAATAACTAGTTTACATTTTAATTAATCACACTCAGAAAACCTGTGAGAGCATAGTACACATTTTGTCTGCCTCAGTGTAATAATATTTGTGGATGATGGTGGTTATTAAAATATTGCAGAATGTTATGATATTCTGTATTGTAGTGGGTTTGACTAGGCAAACTTTTTGGTCTAATAACAAATACTGAAGAAGAGCAATTAACACCATTTGAGAAGTACTTATTACTTATAAACAATAAATCAACATGCTTTTCACATCAGGATTTCATTAATAAATGTAACCTAATTATAGTAGTTTATGTTTATGTATGTAGATCATACATCTCACCTTCTAATAGCATCCCCTAAATTTTCAGGAACATCAGGCTTCCCAGCAGGTGACATTGCCTTGAGATTCCCACGTTTACCTGTGATATCAATGACTAGAGTTTGCTTATTCTGATCATCAGCTCTAGTGAGACTAGCTGATCGCTTAGCTACTGGTTCCCTGGGAACCGTCGGCAAGTGGTCCTCACTTGTAGTTGCTCTGCCACCTGGTATTAGTGGTACATCCCTCTCAAGTGTTGCTCGCTTTGCAGGTGGGTCCATCAGTCTAGATAACATAAATATTTCTGAAGGTTTCTCTTGTTGCATTCACAAAGATATTAGACAAAGTGAGAAGGAATGAAATTGTGACAATATGTCCAAGAAAAAGTAAATATTTTAAAAAGGATGAGTTTGAAAAAAAAAATACTGTATTGCATCAAACACTTGTGTGACCTATAAAACTATAGGAAAATACATGGTTTTGAGAAGGATTGAAGAACTGAAAAATTAACTAGAATGAAGAAGCTATATCTAATAAAAACTATGGAAGTAATGAATATTGAAAATAGTACCACAGTAAGATAAACATTTAAACAACAATGGGGACAAATGCTGTGAAAATGAGGATCCCTCAGTATATGGTTACCAAAAAGTTACAATAGTTTCAAAACCTCAATTCAGATGGGAGTAAAGCTGTTGGAATACAATATGTGAAATTGGTACTCTGAGTCATATGGAACAGATATCTCAGACCACTGAATAAAGGATTGAATATAGTAAGTACATCAGTATTACTGTACTCAAATTTACATTGGGGGAAAAGATTACTGAAAAGAAAATGAAAATCAAATTAATATTTATTACACAGTTTGTAGAACTTCAGTGCCCCCTCAGGCTATAGTTCCTTCAAAAATATGAACAGGAAAGCAATAAATCTCACAAACAAAAATTATTGTATGACATTTCTTAAAAATAAAAATGGGCTTGACATGAAGTAAAAGCTGGGTAACATAAGCTATAATTTTTTTTTTTTTTTGTTTTTTTTTTTTTTTTTTTTTTTTAGAACAAAATGTTTGACCGTGCTCTGTTGAAATCAAATCAGTGTACTGAATGACATCGGACAGCATACAACAAGAAATTGGTAGATCTCTAGTGCGTGCCCTTTTCGGGGCTTGAGATTTGACATTTTGCCTCAGAAACATCTTTATATCTGTGCTCTGAAATGTACAGATGATGATGATGATGATGTCCTGTGAGTAAAAACAGAGGAGACAGTTAAAAATGAGGGTGATTACAAATGTGGAGCTATAACTAGGGCTAGGATTTCTATGATAGGACGCACATTTTTTGTAAGACTGACGTGCTCCTTAAATACATACAACTGCTTGTTATGGAAAAACTAAATAAATTACTGTAATCTGTCAAGTCCTATTTATGCATATATGACCATTTCTCTCTGAAATAATATATTTTACTAAGTAAATAATCATATTCATTACATTTATATACTTTTGAGGAGGTGAGAACTCTCCTCCTGCAAATTCTTTATTTCATGTTACATTTCTAGAATTACCCATCTTTTTTTGTTTCCCAGAAAATGGTAAGGTAGGAGACGAGGTACTGGCAGAATTAAAGCTGTGAGGACGGGGCGTGAGTCGTGCTTGAGTAGCTCAGTCAATAGAGCACTTGCCCGCAAAAGGCAAAGGTCCCGAGTTCGAGTCTTGGTCCGGCACACAGTTTTAATCTGCCAGGAAGTTTCAGGTAGTAACTTAATCTATTGTGGACCCTGAATGGCAAAGAATGTCTCATTGTGTTTTCAGTCTTTTTACAGTCTGAAGCATGTGTACTATAGTTCAGAAAAAAATGCTGACAGTGAAACAAAGTATTCCAGTAAAATTACAAGAATCTGTGTCTTAATACAGTGATAAAATATTTTTGACTGGTGTGCTAAAATACTCTATTGTAAGCTGTGCAGTGTAAGTACAACTACAGAGAAGTTTTTTAACGTTCAGCAGCATGTGGCAACAGGAAAACACAAATATGAAATGTAACAGATTGAAAATGGAGAACAGTGCAACACATGCTCCAGGGAAATCCCATCAGTCTTATTTCATGAAGAACTTTGTAAAGCATTTCTTTGTGCTGGCATTCCCTTAAGTAAACAGAACCATCCAAAATTTCATGAATTCATTACAAATATTTTAGAATCTGTGACTGTTAATTGAATGTTAACACACGAAACTGCAACAAGTTACTTTTTTGAATAGTTATTTATTATTCCATGAACCAATTTTTGAACCATTTGAAGATGAACCTGAAAAAGGTTCAAAACCGGCTCATGGAATAATAACTAACTATTCAAAAAAGTGACTGGTTGCAGTTTTATGTATTTACATTTCATGAATTCTTAGAAAAACACACAGGGAAATCTCTTTCTTAATTTTCCACATTAAGAAAGGATTATGTGAGTCAAATTTACAAAGCAACAATGCAGCCATTCAGATATTGTGTTGCAAATAAAGAAATGTGGGTACAAAACTATGAAACCACAGGCTCTTTGGAAAGATATGTTGCAAATGTCATTGTGGGGATTTTGGAAGAAGATGTCCAGGTGAAAAGTTCCTGATAAATATTTGGAAAAAGTTGATTTTTCCACTGTTAGTAAAATGTTTGACACATTTATGGTGCTGTATGTCCCAAAGGCATTAAGCATGATAATAAACCAACAAACTACTATTTGTAATGGATGCTGTGCCTTAAATGGTGAAAGATGCTGATTTATTAAAATCATTAAACAGTAATGGGCAGATGACTTGTTTAGCTCATGCCTCACAAACAGTTGCAGAAGAGATTCATAGTACATTTAGTGTGTCAGAAAGGTATTTTTGAAAGCTGCTTCATGTGTTGCAGACTTAAATTGCTAAATCAAACAATGGAAAATCTCCAGAATGGAATGTAACAATACCAGAGCGGGAAAGTTGCTACTCACCATAAAGTGGAGATGCTGAGTCGTGATAGGCACAACAAAATGATTCACACAATTATAGCTTTTGGACATTAAGGCAAGTTATGTTTGCTTTAGTGTGTGTGTGTGTGTGTGTGTGTGTGTGTGTGTGTCTACTGCTGACAAAGGCCTTAATGGCTGAAAGCTGTAATTGTGTGAATCATTTTGTTGTGCCTATCACGACTCAGCATCTCCACTTTATGATGAGTAGCAACTTTCCTGATTTGGTAGACTTAAATTGTTAGATACAGATATTTCATACCCACCCAGATGGGGGTCCTAGATTGTTGCCTGCCAGAACTTAAATTTTATGAAAAGCATAACTGGTTCATTCAATAGCAGTGTAGCTGCTTCAGTTGGCCAAGAAATAGTCCAACACTGAAATTTCAGTCACACTTTTGTACATAAAATCAAATTCTGAATTTATTCCTGCTACCATTACTACTTTGGAGCAGTCAGAACTGCCACCTAGTAAAGCAGACAGAACAAAGGAAAAAAATTGTGATAAATTAGAAGCTCAGTACAGTGAAAAACCAGTCCAAAGCAGCAAATTTTACTTTTTTTTATTCACACAGTGTGTTCACACAATGATTAGTTTCATGCCAAGACCCATTTTCAAATCATTCTAACTAGGTCTCAGCCTGAAACTAGTTGTCATGTGAATGAAAATTAAAATTTGCAACTTTGGACTGGTTTTCCATTGTAGTGATTAACAGATGTTGTTGACCCACAGCTACACCAGCATGCTGGAAGTTTGTAAATTAGAAGCTATTTGTAGTAAAGTGGTAAAAGAAGTATCAAAGAAAATGGAAACGGTGTTAGTAGAAAATGAAGGGTATCCATACACAGCAACCAATTTGAGTGATTTTTGTGAAGTAAAAAGTTCTCTTAATCATTTAGATTCAAATGATATTGTCCATTTTAAATGTCTTATATATACAGTGACTCAAAGCTCATAAATTGGAGATTGAAGTAAAAATAAGACTGTATAAAAATAGTAGATTATCTTTGTTCTGATGTTGATAAAAAGCCTCCAACAACATCAAATTCTACAGTTTAACTTGCTTCTCGTGTACATTTTATGCTTAAGTAAATGGTTACCATAAACTGACTTACTAATTTACATAAAAACAGAAATTTCATCTCATTTTAACATTGTTAGGTCATAATTTTTGTGTTATTATGTATATTTTTATCAATTTTTGGTCTAACAACATATTTTATTGCATGTTATGGTGAGTTTTAGGTCAAAAAAGTCCTAGCCATAGTTATAACTATTTATCAGTGAAACTGAGATCTTAGATATGACCTTCAATGAACTGTAGCAATTTCCATAGTTTTGGTGGCAGCATTTGGGCTATTATTACCAACAAGCTGTGGTTTTGAAACCATGAAATGGAGGTTTGAGACCATAGCAGGAAAGTGCTGACAATCATGTTGTATCACTTGCATCTGTGCAGTACATCTAAGGTAAAAACTCAGAGAATGGTGGTGATGAATTGTTTGATATCCATGAAGGATCTATTTCCTGATACAATTTACAGAACATGATGCATGAATGAACAAATGAATGAATGTACCATACTAAAAAGCTGCTCAACCTCTTGGTGTAGAAAATAAGAATAAGAAATATCTGACATATTTAATTCTTTGATTATTCCTGCATTTCTGTTCTTTGAAAACATAGAGAAAAATCATAAAATTTTTTATTTGATGTATTTAATATTCATTGGAAACATGGTTCGAAAATTAACAGAAATCTTGTTTCAGTAAACTCATAGAAGCTCTATTGTTTCCTCTTAAAGTAGTGGGATGGTTTGATTACCCTTCTTTTTAAAAAATACCAATAGGTAGTAAACACAAAAGTGGAACATATGTGCATGTAATATATATTTACATCATTTGCTTCCAATAATATAGCTTATAAAAAAAAAATCTCCTTACTGATAACAATTATGACTCAAGTGATGCATCATGTAAGAATTGAAATAAAATGGTAGATTTCAATAACAATAAAAAAATTATAATTTACAATATCAAAATATAAAATTAAGGTAGCCTCATATACAGTGATTACACTAACAAGTTTGTCCTATCCATTTCTTAGCAAATGAGCTAAGTTTTCTCTATGAAAACATTGCTGCATGCTGCCCATTTACACAATGGGATTTTTTACTTTAATCTACAATGCAATCTGATAACTGTAACCCAACCACATGAATCTACATACTATCTACTCAGAAATATATCTACATAGTAGGAGTAGTTGTCAAGGAGAAATGAGTTCACTAAATTTTTCAAGCTTTCCTTGTCTGCCAGTACATTTAATTCACAAAGGATGTGGTCAAATATTTTTATGGCTGCACACTTTGCTACTTTCTTTTTAAATTATGTATAATGGAGCCTATTTTTGTCCCTAGTGTCAATATTATGAAAAGGATAGCTGCTACTCACCAAATAGTGGAGATGCAGAGTCACAGATAGGTAACAACAGAGAGACTGTCACAAAATAAGCTTTCGGCCAACAGGGCCTGAGACGAAAGCTTATCTTATGACAGTCTTTTCGTTGTTGCCTATCTGCGACTCATCATCTCCATGACATACTGAGTAGCAACTATCCTTTTGATAATATTGCCACATTCCATCCTGGATATTCCATTGTTTGTTCCTTGTGTCATATGAATGCTATTATTATTTTCAAATTGTGCCTGAGTCTTCACAACAACATTCATTTGAGAGAGTAAATGTATTATGAGGCTGTTACTAGTATGCCTAATTTTTTAAACAGTTGCCTATACTAATTTGCAGGATTGACACCAGATAATATCCTTATGGCCTGTCTCTATGCAAGAATACTTTGTGTCCTTGTTCTCATTCATTTGTAAAAGTCTTTATGATGGCTTCAACTCCTGAACTGCCTTTTACTCATCTATTGGTGTTCATTCATTCACACACTGCTGCCTGTAAACTACATCACAAAGAAAAGCCTTTGAGTATGTGGAACAAGTGAAGTTATACATTAACAAGCACAGGTAGCCATTAAAGGCTGCTTGGGTAAAGTAAACCAATGACTGATTATGAATGGTGCTAGTTTATTCACATTGATCATCATAGATTGTTCCCTACATGAAAGGGGCAGATACTTTTTTAAAAACCACTGTTCATCTCCTTACACTGGTAACAGAGGATTTGGGTGGAGTACAGTTTGACTGGGGGTCATCCAAGTGTGGGCTTATTTAAATAATTTTTGCACTTAATGCCAGAAATAATATCCTCAGAAAAATTGTTATGACCAAAAACATAATACTTATTGCTTAAAATAGAGAACAATAATGTATAACAAAGAAATTTATTATAACAACAAAAACAATCAATTAATGACAAAATTATTTAATTGGATAGATAAAAATTCTACTCACCAACTGACAGCAGAACACACACATAAAGGACGGTTGTAAATGGCAAGCTTTTGGAGCCAGTGGCTCCTTCTTCAGGCAGAAGGGTTGAAGGGGAAGAAAGAAGGGTGAAGGAAAAGGACTAAAGAGGTCTAGGAAAAGGGGTAGATTTTGGGAAAAATCACCCAGAACTGCGGGTCATGGGAGACTTTTGAAGCTCAGATCAATGCATCAAATATAACTTTTGGCTGATTTTCATCAATATGAATATCAAGTAATTCTGAATATTCTGTTTTATATATTGATTCTTCCCTACTTGTAAACATGCCTGCAGTTAGTACTTAAAATTTCACTTCCTGAAGATAAGTGTTGGCCCGCTATTCTGTCTCCTAATTTTAATTTTCTCATGTGAATTCACTAAAAATCCTTAACAATTCCAAACAAATAAAAATGATGTTTAGAAGTATATACTAGGGCAAACACTAGTTCAGGCTCCATGTGTGGAGTGCCTATGTATCCAAATAAACTGAGGTAACACCAATAGAAGCATTAGTTATGCAAAAAATCCAGTTCTATATGCTTTCCACTTGGAAATCTCTCTCATTGTATTAATCTGCAGATAGAATGTATAGCATACTTTCATTTGGTAGTGACCAAAGTCATAATCTTCTGGTAGGGACTTCAGAATTTTTCAAGTTACATATCGTGTTGGTTGGACTAAAGCATTTGAAATTTTGCATATTAAGAAAAAATATGTAGGAGGATACTGTGATTCACACAATCAAATGCCTTAGATATTCACAGAAAGCACCAGCTGGTGCTACTTTGTTATTTAATGCTTGTAAAATTTGATGAGTGAATATGTAAATGGCATTCTCATTTGAGCAACTCTTCTGAAGCTTGAACTGTGATTTGCTAAGGATACTATTGTTGTTCAGATATTATACTGTTCTAGCATACATACTATTCCAGCACACATCACCTTCTCACAGATCGCTGGACCTGTTGGGATACCAGTTCAATTTTACACACTGTACCCCTTCTTAAAGCGGTGTACTGTAGGTCTCTAGAAGAGCGTAGCATTCTAAAGGATTGGAAAAGGGCACAGGTCATCCCCATTTTCAAGAAGGGACGACGAACAGATGTGCTGAACTATAGACCTATATCTCTAACGTCGATCAGTTGTAGAATTTTGGAACACGTATTATGTTAGAGTATAATGACTTTCATGGAGATTAGAAATCTACTCTGTAGGAATCAGCATGGGTTTCAAAAAAGACGATCGTGTGAAACCCAGTTCATGCTATTCATCCACGAGACTCAGAGGGCCATAGGCATGGGTCCCAGGTAGATGTTGTGTTTCTTGACTTCCACAAGGCGTTCAATACAGTTCCCCACAGTCGTTCAATGAACAAAGTAAGAGCATCTGGACTATCAGACCAATTGTGTGATTGGATTGAAGAGTTCCTAGATAACAGAATGCAGCATGTCATTCTCAATGGAGAGAAGTCTTCCAAAGTAAGAGTGATTTCAGGTGTGCTGCAGGGGAGTGTCGTATGACTGTTGCTATTCACAATATACATAAATGACCTTGTGGATAACATCGGAAGTTCACTGAGGCTTTTTGCGGATGATGCTGTAGTAAATCGAGAGGTTGTAACAATGGAAAATTGTACTGAAATGCAGGAGGATCTACAACGAATTGACACATGGTGCAGGGAATGGCAATTGAATCTCAATGTAGACAAGTTTTAGGTGCTGTGAATACATAGAAAGACAGATCCTTTATCATTTAGCTACAATATAGCAGGTCAGCAACCAGAAGCAGTTAATTCCATAAATTATCTGGGAGTAGGCATTAGGAGTGATTTAAAATGGAGTGATCATATAAAGTTGATCATCGGTAAAGCAGATGCCAGACTGAGATTCATTGGAAGAATCCTAAGGAAATGCAATCCAAAAACAAAAGGAAGTAGGTTACAGTACACTTGTTTGCCCACTGCTTGAATATTGCTCACCAGTATGGGATCTGTACCAGATAGGGCTGATAGAAGAGATAGAGAAGATCCAACAGAGAGCAGCACACTTTGTTACAGGATCATTTAGTAATCACGAAAGTGTTTCAGAGATGATAGATAAACTCCAGTGGAAGACTCTGCAGGAGAAATGCTCAGTAGCTAGGTATGGGCTTTTGTTGAAGTTTCGACAACATACCTTCACTGAGGAGTCAAGCAGTATATTGCTCCCTCCTACGTATATCTCACAGAGAGACTATGAGGATAAAATCAGAGAGATTAGAGCCCACAGAGAGGCATACCAACAATCTATTTTTCCACGAACAATACGAGACTGGAATAGAAGGGAGAACCAATAGAGGTACTCAAGGTACCCTCCGCCACACACCGTCAGGTGGCTTGCGGAGTATGGATGTAGATGTAGATGTAGATGTAGATGTAGATTTTAGAAAATATTTTCAGTAGTGAATCAAGTCAGCAATTGTTGACATTTCTCCTATCATCTTTCTTATAGCAGCACCTAGCAATGGAACACACTAACCTCTATGGAAAAATGCCCTCAGTAAGTGACACATTATATATTTCATAAAAGACTGCACCTATTATATGGGAACAACTATTAAGTACTCTGTTAAAAATGTCATCAAATTCAGATGAACTTTTATTTTTAAGGGAATACATAATTTCTTAATTTAAGAAGGCGAAGTGGGTGAGACAACCATGTGACTGAATTTTATGTGAGCTGCTTCTTCAACAAGGTTGTATTCCTTTGATTTTTCTCTTGAACTTGTTGTCCCTATGCTTTCTAATACACATAAGAATGAGTACCATATTAAAAATACCTATGACTGGTAATTAAGGTATAAAAGTATTGCCACTAAAGTTATATGGATGCAACTTAGCCTAAAGAGAGAGGTATTTCAGCTTAATGCACTAATGCTAAAAGGAATTATATGACTACATTCAGCAAACTGCAATATTAATTCAATCAACTGTTAACACATTTTGCAAAAATAAGTCAATGGATTTGCAATGAAACTCCAAAGACATACAGAGAAATGCAGAAGAATACAGTAAAAAGCAGTAGTGGGTAACAATTAAACAAAAATAAGGAACTAAAATTTTACACTTAGTGGTCTTAAATAGAGAAATCAGAAGTTTATTGCAGCAATTTTACTATGCATGGAGTGACATCAGCATGGGAAACAATCTAACTAGTAATTACATTTATTGAGTTTGATGCTAAATATTAATGTTGTGTTTGGAGTTATCTCCTGATAACGGTCTATATGAGGCAATTTGCAAAGAGATTTATGATGAGGAGGTAGATATTTATGTACCTTCATACATGACATGTGTGATGCCAGAGATGGCGCATCCATACAGTTCACAGGCCCACTTTTAGAGGCCACCTGGGTCGGCCATCTGGCACACACTGGTGGTTCGCCAAGGAAACAGTATTATTTAAGCAATCGCAAATGAGGGCTTGGCCTAATCTGTAACCCATATTACTGTTATCCATTCAGTGCTTTCAGTGCTACGTGCAACCTGTACTTAATTGTATCCTATGTTGGCTCTATAAAATACTTTGTTTCCATAAATTGTGTTTGTTCTTGCTATAACAAACTTGGTGACGAGTGAAGGTTACATTTTCTCTGCATGTTAGTGTCACTGCTAAGTCACCTGACAAACATCTCAATGCAAGACATACTCCAACATATCACTGTCCAGCAACAAGCTTTTGTGGAACAGCAAGCTCTCGCTGCCACTCTCAGTCAAGTGGCATCCACAAGGCAGGTTACTCTTCTGTTGGTGCAACCATCACTCTCTCTGGCAT